>NC_084832.1:48864062-50110923 GCF_033115175.1 Lepus europaeus | reverse complement strand
CCAGTTCAAGTCCAGGCTACATTGCTTCTGATCCAGCTCTCTGCTAAGTGCTTAGAAGGTAGTAGAAGCTTCCTCTCCTCTCTTCTCCTCTAATCTCTTCTCCTCTCCTCCCAACACTCCCCACCCATCCCCTCCCCTCCACTGTCTACTCTCTGCCACAATGATTTTCTAATGCATAATTTTAAAATATTACTCTTTGAAAACATAAAAAATAAAATCTAAGCAGTTTATGAAAAACCCACAGCCAACATCCTATTGAATGGAGAAAAGTTGGAAGCACTTCCACTGAGATCTGTTACCAGACAGGGATGCCTACTCTCACCACTGCTATTCAATATAGTACTGGAAGTTTTAGCCAGAGCCATTAGGCAAGAAGAAGAAATTACAGGGATACAAATTGGGAAGGAAGAACTCAAACTATCTTTCTTTGCAGATGATGAGATTCTTTATTTAGGGGATCCAAAGAACTCTACTAAGAGACTATTGAAACTCATAGAAGAGTTTGGCAACGTAGCAGGATATAAAATCAATGCACAAAAATCAACAGTCTTTGTATACGCAGGCAATGCCATGGCTGAGGAAGAACTTCTAAGATCAATCCCATTCACAATAGCTACAAAAACAATCAAATACCTTGGAATAAACTTAACCAAGGATGTTAAAGATCTCTACAATGAAAACTACAAAACCTTACAGAAAGAAATAGAAGAGGATACCAAAAAATGGAAAAATCTTCCATGTTCATGGATGGAAGAATCAATACCATCAAAATGTCCATTCTCCCAAAAGCAATTTATAGATTCAATGCAATACCAATCAAGATACCAAAGACATTCTTCTTAGATCTTGAAAAAATGATGCTGAAATTCATATGGAGGCACAGGAGACCTCAAATAGCTAAAACAATCTTGTACACAAAAACAAAGCCGGAGGCATCACAATACCAGATTTCAGGACATACTACATGACAGTTGTTATCAAAACAGTATGGTACTGGTACAGAAACAGATGGATAGACCAATGGAACAGAATAGAAACACCATAAATCAATCCAAACATCTTTAGCCAACTTATATTTGATCAAGGATCTAAAAACAATTCCTGGTGCAAGGACGATCTATTCCACAAATGGTGCTGGAAAAAACTGGATTTCCAATTGCAGAAGCAATAAGCAAGACCCATACCTTACACCTTACACAAAAATCCACTCAACATGGATTCAAGACCTAATTCTATGACCCGTCACCATCAAATTATTAGAGAACATCGGAGAAACCCTGCAAGGTATAGGCACAGGCAAAGACTTCTTGGAAAAGATCCCAGAAGCACAGGTAGTCAAAGCCAAAATTAACATTTGGGATTACATTAAATTGAGAAGTTTCTGTACTGCAAAAGAAACAGTCATGATGTGAAGAGGCAACCAACAGAATAGGAAAAAATTTCGCAAACTATGCAACAGATAAAGAAATAATATCCAGAATCTAAAAAGAGATCAAGAAACTCCACAACAACAAAACAAACAACCCATTTAAGAGATGGGCTAAGGACCTCAACAGACATTTTTCAAAAGAGGAAATCCAAATGGCCAACAGACACATGAAAAAATGTTCAGGATCACTAGCAATCAGGGAAATGCAAATCAAAACCACAATGAGGTTTCACCTCACCCCGGTTAGAATGGCTCACTTACAGAAATCTACCAACAACAGATGCTAGTGAGGATGTGGGGAAAAAGGGACACTAACGCACTGTTGGCAGGAATGCAAACTGGTTAAGCCACTATGGAAGTCAGTTTGGAGATTGCTCAGAAACCTGAATATAACCCTACTATACAACCCAGCCATCCCACTCCTTGGAATTTACTCAAAGGAAATTAATTGGCAAGTAAAAGAGCTGTCTGTACCGCACTGTTTATTGCAGCTCAATTCACAATAGCTAAGACATGGAATCAACCTAAATACCCATCAACAGTAGACTAGATAAAGAAATTATTGGATATGTACTCTATAGAATACTACACAGCAATAACAAACATAAAATCCGTTCAAAATGTAGGATTATGTAAAACATCATGCTTTGGGAAATAAGCAAATCCCAAAGGCACAAATATCATTTGTTCTCTCTGATCAGTGACAACTAACTGAGCACCTAAAAGTAAACCTGTTAAAATGAAATGGACACTATGCGAAACAATGACTTGATCAATGACTTGATCAATCCTTGTCCTGACTGTCGAGGAACAACTTAGTATTTTATTCCTTTTAGTGTTTTTTGTTTTGTTTTGTTTTGTTTTGTTTTACTTAATACCATGCTTGAACTCTTTAATTAACACACAATTATTCTTAGTTGTTTAAATTTAACTGAAAAGTGATCCCATTAAATATAAAGAGTGAGAATAAGAGAGGGAGGAGATGTACAGTTCAGCACATGCTCACTCGGACTTACCCCTAATGGCAGAGTTAGAAATGTGCCAGGGGATTCCAATTCAATCCATCAAGGTGACATGTACCAACACCATCTCACCAGTCAAGGTGATCAGTTTCAGTTCATAATTGATCACAAAGATAGGATTAAGTTTCAAAGAGATCACATAAATAAGACCAGTTTCTGCTAATATTAACTGACAGAATTAAAAAGAAGAGAACAATCCGACATGGGAAGCGGGATATACAGCAGACTCATAGAATGGCAAATGTCCTAAACAGCACACTGGTCTCAGAATCAGCCTTCAGGCATTCAGATCTGGCTAAAAAGCCCATGTGAGTATTTCAAGCATGGAAAGCCAAGGCACTGTTGCAAAAAAAAAAAAAAAAATGGCCAAAATGAAAGATCTCTGTGAGTGAGATCCCAGCGAAAAGAATGAGCCATCAAAGAAGGAGTTACCTTTCTCTGAAGGGAGGAGAGAACTTCCACTTTGACTATGACCCTGTCGGAATAAGATCGAAGTCAGCGAACCCTAAAGATTTCCACTTTACTATGACCTTGTTTCAACAAGATCAGAGTTGGCGAACTCAAAAGGCTTCCATAGCCTTGGCAACCCATGATACGAGTCTAAGGAGATAACTGATGCCATAAACAAGAGTGTCAATTGGTAAATTAACAATGGGAGTCACTGTGCACTTACTCCCCTTGTAGGATCTCTGTCCTTAATGTGTTGTACTATGAGAATTAATGGTATAACTAGTACTCAAACAGTTCTTTATACTTTGTGTTTCTATGTGGGTGCAAACTGTTGAACTCTTTACTTAGTATATACTATGTTGATATGCTGTATATAAAGATAATTGAAAATGAATCTTGATGAAGAATGGGATGGGAGAGGGAGTGCGAGATGGGATGATTGTGAGTGGCAGGGTGGTTATGGGGGGAAAAGCCACTATAATCCAAAAGTTGTACTTTGGAAATTTATATTTATTAAATAAAAGTTTAAAAAAGGAAATGAATATTTATGCATTATATACTGAGCTATATATTTATTGGGATTCCACATATCCATTATATTACCAAAGCTTTATAAGTGCAATATACTTATTATATTGATAAAATATAATCTAATGAACATTTGCCTTAATATATTTAAATATAGAATTATATCATTTTAGCTCTTGACTATTAAGAACATCCTATCCAAGTTCTACATTTTGTAAAAGCGACTTCTGTGCCTCATTTTTTACATTCTGATGGTAAAATTAATAAAGTATGAAGAAGTATATTAAAGAGACATTTAGTGTGGAGAGGAATTGTTGAATTACTTTTAGACATGATTGATTAAAAAACTAAGAATCAGGTTACCCTTTTAACTTACTTCCTTTGCTAATTTCATTCCTATTTACAGATTTGTGTTAAAGGTAAGACAAGTCATTGCTGAAAGTATTATCTAGTGGAGATAAGCATTTTATAAGCATTTTCTGTAAAGGGCCAAAGAATAGAATGTGTCCTCAAAAAGCTCATGGAAATGTATACATAAAACAAAGATATGTATGGATTTCAAAATTTTACATCCAAAGTAATAAACTTATCTTTGAGTCTCATTTTTCTTTTCTTTCTTTCTTTCTTTCTTTCTTTCTTTCTTTCTTTCTTTCTTTTTTTTTTTTTTTTTTTTTTTTTTGGACAGGCAGAGTGGACAGTGAGAGAGAGACAGAGAGAAAGGTCTTCCTTTTGCCGTTGGTTCACCCTCCAATGGCCGCTGCGGCTGGCACGCTGCGGCCGGCACACCACGCTGATCCGATGGCAGGAGCCAGGTGCTTCTCCTGGTCTCCCATGGGGTACAGGGCCCAAGCACTTGGGCCATCCTCCCCTGCCTTCCCGGGCCACAGCAGAGAGCTGGCCTGGAAGAGGGGCAACTGGGACAGAATCCGATGCTCCGACCAGGACTAGTCCGGTGTGCCAGCACCGCTAGGCGGAGGATTAGCCTGTTGAGCCACGGCGCCGACCTGAGTCTCATTTTTCAAAACCATTCTGAGGTACACCTGCAAATATTTTAGGCTTTGCAGTTTATAAAATTTTTGGTTGCAATTCCTGAACTGCCATGGTAGCATGCCAAGTGGCATTGACATTTGTGACAAAAGAATGATTGTGACTCGATTAATACAGGAGATACACCGGATTTAGCCAATGGGCCATAGTTTGTTGACACTTCATTTAGTGGTCAAAAAGAAAATCATAATTTCAGTGTCTAGAAAACTTATCACATTCAGTCCATAATAATTAACAGAATTCATGTTATTGACTTGACATTAGATGATTCATATTAAAATATTTTGCTCAAATTTGGTGAAGGTTTTCTTAAATCTAAACCCTAGGCTTTCCCTCATCTTAGAAGTTTTCCAAGGTAGCTAGTACAATATTAGTAAAGTTTTCCTTTTCCATTTCTCACCTCACTGTCAGAATAATGGTTCTTTTCAGATATGTTTGTCTTTTGGAGAGTCAACTTTAATTCCTTTTCAGTTGCTATTTCTTCCTGTCCTCCTCCAGCTCTTCCTGAGTCACTCCCCTTTTCTTGTTCCTATTTTCTACTAAAGATACCATTAAAAAAAGAAAAAGAGGGTAAGATTGTTAGAGAGACCAGCTTTTTATCTAGACAAAATTAAAAATCTTTAGAAATCACTTTACATATATTTTTATGATGAAAGGGACAGCAATTAATACTGTAATCCTGTTTGAGTTTGGATAATTTATTGATGTATGCTTGCAAAGACAGAAAATCTAGACTAACAATTAGGTATCGCCTGCATCATCAGCTTCAGCTAAAACAAATGTTTGTTTTTAATTTGGAATCAATTTTTCATTAAGTTTTTTAAATGTTATATTTATCATCTATCGTAGAATGTTTAAAGTTAATGGGTTTCTTAATGTATCCTAGGTGGAATGAAGTATGATATTTCTCATTGTTTATGTTCTTTTTTTTTTTTTTTGTATATTTTTTTTCCAAAGGCAGATCTGAGGAACCCAGCATCTAACATCAGCCCCCATGGTGAGATATTGAGTGCTTCCTTTCTTTTTTTTTTTTTTTTAAGATTTATTTTATTTATTTGAAGGACAGAGTTAACAGTGAGTGGGTAGAGATAGAGAAAGGTCTTCAATCCGCTGGTACACTCTCCAATTGGCCACAATGGCCAGAGCTGCGCGGATCCGAAACCAGGAGTCAGGAGCTTCTTCCAGTTCTCCCACGTGGGTGCAGGGGCCCAAGGACTTGGGCCATCTTCTACTGCTTACCCAGGCCATAGAAGAGAGCTGGATCGAAAAGGAGCAGCCGGGCCTAGAACCGGCACCCATATGGGATGCCGGCACTTTAGGCCAGGGCTTTAACCCTCTGTGCCATAGCACAGGCCCCTCATTTTTTAATGTTCTTTTGACAAACTAGGACCTAATTATCAGGCTCCTTGATCTTGCACTTTCCCGGCTCCAGGACTATGAGAGCTAAGTGTCTTCAGCCAGCACGCGGTTCACTTGGTTAATCCTCTGTCGGTGGCACCAGCACCCCGGGGTTCTAGTCCCACTTGGGGCACCAGATTCTGTCCTGGTTGCTCCTCTTCCAGTCCAGCTCTCTGCTGTGGCCTGGGAAGGCAGTGGAGGATGGCCCAAGTGCTTGGGCCCTGCACCTGCATGGGAGACCAGGAGGAAGCTCCTGGCTCCTGGCTTTGGATTGGCGCAGCGCACCAGCCATAGCCGCCATTTGCGGGGTGAACCAACAGAAGTAAGACCTTTCTGTCTGTCTCTCTCTCTCTCTCACTGTCTAACTCTTCCTGTCAAAAAAAAAAAAAAAAAAAAAGAAAAGAAATAAGTATCTTACTTGGGCAAAACTGTCTGCTATTTTGTTACTAATACAATTGAAATAAATGCAATGAGATTTGAAAGAGAAACCATATTTAATGAGATTTGATTTTTCAAAAATATTAAAAATCAATTGATTAAAATGTGTTGGGTACTTTTCTGAATATGGAGATATAATAGGTAATAAGCATAGCCACCCTATATTAGATTCCAGGATCCCCAAAACAAATTATCATAACCGTGATAGTTTCAATAGAAACTTTTTTTTTCTCTCAGTTTTGGTAGCTGGGTATTTTAAACCAGGGTATGCACACAGCTGTGGTTTACTGAAAGCTCCAGGGATGAATCCCTTCTAATGTCACTGATAGTCTTCAGTATTCCTTGTCTTGCAGCTTTATTCTTCAAATTTCTGCCTCCATTGTGACCCAACTCTCTTGCTATGAATCTGTCTTCACATGGTGTTTTACTTTCCTCATAAAGACACTTGTTCTATTGGGTTACAACCTGCACTAATGACCACATCTCAGTTGATTAAATCTGCAACTACTCTATTTCCAAGTAAGTTCAACATCAGACACCAGATGTTTAACACTTCAATGTATATTTGGTAGAACACAGTTCAAACCACAACACATACCCTAAAAAATTAAAATTCAGTAACAATTATTATCCACACTTTATATAGGTAGAAATTTATAAAGAATACCTAAATATTTACCAAGATCATATTTTAAACTCAAAAACACTGCATTTGGAATCCAGACAGCTGGGCTTCAGAGCAAGTTATCTTGATCTTTAGCTTTATAAGCCAGTCTCAGGAAGTATAAAATATATCTTGATGCAATAATATTGAATTGCCAACCATTGTTTCCTTCTTTCACATTTTCATCTAGCCAAAGTATTTACATAAATTGCAATTAAAGTAAACTGGAAGAATTTTTTAAAACTCAAATATGCTCAACTGAGTTGTGTAGGTCTATAAAAATATGCTTCCCTCCATACTGAGGGATCACTGAGACCATTCCAGCAGTTTGAAATTATTTTTTATGAGCTTTAGGAAAACACAAGCAATTCTGTATGTTCTTTCCCATGGGATAAATTTCCAGGAACCGCATTTTGTTTTATTCATGCTGAAGAAAGTTGCTTTTGCCAAGGTATGTTTTCAAAATAGTCTAAGTAGTAAGAATAAAGGTTCTTAAAATTATGTGGCATACCCTTTCTAATATATATTAAACCTCAATAAATGGCATTTATAAACAATCCACAAGCTTCGTGAAGGTTGGTTCATACTGAACTACATACAGCCATACCTCCAAGGCCTACACATTGCTTTAGGAAAAAACTACTGTTTGAGTGAAAGAGAAATAGGAAGATATTGCTTTGCTCTTATGGGGCTTTTCTTTCTTATGGGGACAGGTGGGTAAGTCAAATAACAAATGAATATAATTCAGAACATATTTTGATATGATGGAGACAGAGAAGCAATGTTTAGGGAACCCAGAAAAAGAATAGCTCAATTCTATATGAGGTAAAGTTTAAGTTCAGCTAGACTTGTAAAAATGTTACTTACACAAGGTGAGGCAGCAATATCTATATTAAAGAACAAGAAACAATATCTGTTAATATCTCAGGCAAAACTGTTGAAAAGATCTTTAAATCATATTCCTCCATATATATCTCTACCTCCCATCCATCAGAAAAGACATCTATTCAGATTTAAATATAGAACCAAAGAGTGACCACTTATCACCTCTGTTTCTGCAGGCATTTGAGTGTAAGACCTAAATCACCTCATCTCTTGCCTAAATTATTAGAACAGCTTTTTAACTGGTCTTGCTATTTTTGTCTTGCCGTCATTCATCTATACTCAACACAGCAGCCAAAATTATTCCTTTAAAATTTCAAATAGATTTTGTCATTTCCCTACTCAAATCTCTCCAGTGGCCTTTCATCACATTCAGATTAAAAGCCATCAACTATAATGGCCTACAAATCCTTCTGACCTTTCTTTCTGTCTCATTGTCTGTTTCATTCCAGCCACACTGACCTTCTCAGTATTTCTGAAAGAATATAGGTATGCCCCTATTTCAAATTTCTGCACGTGTTCCTCTGCCTGCTTTCTATTGTCTCAAAACATCCGCTCCATTTACTCAGTTTTTCCAAGAATTTGATAAAAGTCTACTCTTTTTGGCCACCTTATAAAAATATTTTCCTTATGTCTACAGGAATGTGCTATATTCTCTATAACCATTTAATATACTATATATTACTGATTTTTCATTTTCATATTTATTCTTTTTTGAGATTTAAAGATTTATCTATTTGAAAGTCAGAGTTAAAGAGAAAGAGAGGCAGAGAGAAGTCTTCCATCTGCTGAGTCACTCTCCAGTTGGCTGCAAAGGCCAGAGCCAGAAGCCTCTTCTGAGTCTCCCATACGGGTGCGGGGGCCCAGGGACTTGGGCCATCTTCTACTTATTTCCCAGGACATAGCAGAGATTTGAAATAGAGCAGCCGGAAACCGAACCGGCGCCCACATGGGATGCTGGTGCTGCAGACGGCTACGCCAGGGCGCTAGCCCCTCATATTTATTTTGCCGTTTGCATTACATGGTAGACTCCAAGACTCTTGGGATTTTATTTCTGTCTTCCATTGCTTTTTATTTCCTAAAACTATGTTTGGTGCAAAGTATATATCTAGATTGTGTTGCTGTTCTACAATGAATAAATGATTTATTCCTGAGATTGAGACTAAAAACTGATAGAATACAAGGAGTGTGAATGAAAGTATTCTTTCTAAACTCAATTACCATTGTTTCATTTTGTTCTTGGTATGAAAACTCAGATTTTCTTTCTATGTTGCACAATGATATGCTTCAAGGGTGCCTTCCTCAGCAACAATCAATCAATCAGGGCCGGCGCCATGGCTTAACAGGCTAATCCTCCGCTGTGCGGTGCCGGCACACCAGGTTCTAGTCCCCGTTGTGGCGACGGCTTCTATCCCGGTTGCCCCTCTTCTAGGCCAGCTCTCTGCTGTGGCCTGGGAAGGCAGTGGAGGATGGCCCAAGTGCTTGGGCCCTGCACCCGCATGGGAGACCAGGAGAAGCACCTGGCTCCCGGCTTTGGATCAGCTCAATGAGCCAGCTGCAGTGGCCATTGGAGGGTGAACCAACAGCAAAAAGGAAGACCTTTCTCTCTCTCTCTCTCTCTCACTATCCACTCTGCCTGTCAAAAAAAAAAACCAAAAAAACAATCAATTACAATCTACCTCAATGAGAAAGCAACAGTCCCCTTGCTAGTATCTATGTAGGCATGGGGATCTGACTCTTCCAATAAATCAAACATGAAGAGAAATCATATTGACAAGAGAAAAAATGATTTTCTTGTATTACAAAAGATATGCCCTTCCTAGCTTTGTATATGATTTTATGAGTGTACAATTGTTGGATATGGTTAATTATCCTGAATTAAGCAGGAGAAAGTCAAATGAATGGAAAAAAGCTGAAATGATTCTTTGATGTAGTAGAAACACGAATACCAAAAAACTGATATTTTACTGTACTTGATTTACATGAAATGTGAGAGAATAAAAGCCCTTTTACTCCAGGGCATTTTATTTGAATTTTTTTACTTACTGACTGAAGTTATCTTACATAAATTATTCCTCCAAATTATAGAAAAGGCAAGTCAAGAAAAGGAGAAGAAGATCCTGATTCTCTTTGCTTATATTTTTATTTGTCATATGTATTTATTGTTAAATTTCAGTATGTACCAAAAAGGTTTTGAAACAAGCTATATAATTTGTACAGAGAAGGAAAATTTTATGATTTTCATAGTATGTAAAGGAAAATCAGGGAAGTAAAAACAAAAGCAATTGTAAATGATATCTCACGAAATACAACAGAAGAATTAAAGATAAACTATTTTTTAATTTTGATTTCCCGAGTACTCAAATCAGAAACACATACAATAAATGATGAAAGGTTCAGCATTCATAACATCATATCTATCCTAGTACTGAGGCTCATGGAAAACCATTTAGGATTTCTTGAATATAATGTCTTTAGTAGCACAACTGTACCATTATGGCTTCTGCACATTCCCCAAATACTAACTCACGAAAGACAATATGTTAGGGTGAATGCTATGCAAAGCAGATCAGACTGACACCTAGGACACCTAGGACATCTTCATCCCATACTGGAGTGCCTGAATTGCAGGAATTCTTCTGATAAATATAATTATGACATCATGGACTACTAAAATACTCTAGATAAAAACATGAAAATGTGAACATCTCTTCTAATGTAATATACAATATAGATAATAAATGCATATCACAAAAGAGATAAGGTAATTTCTATCTTTATCTATGAGGGAGTAGCTTATGAAAGGTTCATACTCCAATTAATTCAGAACAGTAACATATAAACTGACTCTGGCTGTTAAAGAAAAATAAAACAATCGGAGTACACAATAAACTTCTAGGTAAATCATGATTTGTAGGTAGAAAAAAAAAATTCCAGAACAAAATGAACTCCAGAGAGTTGATACCTCAATAATCAAGGCATTTTCTCTTTGAGAATATTTGTCAATTAATGACACCAAACAAAGATCAATCAACTAAAAAGATGCCAAAAGTAAGAAAGTATAGCATATTTTATGTTTATAATTGTACAGTGCTGAGATAAGATTTGTGCTGGAGTTAACCTGAATGTTTAATAAAGGAGGGGGGTGCTAAGATACCTGTCAAAAGATAGGATCAGAGAAATTATGCTTTCTCTAATTATTTGCTCTTAAGTCAAACGTAGTATATGAAGCAATGTTATCATGTTGAGGACACAAAAATTAAAGTCCAAAAATGTAAGTGGCCTATACTTTCAACTAGGGAGGCTATATAGAATTATACTCCTGTGGATAAGCCTTAAAAAAGAAAACAAAACAGAAACCTCCAACAATTCAGACAGCATTGAACAAACTCATATAATAAGCCCTTAGTCTAGAAGAAAATAGAACAAGGTTTTCCGTAAAATAGACATCCTTCAGATCTACTTAAATTTTTCATAGTCAATGTCCAATATTAAAAAATAATAAGGATAAAGAAGAAAAAGCAAAGTAATCAAAATAGATCTAAAGATAACAACGTTACTGGCATTATCAGAAACTCATTTTAAATACAAAATGATTTATATGTCTGAGATTAGATCTATAGTCAAGCTATACTAGAAATGTAATCTAAATAAAAAATGAAATAAATCCAGAACTGAGAAAAATAATTGAAATTTGGAATTCAATAGATATAACAATATCTTGGAAAAGATGAAACAGATTAATGAACTATGCTAAATGAAGTAAAGAAAGAAAATTGCCTCTTAGAATGTCTACTTTCCCTGTCTGAGTGGTACAGGCTTCAATCCTAGCTCCACTTTCTATTCCAGATTCCCACTAATGTACATCCTGGAATATATCAAGTGATGGCTCAAGTAGTTGAGTTTCTGCCACCCACAGGGAGACCAAGATTTATTTCTGGGATTCTGGCTAGTTTGACCCATTACTGGCTATTACAAGCATCTGAGGAGTAAACCAGCAGATGGAAGATCATTCTCTGTCTCTCTGTTCTTTAAGTTGATAAGAATAAATAAACTGAAGTTAAAATAAAAAATCTGTTGGCCAGCGCTGCGGCTCCCTTGGCTAATCTTCCGCCTGCGGCACCTGCACCCTGGGTTCTAGTTCCGGTTGGGGCACCAGATTCTGTCCCAGTTGCTCCTCTTCCAGTCCAGCTCTCTGCTGTGGCCTGGGAAGTCAGTGGAGGATGGCCCAAGTGCTTGGGCCCTGTACCTGCATGGGAGACCAGGAGGAAGCACTTGGCTCCTGGCTTCGGATCAGCACGGCACGCTGGCCACAGTGCACTGGCCATAGCGGCCATTTGGGGGGTGAACCAACAGAAAAGGAAGACCTTTCTCTCTGTTCTTCTCTCTCACTGTCTAACTCTGCCTGTCAAAAAAAAAAAAAAATCTGGCTATTAAATAGGTATCAAGAAAATGTATTAAGCCTATAACATGATTCAAAAACATACAAAATCTTAATTATAATGTGTTAAAATCATTGTTTCATTTGGTTGTTTAATAAACATGAACATCTTTCTATTTTCATTAAAATCTCTAAAAGGTTTGTAAATCTAGATGTTTTCACAATGTGGTTTTAATTCATTTTGTACAGCTGCTCAGTCAGCATGTGGCCACTAACACATCATATTTCTTGTCACATAATATGGTATGATTTAGTGAGAAGGATAGATCATTCCTCTCAGGAAATAAGGTGACTCTGGACACCAGTTGTTGGTTATTAAAAGTTTTGATTTTAAAACTTCTTTAATGAATGGATCAATTTAACCTGTTCCAACCTGTGATTAATCTTAAAGAAAACATATTTTCAATTTATTCCTATTTTTTAGGTAGTAGCTGATAAAACCTTCAAAAATTGCACATTACTTAATCTTTGAATTCATACAATTCCTTTTAAAATTCCACGGATTTCTTGACACTTCATATTTTATTCTGTGTCTCATTCATAGGGTTCAAGTACTGTTAGTTGTTATATATACAGTGAGAGCACACTGACACAATTTTTATAAGCCATATGGAAAATATATGTAGCCAAGTTAGAATATTAGTATACATTGATTTCTTTATCATTTAGATTTATATCTTTATTATGAAAAATTAAGGATTTTCCAGGTGAAATTTGCAGTTACCAGGTAGAAATGGAGCCTCATACATATGTGCTAAAACTTAGATAACCCTTTAATATTGATAATCTACGTATTTTGTAACTTATTTACTTCATCTCTGATACATTCTAAGACATAAACATACTTCATGATATAGGATTCTATCAAAATTTGCTACCAGAATTAATCTCAGATATGAACTGATTCAGACAGAATTGTCATTGTTAGATCAGCTGAGCTCTAAATAAACATTAAAATGCACCCAAAGTATGTTAACTATTACTTTATTTATTTCATAAAATAGTTATTGGTCTGGAGCCACATGAAAATTATACTTGAAAAATATACTTGATAAACACAATGTACTAAAACAGAAAGTGTGTGTTCTGTGCCTGGTGAAAAAATGTATATTTTAATGTGTATTACTTAATTTTTGGAAATTAATTGGAACTCTGCTTCATTGTTCATGGCCCCAAATTAAACAACAGCAAGAAGAAATTCAGTCATGATAGACTCTTTTAACTGATGGTAATGGTGATAATTTGTGATAAAACAAAACATGATCTTCTATGAACATAAATTGAGATTAGTAATACCTATGTATTATGGTTGAAGGGCCCCTCATTTCATCCTATGAAGAAAATATTATTGATCATAATTCAAATGGCTCATGTTAAATTTTTCCCATCAAGTTCTTTTCCCAATTTCCAGTTACAGAAAAATAAGTTATTTTAGTATTACAGCAGATACACGTTGGTGAGTCTGCCTCATTTGCACAGAACATCAAGTTTTGTACAAAAATAAACACCCCAAATGGTTCAAAAGAAAGCATGACAGATATTTTCTCTTTTTCCTTTTTTTTTGACAGGCAGAGTTAGAGAGAGAGACAGAGAGAGAGAGAAAGGTCTTCCTTCTGTTGGTTCACCCCCAAAATGGCTGCTATGGCCAGCGCGCCGTGCCGATCCGCAGCCAGGAGCCAGGAGCTTCCTCCTGGTTTCCCATGCTGGTGCAGAGCCCAAGCACTTGGGCCATCCTCCACTGACTTCCTGGGCCACAGCAGAGAGCTGGACTGGAAGAGGAGCAACTGGGACAGAATCCGGCACCCCAACCGGGACTAGAACCTGTGGTGTTGGCGCCGCAGGTGGAGGATTAGCCAAGTGTGCCGTGGTGCCGTCCTCATAACAGATATTTTCAATGAAGTCACTGGATACTTGCTCACAGAAGTGCACATAACCCATAATTCTGCTTTATGTCTTCGAATTTATCATGGCATTGAGTAATTACTTTTCCTCCTGTGTTTGTTTGATGTCTGATAGAGGAAAACATTTTCTAGCATAAAAACTGCTTTGCAAGGAAATTTGATTGCTTATGGTTCACTTTCAAACAATGAGTTTATTCTTAAAAGGTGGTATCTAATAATTAGAATGTACACACAATTCAATGTTTCTTTTAGGATGATTGTTCATTTTATTAGTTTACTGATGCTAATTTTGTTTCCTCAACTCCTGGAGAGTATAATATACTTTAATTATTACATTTGATAAAATTCTGATCCAGATTATTTCATACATCAGCTATAAGAATTCAATGGATAATATATCCCATGCATAGAAACTAAATTCAAATATAGAGAATTTGTGATAAAAAACAATTCAGAAAAATCAAATAGACAAAGGTATTGCAGAAACAAAAGTTGCACTTGACCCTTATCTCCATAGCTGTTGAGTGCCACCACCAAAATTTTAGAAGGGAGAAAAACTAGGTTTGTATTTTTAATACAAAGAGAGCTGAATTTAAATCCAAAGATCATTGTCATAATTCGCTGACTATACAAACATCTATAAACACATTGTATGGTAGGTAATGACTTAGATGAAGGGTAAAAATTAAAAAGTTTCTGAAACTAAGAGCATACACAATGAACAGTTTTTTCCCTTAGGGAATCCTAAAATCCTTCATTAAAATAATGAAATCATGGGATTTCTCCCAATATAAATGTTTCCTCTTCAAACCCAAACATAGCATTAGGATAACTGTGTAAAATGATATTAAAACATTATCATTAATGTTATGAAAACATTGACGCCTGTGATATGTAGGCAGTGGAGATCAATAGGTAAGTGAGTCATTGTCAATGCTCATCATTTCCTTTCATGTTACAGTTCCTAAGCCTGCAAGCAACATCAGGAAAAACATCTTCTGCTGAACTTGATTTCAGATTATAATTTGCTATAAAATGTATTTGAGAATTATTTTTAAGATTTATTTGTTTATTTGAAAGGCAGAGTTACACGAAGATGGAGAGGGAGAGGGAGAGAGGGAGAGAGGGAGAAAGGGAAAGATGGAGAGGGTGAGGGAGAGGAAGAGATGGAGAGGGAGAGAAGGAGAGAGGGGGAGAAGGGGAGAAGGGGAGAGGGGGAGAAGGGGAGAGAGAGAATGTCTTGATATCTTCCATCTACTGGTACACTTCCTGAATGACCGCAAGAGTAGGGCTGAGCCAGGCCAAAGTCAGCAGCCTGGAACTCCTTCCTCTTATCCCACATGGGTGGTAGGCAACCAAGGAGTTGGACCATCTTCTACTATTTTCCCAGGTGTATTAGCAGGGAGCTACATTGGGATTGGAACAGCTGGGACTTAAACCAGTGCCCATATGGGATGCAGGCATCACATGTAGAGGCTTAACCTGCTATATCGCAATGTTGGCCTTTTGTGGATTTTTAAAGTGGAGTAAATTACAAGTTGTTCTATCAGATATTTATATATATATATATATATATATATATATATATATATTAAATTGGTTTTTTTCTCCAGTTGGTTTAAAAGTTTTTCTTTATTGCTTTAAAAAATACTGTTTTAAAATTTTTATTTATTTACTTGAGACAGAAGAGAGGGAGACAGAGACAGAGAGTGCCATTTCGTTTGGCATATTTACTGCCCCAAATACTACAGTTGTGGAAGTCAAGAGACATAAAGTAAAACCAGGTCTCTCACATGTACAGCAGGTACTCAAGTGCTTGAGCCATCACCTGCTGTCTCCTAGTGTAGTCTGATATAGGATGTGACTCTTCCAGGTGGTATCTTAATGACTAGATTAACCCCCCAGCCTATATTTAGTAATTTGATTATTATAACCCTGGGTCAAATTGTTTGTTGTGTATGGTTGGAACTGAGTAGCCAGAAATTGAACCGGAACTCTGATATGTGATGTTGGCATTGCATGTGGTGGCTTAACTCACTGCACCACAAAACTGGTCCCATGTCTCAATATTTTATTGAATCTGTAACAGCTGTTTTGAAGTATTTTCTGCTAATTCCACTTGGTAATTTCTGACCATTTTTCTGTTAATGCTTTATCTGCTGCGTGGAATTCACATTTTCTTATTTCTTTGTATTCTGGTATTACTGATTCTGTAGTGAACATTACAATGTTATGCTTTCAAAAGTCTGGATTTCGTTTTCTTCCTATAAAGACTGTTGGGTTTTGTTTATGTAGGGAGTTAATTTACTTGCGGATATCCTTTGGTTAAAATTTTATTTATTTATTTAACTTATTTAAAAGGAAGAGAACATAAAAGAGAGGGAAAGAGAGAGAGATACCTCTCAGCTCTGGTTTCACTCCTCAAATGCCTGCAATGGCCAGGCTCGGGTCAGTATGGAGGCAGGAACTGATAACCCAATCCAGGTTTCCCAAAAGGTTGCGTGGACACAACTACTGGAGCAATTTCCTGCTATTTCACAGGTGTTCATTAGTAGGAAAGTATAATCAGGAGCAAAACCAGTATTCAAATCCACACACCCTGAAATATCATTCTAGTAATCCTAATGGACTCTTGGTCAATACCTTTCCCTATTTATCAGTTATTCATTGCAGAAGCTGGTTGTATCCTTTGTTAGGATAGATATGAAAAATATATTATCAGTAACTTGTTTAGCTCTTTCTTACAACCTAGGGTGTAGTCATCATAGAATTTCAGCTTGAATGTTCATTGAGTTTTCTCAACTCTGCTTCTTGGTCCTCAAATTGTGCTCCTCTCTCTCTTTCTCTCTCTCGCTCTCGCTCTCGCTCTTTCTCTCTCTCTCTCTTTTAATGATTCAGAAGTTTTTCAGTGTTTTATTTACATGTTTTTTTCTTTCCCCATCATACTGGATTTTACCCTACATATTACAGACTATTTTTTTTAAGATTTAGTGTATATATTTGAGGGGCAAAGTTAGAGAAAGAAAGAGACAAACAGACAGAGGGGTCTTCCATTCTCGGTTCACTGCTCAAATGGTCACATTGAACAGGGCTAGGCCAGGCCAAAGCCAGGAGACACGAGATTTTTCTGGGTCTCTCATTTGAGCCCAGAGGCCAAGCACTTGGGCCATTTTCCACTGCTTTCCCAGATGAATTAACAGGGAGCTGTATCTGAAGTGGAGTAGTCTGGAATCAAACCTGCACTCATAAGAAATGCTGGCATTGCAGGCAGTGGCTTTACCTGCTATGCCATAATCCTGGCCCCACTATTCTTAAGTAAGGAAATTAAGATTTTACAAAGATTTCAAGAGTTTTTGATGTTAATATTTTTCTTTTCACAATTACTCAGCCTTAAAAATATAGTTACTTCAATTTCTGTTAAATATTTATCCATCAATCAACAAATTTCCTATGCTTTGTCCCTAAGTCTTTTTTTGCACCATTTTTCTAAAAAGTACTTCCAAATAAAGAGCCAGAATATGGCAGAGGTTATCTAATTTGTTTCACCTTCTTCCAGGAATCTTAGTCCTTACCTATATGCTACTTAATGAATGAAAAAAAAATGCTTCATATAATTTGTTCATGTTCCTTACTCTAGAATTATACATTCATGTAGGCGCATTTGTGTGGAACTATTCAATGAAGAAGTCAAATAGAAAACAAAGTGGATTAATTCTATTGCTTGGGCAACTGAGTTGATGTTAAATGACATTCACTGAATTACTTTAAAACATAAGAGAAAAAATAAAACACGGAATGATTTAAGATGGGAGTAAAAAAGATATATAATGTGTTCCATTTTAATGTTGATTCTGAGAAGATGAAAAGAGATTCAAGTAAACATGAACTTCAGGAAACTGAAGGTTAATCTATGTGTCAGTTGCTATACCAATGAAGAAGAATGAATATCATTAAAATGTCTATACAACCAATAGTACTAGAACAAAAAAATACTAAAATGGATAAAGTATTACATTTAACATCAACAGTCAGGACAAAAGCTGATCAAGTCACTGTTTCTCATAGTGTCCATTTCACTTCAATAGGTTTCCCCTCTGGTGCTCAGTTAGTTGTCGCCGATCAGGGAGAACATATGATATTTGTCCCTTTGGGACTGGCTTAATTCACTCAGCATAATGTTTTCCAGATTCCTGCCTCTTGTTGTAAATGACCGGATTTCATTGTTTTTGACTGCTGTATAGTATTCTATAGAGTACGTGAACTCTGTAATTAACACACAATTATTCTTAGGTGTTTAAATTTTAACTGAAAAGTGACCCCTGTTAAATATAAGAGAGGGAAAAAGAGAGGGAAGAGATGTACAATTTGGGGCATACTCAATTGGACTTGCCCCAAAATGATGGAGTTAGAAACGTGCCAGGGGATTCAAATATAATCCCATCAAGGTGGCATGTACCAATGCCATCTCACTAGTCCAAGTGATCAATTTCAGTTCACAATTGATCACGCTGATAGGTCTAAGAGTCAAAGGGATCACACAAACAAGACTAGTGTCTGCTAATACTAACTGACAGAATCAAAAAGGGAAAGAACGATCCATCATGGGAAGCAGGATACACAACAGACTCATGGAATGGTTGATGTCCTAAATAGCACTCTGGCCTCAGAATCAGCCCTTAAGGCATTCGGATCTGGCTCAAGAGCCCATGAGAGTATTGTAGGCATGGAAAGCCAAGACACTGTGGAAAAAAAAAAAAAAAAGGAAGACCTAAATGAAAGATCTCTGCGAGTTGACTATGACCCTGTCGGAATAAGATCAAAGTCGGCAAACCCTAAAGGCTTCCATAGCCTTGGCAACTCATGACTAGAGCCTAGGGAGATTACTGACGCCATAAACAAGAGTGTCAAATTGTTAAGTCAACAACAGGAGTCACTGTGTACTTACATCCCATGTGGGATCTGTCCTTAATGTGTTGTCCAATGTGAAGTAATGCTGTAACTAGTACTGAAACAATATTTTTACACTTTGTGTTTCTGTGTGGGTGCAAACTGATGAAATCTTTACTTAGTATATACTGAATCGATCTTCTGTATATAAAGATAATTGAAAATGAATCTTGATGTGAATTGAATGGGAGAGGGAGTGGGAGATGGGAGGGGTGTGAGTGGGAGGGATATTATGGGGGAGTGTAATGCCATTGTAATCCATAAACTGTACTTTGGAAGTTTATATTTACTAAATAAAAAAAATGTCTATACTACCTAAGAAAACTACAGATTAAATGCAAGTGCTATCAAAATATCAATGACATTCTTTACAGAATTAGAAAAAAAAATTCCTTAAGTCTTATAGAATCACAAAAGTCCCAGAATAGCCAAAGCATTCCTGAAAAAAATAATAATAAACTGGAGGCATCACAACACCTAACATTGAATCATATTAACAGAATAGAGAATCCAGAAATGAACAGACCTATTTAGAGCCAACTGATTTTTTTTTTTGATAGGCAGAGTGGACAGTGAGAGAGAGAGAGAGAACGGTCTTCCTTTTTGCTGTTGGTTCACCCTCCAATGGCTGCCGCGGCCAGCGCGCTGCGGCCAGCGCACCGCGCTGATCCGATGGCAGGAGCCAGGTGCTTCTCCTGGTCTCCCATGGGGTGTAGGGCCCAAGCACTTGGGCCATCCTCCACTGCACTCTCTGGCCACAGCAGAGAGCTGGCCTGGAAGAGGGGCATCCGGGACAGAATCCGGTGCCCCGACTGGGACTAGAAGCTGGTGTGCTGGTGCCACTAGGCAGAGGATTAGCCTACTGAGCCGCGGCGCCGGCCCCAACTGATTTTTTTAAAACATGTATTTATTTATTTAAATGGAGAGTTCCAGAGAGAGAGGACAGAGAGGAGAGGAGAGCCAGGAACCAGGAGCCACTTCCAGGTCTTCCACGTGGGTGCAGAGGCCAGACCATCTGGGCCATCTTCCACTGCTTTCCCAGACATAGCAGAGAGCTGGATCGGAAGTGGAGCAGCTGGACTCGCACCAGAGCCCTTGTGGGATGCTGGCATTGCAGGTCATGGCTCCACCTGCTCAGCCACAGCACCAGCCCCCTGCCAACTGATTTTTGACAAAAGTTTCCAGACAATACACTGGAGAACAGATAATCTCTTCAATAAGTGGTACTGGCAAAACTGGATGCATATGTGTAGAAGAAGGAAATCAGATCCCTACTTTTAACTGTATACAGAAATCAACTTAAGATGGATTAGAGATCTAAGTTTAAGATCTAGACTATGAAATTGCTGCAACAAAATGCACAGGAGAAAATTGTTGAACTCTTTCCTTCATATGGAGTTTGTCTTCTGTGTATAAAGTTAATTGAAAATGATTTTAGTGGAGAATGAGACTGGGATGGGTGCGAGAGAAGGAGGAGGGTTGGAAATAGGTGGAAGGGCAGGTATGGTGGGAAGAATCACAATATTCCTAAAGTTGTACTTATGAAATGCATGAAGTCTGTACTCCTTAAATAAAAGATTTATTTCGGGGGGGGGGAATAACAAAAATGCATTAAGGAATAACATTTAACTATACTATGTTATTTGACATTTAGCTTAGCAGTACCAATATGTTCTCCAAACCAGATTTTTTTTTCTCTTGCAAAAAACAAAACAAAACAAAACAAAACAACAACAACAACAACAAAAACCACAAGTACTTCTGTTCCAAAGAAAAGAAGAAAAGAAAAAGAAAATGCACAGAAAACACTTCAAGATATTGGTGTAGGTGAAAACTTCTTGAACAAGACCCTGAAAGCACAGACAATAACAGCAAAACTAGACAAATGGAAGTATATCAAACTCAGAAACTTCTGAAGAGTAAAAGAAACAATGAACTTATTGAAGAGACATCCAACAGAATGAGAAAAATATTTGCAACCTATTTAGTCAACAAAGAATTGATATTTAGTACATATCATCAATCCAAGAAACTTAAAAACAACAACTACAAAATCTATCAATCCAGTGAGGAAATGCATAGAGGACCTCAATAGGCAGTTCTCCAAAGAAGAAATACAAATGGCCAATAAGTATATGAAAAAATGTTCAACATTATTAGCCATCAGGGAAATTCAAATAAAAACTACAAGGAGATATAACCTCACCCTCATCAAAATATCTATTATACAAAAGACTGTGTGAAATAAATGCTAATGAAGATATGAAGAAAGGGGACCTTATATATACAACACTGGTGGGAATGTAAATTAGTGTAGCCACTGTGGAAATTTCTTAAAAAAGTAGAAACAGACTTGCCTTATGATTCAGAAATCCCACTACTGGGAAGACATGCACAGAGTTTATACAAGAGATACATGTTCCAACATGTTTGTAGCAGCACTGTTCACAGTTGCTGGAACATGGAATCAACTGAGGTGCCCATCACCAGATGAATGGATAAAGAAAATGTCATATGACAGATGGACAGATAGATATAGATATATACAAAATGGAATATACTCAGCTATAAAAAGACTGAAATTCTATCATTTTCATCAAATGGTTGCAAATGGAGAACATCATGTTGAATGAAATAAGCTGGACAGAGAAAGACAAATAATATATCTTCTTCCTTATATGTGGAAGCCTAAATGCCAAAAACATAAAATAAAAAAGATCTTTTCTTTGGAGGAGTTATCAATATTTACTTATTTTAAAATATCATATAAAGGTAACAAATTTCATGTATTTCATAGCACTTTTCTTAGAATGATAACCATTCCTTTCTTTGTACCTCCCTTCTTTCTTCCCTTCCTTCTTTTCCCTTTAAATTTTGCAATAACATAATTTTAATTTACTTTATAATCATAGGCTTAGCGCACCACTAACCATAATGTTCAACAAATAAAAAGCAGAAAGACCACTCTTCCACAAGAATATTGGCAAGGACTATAAATATTAATCAAATCATAAGGTGTCATTTTCACTTATATACTTATTTGTATTCTATATTAACTACCACATCTCATATTTGTCTTTTTGGATTGGATTATGGTTTATTTATTAACTTTGGAAAGCAGAATTACCAAGAGAGAGGAAGAGAGAGAGATAAAGAGAGAAAGAAATCTTCTATCCACTAGTTCATCACCAAATGGCTACAAATGCTGGCACTGGTTCATGTCAAAGCCAAGAACCAGGAGATTCAACCAGGTCTCTGACATGGGTGCAAGGGCCCAAGTACTTTGAGCCATCTCATGCAACTTTTTCATGTAAATTATCAGGGACCGGGATTGGAAATGAGGTAGCCAGATCTCAAACCTGCACTGCTATGGGATGCCAGTGTCACAGGTGGCAGCTTACCTGCTGCACCACAATGTTGGCTCTAGACTATGGGATTTTTCTTCAGTTGGACAAAATGTGAACTATTGTTTTCTTAATCAAATGTTACAAAAATTGAACTACACAAGAAAGGAGCCAAACCAGTGATCTTTTCAGCGTCAAGAAAGAAAATATGATTTTTTTGAAACTTGAATAATTCTAAGGAAATTGCGGTATTCCTATCAGTATTTCATGTGCAGTATTTAAAGAAAATTCCTTAGTAGCAGACATACAATTTATTTATACATTGTATTTACTGAGATCCAATTATGCGGCAAGCACTTTTCATCAGAGCAACAGACTTAGTGTTTACTCAAGGAGTCATAGCTTGTATTTTTGATCTATTAATATGTGCAGAAATTAGCCAATAAAATGGATTTTAAGGTACAAAATAATTATAAAGGCATGAAAATAAATCAAATAAAGCAACTGACTATTGTAAAGTGGTATTTTAATATTATGATCAAGGACAGCCTGAATTTAGAAGTGACACTGGATCTGAACATTATGAAAGAATAAGTCATGAATGTATTGACCCTCAAACAGGAACCTTTTATATTTAAAATATGCAAAAATATTAGACTGACTAGAAGAGAGCAAAAGGAATGACATGTGTTGAGTAGTTCACAAATATGAGGAGGTTCCTTATCAGGTACGACAATGCAAGACATTGTGGCTTTTACTCTTCCAATATTAATTATATTATTTTATGTGTTTATGAGAGAGAGAAGAGAGAGAAGAAAGGAGGAGAGAGAGAGAGAGAGAGAGAGAGAGAGAGCAAGCATATCCCATATACTAGTTTACTCTCCAAATGACTGCAATATTCAAAGCTAGACTGAGGCCAAAGTTGGGAGCTGGGAGCTGGTCGTGCAATCCAGGTCTCCAATATGAGTATCAGAGACTCAACCAACCTGAGCTATTACTACTGCCTCTGATGGTCTACTTTGATAAGAAACTGGAGTAAGAAGCAAGAGCCAGGGGATCAAATGCTGATACTCCCATCTAAAGGAGTAGGCTGAATGTCCTCTCCATTGCTTTTATTTTTACTATAATAGAAGGAGCCACTGTGGAGTATATGGCAAGAAAGTGATACAATACATTGTTTTCCTGACGTCATAATAAAAGTGCCAATTGTTAAATAAACAACAGGAGTCACTGTGCACTTACTCTCCATGTAGGATCTCTGTCCTTAATGTGTTGTACTATGAGAATTAACTAAATTATGAGAATAAACTAAATTGAAAATGAATCTTAATGAAAAATGGGATGGGAGAAGGAATAGGATATGGGATGGTTTGTGGGTGGGAGGGTGGTTATGGGGGGGAACCACTATAATCCAAAAGTTATAGTTTTGAAATTTATATTTATTAAATAAATGATTTCTAAAAAGAAAAAAAATACATTGTTTTCATACTTTTATTTCACCTGTAGAAACTGTGCTGTAAAAGCTCTAAAGGAGAATTCAGTGTTAAAAGGTGAGTTAGGGAAAAGAATGATGCATTTTAAAAAGAGGAATTCTAGAAGGCTCTAAAATGAAGATACATGGCCAGTGTCCAAAATGTAGTAAAAAGAAAGAATCATGAGATCTTTGCAAGAGCAATTCAAAGGAAGCTCTTCCTTATGCTTGAGCAGGGGTCTGATGAGAAAAATGTATTGCAACAATGTTGGATATGCTGACATGGGCACATCATGTAATTCATTTTAGAGTATTATCAAGTGCCTGAGATGAAGGGGGAAAGATTCGAAGTCTCTGAGTAGAATAAGTTTTCTCTTCTACTGAAAGCTTTATACTGTTTTATAAAGCTGACGTTAGCTGCCAGGTAGCAAATAGCTTTTAGAATAAAAAAAAAAAAAAAAGAAGTAGGAAAACCACTTGTGAAATTATTGCAGGAATAGAATTGAGAGATAGAAGGAAAAGAATAGGATCATAATGGCTCTGCATACTGGGAAATTTAGGGTAAATTTTAGGTAGATCCAGGCAATGTAGAAACAGATTCTTTGTTGAGTAATAGAAAGACCAAGGAAAATAATAAATTCTTTTTTTTTTTTTTTTTGACAGGCAGAGTGGACAGTGAGAGAGAGGGATAGAGAGAAAGGTCTTCCTTTGCCGTTGGTTCACCCTCCAATGGCCGCCGCGGTAGGCGCGCTGCGGACGGCGCACCGCGCTGATATGATGGCAGGAGCCAGGTGCTTCTCCTGGTCTCCCATGCAGGTGCAGGGCCCAAGGACTTGGGCTATCCTCCACTGCACTCCCTGGCCACAGCAGAGAGCTGGCCTGGAAGAGGGGCAACCGGGACAGGATCGGTGCCCCGACCGGGACTAGAACCCGGTGTGCCAGCGCCGCAAGGCAGAGGATTAGCCTATTGAGCCGCGGCGCCAGCCAAAAATAATAAATTCTTAATATTCTCTTTCAACCTCTAATTTTCAGATTTCTGGTCACAGTGTTACTTTGCTTCCATTTAATCTTTTTATTTATTTATTTTTAATCTCAGAAGGAAAGGAAAAACAAGAAACCTCTCTCTAGCTTTTCGCTGCATTTCCCACTGTGTTATTTTTTTCTACTCAGATATACATACATACTGCCACACATAATTATGCATTTTATATGGAAAAATAGAACATTCAATACCCGATGAGCATCACAATAAACTTTTCTCATAAATAAACTCCCTTGCAGTGCTAGAGACAAATGTCAAGGAGTTCTTTAGCACTTTTCTACAGACATCAATGTTTCTATTCCCTGCTCAGCAGAGTTCTATATTCAGTGACATTACAAAGTCATTTGAAGGGATGTTGCCTGGTGAGAGAGAAGATGATAGTCTTCTGCGTCTTTTAAGTTACTGAAAAATGTTACAGCAAGACAAATTTCACAGTGTGCTAATTCATTTTTTCCCTTTCAAACTTAACATATGAAGATGGCAAACCAAAGAAATGTCCTGCTAACCGCTAGGCATGATCAGACATCTTCCTTCACTCTTTCAATTA
Source organism: Lepus europaeus (assembly GCF_033115175.1). NCBI lineage: Eukaryota > Metazoa > Chordata > Mammalia > Lagomorpha > Leporidae > Lepus > Lepus europaeus. Next base: position 50,085,372 of record NC_084832.1, on the reverse strand, counting down.
TTCATTAATGATACTGGGAATTTTAGGAGATTATGGCTAACTCATATAGGACAAGGTTATTTATCAAGGTTTATATTTTTGGATAGTAAATGTTGCAAATTGAAATAACATTTTCTCCCATATTTTTACTTAAATTAAAAACTAGCTGCTTGTACTCACGTAAAATCCATTATGATATAGTTCTTGAAGAATAATTAAAGTTGCAAAATAGAGAAACCAGGAGAATGCTCACAAAAAAGGCATGAGAAATGGAGATAAACAAAGAGTGAATGTTTTCAAAGAAAGAAAATGCATGGAATTGAGTCAGACAAGGCAAAAAAGACATTATTCAGGATTAGTGCAATGTAAGCCAAAGCTATTATAAGAGAAGAGATAAATTACATTCAACTGCCCTGGAGGGAAAATGAGAATTTTTAACATATTTTAAATATACTAGAAAGCTGATACTTATTGAATTTTATTAGTCAATTAATGAGAGAGTGAAGAAGTGCACATACATGAGAAAGAGAATCTTCCATGCATTGGCTTATTTCCCAATGCCTATAACAGCTAGAGTTTGGGCTAGTTTGAAGTCAGAAGACAGGAATTCCATGTGGGTCTCCCATGAGTGGTCAGAAGCCCAAATATTTGGTCCCTGATCCATTGCGCCCAGAGCATTAATAGGAAGCTGAGTCAAATGCACAAGCTAGACTCTATCCCACACTTACATACTGGATACAGGATTCACAAGCAATGCCTTACCCTGCTGTACCATAACACCCACTCCAAGTTTTAATATTGCTTTAAGATTTAGGAGATATAGTGAGTAAGTACCTGAGGACATCAGAAACAAAGTTGGTCAGTTTGGTGAGTCTATGTGTGTTTGGTAATTGGTGCTTATTGAACTTAGAGACTTTCCCTTAGAGACTGGGCGACAGGACCATATCTCATGATGATTACATTACAACAGATGGTTCTAAGGCTTTGAGAAAGATATCCCTGAGTTTTACTGGCAATCAGAGAAATGCAAATCAAAACCACAATGAGGTTCCATCTCACCCCGGTGAGAATGGCTCACATTCAGAAATCTACCAACAACAGATGCTGGAGAGGATGTGGGGAAAAAGGGACACTAACCCACTGTTGGTGGGAATGCAAACTGGTTCAGCCACTATGGAAGTCAGTCTGGAGATTCCTCAGAAACCTGAACATAACCCTACCATACAACCCAGCCATTCCACTCCTTGGAATTTACCCAAAGGAAATTAATCTGGCAAATAAAAAAGCCATCTGCACATTAATGTTTATTGCAGCTCAATTCACAATAGCTAAGACCTGGAACCAACCCAAATGCCCATCAACAGTAGACTGGATAAAGAAATTATGGGACATGTACTCCATAGAATACTATACAGCAGTAAGAAACAACGAAACCCAGTCATTTGCAACAAGATGGAGCAATCTGGAAAACATCATGCTGAGTGAATTAAGCCAGTCCCAAAGAGAAAAATATCATTTGTTTTCCCTGATCGGTGACAACTGAGCGCCAAAGGGGAAACCTGTTAAGTGAAATGGACACTATAAGCAACAATGAACTGATCAGCTCCTGTCCTGACTTTAGATGTACAATGTAATACTTTATCCTTTTTAGTATTTGTTGTTGTTGTTGTTGTTCTAGTACTATTGGTTGAACTCAGTAATTAACACACAATTATTCTTAGGTGTTTAAATTTTAACTGAAAAGTGATCCCTGTTAAATCTAAGAGTGGAAAAAGAGAGGGAGGAGATGAACAATTTGGAACATGCTCAATCGGACTGGCCGCAAATGGTGGAGTTAGAAATGTGCCAGGGGATTCCAACAGAATCCCATCAAGATGGCATGTACCAATGCCATCGCACTAGTCCAAGTGATCAATTTCAGCTCACAATTGATAGTTCTGATAGGTCTAAGAGTCAAAGAGATCACACAAACAAGACAAGTATCTGCTAATACTAACTGATAGAATCAAAAAGGGAGAGAAAGATCCAACATGGGAAGTGGGATACACAGCAGACTCATAGGATGGCAGATGTCCTAAACAACACTCTGGCCTCAGAATCAGCCCTCAAGGCATTCGGATCTGGCTGAAGAGCCCATGAGAGTATAGCAGGCATGGAAAGCCAAGATATCATGGAAAAAAAAAAAAAAGACCTAAATGAATGATCTCTGTGAGTGAGATCCCAGTGGAAAGAACGGGGCCATCAAAGAAGGAGGTACCCTTCTCCGAAGGGAGGAGAGAACTTCCACTTTGACTATGACCCTATCGGAATAAGATCGAAGTCAGCGAACTCTAAAGGCTTCCATAGCCCTGGCAACTCATGACTAGAGCCTAGGGAGATTACTGACGCCATGAACAGGAGTGTCAAATTGTTAAATCAGCAACAGGAGTCACTGTGTACTTACACCCCATGTGGGATCTGTCCCTAATGTGTCGTCTAAAGCGAAGTGATGCTAGGACTGGTACTGAAACAGTATTTTTATACTTTGCGTTTCTGTGTGGGCACAAACTGATGAGGTCTTTACTAATTATATACTGAATTGATCTTCTGTATATAAAGAGAATTGGAAATGAAAAAAAAAAAAACAACCTGGTGTTAAAATGGAAATGGCATAGAAAATTAATTAATTTGAAAAAAAAATTATGTAGGATCTCTGTCTTTAATGTGCTGTACATTGCTATTTAATGCTATAATTAGTAATCCAATGGTAGTTTTTTCACTTTGTGTTGCTATATGGGCAAAATGTTGAAATCTTTACCTAATATATACTAAACTGATCTTCTGTATACAAAGAGAATTGAAAATGAATCTTTACATGAATGGAAGGGGAAAGGGAGCGGGAAGGGGGAGGATTGCGGGCGGGAGGGAAGTTATGGGAGGGGGGAAGCCATTGTAACCCATGGGCTATACTTTGGAAATTTATATTCATTAAAAAAATAAATAAATAAATAAATAAAAATAAGGGCAGTAGGCTGAATAACATTTTACATCCTAATGGGGCTTAGAAATAAAATTTCAAATATTCTGAAGTAAATGCTCTAGGAAAAGGAAAGACAGGATCTACCTAGAATCTGGAAGAGGGTTGTGTGTTGTTTCATGTAGCCTAGCAAATATTAAGGGTATGTTTACTAGTATATGAGAGACATGGCTGGGAACGTTGATCTGCACCAAATAATGAAGTCTGAAGCCCTTAGTCTTGAAATGTCACACTCTTAGAGTTAGTATTGGAATACTTTTCTGTTTTTGATATGATACATTCAGTGAAGGATGAATAAACAGACTCAGGGAAATTTGGTAGGTAACTTCTATATTTGTGACAAACACTATTTAATCAAGTCTTACTGTGGTGTCAGAGGCCATGGAATTGAAAGATTAAGTGAGCCCAGGAGAACTGTGTATAATAAAGTGTCTCTCTATAGCATCACTGTCTATCATCTTTCTACATATATTTGTCTAATTATCTATAATTCTGACAGCAAAACTTCACTTAAATGGAGTTTCAGTTAATTTGATTCTCCTGCATCTGTTGGCATTTTAAATAACCACACAGGGCCCACAGACTTAACGGACAGATGTCTGTCAGTTTAAAGAACAGATGAGTAAAACCCTTGAGCCACTGAGTTCCTGGAGATTAAAATTACTATGGCATTAGTGTTCTTAGAGGTCTGTATAAATCCTATTCATTCTTTGGATGGTGATTTATTGGTTTGGCTTCTGACAGGGAAGATGCTATTTCTAAAGTTTATGGCAAATTAATTCACTAGAGAAAGAGGAGTGACAGTGTTCCCTCAATGCTCATGCCTGTTTCTTTTTGGCTGCCGTTTAGTTTGTTGTTTTATGTTTCTAGCATAAAGAAAACTTTTGCTGATTTATGCCAATAATGCTTTCCCAGAGAGCTTAACTGTCTGAGTTTCTCTGCAAAGCGAACAGTATAACTGTAGTGTAACAGATTTTAGATATGTTGCCTGGCACATTAGTGCTTAACTCAGAAGCATATCAGGAAAATTTATTTTGGGCTCCTAAAGAAAAACATTGTCAGTCTTAGATGACTCTGGGAGAATAAAAATAATAGTTTCATGACCCTAAAAAAAGAATAAATACATTAGTTGCAATACTTACTCTGATTTTTTTTTTTTTTTAACAGGCAGAGTTAGTGAGAGAGAGACAGAGAGAAAGGTCTTCCTTTTTCCATTGTTTCACTCCCCAAATGGCCACTACAGCCTGCGCCGATCCGAAGCCAGGAGCCAGGTGCTTCCTCCTGGTCTCCCATGTGGGTGCAGGGCCCAAGCACTTGGGCCATCCTCCACTGCCTTCCCGGGCCACAGCAGAGAGCCGGACTGGAAGAGAATCAACCGGGACAGAATCCGGTGCCCCAATCTGGACTAGAACCTGGGTGCTGGCGCCGCAGGTGGAGGATTAGCCAAGTGAGCTGCGGTGCCAGCCTGACCTACTCAGATTTTCAAAAATGCACTGCCTCATACTAATGCCTTTACCTAGAATTTATATCATTCTATTTTGCAGATCATTTATTTTATGGAAATTATTTTTATTTGTATTTCTTTTATATAAGCAACATAATTGAAAACAGACTAAAATGTCATCTTAAGCTAACTGTGGAAAATTAATTAGAAATGTTTCATAAAGATCCAGATATAGGTATAACATACTGGCCTCTAAGCTGGACATAATTAGAATAATTTTGCTAAAATTTAGCATCAGTCTTATGCCATTCCATTTTGATTTTTACACTGAACTGCATTACTTTCATCATGAGCATATTTAGAAGTATAAAATAGAAGATACATGTGTTTGTGTGAGTGTGCATGTGTATGCAAGCCCTTTAGTGAAATATATTGAGAAGGAAATTTCTACTGCGTTTGTGAGTTAAAAACAAGATCCAAGCATAAAGGGGCCAAGGTAAAGCTGAGAATAAATGTGAAACCTCAAAACGCAGAATCCTTGAACTTTAGCTTCTGTGACCCGTTATTGATTGCTGAACTGATTGTCATGGGAAGAATGAAAAGGACTCAGGCCAGCATTGCAGGTCATGTTTCAATCACACAAAGGAAAGTTTGTGTTTACAGAATATTTTTTAAAAAACAGTTCTGTAACTTTTGAAAAATTGTCTATACTACCATTTTAACTACTTAGCAGCATACCTAAATTGTGCATTTGGATTAATTTGGATAGTAGTGTGTATGTAGTGAAGAAATTCTGAAAAATAAAACAGTATGGTACAAACATTTATTATTTCAGGAAGTAACAATGAAAAAAATAAATTGCCTACAGAGTCCAAATGTAATTGTATATGAAGGAATGTAAATTCCAAATAATATTCATTGTGCTGATGGTCAATAAAGAGACAGCTCAGAGAGATAACACACAGAAGGTCTTCTATTCTTACTGGCACATATATACTCACTGAAGAAATATGTGTGGAACACATACTATATTATCACACATAAGCTGTGCAAAGTTCAATTAAGTCTAATTCTTACTCTCATATAAAGTGTATCTTGGTACCATGCATTTGGTGAAGCCAAAGCTTATTAGTATTTCATGGCAATGTATGTGGATTATTGTATATAATAAGCTTGTAATCAATTTCAGTATATTAAAGGAATGCATTATTTTAAGTGCAATTTCTCTTCATTTTTATGCCCCAGATCCAGGAAATCAAAATATGAGAGTGGAAAATATTAAATGAAGGGCTAATTGTGAATAGGGATTCAGAAAGAATTGCATGCATTTAATGCTCAATGCTTCTTTTAAAGAACAATATTTAAGTTAATAAATATTATTGTTTAAAGGCTATAGGGACAATGTAGAAATATGTTTATTTTCAGGTTTAAGTTTTTACTATAAAATATATCAATATTCAGGGAAAGTATATATGAGTTTAAGACATGTGTACATATGTTCAGTAATGTCCAATTATAGATAGAAGAAAGGAAACATGCCTTTAAGGTACATAATTCATCTTTTGGGCATAGCTGAGTCAAATAAGCTGTGTTTTCTGTATGTAGTCAAGCAAGTGTTGCTTGCATGATTCACATAAATAGTACAAGAAAATCAAAACCAAAATGTACATTTATAAATTGTCTTAAGATAGTAAGTTACTCATTTTTTTAATTTTACATGAATTAGAGATTTTGTTTTATATTTTATGTTAAATGTAAAGACCTAAGAATAATTGTGTGTTAACAACAGAGTTCAACAAATAGTATTAAGCAGGACAAAAAAGTACTAAAAGGGATAAAGCATTAAGTTGTACATCTACAGTCAGGACAAGAGCTGATCAGGTCACTCTCATAGTGTCCATTTCATTTCAACAGGTTTCCTTTTTGGTGCTCGGTTAGTTGTCACCGATCAGGGAGAACATATGATATTTGTCCGTCTGGGACTGGTTTATTTCACTCAGCATGATGTTTTCCAGATTCCTCAATTTTGTTGCAAATGACCAGATTTCATGGTATTCTATAGAGTACATGTCCCATAATTTCTTTATCCAATCTACTGTTGATGGGCATTTGGGTTTGTTCCAAGTCTTAGCTATTGTGAATTGAGCAGCAATAAACATTAAGGTGCAGACAGCTTTTTTGTTTGCCAATTTAATTTCCTTTGGGTAAATTCCAAGGAATGGGATATTTTATGACAAAGCCTTACATTATTATTTAATAACCCTAGAATAATTACAAATATCCTAAAAGATTTTCTAAAGTTTTATTTGATTTAATGGTTAAGTTGAAATTTGATTGTTTTGACAAAATATAATTTTATGATCTACTTATTTTAAATTTAGATCTAAATTTTTAAATTTATGTATAGTTTCATTAGCATAATGACTAAGTATATGTTTGGAAAATCATTTTAAGTAATATATTCTTTAGAAATTAACTTGAGAGGAAAGAAAATTAAAGTGAAAAATCGGTGGTCCAAGAAGAGAAAATGAATGAAAGAGGAACTCCATACTCATATATCCTAAATTCTTAGTTTTTATTACTTGCTGGAGCATGTTTTACTTTTTTGATTGGCTTGTTTTGTTTGTTTCACAATTTTTCCTAACTTACTAATCAAGGAAACCTGAAATAGTTCAAAAATTCATTTTGGATCTTTATTCACCAAATTCTTGTTATTAGCAACTATGTTATCATTACACAGGACTTTACATTATCATATAAGCATCTTCTGATTTAATTTTCTTTTCCATCTGTGAGATAGTTACCATTTCCCATTTTACATTATTTTGTCATTATCAGTACTAAGTTCACTATAAACATTCAAATGTACTTGCTGACCTAACTTCCTTTACTTATAGTTTTGAATAATCTTCATAAATAAATCCACTACATACAGATAACATCTGATCACTAGATTTCAATTGTTTCAGTCTATGCTTCCAGAAGAAAGTTGTGGTATTCTGTTTTTCATGCTTCAAATTTCTTCATAAACATATGTTTGGGTGGTTTGGAAAATTATAAAATTTGATTCTGTTGATTAGGGTATGTGTGTTGTCCATTATTTTATTAACTTTCTAAAACTTTATAAGAATACTTTACTGCTTCTGTCTTTGTTTGGCGGTCTAAATACACTTTGCCTTAGGATGTATAAAATTCTGCCCATACTTAATTTGGTAGCCACTTGTAGTTGTAGCTAAAGATCTTTGTTCTAATAAAGTTGGCAAGATATTTGAGTTCACATATTTAATGGTCAATTACTGAAATATTTGTTTATAGATAGGAAGTGATATTTAGGGGCCAGCGTTGTAGCATAGCTTGTTAAGCCACCACCTGCACTGTCCACATACCACATGGGTGCCAGAGTCATGACTGGTCTACTTTCGATCTAGCTACTTAAAATAATTACACACACACACACAGATTCAGTATTTCTAGTTGTACCTATGTTTTTCTGCCTATAGACACAAACCATTTACCAAATTACATGAGAACAACACAATCAGGGCTAGCCCAAAACCAGGAGCCAAAACTCCTTCAGGGTATCCTACAGTTGTGGCAGGGACTCAATTACTTGAGTCATCACCTGATAACTCCAAGATTGCCTTCTGGTAAGAAAATGGATTAGGAAGTGGAGATGGGACCCAATCCCAGGAAGTCCAAAATGGGATGCAGGCTTCTCAAGCAGCATCATAACGGCTATGCTAAATGCATATGCCAAGATCACAATTTTAATAAACATACTAATTATATTTTTCAACTCAATATGTTTCTGGACATTGCTGATTTTATGACTTTTTTTTCAAGATTTTCTTGTTTGCCTAGAATTATCTTGGCCTATCTTTCTTTCTTTTTTTTTTTTTTTTTTTTGACAGGCAGAGTGGACAGTGAGAGAGAGAGACAGCGAGAAAGGTCTTCCTTTTGGTTCACCCTCCAATGGCTGCCGCGGCTGGCACGCTGCAGCCCACGCACCGCGCTGATACGATGGCAGGAGCCAGGTGCTTCTCCTGGTTTCCCATGGGGTGCAGGGCCCAAGGACTTGGGCCATCCTCCACTGTACTCCCTGGCCACAGCAGAGAGCTGGCCTGGAAGAGGGGCAACCGGGACAGGATCGGTGCCCCGACCGGGACTAGAACCCGGTGGGCCGGCGCTGCAAGGCAGAGGATTAGCCTAGTGAGCCGCGGCGCCGGCCGGCCTATCTTTCATATCAATTATCGATTCTGTTTTAATTTTATTATCTCTCTTTGTATTCCAGAAAAAAATTTTCAGAGGTTTCCTATTTAATTATTTTTGTAAAATGAAATCTGCTTTTCAATGTTTAATTCAACTATTATATTTTAAGTACATTCTGCTATAGTTTCTCATCGTATCATCTTTGTTAAATTATATTTCTTTTTTTTTTTTTTTTTTTGACAGGCAGAATAGATAGAGAGAGAGAGACAGAAAGGTCTTCCTTTTTGCCGTTGGTTCACCCTCCAATGGCCGATGTGGCCGGCTCATCGCACTGATCCGAAACCAGGAGCCAGATGCTTTTCCTGGTCTCCCATGCGGATGCAGGGCCCAAGCACTTGGGCCATCCTCCACTGCCTTCCCGGGCTATAGCAGAGAGCTGGCCTGGAAGAGGGGCAACCGGGATAGAATCCGGCGCCCCAAATGGGACTAGAACCCAGTGTGCTGGCACCGCAAGGCGGAGAATTAGCCTGTTAAGCCACGGCGCCAGCCGTTAAATTTTATTTCTAATATTTTTGCACAATTTCTCTGTGTCTTATGGTTTTCAGTTCCAGATTCAAAGTGATTGTGTTTTCTATAAGCAGATTAAGCATAAAGTTTTCTTCATTTTTCTGTAGCACAACATTTTCCAGTACTTGTTCATACTATAACTGAAATCAATCGCACAGGTAGTACAAAATGCTTTAACTCAAGCAAGGTGGCCAACAGCAAGTTTTGTGACCAGAAGTGATTGTAGTATCTTCATTAGAACATTCTGTCATCTGAATTGTTGTCATCACGAATGATATAACACCAAATCTGATTATGTAAGAAAGATCCTGTCATTTGCATTATCTTATTTGCATTTGTGCTAACACAAAATAAAACAGAATTATTTGCTCATTGTCCTCTTTATTTTCTCACCTACTTTCACTAGATAGTAACAGTGATGTCCATACTCATATACAATATCATGGATGATATATTAATATCCTCATTCTCAGAACTTTTATAATGCTCATTATATTACTTCTCCTTTTCCTGTGTATTCAAAGGTACGGTCACCTTTTGATTTTTTTAATAAGAAAAATTTAACTGTGATCAATTATATATGCTTCTTACCCCATTCCAAAGTGTGAAGTTTACTCTGGTCAAGAGGTAAATATTGGATGCACAAAAGTACCACTGTAGAGTATCACAAGGTCCTTGAGAAGAGAATGACCACATGCTTTCTCCACAGTAACTGACCCAAATAGAATTTCTATTTAAAAAGACTCTGTCATTTCAAGACAATCCATTTTACTTGAGCTCTAGTGCAATTTCTATGAACACAGAGATGACTTGACCTTTTTTTGCCCTCTAAACTGCCTTTGACTTCTGAACTTTATTTATTTTCTTGTCAGTTCATGCCCTCTTTAACTACACTCTAGCATCCCTCCCAATATTACTCATGCTTTATTTCATGGCTTTCTTCACAACTAATTTCCTTACTTATTCTTCCCAGCTACCCTTCTTATCTAGTAATTCAGCCATCCTAAACACATGTTAATAATCATCTGCATTTGACAGTATTAATTAATCAACTTACTAATACCCCAATTGTTTTTAAGATCTGTCTTTATTTTTGTGCTCAATATATTTATAAAATATCCCCGTTACTCTAATTATTGAAAGTGATTTCTAATATCTAAAAATAATAGAAAATTATATTCCAAAAAAATACTCATACCACTAATAGTAACTAAGCATATAGTTTATTTAATTGCCATGTGGGGAATTTATACTGCTTTTTTGCTTATAAGTATAAATAAATAAAATTATGCATGATAACAGTGGTTATAAAGTCATAGAATTTAATCAAATTCAATTTTACCATTTGCATTGGCAATATCTGAGGAAACTGTGCATCTTATTAAATTCTCAAAGCTTTGGTGGTTTCATGGGTCTGAAATAAGTTAAATTCATGGTAACCATCCAATAACAGTAGCATATAATTTTATTTAAAATCGTAAAGAAAAACTATAAAAATGCATATCACAATGAAGTTAAAGAAATGCAAGAAATGGATATTTTATCATATAAAATTATATAATTTATCATACTGTCTTATTTCTATAAACTCCATTCTCAACACATCAAGGAGATCACCCCTTTCTAAATTCCAAGTGGTTCTTATTACTCTACTCAAGGCTGTCCAGTGCATTGTCATGTTTTCAGATAAGCAATGGACTGTGAAGTCTTATGTAATGCTTTCACATTGCTCGCTTGCCCCCCCCCCCAACAGGGATACTGTATTATTATTTCATCAATACGACAAATAGTGTTCTACCTCAGTATCTTTGATCTTGCTGGTCACTCTTCTTGATTATTTTTTTTCTGAATGTTCTTCCCAATGATGATCCCCTAGTAATAATTCACATCTTGATATCCTCAGTTGTTTCTTAGACTTCTGATGTCTATGTAATTAGGAAAAGACAAAGTGATTGGGATGTGTTCTTAAAGAGAATTTTATTAGCTCTATGTGTTCCAGGGAAAGAAGCATCAAAGCATCTTTTCATCTTATGCTATGTAATTTGATTTTAATTTTTGCCTAATTATTCTGCATGGGGCATTTGAAAAGCTGAAAACATTCTGAATATAGATGGAAGAGTTGTCCTCCTACATTTACCCATTGTCCCAAAGCACAAGATGAGAAGTAAGCAAAAACATAAAATTTTAGAACATAAAGAAAGAGTGGCTGAAGACATAGTGCCCTGTAGACACAAAACACCTGTACAAAGATTACCATAAGTAGAATGTAGAGAAGGGCTGTGTTGTGATGCAACATGTTGGGCTTCGGCCTGTGGGTCCAGCATCCCGTATGAGCCCTGGTTCAAGTCTGACTGCTCTACTTCACATCCAGTCCCTGTTTACGTGCATTGGGAAGGCATGTTAGGACAGCCAAAATGCTTTGGGCTCCTTCCTCTGACTTGGGAGACCAGTATGGTCCTAACTCCTTGGCTTCAACGTGGTCCAGTACCGGCTTCTTTTGCAGCTATTTGGGCAGTGAACCAGCAGATGGAAGACCTCTCTCTCTCTCTCTCTCTCATGCTCTTTCTCTCTCTCTTTCTCCAATTCTACCTTTAAAATCAATAAATTCTTCACATCAAAGTATACATATTCATCAAACAAAAAAAAAGGAGTATGCAGACAGTAAATAAAAAGGTTTTCCATTGAGCTCCTCAGAGATCCAGGTACCATTCTCATTTATGTCTGACACTCTTTCAAATAAATAATGACATTATGCACTAATAAATATATACTCAAGGTTTATTTTAATAAGATTTTAGGAATACCAGTGAAATACTGAGAACTAAAAGTTTTACACAAGTAAACAAAACTGAATAAAAGAATAATCTACAAACAAAATGGCAACTAATCTACTATGTTAGATCTAGAGGGCAGGGCAGTGATGCTTTCACATTTGGGGAACTGCTGGCTTCTCAACTCAGAATATATAATTCATGAAGCTATGAATTTAGTCAGATGATACAAAATATTTTTCAAAAATGTGAGTCCCTGATATGTGCGTGGTTCTGAGTCCTGGCTGCTCCATTTCTGACACAGCTCCCTGATAATGACCTGGGAAAGCAGTCCTCAGGCCCTTGTTCACATGTGGGAGACCTGGAGTGCAGATCATTGCTGCTGGTGCTGCCTGTTGCTGCCATTTGGGGAGTGAACCAGCAGATGTTAGATATTTCTCTTTCTTACTGTAACTCTGCTTGTCAAACAAATAAATTATAAGGAAAAAAAAATTGGAGTAGCTGGTGGAAAAAGTGGAAAAAAAAGAAAGGCCTTTTTAAATATCTATTCCTCCAAAATTATGGGCATGTGTTTCAAGGAACATTATAATAAAAGGGGCTGACTGACGATGCTCAATTGGCTACAAAGGCAGCTTCATGATAGGTCTATGGCAAGGCTAATGGACTTACAGATTTGACTAAAGCAGGAAAGTGGAGAATGTGTTTCAGAAAGAACGTTCTAAGAATCAGAATTTATAGGGGTCAGCGCTATGGCGCAGTGGGTTAACACCCTGGCCTGAAGTGCCAGCTTCCCATGTGGGTGCCGGTTCTAGTCCCTGCTGCTCCTCTTCCAATCCAGCTCTCTGCTGTGGCCTGTTGTAGCGGTGGAAGATGGCCCAAGTCCTTATGCCTCTGCACCTGCGTGGGAGACACGGAGGAAGCTCCTGGCTCCTGGCTTCACTTCTGCAAAGCTCCAGCATTGCAGCCAATTGGGGAGTGAACCAGCGGATAGAAGACCTCTCTCTCTCTCGGCCTTTTCTCTCTTTGTAACTCTTTCAAATAAATAAATATTTTAAAAAAGAATCAGAATTTATAAAAGGTTGAATGTGAAATTTAAATCTTTTTATAAGTTCAAACAGAGATAGTAAGCAAATATTGCTAAGATACTGAGAAGCCATATATGCCTATTAACATTAAATTACCAAAAAAATAAAAGATCAAAAATGTGATCATAATACACTAATACACATGCTAATTTAAGGGTAATTTTAACTGAACTCTGACTAAAATAATATTGAAGAAATGGAATAACCTGATGGGTGAAGGAAAACATTTTCATCCTACAAAAATGGTATATGACATTGGGTCTCTCAGGGGCTCTATGGAACACTTAATTAAAAAAAAAAAGATTTATTTATTTGCTTGAAAGTTAGAGGTAAACAGAGAGAGAAGAGGCAGAGAGAGAGAGGTCTTCCATCCGATGGTTCACTCCCCAATTGGTCACAACGGCCGGAGCTGTGCTGATCCAAAGCCAGGAGCCAGAAGCTTCTTCTGGGTCTCCCACGCGGGTGCAGGGGCCCAAGGACTTGGGCCATCTTCTACTGCTTTCCCAGGCCATAGCAGAGAGCAGGATCAAAAGTGGAGCAGCTGGGTCTGGACCTGGCGCCCATGAGGGAAGCAGGTGCTTCAGGCCAGGGAGTTAACCCGCTGCGCCACAACGCCAGCCCCAAGAAATATTGAAACTTCAGGTAAACTGAAGAGAAGCAGAAGAGAGGATTTACTTTAAAATGTTTCTTCTTTGTTATAGACAAGAAATAACTGCCCAAAAATATCATTAAGGAGATGCTTTAGTCAGTGCAATGAACTCTCTCCCTTTCTCTCCCTTCCTGCCTCTCCTGCTGTTGCCTTCAAAACTGGCTTTACTGTTTGATGATTCCATTGCTACCCACTACTTATTTACCTTTTATAATATTTTACTCCATTCTACTATGTTTTACATTTCTTTCATTTTGCATTTGATAACATGAAATATTTTGTATTGTAACCAGTTTGAGACAGTTCCTTTTTTTTTTTTTTACTCTTTTCACAAGGAGAATTTAAACCATTTGCAATTACATGACAAATAATCTATTTACTCTTGATTGCTTTATAATTCTCTTTCACTGTTGCACCTGTTTTTGGCTTAGAAATTAAGGTGATGTAGACTTCATAGAAGGAGTTTGGGAAATTTTCATCCCTTTCAATTGTTTTGAATAGTTTGAAAAGAACTGGAATTAGTACTGATTTAAATGTCTTATAGAATTCAGCAGTGAAGCCATCGGGTCCTGGGTTTTGCTTTGTTGGGTTATTGTCTTGGTTATTGGTCTGTTTAGGTTTTCTAAATCTTCATGACAATTTTGGTAGATTGTAAGTTTCCAGCAATCTATCCATTTATTCTAGGTTTCCTAACTTGGTATTAATTTCTGATAATTCTTTCTATTTCTGTGGTATTTGTTTGCTACATTTCTTTTTTCACCTCTGATTTTATTGATGTGGGTCCTTTCCTTCTTTTTTTCCCTTTCATTAGTTGAGCACTTGGTGTATCAATTATGTTTATTTTTTTTTCAAAAACTAGCTCTTCATTGCACTGATTTTTGTATTTTTGTTTCATTTTTTTCTCTAATGTTAATATTTCATTCTTACCATTAATTTTGGTTTTGGTTTGTTGTTGATTTTCTAGGTCCCTGAGATGCACTGATAGCTTAATTGGTGCCTTTCCAGTTTCTTCATGTAGGCACTGATTGCTATAAACTTCCCTCTTAACATTGCTATTACAGAGTCACACATGTTTTGATATGATGTACTGTCATCTTCATTTGTTTCCAGAAATTTTTTTTTAGTCATCTTTGATTTCTTCTATGACACACTGCTCATTCAACCCAGATGTCCATCAACTTTTGACTGGATAAAGAAATTACAGTGTATATATAAAGTATGGAGTACTCTCAGCTGTGAAAAAAAAATGAAATCCTGTCTTTTGCAGCAAGATGGTCACAACTGGAAAGTGTTATACTCAGTGAAATAACCCAGGCCCCAAAATCAGATATCATATGTCTTCCCTGATCTTATGAAACTAATCGAATACCTGAATGTAATGTATTGGGGCAAAATAGACATTTTGAGAATAGATGATTGTTTATGGTCCTTGTTTATTTTTTTTCTTAGAAAGTATTTTTTTTTATTTGACAGGTAGAGTCACAGACAGTGAGAGAGAGAGAGAGAGAGAGAGAGAGAGAAAGGTCTTCCTTCTGTTGGTTCACCCCCCTAAATGGCCACCACGGCCGGCGCGCTGCGCCAATCCGAAACCAGGAGCCAGGTGTGTCTTCCTGGTCTCCCATGCGGGTACAGGAGCCCAAACACTTGGGCCATCCTCACTGCCTTCCCAGGCCACAGCAGAGAGCTGGAATGGAAGAGGAACAACCAGGACTAGAACCTGGTGCTCATATGGGATGCTGGCGCCACAGGCTGAGGATTAACCAAGTGAGCCACAGTGCCTGCCCCGTCCTTGTTCTTCCATTGAGGAAAAGTCTTCTGATTTGTTTTGTTTTCTTTCTCTTCATGCTATTTGCTGCACTCCTTTACTTAGAGTAGGGTTAACTATATGATCATTAAGAATACTGAAAATAGATTATTGTAAAAATTAAGAGTGGGATTCTGAAAGGGAGGGGGAGGATGCGGATGGGAGGGAGGTTAGGGGATAAGTCCCATGATTTTCCTAAATCTGTATATATGAAACTTGCATAATTTAAATAAAATTATAAAAAAGGAATTCACCAAATATGACTTGGTTTACTCACACAGCCCATCTAAGCGCTCAGGGAATCCTCATTTATCTAGTATGTTCTCTCATCTTACTCCGATAGATCAATGCCCAAGAAATTTTGGCAGTCTTTTCTCTAAAAGAAAATTCTTCACTTTCTGGCATAAGTGTTTATTAAAAATGAAACAGCATATGCTACACTGAAGGGCTAAATTAACACTTCTAAGCCCCAATCTTCTCCCTAAGGTACACATGGGTTCCAATGTGCTAAACAGAGAGCTACTCTTGGACTTCATGGAATCTGGCACTTTTTTTTTTTTTTTTTAACTTGTAGACTGATTTGGGTTTTACTCCCCATTCTTACTTAATCAAAGTCTTTGACTTAACATGTAAAGTGTTGCTCAATATAAGCAAGGGAAATTTGAAGGAAAATAAATGTAGAATTACCTTTTGAGCTGGAATTCATTTTTATTTCAATTTACTGAAATTTCTTGAGGAAAAATGAATTCAATTATCTAAATTTCCTTAGAAATATGATGGTCAGGTAATATTTTACAATAATTCTGATTGTAAAATTTACTTCTGCTGATTCACAAAGCTTCTGACTTGAAAGGCTCTCAAGAGGATCATGTTACCTAAATATAGCATTTCAAACTGTATAGGAAATTAGTTCAGTGTATCACTGTTTTCTATGAAGAGAAATTGTGTTTCTAAAAAGCCTCCCCAGAATTTAGTGTTTCCATTTGTGACTTATTAAATGTAAATTCATCGTTACTAAAATAAGAATTATCTTCAAGCAAGTTATTTAACTTTCACCTGCTTTTCAAAACTCAAACATCAATTTTATGAATTGTGTCCATCAATATATACAATCTACTTAAAATCTCTGCTTATGCTTGTTCTCTATTATTCATTCAGTAATTAGTTTTGAATGTAAAAATGTGTATTTAAGACACTTAAGGACTCTGTGACATGGAAAAATTTTTCTGAACCACTAATTTTTCCTCATTGTTAATGGAATACATTTTTTCTTTACAAAATAATCTTTCATTCTAAATTTCTCTTCATTTGTTACATCTTCCTTTTCTTTCATCAACATAGCAAACTGATTTAAAACGGTATTTAATATATCTCAACAATTCTATTAATACTGGCTTATTTGCTCCATCTTCATTCAGGGCCTAAATATTGCTCTATAGAAATGTTCCACAGGTCTTCTTACTGATCTCCCTTGTACTTCTATCTAGTTGGACCTCCACACCTGTTTGGATTTTTTTTTATTATTATTATTTTTGACAGGCAGAGTGTACAGTGAGAGAGAGAGACAGAGAGAAAGGTCTTCCTTTTTGCCATTGGTTCACCCTCCAATGGCCGCTGCGGCCGGCGCACTGCACTGATCCGAAGGCAGGAGCCATGTGCTTCTCCTGGTCTCCCATGGGGTGCAGGGCCCAAGGACTTGGGCCATCCTCCACTGCACTCCCTGGCCACAGCAGAGAGCTGGCCAGGAGGAGGGGCAACCAGGACAGAATCCGGTGCCCCAACCGGGACTAGAACCTGGTGTGCTGGTGCCGCAAGGCAGAGGATTAGCCTGTTGAGCCACGGTGCCGGCTTGGATTTTTTCTTTTTAAAAATTGGTAAGATTTCCTCCTTAGTTGAAATGATCTGTCATCTCACTGCATTTCAATCAATATTAAACATCCAGATGTTGTTGCTTCACAAACAAAATCTTACAATAAAATGCAAATACAAGCAATCCCCTTTACCTACTGCTTTTCTATTATTCTACCTTTTTTCAATATAGGCACTTTTATTTTTTTTAATAGTTTGGTATAGTATATACACACTCAGGGGCACTCCAAAAATTTTGAGGAAAAATGGAACTGAGAAATTTATCTTGCATGCAAAAAAAAAAAAAAAGAAGAAGAAAAGAAATACATAAGAAATCCATGCATAATGTTTTTTTATACACATTTTCCATGAACTTTCTGAAGTCGTCTTGTGTGTGTGTACATGTGTGAGTGTGTGTACTCGATATCTGTAGAAAATGGGTTCTAAGGTTCACCTCTGGTAACAAAACCCAAGGAAGCACAAGTCCCTTCCATAAAAAAAAAAAAATAGTATTTACATAAAGCCTAGCTACATCCTCCTGTATATTTTAAATCGTGTCTATATTGTTTATAACACATAATATAAGAAAATGCCATATAAATTATTGTTCTATGAAATAGTTTAAGGAATCACAAGGAAAATTCTGCAAGTGTTGAGTACATACTTTTTATTCTTATTATTTATTTTTCCCCCTTGAATCTCAGAAGTGGAACACACAGATGTGTATCAACTATATATACAGTATATTGTACATGTAAATATATATATATATTTCCTTCTTATATTAAAACTAAATTTCTTCTTTTTTAATTTTTTTTGACAGGCAGAGTTAGACAGTGAGAGAGAGAGAGAGAGAGACGGAGAGAAAGGTCTTCCTTTTTCCGTTGGTTCACCCCCCAAGTGGTCGCTACAGCCAGTGCATTGTGGCCGGTGCGCTGTGCCAATCCGAAGCCAGGAGCCAGGTGCTTACTCCTGGTCTCCCATGCGGGTGCAGGTCCCAAGGACATGGGCCATCCTCCACTGCACTCCTGGGCCACAACAGAGAACTGGACTGGAAGAGGAGCAACTGGGACAGAATCCGGCACCCCGACTGGAGCTAGAACCCGCGGTGCTGGTGCCACAAGCAGAAGATTAGCCAAGTGAGCCGTGGCGCCGGCCAAAACTATATTTGTTCTTTCAGAGGCAATTTCTCCATCTTAATATTCTAAAATGTCATTTACATTCTACCAATTACCAAATGTTGAAGAAGGTTTTTTTTTTTAACTTTTATTTAATGAATATAAATTTCCAAAGTACAGCTTATGGATTACAATGGCTCCCCCTCCCCATAATTTCCCTCCCACCCGCAACCCTCCCCTTTCTCGCTCCCTCTCCCCTTCCATTCACATCAAGATTCATTTTCAATTATCTTTATATACAGTTTAGTATATATTAAGTAAAGATTTCAACAGTTTGCACCCACAAAGCAACACAAAGTGAAAAAATACTGTTACTAATCATAGTACTAGTTACAGCATTAAATAACAGTGTACAGCACATTAAAGACAGAAATCCTACATGATATTTTTTAAAAAGTAATTAATTTTCTATGCAATTTCCAATTTAAAACCAGGTTTTTTTTTTCATTTTCAATTATCTTTATATACAGAAGATCGATTCAGTATATACTAAGTAAAGATTTCATCAGTTTGCACCCACACAGAAACACAAAGTCTAAAAATACTGTTTTAGTACTAGTTATAGCATCACTTCACATTAGACAACACATTAAGGACAGATCCCACATGAGATGTAAGTACACAGCGACTCCTGTTGTTGACTTAACAATTTGACACTCTTGTTTATGGCGTCAGTAATCTCCCTAGGATCTAGTCATGAGTTGCCAAGGCTATGGAAGCCTTTTGGGTTCACCGACTTTGATCTTATTCCAATAGGGTCATAACCAAAGTGGAAGTTCTCTCCTCCCTTCAGAGAAAGGTACCTCCTTCTTTGATGGCCCCGTTCTTTGCACTGAGATCTCACTCACAGAGATCTTTCATTTAGGTCTTCTTTTTTTTTTCCCCCAGGGTGTCTTGGCTTTCCATGCCTACAATACTCTCATGGGCTCTTCAGCCAGATCCGAATGCCTTAAGGGCTGATTCTGAGGCCAGAGTGCTATTTAGGACATCTGCCATTCTATGAGTCTGCTGTGTATCCCGCTTCCCATGTTGGATTTTTCTCTCCCTTTTTTATTCTATCAGTTAGTATTAGCAGACACTAGTCTTGTTGTGGTTTTAATAGCACAATAGTTCTGAGGGACTTCAATACTCCACTCTCAGAGATAGACAGATCAACAGGACAGAAGGTCAACAAGGAGACAGTAGATTTAAATGACACTATAGCCCAAATGGATCTAACAGATATCTACAGAACTTTTCATCCTACACACAAAGAATTTACATTCTTCTCAGCAGTACATGGAACCTTCTCTAAAGCAAATTCAAAAGAATTAGAATCATACCATGCAGCTTCTCAGACCACAAAGAAATGAAAGTTGGAAATTAGCAACTTGGGAATCCCTAGATCATATGCAAACACATGGAGACTAAATAACATGCTCCTGAATGAACAATGGGTCATAGAAGAAATTAAAAGAAAAATCAAAAATTTTCTGGAAGTAAATGAGGGTAACAGCACAACATACCAAAACCTATGGGATGCAACAAAAGCAGTGTTATAAGAGGAAAGTTTATATCAATAGGTGCCTACGTGAAGATGGTTTTATCACATCTTTCTCCTAGTTGGTTAGTGGAAAGAAGAGATGGATGCTGGAGTAGGAGAGGATTGAGTTAAGCGATAAGGAGCAAGCCTCTTATTACAAGTGGTACAATAAAAAATTCCATCTTTCTTTGTTTAAAGACCTTTAAATTTACTCCTTTTCATTTACTATACATGGTATAGATGGAAATGCATTCTGAATTGATCAGAGTATCTTCTCACTGTCTCACTACCATGGATCCCTTTCAAATTCTTTCCACCTTAACCCAGATCTACTCCTTCCTCTTCTGTTAAACTTTTTCTCATTACCCCAGGCCCCTTTGTTTCCATTCTGAGAAACTCTTGGGGTGAACTCTCCTCCAAGATCTGCTCACCTCTGAACTAACATTCTTCAGGCTATTCTAGAATTGAAATTATTCATAACACCTTTTGGCCTTCTGGTCTCACCTTAATTACACAGTCTGTCAGAACCAGAAGTACAATGGAATGTAGTAAACCAGATAATCCTCTTTTAGTTTTAGAAGTTCTTCACTTTTCCTTTTTAAAATAGTATTTTCTTTATTTTGTTGAAATTATAAGAAAATTGTCTCCAGATAAAAAGTGGTAGCATGCAACCTACACTTAAATATAAATGTTAGATTGCTCACTAATTTTTTCTTGCTTTCTCTAAATTTGAAAGTTGGAGCCATGAACATTATTGTTCCCATTAAAGTAAATAGAAGTAAATGTGATCCTTTTAATTTGAATCATAATTTCTTTTAAAGGCTTAAAATTGGATATGCGGAAAGCCAGTATTTATTTCATGGTATAAGTCTTTGTGTTTGTTCCAGTGTCAATTGTATAATATGTCAAGGCTTAAATACTACAATAACATTTTATTTACTTTAAAAATGTGTTGTACATAATTAATTTGCACTTCTTTTATAATGATCAGTAGAAAAGATAGACCATTATTGAACAAGTCACAACTATTAACCTGTACTTTTAATTCCACAAATTGCAGAATAATTGTACTAAAATGTCCATGACGTATTCTGTCATTTGCTCAGATTTTTTAATATAAAAGAATTACAAGCTTTTTTCATTCATATATTCAATATTGAAATTGAATGTTCAGATAAAAGTATTATAATAATTTAGATTGTATTAGGTCTATGAAATTTCAATATTTGCATAGTTTTAAAAATGATAATTATTAAAAAGGAAGATAGGATGCCAACACTTTATAGCTTTCATTTTAAAAGATTTTATGGTGAAAACAATAGTAGGAGCCCAGCTGTGTTTTCTAAAAAAAAATTATTTTAATTTAAATTCAATTTATTTTTACTTTAATGACAATGCCAATGGCTATTTTATGAACAGTCCCTTAGATTCAAATTGCAATGTTAACTTTCTAATTAAAAAGTTTAAATTTTTCTTAACTATAATAAAAATAATTATATTGCATGGTTCTTCAAAAAATCTTTACATTCACTGCTGAATACTCATTTTGAGAAAAACATTGATTACATATTGGTAGGGGCATCTACATATACTAGTGCATTAAATGAAAAGCAATTTTCATAAGTTCACAAACTATTATGCTTGAAAATTCACATTATCACCCCCCTCCCCCAGTAAAACAACTTGAAGAAAGACATACATGTCTATTTCTTAATATTTGGTGATGCCATAGCTGACATTTTGAGAAATTAAAAAGTATCTACTTCTAAGCTTTCTGTTTGATGTTGATTTTTTTTTTGACAAACTTAAATAATTTCCTAGTAGAACTCTGACCCATTTATAAGGGTCAGTTTTAGTCCTGTTAAAAGAACATCATTCATCATATTCCTAATGATGCAAAATAAAATACTTCTCTTGGACTATGTATACAAGCCTTCTTTGCCTCTGTCATGGCATATTTTGTACCAGTTATGAAAATACCTATAACCTTTGCCATTTTTAGCAAGGTATACTCTGATATTTAGCAAGTAAACATTATAAATACTTTTTTTTTCCAATTGTTATATGACACTTAAGGCTGATAACCTAGACTCTTAAATGTGTTGGGCCAGATTAAGTGAGGCATGAATTAAGGACTGAGGCAGATCTCTGTGTCCTAGGTAGTTCTTTTTAACTGATTGAATATAGATAATAGGAAATAGGTGCTGAGATGAAAACAGAACTGGTAGTCTTGACATGAAGTATGCACATGTATGATCCACCTTGAAGTACTGAGTAAAGAGGGGTTCTTACACCACTACACCAAAACCCAACAGTGGCCTTGGAGTCAACGACATTAACCAGGCAGTTTTTCTGGCATGAATTCATTAGCAATTAATAGCTCACGTAAGCAGTCTCAATCTGAAATTGGCTACAAAACACAGTCTAATGTCCTTCAGGTGAGAAGGGAATTAGTGACACTTCTGAAACGGATTCAGGTTTTGAAAACTGAGAAAACGGGCAAGTGTTTGGTGCATACGTTAAGACAACAATTGGTGTATGGGCATCTTGTTTCAGAGTACCGGGACTGGAGTCCAGCTCTGCTTCTTATTCCAGCTACTTCCCAATGTGCATTATGGGATCATTAGGTGATGGCTGAAGAACTGGGTCCCTGCCATCCACATCAGAATCTCGATTAAGTTCCAGGCCCTAGTTTTCACCTGGTTCACCCTTAACTATTCTGGACACTTAGAGTGAGTCATCAGATAGGAGATCCCCCATCTGTTTCTCTGCCTTTAAAATAAATGAAAAGAAATTAAGTAGAATTTAAAAATAAAAATAGAGCAAATGCATAATTAATAAGGATGCAAAGTTAAAGTTAAGTAACACTTACAGTGTTAAGATTAGCCCCACAGTATTGATAACTTACTCTACATGTACAAGGCATATATAGTGAATCATCAGCTCAGTTACAGTCGTGGGTTCTGGAAGACTGTGGTAAGAACTTTTTTTTTTTTTTTTTGACACGCAGAGTGGACAGTAGAGGGAGATAGAGAGAAAGGTCTTCCTTTTTGCCATTGGTTCACCCTCCAATGGCCGCCGCGGTAGGCGCGCTGCAGCCAGCGCACCGCGCTGTTCAGATGGCAGGAGCCAGGTGCTTCTCCTGGTCTCCCATGGGGTGCAGGGCCCAAGCACTTGGGCCATCCTCCACTGCACTCCCTGGCCACAGCAGAGAGCTGGCCTGGAAGAGGGGCAACCGGGAGAGGATCGGTGCCCCCGACCAGGACTAGAACCCGGTGTGCCGGCGCCGCAAGGCAGAGGATTAGCCTAGTGAGCCGCGGCGCCGGCTCCAAAACTCTTTAGCTGATTCAAGGGATAATTCTAAGGTAATTCTTACTGGTCACTTCTAAGACTAATGCTGAAGTGTTACCTCAGTTCTTACTGGAAATTTTCATTCTCATTAATTTCACTTACTCATCTTTTTCAAAAAAGGTTTCCATTATCTCTGTTTCCTCTTGATCCTGGCTAAACAATGTTACTAAAATTGTGTTTATGTTAATCTATTTATAAGAAAATAATATAGATATGTATCATATAATACCAACAAATCAAATATAAATGTAAATGTAAATATGAATGCTTACTTAATCTGACTCTGTTGAGCATATTTTAAGGCATTTGGCACCTTCCTTTATGAAGTTAAATATTAAAGCCATTTGTTTCTAGCCTTCTTCCTTGAGCAATAGCAAAGATTAGCCATAATAATAAATAATGAATAAAGAGATAATAAAGACTGTAAATTGTTATCATGAGTGAGTGGATACCATGGAGGATCTTAAGCAGAGAATGCTGTGAATGCTGTGAATTCAACTGTGTCTTCCAAAAAGATATGCTGAGGTCGTGTTCCCCAATGCATCGGAATGTGACATTCCAGGGAATAGTCAGGGAAATACCATGGTCACTCTATATATAATTAGTTATGATGAGATCATATGGGGGATTAAAGGCCTTCAACTGAATATGACTGATATCCTAAGAGGAAAGATTGCCATATGAAGACACAAATAAAGGACCATGCCATGTGTTGACACAGGAAGAGACTGTATGATGCACCTACAATGCAGCACATGCCAAACATTGCCCGCCAGCACCAGGAGCTAGGAAAGGTCACAAAAGAATTCTCAGACTGGCCGGCGCCGTGGCTCAACAGGCTAATCCTCCACCTTGCGGCGCCGGCACACCGGGTTCTAGTCCCGGTCGGGGCACCGATCCTGTCCCGGTTGCCCCTCTTCCAGGCCAGCTCTCTGCTGTGGCCAGGGAGTGCAGTGGAGGATGGCCCAAGTGTTTGGGCCCTGCACCCCATGGGAGACCAGGATAAGCACCTGGCTCCTGCCATCGGAACAGCGCGGTGCGCCGGCCGCAGCGCGCTACCGCGGCGGCCATTAGAGGGTGAACCAACGGCAAAAGGAAGACCTTTCTCTCTGTCTCTCTCTCTCACTGTCCACTCTGCCTGTCAAAAAAAAAAAAAAAAAAAAAAAAAAAAGAATTCTCAGAGATGTTCAAACGGCAGAAGAACCTGTCAGAACTTTGATTTCCGATTTCTAACATCCTATTAATAGGAAAAAAGAAATAAATTCCCCTATTTACCTGAAATTAAATTAACACATTCATTCCAAATTCGTACATTTCTCATGATTATGCTACAATTTATTCAAATTCTTCCTCTTGATCATTGTTTATTCTTTTAATTTTTTTCCATAATATAAACATCACCGAAGCATGTTATTGTTATTTTTTGAGAGGATATGTAATACCATCAAAAATCTATAGTATTTATTTTATCACCAACCATATATGAGAATACATTGTTGCTGCACATTCTCATTAGTGATAGTCATATTATTTTAAATTTCTAAACAAATCTAATGTATAAAATTAAACAATTCTCTACATTAATGCAATTTACATTTTTTCACCCAGTAGAGTAGTTGTTAATATCTATTTGCCTTTGCACTACAACTTACTCTAAATCCTTTGCACATTTACCCAATGATCTCACTGGGTTTTCAAGTAGAAAATATATTGTATATTGTTATGTAATACAAATGTCTATTAGTCTAGACATTGAAAATCAAACAAGGAAAAAAAGTTTAAAGTTGAACTGAAAAGAAATATATAGAAAGCATATTGGGGTAGTTTTGTAACAAGATTCGTGTACCAAGACAAGACACGACGGCCTCTGAACAGGAAGCAGTCTTTTATTATGCCGGCATAAGGCCCAGGTGGAATTTCTTATCCAAAATCCTGAGTCCTAACAAAAAAAAGGTTTTCCCTTATATACTGTTTTAGCCTCTTTGTCTCTCTTAAATGGTTCCCTGCATATGTTTGTGTACTTCATTAGAATGTTACATGGAGGCCACAGGATTGACACAGTACGGCTCATCAGAAGGCAGTTACAGACGCTCCCCCACCCCCCAACACACACTGAGCCAGAAGCTATCTGGCAGGGCTAACATCACTGCTCTGTGCTAACGTTACATATAAGCAGAAAGGGACTACAGTTGAAGCATTCATAGGCAAGCAAATAACAACCACAAAGCATTGCCACGACAGATGCCTCTCTTCTTTTTCTGACCTTGCGAAGGCCTCTACCACAACTTTGAATCACGGTTAGAAACAAGTTTAATTGAAAGGCAAAGGCCTTTGCCAGCTTAAAATAGTATTTGTATTAACAGCAAAAAAGAAGAAACTAAACCAAACTGAAACAATACCTCTAGGTGCGAACAGGAGAGGTTCATGGAAGGAATTCGCCCAAACTCAGTCTGCGGAAGAAAAAAGAGACTGAGCTCCTCGCTTCCGCCATTTTTATAAGGAAGCAGGTGGGGTCTGAGCATGCGCCCTGGCCCCAAATGCAAAGCTGCATTCTGCGAAGGTAGGCCTCGCAAAACTGCATCCCGGGAAAGTGGGTCTATCAAACTGTTAAAGGTGTATGCCATTGCACTGGCGCTGTGCTTCCAGCCTCCTACCACAGGGCCCAGCGACATTAGGAGTTTCCCCTGGTAGTTTCTGCCCTTTGGGGCCAGGGTTACTGTACGTGGCCCAGGAAAGGCTGGGGAGGCCTGTCTTCCTCCCATGACTGCCTTGGAAGCCGTGAAGGCCGTTCTACTGGCCCGTGGCCGTCAGGGACGTGGTGCTGCACCCTAGCTGTGCTGCCTTGCATGAAGGAGCGCCTGAATCTGGCCCCTTGACACCTGGACAAACTCCTGGTAAAGCCTTCCTCAGCCTCCGGGGCTGACCTTGCCCTGGGCGCTCTTGCAGCGCTGGGGAGGCGCTGGGTGCCAAGACCCTGTCCTGGTGTCTCTACTGGGCAGCTCCCTCACACAGGGCCGGCAATGCTGTCCTTGCGAGCGCCATTGACTTGGAACTTGAAGTCCCCCTTGAGCCTTGGGTCACTCCAAGGCTGTGCTCCGTGAGTACCATCTCTGGCCCTCTAAGGGAGCCAGAGACCCAGAGCCCGGACAGACCCTGGCGCCGCCCAGCACACATGATCCCGTGTGTCGGAAGTACAGCACCGTATCCATGGAGCACAGTGGTGGGCCCCTGCCAGACTTAGATCGCGGGTGCCCTTTCTGAGACCAGGGCTTGGCCCGTGGCTTATCCTGATTGTGGGACTGATCCCATTGCTTCCTGTCCCTCGGTGCACAGCCTAGGACTCGAGACCCAGCACCCTGTGTGTGCCAGGGGCCCTGTCCAGACCCCAAGTCTTCACATTTTGGGCACAGACTGGGTCCCTACCCTATTGAGCTTGAAAAGTTTGGACCCAGAGTGCCCACTTCTGGGGCTGAAACCTCGTCCACACTTTTGAAGCTGATTGCAAGCTTCCTGGGCGCATGACAGCTCCCATGCACGAGGCCATTGGGAAGAGGGCCGGGTCTTGGTGTGAGCCAGTTCAGTGTTTGCTTTCCTGTGAGTGACCCCTCCGAGGCACTGCCTCGGGTTGCCTGTGGAGCCTGCAGTGGAGGTCGAATCGGCCAAGCAGAGGCCGATGAACCTTTGGACCAGCCGCAGCCCAGGAAAAGCCCTACCCTCTGTGATGCCCTGCAGCCAGGCTGGGGCTATGAGGTGGGCCCAGAGCACTTTATGGCACAAGCCACTGTGGGGAGGGAGGACGCTGGTTCACTGGGACCCTCATGCCTCCTGGTGTAGGGGCTGCTCCACTGATATCTTCTAGGCCATGGTGGACCCAGCCCCTGCCCCTAGTGGTATCTGCTATGTGTTGTGAGGCACGGGCCTGCCCTGCACGAGTGATGAGCTCTTTCCCACAGACAAGGAAGCACTTGCTGCTTTTCTTGCTGTGCCAAGGTTTCTGTCAGGGCTTCCTGGGCCTGGGCTCTCCCTTGCTGAAGGAGATGCACCACTGTCCTCTTAAGTGCAAGGGCAGAATCTGCGGGAAGGTTCTGTTTGTCATCAGCCAGCTCCTGCCCATTCCTGGCACGGAGATAAACCCCCAGCCTCCTCCACGCCCTACTCAGTCCTTTGAGCCTGTATCCCCAGGGCCTAGCAGGGAAGTGGGAAGTGGAAGCTGAGAGCCCACGGTCAGAGAAGATCCCTAAAGTGAGAGGGTCTCTACCCAGGCCCGCTCTCCTTCCGCAGGGCCGTGTACAAGGTGAGTATGCGTATTTTGTTCTTCCGCCACCAGCAGTACACAGTATATGAAAGTGATGGAAGCCGCCTGCTCTACATTTCTGTTCCTAGATAGGATGGGTGTGTTCTAAGATGTTGTCATAAATAAAACCCGAATGACCATCAAAAAAATGTTACATTGATGGGGTACAGGAATTCCTGCTCCCCTAAATTTGAACTAACTATAATCACATTGAATCACTGGCACATAACTCCTGTCTTGGACCTCAGTAACTGGCCTTTGGACTCTAGTGCAAATGGGCACCTTTCTGGCACTAAGACTTTCAGCCTTGAACTTGCATTCACATCCTCAGTGTCCCTGGTTCTCAGGCCCTTGGACTCTTATTTGGACTGTGCCACACTACTGGCTTCTAGGGCTACAATCTGCAGATACCAGGCATAGAACTTCTCTGTTGTTGTATTGTGTGCGCCAGTTATCCTAATAACTGCCTTTTCATATGTCATAAAATAATATCAAATAAAATAATTAATCCAAGTCTAGACAATCAGGCAAAGGTAGGAATGTGGGGACCTAGAGGAGAACAGGTCTGTCCATTAGTATTTCAGCATGGTTTGTAAAAGCCCACACTGCCGCTGCCTTTGAACTGTATATTTTCACCATATCTCAAGATGGACACTGACCATGATGGCAGTCCATCTTTTGGTATTCCTGATATGATTAGATATAAAATGAAGTTTTTATGTTATCATCACCCATTATAATATACCATGTGCTTATTGTTTTGCTAGTTTTTTGTCCAACATTGATTAATCAGATTAATGTTTAATCATATTCCTGTCTGTGAGCTTCTGAGTGGATTATGAATGAACATTTAAAATATATTGTTTTCTTTGCTGAAATGCTGAATTTATGACCTACCAGTACTCATTTGGAAGGAAACTCTCCAGTCACAAAATGAGTTGAAATATGGTGCCTTTTTGATATTAAAAATATCAGAATGTCAACCATAAATAAGTTTTTCCTCACCTCTGAGTTGTGAATTATTTATCTCTATTCTGTCATATATCTTTGCCTTGCTCATGGAAATTATCAGTGGATTCACCAATGAAACCCTATTTTTAACTGATTGAATCAAATTACTTTGGGCAAAAATAAATAGAATTGTGACTTACAATGTGCTTCTGTGGTATATGGGAACTGCTAGATTTCATTTACCTCATGGATACTACTGACTCTATGGTATTGGTTTATTATATGGTGTTATAAAAACATTTTCCAACTTTAAGCAACATGAAAATTTATTTCTTTTATTGTATTACATTATCATCTTTATCATCATGATTTGGGGTACTAAAATACAAAAGAAAATGCTTGTTTTGACTAAATAAAAGTATGTACTTTTTAAAAATTTCATCCTGAAATAAAATGGAAAACCTTTAAGAGAAATTTTAGTGAGTTATTTAGTAAGTTTATGTGAATGCTTACTTCACAGAATGGAATGGATTCAAGCTCATTTTTCTCTGGCCATTGTCATTTTGAGTCATTTTTTCTGTTATTTATATAGAGGAGTACAGTGTTTTAAATTTGTCACTGAAAGGTAAAAATCCGTATCTTCTTCTCTTAACTGTTATGGATGACTCTGTATACCTTCTTTTAGTGGATATCTGCTTTTCAAAAAGTAAGTATTTGCACATTTGAAGCAATATGTCACATTTCTGCTCCACTGACTAACATGGCTTTAAATCTCTTGGATCCCATCATCTTGTGTTATGTCAAATCACATTGGCTTTTCTATGTGACAAAATATACAGTGATGGAAGGTGACAGAAGAAATGTAATGCAATATGACACATCAGAAATTTAAAGGGTAAAGAGATTAGCCATTTGGTGTCAAATTAGATAGGGAATGTCAAGTCCAAAATGAATCTGGCAGTTGCTAATGGAGTGAAAGGCACAGTATTCACTCTATCTATGAAACAATGAATTTTGAACATCATCAGAACATATTTACCTAACTGAGAGATACAGTCTGGAACAGCAGAAGGCATCTTGGATTATCTTGGGCCTGCAATGCTCCTCAAGGTCATTTCGTGATGACACTGCTTAAACAGATGACTTGATCCTTATGATTCTTCTACCTAAAAACAATCATTATTAACTGTTGATGATGATCCACATACTTTTTCTGTATTTAATAAATTATGTTCTTTGGTTTTAATCTTCAAAAATTCAATAGTGAAACAATAGAAACATGCCATGATATACCTGGTGCTGTTTGTTATCTATAGTTTGTCTATAACTATATATAGTTCTATATTTGTATCTTTACACTGAAAGATGCAAACAAACAAAAGAATACTTACACTCTTACAAACTCACACATAATTATAGGAACAAAGGAAAGATATTAAATTATTTGGAATAAGATAAAAAAAAGTCCCATGATCCTGATGATACAGATTTCCAAAGGTTTAGATTTGTACTTATTGATGTGGGTTTATAATTAAAATTGCCAGGACATTAAAGGAATTTGATTAAACCAAATGATTGAAAAAATATTAAAGATTTATTTTGTCCTATTCAGGAATAATAACAAATAACAATGAAGCAAACACTAAAACAAAAATCACCTATTTCTCCTATATCATGCTTGGTAATATTTAGTGCTCACACTGATACCATAATGTTCCTTAGTTAGGTCACTATATTGTATTTTTAGAGTATATTGTTGCTATCCTTTTATCCTGTTACAATTTACCATATACAGTTCCCAATACCTGCTTTGTGGAATTTTTCAGTAGTGGTTATTTGGGGAATAAATTTCCTACTATATAATTGTCATCAACTTTCAAAAAATAACAAAGAAGCAATAAATTTCACTAATTTAGGAAAAGAGTACTGTTCAGTCTCAACCATTTTAAATTCAGTTGTCCCTTTTTCTCCTTCTCCTACACTATCTCTGGATTGTACATCCAAATAAGTTGATCTATAATGGTGACTTTTAGCCCTTTTTAAATATATGAAAACACAGAAACTGATATGAAACTGCAACAAATTCAAGCTATTGTAATTTTATCATTTCCATCCTTAGATGAAAGATATGCAGGTCTCTAGTGTAAAATTTTAAAGAATAATTTAGATGCAAACAACTTGGATTGAATACTTGCAAATCAACTATTTGTGTTTTCTATTTTTTGTTATTCTAAATATGGTATTATTATTATCATTATTATTATTTTAGTACCTAGAGAATGACTGAAAGAAATCAGAGATATAAGGAGACCTAAATAGCACTTTATTGCTCTGTTACTCTGGATGAGTAATTGGTTTAAGCTTTTAGAACAAATGTATCAGAGATTAATGAAGAATATTGAGAAAAGTGGAGTTTAGATTATTTGAACTCTGATTTTCCTTCCCCTTTTCATCTCAGAATAAAATATTGTAATAAAAAAGAATGTGACCATATTCTTAAAACATCTTTAAACAATTTTGTATTTGTAAATTTCATATAGGATTTACCAATAAAATTCACTAAAAGGAGATTACAATCTCTCACTTAAATTACCAATTAAATATTTCAGAAAAGAAAGTAAAAATCTATAAGCCAATATTTCATTTAAAGCAATGCCAAATAAATTTCAAAAATTTGTAGGAGGCCAGTGCTGTAGCTCACTTGGCTAATCCTCCACCTGCGGCGCCAGCACCCGGTTTCTAGTCCCAGTTTGGGCACCAGATTTTGTCCTGATTGCTCCTCTTCCAGTCCAGCTCTCTGCTGTGGCCCGGGAGGGCAGCGGAGGATGGCCCAAGTGCTTGCGTCCCTGCACCTGCATGGGAGACCAGGAGGAAGCACCTGGCTCCTGGCTTCAGATTGGCACAGCGCTGGCTGTAGCAGCCATTTGGGGGATGAACCAACGGAAGGAAGATATTTTGCTCTGTCTCTCACATTGTCTAACTCTGCCTGTTAAAAAAAAATTCTGTAGGAACTCCAATCCAGGTAGCTCATTAATAATACTTATTATTAATACGAAGACATAAAATCACTCAGTGTTCTATATGCTAATTATTCCTCAATCTCAAGCATTACTGAAATGGTGATTTTGTTCATACCCACATTTATAAAATTTAACTTTGTATTTCTTTAAATTAAGTCTTCAACCATTGTTTGTTATATTTCTTTGATCTATATCAATAACCTATTCAGTTAACATGTACATGAAAGCTGTATATCAATCATTCAAGAATATGTTATCAGGAAAAATATTTAAATGGAATCTAGTTTTTGGACTTAACACTTAATTATTTTAATATTTACATGTATTCAATACAAAACAACAGCAGAAACAAATTTTTTATAGTACAATCTCATGTTTTACCATTGGAGAAAAATATGCCCCTTGTTCAATACGTTCTTTCAAGATGTAAACATATAGTGATATCTAGATTCAGTTTACAAAAGATTGAACATAGACTTGTTCACAAGTCACTTATGCAGTTTGAACACATAAGTGCAAAGTAGTATTAATTTTCACATGATATCTTGAAAACGTTTAGTTGCTGCAATTGCTTGATTAATATGCATCATTCATAAAATGAAGAAAGGCCCATACGATTTTTCTATTTGAGAGATGCAGCCAAGTTTTTTAAGTTTTGTGGTGTTTTCAGCCTACAAGATGATCTGTTCATTTGCAAATCAGAAGAGAAGAGAGAACATACAGAGAATGGATACCTACTTTGCATATCCAGAAATTAGAAAGTGTAAATAGAGATGGAGACTATAAAAACACTTCTTCAGTTGTACTTTTTGCACATAAAGGGTACTTATTAATTCTCCCAACACCAGCCTGGTGATAACAGTCAGAAGATCTTCCTGAAAATGAAGGAATATTAAGAATTTATTTACCTGGCTGAGCATTTGGACCATCACACACATTGTATAGTATGAATGTGACAGCATTGTTTTGGTAGGGAATTGAATATTTCTAGCAGAGCATCCATTAAAGAGTAAATACTTCTGATTGGATAAAAGTTATTTAATGAATTTTAGGGTAAGTATTTTGATAATTATACTTGTAGTGCTTAAACAATAACCTCTGATCCATTTTTCCCTGTTACACTTTAAACGTTAACTAACTACTAGAAGAATATAGATTTATAATTATAACAATTCACATCAAATAAGGGTCTGCAATAGGGATTGAAGAACATATGCATACCTATTACACACTATTTATACCAAAATACCTTAAATGTAAATTACATCTGAGAAGATGACAAATGCAAATTTACATGGAATGTGCTTTTCATCTAAACCTTTTAAAAATTTGCTAGTGTTAATAAATACAAAGTTGATCTTCCTATAAACATCATAATGAAAGTAGAAAGTGCAATTACTTGTATGAAAGAATCAAAGAAAATCTTTCCCTATTTTGACAGTAAAGGGTACTTGGCTTTTAAATATCATATAATAGCTTCTACATTTTCACAGGTAGTAGAAAAGGGATACTTTTCTTAATTGGAGACTTTTTATGATGTAATTTTAAAAAAAGAAACCTTAATTTCACCGTATTCCTACTCCCTCCATGTAAAATTAAATTTTTAACTCATGGAAATGCCTAATATTTAATTTTGAGTGCTATATAAAATAATTAGCTAAAGTAGTAGATTCTTCCAAACCTGTCATTACAGCTTGATCTGAATTGTATGCTAAATGAGGAAAATTGCCTTTTGACATTTAAAAAATATTGTTTTCCTCTTCTATAGATATAATATAATTAATAACTGTTAAAATCATCTTGGAGATTCCAAGGCAAGGTATTTATGTTTCTTCACTGGCATGTAATATAATGGATATGATTCTGTCTACACAAGAGTTCTCAACATTTATCATCAAATTCTAAACTAACAGTTAGTAATTTTGGAAGTTCAAGGTGAATAAAAATGAACAAAGTCCAGAGTTAAATTTTATTTTACACAATTAAAAGAATTGAAAGGTCATAGGCCAGGCAGTCAACTGAAACTAAAAACAAAACATAAAGCAGAAAAAGCACATATTAATACCATGGGAGCAATTAGTCCATCCCTAATAAAGTATGCAGATAACTTCTTGCTATCATTCTTGCAAAACAACTCCTGGCTTATAATTGCAGAAGGTTACTGTGAAAAATTTATTAACTTTATATATAAAGCTGTAAACTTTTTGGGAAAAGGAGGAAGAAAGTCTAGAATTACAGCTACATTTCAAAGAATTATATATATATATATATATATATATGAATTGAAATACTGCATGATTTTATGTGATTATAATCTATATAGATAATCATAGTTGGTGAATCATTTAGGGACACTATTTGCAAAAACTATAGCAGTATTTAAAATTCTCATCTATTAAAAGTAATGAGAAGAATAAATTAAAAATAAATACATTGGTACAAATTTGGCAAAAGTTTGTTTTCCTAAGAATCTCTCTGACATTATATTGTGTGTGTATTCTAAAATTTCCAATGACAGCATCTGCTATTCATTCATTATCAAACTATTTCAACTTGCTTTGAAAAGGTTCTGGAACAGCATTTTAAACCATCTGCCAGTGAGATGGGAATGTTTGCCTACAAAATTATAATTTTATGCACTCATTACGAAGAGGATAGTATGTCACCCTTATCATTTGCAAGAGGACATAAGAGGCTGTTAAACTAAACTAGGTTGCAAATATATGTAATTTACATAATGTGATAAAGTATAATATTTAAGATACACAGGACTAAAATGGATTTTAAGCCATTTTAATTTTCCATTATTTTGGCTAGTATGGTAATCCCAAAGGGCTTGGAGCCCTTGAAATTGATTTTGATTATAATCATTATGGTTTTACAATGAAAAGTGACTTTGTATGAGAGGATACCATCCATTGCAATTTTAAATGTAATTCCAATGGACCAGGACATAGCAATACTAATTCAATCAAGTAGATATTTAAAAATATATTATACCACGTTGAGAGCTGTCAACTAAATATATACTAATGGATTTTTTGTTTCATTGTCTAAAAGACATTTTATAAGGCTATGGTAAATATGTAAAAATGAATATTTCTGAGCAATTATTTATTTTGAGAACCAGCAAATCAATTAGACTACTTGACATATTATCATCTGTTGGAAAGTTTATAAGCTTTTTTGGTTGTCATTCAAATAAATTCAATGTTTTTGAAAAGGTCAAAATCCTTCTAAAAGAGCTAATATCACTGGAAGTCCACTCCTCAGTAAGCAGCAAATTTTGATGTTCACACTGAAGAAAAAACAAAGAAGCATTCTTAAGTATTTTTTGGTAGTTACTGGACACACACAGACACACACACATACACAAAACTATTTTTAAACAAAGAAATGCAGATATTATTTCTTTAACACTTTATACAATATGAAGAGGGTTTGCATTTTATAATTAGCTTCAACATTCTAGTTCTTGTATTAATAGCTGTTGTTTAACTGACAATATATTTAGTTTACCAGGAAGAAGGAGTATAAAGATAATGCTAGGCCACTATAAAAACTCTATTATTAAAATTGTTTCTGGCAGTTTCATCTTTAGACCAGCAATCTCAAACCCTTAGTTTTCACCAGACAGAGGAATTTGGGGAAAAGGAATAAAATAAGGAGAAGGAGATATGAGAAAATAGTTAAGGTTCAAGAGTGAAATTCAATTTATAAAGATCTAAAAAAAGTCAAGCTTTTGTATACAACATTAGCAGCCTGTCCTTCTTAGATGTTATTTTTTTGCAATAACTTTTTTGTAAGTTTTATCAAATCCCTACTTTCTGTTTGAATTCAAGAAGCATTAGAATCAAATAGGTATGTTGCTATATTCAGTGGCATATTTTCTTTTATAAAAGAGGTAGCAATTGTTCCATTGATTATCTCTAAGGATGTATTTTTAGAGTCTTGTGCTTTGAGAAATTAAGACTTTCAAAAATAAATGTATATCTTGTATTTTTGTTTCCAAAGCAAATTTGAATGTAGATTTATAGTGACTATTGGTTGTATTACTTTTTTAAAAAGATTTATTTATTTATTTGAAAGGTAGAGTTACAGAGAGCCAGAGGCAGAGAGAGAAAGGTCTTCCATCCCCTGCTTAACTTCCCAGATGGCTGCAACTGCTGGAGCTGTACGGATCTGAAGCTAGGAGCCAGGAACTTCTCCCAGTTCTCCCACGTGAGTGCAGGGGCCCAAGGACTTGGGCCTTCTTCCACTGTTTTCCCAGAATATAGCAGAGAGCTGGATCAGAAGCGGAGCAGCCGGGACTCAAAATGATGCCCATATGTGATGCTGGCACTGCAGGCACAGCTTTACCAGCACCAACCCCTGTTGTATTACCTTTATGACTGTTTATAGAACTAGAATACATTTTCTGGTAACTTAAAATATGTTTATTATTAGTGGATTTGAGATGAATATGTATTGGTATATTACAGGGGCTGTACTTTCGAAACATTTATTTTAAAAATCTATATGTGAAAATTTAATATTTTATTTCTTATTAAATAGTTAATTTAAAATAAAATTTGATATTTTTAAAATGGTGATTTTATTCACCCTGCTCATTATGCCAGTAGGTCTGTCTGAGGATGGTCATCTCAATATGTGTTGCACATAGCAGGAGCAACGAGGACTGCAGTGTTGTCAAAAATCCTCTAATAACAAATGCATACATAAGCTTCCCATTGAAACAACATCTATTCTTTCACATTGTATTCTCAGTAGAAATATCCCTGCTATCACATTTTTCTTACTTGAAGTATTTTAATTTTTCATTATGAAGTAGAAAAATATCAAGCAGATACATGTAATATCAACGTTTTATTTATGAAAACACTTTTGTTTTTTTTTTTCAGTAACAAATACTTTTTAATTTTTAGATATGTGAAGGTTAAACTATAAATAGTTGCAATTAATGTATTCTGGTTTCTTTAACTTGGATCGCCTTTCCGGGTACTTGAATTATACTTCTTTCATGATTCATTCATTCATTGTAAAAATTTTATTTCATGACATATTCATTTCAGCTCAAAATAGGTGGTAGTATGAATATAAAAAGAGTACATATATCTGTATGAAAGCTTAACCACACACTTTTTAACATCACTCGCATTTTCATAATATTGACAGTTCTTGTTGCCATTGTACTGCACCACGCAGAGTGTGCTGACCCTGCTGTGAAAGACCTTCTGTTATCAAAAATTGATGCTAAATCCAAGCTGTTAGCAGCAGCTTTTTATGTAAGTGCAATAGATTGAACAAACAGTTTCAGTGCCCTAGAGTCATGGGAAGGTCAGAAACAGCTCTGACCATTAAGTGATATCTATTAATTTTGCTCTGGAGAACAAGTTGCCCAGTTAGGCAGTGAAAGAGATAATTGCTTTGACTGTGAAGCCATTAATCAAGTTTTAAGGAATTTCTGCAGTGGAAAGCCTGATAATGCCTATTTAATGCTTTAAGGTAAACATCAGGGTTCAATTGGCAGCCAAGGAAGGCATGCACACATACACACAAACACACAATTTTATATATGCATAATTTTATATACACATACAAAGATTTTTCTATGAAACAAACTATTGGAAAAATTCAAGTCTCGCTGTATATTTTCTGCTGCTAGAATATGTGAGACAGGGTGGATGTATGAATAGCAGAGATCCATTCTGACTACTGGTGATGGAGACTAGGAAGTCGAAAGCCTGACAGTTGAATCTGCTGAGCTTCTGGTGAGGGTTTTATGCTGCATCATGGTGTGACAAAAAGAGATATAAAGACAAACGTGAGTGTATAGAACAGAGAAACACAAGGAATGACTTTGATTTTATAACAATGTGCCCTTGATATCCAGTCGTAAGAATTGCATTAGTTCCTCAAAATGTCTTAAACACCTTAAAGATCCCAACATCTCCAAAGTCTTAAACTGTGATAAAATTACAACATGACTTTTGAAAGTAGCAAACCATTTTTGAATCATAGTACACACCCACTGACAATTTATTTGTATATGAAGCTACTTTTGTAGGATTTTAAATGCATGAAGTAATGAAAACAGTGCAAAGGTATTCAGTATACAACTTCCTAATTTGGGGGATATTTTCATGATAGACAAAAGTATAGATAACTGAAATTTCTGAGGTAGGGCAATTTTAGAATTTTTACAATACCCAAACATTCACCACATTTTGTCATCTATCTCTCTAACTGCATAATATCCTTACAGATCTGTTAAGTTAAAAATCAAAGACTGATAATATAAAAAGCCTATTCTGCAGTTGATGGGAACATACAGAGAAATATGCAGTGGATTTTATCAATATCTTTAAGAGAGGGTGTAAAGTTTATGATTATTGAAAAGGAGGAATAGAAAGCACTATCACCCAATCTATAAAATGACAGAAGCTTTTTTAATTGATATGCAGCTTTTTTACAGTTGTAAGTGGATTTGTTTTGTGAAAGAATACTTCTAAAGCCAAAAATTTCTGAAACTGGGTCTACATGCTCCATTGTTTAAGATGTGCTGTCAAGGCTGGCATTGTGGAATAGCATGGTAAGCTGCCACCTGCAATACTGGCATCTCATATTGGTGACAGCTTGAATCTTGGCTGCTCTAGTTCCAATCCAGCTCCCACTTATTGTACCTGGGAAAGCATCAGAAGATGATCCAAATGGTTGGGTCCTGGCATCAGTGTGGGACACCTGGACAGATTTCCAGACTCTTGGCTATGACAGAGTCCATGACATTACAGCCATATGGAGAGTGAACCAGTGGATGGAATGCTCTCTGTGTCTCCTTCCTGCATCCTGTAACTCTGCCTTTCAAATAACAAAGAAGATGTGCTCTCATTATAGGAAATGTTTAAGAAGGTAATAAAACATACAGGTAATAACATTATTTAATATTCCCAAAATATAATGTGTGACGAAAGAGCAAAATACAATGATAAGATGATCATGGATTATGCTCCCCCTTATCAATCACTGCTAGATTAAGAAGTGCTAAATAAATGCAGTTAGGAGGTTACAAAGCTAAACAATGTGCATTAACATCTTTAAAATGTCCTGACAAAGGATCACTTTTCTATTTTTTTTTTTTTTCTAAATAGTGGTGTGTGTGTGGGTACTTGGAAAGGACATTTCATTGTCAGGGCAGATTAAATTAAAATCAATCTGTAGGCTGGCGCCATGGCTCAACAGGCTAATCCTCCGCCTTGCAGCGCCGGCACACCAGGTTCTAGTCCCGGTTGGTGCACTGGATTCTGTCCCGGTTGCCCCTCTTCCAGGCCAGCTCTCTGCTGTGGCCAGAGAGTGCAGTGCAGGATGGCCCAAGTGCTTGGGTCCTGCACCCCATGGGAGACCAGGATAAGCCACTGGCTCCTGCCTTCGGAACAGCGCGGTGCGCCGGCCGCAGTGCACCAGCCACGGCGGTCATTGGAGGGTGAACGAATGGCAAAGGAAGACCTCTCTCTGTGTCCCTCTCTCTCACTGTCCACTCTGCCTGTCCAAAAAAAAAAAAAAAAAAAAAAGTTGTTCTTTTCCTAAGTCAAATATAAATAAATAAAGATCAATCTGTACTTATAACACATCCAACACTCAATCAGCAAAAACATAACATGTGTCTGGCAGAAAGGCCTATGTGTCATTTGATTCCTCAAGATCCTATGGACTGGGGCCAGCGCTGTGGCTTAGTAGGTTAGGCTTCCACTAGGCTGCTCCTCTTCCAATGCAGCTCTCTGCTAATGGCCTGGGAAAGCAGTGGAAGATGGCCAAAGTGCTTGAGCCTCTGCATTCATGTGGGAGAAATGGAAGGAGGTCCTGGCTCCAGGCATCAGATCAGCCCAGTTCCGGCCATTGCAGCCATTTGGGGAGTGAACAAGCATATGGAAAAAGAAGCAATCTGTAACTCTTCCGCTCAAATAAATAAATCCTTTTTTTTTTTTTTTTTTTGACAGGCAGAGTTAGACAGTGAGAGAGAGAGAGACAGAGATAAAGGTCTTCCTTCCATTGGTTCACCCCCCAAAATGGCCCCTATGGCCGGAGCACTGCGCTGATCCAAAGCCAGGAGCCAGATGCCTCTCCTGGTCTGCCAGCAGGGCCCAAGCACTTGGGCCATCCTCCACTGCCTTCCCAGGCCACAGCAGCGAGCTGGACTGGAAGAGGAACAACCGGGACAGAGTCCAGCGCCCCAACCAGGACTAGAACCTGGGGTGCCGGCGCCACAGGTGGAGGATTAGTTAAGTGAGCTGCGGCGCCGGCTTTTTAAAAAAAGATCCTATGGACTATAAGCATTTATATTTAATAATGATTGCCAAAAACTAGTTCTATCTATTTTTTAAATGAGTCAGATGAAATTAGAAAAGTGAATCAAATGTCCCACTCTCTTAGTCATGAAGTAGTGAAGTCAGACGTGAATCAAGATAGTCTAGATTCAAAATGCATAAACTTTAACTTTATATTTTATTGTATATTGCGAGGGTGTACATTTTCTATTCCAAACTATTTCCAGTCCTTATTTTTGTGCATCCATCTCCTATTTCTTGTCTTATTCATTTGTCTCACCACCTATCACTCCATTTCCAGAAATTTTAATATGTGAACAGTTTTGCAACAGTCATGTAAGTGTAAATGTCTCTTTCATATGCTGATTCTGATTTAAGTTCCTTCAGATATATACCCTGAAGTGGGATAGTTGGTTCATATGGTAGGTTTATTTTTAGTTTCTTGACAAACATCTATTCTGTTCTCCATAATGTCTATAGTTTTTCTATAAGCAATAAATGTTTCCTTCTCTCCATATCTTTGCCAGCAATTGTTATCCTTTGTCTTTAATGTTGTAATACCTCATTGTGGAATTGATTTGGATTTTCCTTATGACCAGTGATACTGAGCATTTTTTTCATGCATTTTGGCCATTTTTATTTCCTCTAAGACAGGGGTTTCTTTTTGTTTTGTTTTGTTGTTTTGTTTTGTTTAGTTTTGATCATTTGCTCATTTCTTAACTGGCTTATTTTGCTGTTGAATTTTTGAGTTATTTATATGTTACAGATATTAATTAATTTCCTTTATTCTATTGAATACAATCTTTCCTAAGCAGAAGTTTTTTGATTTGATATAATCTTATTTGTCCTGTTTGTTTTTGTTGCCTATATTTTGAGGGGTCTTTTCTAAAAAGTCATTGCCTGTGCCAATTTCTTGCAGTGTTTCCTCTGTTTTTTCATCTAATAGTTTCATGCCATGCATTTAGATCTTTGACACAGTTTGAGTTGATTTTTTTGTATAGGGTGAGAAGTAGGTAGTTTTGTTCCGTGCCTTACTTAAATTTTTCACAAAAGGATATTCAGTATTCCCAGCACTGTTTATTAAAGAGATTGTTTTCAAGAATATATGTTTGGATCCTTTGTCAAAGATAAGTAGACTGTAGATGTGTACATTAATTTCTGGGCTTTGAATTCTGTTACACTAGTCCATGAGTCTATTTTTATAGTAGATTACAGTGTCTCTACAGCATGCCTTGCAATCTTATATTTCTTTAGTTCAGGATTGCTTTGTCTCTTCTTGGACTTAATTGTTTCCATTTGAATTTTAAGATTTTTTTTCTAGTTCTGTGAAGAATGACATTGGTATTTTGAAGGGGATTTCACTGAATATATAGCTTATTTGGAGTAATATGGAAATTATAATATTAGTTCTTCTAGTAAATGAACATATGAGGGTTTTCCATTTTTTGTGTATTTCTTGTTCAATTTTTTTCATTTTTTTAACTTTTATTTAATGAATATAAATTTCCAAAGTACAGCTTATGGATTACAATGGCTCCCCTCATAACTACCTTCCCACCCGCAACCCTCCCCTCTCCCGCTCCCTCTCCCTTTCCAGTTACATCAAGATTCATTTTCAATTCTCTTTATATACTGAAGATCAATTTAGTATATATTAAGTAAAGATTTCAACAGTTTGCAACCACACAGAAACACAAAGTGAAAAATACTGTTTGAGTACTAGTTATAGCATTAAATCACAATGTACAGCACATTAAGGACAGGGATCCTACATGAGGAGTAAGTACACAGTGACACCTGTTGTTGACTTAACAATTTGACACTCTTGTTTATGGCATCAGTAATCTCCCTAGGCTCTTGTCATGAGTTGCCAAAGCTATGGAAGCCTTTTGAGTTCGCCGACTTCGATCTTATTCAGACAAGGTCATAGTCAAAGTGGAAGTTCTCTCCTCCCTTCAGAGAAAGCTACCTCCTTCTTTGATGACCTGTTCTTTCCACTGGGATCTCACTCTCAGAAACCATTCATTTAGGTCTTCTTTTTTTTTTCTGCCAGAGTGTCTTGGCTTTCCATGCCTAAAATACTCTCATGGGCTCATGAGCCAGATCCGAATGCCTTAAGGGCTGATTCTGAGGCCAGAGTGCTGCTTAGGACATCTGCCATTCTACGAGTCTGCTGTGTATCCCACTTCCCATGTTGGATCGTCCTCTCCGTTTTTTAATAGAATAAATATTTTGAAAGCTATTTTTCTTATAAAACTCCTTCACATTATGCCTGGACCTCATGGCAAGATCAAAAAAGGATGAACGCAGTCACTGAATTAGAATTTATATACTTTTCTGTAACTGAAATTAAATTTGGCTAATGTATTAAAGGAAGACATAACCTTACTTCACGTAGCTGTTATCATTTTCATTTTGAGACCCTTTAGATTCCATAGTTTCTCAACATATTATGACATTTTTGTTGCTTCTAGAAACTTCCAACTCAGTGAAGGAGACCAATGGATTTATCAAGCTGTTTTGGACTAGAATCCTGGAGATCTCTATGGCAGAAGGACTCTCTATCTGGACATGTTGCAAAGATACTTTCCTCACAATTCTGGGCATGACTTGGTGAGTGCTGGACCCTGAACTACACACTGATAACTTAAGTTGTTTCAGCAATTATTTAGTAAAAATACATATTTTACATGGTAGTTGATTTTCTTTGTTGCACTCTAAAACATGATAGGGTTATAGATTCAAAGACTGTACAGCTCATTTCTCATTTTTTTTAATCAGTAAGAAGGTGAGAGATCTCTGACAACATTTATTCTTTCCACGTCTATTTGTTCTTCACTGAAGCTCCCAGGCCACTCTGCTAGTGTTTGAAAACCACGTGTTTGCATGGTCACCTACCCACCGTCAGAAGTTTTGCCACCTGTAGATGTTCCATCCACAGAACCTTTCAGATCCCAGCCCTTCTAGTCAAGGGGGTAGCCAACATTGGCCTTGGGGGAGGGTGCTTACCCATACCCTCCCCACCACATTTGGTTGCCTATTCCCCTTAGATTTATCAGCAACACAAATGCCCCAGTTTCAGAACTCAGGGCCATGACTTAAATTTTCTGTAGAAGAAACTGGGAAATTATTGCTTTGGCCTTTGGTTGCCAAGTCCACAAAGGCAAGAAAGTAGAATTTTTTGTGTCACCAATTAATTCCACAATAACTCATCTTACATATGTAAACAAGGATGCTTAACCTCTTAATTTTTTAATGAGCTGTGCAATAAAATATTATCACATACTCTTCATTTTTGTAATTGTTTTCAATTAAGCAAATAACACCAGTAATCAACATGTGAATAGCATCAGTCCTGTGGAAACTCCTTTAACACAACACAACAGTTGCTGAGATAAGGACTCTTGCTATTCTTATTTTCAGATAAAGAAACTGAAGCAAAGGCTATTCCATCCTCTCTCATCCTACCCTCTCCATTATTTTGATGATTTCTGGATTTTATTTTTAATGGATAGGTACTATCTAACAATTCACTGTGCATTTTTAAATTCTTAATTATCAAACTAGATCTTTCTATTACCTGTTTATTCTATTGCTTCTGTAACTAGCTGTTATTTTTAACTAAAGATTTTTATATTTTCTACAATTAACAAAATGAAGATTTTGATACTTTTTACATTGGATTGTTTGGCATGTGTCTCTGCACGCTATATGTGCCCTTTCCCTTGACTATTGTGAATAATAGTATTGTGATGAACATGGGAGTGCAGGTATTTACTCCATATGCTCATTTTGTTATATTTATAACAAAATCTCCAGCAAAATAATAGCTGGGTCATATGGTGGAACTATTGTTAGTTTTTTGAGGAACCTCCAAGCTGTTTCTCCATAATGACTATATTAATTTTTTCTTTGTTGTCTACCATATACTTTGTTTGATTTATCCCAAGGTATTTTATTTTATTTGTTGTCAATATATGTGTCCACCTATGGATCAATGGGTAAAGAAAGTATGATATATATATATACATATATATATATACATGTATATACAAAACATATTTTTCTGCCATAAAATGTGAAATCCTAACATTGTCTTTAAAATGAATGGAACTGAAAATCATCATAATAAGTGAAATCAGTGAGACAGAGAAAACCAAAGACTATGTGTTCTCTCTCATATGTGAAAGTTAAATAATAATACTAGTTAAAGCACCATTTATGATGCCTATGTACCACATCAGAAAACCTCAGTGCAATCTTGCTTCCTGCTAAGGTGGTCCCTGGGAGCCAGTTGTGATGGGTCAAGTACCTAGGTTTCTTCAACCCATGTAGGAGATCAAATAGAATTCCTGGTTTTCGATTTTGACATTTGGGGAATGAAGCATTGCATGAGAACAACTTTTCTCTCTGTCTCTCTGGAACACAAATAAATGAACAAAATTTTTTAAATCTGCCATAAAGATGATGATGATGATGATGATGATGATGATGATGATAAAAATCTCAATACATATTGAAAACATTTAGTACTAGAAGTTAGGAATAGTGGGAACAGGAATTGGAAAGAGTTTGGTCTGTTAGTGTTCCTGGGAAAGCAGTGGATGGTTCTTGAAGTACTTGAGTCCCAACTCCTCCT
Organism: Lepus europaeus; assembly: GCF_033115175.1. NCBI lineage: Eukaryota > Metazoa > Chordata > Mammalia > Lagomorpha > Leporidae > Lepus > Lepus europaeus. The sequence goes on along the minus strand of NC_084832.1, from coordinate 50,040,724 downwards.
CCTTCAAGGGAGACTAAGATGGAATTATATGCTCTTTGAATGGCCCAGTCCTAATTGTGCTGGGCATTTGGGGTGTGAAACAGGGGATGGAAGCTCTTTCTCCCACATGCACACTCTCTTTGCCCTCCCTTCTGTCACTCTGTCTTTTAAGTAAATAACTAAATAAAATTTTTAAATTTTAAATAAATAAATTTTAAATTTTAAATAAATAAATATTTTTAAAAATGTGCAAGTGTTACATTTCATCCAAAATTTGAAATTAAAAACTAACAAAGAAATGGAGTTGACAGACATGTTCCACAGAGTCAAGAACCAATAAGGGTATCCAAGCCTCATGTTGAAGAGCGTATATTTGACTCCTGGCTCTGGCTCCAGATTCCAGCTTCCTACTAATGCAGACCATAGAAGGCAGTCATGATGACATGGGTAATATGGTTTCTGCCACCTATGTTGGAGAACAGAAATGAGTTTTTGGCTTCTATATTCGGCTCCATGGGTATTGCACACATTTTGGAGGAGAATGTGAAAAACAATCTGTTTATTTTTGTGTCTCTCTGCCAATCAAAGAAATAAAGTTTTTGTTTGTTTTTTTTTTGTTTTAATTATTGAGATTTGATCCTTCAGATTTTTCAAGAAGTGGTAAAGAGTGTGGTGGAATGAGAAGGCGGTGCCAAGATGGTGCTGGCAAGCAAGTGAGATGTGCGTTCAGTTACTCAGGAAACGGCGGCGGAACCTACCTGGCAAAGGAGCCTGCCTAGCAACAGGCAATGATTGGTTATGGCATAAATCACCCCTTAACCAGATTGGCTGCTGTGGCTATATTAGCTGCAGAACCAACTGAAATAAATGAGTCTGCGAGCTGCTCGCCTCTAGCCTGCTTTCACCTGACTCTCGGTGTCTGTGTCATGACTCCAAACCTCTTGCCCCCACCACGCTTCTCCTCTCAGAATGAATCCACAGCAACATTTGGTGCCCAATGTGGCTGAGGGAGAGACAGCGTGATGGACTTGGAATATGCTTCACAATACATAAATGAAGACTCTTGAGCCAGGAAAGGGACAAAAATCTATCACGCTCTGGGAGAAAACTACCTGAAGCAAAATGAGACATCACTTATCAAGTGTGAGAGATGTTGTTTATATTTCTTCAGAGATAATAGAGATGGTTTCCTCGGGCAGAGCCAAGATGGTGGAAGAATGAGGGCGCACACCAACAGTCCGGGAAAAGATAGTTTAACAAAAGTGGAGTTACTGTACCCTCAGGAAGAGACTCAGAAAAAAAACTGCAGAGGAAACTCTTCTGGATCTAGTGGATGTGACACAGAAGACCTACAGGGAGAGCAAGGTCGCCCACTGCTGTGCCGAGCCATGCTGCGGGAGTGGAGCCACGGGGGCAGAACCATGAGAGTGGGGAACCAAGGGAGCCCAGCCACAGAAGACCAGCCACAAAATTTGAGCCCCAGCACTGGAAGGAGAGGTAACCCGAGCCTTTGGCAGGGAAGGTCAGAACATGGTCTGAGGTCCCACTGGGGAAAGTGCACCAGCCTGACTAGAGGAGAGAAAAAAAAAGCAAATAAATAGGGGGAACTGGCAGGGTCACTAGCCTCTCTCTCCACTCATCTTACAAAGTCGAGCAAGACAAAGAGCAGGCACCAATTTACATATGTAAAACAAACTCCATAACCTAGGCAACCCGGTGAGCTGTGTGGAATTTCTTCCTGAGTCTAAAAAGAGAGAGAGAGAGAGAGAGAGAGAGAGCAAGAGAGCAAGCCAGAGAACAATCTGGGTGAATCACCTTGGGCACACCCTTAACCCTGAAGAACCAGAGCTCTCTGGCCACACCCATCATAGCCTCTAAGGATCCATCAAAAACAGACAGTCCACTTAAGCTAGAGTCATAGTATAACGAGAAAAAACACCACAGTGAAAGAAACAAAGAACACCTCCAAGATGACAAACAAACATAGAAACCAAGGTAACAAGACCAAGGAAGACACTATGATGCCCCCAAATGAAAAAGACACCCCAATCAAGATTATGAAGATGCTGAGATAGAAAAAATGCAAGAAGTGGATCTCAAGAAATTGGTAAGATCAGTAAGAAGTTCTCAAAAACAAATTCTTGAACTATGGAAATCATTAATGGACAAGATAGAAAATCTCTCTCACGAAAATGAAATATTAAGGAGGAATCAAAATGAAATGAAACAACTAGTAGAACAAGAAACTGTGATAGTGACGAGAAACCATAATGAAATGAAGAACTCAATAAATAAAATGACAAACACATTAGAGAGCCTTAAAAACAGAATGGGCGAAGCAGAAGAGAGAATATCGGACTTAAAGACAGAGAACAGGAAAGGAAACAGGCAAACTAAAGAAAAGAAGAGGAAATTAGAAATCTAAAAAATATTGTCAGGAATCTATAGGATACTATTAAAAAACCTAACATTCGTGTTCTAGGAGTTCCCAAAGGCATGGAGAGGGAGAAAGGATTAGAAGGCCTTTTTAGTGAGATACTAGCAGAAAATTTCCCAGGTTTGGAGAAGGACAGAGATATCTTAGTACAGGAAGCTCATAGACCCCTAATAAAGAGGACCAAAAGAGATCCTCATTATGACACATTGTAATTAAACTCACCACAGTGAAACGTAAAGAAAAGATTCTAAAATATGCAAGAGAGAAACGTCAGACCACTCTCACAGGATCCCCAATTAGACTCACAGCTGACTTCTCATCAGAAACCCTACAAGCGAGGAGGGAATGGCGAGACATAGCCCAGGTACTAAGAAAGAAAAACTGCCAGCCCAGAATATTATATCCTGCAAAGCTCTCATTTGTGAATGAAGGTGAAATAAAGACCTTTCACAGCAAACAGAAACTGAAAGAATTTGTCGCCACTCGTCCAGCCCTGCAAAAGATGCTTAAAGATGTGTTACATACAGAAACACAGAAACACGGTAACCAATATGAAAGAAGATAAAGGAAGGAAACCTCACAGCTTAAGATGACAAGAAACCCAAAAATGGTAGGGCAAAGTTACTACTTATCGATAGTCACATTAAACGTTAAAGGCCTGAACAATTCAGTTAAAAGACACTGAGTGGCTGATTGGGTTAAGGAACAAAACCCATCTTTTTGCTGCTTACAAGAAACACATCTTTCTAACAAAGATGCACACAATCTGAAAGTGAAAGGCTGGAAAAAAGATATACCATGACAACAGAAATGAAAAAAAGAGCGGGCGTAGCCATCTTAATATCAGATAACATAAATTTTGCCACAAAAACTATTACACAAGACAAAGATGGGCACTATATAATGATTAAGGGATCCATTCAACAGGAAGATATAATGATTATCAATGTATATGCACCTAATTACAGGGCACCGGTTTATTTAAAAGACTTGTTAAGGGACTTAAGGGGAGACTTAGACCCCAATACAATAGTACTGGGGGACTTCAATACTCTACTCTCAGAGATAGACAGATCAACAGGACAGAAGATCAACAAGGAGACAGTAGATTTAAATGACACTATAGCTCAAATGGACATAACAGATATCTACAGAACTTTTATCCTACACAGAAAGAATTTACATTCTTCTCAGCAGTACATGGAACCTTCTCTAGGATTGACCACATACTAGGCCAAAAAGCAAGTCCCAGCAAATTCAAAAGAATTAGAATCATACCATGCAGCTTCTCAGACCATAAAGGAATGAAGTTGGAAATTATCAACTCAGGAATCCCAAGAGCACGTATAAACATATGGAGACTGAATAACATGCTCCTGAATGAACAATGGGTCATAGAAGAAATTAAAAGAGAAATCAAAAATTTTCTGAAATTAAATAATGATAACAGCACATCATACAAAAACAGCAAAAGCAGTGTTAAGAGGAAAGTTTATATCAATAGGTGCCTACATCAAGAAATTGGAAAGACACCAAATAGAAGAGCTTTCAGTTCATCTCAAGGACCTAGAAAATCAGCAACAACCCACACCCAAAGATAGTAGGAGAAGAGAAGTAATTAAAATCAGAGAAGAAGTCAACAGGATTGAATCCAAAAAAAAAAAAAAATTACAAAAGATCAGCAAACGAGGAGCTGGTTTTTTGAAAAAATAAACAAAATTGACACTCCATTGGCCAAACTAACTAAAAAAAGAAAAGACCCAAATCAATAAAACCAGAAATGAAAAGGAAACATAACAACAGACACCACAGAAATAAAAAGAATCATCGGAAATTACTACAAGGACTTGTATGCCAACAAGCCGGGAAATCTATCAGAAATGGATAGATTCCTGGACACATACAACCTACCTAAATTGAACCAGGAAGACATAGAAAACCTAAACAGACCCATAACTGTGACAGAAATTGAAACAGTAATAAAGGCCCTCCCAACAAAGAAAAGCCCAGGGCCAGATGGATTCACTGCTGAATTCTACCAGACATTTAAAGAAGAACTAACTCCAATTCTTCTCAAACTATTCAGAACAATCGAAAAAGAGGGAATCCTCCCAAATTCTTTCTATGAATCCAGCATCACCTTAATTCCTAAGCTGGAAAAAGATGCAGCATTGAAAGAGAATTACAGACCAATATCCCTGATGAACATAGATGCAAAAATCCTCAATGCAATTCTGGCCAATAGAATGCAACATCACATTAGAAAGATCATCCACCCAGACCAAGTGGGATGTATCCCTGGTATGCAGGGATGGTTCAATGTTTGCAAAACAATCAACGTGATACACCACATTAACAGAGTGCAGAAGAAAAACCATATGATTCTCTCAATAGATGCAGAGAAAGCATTTGATAAAATACAACACCTTTTCATGACGAAAACCCTAAGAAAACTGGGTATAGAAGGAACATTCCTGAATACAATCAAAGCAATTTATGAAAAACCCACAAATATCCTATTGAATGGGGAAAAGTTGGAAGCATTTCCACTGAGATCTGGTACCAGACAGGGATGCCTACTCTCATCACTGCTGTTCAATATAGTTCTAGAATTTAGGCCAGAGATGTTAGGCAAGAAAAAGAAATTAAAGGGATACAAATTGGGAAGGAAGAAATCAAACTATCCCTCTTTGCAGACGATGTGATTCTTTATTTAGGGGACCCAAAGAACTCTACTAAGAGACTATTGAAACTCATAGAAGAGTTTGGCAAAGTAGCAGGATATAAAATCAATGCACAAAAATCAACGGCCTTTGTATACATAGGCAATGCCACGGCTGAGGAAGAACTTCTAAAATCAATCCCATTCACAATAGCTACAAAAACAAATACCTTGGAATAAACTTAACCAAGGACATTAAAGATCTCCACGATGAAAATTAGAAAATCTTAAAGAAAGAAATAGAAGAGGATACCAAAAAATGGAAAAATCTTCCATGCTCATGGATTGGAAGAATCAACATCATCAAAATGTCCATTCTCCCTAAAGCAATTTCTAAATTCAGTGCAATATCAATCAAGATACCAAAGGCATTCTTCTCAGATCTAGAAAAAAATATGCTGAAATTCATATGGAGACACATGAGACCTCGAATAGCTAAAGCAATCTTGTACAACAAAAACAAAGCCGGAGGCATCACAAAACCAGATTTCAGGGCATACTACAGGGCAGTAGTTATCAAAACAGCATGGTACTGATACAGAAACAGATGGATAGACCAATGGAACAGAATAGAAACACCAGAAATCAATCCAAACATCTACAGCCACCTCATATTTGATCAAGGATCCAAAACCAATCCCTGGAACAAGGACAGTCTATTCAATAAATGGTGCTGGGAAAACTGGATTTCCACATGTAGAATCATGAAGCAAGATCCCTACCTTTCACCTTACACAAAAATTCACTCAGCATGGATTAAAGACTTAAATCTACGACCTGACACCATCAAATTATTAGAGAGCCTTGGAGAAACCCTGCAAGATATAGGTACTGGCAAATACTTCTTGGAAAAGTCCCCAGAAGCACAGGCAGCCAAAGCCAAAAGTAACATTTGGGATTGCATCAAATTGAGAAGTTTCTGTACTGCAAAAGAAACAATCAGGAAAGTGAATAGGAAACTGACAGAATAGGAAAAAATATTTGCAAACTACGCAACAGAAAAAGATTGATAACCAGAATCTGCAAAGAAATCAAGAAACTCCACAACATCAAAAAAATCAACCCACTTAAGAGATGGGCCAAAGACCTCAAAAGACATCTTTCCAAAGAGGAAATCCAAATGGCGAACAGACACATGAAAAAATGTTCAAGATCACTAGCAATCAGGGAAATGCAAATCAAAACCACAGTGAGGTTTCACCTCATCTGGGTTATAATGGCTCACATTCAGAAATCTACCAAAAATAGATGCTTGAGAGGATGTGGGGCAAAAGGGACACTAACCCACTGTTGGTGGGAATGCAAACTGCTAAGCCACTATGGAAGTCAGTCTGCAGATTCCTCAGAATCCTGAATATAACCCTACCATACAACCCAGCCATCCCACTCCTTGGAGTTTACCCAAAGGAAATTAAATTGGCAAACAAAAAAGCTGTCTGCACATTAATGTTTATTGCAGCTCAATTTACAATAGCTAAGAACTGGAAACAACCCAAATGCCCATCAACAGTAGACTGGATAAAGAAATTATGGGACATGTACTCTATGGAATACTATACAGCAGTCAAAAACAATGAAATCCGGTCATTTGCAACAAGATGGAGGCATCTGGAAAACATCATGCTGAATGAATTAAGCCAGTCCCAAAGTGACAAATATCATTTGCTTTCCCTGATCGGGGACAAGTAACTGAGCACCAGGGGGGAAACCTGTGGACGTGAAATGGACACTATGAGAAACAGTAACTATATCAGCTCCTGTGCTGACTCTTATTGTACACTGTAATACTTTATCCATTTTAGTATTTTTTGTTCTAGTACTAGTGGTTGAACTCTGTAATTAACACACAATTATTCTTAGGTGTTTAAATTTTTACTGAAAAGTGTTTCTGGTTAAATATAAGAGTGAGAAAAAGAGAGGGAGGAGATGTACAATTGGGGACATGCTCAATCGGACTTGCCCCAAACGATGGAGTCAGAAACATGACAGGGGCTTCCAATACAATCCCATCAAGGTGGCATGTACCAATGCTATCTCGCTAGTCCATGTGATCAAGTTCAGTTCACAATTGATCACACTGATAGGTCTAAGAGTCAAAGGGATCACACAAACAAGACTAGGGTCTGCTAATACTAACTGATAAAATCAGAAAGGGAGAGAATGATCCAACATGGGAAGTGGGATACACAGCAGACTCATAGAATGGCAGATGTCGTAAATAGCACTCTGTCCTCAGAATCAGCACTTTGAGGCATTTGGATCTGCCTGAAGAGCCTATGAGAGTATTTTAGGCATGGAAAGTCAAGACACTCTGACAAAAAAAATAAATAAACCTAAATGAAATATCTCAGCGAGTGAGATCCCAGTAGAAAGAATGGGGCCATCAAAGTAGGAGATACCTTTCTCTGAAGGGAGGAGAGAACTTCCACTTTGACTATGAACCTGTAGGAATAAGATCAAAGTCGTTGAACCCTAAAGGCTTCCATTGCCTCGGTAACTCATGACTAGAGCCTAGGGAGATTACTGATGCCATAAACAAGAGTGTTAAATTGTTAAATCAACATCAAGAGTCACTGTGTGCTTACGTCCCATGTGGGATCTGTCCTTAATATACTTAGTATGTATTGAATCAATCTTCTGTGTATAAAGATAATTGAAAATAAAAAAAAAAAACTTGGTGTTAAATTGGAAATTACATAGAAAATTAATCATTTTTTTAAAAAAAATCATGTTGGATCTCTGTCCTTAATGTGTTGTACATTGTGATTTAATGCTATAACTAGTACTCCAACAGTATTTTTCACTTTGTGTTTCTATGTGAGGCCAAACTGTTGAAATCTTTACTTTATATATATTCAACTGATTTTCTGTATATAAAGAGAATTGAAAATGTATCTTGATGTGATTGGAAGGGGAGAGAGAGCGGGAAAGGGCAGGGTTGCTGGTGGGAGGGAAGTTATGGGGGGGGGGGCATTGTAATCCATAAGCTGTACTTTGGAAATTTATATTCATGAAATAAAAGATAAAAAAAAGAGATGGTGTCCTTAATATGAGAATAATAATTTTCATTGTTATAAACAGTAAAATGAAATGCTTGTTAACAACATTGTTTAGATGTGAGGGATACAAATGAGAAAATGGGCTTTTGGTGGCTCAGAGCATTGTTTTTCATTAGTGAGGCCCTGATTCTTACAGTATTTTCAGTGTGATGCTTGAATACTCTCATAAAGGACAATATATAGTGGGTAACTACACACACACACACACACAAATAAATAAACTTGAGATAAATTCAAATTTTAGAGAAAGTGAAATTTCAGCATCTCATCTTTTTAATTTTTTCTTATTTTTTTTTTTTTAATTTTTGACAGGTAGAGTTAGACAGTGAGAGAGAGATAGAGAGAAAGGTCCTACTTTTTCTGTTGGTTCACCCCCCAAGTGGTCACTATGGCCAGCATGCTGCGGCTGGTGCGCTGCGCCCATCCAAAGCCAGGAGCCAGGTGCTTTCTCCTGTTCTCCCATGTGGGTGCAGGGCCCAAGGACCTGGACCATCCTTCTCTGCACTTCCAGGCCACAGCAAAGAGCTGGACTGGAAGAGGAGCAACTGGGAAAGAACCAGCACCCCAACCAGGACTAAAATCCAGAGTGCCAGTGCCTCAAGCAGAGGATTAGCCTCGTGAGCCAAGGTGCTGACCAGCATCTCATCTTCGACAAAGGTTAATCATAGGTCAAACATCATCTGATAACGTTCAATTTATATTTTGCAAAGAAGGTAACCAAATTTATTCCCCACAGTAAAAGTGCAATTATCAAATAAATAATCTGCTGTGGCTACCTTGTTGAATATATTCATCTTAATATTTAATTATAATTTACATATCCTTAGTAGTTTATACAAATATTCATACAAGGTAAATACAAAGAATGTTTGAGGGAAATATTACGAAAAATATGCATGGATTTCAAAAAGCTTTACACCAAAATAGATGTATCTTATGGCAGACATTTGGCATAGCAATTAAAATATCTGCATCCCACATCAAGGTGCTTGGATTTGATCCCTGTCCAGGTCCTGTTAATACAGAGCCAGGATATAGTGGTGAGAGCTCAAGTAATCAAGTTCCTCCCACCTATGTGGCACCCATAATATTCCAGGCTCCAACCACTGACCTTGGTTGTATTATAGGAGTCAACTAGTGAACAGTTGTATTCTCTCTCTCTCCTTTTCCTTCTTTCTCTCTGTTTCTGTCTTCAAATAAAAAACAAAAGTAACTTCATTATTAGGAATAATGATCCAATGAATTTAAGAGTGCAGATACCTCTTGGAGTTCCTGATTTTAATTCTTTTGAATACATATCTGAAAATAGGGCTGTTGAGGAATATGACCTTTCTATAACTATTATAGCTAATATTTAAACAGCTTTAGTTTTTGATGTCTATAGTGATTACACCTTTTTATATCCATTCTATTGATTTACAAGGGCTCCGATTCCTCCTCATCTTTGCCAATACTTTTTTGCATGTACTAGTCATCCTAACTGTTGTGAGGTTATGTTTCATGGTGTTTTGTTTAACATTTCCCCAATGATCAATGATGATTCATTAAACAATATACATATACCTGTCGGTTGGATGTGTGTATGTATTATTTGCAGAAATATCTATTATTTTGTCTGTTTTTGATCTTTTGTTATTAGTGTTACTGTTTTGTTTTGCTAGTGAGTTGTAGGAGTTATTGAATATTAGCATTTATCAGATGTATGATATTCTCCCATTTTGAAAGTTGTTATTTCCCTGTTGAGTGTTTCCTTTTATCTTATACTTTTTAGTTTGAAGGAGTCCATTTATTTTGACTTCTATTTTCTGTGTTTTCGTGTCAAAGAAATCATTTGATAAACCAATGTCATAAAACTGTCCCCTTTATTTTCTCCCATAATTTTTACAGTTTCAAGTGCTACATTTAAATATTTAATCTTTGAGTTGATTTTGTGTATGGTGTATGTTAGTGATGTGTAGTTTCCTCAACATTATTTATTTAACAGATAATAGTTTCATCATTGTAGAGTATCATTATCTTTGCAAAAAAATCAGTTTAGCATGTATGTCTGAGTTTATTTCCAGATCACTTCGTATGTATTTGTTTGTATATATATACATACATGTGTATATATATATATATATATATGATATATACATATATTTAAGGCCTGTACCATGCTATTTAATTATTGTAGATTAACAATATATTTTGAAATCCAGAGGTGCCTTGCCTCAAGCTTTATTGTATTTTTCAAGATTGCTTTGTTTCTTTTGAGTCTTCTGTCTTTCCATATGGATTTTTAAATCATTGTTAAATGTAATCAGGATGTTGATAGAGCTTGTATGAATCTGTTAAATCTCTTTCAGTACTGTAGGAATTTTAAGAAAGCTGTCTTCCAACTCATTAAGAATGTTTTATTTGTGTCTAATGTATTTCAACTTTTTTTTAAGTTTTTATTTAATGAATGCATTTTTTCATAGATACAACTTTAGGAATATAGTGGTTCTTTCCTCTATACCTACCTTTCCCCAACTCCCATCCTAACTCCCTCTCCCTTTCCCATCTCCTGCTTCATTATGGTTCAATTCTAGTTTGATTTTATATACAGAACACCAATGCTGTGTTTAGCATAGATTTCAACAGTTTGCACCCATGCACACACAGAACATATAGAGCACAATTTGGGATGAAAATTTGCAGTCAGTTCTCATAGTACAATTCATTAGGGATGAAGATCCTACATGGAGAGCAAGTGCACAGTGACTTCTGTTGTTCCATTAACAATTAACACTCTTACTTATTATGTCAGCTATCACTCGAGGATCCTGCCATGGGCTGCCAAGACTGTGGAAGCCTTTTGTGACTATAGACTCCATCAGTATTTGAACATGGCCATAAGCAAAGTGGATGTTCTTTCTTCCCTTCAGAGAACAATATATCCTTCTTTGATGACCCTTTCTTTCCACTGAAGTCTCACAGAGATCCTCTGTGTAATATATTTTTTGATACAATGTCTTGGCTTTCCATGCCTGAAATGCTCTCCCAGGCCCTTCAGGAAGCCTTAAGGGCTAATTCTGAGGTCCAAGTGTTATTTACAGAGATTGTCATTCTAGGAGGCTGCTGTGTGGACTGCTTCACATATTGGGCTTCCCTCCCTTTTTAATTATATTATTTTTACTGGGCACTTGATGTTATTTATATGATCACTTTTATACTTAGACCAATGGCTATGTTGACTTTAACATTTAATACGATCATTTTAACAGTTAAGATGACATTTATACCACCAATTTTTATAGGTTTGGAGCACCATGGCAAGTTCTTAGGCTGTACCCTTAGAGGTAATTCTGTATGACTGTATGCAGAACTATATTGTCTTACAGTTATAGACTACCTCCTCCATCTCTTATTCCCCCTCTTATTTTTAACTGAGATCTTTCTCCAATTGCCATAAAATTACCTATGCTTAACTCTATGTTACATAGAGAGTTCAGCATATAGTATGAAGAGAAAAGAGAAAGAAAGAAACCAGAGAAAAAAATTCAAAACAAAAGGAAAAGGATATACATGATAAAAAGTAACAATTATAAATTGTCTCTTGACAGTCAGGTCAAGGACTATTAAAGATATCGATTCTAGAAGTGACAATTTTGATTCTACAGTTTTTATTTTAGGTGCACTATTAATTCTCCCAAATCAGGGAGTAAATGTGGTGTTTGTCTCTTTGGGATTGGGTGATTTCACTAAATATAAGGTTTTCCAGCTGCTTCCATTTTGTTGCAAAGGACCAGATTTTTTTTTAAACTTTTATTTAGTAAACATAAATTTCCAAAGTACAGTTTATGGATTATAAAGGCTTTTTCCCCCCATAACTTCCCTCCCACCCACAACCTTCCCATCTCCCGCTCCCTCTCCCATTCCATTCACATCAAGATTCATTTACAATTATCTTTGTATACAGAAGATCAATTTAGTATATATTAAGTAAAAAGATTTCATCAGTTTGCACCCACACAGAAACACAAAGTGTAAAATTACTGTTTCAGTACTAGTTATAGCATTACTTCACATTGGACAACATATTAAGGACAGATCCCACATGAGACGAAAGTACACAGTGACTCCTGTTGTTGACTTAACAATTTGACACTCTTGTTTATGGCGTCAGTAATCTCCCTAAGCTCTAGTCATGAGTTGCCAAGGCTATGGAAGCCTTTTGAGTTCGCCGACTTCGATCTTATTCCTAAAGGTGCATAGTCAAAGTGGAAGTTCTCTCCTCCCTTCAGAGAAAGGTATCTCCTTCTTTGATGTGCCTGTTCTTTCCACTGGGATATGACTCACAGAGATCTTTCATTTAGGTCTTTTTTTTTTTTTTTCCAGAGTGTCTTGGCTTTCCATGCCTACAATACTCTCATGGGATCTTCAGCCATATCCGAATGCCTTAAGGGCTGATTCTGAGGACAGAGTGCTGTTTAGGACATCTGTCATTCTATGAGTCTGCTGTGTATCCCACTTCCCATGTTGGATCATTCTCTCCCTTTCTGATTCTATCAGTTAGTATTAGCAGACCCTAGTCTTGTTTGTGTGATCCCTTTGATTCTTAGACCTATCAGTGTGATCAATCGTGAACTGAAGTTGATCACTTGGACCAGTGAGATGGCATTGGTACATGCCACCTTGATGGGATTGTATTGGAATCCACTGGCACGTTTCTGACTCCATCGTTTGGGGCAAGTCCGATTGAGCATTCCCCAAATTGTACATCTCCTCCTTCTCTTATTCCCACTCTAATATTTAACAAGGATCACTTTTCAGTTAAAATTTAAACAGCTAAGAAAAATTGTGTGTTAATTACAGAGTTCAACCACTAGTACTAGAACAAAAAAAAATACTAAAAGGGATAAAGTATTAAGTTGTTCATCAAGCATCAGGACAAGGGCTGATCAAGTCACCATTTCTCATAGTGTCCATTTCACTTCAACAGGTTTCGCCTTTGGTGCACAGTGAGGTGAAACCTCATTATGTTTTTTTTTTTTTTAAGATTTGTTTTATTTATTTGAAAGAGTTTCAGAGAGAGGTAGAGACAGAGAGAGAAGTCTTCTATCTGCTGGTTCACTCCCCAGATGATCACAATGGCCAGAGGTACTCTGATCAGAAGCCAGGAGCCAGGTGCTTCTTTCAGGTCTTCCATGTGGGTGTAGGGGTACAAGGACTTGTGCCATCTTCTATTGCTATCCCAGGCCATAGCAGAAAGCTAGATCAGAAGAGGGGCAGCTGGGACTAGAACCAGTGCCCATATGAGATTCCAATGCTTTGTGCCAGGGCTTTAACCTGCTGTACCACAGTCCCAGCCTCCTCATTATGGTTTTGATTTGCATTTCTCTGATGGCTAGAGATCCTGAACATTTTTTCATGTGTCTGTTGGCCATTTGGATTTCCTCTTTTGAAAAATGCCTGTTAAGGTCCTTGGCTCATCTCTTAATTGGGTTGTTTGTTTTGTTACTGTTTTGTTTATTGATCTCTTATTACATTCTAGTAGTTAATCCTTTATCAGTTGTGTCATTTGCAAATAATTTCTCCCATTCTGTTGGTTGCCTCTTCACTTTCCTGACTGTTTCTTTTGCTGTACAGAAGCTTCTCAATTTGAGGTAATCCCATTTGTTCATTTTGGCTTTGACTGCCTGTGCCTCTGGGGTCTTTTTCAGGAATTCCAATGTTTTGAAGAGCTCCCCAATGTTCTCAATTAATTTGATAATGCTGTGGCATAGATTTAGATCTTTTATCTATGTTGAGTGGATTTTTGCATAGGATGTAAGGTAAGGGTCTTGCTTCATACTTCTACATGTGGACGTCCCGTTTTCCCAGCACCATTTGTTGAAGAGGCTGACCCTGTTCCATGGGTTGGTTTTAGCTCCTTTGTCAAATATAAGTTGGTTGTAGATGTTTGGATTGCTTTTTAGTGTTTGTATTCTATCTATTGGTCTATCCATCTGTTTCTGTATGATTATGATACTGTTTTAATTATAACTGCCCTGCAGTATGTCCTGAAATCTGGTATTGTGATGCCTCTGGCTTTGTTTTTGTTGTATAGGATTGATTGCTTTAGCTACTTGAGGTCTCCTGTTCTTCCATATGAATTTCAGCATCATTTTTTCTATATATGAGAAGAATGTCTTTCGTATTTTAATTAATCAATGTTTTTTAATTTTCACTCTACACATCTTTTGCCTCCTTAATTAACTTAAACATAACTTCTTGCTCCATGTTTACGCTACTGTAAAAGGAATTATTTCCTTATTTTATTTTCTCTAAATGTTTAGTTTTTTTATTTGAAAGAGTTACAGACATAGAGGGAGACACACACACACACACAGATCTTCCACACCTTGCTTTTCTCCCTGGATAACTGCAATGCCCATCACTGGACCCAGCTGAAGCACAGAGACATGAGCTTTATCCAGGTCTCTCATGTGAGTGTTAGGACCCCAAACACTGTCTTCTGCTATTTTTCTCACGTCATTAGCAGGGAGCTAGTACAGAAGTGGAGCAACCAGACACAAACTGGCATCCATATGGGACACTATCCTTGAAGACAGGGGCTTTACCTGCCATGCCACAACATCAACCACAGTTTTCTTAATTTTATTTTTAAATGTTTCATTGATAGTGTATAGAAACATAACTAGCTCTTGATTTTGTGTCTTGCTATCTTACTGAATCTGTTTACAATTTAAAACATTTGAAATTCTCAGGCTTTTCTACTATAAGATCATGTTATTTACAGGGGTGATTTTGCTTTTTCCTTTCCAGTATAAGTGAGTTTTATTTATTGTTCTTAGTAACAGCTTTTGTTAGTACTTCCAGTGCTCTTTTGAATAGAAATTGAAAGAGTGGGCATTCGTATCTGGCTTTGATTAAGAAGAAAAATAATCAGATTTAGTAAGAAGTCACCTGTGGGCTTTTCTTATGTGGACTTTATTTTACCAATATAAATTATTTCCATAACAAATTTGTTGAGAGGTTTTATTGTCAAACAGTGTTGAAACTTCAAAAATTCTCTTTCTAATCACCAAGATGATAAAATCATTGCCATCCTCATTCTATCAATGTTCTATCATATCATGTGGATTGATTTATAAACCGTCCTTGAATCTCAAGGATACCCCTCACAATCCCACTCCTCACCCCCATCATGGTAAATGTCCTGTCTATTATGCTATTGAGTTTGGATGCCAGTATTTTCTATTTTCTCTCTCTCTCTCTCTTTTCTTTTCTTTTCTTTTTTTTTTTTTTTTTTTTTGACAGGCAGAGTGGACAGAAAGAGAGAGACAGAGAGAAAGGTCTTCCTTTGCCATTGGTTCACCCTCCAATGGCCGCCGCGGTAGGCATGCTGCGGCCGGCGCACCGCGCTGATCCGATGGCAGGAGCCAGGTGCTTCTCCTGGTCTCCCATGCGGGTGTAGGGCCCAAGTACTTGGGCCATCCTCCACTGCACTCCCTGGCCACAGCAGAGAGCTGGCCTGGAAGAGGGGCAACCGGGACAGAATCCGGTGCCCCGACCGGGACTAGAACCCAGTGTGCTGGCACCGCAAGGCGGAGGATTAGCCTAGTGAGCCGCGGCGCCAGCCGGATGCCAGTATTTTGTTGAGGGCGTCTGTGACTATGTTCAGCAGGGTTATTGGCATATAACTTTCTTCTTCTTCTTCTTCTTCTTCTTCTTTTTGTCTTTGCTTATCTTTGGTATCAGGTTAAATGACTGTTAATTATATTTCCTGTTGACATATTTTATTATTAGTTTCCAGGTATCTTTCTAGAAGTTAATAATCATGTGAAAAAAAAGATGGGAACTTCTTGGCCTTATACTGAGAAAAATAGTTCCATTGAATATTAACACAGAAAATCAATTTTTTGATCCCCTAATTGAATTGTAGTTGCTTCTCAGGGTTACAGATTGCAATGTCTTATCTCAGGCTGTGGTACAATTATCTCCATAGTGCCACACAAAATTCCCATGAAAACAAATGAGGTTGTTAAGTTTAGTAGGAAAGAAGAAACAGATCAATGTTCAAAGCCCAGTTCCCATCCTATCTCATGGTTTCAGACTGCAGGGCAACAAATGAGTTGTCATGGTTTTCCTATTTTCCTATTTTTAGAAATATATTTGAAAGGTTGAAAGAAAAAAATCATTAACTCATTTTTTTAAAAAAAATCTTAACATCTTCTTAGGTAGCTGTATATCTTTGATATATTCAAAGTTCTGGTACAAATAATATTTTTTTTTAGCCATAATGATTTAAAATCCTAATTTAATGAGCTCTTTTTCATGAAATTTGGGCATGATTAAATGCATTTTGTCAGTACCAGGCTACTTTAAAAAATATATTTAGACTATTCACCCTGACAGCTGTTCTCTTTGCACTGTGCTTTTTAAGTAATACACTTGAGGCAGGGTGACATCAGTCAAGCCAAGTTTAAATGGAAAGAGAAATCTCCCTGTGTTAGAAAATTTGGGATGCCTCATTTTACTTCAGATGATGTATACAGGATGGTGGTGAAAAAAATAAAACTTATTAAATTGTAAAATATATAAAATAGTTTCCTTGTTATGTCAAAGTAATTATAGCTATGCTGTGTATAACTCAGTCTTATAAACCATAGCTCAGGCAAAAGTCTAAGTAAATAGACAATGGATGGTATGATTTTTTAAAGTACCTTCATTGATCAGCTTATAAAATAATATAGTCTCTTTTCTACCCCCATCATATATATGTGTGTTTCACTTTTCTTAATCTTTCCCCTTTTCTTCTATTCTGTCTCTTTTCTGAATCTAAGTCAGTATGCAAGTAAGCTATTTTTTTAATCTCAGTTGTAATAATATATATTGGTCAAATAGTTTACAGGAAAATCAAAATATCTATCAAGTGAGAAATTACATACTACTATACAGGGGTGTAACAACTTCTTTATAAAAATATTTTTATGGGGCCGGCACTGTGGCATAGCAGGCAAAGCCACTGCCTGCAGTTCCGGCATCCCATATGGGTGCCAGTTTGAGTCCCAGCTTCTCCATTTCCAATCTGGCTCTCTGCTATGGCCTGGGAAAGCAGTAGAGGATGTCCCAAGTGCTTGGGCCCCTGCACCCATGTAGGAGACCCGGAAGAAGCTCCTGGCTCCTGGCTCCTGGCTTAAGATCAGCCCAGCTTGGGCTGTTGTGGCCATTTGGGGAGTGAACCAGTGGATGTAATATATGAAAGACTTTCTCTCTCTCTCTCTCTCTCCCTCTCTCTCTCTCTTCCCTCTCTGTCTCTCTCTCTGCATCTCTCTGCCTCTTCCTCTCTGTAGCTTTGCTTATAAATAAATATTTGAAAATATTTTACATATGTTTATTGGTTTGATAGGAAAGGGATATTTTTCTGTCCACTGATTCACTCTCCATATGCCTGCAACAACTGGAGATGTGCCTAACTATAGACAGGAGGCTAGAACATAATTGAGGTTCCTTATGATAATCACAGGTACCCAAATATTAGAGGTATCACCTGTTTCTTCCAAATATGTGAATTAGAACAATGCTGGAATCAGAAGAGCTAAGACTTGAACTCAGACACTTCAATATGTGATGCAAGGATCGCAAATAACGTTTTAACCCCTTCTTCAAACAACAATCCTGGGCCAACTTCTTAATATATCATTTATTACCCAGCTATACCACTCCTGGGTGTGTGACCAAAGAAATTGTTATTAGCCATCCAAAAGATATTTGCACTCTGATATTTATTGCAGCATTATTAACAATTGAATTATAGAATCGTTGCCAATGCCAATTGATAGATGAATTGATACACAAAATGCAATGCAATACTATTTAGCCATAAATAATGAAATAATAACATTTAGAGTAAACTGGATGACACTAGATATTATTATGTTAAATTAAATGCATCAGACATATAAAGGCATTTCATAAGTACAACTTTAGGAATATAATGATTCCTGTCATTCTACCTCTCTTCCACCCATTCTCCTGCCTCTCCTATTCCCTGTCCCATTCTCCACTAAGATACATTTTCTTTTTTTTTTTTTACAATTTAATAATCACTAATTTTTATTAAATATTGTCATACTCCAAGCAAGATGTTAAGCATTAGACATGTACGATGTCATTCCACCCGCAAAAAACCCAAAGAAGGTTTAGAAGTAATTAGATAAAGCTCCACAAAATTATACATGCAGCAACAGGAAAAGTGAAAATTAAAACCCAGATTTATCTGCTGATACGTTCTCAACAACAAAGGTTAATGTCCAACAAAGCCCAATTGTGTATGAATTCCCTGGGAAAAAGTTATGATATCACGTATTTACTATGTGTCAATTTTAATTAATCTGTTCTCCTAAAGCTCTTGGAATAGAGTTCCTATTATTCTAACTTTTTTTAAAAGATTTATTTATTTATTTGAAAGTCAGAGTTACACAGAGAGAGGAGAGGCAGAGAGAGGAGAGGCAGAGAGAAGTCTTCCATCTGATGGTTTACTCCCTGACTGGCCGCAACTGTTGGAACTGTGCCAGTCTGAAGCCAGGAGCTTCTTCCGGTCTCCCACGTGGGTGCAGGGGCCCAAGGACTTGGGCCATCTTCTGCTTTCCCAGGCCACAGCAGAGAGCTGGATCCGAAGTGGAGCAGCCGGGACTAGAACCAGTGCCCACATGGGATGCCGGCGCTTCAGGCTAGGGCGTTAACCCACTGTGCCACAGCACCAGCCCCTCTGACTAACTTTTTATAAAAAGTTTTATTTATATATTTAAGAGGCAGAGAGAGACAGACAGAGAGAAGCAAAGGGAGAGAGACAGAGCAAGCATTTTCCTGCCAGTTCATTTCTCAAGTGCCCAGAGACAAGGACTGAAGCCAGGAGATGGGCCTGAATCCAGGGCTCCTCCGTGGATAGCAAGAACCCAATTAACTGAGCCATCACCCCTACCTCCAGGGGGCTGTATTAGCGAGAACAGGGTATTGAATTAGGAAATCCAATATGGGACATGGGCATCTTAACCCATGTTTAAAACACTTGGCCAAACATCCATCCTCATTAGTATTCTGATTTATAAATGAAGATATCAAAATATTGAAGAGTTAAAGAACTTGCCCAAGGTTACACAAAAAAAAAAAAAAAAAAAAAACCAAAAAAAAAACCACAAAATTGTTTGAATATAGGCAATCTATCTTCAGAGCCAGGCAGAGTGGATAGTGAGAGAGAGAGAGAGAGAGAGGAAGGTCTTCCTTTTTGCCGTTGGTTCACCCTCCAATGGCCGCTGCGGCCGGCACATCTCGTTGGTCCGAGGTCGGGAGCCAGGTGCTTCTCCTGGTCTCCCATGTGGGTGCAGGGCCCAGGGACTTGGGCCATCCTCCACTGCACTCCCGGGCCATAGCAGAGAGCTGGCCTGGAAGAGGGGCAACCGGGATAGAGTCCGGCACCCTGACCAGGACTAGGGCCCGGTGTGCCGGCGCCACAAGGCGGAGGATTAGCCTGTTGAGCCACGGCGCCGGCAATTGTTATTGTTTTTAATCAAAGAACTACTTGTAACTTCCTGGGAAGAAAATTATCAAATTTATGGGAAACATAGTGTTTTGCCTCTGAAATTTAAATGTTTGGAACACAATTAAAGATCATTTATTTAAATATAAAATAATCTGGGACTGTGACTGCCAGTAATACGTGTGTGTGTGTGTGTGTTTATAACCTCATTTTGTAATGTGATACTAGGCCATGCTAAATTTGCCTAATACATTTTTAGGAGGTTAAGATACATTTTCAATTAACTTTATACAGAGAAGACCGACTCTATACTAATTAAAGAATTAAAACAAAACAAAACAAAAACTGTTCCTCAGTAGAGACAAGGGCTGTGCAAAGTCATTGCATCTTGAAGTTAATTTCACTTCTTTTTCTTTAGATACTTGTCTAACTTTAATGAAGCACTCAAGAATGATAAACATTTTAGGAGCACTTAGACATAGTTCTAATATAATTCTTTGAGGACAGAGGTCGTGCATGAGAAGTTAGTGCACAGAGACTCTTGTTAATTTAACAATTCACACTCTTATGTATGATGTCAGTGATCACCCAATGATCTTGACATGAGCCACCTAGGCTATGGAAGCCTTTGGAAGCTCCATCAGTATTTAGACAAGGCCATAAACAAAGTGGAAGTTCTCTTTCCTGGAGAAAAGTACCCCCCTCTTTGATGATCACTTCTTTCCACTGAGGTCTCACCCACCAAGACCCTTCATGTAGGACATTTTTTGCCACAGCATCTTAGCTTTCCATACCTGAAATGCTCTCATGGGCTTTTCAGCCAGACCAGAATGCCTTAAGGGCTGATTCTGAGGCAGAGTGCTATTGACAACCTTTGTCATTCTATGAGTCTGCTGTGTGGACTGATTCCATGTTGGAGCATTCACTCCTTTTTAATTATATCTATTATTTTTACCAGATCTTTGATCCTATCCATATGATCACTAATGCTTTGATGATATTTTTACCACCCAGCTTAAGGGGATTTGGTGGCCCATAGAAAGTCTTTAAACTGTACCCTTAGAAGTAAATCCATAGGAATGTATGCAGAACTATACATCATTACAGTCACAAGCATCATACAGTTCATAATTACAACTTTAGGAACGTGGTGGTTCTTCCCACCATGACCACCTTCCCACCCATACTCGCAATCACTCTTCCTCCTCCCTCTGTTATTCACACTCTTATTTTTACTGAGAAGTATTTTCAATTGACTTTGTACACTTATGTTTATGTTAAGTAAATAGTTCAACAAATAGTATTAAAAAAAAAACTGTTCCATAATCAAGACAAGAGCTCTTCAAGTCATTGCTTATCAAAGTGTCAATTTCACTTTTAATGATTGCCTTTTAGGTGCTCTATAAGTTTTCGCATGTCAGGGAGAAACCTCGTTTGTTCCTTTGTTAGTGGATTATTTCACTAAGTTTGATATTTTCCAGGTTCACCCATGTTGTTGTAAATGACTGGATTTCATTTTGTTTACCTCTGTACAGTATTCATAGTGTACATATCCCATAATTTATTAATTCAGTCTTCAGTTGATAGGCATTTGGATTGATCCCATGTGTTTCCTATTGTGGATTCAGCTGCAATAAACATTGGGTTGCAGATAACTCTTTTATATGTTGATTTCATTTCCCTTGGGTAAATTCCCAGGAGTGGGATGGCTGGGTCATACAGTAGGTCTGTGTTCAGATTTCTGAGGTATTTCCATACTGTCTTCCATAGTGGTTTAACCAGTTAATATTCCCACAAACAGTGGATTAAGGTACTTTTTCCCCACATCCTCTGCAGCATCTGTTGTTGGTAGATTTCTGTATGAAAGCCATTCTAACTGAGGTGAGGTGAAACCTCATTGTGGTTTTGCTTTACATTTCCCTGATGGCAAGTGATCCTGAACATATTTTCATGTGTCTGTTGGCCATTTGGATTTCCTCTTTTGAAAAATATCTTTTTTAAGTCTTTTGCCCATCTCTTAAGTGGGTTGTGTGTTTTGTTGTTGTTTAGTTTTTTGATCTCTTAATATATTCTGGTTATTAATCCTTTATCAGGGGGCCAGCGCTGTGGTGCAGCAGGTTAATCCTCCACCTGTGGCACTGGCATCCCATATGGGTGCTGGTCATAGTCCCAGCTGCTCCTCTTCCTAAACAGCTCTCTGCTATGGCCTGGGAAAGTAGTGGAGGATGGCCCAGGTCTTTGGACCCCTGCACCCATGTGAGAGACCCAAGGAAGCTTGTGGCTCCTGGCTTCGGATCGGTGCAGCTCCAGGCATTGTGGCCATTTGGGGAGTGAAACAGTGGACAGAAGGCTTTTCTCTCTGTCTCTCCCTCTCACTGTCTGTAACTCTACCTCTCAACTAAATAAATTTTCAAAAATCTTTAAAAAAATAAATAAATAAACATCCTTTATCAGTTGAATGGTTTGCAAATAACTTCTCACATTCTTTTGGTTGACTTCACTTTCCTGACTGTTTCTTTTGCAGTACAGAATCTTCTCAATTTGATGTAATCCGATTTGTGAATTTGGGCTTAAATTGCTTGTGTCTCTGGAGTTTTTCCATGAAGTCTTTGCCTATGCCAATGTCTTGCAGAGTTTCCCCAATGTTCTCTAATAATTTGATGGTGTCTAGACATATATTTAGGTCTTTAATCCATGTTGAGTAGATTTTTGTGTAAGGTGTAGGGTAGGGATCTTACTTCATACTTCTGCATGTGGAAATCCAGTTTTCCCAGCACCATTTGTTGAAGAGACTGTCCTTGCTCCAGATTGATTTTAGCTGTCTTTCATTTTTCCGGTCTTTTGTAATTTTTTATTCAATTTTGTTGATTTCTTCTCTAATTTTGATTTTTCTTTTCTCTTACTAGTTTTGGGTTTGGTTTGCTTTAGGTTTTCTAGATCCTTGAGATGCATCGATAGCTCATTCAATTTGGTGCCTTTCCAATTTCTTGATGTAGCAACATTTGCTATAAGCATTCCTCTTAACACTACTTTTGCTCTATCCCATAAGGTTTGATGTGTCATTATTATCTGTTTGAAGAAATTTTCTTGATTTCTCTTTCGATTACCTCAGTGACTCACTGTTCAGTGATTCTGTTGTTAAATCTTTCTACTGTAGTTTTTATTTGTTCTATTGAATTCTTCATTTCCAAGATTTCATTTTGCTCTCTGTTTAAAATCTGAATTTCATGGGAGAAATTTTCCCTCATGTCATGTACAGATTTTTATTAGTTCATGCATTTGCTTCTGTTTACTTCTATGTAATCTTATGATCAAATTTTGAATTCATTTCCTCCATTTCTTCAAATTTTTCATCTTCATAATATAGTATTGAAGAGTTTTATTCTTTTGGTGGTGTCATGTTTTGTTCCTATTCTTGTTTCTTTAATTAGTGCGTTAATTATTTGGCATTTGTGGAGATACTCCTTGTTTTTTTCTTTGTTTTTCTGTGGCAGCTTTTATCTGCAGATTATATCTGTGTGGATTATTGGAGCGTGTGCTTTCAGGGAATATCTAGAGGCATGTGGTGGGTGTGGCCAGGGATCTCTGTTCAGTTCTCCTGTTTGAAGGGAGTGTTAAGGTTACACCTAGGTTAGGTGTGGAAATCTCCTTTTTTTTTTTTTTTTAATCAGAGGGGAGATTTTTCTTCTGTTGGTATAAATTCAGCTCATTTCCTCTCCTCAAAGGAGACTAGTGTCTGATGCTAGACCCAGTGGGTATAATATTTGTGCTTCCAAAAGGACCACACACAAATGATCTGTGCAGTCCTAGATGTAAGCAGATTCCCCTGGAATGTGCCTCACCAGGGAACCAGGAACCCTTTGGTGACTGCCCAAAGTCCCAGGCACACCCTGAGCCTTCCAATAGAGCCTCAGTGTTTTCAAAGCCCCACAGTCTCAGTGTTTTCACAATCCTGGCCCACAAGCCTCCCACAGTCATGAGCACACAGTCCCCCATCAATCCTCCCTGCCACATTCAAGAGTGTCAATTGTTAAATCAATAACAGGAGTCACTGTGCACTTGCTCTCCAGGTAGGACCTCTGTCCTCAATATATTGCTCTATGAGAATTAATGCTAAAACTAGTCTTCAAACAGTATTTTATATTTTGTGTGTCCGTGTGGGTACAAACTGTTGAAATCTTTACGTAGTATAGAGTTGATCTTTTGTATATAAAGATAATTAAAAATAAATCTTTATGAAGAATGGTATGGAAGAGAGAGTAGGAGGTGTGATGGTTTGGGTCTGGGAGGGCGGGTATGGGGGGAAGAACCGCTATAATCCAAAAGTTGTACTTATGAAATTTATATTTATTAAATAAAAGCTTTCTATCAAAAATATCCCAGGAGCATCATTTTGTCACATAATTGTGTGACTCACAGACAAAATTTTGAACATCACTTAGCTTTAGAATGCAAAAATGCATCATTTACTATAATTCAGGCATAAGTATTTACTGGAAAATATCAAAGCAAATATTTTCATAACATCATTATCTCTGCATTTTCTACTATGTATAGCATTGCCATACTGTGATGTTGTTGTATTGTATGTGACTACATCATAAAGCTATTTGCTGTATTATAATAAACATTTATGTACTTATGAAGCATTCTATTGACAACACCAATAATATAATATGCAAATACCTTATATTTTGAAAAGCATTATTTTATGTGTTTCTATATAATTACTGTAACATTCATGATAATCTTTGGGTACTTGCTTTTAAATTTATGAATAAAATTGCATGTATTTATGGTGCATAACATAATGCTTTATTATACTTACACATTGTGAAACTAAATCAAGCTGACATTAATATTTATTTTAAAATGAACAAAATATATGAAAAACAAAAGAATATGCACATGGCCAACAGGTATGTGAAAACATTAAACAATATTGCTAGGCTAATCCTCTGCCTGCTAATCATCAGGAAAATAAAAATAAAAATTGAAATTAAGTATAATTTCACACCTATTAGAATAGCTTTTTTCCAATTGAAAAAGGCAACAATTTTGACAAGTAAGTAAGAAAGGTAACTCTAAATCACTATAGGTGGGAATATAAATTAGTACACATATTATAGAAAATGCTATGGATAATCCTCACAAAAAAAGAGTTCCCATTATGACTCAGAAATTCTACTTCTGGATGTCTACAGAAGTGCTATAGAATCACTATGTCCAAGAGATATCTGCACTCCCATGCATATTGCAGAACTAGCCACAATACCCAAGATATGGGATTATTTGTCCATCAATCAATGCATGGATAAAGAAAAAGTGGTATGTATACACAATTAATTACAATGTGATCTTTTAAAAAGAAGGGAAATATGTTACTTGAAACCACATGGGTGAACTTTTGGCACTGTTGTTGCGGTTGGCAAACAATAATTGGCACATTATGTTAAGTGAAATAGGCTAGGTAGAAAATGTCAAATACCACATGATGTCAGTTGCGTCTAAGAAAAACCTGCTCACAGAAGTAGTTTAAGATGATCAATACCAGGGACCGAGGATAGGAAGACTGGTCATATATTGGTCAAAGGGTAAAAGAAAAATCAGTTAGAAAGGAAATTCAGGCCAGCACCATGGCTCACTAGGCTAATCCTCTGCCTGCGGCACCGGCACCCCGGGTTCTAGTCC
Organism: Lepus europaeus; assembly: GCF_033115175.1. Lineage (NCBI taxonomy): Eukaryota > Metazoa > Chordata > Mammalia > Lagomorpha > Leporidae > Lepus > Lepus europaeus. The sequence continues at coordinate 50,015,327 of NC_084832.1, read as the reverse complement.
CATTTGGGGCAACGGATTCTGTCCCGGATGCTCCTCTTCCAGTTCAGCTCTTTGCTGTGGCCCAGAGAAGGCAGTGGAGGATGGCCCAAGTGCTTGGGCCCTGCACCCTCATGGAAGACGGAGGAAGCACCTGGCTCCTGGTTTCGAATCAGTGCAGTACGCTGGCCACAGTGACCATTTGGGGAGTAAACCAACGGAAGGAAGACCTTTCTCTCTGTCTCTCTCTCTCACTGTCTAACTCTGCCGATCAAAAAAAAAAAAAAAAAAGAGAGAGAGAAAAGAGGAAATTCAAATGATTTATTGTAGAACATGGCGACCTCATCCTATGTTTTTAGTCAATTAATTAATTTTGTTCATTCAAGAGACAAAGGTAGCAGGAGAGACATCATGTCCATTGATTCAAATCCCATTTTCTCAGTACCCTGAAATTCATTCTAGATCTCCCACATGGATGCAATTCCTGAGTCATCAACTGCTGCCTTGCAGGTTAAGCACACGCAGAAGACTTGAATTAAGGATGTAGTCAGGATGTGTCCCATGCACTATGATATGGTACATTGGGGCCACAAGCACTGTCTTAACTGCTGTGTAAAAGCCCACACTTGGATAAATGTCTTATCATTCATGCTATAAATGAGGAAACCAAGGCAAGAAATGGTTAAGTAAGATGGTTATAAATCCAGTAACCATGAAAAACTGCTTTTGAGTATAGAGTAGTAAAATATTTTTAAGTGTTGATTATGTTACTCTTTCAGTAAACCTGTATGCTATTTGAAATAGAACTTGCTATTATAATTAAATATTTATTCTAAATTTATTTTATTAATTTTTATTTGAAATGTAAAGAGATCTTCTACACATGGGTTCATTCCTTAAATCTCCACAATAGCTGGGCTGGGCCAGGATGAAGCCAGGAGCACAGAACTCAGTGTGAGTCTCCCTGTGGGTAGGAAGGAATCAAGTACTAGAGCCATCATAAACTGCTTTCCAGGCTGTGCATTAGCAGAACTCTGGAATTAGGAGCACAGCTGGGACTTAAAGCCAGACATTCTAATTGAGATGCAAGCATCCTATGCAGCATCTTAACAACTATGACAAATGCCTGCCCTGTATCCTAAATTTTAAAATAAATCATATAAGAAATGTTTCCTGAAGACAAGATCTTTAAGTGTGTTCTGCAAATCTACTAATAAAACAATTCATAAGAAAATATGATACATTCTGAAAACATTTTACTTCATTTATGTGCAATATTTTATATTACTTTATGATATAAAGAGAAACAATTCACAAGAGGAGAGAACTGGCAATAAATTCTCTTACAGAAATGATGCACTAATGTGCTATTTAAATGCTGCATTAATATCCTATAAATTGGGACTGTGCCAGTTATTGTCTGCCAGCTATGACACTAAAAAGAAGCCAATACTATTTTCCCCTCTGAGTTTTGTTTTTATTTGCTTCTTGGACACTGGAGTTGAGAAAACATTTTTTTAATGAATTTGTTAGCTCATTAAGCATAGACTATTCTTGTAAATCAGAGTCAGAAAACTTTTAATGTAAAATCCTTTGAGCAATAAATGCATTATACCCTTAGGAAATTAACTTCGTGTTTTATATATGTTCGTGTTTTATATATGTATATATATATATATACATATATATATTTCTTTGTGTTTTGAATGATAATATAAAAAGCTAGTTTAATTTAAAACATGGTACCATTATGCTTGCAATAAAAGTGTTTGAACAAAGACTTCTCAAAACAGCAAATAAATCTAAATGCATAATTACCTTAGACTAAAATTCCATACATTCTGAAAAATTTAGAACTCAGTATTCTTTCAGCATATTCCAATATTTCCAAGATATGTTTTCCAGATACCAACAAATATCATAAAATTTTGGTCTCCAAAGAAATAACTAAATCCTGTACTGACCTTGTGATAGTCTAAATCTAAGTGATTCCTTACAATATGAAATCTCTTAATAAACTCTTATTCAAATCTCCATCATGTGTGATTGTTCATTTTTCTTAGACAGTGACTACAATACATGTAGCTGCTCAATTCATAGTATAATTCAGTCTCATGATTATTTGAGTATTCATTGAGAAACAATATTTGGAGAAAACAATCTCCAAGTATCCTTTACAATACATAGAAGTATTTTTTAAAATATTTATTTGATTTATTTGAAAGACAGAGTTACAGAGAGAAGGAGAGGCAGAGACAGAGAGAGAGGTCTTCCATCCGCTGGTTCACTCCCCACATGGCCGCAACAGCCAGAGCTGTGCCGATCCGAGTCTCCCACATGGGTGCAGGGGCCCAAGGACTTGGACCATCTTCTACTGCTTTCCCAGGCCATAGCAGAAAGCTGGATTGGAAGAAGAGCAGCCAGGACTAGAACCGGCACCCATATGGGATGCTGGTGCTTTAGGTCAGGGCTTTAATCCCCTGTGCCACAGTGCCGGCTCCAGAAGTAGTTGTAAAAATATCAGTCATTCATGCCTGACTTAAAACAGTGAGTCCTGAACTTAGAATATAACTTAGGACATTACAATGAGTATAATTTGAAAGCCTGATGTTTCTACAATGTCATAATAAGCCTAAATCTCTTTGCAGTTTTCAATATACATGTATAAATAGTATAATAATATTTCATCAAAAATTTTTATTCAGAAGATTAGTCAAACAAAAAGTTTAAAAATATATTTTACTATTTTGTATATTTTTATGTTTTCTTACCCTGAAGGAAAGAAACATAAATAAAAGTGATAAAATATAGTTATCATAGTATATATTGGGTGTGAATAAGAAATACATATAAAGAAAATGATATTTAAGTTGAGTGTTCCCTTGTAAGCAATAAAGACCAAATTGGCATTTACATTGTTTTATTTTATTTAAACTCATCAGGGAGATACAGAAGTACTTATGTAATAAGTAATTGTTACTTATGACTTATACCTAAAAAGTGCATACTAATAAACGAGCAAAATGATGAAATAATCACCATAAATTAGAAAATTAAAAAGTAAGTATTGGAAAGGATACAAGATGGCTACAGTGACCTCAGCCACAGAAAGAAATATGAATGAGAGCAATTGACAATAAATAAATCTGCTAGACCCCATCAGTGAAAATGCACCCCCAGTGAGCAAGTGGAAAAATATATATTACAAAGTCATATAATTTGGTCATGAATCAAATTATGCTGAATAACCTAGTCTGTAAAACACAAAAGCCCTGCCAACAGTGTTATTAAACTTAAAGAAATGTTTGAAGTAACTATAAAATATGTATTGACACTATAGATTAAGATTTTGTAATCTTTTTCTAGTACTTTTCAAAGAGAATGAAAAAAATCTTACCAATAAGAATGATCGTCTCTGTTAAGAGATAAAGCTCTTTCATAATGAGACTACCATGGTGGCACTTTTGTTTGTTTTTGCCCTAATCTCTTAGAATAGTTCTAGAAGTTGAGTTTGCTCAAAATAAATACACTTAAAATAAATAAATGAAAGCCTAACTGTAGACTTATTGAGCTCTTCCTTGAAACAACTGGTTTCACTTTTGCTTACTCCAAGTGCCCCAAATTATCTTGAAATTCTTTTTTAAAGATTTTTATTTAGTTTTTTGAAAGGCGGAGTTAGAGAGAGAGGGAGAGAGAGATCTTCCATCTACTGGTTCACTCCCCAAATGGCTACAACAGCTAGAACTGTGGATTTCTGAAGCCAGGAACCAGGAGCCTCCTCTGGATCTTCCACATGGATGCAGGGGCCCAAGGACTTGGACCATTCACTGCTTTCCCAGGAACATCAGCAGGCAGCTTGATTGGCAGTGGAGCAGCAGGGACTCAACCGGTGCCCATATGGGATGCTCACATCACAGGCAGTGGCTTAACCCATTACACCACAGTGCCGACGCCCCTGCAAATTTTTCTTTATTGGAGAATTTATAGGCCTCCTTCTGCAAGGAGAAAAAAATGTACATATTGTTTCCCTAATATTTCTCACAGTAAATAATTTCTTATTTTTTTTTTTTTTATTTATTTGACAGGTAGAGTTATAGCCAGTGAGAGAGAGAGAGACAGAGGAAAGATCTTCCTTCCATTGGTTCACTCCCCAAATTGCCACAACGGCTGGAGCTGTGCTGATCCGAAGCCAAGGAGCCAGTTGCTTCTTCCTGGTCTCCCATGTGAGACCAGGAGAAGCACCTGGCTCCTGCCATTGGATCAGCACGATGCGCCAGCCGCAGCGGCCATTGGAGGGTGAACCAACGGCAAAAAGGAAGACCTTTCTCTCTGTCTCTCTCTCTCACTATCCACTCTGCCTGAAAAAAAAAAAAATGCTCAAGTATGACTTTGGGATAACTGAGTTTGACACTTGATTCTATAGTTCTGCCAATACAGACACTGAAAAACCATAGTCATGGCTCAAGCAATTAGATTTCTGCAAACCAAGTGAAATATCTACATTAAGTTCCTGATCCCAAATTTGGCCAAATCCATCCTTGGCCATTGTGGGCATTTGGGGAGTGATCTACTGCATGGGTGTTCCCTCTCTCTGCCTCTAAAATAATTGCTTTAAAAAAAAAGACATTAAGTTGATTTGACATATAAGTCAAAAACAGAAAAAGAAGTAAATATTCGTCATGGCAAGCAATTTAAATTTACAAAGGACAATATTTTACATTAGTATTGAAAAGAATTTCGGGCCAATGTTGTGGGTTGTTTAGGGTAAAGCTGCTGCCTGCAGTGCTGGCATCCCATATGGGCACTGGTTCAACTCCCAGCTGCTCAACTTCCAATCCAGCTCTCTGCTATGGTCTGGGAAAGCAGTAGAAGGTGGTCCAAGTCCTTGGGCCCCTGCACCTGTGTGGGAGACCTGGAAGAAGCTCCTGGCTCCTGGCTCCAGATCTGCACACCTCCGGCCATTGTGGCCAACTGGGGAATGAACTAGTGGATGGAAGACCTGTCTCTCTTTCTTTATGCCTCTCCTTCTCTCTGTGTAACTCCAACTTTCAAATAAATAAATAAATCTTTAAAACAAAAGAAAGAAAAGAATTTACAAAGGGCTGGCACTGTGACATAGAAAATAAAGCTGGTGCGTGTGGTGCCAGCACCCCATATGGGCACTGTTTGAGTCCTGGCTGCTCCATTTCTGATCCAGCTCTCTGTTATGGCCTGGGAAAGCAGTAGAAGTGCCCAAATCATTGGGTACCTGCATCCAAATGGAGACTTGGATAAAGCTCCAGGCTCCCGGCTTTGGACCAGCTCTGGCCATTACAGTTTTTTGGGGAGTGAACTAGTAGATGGAAGACCTCTCTCTCTCTGTCTTAACCTCTGTAACTCTGCCTTTCAAATAAATAAATAAATCTTAACAAAAAAAGAATTAACAAATATGGCAGACAAATGTTTTAAAGAATTATTTATTTATTTATTTACTTATTTAAAAGGTTGATATAGAAGGGGGGAGAGAGATAGAGAGAGATCCACCACTGATTGACTCCCCAAATCACCTCGATGGTGAGGGCTGGTCAAGGCAAAAGCCAAGAGCCAAGAGCTTCATTTGGATCTCCTATATGATTGCAGAGGCCCAACCACTTGAGTCACTGTCTATTGCTTTCCCAGATGCATTAACAGAGTCCTGGGTTGAAAGTGGAACAGCTGAAACTAAAATCTTCACTCACATGGGATGCAGGCCTCACAGGTGGCAGCTTAACTCACTGCACCACAATATTTGCCCCCAAACAAGAATCTTTTTTTTTTTTTTTTGACAGGCAGAGTGGATAGTGAGAGAGAGAGACAGAGAGAAAGGTCTTCCTTTTTGCCGTTGGTTCACCCTCCAATGGCCGCTGCGGCTGGCGCATCGTGCTGATCCAAAGCCAGGAGCCTGGTGCTTCTCCTGGTTTCCCATGCGGGTGCAGGGCCCAAGCACTTGGGCCATCCTCCACTGCCTTCCCGGGCCATAGCAGAGAGCTGGCCTGGAAGAGGGGCAACCGGGATAGAATCCGGCGCCCTGACTGGGACTAGAACCCGGTGTGCCAGCGCCGCAAGGCGGAGGATTAGCCTGTTAAGCCACGGCGCCGGCCGCAAGAATCTTAATATATATATATATCACCCATACTTGTGCTCCTAAAGACAAGAGACCACCAAAAACCTCTAAAAAAAAGTGACCTTAGGAGGAGTTTTCCCAAGTCTTTGAATTCTATAACAATTATTATTTCAGTAGAACATGCTTGTTCCATAATCAAGAGGACATTGTTGAAGAACAAATGGTCAGTGTCAAAATATAACAGCATGGGAGGGATTGTCCTACTAACATCTCAAGATTTACATAAAATTTTGCTATGTAATATATTATATTAATGCAGAGAATGAAGTCAATACAGCTGAGAATATAAAACAAGAGATCTGGTCTTCTTCTTCTTCTTTTTTTTTTTTTTTTTTTCTTTTCCATGAAAGAAGACCTAAATGAAAGATCTCTGTGAGTGAGATCCCAGTGGAAAGAACGGGGCCATCAAAGAAGGAGGTACCTTTCTCTGAAGGGAGGAGAGAACTTCCACTTTGACTATGACCCTATCAGAATAAGATCAAAGTCAGCGAACTCTAAAGGATTCCATAGCCTTGGCAACTCATGACTAGAGCCTAGGGAGATTACTGACGCCATGAACAGGAGTGTCAAATTGTTAAGTCAGCAACAGAAGTCACTGTGTACTTACATCCCATGTGGGATCTGTCCTTAATGTGTTGTCTAATGTGCAGTGATGCTATAACTAGTACTAAAACAGTATTTTTACACTTTGTGGTTCTACGTGGGTACAAGCTGATGAGATCTTTACTAATTATATACTGAATCGATCTTCTGTATATAAAGATAATTGGAAATGAAAAAAAAAAACCTGGTGTTAAATTGGAAGTGGTATAGAAAATTAATTATTTTTTTAAAAAAATATTATGTACGATCTCTGTCCTTAATGTGCTGTACATTGTGATTTAATGCTATAACTAGTACTCCAAGAGTATTTTTTTTCACTTTGTGTTGCTATCTGGGGGCAAACTGTTGAAATCCTTACCTAATATATACTAAACTGATCTTCTGTATATAAAGAGAATTGAAAATGAATCATGATGTGATTGTAAGGGGAGAGGGAGCGGGAAAGGGAAGGGTTGTGGGTGGGAGGGAAGTTTTGGGAGGGGGAAGCCATTGTAACCCATAAGCTGTACTTTGGAAATTTATATTCATTAAATAAAAGTTAAATTAAAAAAATAAAAAAAAACCAAGAGATCTGTATGTATATGCGTATATGACAGAGGTCACACTGAAAAAAATGAAGATAGAGGAGGCATTGGTCTAAATCTTACTGGGAGGGTATTAAGAATTAAAATGGGTACCCATGAGTTCATAACAATAGTTCACTTTTGGTGCCTGAGCTGTGGTGCTGCAGGTAAAACCATTGAGACTAACTGGACAGTATACCAGTAGATGGAAGATCTTTGTCTCTCCTTCTCTTTGTAACTTTGATTTTCAAATAAATTAAATAGTTGAAAAAAAAGTAGATCACTTTCATCTGAATTGTTCAGGCAAAACAGAATATTTAAAATATAGTTTACATTTATGAAATTGTAATTTATAAGTTATTAAATACTAACCTTAAAGGAAGAGAAAGTATATTAAGAGTTCAATTCATCCTAAAATATAAAAAAAGATAATGAAAATGTGTCAGTGAACGAAATGCAGTGTATGTTTAAAAACACTACATGTATAAGAATATATATTATGTACTTACTTGCATAGAAAGAAGTGAATAAATCATTTAAATAGGCTTTATTAAAAGAAAATTTAAAAGACACTATAAAAAGCAAACAAAATTTGCTAATGCTGATATTAAAATAATTAATAGAATATATCTCAGGATATTTAAATAAAAATCATAGTAGAATTCAAATAATTAAAATATCTGAAAATGCCACAGTGGACATATAGACCAAGGATAACTCTCACTTTTTTTGCTAGTAATCTGTATAATCTCTTTGGAGACAGTGTAATTTTATTTAGGTAAGATAAGAAAATATGACCTCAAAATTCCACTCTAGTAAACATCTTAAAGTAATTTAAGTATTCATGCAGCCAGTCACATATTCAAGAACATTCATACAATTTTCAATACAAATTTCAATATAATTTTCTACAATACATCAACACTTGGAAATCAATCATGTTAAAATGGGTTAAAAGTAGAGTCCTTTCATCTAATGGAATGGACTCTGACAGTTAAAAATGATGATATCCCATCTAGTGAATTGCTATGAAAAATCACAAAATAATATTGAGAAAAGAAAGTGATAGGATATAGCCTAAACTAAGTTGTATTGTTGATGGGTATGTCCGTCATTGGTAAAACTCTCATTCAGAGCTATGAAATTGTTATACTGGAAAACAAAAGAATGAGATTATTTCTTGGAGGAAGTACTTCTTTATACTACTCTAAAACAATTTTCTTGTTTTTTTTTTTTCTCCTCTTCATTTTCTATCCCTCTATCTTCAATACTGCCTGTTTAAGAAAGGTATCTCTAAAATTTTCTGAATAATTGAAACAGTTTGTTCTTCCAAATTTTGCCCATATAAAATTAATTCAAACGGACACTGGAGTGATCTTTTTACTGTGTAAATTCCATAACAGTTCATTTATTCTAAAAGAATTCAGTTACATAAATTTGGAAATTTTGAATTTACTATCCTGTTTTAGAAAAACAAATATTATCATGCCGTTTCCTATATTTTCTTTTTTTTTAAAGATTTATTTTATTTTTTTGAAAGGCAATGTTACAGAGAGGAAGAGACAGAGAAATAGAGAGGTCTTCCATCTGTAGGTTCACTCTCCAGATGGCCGCAATGGCCAGAGCTGCACAATCCAAAGCCAGGAGCCAAGAGCTTCTTCCGGAACTCCTACACGGGTGTAGGAGCCCAAGGATTTGGGCCATCTTGTACTGCTATCCTAGGCTATAGCAGAGAGCTGGATTGGAAGAAGAGCAGCTGGGACTAGAACCTGTGCCCATATGGGATGCCAGCGCTTCAGGCCAGCACTTTAACCCACTACGCCATAGCGCCAGCCCTCATTTCCTATATTTTCAATACCAAGCTTATTCCTATTTAAAGGATTTTCATTATCTATACCCTCTACTGAATTTCTTTGTCTTTATCTTCAAATGACTTAGCTTCTTTTTAATATTAGATCTCAATTTATTTTCCTCCTCTTCAAAAAGGTCATCTTTGAAGAGCCTTAGTTAATTGACTTTTAGTTTGTACATATTTAATATTTATATATTTTTATTTCTTTAGGTGGATTTTTCATCACATTACAATATTTTTTCTTTTGCCTTCAGTCCACCAGCTTATTGTCTTTTACAATTCATGCTAAATGTCATGTTAGCATGTTGTTAGTTTCCTTTTAAGATTTATTCCTTTTAAGACACCGAGAGAAAACATACAGAGAGAGAGAGAGAGAGAGAGAGAGAGAGAGAACAAGAGAGAATCCTCCATCCACGACTTCAACCCTCCAATAGTGGCAACAGCAAGATCTGGGCCAGGCTGAAGCCAGAAGCCAGGAACTTTATCCTGATCTCTCACATGGTGGCAGGGTCCCAATACTAGGTTACTTACTCTTCTGTTGCCTTCCCTAGGAGAATTAGAAGGAAGCTGGATCAGAAGTGGAGTAGCCAGGACTCAAACCACTCCTCCTACCTGAGAAGCTCATGTTGCAAAATTGGCTTAAGCCATTGTACCACAGTGTCATCCCCTTGCTGTTGATTTTATACATTACTGTTCACAGACTACTAAACAAACTGTGGCAGGCATAAAGTAAATGTTCAATTAACATTTGTTGATGAGTTTTGAACTTCCTAAAAAGTGAATTTTTCACATGAAATACAATACAAATTGATTTCTTAGGAAACTTATGTAGCATATGTGATAAGAGGTTGTTATTCTTAATAAAAAGTTTTTCAAAATCTATTATAATAAAGACACACAACTCATTTACACAAAAATACCAGAAGCTCATGTAGATGATTAATAAAATATCAAAATCTTTTAAGTATGATACAAAATTATATTACCTAAGAAAGCATCATTTGTAGTTGTTGTAATAATACATTCAACCTCCATAAACTCAATAATATTGCAATATATGTTAAGAGTCCCTATGGGAATGTTTGTTTTACCCAGCAAGCTAATGTTCATAATTTATATATAAAAATACTGGGAAAACCAACAATATATGTACAAGGTTGTTTAATACTATTTTATTTATAAACATACAGATGCATAGCTTCTCATTTTGGAAATAGTGTCAACATAAAGTGCATTAAATATACACCTGTGGTATAACAGCAAAATAATAACTTACAAAAGCTTAGGACAAGAGAAATAGCTTTTTTTTTTCTTTTCTTATAATAGAATGAATAGTTGATGTGTCATTGAGATTAGATTCTTCAGATGAAAAACAAATGTGCACCTGCAGAGTAGCAATCTATTCTCTCTCTTTCCTGCCTAGGAGTGCAAGACTCCAGTGAGAAGATGATGCCTCTTTGTAAACTTGTCAGTGGCAAACCTCTTGGCAAAAAAAAAACTGATGGTACTTTTTCAATGAGGGAATATTTATTTATGGAATACTTTCACAAGAATCTACCCATCTTTTTTTCTGGTATTGTTTTCGATAAGCAGTTTTGAAGTCTAGAGGGGAATGATTCATTGGAAAATAAATGTCACTTAAGCTTTAGTACTGAATATAACATAGAACTGCTTTATGAATGAGGTGGCACTCACATAAGTAGCTTTTAAATTTATATACATTATTTGAGAACCAGTATATTAACCTTGGCAAGAATATGTAAGCTGAGGAAAGACCTGAAATCGTCATAGATGATCCTGAAACTCCCTGCTTTGTGCTTCATGATTACTTACATTCATGAAATTCAAGCTTCATTTCTAAGAAGGTCTCCAGCACGTGGGAGCTTGATTTGACTGACTCTTTTTCTTAAGGAGTAAGGAAAATATAATAAGGAAAACTTACTTTTTGATGATTTCTTTTAATTGGATGAGTCTAAGAGTTTTCAAGAAAAAAGCTGCATATAAATCAGAGGATAAGTTTTTCTGCTCCAGCAAGAACCTTATCTTAAAATAGTATCAGTGTTTAGAGGCATCCTTGTGTGTTTACACAAGTTCAACTATAATTTCCAAGACATAGGGTCATATTCTGTATTGTCCAAACTGGGAGTTCATTGTAAGTATGCTAAAAGAAAACTTTTATGGATTTTTAAAAATTTATTTGACAGGTAAAGTTATAGACAGTGAGAGAGAGAGAAAGGTCCTCCTTCCATTGGTTCACTCCCCAAATGGCTGCCACGGCTGGCACAGTGCTGATCTGAAGCTAGGAGCCAGGTGCCTCCCTACCCCAGTCTCCCTAGGTGGGTGCGGCGTCCCAATCCCCTGGACCATCCTCCACTGCCCTTCTGGGCCACAACAGAGAGCTGGACTGGAAAAGGAGCAACTGGGACCAGAACCGGCACACATATAGGATGCTGGCGCCTCAGGTGGAGGATTAACCAAGTAAGCCATGGCACCGGCCCTTATGGAACTTTAAAATATCTCATGCTGGCATTAATTTCTGGGATAAAACTTGATTTACATTATGATTTTAAATCTTTTATTTTGAGTAAAAATAATTACATTCAGTCACTTATCTTCCCCCTTTTTATTGTATTAGGTAAACCCATGGATTAGAGAGCTAATGAAGGGATTATGTCCATTATATTCACAACCAAAGACCAAGTACCTGTAAAATTATATATGGGACCGGTGCAGGGACCCAGGAAGTCTATAAAGAGTAATTTTTTTTCTTTCCATTTCTCACCTGGTCTTCCTAATCCATGCTCATTGAGTAGAAGAAAAAAATTGTGGTTTACCAGAAATTAAATGCCTCCTAACCACATCCCAATGTAGACATTTCCCTTTCTGTTCTGATATATTTCAAAGATGTATGGCTACAGGTTCTTTTGGAAGATTATGAAAGAGTTTAAAGTGTATTATTAAATGTTTTATTTACTTACATTAGTATATTTAGTGGCATCTTTATTCAAGGGAAGCAGAAAATCAGTTAATTTTAGTAGAATTTAATACTGATTAATATGTTTCTTAGGTCAGAAATCTGATAAATATATTTAAATTTGATTTTAAACTTGAAAATTTTGTTGTAACTCTAATTAGTGTGTTCTTGTGGTCAAATTATATAAAATGTAGAAAAATATTAACAATGTATTTTCTATTCATAGCATCAAATTTTGTGCCTACACAATTTTCTATCACTGTTATTTTGATTGACACATCTTTTGTGTATTATGGTATTTAATTAATTTTTTTTTCTTATTTAAGGAGCTACTTTTAAAGATTTATTTATTTACTTGAAAGTCAGAGTTACACAGAGAAGGAGAGAAGAGAGAGAGAGAGGAGTGGTCTTCCATCCGTTGGTTCACTCCCCAGTTGGCCGCAATGGCCGGAGCTGTGATAATCCAAAGCCAGGAGCCAGGAGCTTCTTCTGGGTCTCCCACACTGGTGCAGGGTCCCAAAGACTTGGGCCATCTTCTACTGCTTTTCCAGGCCACAGCAGATGGCTGGATCGGAAGTGGAGCAGCTGGGTCTCGAAGCGACGCCCATATTGGATGCTGACACTACAGGCAGCGTCTTTACCTGCTACACCACAGCCCTGGCCCAATATTTATTCTTAAATACTTTGAAGCAACAGTTTGTTTCTTCTATGTTTTGAGATTAATGTTACTTGATTTTGGTAATGCAAACACTGGAATATATTAATTTGCTCTTCAGAGTTATGATATTTGAGGTTGCAAAAATCCAACATATTTTGTCTGCATGAGAGGATGGACAATGATATGTTTACTTTAAAAATAACTGAGCACCAAAGGGGAAACCTGTTGAAGTGAATTGGACACTATGAGAAACAGTAACTATATCAGTGCCTGTGCTGACTGTTGATGTAAAATGCAATACTTTATCCCTTTTAGTATTTTGTTGTTGTTGTTCTAGTACTGGTGGTTGAACTCTGTAATTAACACACAATTATTTTTAGGTGCTTAAATTTTAACTGAAAAGTGATCCCTGTTAAATATAAGAGTGGGAAAAAGAGAGGGAGGAGATGTACAATTTGGGACATGCTCAATCTGACTTCCCCAAATGGTGGAGTTAGAAACGTGCCAGGGGATTCCAATACAATCCCATCAAGGTGGCATGTACCAATGCCATCTCGCTAGTCCATGTGATCAAGTTCAGTTCACAATTGATCACACTGATAGGTCTAAGAGTCAAAGGGAACAGACAAACAAGACAAGTGTCTGCAAATACTAACTGATAGAATCAAAAAGGGAGAGAACAATCCAACATGGGAAGCAGGATACACAGCAAACTCATAGAATGGCAGATGTCCTAAATAGCACTCTAGCCTCAGAATCAGCCCTTAAGGCATTCAGATCTGGCTGAAGAGCCCATGAGAGAGTATTTTAGGCATGGAAAACCAAGACACTCTGGAAAAAAAAAAGAAGACCTAAATGAAAGATCTCTGTGAGTGAGATCTCAGTGGAAAGAACGGGGTCAGAAAGAAGGAGGTACCTTTCTCTGAAGGGAGGAGAGAAATTCCATTTTGACTATGACCCTGTTGGAATAAGATTGAAGTCAGCGAACCCTAAAGGCTTCCATAGCCTTGGCAACTCATGACTAGAGCCTAGGGAGATTACTGACGCCATAAACAAGAGTGTCAAATTGTTAAGTCAACAACAGGAGTCAATGTGTACTTACGTCTCATGTGGGATCTGTCCTTAATGTGCTGTCCAATGTGAAGTAATGCTATAGCTAGTACTGAAACAGTATGTTTACACTTTTTGTTTCTGTGTGGGTGCAAACTGATGAAATCCTTACTTAGTATATACTGAATTGATCTTAGGTACATAAAGATAATTTAAAATGAAAAAAAGAACTTGGTTTTAAATTGGAAACTGCATAGAAAATTAATCAATTTTTAAAAAATATCATGCAGGATCTCTGTCCTTAATGTGCTGTACATTGTGATTTAATGCTATAACTATTACTCCATCAGTATTTTTCACCTTGTGTTGCTATGTGGGGGCAAACTGTTGAAATCTTTACTTAATATGTACTAAACTGATCTTCTGTATATAAAGAGAATTGAAAATGAATCTTGATGTGAATGGAAGGGGAGAGGGAGCGGGAAAGGGGAGGGTTGTGGGTGAGAGGGAAGTTATGGGGGGTAAGCCATTGTAATCCATAAGCTGTACTTTGGAAATTTATATTCATTAAATAAATGTTTAAAAAAAGAAAAAAAATTATCAACATTTTAATGTTAGTTCCAGGACCTTAGTGTGTTCTACATTTTTTTTAGTGATTTTATGCTTCAAATATGTCTTGGATTTTTTCCAACCTGAATTAATTGTGGCTGAGGTAGTACTTTAGATTCAAAATATTTGCTATTAGAACTTGGCAAATATCCCTTCTTATGCTATTTTTCATGGCATACATAAGGAGCATTTTATTATATTTGCACTTTCCTTACAGCTTGCTGGTTTTATTACTTACTATTTGTTTTATTCCCTGAATTTTTTTTGAAAAAATGTTTTCATAGTGTTCTAAAGTCTTCTTAGTCATATCAAAACTTTTTGTCATATGTTAGAATTTTCACTACTATGTCATCTGAATTTGAATACAGCATCTTTTTACATCTCTGGGAAAACTCATTGTATTAAGTCATCAGGTGTTTCATCTATTCTCAACTTTCTTCTAATGATAGAAATTAAACATAAATATGTTCTGAGACTTCTGTACTACATCCATATTTTCTCTTAACTTCTAACTCACGATTTAAACCACTTTGTTGCTTTATGCCATAAACCATCAATAATATAACTCCACAATTCCAGCAGGTTCTTTAGTCTTCACTTTTTTTTTATGAGACTAATCTGAACACTGTAAATGTTCCTTTTATTGTTCAATATATATATATATATATATTCAAACTTTGAAACACGAAGTTTATGTGTTAATTTCACTAAAGTTTTAGCTGCTTATTTGAAGTAATTCAATGTGTTTTACTGCCTCTCTACACGTTCATTACACCCATATTACATTTGTGTTTTGTTAGTTAATTAAATATTCTTCTACATTTTATTCTTCCACTTACTTTGTGTCTCTTTTAATTGTACTACTTTCCATCAAGTGTTAATATTTAAGTTTCTGCCGGCGCCGTGGCTTAACAGGCTAATCCTCTGCCTTGCGGCACCGGCACACCGGGTTCTAGTCCCGGTTGGGGCGCCGGATTCTGTCCTGGTTGCCGCTCTTCCAGGCCAGCTCTCTGCTATGGCCTGGGAAGGCAGTGGAGGATGGCCAAAGTCCTTTGGCCTTGCACCCGCATGGGAGACCAGGAGGAGCACCTGGCTTCTGGCTTTGGGTCAGCGCGATGCTCCGGCTGCCATGGCCATTGGAGGGTGAACCAACAGCAAAAAGGAAGACCTTTCTCTCTGTCTCTCTGTATTGACAGATGTTCCTTTAATCATTCCCTTAAAGGTACCAGAAAACATTATGAATAAGAGGGATTTTCAAGAAGGTTATGGAAATTTTCTCAAGTAGTTACTTAACTATAAGAAGAAGCTACTGAACTAAAAAAATATTTAATTCAATATCATGTTATTTTTTTTTGTAGGTCTTACCAGCACAAAGAAAACTAACTTCTGAATTTTAAAGTAAATGGATCATTTTCCCTGATACAGAGTGACATTTGTAATAATAATAATAATAATAAGTGCCATTGACTAAGGATAGAAGTTTAAAAATACAAGAAGATATAGACTACTTGAAGTTTGTTTACTTAATTTCATAGCTACCAAGTCACTACAAATTCTTGGATCTCAAATTTCTTGGCGTTTGGACCAAGATTCCTTTTTAATGTGATTTTTGTCTCATGTATTTTAAAGATAAATTTTATGATTAGGTTTTGTGATTGTTGCACATATTCTTGTTTCTTGTTTGCTTTTTTTTTAAAAAAAATATTTATTTATTTATTTGAAAGGCAGAATTAAACAGAGAGAGAAATAGAGGAATAAAGAGAGAGAGAGATGTCTTCCATCTGCTGGTTCACTCCCCAGTTGGCCACAATGGCCAGAGCTGTGCCAATCCGAAGCCAGGAGTCTGGAGCTTCTTCTGGGTCTCCCACACAGGTGCAGGGGCCCAAGGACTTGGGCCATCTTCTACTGTTTTCCCAGGCAATAGCAGAGAGCTGGATCAGAATAGGAGTAGCCGGGACTTGAACCGACGCCCATATTGGATGCTGGCACTGCAGGCTGTGGTTTTACCTACTAAGCCATGGTGCCGGCCCCTGTTGCACATATTCTAAAACTGTGAGCCATTTAATTGCATAGGGATGAAATCTGTGAATTTAATTTAGGTTGATTGATAAAATATACGGCCTGAAACTTCCAAAAAGTTCTTGACAGCTCCATATTATTTAAATTTTTGCCAGTGCTCCAGGTTATGCTTCTACACAAAAAAGTTTGAATGTTGCAAACTTTGTTATGGTACAAACTGTAAAAATACAGCAAAAAAATATTTTATCTATCTGGGACATGCTATCATTAACAGTGCTGCTATTCCTTAAGAGGAAGAATTAAAAATTATATATATGCATACATATATATTATGTTAGTAACTACACTGACATGAAAAAATATGCCAGATGGCAAATGTTTCACTTGCAAAACCTAGGGAATTAACTGATTCCAGGCAGATCTCCCTGGAAAATAATTTGTGTCACTAAAAGCAACAAAACATATTGATAAATTATACACAGTGATCATGAAAACAATTGAATTCAAACCAAGGAATTTGAACATTTGGCATTGTGGATCATAGAATCTTTAATTATGAAAGTTCTCTCACAGAAAAGGAAGTAAATGTAGAGATATAATATTAGTAAGTATTTAATCGTTTGTATAGGATTATGTATCTCAAACACACAAACACACACATATATATATATATATATATATGCACATATGAATACACACCATATAAAATTACTTTTTCAGCTACTTCAAATGAAATGTTATTTCCTCAAATTCTTGTGTTTAGACACTTCAGAAATATAACAGAAAGTGCATTATGTCTTCAGATGAATCAGGCACTGTTGTTTTAATTATTTTAATATTTTTAAAGATTTTATTTATTTATTTATTTAAAAGACAGAATTACAGAGATGCAGAAGCAGTGAGAGAGAGAGAGAGAGAAAGAGAGAGAGAGAGAGAGAGAGAGAAAGGTCTTCCATCTGCTGGTTCACCTCGCAGATGGCCAAAATGGCGGGAGCTGTGCTGATCCAAAGCAGGAGCCAGGAGCTTCTTCTAGGTCTCCCATGTGAGTACAGGGGCCCTAGGACTTGGACCATCTTCCATTGCTTTCCCAGACCATAGCAGAGAGCTGGATAGGAGTTGGAGAAGCTAGGACTCAAACCAATACCCATATGGGATGCCTGCACTGCAGAATGTGGCTTTATCTGCTAAGCCACAGCGCCAGCCCCAATTATTTTAAATTTGAATGATGATTGACATTATCTTTTAATGATAAAGTCCTAATAGTGATTATAAATAGCTTGTTAATAATATATAGCAATCTCACTAGTAGAAGACAGTACTAGACAAGAATATTTTTTGAATCATACCCTAAAAATAAATCTATTTTACATAGATTTTCTTTCACTGATTCCTTGATAAAGTGAGTTAGAATTTATTCTTCAAATAAGCATGCACCAATCTGAGACAGAAAAAGCTTAAATAATTCCAATCCAAGTTTGTCTGGGTGATTGAAAACCAAAACTTACATTTTACAGTGAAATTTCAGAATATTTGTAATTATATTCTACTTATATTGCTTTTATATTTAATGTGAATAATCTTTACACTTTATGATTTTATATCTTTACACTTTAAGATATGATCAAACTACTCTCCAGGAATAATAATTATACATATTGATGTGTGCATGTTTCTGTCATGATTGGATAATACTTATTTTTCTACGAGTTCATGCTTTTATCTGTGCATGCAAAAATCAATCATCTATTTATCTATGAATTTATGTCATTCCCTTTCTTTATATGTGTATCATTCACCTATGTCTCCATTTAGTTATATTTTATTTTTTTTACAATCTTGTTTTTTTAGAAGCAAGCCAAATCCATTGAAGAATCACACATTCTTCTATCTAGAAGGATGATTCCCATGGAGAGTATTATTATTTCCTATTATTTTGTCATGCATGAATTTAGACATAGGCATCTAAGCATCATAGTCTTCACTAGAATGTTTTCAGAAAAATATTAAGAAGAATTAATTACAGTACTTTTTTTTTACACTTTTATTTAACAAATATAAATTTCCAAAGTACAGCTTTTGGATTACACTGGCTTTTTCCCCCCATAACTTCCCTCCCACCTGCAACCCTCCCATCTCCTGCTCCCTCTCCCATTCCATTCACATCAAGATTCATTTTCAATTCTTTAAATACAGACGGTCAACTTAGTATATACTATGTAAAGATTTCAACAGACTGTACCCACACAGAAACTCAAAGTGTAAAGTACTGTTTGAGTAGTAGTTACAGCATTAATTTACATTGTACAACACATTAAGGACAGAGTGTGTGTTAATTACAGAGTTCAACCAATAGTATTAAGTAGAACAAAAAAAAATACTAAAACGATAAAGTATTAAGTTGTTCATCGAGCATTAGGACAAGGGCTGATCAAGTCACCATTTCTCATAGTGTCCATTTCACTTAAACAGGCTTCCTTTTTGGTGCTCCGTTAAGTTGTCACTGATCAGGGAGAACATATGATATTTGTCCCTTTGGGACTGGCTTATTTCACTCAGCATGATGTTCTCCAGATACTTCCATTTTGTTGCAAATTATCGGATTTCATTGTTTTTGACTGCTGTATAGTATTCTATAGAGTACATGTCCCATAATTTCTTTATCCAGTCTACTGTTGATGGGCATTTAGGTTGATTCCATGTCTTAGCTATTGTAAATTGAGCTGCAATAAACACTAAGGTGCAGATGGCTTTTTTGTTTGCCAATTTAATTTTCTTTGGGTAAATTCCAAGGAGTGGGATGGCTCGGTCATGTTATAGGGTTATATTCAGGTTTCTGAGGAATCTCCAGACTGACTTCCATAGTGGCTTAACCAGTTTGCATTCCCACCAACAGTGGGTTAGTGTCCCTTTTTCCCCACATCCTCTCCAGCATTTATTGTTGGTAGATTTCTGTATATGTGCCATTCTAACCGGGGTGAGGTGAAACCTCCTTGAGGTTTTGATTAGCATTTCCCTGATTGCTAGTGATCCTGAACATTTTTTTCATGTGTCTGTTTGTCATTTGGATTTCCTCTTTTGAAAAATGTCTATTGAGGTCCTTGGCCCATCTCTTAAGTGGGTTGTTTGTTTTGTTGTTGTGGAGTTTCTTGATTTCTTTGTAGATTCTGGATATTAATCCTTTATCTTTTGCATAGTTTGCAAATTTATTTTCCCATTCTGTCAGTTGGCTCTTCACTTTCCTGATTGTTTCTTTTGCAGAGAGAAATTTCTCAATTTGATGCCATCCCAATTGTTAATTTTGGCTTTGACTGCCTGTGCCTCCAGGGTCTTTTCCAAGAAATCTTTGCCTGTGCTTATATCTTGTAGGGTTTCTCCAACGTTCTCCAATAATTTGATGGTGTCGGGTCGTAGATGTAGATTTTTAATGCATGTTGAGTGGATTTTTGAGTAAGGTGTAAGGTAGGGGTCTTGCTTCATGCTTCTGCATGTGGAATTCGAAAGAACTCTACAAAGAGATTATTGGAACTCATAGAAGAGTTTGGAAAAGTAGCAGGATATAAAATCAATGCACAAAAATCAACGGCCTTTGTATACACAGGCAATGCCATGGCTGAGGAAGAACTGCTAAGATCAATCCTATTCACAATAGCTACAAAAACAATCCAATAACTTAGAATAAACTTAACCAAGGACGTTAAAGATCTCTACGATGAGAATTACAAAATCTTAAAAAAAGAAATAGAAGAGGATACCAAAAAATGGAAAAAAATTTTCCATGCTCATGGATGGAAAAATCAATATCATCAAAATGCCCATTCTCCCAAAAGCAATTTATAGATTCAATGTGATACCAATCAAAATACCAAAGACATTCTTTTCAGGTCTGGAAGAAATGATGCTGAAATTCATATGGAGACACAGGAAACCTTAAATAGCTAAAGCAATCTTGTACAGCAAAAACAAAGCCGGAGGCATCACAATACCAGATTTCAGGATATACTACAGGGCAGTTGTAATCAAAACAGCATGGTACTGGTACAAAAACAGATGGATAGACCAATGGAACAGAATAGAAACACCACAAATCAATCCAAACATCTATAGCCAAATTATATTTGATCAAGGATCTAAAACAAATTCCTGGAGCAAGGACAGTCTATTCAATAAATGGTGCTGGGAAAACTGCATTTCCACCTACAGTACATTTTTTAAAAGTTTATAAAATGCATGAAGTAATACCTATAATTAAATTTTTTAAGATTTATTTTATTTATTTGAAAGAGTTACAGAAAGAGGTAGAGACAGAGAGATAGAGGTCTTCCATCTGTTGGTTTACTCCCCAAATGGCTGCAATGGCCAGAGTTGAGCCGATCCGAAGCCAGGAGCCAGAAGCTTCTTCTGGGTCTCCCACATAGGTGCATGGTACCAAGAACTTGGGCCATCCTCTGCTGCTCTCCCAGGTGTATTAACAGGGATCTGGATTTGAAATGGAGCAGACAGGACTGGATCCAGAGCACATATGGAATGCTGGCACTGTAGGCCAGGTCTTTGACCCACTGTACCACAGCAGTGTCCCCTATCATTAAATTTTTGTCCTATCATGTGGAAATTTGCCTCAGTATGAGGAGAAAGAAATAAGATACAAAGATTTTGTCAAAATACTAGAATATACACTGTATATAAATTGCCTGTTGTTCTTTGTTTAGGTCTTATAATCAATGTTTAATGTGATTTATAACTCAAATTTTAATGCGACAAAAATGTAAATGAACAAAGAAAATGCATTGTTATAAAATTTATTCCTAAAAATGTGACCTGGATGTCAACAATTTGAAAAAGTCTGCATAGAATTAAATCTCTGACACTCAGGTTTAGAGTTTTTTTTTAAAAATATTTTTCTTTTTGTTTTTAAAGATTTATTTATTGATTTGAAAGTCAGAGTTACACAGAGAGATGAGAGGTAGAGAGAGAGAGGTCTTCCATCTGCTGCTTCATTCCCCAATTAGCTGCGACAGCCAGATCTGTGTCTGCATGAAGCCAGGAGCCAGGAGCTTCTTCCAGGTCTCCCATGTGGGTGCAGGGGCCCAAAAACTTGGGCCATTCTCTACTGCTTTCCAAGGCCATAACAGAGAGATGGATTGGAAGTGGAGCAGCCGGGTCTCTAACTGGCACCCATATGGCCTGGTCGTTAACCTGCTGCTCTACAGCTCCAGCCCTAAAAAATATTTTCAATACATACTTTCATCTACTGAAAGGCGAAAAAACAGAGGGAAAGAGACTGGACAGATATAGCAAGCCTTCTTCTATTTCCTGGTCTACTCCGCAAATTCCTATGATAGCCACAAATGATCCAGGCTAAAGCCAGAAACCCAGAATTCCATTCTAGTCTCTCACATGATGGCAGGGACTCAAAATCTTGAGCCATTTGAAAAAAAATCAAATGTGTATTTTATAACTGCTCCACTTCTTATTCATTTCCCTGTGGGTATTTCTGAAAAAGCAATTAAGGATGGTCCAAGTGCTTGAGCCTATAAACCCACATGGATGACTCAGATAAGGGTCCTGGCTCCTGGATTCAGTCTGGACCAGCTCTGGCTATTGTGGCCATTTTGCGAATGAACCAGCAGATGGAAAATTCCTCTCTCTGTGTGTATCTCTCTCTCTCTCTCCCTCCCCTTCTCTTCTCTACCGCTCCCACCTTTCTCTCTCTCTGTAACTCTTTCAAATAAAATAAATAAGTCTTTAACAACAACAAAACAAGAAGGCAGAACAGAGAGATAGAGATTCAGATATGCAAATCATTTTATTATTGAATGTACCACATTTATTTAATCATTCTTCTATTACTGGATATTTGGGTTTTTTTCCCCTAGTAATTTAGATTTTAAAATAATGCCAAAAGTCTTCAATCCTCAATTTTATACCTATATCATTTCATACTATGAGAATAATTATTTAGTAGAAATTATAGAATATGTATTATTATATTCTGCAGAACTACCACAAAATTAAACTTTTAAGTATTACAGAAATCTAGACTCCAGTAAGAAATGGATTTTCCAATACAGTCCCATCAAGGTGGCATGTACCAATGCCATCTCACTAGTCCAAGTGATCAATTTCAGTTCACAATTGATCACACTGATAGGTCTAAGAGTCAAAGGGATCACACAAACAAGACTAGTGTCTGCTAATACTAACTGATAGAATCAAAAAGGGAGAGAACGATCCAACATGGGAAGCAGGAGACACACCACTGTGTGGGTGCAAACTGATGAAATCTTTACTTAGGATATACTAAATCAATCTTCCGTATATAAAGATAATTAAAAATGAATCTTGATGTGAATGGAATGGGAGAGGGAGCAGGAGATTGGAGGGTTGCAGGTGGGAGGGAAGCTATTGGGGGGGGGGGAAGCCATTGTAATCCATAAACTGTACTTTGGAAATTTGTATTTACTAAATAAAAGTTAAAAAAGAAATGGATTTTTTCTTAAATTTTTTCATGATCTCTGGATATTTGCAGATTTGATGGTTTGATAAATATTATGTAACTCTTAGTTGGAAATACTTTTATTTCCTAAATTTAGGGTCACATTAATATTTCATTTCTGAAATCATCCATTATTTGCTTTATTTCTCAACTATGGACTTTCTTTTCAATGACCTATAGTAATTCTACATTAATAAAATCAATATATTCTTTTTCATGTGTATGTTTATACATAATTGACACATTAAAATCATATATACTTATGAAGTACAGTGTGATATTTCAGTGAATGTATACAATGTGTAATGAACAGATTAATTAGCATATTCATCAGCTCAAACATTACTTCTTTGTGTTGGGAAAATTCAGAATCCTCTCTGCTAACTACTGTGAGACACACAATTCATTGTTTTCAGTTACCTCACTGTGCTATAGAACAATAGAACTTACTCCTCTCATCCAATTTCACCCCTGTACCCATTAATTATTCTCCCTCAGTGCTCTCCTTCCTCCACTTGTTCTAGGCACTGGTATTCACTATTCTACTCTTGACTTCTTTGAGATCAATTTTTTATTCTTTTCACACATAAATGGGAATCTGCTTCATTTCTTTTTTCTTTTTGTGCCCATTTGTGTTATTTAACAAATGTCCTCCAGGCTCATCAGTGTTGCCACAAATGACAATGCTGTGTTTTTTTTTTTTTTTCTTATGACTGAGTATCGCTTCATTGTGTATATTTATACGCATATTCTTTACCCATTCATTCATCAATGGAAAACCTAGGTTGATTCCATATCGTGCTTATCATGAATAATACTGCAATAAACATGGGAGTGCAGGTATCTCTTTGACATACTGATTTCCTTTCCATTTTCTCTATGCAAAGAATTTTAATATACATTTCTATTCATCAATTGTTTATTTTACAGGTTCAAAAGCTGTGTGCTCATGGTTTCTTTTAGTATATTTATAGACATATCTTTATAATTATATATTTATTTATTATTTATTTTAACTTGACCGGCATGGAGACAGAGAGGTAGTGAGACAGAGACAAGTCCTTCCCCAGAGACACGTCCTTTCATCTGCTGTTTCAATCCTCAAATGCATGAAACAGCCAGAGCTGAAGCTTGGAGCCAGAAATAGATTCTTTATCTTCAATGAGAATGCCAGGGACTCTATATCTTGAACTATTGCTTGCTGCCTCTCATGGTGTTCATCAGAAGAAAGCTGGAATTAAGCAAGGCCAAGACTCAAATCCAGGCATTCCGATATAAGACATAGCCATCCCAAGTGGCACTTTAACCCTAGGACAAATACCTGTTAACAAAATGAATAAATGTATGTGGTTTATTGGAAAGAGAGTATGGCTGTTTTCTTTTTTGTCTTCTATATTTCTGTTTCTTTAAAAAAAGTCCAATAAAATTTAAATATTCACTTCACGAAGTTCAATATTGTCCATTACTTTTTATCACTATTCACATTCCTATTCTATGCTGTTTCTGTTAATTCTCTTTTTGTATATTTTGATACATTGTATATTAAAAAGTGTTATCATTTTATTATTTGCAATTCTTCCTTTGTATGATTTATATTTCCATCTAAATTGTAGACTCAGAATTTTACTTCCAAAATATCACTTTTCTATTTTTGTTTTGAGCACATTAAAATTATTGTTTTGCTTAGACGAACTGCATATTTATAAATTTGGATCTTCCTGTTGTAGCATATTATTATACTTTTCCATTCTTTCAAGTTTGCTGTGGAACATTGCAAGAATATTTTTTGACTTTGTTAATAAATATATTTCATACCCTAGAAATGTTTTCCTCCCTATGACTTGATCTATAGCTTGTGTGGTTTATTATCTAAATGCATGAACTCAATTTCTGATGTTAATTGGATAGTCTACTATTTTAATTAAGTTCTTGATCTTTTATACTTAGTAATAATAAAGTCATATCATACATAATAGATGAAATCCATACCTTTTTGTATCAATACTTGCAATTTTTATTCATTCTTTGATGTTTTGCATGTTTATATTTTTTAATTCATATGAACATGTTAAAATGCATTTAACTTTGCTCACTGCCATAATTTATATACACAATACTTTCAGTATTACCATGTCACCATGGGGTATTTCTTTTTTTCCATTGTTGGTAAAATCATGTTAATTTTAAATTCAGGTAGCGTTTCTCAATATGCACAATTCTTAAACTATGGTTTATATTTAGAAACTAATTTAGTGACAAAATATTAAGCCTGTTTTGGTCTTTTGATATGAAAATGCTAGTCAATATAGGTTACATTATACATTCATGTTGTGTTATTACAGTAATAAATTACAACAGACTTCATGGTTTAACATAACAGAAATGTAGTATCTTAGATTCTTATATGTAAGAAGTTAAATACAATACCACTGGACTAAAATCAGTTTGACAGTGAAGCTATATTACTTAATGAGGCTTAAAAGGAAAACTCACTCTCTTGTTTTTTTCCACTTTTTAAGAAAGTCCTTGCACATAGTTCTTGACAACACCACATTCTTTTTTCTCCATGATGTAATTAGAAGAGATTTTCCATCTTCAGATATTCATGATTAAACTGCATCCACAGATACTGCTGAATAATCTCCCAATCTCAAGGTCTTTAAAGGTACTCACATCCGTAAAACAGCTTTTGCTCTCTGTGGTGATATACTTACTGGTTTCATGGATTATGATGTAGAAGTTATTAATGAGGGAAAGAATGGAGAGATCATACTCATCGTTCCACCTTTCAAATTTTATTTTGAGTAATATAAATATACATATAAAATATAATGCATAAAATTAAAATAAGCATGCTTTTTCAGTAAATTCATTAAAATATGTAATTATTCTGAAGTAATTGGATTATATTAAATAAACATTCAAAAGTACACATACGTAGGTAATTCCAAGGATGATCAATACTCCATAAGATCTCTTGTGTTATCTCCAAATTGGTATCATCTTACCAGAGATAAAATAACTTTTTGTCTCCATATCCTTTGATTTTAACTGATTGTATTGGAAATTCATATAGATTAAATTATGTTGTGTATGGATCAGATTATATGTTGTATATATTTATGATTAGGATCTGTTGATAAAAATTGAGTTTGGAAGATTTATTCATTGTACCTACTTGTAATTGTCTTTATTACCATACATCAATCTAAGAGCATTTTGTACTTTTATTACAAATGTTTACTCCATTCTACTGTTCTCACACCCAGGCAAAGGAGAGATATCTCAGAAGTCTTTATGCTTTAGTGGACTCCACCTGTCAAAAATACCAATTAAAAATATTAGTAGTCACGTGTGTCCCATTGTTTAAAAGATGTATTTTATTTATTTGAAAGAAAAGGGATTAAAGGAGAGAGAGGGGGAGAGGGAGAGGGACAGAGAGAGGGAGAGAGAGAGAAACTATACTTGTTCACTCCCCCAAATGGGCTGAAACCAGAGAAAAATTTGAAATATATATTCCTATGTCTCCTTTCTCTGACTTCCTTCCGAGTACATTGAAGTTTTCAAAGTTATCTTTAAAATATTTGGTTCTAATTTTAATGGGTGGTTGGAAGGGATTTACTACGTAATAAGCTATTCCACCAATGCTAGAGGAACATATCTTCAGAGGATATTGAAGAGGCCTCCAGTCACTCTTCACCCAAACTTAGTTGTAGAGTATAACCAGTGTGGAACAAATAACTGACTTTGTTTCCATGTTCTCTTAATATTTCATTTAATTTTTGTAACTCCTCTTTAGCAAAAGAAATACAGTGTTTTGATTAATACAGTAGACTCCTCCTGAATAAGATCACTTGAGTTTATATATGTACTTCATTACTGACATATAACCATTTTTAAATTTTTAAATTTTTATCTTATTTCCCTCTTATTTTCCCATATGTTAAAGCTGGTAATAACTTTTATAATAGCAAAGATTATTTTAAGGAGGCAATAAAATTACTTGTGTAAAGGTCTTTCAAAGATGCTATGGTTGATATTCTTGAAATAATTTCTGTGAGGTTATTTAATACCATGTGGGAAATATTTTTTTTTTTTAATATTTTTTTTTTTTGACAGGCAGAGTGGACAGTGAGAGAGAGACAGAGAGAAAGGTCTTCCTTTTGCCGTTGGTTCACCCTCCAATGGCCACCGCGGTAGCGCGCTGCGGCCGGCGCACCGCGCTGTTCCGATGGCAGGAGCCAGGTGCTTCTCCTGGTCTCCCATGGGGTGCAGGACCCAAGCACTTGGACCATCCTCCACTGCACTCCCTGGCCACAGCAGAGAGCTGGCCTGGAAGAGGGGCAACCGGGACAGGATCGGTGCCCCGACCGGGACTAGAACCCGGTGTGCCGGCGCCGCAAGGCGGAGGATTAGCCTGTTGAGCCACGGCGCCGGCCGTGGGAAATATTTTAATTTTTATATCTGCAAATGTTTGAACATCCCTAGTGATATAGTTCTAAGCAATTTATCACTTAAGAAGTTTGCCTCATTCAGTAGGTTCTGCAGAATGTAGGTGTCAAATATAATTAATCTGAAATGGTCGTTTAATGTTATATTTCATAAATTCTCTAAATCCACATGAGAGAGTACAAAATACTTTATGTAAGCATAAATGTACATTAATTATTTGTGTAAAGGTATTTTAGCATTTATTATGTGTTTAATGGTAGCTGGATGAAAATAAAAAGTGTTCAGGCACAGTTTACTATGTATTATGTGAAGTACAATAAAAGCTAACTTGTCTTGAATATGTTGATTCTTTCTTTCACTGGTGTTTTGCTGCAAAAAGTCACTGTAGGGGCCAGTGCTGTGGTGCAGCAGGTTAATTCCCCGTCCTGAAGCACTGGCATCCTCTATGGGCACTGGTTCAAGACCTGGCTGCTCCATTTCCAATCCAGCTCTCTGCTATGGCCTGGGAAAGCAGTAGAAGATGGCCCAAGTCCTTGCGCCCCTGCACCCACTTGGGAGACCCAGAGAAAGCTCTGGACTCCTGGCTTCGGTTCGGCGCAGCGCCAGCTGTTGCGGCCATCTGGGGAGTGAACAAGCAGATGGAAGACACCTCTCTCTCTTTCTCTCTCTCCCTCCCTCCTTCCCTCCCTCCGTCTCTCCTCTCTGTGTGTAACTCTTTTAAATAAATAGATAATCTTAAAAAAAAGTCACTGTAGAACTGACTTGAAAGGAAATGTTTTCCCTCCATTGTATTAAAACATTCCCCCAATTACAAAACATTGTGAAAATAGTTTATCCAGTCTTTCTATATTCACTTATGGTGGTTATATTTGTAAATCATATTATTTCTCTCTATGATAACATTCATCTTTTTCTCTTAAAAAAATCCTACGCATCTATAAAAACTTTCAGATCATGTGGCCCTATCTCTTAGATTTATCCTACTTCATGCACAATATTTTTTAACTATTTAAGTTGTGTGAACAAGTACTATTTCTTAATTATTAGTTTCCTTCTACTTGGGACATAATGACCATGGATACAATATTATCAGGGTATTAAGTTGGTTCAGAATATGGTGTGTGTGTATATATATATATATATATATATATATACATATATATATACGTATATATATATGTATATATATATATACACATATAATTGATTTTTACAATCATTTGCCATTGGCGATTTCCCCTGTATGTGTTAAATGTAACAGGAAGCAAGATTTATTTCCAGTACACACTGTAATTGTTTTGATCACTTCCACTGTATAATTCAAACATTGTCTTTAATATACAGGAAATAGCACTCTTATTTTTTTTTAAAATTTTACATAAAGCTAACTAGTAATTCCATAATCTATGTATATACTTAATAAATACTTATAGATTACATTTTAGAGACTAATCATATTGAAGATCATGGAAATGTGGAAAAGAACAAAAGTGTCAAGCTAGCTTTCTTAGTGTGTTGTTGAAATTTGGAAGTGAAATATGAATAAACAGACCACCATTACTTTAATCTCACATTCTAGCTAATCTCAGACCACTTTTCATCATCATACAAGTGTAATTTTTTTTCTTTTTTTGCTTGCTAATTTGGATACTCCCATCTCTACCTTGACAGCATTTTTGCTTTTCAAGTATGATATAACTACTTTCCTCCAATTTCTGTAAAAATTTTTAAAGAATTGTCTTTACTTACTTTCCTCCTAATTACTCTTGAAAACACTCTGTTTGAAACCACTGTCTCTCACTTGGGTTTTCACAGTAGACCTTAAGTTATTTTCTGTATGTCTACCACTGTAATTTTAGCATTATTTTTCATGGTAGGCTGAATGATGCTGTTCAGATGAAGATGACTTTATATGACCCTCCTGCTTAAAATGCTTCCATCTCTCCCTGTTGCACTCAGAGAATATGCCAAATCTTCCCAGCATGCTGGTGGGGGAGGTGTTCTAAGTGATCTGGTGAGAAATGCCTATAATTCTGTTCCCTAAGGGTCTATCAGCTGCAGTTTGAATAAGACTTGACTCCAAACTCATGCAAACATTTAATCCCCAAAGTCATGAGTAAACCTTAACAAGAGAGTGGAAATTTAATTCCAATATAATACTCAAGAAGAGAGCCTATTCCAGGGTCCTTAGACCACTAGGGCATGTCCTTGGAAGGTACCTTTTATGTGATGGTTGGTTATAAAAGCTTATTTTAAACCCAGATCTTTAATTTGCATACTGGTTCACCATCTGATACATCCTCTTCTTGTACTCAGCACCTTCTCTTCCCATAGGATCTCAGCAGCACCTCGGGACTCTGTCAGAAAGAACAACATCAGCAGATGCCAAACCAAAGGGGCTGCCCTATTTTGAACAGTGAACCTTCAGAATCAAGAGCTGAAATAAGTTCTTTTCTTTGTAAGCAGTTTGTGTTAGGTATTTCCTTGTAGTGATAAAAACCTGACTAATACATTCCCTTTTCCTTTACACCAGCCTCTGCTTTCCCCTCAACCATCCCAAGCATGCTGCTGATTCAGAGACTGCACTTTTAATTTTTTCTATCCAATATGTTCTTCCCCATATATGATGCCTCATTTCTTTTAGAGTTCTTCTTAAATGTATCTTTGTAGTGAGACTTGCTCTAACATCCCTATTAAAATTGAAGCTACCCTGGCAAGTATCTTCAA
This sequence comes from Lepus europaeus, assembly GCF_033115175.1. Taxonomy (NCBI): domain Eukaryota; kingdom Metazoa; phylum Chordata; class Mammalia; order Lagomorpha; family Leporidae; genus Lepus; species Lepus europaeus. The sequence continues at coordinate 49,985,209 of NC_084832.1, read as the reverse complement.
TTCTTCCTTATTGCTATTCTAATCTGGCCACATCAGTGTATTCACTGTTTCTCAAATACATCAAGCATGTTATCACTCCAGCATTAACATTCATATACCTAGAAATTCCTCTTCTAGCTGTGCTCATAGCTTTCTCATTCTTTGTTCTAGTTCTTTTCCAAACATCATTTTCTTAATGAATTCCTTCCTAATGTTTATATATTAAATTATCCCCTCCTTTTCAAGCTTGCTCTTCTGTTTCCCACCTTATACTTTATCAAACTCTTCAAATAGAGAATGTATTATTTTTAATGGTTTCCTAGAAATGTCTTCCCAGAAGACATTATTTTTGGGTAAGTTGGATTTTAGCTAATTACTACTGTATGTAGTGTGATAGACAGTGTTTACCATCAAACCATTTACGTGTTGTGGAGAACAAAGGTAGCTAAGTGGAAGGTTATTAATGGGAAGATTGTTCATTTTATACATTGCTTTTGTGGAAGAGATCTATATAGGTTCATATATAAATGGGGAATTGGAGTTGCAGTTCAAGTAATGAAAGGAATTCCACTCACATGGATCCCAGTGATAAGAGAATCCTGGCATATTACAGGGGCTGCAAGTATATCTGGAGCAGTGTGAGCACTGGGAGAGTAGTAAGAAACCAGAGTAGAGAAGAAATGGTGGCCAGGTCGTGTAAAGTTTTAAGTTATTGAAGGGAAAAAAAAAGATATTGTTCTCAGTAGATAGGATGACTCTAAAGGGTTTTGAACAGAGGATAACCATAATCTACTTTATTTTTTGAAATGATCTTTCTGGCTGAGGAGGGAAGGATGGGCTATGACAAAAGAGTGACAGGAATGATAGGCTATTGCTATAAACAGATGAGATATATTGGTAGTTTGGACCAGGGTGATAGCACTGAAGAAGGTAGAAAGTGGTCAGGTCCCACGTATCATTTCATGATGGAAATAACAATATTTTCTGGTTAATCAATATGGAATTTGAGGTAAAATTAACCAGTGAGGGTTATTTCAAGTTTTCATCTAAATAGTAAGGTGGAGGAATTCTATCAATTAAGATTGGTGACAAATTGGTAGAAGAATATTCAGAGGAGAAATCAAGCTGTATTAGGTATGTTGAGCTGCGAAAATCAGTTTAACATTCATGTCACATTTGAGGGTATACGTCTACAATGGAGAACCATATTTGTGAATCTGCCCTATTAGGGTGACACATTTTAAGGTGAAAAGTAAAAGACATGGGAATAAATAGCTAAAATAATTGATATGAAAAGCAGATGGGATACCATTTTGTGTTTTGCTGGTAGTCAGGAAAGCAAACTGTTTAATAAAATGACTGTTCGGCTATTCCAACGATAATAACAGAACAAGTGACATTAAGAGTGCTATTGGCCTTCAGCTTTAGAGGTGTGGAGAAAACTAGAGACCAGCTCAAGCCATTGACTGCACTCAGAGAAAGTACAACCTGCAAAGTTTCAGAATGTCTTTCTCTAAGGTATAGTAGCAGCACCACTATAGCACAGTACTGGTGTCAGCCCTAACACATGGTCATAACTCTCTATAAATTGACACAGAAATATTTTTAAAAGATTTATTTATTTATTTGAAAGGCAGAGTTACAGAGAGAAGAGGCAGAAACAGAGAGAGTGGGAGTGCTTCCATCTGCTGGTTCACTCCCCAGATGATACGAGAGCTGGAGTTGCAGGTTCCGAAGCCAGGAACCAGGAGCTTTTTCCAGGTCTCCTACATGGGTACAGAGGGCCCAATGATTTGGGCCATTTTCTACTACTTTGTCAGGACTTAGCAGAGATCTTGATAGGAAGTGGAGAAGCTGGGATTCGAACAGGTGTCCATATGGGATTCAGGCATTACAGGTGGCAGCTTTACCTGCTATGACTCAGCACTGGGACATAGAAATATTATAACCTAATGATAACCTTGCTAGCAAAGGGATGTGAATATATCCATATGAAAATGTTGATGCTTTTACTGAAATAGTTTTTCATATGAAATAGGACTTTTTGAGTCTATACAAATATATGGGGCTTTATACTGAAACAAAAAATATATATATATATATATATTATATATATATATATATATATATTTTATGGCTATAGGCAAAGGTCCAGTATTTTAAAAGTCCAATATTACTTCTCAGCTTGTTCTATTATATGAATATACTGAAGGAGGTAAAAAAAAAAGTGAGTACATGAATACTGTAAGTCCTTATGTTGTCTTGGTGTTCTTGGAATCTATGGGCCCTGTCTAAGCGAATTTATTTGAATTGGCTAAAACAGGTCTGAAATGCCATAAATGTTTTTTACCTTAAGAAATTTAGTGAGATCATAATTTGTTTCATAAATATGTTATATTTATTGTTTCAGTACATTAGTAGGTAGGAAGATTATAAATGGAATACAAATATAAAGAAAACCAATGCTTTGTTTCTATTGGTGTTATTGCTTATCAGCCTTAATCTGTGATAAATTTTCATGTAAAGTTATTTGAAATTAAGGCAAACTTAAGCTATTAAAGAAAGGACATAATTTTAGCTATTTAGGCTTCACATAATAAAATATGATGTAATATAATTTTGCAAGTACTCAGGCATAATATAAAATCAGAAACTAATTAGAAATACAATATTTTATCAACCATATATTCTGTCATTTTTAGCTTCCTTTTAAATCAGTATTGTCTAAAATTAAGGTATCTTAAATATTTTAAATGAATGATCTATCCTCCTGGTAGAATTAATATAAAAATAAAAATGATTTGCAAAGCAATAGATTTGAAAAGTTTAACAACCCATATTTAAAATGTAGCCAGACTTTTAGTACTTTCATGAATTTGAATATTAAAGACTTTCAAGTCATTTCTCAAACTATAATAATGTGTCCTTAAATAATGACTTTCAACCTTTTGTTTTTAAAAATCTTGGCATGAGAACAAGTATATGTTTGTTGACCCAAGTTGCCAATTGAAACCCATGGACGACTTGATAATATTATGTTTATAGAGTGACTTATCTGTTGTTAGCCTCACATCAAACACATTGAAGATACAGGATTACCTTTGGAAAAGGTCAAACATAACATACCTTGATTTATAAGTCACCATATTGGTGCAGTGCAGAAAGCTATGTTAAATAGAATTGATCCCAAATGGTTTACAAGAAACAAGTTCTATAATTATTTATTTTTTGGCATTATGAAAATTCTATATACTATTATAAATTGAATTTGTTTTCTCTTTCAATGAGACAACCTTTTAGGAATAATGTTAACATTTGTGTGAATTATAAATGAAATAAAAATCAAATAGAATTGCACCCTTATTTGTTTTTATATTTAAATTCTATTTCTACAGTCTACTGTTGTGCAGAATTATTTAAAAAGATAATATGACATTATTTCAATGTGATATTTTATTCATCTGAAATGAAATATAGTTCATGTAATTTTCCATAAATGAAATTATAGTGCAAAAAAGAGTTTCTCCAATCGCCATAAATACCAGTTATTATAATAAATGAAGAAGCTTATAGCTTTTAAACTTGGATTTAACTCTTTTTAATCAAAATGTGAGAAAAATAGATGCACATTAGGCACAACTAAAATCATAAACAATGTAAAAATATTCCTATGGGAAGAAGAGTTAAAATAGACTACATAATAATTGAATTAATGTAAGTATATGTGGTTTTAATTATAGATAACATGAATGTTTTTTCATTTAACCAGCATAAACATATACAGACAGTTTTTCACTATCTTGTTTTTAAAAAAATATTTATTTATTTATTTAATTCAAAGGGTTACAAAGGGAGGAGAGAGACACACACACACATGTGTGTGGTGGGGGAGGAGAGAGAGAGGGAGAGAGAGAGAGAGAGATCTTTCATTCACTGGTTAACTCTCCAGATAACCACAACAGACAGAACTCAGCCAGATCGAATCCAGGAGCCAGGAGCTTCATCCAGGTCTTCCCTGTGGGAGAGAGGGGCCCTGTTCATTAGCAGGGAGCGGATCAGAAGTGGGTCAGCCAGGACACAAACTGGCTCCCCTATGGGATGCTTATGTTGTAGGCAGTGGCTTTACCTGCTACACCAAAAATCCAGGCCCTGTTTTTCAATACTTAAAATGTTGTGATGTTATACAGTCTTAGAAAAATCTAAATAGTACTTGTGCATTACTACTAAAATATATAGGCAGATGGTGATGATAAGTATTAGACACCAACTTGGCTGGTTAAGGAATATCCAGAAAATGGGTAAAACATTGTTTCTAGGTACTTTCATTAAGCTATTTCTGGAAGAGATTAGTATTTGAATCGGAGGCCTAATTACCTAAGATTCACAATCACCCAATATGAATAGGCAGTAACAAATTGGTTTTGGACCCACATGGAACAAAAAGGTTTGGTAAAGGACAATCCTTTCACTGTGTTCTGCTTTTGGGACATAATTTTTCTGCTGTCTTGGGATGTCAGAACTGTAGGTTCTCTGGTCTTCGATTCGGTGTCTTCCATCCACAGATTTCTAGTCTCTCAGGTATTTGACCATGCTTTGTTAAGTATTATGTTGGGGTCCCTTGGTCTGGGTTCTTTGAACTTTGATTTAACAAGGATACTAGTGTCTCTCTCTGCTTCTCCAGAAGCAGAAAGACTGACTTTTCAGTCTACATAATTATGTGGGTCAATTATCATAATAAATACTTACACATTTTTCTATTACGTACCTGTGTCTGAATATTCCACCTCATCTTTGTGGGAGTGTTCATGCTTATGTGTGTCTCCTATTGATTATGTCACTCTGAAGAACTCTGATTAATGCAAAAATCTATTCTTAATTGTAAATAACATTTAATTTAATTAGAAAAGTTTCATAGCAGGCACTGTGGCATAAAGGGTAATCTGTACATGTTATCTTCTGGGAAGTTCCCCTGTGAAAGGAGTGTGTGAGGAGTACGGAACATTGCATCCAAATTCCATGAAAACAATGTAAACTACAGCAACAAACAAGGAGTGAATATGCAAAACAAATATAGTGAGCAGGGCTATCTGTTGTCTATCCATACCAGTCTTGTAGTCTTCATTGACTGCCATAGCAAAGGTGTGGTCTGATTCCACCAAGGGGTTTGCAGCCACAGGCTAAGGGCAACAAGACAAAGAAGGTAATGGCACCTACAATGGAAAACTCTACTTTGAGTAAGATACACAGCCAGGTATTTAAACTGAAATACCACTACACCTAGCCTTCTTTTCTTTGTTTACATTTTACTTTTTTGTATTTATATTAATGTAAATAGAACAAATTTCATAGGTAAAATTCTAAAAATATGATACATTCTTCCCTCTCTCCTGCTCCCCTCTTTCTTGTCTCCTTACTTCCATTCTTATTTTCAGTTGTTGCGATAGGTTATTCTCCATATAATTGATGATCACAGGCCTCATGCTCCTATAAATGAAGAGTTCTACAAGAAAAAAGAATACCACTGTCCTGCAGGAATATAGACAAGGGTTACAAACAATAATCAAAAAACAAGATGAAAACTTTTCTCATAATTTTTTGTACTCTATACTACCACAAATCAGAGAAAATATAAGGCATATGTCTTTTTGAGTATGATTTATTGTGTGAAGCATAATAGTATCCAGTTGCATCTATTTTGTTGTGAAAAACAGAACTTCATTCTTTTTCATGGCTGAAGAGTATTCCATTATGTACATATACCCTGTTTTCTGTATCCATTCATCAGTATGTATGCATTTTCTTTATCTAGTCATCAGTTGATAGACATCTGGGTTGAATCCATTCTTAGCTCTTATGAATTGATATGCTGTAAAAATGGGGGTATAAATCACTCTTTCATATGCAGATTTCATTTAGTTTGGGTAAATTCTCAGTAGTGAGATGCCTGGGTCATATAGTGGGTCTATTTTTAGATTTCTGAGTAATATCCTTACTGACTTCATACTACTTGTACTAGTATACATTCCCACCAACAATGTATTAGGGTATAGTTTTCCCCACATTTCCACCAGCACTTGGTATTCTTTCATTTTTTAATGATATCCTCATTGTTGTTTCTATTTTCATTTCTCTGATAGCTAGTGATCTAAGCATTTTTTCATGTATCTGTTGGCCATTTTCATTTCATCCTTTCAAAAATGCCTATTCATGTCCTTTGTCCGTTTCTTAAGTAGATTGTTTATTTTGTTGTCGTTGAGTTTCATGAGCTCCTCATATATTCTAGATATTAAAGTTTTATCAGTTAAATACCTTGCAAATATTTTCTCCCATTCTGTCAGTTGTCTCTTCACTTTGTTGAATAGTCTCCTTTCTGTGCAGATGCTTCTTAGCTTAATGTAATCCCTTTTGTCTATTTTTAGGTGAACTGGTGCTGATTCTAAGTAGATATATCAATAATGGAGAAAAGTATTAGCTAGATCTAAAACATAACAAGTTCCAAGTTCATGATTGAGGTGGTCCATAATATCAACTGATGGAATCATTGAATGCAGGGGAGGAATGACTTTATTAAGCTCTTAGTACCCCATCATTATCTGCCATGTCCCATCTGAATTTTTTATGTGCCATACTAATAAGTTAAACAGACTATGTACATGTCTAATAATGCCCACCTTCTCCATTTCCTGTATGGTTCCTTTAAATGCCTCATGATCAACAGTAATTTGCACTGCTTAGTATTTTTCAGCCACCTAGGCATAGGTAACTGTAATGGTGGATGGGCACAGGCAGAACTACCCTATGATAATTTTTAGTCATATGTCCTATGACTCTGGGCATGGATGCCCAATATGCTTTCAGATGTGGGGTACACTTATATAGCATATTTCAAGGTTGTAGATGCCCTATTGCCAAAGGTAGGTTACTGATTTTACCCAGAAAGAGGATACTCCATAGCTATCTATGACTACTGGGTACCCAAAGAAATCTCTCAAGGTTGCCTATAGTCATATATATTCAACCCCTGTGTCAACTAGTCCGAAAGTCACTAAACACTAGAAGGGGACCAGTGACTATCAAGCTCCACACAAGCCTTTGTTCCCTGACAATCCTTTGGCTACCCTCCTAATCAAATTGAAATCCCCAGTTGTCAGAAGTCTTTTCAAAGAGCTCACAGTTACTCAAAAACCCTGCAACTATAATGTTCAAATCAATGGTGCCTGTGTAGGAGCTTTATTCAAAATGGTCTTCTTAAATGACTGGAACCATTAAGCCAGTTTTGTTATTGCAATAATTCTAGCAATATCTTATTAGTCGACCATCTAGGTTTTCCCTTTCTGTCCCTGATGCTAGGAGATGAGCACAAATTCAGACGTAAGTGACCCTGATTGCTCCTTTCCCTTCTCCCTTCACCTGAGTCACCTTCTGAGTGCACACTGTCTTGGCCTCTCCCAAAATGGCAATAGTACAAGTAGGTTGTCCTATGTATGAGGCTAATATTTCCACCAAGGTGATTAACAGCACAGAGGGAGCAGTCTGCAGCACAAGATCCCACATCTCTGTGGTGAAAACTTTGTCATCTGATCCCTGAATTCCAAAAATATAAATGATATTGTGTATACACAACTCTCACAACACTTTTAGCTCAGCATATGTATGCCACAGGCTGACAGCCCCAAGTAAATCTCTAGCATTGAGCCACACCATATGAGTTTTTGCCAAAATCCAAATTAAGAGACTGATTACTTTCCAGCATACTTTAAAGCTGCTGCCACAAGGTTGGGTGCACAGTTAAGTGATGCCATTTTTTTTTCCATTTCCAATCTTGAGAGCAAAATCCCATCCACATCTACATCCCATGATCAGAGCTACCATGCGGCAATGGGCTTAGTGGCCTTTTTCCTGAATTTGGTCTTCAGATCCACCGATTCTGCCCGAATATATGCTCAAAACACTGAGTGCTTTACCTCCCTGGACTAAGGGGGTAAGAACAGAGGGCTGTAGCTTCTCCTGAAGAGCCCTTGGTTGCTGGATTTTTGTCTTCTTGGAAACTACCACACACACCGTTTGAAAAGCATCAAAGGCACAGCATTATCTTCATCACAGGCGGACTCAACCACCACAATCACTGGGTTGTCTGGTATTTGGTGTAGCTTTGAGGCTGGCAATCCCTCTTTCCAGTATTTGAATGGGAGCTTCCTTCACCCTTTGCTCCTCTCTTACCCCCTTCAAGGCAAACTACATCCCCAGGTCACAGATCTCCACCTAGAATCTAGAAAGGACCCACCTCAGAGCTCTGGCCACAACTGAGCATCCTTCTTATCTAATATTGTCCAAGTGCATGCAATGCCCTCTCTAAACTAATAAGCAAGCCATGCACTTTGGCCTGGGGGAACCCTTTGGCAGACACTTGTGACCACACACTAATGGCCTGCCACCACTGAATCCCACCCTCCAGCAGAGCAGAAGCTCCATTTTGGCCTGAGATATTTCCTGTCAACTATGACAAGTGCATCACCCAAGCTCATCTCCAGGAAAATCCAATTCAGATTCAGACAGGCCAATAAACAACTTTGGAAACTTGTGAAAGTTTGCAGCTCTTAATATTTGCAGCTGTGGGTGAAAATACATAGGAAATACATTGGGTTTCTCATGGTGGCAGTCAAGCTACAATGTTGATGCTCAGCTCTTCCAGCAGTTTCTTATATATGCTTACAGACACTTGTGGTAAGCATCTAACACATTATGGAGTGAAGAATGTATCAACCTTTAAGCCACTGATTAGTGGAAAATGTATCAACTTCTAGGGCTGCCAGTTGCCATGACAGTGAGGGAAGCTGATTGACTTGCTTTCCCCAACTGATTACAACTGACCTATGATAATGTGGAGACATAAAAAGAGAACACATGTGTTAGAGATTTGGAAGACAAAAGAGAGTAGCTGTAATTTTGTTGTAATAGTTGCAGAAAAGTATATAGTTTTCTATAAAGTGAAATAGTTTTCTCATAATTTTCATATATTCTTTTGAGGGTCAGTCATTTTTAAAAATTTTTTTGACAGAGTTATAGACAGTGAGAGAGAGAGACAGAGAGAAAGGTCTTCCTTCTGTTGGTTCACTCCCCAAATGGCCACCACGGCTGGCACTGGACCGAGCTGAAGCCAGGGGCCAAGTGCTTCTTCTTGATCTCCCATGTGGGTGCAAGTGCCCAAGCACCTGGGCCAACCTTCACTACCCTCCCGGGCCACAGGAGAGAGCTGGACTGGAAGAGGAGCAACCAGGACTAGAACCTGGTGCCCATATGGGATGCTGGTACAGCAGGCAGAGGATTAACCAAGTGAGCCACGGTGCTGGCCCTTGAGGATCAGTCATTTAAAGACTAGGTAGCTAAAATGAAAAAAGGGACTTTTAGAACCTCTGGGAATCATGCTAAATTTTAGTTTCGCAGGATGCTAAGATCAACTGCTGTAACCTCTCTACAATCCTGCATTTTCTGACCATCACCTCAATCACCTCCCAAAGTTTCTCAATATTTCTAATCTCTTTTCAATCCCCTTCTCTCAAAAAGCACACAAATTAAAACAAAAGTAGAGTAATGATCCAGTTAGCATATTGTCCCTCCTAAATATACAATCCTTTATTACCTCAAATTGAGACATCATTTATAAATAAGATTTTGCAAATATCTGTCAAAAATTGTTCATAATCATCATATGATAGAAGAGGCAAGGGGATATTCTTACCTATAGCCACTCAGGAATGATGATATTGTGGACATCTGGATTTCAGAATTCTCTTCTCCAGAATTATGAGTGAATAAACTTCTCTTGCTTTTTGCCACCCAGGATGTCATACTTGTTACAGTAGCCTTATTATATTGGTACCAGAAGTGCCTTTTATTTTAACAAACTTTTTTTAAGATATATTTATTTATTTGAAAGTCAAAGTTATACAGAGAGAACAAGAGGGAGAGAGAGAGAGAGAGAGAGAGAGAGAGAGAGAGAGAGAGAGATTGAGAGAGAGGTCTTCCATCTGCTGGTTCACTCCCCAAATTGCTGCAACTGGCTGGAGCTCTGCCAATACGAAACCAGGAGCCAGGAACTTCCTGAGTCTTCCCACATGGGTCCAAGGGCCCAGGGACCTTGGCCATCTTCTACTGCTTTCCCAGGCCACACCAGAGATCTGGATTGCAAGAGGAGCAGCCAGGACTTGAACTGGCACTCATATGGGATGCCGGCCCTGCAGGCCACGGCTTTACCCATTAAGCTACTGCGCCAGCCCCTCTAGCCAAATTTTGACAGATATAATCATTAAACAGGCATCTCAAAATGATTCCTTAGAACAATCTTCCCTGTGCTTCAAAAGTTTTATTGATGAATACAGTATATAAAAAAAAGTAAACTAGAACCTTAGGAATTGTTACTCAAGAAATGCCCGATCAAATAGCATCATATCATTTTTCTGAATAAGGCTGGCTAGCAGGATTTATATGAGCAAACAATCCTTTATTTTAAATTACAAAGGAATAAACATTCTTTTATGTTGAAAATTCTGTTGTTGTGAATAGGCACCATGTGACATGGGTCTTGTGACTGGTTGAAGATGTAGAAAAATGTATATTCTTAGTAAAAATGTCCATGAAACAAAAGTCTAGTAACATCGTATATATTTGGAATCTCTGAGTGTAATACAATCATCTGTTCTGCATTCCTCAAATGAAAGGGCAAAGGTAACCAAAGTTTAAATTTCTAGATAATACTTGAACTTTGACTAAGATAAACCCCTTCAAATGCTATCATTGTGTTTCTTCCTTTAATTCACAATATGTGTGTGTTTATAGATGTACAACATTTAGAAATCTCAATTCCATATAAAAAGCCATTGGAATTAATTTTCCATAATTTATTGTAGTAGAAGGCAATGTCTTAAACACTGAATGTCAGTTTACTGATTTCTATAATTCAGTAAACTTGGAGCAAGGATAATTTTCTTTCAACACAAGGAAATATAGTAATGCGATGTTTGCAGAGTATATTCAGACAGGTGAGTTTAACCTGAAAAGGTAAGAAAGATGCTGCAAATAAAGGGGAAGAGAGTGAAAATGAAAACACAGAACAAAACTGAACTACTAAAACCATTGATAAAGAATAGATTCGTAGAATTACATACAATAGAGTAAATGTACATGATAATGTTTATTTAGCAGTTACAAAGGCTGCTACTCTTTAGAGAATCTCTTGCCTAGAAATTGATTTCATCTTCACAACTATTTTATATGGTAAGTACTAGCAATTATTTCTATTTTTCAGGCAAGGGAGCTGACAGAAAAACGATCCAGTTCCCCTCCAAATGTCAGCCAAAGACACATAACTGAAACAATGAAAGGGTTTTGATTATATACCTATTTTGTTCAGTACTCTCATCCCAGCATCTGTTGACCGAATGAACATGACAGATTTGCTTCATGGCGCCAGATGGCCTGAGTCAGAGAGCTTTGTGCTTACACATTCCTGACCTTCCACTAGCACAACTGGAAGGTGTAGCCAGCTATTCACTATCCTCTTACACCCTACACTATTATTGCTGACATTATTGGCAAGCTATTTCTGATTCTCTAGTCCTGATCTTCTTTATGTGCCAGCGGCAATTGTGATACTGATTTCTAATGACATTTAGATTGCCTGACCTTATGCAAAGATTTTTTCCCATGATGTGAAAACAGGTCTTCATAGTTTCTTAACATTTATTAAGTAAATGACATTCGATTCAGTAAGTAAGATGCTGCTTGGGATGTCTGCATACCATATTACACTCTCTAGGTTCAAGTGCCCTCTTGACTTTCAATTCCAGCTTCCTGAGGGATAGCAGGAGATCCATCACATACTTAGATCATGGCCATTCAAATGGTAAATTCCTATGGATTTCGAGGTTCCTGGCTTTGGCTTAGCTCCACCCTGGCTGTTAGAACCCTTTTGGGAATTCTGCCAAAAGCATTTTTTTGTTTGTGGCATAAATATTAATTATGGTGTTGGGAGATGAGAATAAATCATATTCACTAATATAATGAAGTATGAAGAAGAGTCACAGAATCAAGTTTAGTGTTTGAAAAATCAATAAACTTCCTCATGGAAAGCAAATCTCTAGGAGGATAATTCTTGGGAGAAAGACATAAGCTAGAACTTATAAAGATCAATCTTACAAGCAAGATAAAAGATATGAGAAAAGCAGTGCTAAACACAATATCAGTACAATTGCTAGAGAAAAACACGCTATATTCTTTAACTCCTACTATTCTTAAAATCACAACACTATGTAAATAAGCTAGTACTTTACTAGAATTAAACTTTCCTCTGAATTTAAGAAATTTAAGTTTCATAGGTAATTCTTTATCAAAGTCTCCTAATTCAGGAAAATTGTGGAGATATCTGTTAGCCTATTTGGGGCCTTAGGGAGGTCACTATATCTTTTGAGGCTCTGAGATGATTTTTATGGTACATTAAAAAGAAATGAAGCAGGCTGGAAAAAAATAGCTCATGGACTGAAAATTCTGCTGTAGGTAATAAAGCAGAAGTGCAAGCAGAAAGGATAAATAGTTTTTCTAAAGAGTAAAAATTGGCATGAAGGAAAAGAAAAAAAAAACTCAGTGTGAGATCTTACAACCATAGCAATTTTTAATCTTAAGATTTATTTTCAACAGTTATTGGGAATTACACATTTCACATGAAGAGATATGTTGTATCTGAAGGGTTATCTCCCAATATTAATACTTAACTTTTTCTTGTGGATTTTTTTTTAAAAGTTTACCTTATGAGTAATAATGTACCTTTAAATTCAATGATTTTTAAAATAGCTAACCCAAATATTTTAACTGTCTTTATGTATTATCATTTAAGTAATAAATTATAGAAAATACTTAAAAATTAATTGTGTTAAGTTCTTTGTGAAGCAGTGTTTACACAAACTTCTGAAATATATATGTACATAGTGAAATATAATGGACAGGAAGACATGAAAATGGAAAGTGATGCTTCAAAGAAATGGGAACTTAGATTTTGTTACATTTTGGAGCAGTGAGTAAAGCAAATTTTTAAGCTAAAGATATTGTCAATCAACAGGCATGGGAAATTGCCAACTCCCCAGCTTGCAAGAATCTGAAGGCCAAGCACATTTCAGTCATCAAAGATAGAAGAAATGACCTTAAAAGTGATTTATGGGAAGTCTTTGCACATTTATAGAGTGTTCATACCTTAGGCAATAAAATGGCAATGGCAGAATTGCCCTTTTGAAAAAAAAATATTTTATACTCATTTTAAAACAGAAATAAGTTCAGGCAGAGCTACAGAGTTAGAACAAAAAGAAAAATAAATGTTTCTCAAAAATAAGTGAATTATGATATGGATATTTTAAAATGTGTATAAAGTGTATGTTAAAGGAAATATGTAGAAATTAAACATCTAAAAGTCTCTAGAGCAAGTGGTTTAGATTTAGAAAATATTTTTGTACAAAGATTACTAGTATTTGATTTTAAGAGTAAGCTATTCTTCCTCAGTAATATTTCAGTCTTCAATTTGCATTTATCTGATCTTTACTGTACTTAATAGTACTTTGATATCTTTTGTAAAGTATATTTTCAAGTATTTGCCTATTTATTCTTCCATTGATTTATCTATATATTACTTATCCACAAAAGCTTTTAAGTATGTTGTATTTTCACCATCAGCAATTTCTTTATTTTTAAATATTTTATTTATTTAAAGGAAGAGTTAAAGAGAGGTAGAGGCAGAGAAAGAGAAAGATCCTCCATTGGCTGGTTCATTCTCTAAATGGCCAGAATGGCTGGAGCTGCGCTGATCCAACGCCAGGAGCTAGAAGCTTCTTCTGGGTCTCCCAAGTGGGTACAGGGTCCCAAGGACTTGCGCTATCTTTCACTGCATTCCCAGGCCACAGCAGAGAGCTGGTTCAGAAATGGAGCAACTGGAACTCCAACTGGAAGCCATATGAGATACTGGCACTGCAGGTGGTGGCCCTAACTATCAACAATATTAAATCTGGATATGTAACCTCAAAACATAAGATTTCAAGTAAAGAAATGCTGATTCTATTGAATCATAATTTGCAATGTTGAAATAATTCAAATATTTATTAAATACTGAATGGTTAAATATACTATACAACATTGATAATTAAGTATTTGTTATATTGAGGGAACTCTTAAATATACTTTTGTATGTAGGAAGAAATAATTAGAAGAATATAGGCAGCATGTTTCAAATCTAAGATACAGATACACATTTGTGGTATTAAAAGCTACAAAAGTGATATTGTTGCAGTGGGTGGTAATTGGGAAGGAGCACCAGGGAGTCTGTAGTGTGTTGATAATATTTTATTTTTTGCCATTGAAGGCTTTTAGGCAAAATCTTCAAAGACAAGGATTTACACAGAAATATTGATGAAGATTCAGGTATTGTAATGTACTAATTAACTCTTACATTTCTATAAAGTCATTTAGTTAAAGCCACATCAACTGTAATACTAGCTACTCATAAAATACCAGAATAAACTGGGAAAATTTTTCAGTTGAATTTCAAAACTGTTATACACAGCAATATGATTTGTCCAATTATAAAAACTATTAATCCTCACAAAACAATTTTTGTGAATGGTTTTAGTGAAGCAATGATGTGACTTTTTGTTATTAGCCAAAAATAATCTTAATATAAAAACACTAGAATCCATTATGATTTTAGATGGACAATACAGTATCTGCAGTTTATAATTTGATTTTTAATTTTCTTCACTATTATTCATAGTGATTGCCTACCATATGATGCTAAAATTCATTATTAAAGTAATTATCTTTACTTTTTTACTTCCCCTCAATTCTTGATATCATGGGAAAATAATGATTTTTGTTTTAGGATAAACTTTTATGCAATATGCACATGAAAAGAGAAAATATTCCTGAGAAGGCTGTGTAACTATTTGAATATTCATAAGTTTGGAAAAATAGGGTGTTTACAAGATTTAGTTCTAGAAATGAAAGAGGAAATATGTCTCGGTAGCATACGGTACATGCAATTTTAATAGGTAGTATTTTATGAGAGAAATTGTGGAAAATAAAAATCTATATTATAAGCAAGAAAATCCCACTGAGAATATTATATTAAGCTCGTGCTTAATATAATATTCTTGTACATACTATTGTTGACAAATTCTGGTGTTCACTAAGTAATAACCTAAAATCAACTGCATCATTTAGCAGAATATAAAAGCAAAGTCACTTAAAAATATCATTTGGTCTAGCAGAAAACATTTGAAACTATATTGAATTAAATGTGTACAGTTTTATAGCACAGAGAAATAACAGTGCTTCCAACTCCTATAAACATGGAAAATTTTCAGTGAACTCTTGATCCCTTTTATTTAAATCCATTTTACAAAACTAGAGACGTAAAGGTGAACTTAAATTTCAGGAACCAGAGGTGGGTGTTGTGGCTCAGGAGGATTAGCTCCTACTTGAGATGCCCACATCACATACTGAAATGCTGGATTCCAATCTACTTCCAATCCAACTTTCTGCTGATTCATACTGGAAGGCAGAAGGAGGTATTGCAAGAGTTTTGACCCTTGCTTCCTGTGTGGGAAACCTGGATGAAGTTCCTGGTTTCTGACTTCAGCCAGGCTCAACCTTCATTACTGTGGGCACTTGAGGAATGAACCAGTGGATGATGGTTCTCTGTCTGTCTGTTTCTGAGTTCCAAACAGATGAAAATAAATAAAAAATAGGCATTTAAAAATTCAGGAACTTACTTTTGCACATTAATGTTAGGTGAGTTGGTTGCAGGGAGTTTTTATTTTTTAAGAAGTGATTTTAGCCATCGGTGAAACATAAAACAGATGAATAGTTATCTCCACAACCTTGAATTAGTTTATCATAAATGAAGTAGATCCAATTTTCCATCATTACAAATGTTTATAAACATGTATTTATGTGCAAAGAAGCAAAAAGTTCAGTGAGATTCTTCTACAATATCTAATATAGTTCTAGTTTGCTAACTACCCTGAAAATTCATGCTGGTTTATTTTTGGAGGAATCTTTCATATACTCTTTCTAAATTTTTTATTGGTTTGTTTATTTACTTCTATTTTATTTGGAAGGAAGATAGAGACAAAAATTTCCCATCCAGTCTTGTACTCTTCAAATGCCAGTAACATCTGGGGCCAAGCTGGGCCAAAACCAAGAACCAGAGAACTCAATTCCACTCTCCCACATGGGTGGCAGGGAACAAATTACTTGACCTATCATCTGCTGCCTTCCAGAGAGCCCACTAGGAAGAAGCTGGGATTGGAAGCAGAGCTGGGACTCAAACCCAGGCTACTCCCATATGGGATGCAAATGTCTTAAATGGTGTCCTAATTACTGTCCCAAACACCCATCCTTCATTTACTCTTATGGTTAGTTTGAAGCTATCCATACCAATTGTTAGACCAGAGATCATTTAGAGATTAAACTTTTCTCTAAATTTGTTTCTAAGCATTTTTGGATATGTATGCGATCTAAAGTATTTTAACCAACAGTTTTAAATGAATATTTAAAATTTTGTAACTGGAAACTTATTTCTAATATTTATGAGTTAATTAGTTAACTCTTATTTGCACTAATAAACCTTCACTGAGATAATTAGCTATGATTTTGTCCTGATCAGATATTAGATGTATGTAGTTGAAACAATTATAAGAACCATATATGGAGTTTAATGATTTATCTTTTTTTGACAGGTAGAGTTATAGACAGTGAGAGAGAGAGATAGAGAGAAAGGTCTTCCTCCCATTGGTTCACCCCCCCAAATGGCCGATATGACCAGCGCTGCACCAATCCGAAGCCAGGGGCCAAGTGCTACCTCCTGGTCTCCCATGCAGGTGCAGGGGCCCAAGCACTTGGGCCAATCTGTACTGCCCACCTGGGCCACAGCAGAGAGCTGGACTGGAAGAGGAGCAACCAGGACTAGAACCCAGCGCCCATATGGGATGCCAGTGCTTCAAAAGGAAGATTAACGAAGTGAGACATGGTGCCGGCCCCATATATGGAGCTTAGACAACCAAATAAAATACGTAATGTGTATTACTAAGTAAATGGCTACCAATCTGAATTACAATTTAGTTTATTTAAGAACCACTCCAACACAGACACATACACATTCTCATATGAAACTGTCTTTGGAAAGCTATTAGAGTATTTTACTGAAAACACATTGACCATTGAAACGTGAGTACCTCTGGAGGAGCTACAGACACTATAGAACAGCTGTGCATGTGCTGGATGTTGTGTTTGAGATGGCGAGGAGGTTTGAAGCCTGCTGAAAAGAGAAGTAGAGCTACTTCCAAATGAATGTTAGAGAAAATCTTTTTTTAAAAAATTCTGATGATGTTGGTACTTTTGTGTAGCTTTGATACAATAAGCATCAAACCACTCACTGAAGATGTCAGCAGCAACTCTTTCAGAACTGCTGGTGCAGATGTCAAGCATGTCCTGTTGTTGAAGGCCTGCTAGACTGCAATGTGCAAGTGACTATGTACTTCTCTCTAAAAGGGCAAATGTGCATGTTAGACTACAGAAAATTCCTGTCCTGATGGCCTTAAGTCAGACTGATCAAAGTGCCTCTGTGTGAACTTCCACTTTTAATCCCTGCTTGTGTAAGGTTTGGTAGTTGTGCTGTCATTGTTATAACAAGAAAATACTGACAAAACTGAAAATAAATGACTTTCTTTTGATCCGTCAATACAGAGAACTCACTGTAAAATCATTACAATGGCTAGAATCCATAAAATAGAGAGTACTAATTATTGGTAACAATGCAACATAAGAAGAACTCTTATTCATAGCTGATGGGAATGAAAATGGTGCATTGTAACACTGCTTGATAACTTCTTTTTTGGTTGTTAATACAAAGATAACAGATTACAAGTAGATCACAGATACAATTCTAAGAACATAGTGATATTTTCTTCCCTTCTCCTTCCCTCCCACTACCTTTCTTTTTAACTTTTGTGATAATATCTTTTAATGTACTTTATAATAATGGGTCTAATGTTCCACTACATAAAGAGATCAAGAAATACAAAGAGTTGAGAATAATCTTATGATATGATGCTGGTTTCTAACTAATTTCTTTGAAATTTATGTCTGGGCCTGTGCTGTGGGATAGCAGATTAAGCTGCTGCCTACAGCACCATCAGGCTATATAGGTGTGAGTTCTAGTCCCAGCCGTTCAGTTTCCAATCCAGCTCCCTGATAATGCACCTGGATAAGCAGTGAAAGATGGTCCAAGTCGCTGTGCCCCTGCACCTGCATGGTAGACAAGACAGAACTTCCTTTTTCCTAGCTTTGGTGTGGTCCAGCCCTGACCATTGCAGTCATTGGATGGTGAACCAATGAATGGGAGATCTCTCTCTCTCTCTCCCTCTGTCTCTCTGTCTCTCTCTGTCTCTCTCCCTCTTTCTCTGTAACTTCACATTTCAAATAAATAAATAAATCTTTAAAAAAGAAATTTATGTCCACATAAATACCTGTATGTGAATGTCATCATAGCTTTATTCACAATCATCAAAAACTGGAAGAGAAAGAAAAGATGTCTCTCAATATGTTAATTTATTAACATACCATAATGAATTGTGATATGTTGGAATTCTGTTCAAAGGTAGGGAAGAATAAAAGCTATCAAGCCATGTTGGAATATATGTTGAGTAAATAAACCAGTATCCAAAGGTTGCATATTGAATGACTCCACTCATGAGTTGAGTGTGACATCCATAAAAAATAAGTATAAACACATATTTTTAAAAAAATGCATTTATTAAGTGGTTTTGAAAGGGCATTCTTTTAATAGATGAAGTACAAGGAATTGTTAGAGTGGTGGTACTCTTCTATGTCATATTTTACAACAGAGGATCCATGCCTCTGTATTTATCCAATATCAAAGCATAAAGTACAACAGAAAATGCAAGCAAGTTTAATAAGTGGAGTACATCAAGGGATGAATATTTTTAATATAATCTTACTTTCTTATGAACATATGATATATCCTCACTAAAGGTGATGTGGAAAAGATATTGACTTAAGTAACTTTAGAAATAAATGACATCTCTAAGACTAATGTCTGAAAGAATTATCGATATCAAATTCTAACTGATGGAATATTTTCCACAAGAGTATGTATTAACAACTCTGAAAATCACTTTGCATATTATACACGCACACATACACATATGTATATACATTTACATACTGAAATTGATCAATTAAGTGAATAGATGGAAAATTATGGGAACCAGACTTTATTGTATTAGAGTGGAATGATATAGAGGAACAAAGGATTGTAATTAGAATGTCTATTAGGAAATGCATTCTACTTGGAAACCAAAGTTTGAGATCATATTTATATTAGTATGGATAGACCTGGTTGCATTCTAAAATAGTTATAGATATGTGTGCATATTCTGGCTAGTATAAATATGTATATTTCTTTGCTCTGTCAATGACAAGGTCTAGAAAAAAAAGGGATAGTGTGAGTAAAAAGCAAACCAAGAAAGTTTATCATGGATTCTAATTGAATTCTCAAATCAAAAGAATTACAATTATTTGTGAAAACAGATAGTGGTAGGGTCAAAAAAATGTGTAAGATACAGTTGGAACATCTTGTTGTGTCAAAAAGATAACTACATGCACAAAAACAAAGCATAATACAAAACAATCAACAATGCAGATATGTCAAAAGGACACAAACCAATTTCCCAGTGAAAAATCTCCCAATGCTGGAACAATCTGAACCAGAATATACTCATTTATAGAGTAGTATTCTATTTTACCCGTGATATAAAACAAATATCCCTATGTCCATGCTAGCATAAATATATATTTGAATCAATAAGTAGGAAAGAAGAAACAAATATCTTACGCAGAAGATCGCCAGATAATTTATGTAGACATAAATTATCAAGAAGGTTAAGCATAACTCATGGCTTCTTTAGTGTGGGCTGTTAAAAGCAATTTATTTCTAAGGAACACAATATGGGAACTTGGAAATGGTAAATTTAGAGTGAGGAAACCTGATGATCACTACCTGAGACAGATAATCAAGGTCACCATGAACAGTGCTAGCTCAAGTCCAAATTATGTATCCTTGATATGATATATTGACAATAACCCTTTAGGATTTAGCATAGCAGTTAAGAAAGCCACACATCACAACAAAGTTTCAAGGTTTAATTAATTTTTGCTTTCTACTTCTTTCTCAAAATAGCAATGTATCATCTCTAAAATATTTTGAATTTGTCTGTTATTTGACAAAACTGATATGATTCATATATTTGATAGTATCTTAATAGTTATTCAAATCAATGATAATTTGAATAAATATCCTATTTTTCACTTGATGGAGGCTTTCAGTGTGGATCATAGGAAGAATAATAAAAGAGAGAGAGATAAAATGACTTTTCACTGCAAAGTGAGAAAGAGATGAGAGGGGGGAACTAACAAAAAGAGTATTATAAATGGAAAATATGAAATAATATGGTTGAAAAACATCTCAAAATTAGCAGTGGGGTGCATCAGGTTAAGAAGTTGCTTGCCATTTCCAATTTAACACCAGGTTTTTTTTTTTTTTTTCATTTCCAATTATCTTTATATACAGAAGATCGATTCAGTATATAATTAGTAAAGATCTCATCAGTTTGTACCCACGCAGAACCACAAAGTGTAAAAATACTGTTTCAGTACTAGTTATAGCATCACTGCACATTAGACAACACATTAAGGACAGATCCCACATGGGATGTAAGTACACAGTGACTTCTGTTGCTGACTTAAGTTTGACACTCTTGTTTATGGCGTCAGTAATCTCCCTAGGCTCTAGTCATGAGCTGCCAGGGCTATGGAAGCCTTTAGAGTTCGCTGACTTTGATCTTATTCCGATAGGGTCATAGTCAAATTGGAAGTTCTCTCCTCCATTCAGAGAAAGGTACCTCCTTCTTTGATGGCCCCGTTCTTTCCACTGGGATCTCACTCGCAGAGATCTTTCATTTAGGTCTTCTTCTTTTTTTTTTTTCCATGGTATCTTGGCTTTCCATGCCTACAATACTCTCATGGGCTCTTGAGCCAGATCCGAATGCCTTAAGGGCTGATTCTGAGGCAGAGTGTTGTTTAGGACGTCTGCCATTCTATGAGTCTGTTGTGTATCCAACTTCCCATGTTGGATCTTTCTCTCTCTTTTTGATTCTATCAGTTAGTATTAGCAGACACTTGTCTTGTTTGTGTGATCCCTTTGACTCTTAGACCTATCAGTGTGATCAATTGTGAACTGAAATTGATCACTTGGACTAGTGAGATGGCATTGGTACATGCCACCTTGATGGGATTGTATTGTAATCCCCTGGCACGTTTCTAACTCCATCATTTGGGGCAAGTCTGATTGTCCATGTCCCAAATTGAACATCTCCTCCCTCTCTTTTTCCACTCTGAAATTTAACAGGGATCACTTTTCAGTTAAAATGTAAACACCTAAGAATAATTGTGTGTTAATTACAGAGTTCAACCACTAGTACTAGAACAACAACAACAACAAATATTAAAAAGGATAAAGTATTACATTGTACATCTAGAGTGTTGCTCTATGGGGGCAAACTGTTGAAATCGTTACCTAATATATACTAAACTGATCTTCTGTATATAAAGAGAATTGAAAATGAATCATGATGTGATTGAAAGGGAGAGGGAGAGGGAAAGGGGAGGGTTGTGGGTGGGAGGGAAGTTATGGCGGGGGGAAAGCCATTGTAACCCATAAGCTATACTTTGGAAATTTATATTCATTAAATAAAGTTAAATTATAAAAAAAGAAAAGAAAGTACAACATATATATATATATATATAAAAAGTTGCTTGCAACAGCTGTATCCCATATCAGAATGATTATTCCAGTCCTCATACCTCTGCCTCTTATACAACTTCATGCTAAAGTTTCAGGGGAGGTAGCAAATGATGACCCAAGTTGCTGGGGTCCCTACTATGCATATGGAAGAGTGGACTGAAGTTCCTAACTCCTGGCTTCATCCTGGCCAGGATGGGTATTTGGGGAGTGAGCTAGAGAACAGAAGATCTCTGCATCACATTATTTTTGCCTCTCCTTATCTTCTTTCTTTCCTTCTCCCTCTCTGTCACTGTTTCAAATATATAAAATGATTAATTATTATTATTTTCAAAAAGATCTGTGAAGCAGAATTATAGACAGAGAGAGGGAGAGGCAGAGAAGAGGTCTTTCATCCTCTGGTTCATTCACCAAATGGCCACAAGGAGGCTGGAGCTGGGTCAATTTGAAGCCATGAATCAGGAGTTTCTCCCAGGTCTCCCAAATGGGTGCAGGGGCCCAAGCACTTGAGTCATCTTTCAATGTGTTACCAGGCCATAAGTAGAGAGCTGGATTGGAAGAAGTACAGCCAGGACACAAGCTGGAGCCCATATGGGATGCAGTGCAGCAGGCAAAGGCTTAACTTATTATGCCACAACACCAGTCCCAATTAATTATTTTTTAAAAAAATATAAGAATATCAACAGCCATTTGTTACATATACTATAATTATATTAAATTCACAAGTTAAAGCATAAGACCTTTTGCACATTGGACAAGACAATGCTCACCAATATGGTCTCTAAAACCAACCATAAATGCAGATTTAAACTTGCATACACATGCATAGAAAGGTTGGAATAAAGGAATGATATATAAGTACTAACAAAAGATTTTAGTGATCAATTTACAACACTATGAATTTTATACTGATTAAATTAATATTTGAGCAGAAATGTTTATGTGTTTCGAACATTTTTGAACCTAATAAACCCATTTATTATCTTAAAGCTTATAAAACCATAAAGATAGTCAAATTTATAAACTATTACAGGATTTAGCATATGTTAGAATTTTATCATAAGTATTGAGACAGTTAAAACTTATCAATAAATCAAAGCTCAAATAACAAATAATTTGTTTATTTTGTATGCACACCTAATTTAGAATATATATTAAGATGATAATAAAAATGAATAAACATTAAAATATGTAAAAATGTTACAAAAGATCAGACACATTCCATAAATATCCTCTGGGAAAAGCAAGTTAAAATCTAAACAATAATCTAAAGTGAACAACTGCAATATATTGGAAAACAAAATACTGAAATGAGAAAAGAATCTAAAGTGAATATAAAAGCAAGTATTAAAGGAATTTTACAGCTGGTAACAGTACAAACAGGGGATAATGCTGTGGTGCCTTGGGTTATGCTGTCACCCACAATGCTGACATCCCATATTAGCATTGGTTCAATCCCCTGCTGCTTCCCATCCAGCTCTGGCTAATGTACATGGGAGAGCAGTGGAAGATGGTCCAAGTGCTTGGTCCCTGCCACCTATGTGGAATACTGAAATGAATCTCCTGGCTCCTGGCTTTAGCCTGCTCCAGCCCCAGCCATTGTAGCCATTTTGGGAATGAATCAGTAGATGGAAAATCTCTCTCCCTCTCTGTCTCTCTCTTTTTCTCTCTTTCTCTCTCTCTCTCTGTAACTGCATTTAATTTTTTTTATTTGACAGATAGATTTGACAGTGATAGAGAGAGACAGAGAGAAAGGTCTTTCTTCTGTTGGTTCACTCCCCAAATGGCTACAATGGGTGAAGCTACGCCAATCCGAAGCCAGGAGCCAGGTGCTTCCTCCTGGTCGCCCATGCAGGTGCAGAGCCCAAGCACTTGGGCCATCCTCCACTACCTTCCCGGGCCACAGCAGAGAGTTGGACTGGAAGAGGAGCAACTGGGACTAGAACCCAGCGCCCATATGGGATACCAGCACCACAGGCAGAGGATTAACCAAGTGAGCCACAGCGCCGGCCCCTGTAACTGCATTTTAAATAAATAGTTTTTTTTTTTTTAAGTACAAAACCAAATATGCCTAAGGGTTACTTAAATAGAAATTATAAAAGATTGAGTTATTATTCATAATCACTATATAGAAATTGAAGAAACCATTACAAATGTATTAAGTGGTGCCAGAATATTAAAAAAAAAAAGTATGTAAGTTTTTCATAGACAATTTTGTGGGGTTGTTGAAAATTTTATTCCAATATTAATATAATATAATAAGATTTTATAATATTTTAAATTTCAATTGTTGTAACATAAAGTATGTGCATTTATATGTTTCAATAATACAGATTTACAGTATTGCCTTACAAAGGTTTGATATATTATATAGGATGATATATAAAATTGATTTTCTGAATAGTGACTAATAATGAAGTTATTTGATTCATTAATTTTTTTCAATATTTAAATTAGTTTAATTTTGCTTTTGGCCATTTTGCAATAACTTATCACTTGTGAATTATGAATTTTCTTTCTTTTTTTAAAAGATTTATTTATTTTACTTGAAAGTCACAGTTACACAGAAAGAGGAGAGGCAGAGAGAGAGTGAGAGAGAGAGAGGTCTTCCATCCGCTAGTTCACTCCCCAGATGGCAGCAACAACCAGAACTACGCCAATCCAAAGCCAGAAGCCAGGAGCTTCTTCTGGGTCTCCCAAGTGGGTACAGGAGCCCTAGTACTTGGGCCATCCTCTACTGCCTTTCCTGGCCATAGCAGAGAGCTAGATTGGAAGTGGAGTAGCGGAGTCTGGTAAAAGTGCCCATATAGGATGCTGGCACAGCAGGCGGCAGTCTTACCCGCTATGCCACAGTGCTGGCCCTGAACTTTCTCTTAAATTTGCAGGAATTCCAAAGAAATCTGATACTTATTCTTTTAATTAAATTGCATTTACATAGCAAGTCTTTCAACTATGTTTCTTTTTATGTTTTCAGTGTTCACACATCTACAAGTCTGTTATGAAAGATAAGAACTCCCTAATAATTGACTCCATGGGGCGCTCTGCCAGAAACTAAGAAAGAACTTTTCCTTTTATCCTTATGGAAAAATCTGCTGGAGTAAAATGGTAAATTATGAATTTCAGGCTATTTCATGTCTTATGTTTCTTAAGCTTTTCTTTTTTTTTTTTTTGAAGATATATTTTGTGTTAGTTTTTTTTTTTCAATAATGTTTTTCTGTGTTCAAATATTTGTCCAAGCCACTTCACTTTTGTTGAAATCTTCTGTTTTTTTCAGCAAATAATGGTAATTTTGATCATTTTCACTATTCTCTTTTGTGACAGTCATGCCATTTTTAGAACTGGGAAGGAAAAATGTTTGGGCTCATTTTTACTGAATGATGAAAATGGCAGATAGAGAACCAGGAGAAGATACCGAATAGCTAATGCTATTCATTCTACTGGAGTGGAAGAGGTAATAACAGCACAAACTTAGGATGAGGAGAAAATTATGTTTCAACTGGAAGCAGGAAAGAGCTTGATGGAATTTTTACTTGACAAGATTAATCTCTCTAGTGTCAAAACTTCCAATTAGCCTTCAATATTATTCGCACTGTTGAAGTCATTTGGAAATTTCCAATGGAAAATTACCAACAGAAAAATTTCAGGGAGCAAATACAGTTTCATTTATTTCAGGAGTAGGAGGTTAGCCTTGGCCATGAAAATAGAAGTTGCAGTAAAACTCTCATAAGTTCATGGAAAGTTTCAGGAATATAAAAGCAAAAATGATTTTAAGGTGCAAAAAAGATACATAGAAGATTCATTAATTTTTCATAAAAAATTATATTACCCTCAAATCAGTTAAAACTTCCACTAATGAAGGCACCTCTGAAAGGATGAATGCTTTAGTATTAATCATTTGTAGCCATCAAATACTGGGGAATATAATAAAAGTCTAAACCATAAAAACACAGTTTGATTTTTATCATTTATAGATTAATCTAGAATTTTTATGCTTGAGGTGCTGCTTCTCAGGATATTTTTCTGTAGGGAACTGGCTTGTTAGCTGATATTGTAATAGCAAGGGCTGAAACAGGCCAGATCCAGGAGCCTGGAATTCAGTTGGTGTCAGTGGTTGGCAGAACCTCAAGTTTTAGAATCATCACCTGCTGCCTCCCAGGTTGTGCTTTAACAAGTTAGATTAGCGACCTCAGGATTCAACCAAGAGACTCTGGTATGGCATGCAGACATTGCAGTGGGATTTTAACTGCTGCACCAAATGTCTGCTCCAGAAGGTATCTATGATGAGATAAACTAAAAATGCATTTGAGTAAACAAACAGATGTTTTTATTAATCCTAGTATGTCCCTGTGTCTTCAGTATGCAAATTCAATCACTCAAAAAAGAGTCCTACATAAAGGATCTCTGAGTAATTTATTTTTAAAAGACTGTCCTGCCGATAGACTCCCAGTACTTGTACTAAGGACATACTCTGCTAGTTTGTCACTTCATTCTTGCTCTCTTATTGCTCTGAGTATTAATTTAATGCATTTTCACCCAAATGGAAAAGAAAGTTTTACAAGTTAAGTAGTGGAAAAAGCAAAGTTATCAATATGTGAAATTATAGCATTCCATAATGTTATTTTTCATTTATTACAGAGCTTTCTTTTTTATTAAACATAAATGTATAGGCATAACCTAATGAACCATTTGCATATTCTGATATAAACCTCAAGTTTAGGCTAAAAATCTTTTTCAGAAGTCATGTGAATTAAAGTTTTACATTCATCATTAATATAAGCTGCTAGAATATATTTATTGAATAACATTTAGTAAATTTAGTCA
This sequence comes from Lepus europaeus, assembly GCF_033115175.1. Taxonomy (NCBI): domain Eukaryota; kingdom Metazoa; phylum Chordata; class Mammalia; order Lagomorpha; family Leporidae; genus Lepus; species Lepus europaeus. The sequence goes on along the minus strand of NC_084832.1, from coordinate 49,958,493 downwards.
TTTGCTATATCTTAAGTTCCATTTTTGCAAATTTCCATTCTAGATATGGTGGGAGACATTAATTAGAAATGTAAGTGTTAAGGAAACAAACTACAAATAATATATACTTTAACAATAATACAATTAAATGTATATGGTTTATACAAGCAAATCAAATTTTAAATCATGAAAATTAAAGAGGCCCTCAGCTCACGAAAAGTATAGTATGAAAATCTTCATGTATAAATGCATGATTTCATTTATTCCTTGACATCAAAATGCATTTGAAAGATACTCTTTAAAAGGCAGATCCAAAAAGACAGCACCTTAAGAGATAGTAATTCCCTATGTACATTTTCAGATGTCCTTAAATATTAAGCATATGTTTTAAATTATGTGGGTTTGTTAAAAATATTTAAAAAGAAATAAATGTCAATGCAACAGCTATCACAACATATCTTGTTAAACAATTTATACATATATTGTATATTACATATGATTCTTATTTTCTATAATGTTCAATATTATTTCTAATCCTTATCTTCTTATATACATATATTAGATGTATACATTTTTGTTTTGCAATATTTTTATTAATATTAAATCAAAACATTGTTTATTTTTGTTTTTAAATGTTTGTGCAAAAACATTATTTCATATAAGTTGTTACATCAGATATTATTGTCTTTCTGTAGAGATATTTTTCTTGATTGAGTGCCTACTTTAATTTTTAATGTAGCCATCCAAATGACTGGAAAGATCACACTATTTAGAGCACCATAGTTAGAATACTGTTCTTTATAATATTTCTAAAAATATAGCTCTATGAATTAATTTCATTTACAGACTCTTGATAGTATGATGTATTAACCTTCCTTGTAGTTCTCCATTTTTAAATAGACTTCAGTCTAGAAACTTCCTGCTTCTACCTAAAGTATTCGATTTCCAAAAATAAATATAAATTAGAATAGGCTGATAGATGCATCCCAATAAGCTTGGCTACGCTACGATAAAAATATCATAGAAATGTTTCCTAATAACAAAAGGAAAGTAGTTTATTTCTGAAGTAAATGCTCCATTTAACTTGTGAATTCTGTGTCGTCACTCAGTGAAGCTCTTTTGACCTTGTGGCACACTCATCCCAACATGTGCTTCAATTTCACAATAACAAGGAACAAGAATGCTCAAGGGGCTGGCAAGTTGTGGTGTAGCAGGTAAAGCCGTCGCCTGCAGTGCCGGCATCCCATATGGGCGCTGGTTCTAGTCCCGGCTGCACCTCTTCAGATTCAACTCTCTGCTATGGCTTGGGAAAGCGGTAGAAGATGGCCCAAATGCTTGGGCCTCTGTACTCACCTGGGAGACCCGGATGAAACTCCTGGCTCCTGGTTCAGATTGGCACAGCTCCAGGTGTTGCGGCCAATTAGGGAGTGAGCTAGCGAATGGAAGACCTCTCTTTCTCTGCCTCTCCTTCTCGCTCTGTGTAACTCTTTCAATTAAATAAATATTTTTTTTTAAAAGAGTTCCTTCTTAGCAGTTAGCCTCCAATTGCATACAGATGAGATATCTAGTCTAATGTAGAGGTTTATTACAAAGGAGAAATGAAGAGTTCATTTATGGATAAAATAAATTAAGATTGGTAAATGCAGAATGAGAAAGACATAACCTAACAAATATAAACTAAGTTTCTCAGTATGAGCTGGCATTGATTTGATGTCTCCAATATAAAAAAGTAAAATAGTAATTCAGACATTTGACTTTTTAAAGACTTATTTAAAAGGTATAATTAAAGACATAGAGGGAGAGAGAGAGAGAAAGAGATTGAGAGAGAAGGAGAGAGAGAATCTTTCATCCACTGCCTCCTTCCCTCCCCAAATGGCCTCAGTGACTAGGGTCAGGCCAAGCTGAAGACAGGAGCCAGGAGCTTCATCTAGATTTTACATGTAAGTAGCAGGGACCCGAGCACTTGAGGCATCTTCTGCTGCTTTCCCAGCACTCTGTCTGATGTTTCATTGCAATATGGAATGTATAATGACTTTTCTGTAATTACAGTAACTTTTATAACAGCTCTTGAAAAATGTTCAGATTCCTATGCACTTGAATATTTAACAAACCTGAAGTCGTGATTAGTGTAAATAGCTTGCGATTCAGTCTTAGAGTTTTAGAATACGTGCACTTTTTAAGGGAGAGAGATCGCTGGTGAAAAAGAAGTAAACATTTTTGTATTCTTTTCTGTATTATTAGAAAATATAATGCTGTAGTGTGTGTGTTGTTGTGTAATGTCCATAATTTAAAATTTTCCTGTGTAATGTCTGCTTGTTTGAAGATATGTAAGTCTTTAACAAAAAGAGCCTCCAAATTATGTACAATTAAGTTTGGCGTGTTTATACACTCATGCTCAACTATTTTACTTAAGTTTTAGTTCTTTTAACCGCTAGTGGGTTACCTAACATATTCTTCACTTATTATTCCAATCTTCACATAGTGGCTACCAATGATTTTCTATCCAGCTCAATTTCAATTTCCTTTCTCTGAACAGGCATTTATTTATGGATGTGTCCATCACATGACTAAATCACTTATGTCATTCTTGAAAAGATATTCCAAGAGGAGGAGAGGATAGATGTAGTATAGGAGATATTTATGGCAAAATTTTCTATATACAATGTAATGATGCATATATAATATTATACATTTGGAAAACCCATAGATATACACAACACAGGTTTAATTAATAATAATGTTTCAATATTGATTTATTAATTATAGCAAACATGCATCACAAGTGCATGATGTTAATGATAAGAGGAATTGAGGATGAGAGGAATATATAACTGTCTTTGATTTATGTTCAATTGTTCTGTAAACCAAAGCATTCTACGAGACATTTAAAGAAGAACTAACTCTAATTCTTCTCAAACTATTCAGAACAATCGAAAAAGGGGGAATTCTCTCAAATTCTTTTTATGAAACCATCATCACCTTAATTCCTAAGCCAGAAAAAGATGCAGCATTGAAATATAATTATAGACCAATATCCCTGATGAATATAAATGCAAAAATACTCAATAAAATTCTGGCCAATAGGATGCAACAATACATCAGAAAGATCTTCCACCCAAACCAAGTGGGATTTATCCCTGGTATGCAGGGATGGTTCAGTGTTCGCAAAACAATCAATGTGATACACCACATTAACAGACTGCAGAAGAAAAACCATATGATTCTCTCAATAGATGCAGAGAAAGCATTTGGTAAAATACAACATCCTTTCATGATGAAAACTCTAAGCAAACTGGGTATGGAAGGAACATTCCTCAATACAATCAAAGCAATACATGAAAAACCCACGGCCAACATCCTATTGAATGGGGAAAAGTTGGAAGCATTTCCGCTGAGATCTGGAACCAGACATGGATTTGCACTCTCACCACTGCTATTCAATATAGTTTTGGAAGTTTTAGCCAGAGGTATTAGGCAAGAAAAAGAAATTAAAGGGATACAAATTGGGAAGGAAGAACTCAAACTATCCCTCTTGCAGATGATATGATTCTTTATTTAGGGGACCCAAAAACTCTACTAAGAGACTATTGGAACTCAATAGAAGACTTTGGCAAAGTAGCAGGATATAAAATCAATGCACAAAAATCAACAGCCTTTGTATACACAGGCAATGCCACTGCTGAGGAAGAACTTCTAAGTTCAATCCCATTCACAATAGCTACAAAAACAAATACCTTGGAATAAACTTAACCAAGGACGTTAAAGATCTCTACGATGAAAACTACAAAACTTTAAAGAAAGAAATAGAAGAGGATACCAAAAAATGGAGAAATCTTCCATGCTCATGGATTGGAAGAATCAATATCATCAAAATGTCTATTCTCCCAAAAGCAATTTGTACATTCAATCAATTACAAATCAAGATACTGAAGTCCTTCTTCTCAAATCTGGAAAAATAATGCTGAAATTCATATGGAGACATATGAGACCTTGAATAGCTAAAGCAATCTTGTACAACAAAAACAAAGCTGGAGGCGCCACAATACCAGATTTCATGACATACTACAGGGCAGTTGTAATCAAAACAGCATGGTACTGGTACAGAAACAGATGGATAGACCAATGGAACATAATAGAAACACCAGAAATCAACCCAAACATCTACAGCCCACTTATATTTGATCAAGGATCCAAAACCAATCCCTGGAACAAGGACAGTCTATTCAATAAATGGTGCTGGGAAAACTGGATTTCCACATATTGAACCATGAAGCAAGACTCCTATCTTTCACCTTACACAAAAATTCACTCAACATGGATTAAAGACTTAAATCTATGATCCGACACCATCAAATTATTAGAGAATATTGGAGAAAACCTGCGAGATATAGGTACCAACAAAGACTCCTTAGAAAAGACCCCAGATGACAGGCAGTCAAAGCCAAAATTAACTATTGCTTCAAATTGAGTAGTTTCTGTTCTTCAAAAGAAATAGTCAGGAAAGTGAAGAGGCAACTGACAGAATGGGAAAAAAATATTTGCAAACTATGTAACAGATAAAGGGTTGATAACCAGAATCTACAAAGAAATCAAGAAACTCCACAACATCAAAACAAACAACCCACTTAAGAGATGGGCCAAGGACCTCAATAGATATTTTTCAAAAAGGAAATCCAAATGGCCAACGGAAACATGAAAAAATGTTCAAGATCACTAGCCATCAGGGAAATGCAAATCAAAACTTCAAAGAGGTTTCACCTCACCTTGGTAAGAATGGCTCACATTCAGAAATCTATCAACAATAGATGCTGGCCAGTATGTGGGGAAAAAGGGATACTAACCCACTGTTGGTGGGAATGCAAACTGCTAAGCCACTATGGAAGTCAGTCTGCAGATTCCTCAGAAACCTGAATATAACCCTACCATACAACCTAGCCATCCCACTCCTTGGAATTTACCCAAAGGAAATTAAATTGGCAAACAAAAAAGCCATCTGCACATTACTGTTGATTGCAGCTCAATTCACAGTAGCTAAGAACTGGAAACAACCGAAATGCCCATCAACAGTAGACTGGATAAAGAAATTATGGGACATGTACTCTATAGAATACTATACAGCAAAATATCCTCCCTGTGATTTAACCAAAAAGTGTTTTTTAATGTGTTGGGGAAATATAAATGATTTATATCGTTCTTGTGAAAAAGTAATCATTTTTCTAATTATTGTGGCACCTATCTAATGACCAAGAGAACAATAAGTCTTAGGCTGAAGGTAACACTTTGTTTAAATAGCAATAACATAGATGAAATGAGACTGGTTCTGTTGTGAACAATGCTTAACAACTGAATCAAGAAAGCAAGAAAACAGCCCTACTTCTGGACACTGTGTTATGCCATAAAAATCTGTTGTTTTACTGTTTTAGTTGGGGTTTTCCATTTCCTATAGATAAGAACATCCCACTTAATAGCACACTCTGAGTTTTGCTTATGCCTTTTTAAACTTACTAGAACAATTGCCTTCTACAACTTCTTATTTTTAACTCCCTTTCTTCCATTCAAAATAACCTGGACTTTGAAAGAAATACAGAAAACATGAGAAAACAATGAAAGAATAAAATGTCCAATAATACAGGTACCTGAAATATACATATAGACTTGAATGGTTGATTACTTCAGATAAAAGATCCAATTTGTATATATTTGTATACATCACACACACATATAAACCTTAAAATATATGTCTTTTTTGTTATGGTTAAATAGATTCAGTTTTTGCTTTAACTTACCTTGCCATGTTTGCAAAGATATCTTGACCACTATATTATCTGTGCTTGGTTTTACACAATAGAATATTTTCTATGGGTACATTTTCATTATTGAGGATATTTTGAAGATTGCAATGGAACTCAATTCTATAGGCAGATGTGAAAGAACTGTTTTACTCAGCAAATTTTGGTTTCATAAAAAGCCTTATTGAATACCTAGTGAAGTGAAGACTAAGTTGTATAACTCACTGTCAGATAGCAGATGTTAAAAAAAGATTAGACACAGTAGTTGGATACACATGTGCTAAAAACACATATATAAAACTCTCGTGCTCCTTTTGGTCTAAGATTCAAATAGTTCTGGTCCAACTAGCTTTAACCAAAGAATATAGATCGAATCACTTGAAAATAAAAGAAACAATGTCAATGGCATACTCTTTTTGTGTATTCTTTTCTAGATTATAAAGAAATATTTTGAATTATTCTATTGATTCATATAGTATGATGGTTACTGAACAAGGTTTGCTAAGGAGCAGCATTTTCCAAAGCTAATTGAGATCACCACTGCTTTTACTCTCAACTATCCCTGATAGCTACTCCTAAATTCTTTATTTTGTCATATTCACATCCTTTTGCTGGAGCAAAAACTTCAATCATTTGGAATTTAGTGCAATCAATTTGTACTACTTTTTTGTTTATTTGTTTTAGCAACAATTTGGTTTAATACATGTAAGCAAAGTAGGATTTAAGAGTAGTGTCCAAGAATACATGTGACACTGGTTCCCAGTGATTAGGCACTGAGATTATATTCCTAACACTTCAATTTTCTGTAGACGATCACATATGTATGACTTTTCATTCTAACACAGAAGTGGCCAAAATGTGCAGAAAACATTGTTCCTCCTACTTCCATCTTCCATATCTTCCCAAGTTCACATAATTGAAAACACAATTTATGTTTCATACCTTAACCACAAATGGATTAATATATGTACTTTTGAAAAAAATGAAAATGCTAAACATTCTTAGGTATAGAGATTAATATAATACTATCCATCTATACTCAGCAAAAAGTATCAATTGTCTATGACACTGTGATGAACTGCTTGAAAACTCAGGGGCTTACAGCCATATCCCTGTACTTGGTTACAATCCTTGCTATTTTATCTAGACTCTATCTAGGCAGGCTGTTATTCTGCTGGTCTTACCTGGATCCACTCATATGGATGCTGCTATCTGACAGACTGAGCCTACGTGGTCAAAAACAATTAAGGTTTTATGTCTGGTGGTTAGCTCTAGCGAACTTGTTCCTTTACTCTGGTCTCTATTTCCTGAAAACTGTTAAATAGGTCTAGAAATGTGATTAATTTTTTCCAATATATATATATATATATATATATTTTTTTTTTTTTTTGACAGGCAGAGTGGACAGTGAGAGAGAGAGAGACAGAGAGAAAGGTCTTCCTTTTGCCGTTGGTTCACCCTCCAATGGCCGCCGCGGTAGCGCGCTGCGGCCAGCGCACCGCGCTGTTCCTGTGGCAGGAGCCAGGTGCTTCTCCTGGTCTCCCATGGGGTGCAGGGCCCAAGCACTTGGGCCATCCTCCACTGCACTCCCTGGCCACAGCAGAGAGCTGACCTGGAAGAGGGGCAACCGGGACAGGATCGGTGCCCCGACCAGGACTAGAACCCGGTGTGCCGGCGCCGCAAGGCGGAGGATTAGCCTGTTGAGCCACGGTGCCGGCTAATTTTTTCCAATATATTTGACAACAACATTTCCACAATGATGATGTTTACTTCTGAGTACTTTACATAAGCAGGAACACATATTGATTATTCAATTTTTAAAATTTTTTATTTAATTAATATACAGGGAACAAATTTCATATATTTCATGTATACAGTTTTAAAAGTATAATGATACTTTCCACTCTACCTCCCTCTGTCATTTCCACTCTCCCTTCTTCTTTTCTCACTTTTCTTTATTTTTAGAATGACGTGCTTTCAATTTACTTGATAAATACAAGCTTTATCTTTTACTAAATAAAGAGTTCAACAAGAAGTAAGTAGAAAAAATCACTGTTCCACAAGAGTATAGTCAAGGGCTATAAACAATAATCAAATCTCAGAAGGTCAATTTCATATACATTTTGTTGTTGTTTTTGTTGTAGTCTCCAGCCATACCACCCTGAAAGTATCCTATCTTGGCTGATTGTTCCACTTTTAATGATTTATTTTTGATCAGACAATTCAAATGTGAGTCTGAGAGCCTGATCCCTCCATTCTAATTGCCTTCATTGAAGTGAAGTTAAATAGCAATATCTCATTGTTTCCAAGAGCCATTATTTCATTAAGGATGCATTTGATAGGTTCCCTCTCTTCATTACACAAAGGTAAACATAATTTACACATTATAGATAGGGACCAGAAAAATATTTACAGTTCATCAAAAATTCAGATGCTATTCAAGGAATGGAAATGATGTAATTCATAGCATAAATTAAAGGTTGGATACAAGATATCTAATTTTAAACCTGAAGAGAACCATGTTTAGTAATATATTCTTCTAGATATGTAGATATTTAAATACAAGAGCACAAAAATTTGATATCCTTTTGTAAATAAAAATATTTCACTTGTGAGAAAAAAAAATACTGGCTGGTATTGCATTCCAGTGGGTAGAGGTGCTACATGTGATGTCAACATCACAGGTAGGTGCCAGTTTAAGTCCTGGATGCTCCACTTCTGATCCAGCTCCTTGCTACTATGCATGGGAAATCAATGGAAGATGGCCTAAGTGCTTTAGTCCCTTCACTCAGACAGGAAATCTGGAGGAAACTCCTAATTTGGGGCTTTGGCCTGGCACCGTACTGGCCATTGTGGGAGTGAACCAGTGAATGGAAGATCTCTCTTTCTCTCCCTCTCTCTGTGTAACTCTGACTTTCAAATAAATACATAAATCTTAAAAAGAAAGGAAAAAATACAACAGCAGTTAGAGAAGTATAGAAATTTTCCTCAAATGAACAGATGTCATAGATTTTAGGATTGGTGTACCTATATTCTCAGTATCTACTGCTCAACTATGCTGTTACCTTATGAAAGTGGCAGTTACTATATATGTAAACAAATAGTTATGCATACGTTCCAATAGAATTATTTACAAATCTGACCACAAGTGCTGTTTGTCCCATGAGACACATTTTGTTTTCCCATAATCAAAAGAAAAAAGTAAGAAAGCAAGCAAACATAAATATAAGATAAATAGCCCAGATAATCTCTTGAATTGACTACTAACTGGAAGGGACTAAGGGCTCTACTCCCCCTAGAGGTGTTTTATAGCTGAGCAAAACTTCTCTTAGGACAAGAAGGTCCTTATTCCTCATATCCTAGTAGTTGGACATGAGCACAGTCCCATTTTCTCTAGTTGCTGAAAGTAAGTATGTACAGCAATTGTGTAAGTGGCTACTATGCAAACTTTGAGTCTTTAGTGACAAAATATTCTTCTCTACCCCAACCTACAAATATATTCTAAATTTATTCCCATGAAACTGAGGCAAACATCCTCTTGGATGGAGCACCCGCAGACTCCAGGCTTTAGTCTATCACAAATCTGGCCATTGTAGCCAACGGAGGAGTGAACAAGTGGATGGAAGATACATCTCTCTTTTTCTCTCTCTCTCTTTCACTCTGCTTGTAACAGAAATAAATAAATAATTAAAAGAAATAATTAAAATAAATAATTAAACAAATAAATCTCTTTAAGAACTTTGAAAATTTTTTCTATAGTTTTATTAACTTAAAAGATTGATCAGCAATGTAGGAAAGTCTCAATTAATTTTTATTTGGAAATTCACTGGTAGGAATCTAGAATTGTCTTATTGTGTTTTCATTTGCATTGCCTTTCACCATAAATAGAATCAAATTTTTATTGTACTTATTCAACTTATAATCCAATTTAATTATATAATATTATTTATATTCATATATTCAATTTGTGAATATTTTGATTAATATTTGTTGAGAACATGTTGCCTATGTATCTAAAGGATAATACTGTTTGCTCATGTAATATCTTGAACAGCTTGCTATTCAGGTAATACTGTTACAGAATAAGTAGGGACAAATCCCGTTTTTATGTTCTCTGAGTTTGTGCTTTATTAATATTAATTCTCCCAAAAATATTTGGAGAAAGTCACTAATGTAACTAGTGAATAGAAATTTAATTTCTTTATGAGAAAATATTGATTTAGTCTGTTCATCAGGTATATGGATGCTCAAATTCTATTTTTATTCTTCAGGGAATTGTGTTTAGTTATGGTTTTCAAGGGTTTTCTTATTTCATATTTCACTTATCTTCACAAAATTTTTGGCACATTGTTGATCATAGTATTTTCTTTTTGTCACTTTAAAATTTATAGGTTTTACAGTGATGTTTTCTTTCATCTCTTATATTGATACTGGTGTGTTTGTGTGTGTATGCTTCTCTTTCTGTCTTGGCTATTTGTTATACAGATTTAGCCATCTTATTAGTTTTTTCTAAGAAATGAATGTTGACATTTTAAAAACATTTATTGATTTTTCATACATTGAGGGAAATAGACAAAAAGACAAAGAACAATATACCATCCTCTTATTTTATCCCCCAAATGCCCTAAATTCTAGTCAGGAGGTGAGAACCATAAAATTAACCCAATTAATATTTAACAAAGCTACCAACAATGTACATTGGAGAAAAGACAGTTTTATCAGTACATGATGCTGGCAATACTGGATATACCTATGTAGAAAAAAATCAAATTAAATCCCTACCTCATACCATATATAAAACTCAACTTAACATGTATCAAAGACCTAAATGTAAGACTTGAAACTATGATACTCCTAAAATAAAATATATGAGAATGCTTCAAGAAATTGATGAAGACATTTTTGTTAGTAAGGCCCAAAAGGTGCAGGCAACAAAAGCAAAACTAGACAAATTGGATTATATCAAATTCAGAGGCTTGTACACAACAAACTAAGCAAGGAGTATTTAAGAGACATCCTAAAGAAGGAGAGAAAATATATTTAATCTATGTATCCAATGATTAATATACAGAATATATCAAGTTAAAAAAAAAACTCAGCAATAAAAAATGGACACAGTTATACCATGAGCAAAGGAAATGAGTAGACAGTTTTCAACAGAAGATATACAAATGACCAACAAATATAAGAAAATGTGTTCATATCACTAGCCATCAGTGAAATACAATCAAATCTACAATGAGATATCACCTCACCCCTATTTGAGTGACTATTATGTTAAAGACAGAATAACAAATTCTGTCAAAGACATGGAGAAATGGGAACTCATGCATTTTATGTGGGATTGTAGATTACTACAGCCACCATGGAAAACAATATTGAAAAGAAAAAAAAAAAACTGCAAATAGAACTGCCATATGATTTAGTAATTCCACTATTGGGTATGTAGCCAAAGGACATAAAATCATTTTATGATCAAGGTACTTGTTCCACTACATTTATTGCTGCACAGTTCAAAAAAAAAAATAAGTATGGATTCAACCAAGTTGTCCATTATTAGATGAATGGATAAAAGCAATGTGGTATGTACCTATAATCAAATATTATTCAGCCATAAAAATAAATGAAACCCCAATGTTTTCAGTAAAAGAGATGAATTGAAGAGCATCATGTTTTGAAAAATAAGCCAAAACATAGAAAGACAGATGGAATCTTAAACAAGGTCAATCAAACACAATAGAGTGATTGCTAGAGGCTGGGAGAAGCAAGGGGAATCAGGAGTTTGGATAATGGTTACCAAACTATCCAATGAATACCTCCTGGAATTAGCTAGACTCAGGAGGTATTTGTGGTTCCCAATGATCTTTTATATATTTATGAACAAATATAAACAAAGAGATACAATTTTCTAGTCATTAAGTAACATCAAAGAAGGGGAATGGATGATTACCTGATTTGATGTTTATACATTCTATATGTGTCTTAAAATGTTACAGTGTATCCCACATATAAATAATTATTAATAAAATTAAAATAGATATTATCTTCATTATATCCTTCCTGTCCTCAGCTATATAGTAATCACTTTTGAGTAATTCTATATATTCTCACATAGTCAATACAACAAACAACCCTCTATCAAAGACTGACAGGAAATAACCTTACAGACTTTGTGGCTCCTCTCCTCACACTTCCCTCTGCTTTGCTGTCTGTCTCATAGATTAAAGGCATGGCTCTCTTTCAAACTCTGCTCTTTATGCAGCAGAGCTCCCTATTTAGCTTGAAATTTAGCACCTTTTTTCTTTTTCTTTTTTTTTAAAGGAGAGCCAGAGAGAGAGAGACAGAGACAGAGACAGAGACAGAGAGGTCTTCCATCCAATGGTTCACTCCCCAACTGGCCACCACAGCTGGAGCTGCGCCTATCCAAACCCAGGAGCCAGGAGCTTCCTCCGGGTCTCCCATGCGGGTGCAGGGGCCCAAGGAATTGGGCTTCTACTACTTTCCCAGTCCATAGCAGAGAGCTGGATTGGAAGTGGAGCAGCCTGGTTTTGAACTGGCGCCCATATGGGATATCGGCGCTTCAGGCCAGGGTGTTAACCCACTGTGCCACAGACCTGACCCTAGCACCTTTTTTCATACATCTGCAAATTTCATTGTTAGTCATCCAGTAGAATAAACAGATCATTCTCATTAGTTTTCCTCTCTCATAAATCACAATTGCATCTTACCTATTGTCACAAACCAGATACCTATATTGTCCAGTGGTATGATGGTTTAGCTGAGGTGGTAGTCTAGTACAAGTTTTTCTGTCATAGCTGATAGTTGATGTTCCTCTGCATGGCTTTTAATTCTACAATTTAAATGCCTTTTGCAAGAAACTTAAAAAATCAAGCTAATTGCAAATTATCAATGGACATGTTACTAAAGTTTGTAAAGTGATTACTATAATTTTATTGCAATTTATGTTTTCTAATGTCTGAGTTTTATTTTTTTATATTTTTTTTATTTTTATTTTTTTAAACTTTTATTTAATGAATATAAATTTCCAAAGTACAGCTTATGGATTACAATGGCTTTCCCCCCGCCATAACTTCCCTCCCACCCGCAACCCTCCCCTTTCCTGCTCCCTCTCCCCTTCCATTCACATCAAGATTCATTTTCAATTCTCTTTATATACAGAAGATCAGTTTAGTATATATTAAGTAAAGATTTCAACAGTTTGCACCAACATAGCAACACAAAGTGAAAAATACTGTTGGAGTACTAGTTATAGCATTAAATCACAGTGTACAGCACATTAAAGACAGAGATCCTACATGATATTTTTAAAAAATTGATTACTTTTGTATGCAATTTCCAATTTAACACCAGTTTTTTTTCCATTCTCAATTATCTTTATATACAGAAGATCGATTCAGTATATGCTAACTAAAGATTTCATCAGTTTGCACCCACACAGAAACACAAAGTGTAAAAATACTGTTTTAGTACTAGTTATATCATCCTCCCTTATAAGCAAGTCAAATAACCTTTTATCCAACTTATTCATCCTATTTTACTGTGATATCACTGACATAAACATATTTTTCAACAGGAGTGAAAAATTTATTGCATGTTAAGACTATACTACTATGGGATGTTAAAGCTGTAGGAATTGTAATTTAATTTATAAATAGTATTTGATTTACCTACAAAGATAATAAAATCTTTAATAGAACTTGCTGTCATTATTATTCATCATTCGTAAGTGATATAAATGGAATTAATGCCTTAGAAAGGTTAGCATACTGATAAATTCATGTGCTAAAAATTTATAATTCTAAAAACCTTTCAATAACCTCCCCATCACCCAACCCTTGGGTACTCATTAAAATAAGACAGCTTGTGATCACTATTCCATCTGGCATTAATATAAAGGAGTCCAACTAAATAAAAGTTATAATATTATTCAAAATATAGTTTTAAAATTGAAATAAAAACTATAATGCTTTGATGAAACTAAATTAACTTCTTAAGTTTAAAGTATAGTACAAATGTTAACTAAATGCTTTGTGTTATATCAGAAAAGTGATATCTCAAGTTTAATGGTATGCCAATTTTTAAAACTATAGCAATCACATGAGGAACTAGAGACAAAATAAGTCATCCAGTATTTGAACAGTGGGTCTGAAGCTCATAAATTGGATTTTTCTCTGAACCTTATAAGGATAATGAGGATGCTATTCTCTGACTTTAGTCACTGGACACTTTTCTTCTGTGCCTTTGTTTTGCTATTTTGTTACTCCTATATTCAGAAATAGATTGATGAAACAGAATAGTTCTGAATTTTACAGAAATTAAAATAATCTTAATGAACATTGGAATCACTACAGCTTTATCTGTAAGTCATCTCTCAGTGTAGGGGTAAATGAATCAACTCTTCATGTAATATTAAAGGGTTGAAAAGCCTTTTCTCAATTTAGTTATATTCAATGGATGATCTGAGAAAGCCTACTTAATCCTGTATCAATGGAGACTAATATGATTTCATTTAAACATGCATTACTGGATATCTATTTTTTCCTACAGTGACATGAAAAATGTTCTCTCCCAGGAAAATGGAAAGTCATCTTTTAAGAGTTACAAAGAGAGCACAGAATTATCTCAGAATGAAGGTTCAGAATTATTAGCCCTCTAGCCTCTGAGAGCATGAAGGAAGCCTTTTTCTTGAGCATTTCAGTGAAAGGGTAGAGAATCCAACATTTGGGAATCTATGGCTGGAGGCAGATGTGTGCCTTGTAACTCTTGCTTCTAGGAAGAGTAGTCTGCTCTTCTGAACAGAAGCGGATTTCTATGCCTCTTACCCAAGTAGGAGGCATGACACTAAAAATAAGGCCCCTACCAGCAATGATTACAGTCGATGATAAAATAAATTAAAATTTTATGTTACTGTTTTACATTCCAAATTGTGTCTTCACCAAACAATTTGAATTCATGCTTTGTTGACTTTATCCTTTCTTTAGAATCCTCCTCCTGTCTGACCTGAGTGGTAAATGACTGAAGCCACCTCTCTCTCACATAAAGTTGAGAAAAGGGGAAAGGGAAGATTTAGATCATATTATACTGCTTTAAAAAATAGATACGTTTATCTTGGTCCTACCTTCTTGAGACTAATTTTTTACCAATGTGCTCTGACAATCAAACTGTAAAACTTTATGGAATAAGGTTAAGATGCATGCCTGATTGGATGCTTGGAGTTTTAAGGTCATATCCTGAACCCATGACATTGGGGAGTTCCATTTCAGTATCAGGGGACTAAAGCCTTTTAATAATTATTTGTACTCATTTGGTTGGAAGATTTCTTATGCTATTACATTTCTACATATAACAAAATTATAGTAGTCAGTTTTGTGGATCAATGCATTAAGCTGCCACATGTCTTGCTTGCAACCCGTGTTAAAATGGTGTTTTGAGTCCCTGCTTCTGACCTCCAACCAAGCTCCCTGCTATTGTGCCTAGGAAGGCAGAGGAAGATAGCTCCAATCACTTGGGAGACCTGAATGGATTTCTAAGCTCCTGACTTCATTCTGATTTAGCCATAGCCATTATAGCCATTTGGGGAATGAACCAGTGCATGGAAGATTCTCTCTCTCCCAATTTCTCTCTCTCTGCCTTTCAAATAAATTAATAAATCTTAAAAATTTAATTTAGAAAACACAATAACATTTCTTATTACGGAAGGGCAAATAAAAGGCATGAGTGAAAATGAGTTATTTTCATATTAACATTAGCAGGTTATCTCAAATATTGAGTTTTTCTCCTAAATTTACTATGAAAACCATGAAGCTGAGCATCTAGCCCTATAATAGGATAAACGTGGAAGCATAATACTTGCTAGAGGTTTACAAAAGTCTTGTAATGGGACCTTACAATGAGTAAAATAAAGATTGCTTTATTTATTTTATTGTATCGAAGGAGAAGGTACATTCAAATAAGATGTAAACAGCTACAATGCATGACATATTGCTTGTAAAGTAATATTAAGTGAATGTAAATTACAAAACAATTCATGGAATGTGATATTTTTAGCATTTAATTTAGATCTACATATGGCATGCATAAACGCCAAGGTCTCTGGAGCTTTGCAAACTTACCAGCAAAATAGTAAATATACTAGATTCCATTAAATTGTCAACTCTACCTTCTTTTTTTTTTTTACCTTTTTCCATTTCAAATGTCAAAAATATGCTTAATAACAGAAGATATATCACAGTTTAATAGGTTGGGGATTTTTTAACTCTATGATACATTTTAATATCACTGACAGAACATTTAATAAAATGCTTTTGCTTTTCTTAATCAGAATTTTCACAATTTAACCAATTTTTTGAGCATAATGAATTCTCTGTCAGTTTTCTCTGTTTCTTGTCTTAGAGATTTTTCTCTATGAATCTACTGGTACATTTCATCTAGTATGTGATTTTATTTTTCCCCCATGCCCCAGAAACATTTCTTGTCTACATTCATGTTAACTGATTTTTTTATTTGATAGGCTGATGGACACACACTACACAGAGGGTGAGGGGGAGATTCACAACTCACATACTGGTTCATTCGCCAACTACCCACAAAAACCATGGTTAGCCCACACCAAATTTTTGGGGAGCTTTGTGTGCATCAGGAACCCAAGTACGTGAGCCATTGTTTGCCTCCCAGAGCCTGCATTAGCAGGACGCTACAATCAGAAGTGGAGGCACGACTCGAACTCAGGTACAGACAAACATGTCTCCAGGCCAAATGCCTATACCTAGAGACATTTTTGATGTCACACAGATGTCCAAAACTATTCACTCTAAATTGTCAATAGCGACAAAGTTGGGTACTATCAGGGAAATAATGTTGTAGGAAGCAAATTCACCCCTGTGATATGTATTTCAACTTTCCTAGGGAAAAATTCATCCAAAAAATAACAAATAAAAACATAAATCTCACATATCATTTTAGTTATGAGAATACACAAATTGTAATGCCAAAATTTTACTGAAATAGAGGTTTTTTAGATTTGACTCTCAATAGCATCACTGGGAACATTTTAAAAATGCTATAAAAGTTTTTTAAAAAAAGAAAAAAATGCTAATGCCTCTGCTCTGCCTCCAGAGACTATGGGGCACTTGATATTAAGAATATAGTTGTTCTGGGGACTGAGGATTTTTGTAAAAGTACCCCAGGTGATACGAAACCGAGGGCCAAAGTTAAAGACACTTCTCTAATTTCCTTTCTTCCTTCCTTCCTTCCTTCCTTCCTTCCTTCCTTCCTTCCTTCCTTCCTTCCTCCCTTCCTTCCTTCCTTCCTTCCTTCCTTTTTTTCTTTTTCTTTCCTTCTCTTTTTAACTAGATGAAAACATGTTTCTTTTCAGTAGAAAATAAACTTACTCTGGAATCTCATTTAATAGGAAGTTGGCTTTTGATGCTATCCTTTTAAAATTTTGGCATTTTGTTCACCAGTTTTCTGATAATTTTTTAAATGGAATTAATTTCAACTTGATATGCATTCAGTGTCTACCACAATCTACGAAGTATCAATACTGGATATAGAATATAACGCATGTGCACACTTTTTTAAGTAGTCCCATGAAAGCATGAAATATTTTAAGGTAATATTAAATGCGGCTGCCACTGTGGCATAGTGGGCTAAGCCTTTGCCTGTGGTGCCGGAATCCCATGTGGGTGCCGGTTCATGCTCCGGCTGGTCCTCTTCGAATCCAGCTTTCTGCTAATGGCCTGGGAAAGCAGTTGAGGATGGCTCAAGCGCTTGGGCCACTGCACACTTTTGGGAGACTAAGAAGTTCCTGGCTCCTGGCTCCTGGCTCCTGGCTCCTGGCTCCTGGTGGGCCAAGCCCCAGCAGTTGTAGACATTTGGGGAGTGAACCAGCAGATGGAAGACCTTCCTGTCTGTAACTCTACCTCTCAAATAAATAAATAATATTTTTTGAAAAGATAAGATTATAATGTATGGATTGATAGTATTATAACTTGAGGTAAAGCCATACAATATATTTCAAAAATGAAACTAAGTATTGAAACAATACCAAATATACTAATTAAAAACACAGCATTTTCCAATAAACTACTCCTAAGTAACCATTTGGCAGGAATTTAGAATTAACTAACATTACTTTTGTACATTCCAATTTTTCTCATGATTACCATTTGCTTTTAAAGATGAATTTTTTGAGTTCAAACAATTTGGAAAAAGCAGTTTATTCTCAAGGCATCTTAACTTTCCACAAATCTACTTTTGCAAAACTAGAAAGTATGTGATGAGTCTACATTTATTTTCTGCTGTGTCAATTGATGAGAAATACAGTTCTAGAATGTCTTCTGCTCTGTGAGGCCAAGGCATTTCTCCTCCTTGGGATAAAGGCTGGGCTTTTAAGAAATGCATCATTAACTCAAAACTCTTTACAGAGAGGCCAAAGTATAATAGAATTTACTTTGTGTTTTATATTTTGTGTCTTTTTTTCACTCCTATCACCATTCTAGTTGCTGCTTTCTTGTTTGTGTTCAGGAAATAACACCCATCTGATGATCTGGTTAAACCTAATTAAATATTTCTGTGAGAAATTTTATCTTTAAGTCTACAGAGTCATATAAAAAGGCAGATAATATTGCAGACCAAAATGAAGTCTCTAAACTAGGTATAACAACAAAAAATGTCTGGAATTCTGAATTACTTATCTCTTAAATTTAATATCCAAATTAGCATAATTTTCTATTTGATTTCTAGGTTAGGGCAATCACTGGAAAGAACGGGGCCATCAAAGAAGGAGGTACCTTTCTCTGAAGGGAGGAGAGAACTTCCACTTTGACTATGACCCTGTCGGAATAAGATCGAAGTCAGTGAACTCAAAAGGCTTCCATAGCCTTGGCAACTCATGACAAGAGCCTAGGGAGATTACTGACGCCATAAACAAGAGTGTCAAATTGTTAAATCAACAACAGGAGTCACTGTGTACTTATGTCTCATGTGAGATCTGTCCTTAATGTGTTTTCCAATGTGAAGTAATACTATAACTAGTACTGAAACAGTATGTTTACACTCTGTGTGTCTGTGTGGGTGCAAACTGATGAAATCTTTACTTAGTATATACTGAATTGATCTTCTGTATATAAAGATAATTGAAAATGAAAAAAAAAACTTGGTGTTAAATTGGAAACTGCATAGAAAATTAATCAATTCTTAAAAAAAATCATGTAGGATCTCTGTCCTTAATGTGCTGTACACTGTGATTTAATGCGATAACTAGTACTCCAACAGTATTTTTCACTTTGTGTTGCTATGTTGGTGCAAACTGTTGAAATCTTTACTTAATATATACTAAACTGATCTTCTGTATATAAAGAGAATTGAAAATGAATCTTGATGTGAATGGAAGGGGAGAGGGAGCGGGAAAGGGGAGGGTTGCGGGTGGGAGGGAAGTTATGGCGGGGGGGAAAGCCATTGTAATCCACAAGCTGTACGTTGGAAATTTATATTCATTAAATAAAAGTTTAAAAAATAATACAATAAATAAATAAATAAATAAAATTAGACATATTCTATCTGTAGGAATAGAAACAGTATAGAACTTTCAAGAAAAAAAAAACTTTTACAGTTAAACAGCTGTAACAGGAAGCTGAAAAAAATGCCTCCTTTGACACTGTATATACTATATATGTGGGAAAGCAGTGGTGAGAGGGACATAAACTCCTGACTAGTTAGACAGGGATCGGGGGCTCCTCACTACCACTAGAGGAGCCTCAGAAGACCTGAGAGAAGTCAAGCACTGGCTCATTTGATGAATACAGATGTGATATGCTAGTCTTTGTAATCAGCAGTTTTCCGTAATAAGAATGTTATGCATCTTGGCAACAGTTTTCATGTGCTTTCTGTTGTCTCCATTCAGTCTCCATTGGAACAGTCATTCAAAACCTTCTGTCTCCTGAACCAATCACAAGAACTTCAGCATTTTGCAGACGACAAACCTTCCAGACAAACAGTTCCCAGTAGCGCTCTCCTTCAGGAACCCCTCTCATCACCAGAATCTTTAATTTTCTTTCTTTTCCTGCTTTCATTTTTGCTTTAACTTCTCTGCTATATTTCAACAAATCACCTCTGTTTTACATACTTCCTTTCTGTACTCCTCATTCTCCATGGATGTAAGACACCAACCTCATAAAGAAAAAGAATTGTAGTAACTGCAGACTTCTGCAACATTTTGGAGGGTGTCAACTGGGATCATTGGAAGGGTCAGGGGAATGGACAATTTTGACTAATTTTTAGAAATCCTTTTTCTGCACCATAGTTCACTATCAATTTGCTAGGCCATAAAGCAATTCTCAGCAGATTAAAAAAATCAAAATCATACCATGCATCTTTTCTGACCACAATGGAATGAAGCTGGAAGTTAACAACTCAAGAACCTCTAGATCATAAGCAAACACATGGAGACTGAACAACATGCTCCTGAATGAATAAAACAAATCAAAACAGAAATTTAAAAAATTCTGGAAATGAATGAAGACTACAATACAATATATCAAACATTTTGGGATACAGCAAAAGCAGTGTTAAGAGGGAAATTTAGAGCATTTGGTGCCTACATCAAGAATGTAGAGAGACATCAAATAAATGAGCAACTAATGCATCTCAAGGGCCCAGAAAAGCAACAACTAACCAAAGTCCAAATTAGTAGGAAGAAAGAAATAATTAAAATTGGGGAAGAAATAAATAAAAAATATTTAATATCAGTGAAATGAAGAGCTTTAAAAAAAATTGATACACCATAGGCCCAACTAACCAAAAAAAAGAGGGAGAATATCGAAATCAATAGAATCAGGGATGAAAAAGGAAATATATCAACAGATACTGCAGAAATTAAAAGATTCATCAGTAATTACTACAAACAACTATACAAATCAGAAAATCTAGAAGAAATGTATAAGTCTCTGGACATATACAGTGTATCAAAATTGAATCATGAGGATGTAGAAAACCTAAACAGAGCAATAAGCAAATGCAGATTGAATGAAGAACCTCCCAAAAAAGAAAAGCCCAGGACCATATGGCTTCACAGCTGAATTCCAGCAGAAATTTAAAAAACTAATTCAAATTCTTCTCAAGCTATTCAAACAATTGAAAGGAAAGCAATCCTCCCAAGCAAGAAACAGAACCATAAACCAATATCTATGATGAACATAGATGCAAAAATCCTCAACAAAATACTGGCTAATCATCCCAACAACACATCCATGGAAGGATCATTCATGAGGAACAACTGAGATTGATCCCTGGTATGCAGGGGTGGTTCAACATTTGTAAATCAATAAATGTTATACACCACATTAACAAACTGAGGGACAAAAACCATTTGGTTATCCCAATAGATGCAGAGAAAATATTTGATAAAATACAACACCCTTTCATGATGAAAACCTTAAGCAGTTTGAGTATTGGTGGAACATTCCTCAACACAATCAAGGCAATATATGATAAACCCACAGCAGGCATCTTATTCAATGGGGAAATGTTGAAATTTGTGGAGTTCAAAAAACATGACATTTGAAACAAGCCCAATCTAAAATTCTGGCTATTTCTTTCATTTATTTGTTTCATTGAAACATGGAAATCATTTTTTTTTTAAATTATTTATTTGAAAAACAGAGGGGGAGAGAGAGAGAGAGAGGAGAGAGGAGAGAGGGAGAGATCTTCCATCTTGTCATCTGCTAATTGATTCCTTTTTTTTTTTGCCATTCTGTATTTTTTTTAACTTTTATTTAATGAATATAAATTTCCAATGTACAGCTTATGGATTACAATGGCTCCCCCCCCCATAACTTCCCTCCCACCCGCAACCCTCCCCTCTCCCTCTCCCCTTCCATTTGCATCAAGATTCATCATTTAATTTTCCAAGCCTCAGTTTCTTATCTTCCTCCTGGCATGAGTCATCAATTGGCAGAGCTAGGACCTCTGACAAGAACTCTTGAGCTGGGTAAGGCTAAAAGGAAAAATACTTATACTGGTTCTGAGTATATCTACTTCATTCTCCTTGTTCATGTAGGTATTTGGAAGAAAGCCACTTCCTCACTGCAAATGCGCCCCCTGCCCCGATACTATTAAGAAATAGCTTGATTGTTACCTTTTGTGTTCCTTCTCCCAGGAAATTGCAATTATACACTGTAAAGAACACAAAAATTGGACTGATGAAGTAGTTAAGAAATTGTCAAATTCGGCAAGTGGATCGGCAGGCAAGGAAATTCCTTCCCTTGAGCATTAGTAGGCAACTTTGTTTTGGGAAAACCACTTAAAGACATCAGACCACAAACAATATTCATTGGAAGATACCGAATAGGCACTTTCTACAGGTTATAGTCTCCAGCTCAGTGCATGGTTTCAACTGAAGAAAGAAGGATACATCCTCTTTCATCCTGACAGTAGAAGGCACTTAAAACTCTCCACCAAGCTTTGAAAGTGAGTGGTATAAGGACTTTTCAGCTGGCCTTGGTGTTATTTATTGGAATGGGCCTCTTCAGGACTATAAAACAGATTGTGGGGACCTGTGAAGTTTGTCTTAGGAACACTTCTTAATCAAAGGCTAATTTTCCCCAGAGTACAAAGGAAAGGAAGCTATTCAGGAAATAACTGGCAATTAGATTTTACTAACATGCCCAAACCTCTAAGTATCCAGTTCCTCTTGGTATGGGTAGACATCTTCACTATTTGTGTTAATTTATTTCTCTGTGAATCTGAGGATACTGAAATAGGAAAGTTGCTGATCTCTGAAAGAGTTCCACAGTCTGGATTTCCTAAGAACCTACAAAGTGACTGTAGCCTCTCCTTCAAGGTGATCATCACCCAGAGTCCCCAAGGGACAATATTTAAAGTATCAGCTGCATTGTGCTGGAGACTCCAATCATCATGAGTGGTAAAAAATACCAACATCTTTGAGCGATACCCTAAGGAGCAATCTCAGGAAACTCATCTCCCTTGGATCTCTCTCCTGCCTATAGCATTGGTGTGTAGCAGAAATACTCTCTCGAAATAAGGTTTCAATCCTTTTGAAATATATTATCATCCTTTTCTTAATAATGATTTCCTAATAGACAATGAGATATAATACATGATCAGAACCATCATAGAACTTGCCAAATTCCAACAGGCCATTCAAGATCTCCAGAGACACAACCCAGGAACTGGGAAGCCCCAAGCACAGCACAGAAGACTGTGTTAGTCAACCTTCTGTGAAGGATCTTAATGTCATGTGCTCATCATTGTAATCAATATTTTTCTGTGTTGTTGTAACTGATCTAGGTAATAAGAATTTTATGTGCCTTAAGGAAAGTTTCATGTGTTGTCTGTTGTGCCTATTGAATATTGATTGGAACAACCAATCAGAACTGTCCCTCTCCCAGACCAAACATGAGAATTTTCCATTTTTGCAGTATAAGAAAACTTCTGGAGGCTGGCACTGTGGAACAGTGGGTTAACATCTCGGCCTGAAGGGCCACCATCCCTTATGGGTGCCGGTTCGAGACCCGGCTGCTCCAATTCCAATCCATCTCTCTGGTTTGGCCTGGGAAAGCAGTAGAAGATGGCCCAAGTCCTTGGGCCCCTGCACCCACTTGAGAGATCTGGAAGAAGTACCTGGCTTCTGGCTTTGGATCGGTGACCTCCGGCCATTGCAGCCAGTTGGGGAGTGAACCAGCAAATAGAGGATCCACTGCCTCTCTCTCTCTCTGCCTCTCCTCTCTTTAACTCTGACTTTCAAATAAAGAAAAAAATCTTAGAAAAAAAGACAACTTCTGGACAATGAATCCTCAATGACTCTCTCTTTTAGGAACTGCTCTTGCCATTACAGGGAATATATATATTTTTCCTTTTGTTTTTGCTTTAAGGTCTCTGTTTCTTTCAATAAACCCTTTATTTCTGCTTTACATACTTTTCCATGTCAATACTCCTCATTGTTCATGGACATGAGTTAGGTACCCAGCAGAGAAAATGAATTGTAATAATTGAAGGCTTGTGCAACAGTGGTACTTAGAAGACTTTAAAGTAAGAATGGGGTCATTATTATGGCTAGCAGTGGATTAAGCCACTGCCTGTGACAGCAGTGTCTCATAGAAGCACTAGCTTGGATCCTGGATGTGCCACTTCTGATCTAGCCCCTTGCTAATGTGCCTGAGGAAGTAGTGGAGGATGGCCTGAGTGCCTGGGCCCCTGCCACCCACATGAGGAACCCAGTGTTTCAGGCTACTGACTTTGATCTCATCCAACTTCAGCTGTTGTGAACATTTGGGGAGTGAACCAGTGGGTTAAAGATCTCTGTGTGTGTGTGTGTGTGTGTCCCTTTCTCTCTGTAACTCTGCCTTTCAAATAATTTTTTTTAAAAATAAGTGTGAGAGGGGCCAGTGCTGTTGCGCAGTACACTAATCCCCTGCCTTGTGGCGGTGGCATCCCATGTAGGCACCGGTTCTAGTCCTAGCTGCTCCACTTCTGATCCAGCTCTCTGCTATGGCCTGGGAAAGCAGTAGAAGATGGCCCAGGTGCTTGGGCCCCTGTACCCTTGTGGGAGACTGGGAAGAAACTCCTGGAGCCTGGCTTCGGATTGGCACAGCTCTGGCTGTCATGGTCAACTGGTGAGTGAACCGGTGGATGGAAGACCGTTCTCTCTGTCTCTCCCTCTACTGTCTGAAACTCTACCTCTAATGTAAAAATTTTTTTAAAAATCTTTAAAAAAATAAGTGGGAGGGACCAGCACTGTGGCTTAGCAGGTAAAACTGCTACTTGCAGTGCTGGCATCCCATATGGACACCACTTTGAGTTCCAGCTGTTTCATTTCTGATCGAGTTCTGGCTGCTGCTATGACCTGGGAAAGCAGTAGAAGATGGTCCAAAATCCCTGGGCCCCTATGCCCACATGGGAGATCCTGAAGAAGCTCTTGGCTCCTGGTTTCAGATCGGCACAGTTCCGGTTGCGGTCACCCGGGGAGTGAACCATGGGGTGGAAGACCTCTCTATTTCTCTGCCTCTTCTTCTCTTTAACATTGCCTTTCAAGTAAATAAATAAATCTTTAAAAACACAGTGATTAATATTTGAAAATTGTCATTCTACATTACTGGGCATACATACTTGAAAACTTATGATAGGCTCCTTGATGACTAAGGTTTTTTTTTTTTTTTTTTTTTTTTTTTTTTTTTGCTAAGAATTTGGATGATAGTGATCAATAAAAATATTATTTGTTTTTTAGTACTGTTCATATTAATTAACAGTACGAGTCACTATTTTTCTCATTAATGCTTACAAAAGTATAAGTTAACAGTAAGAGTGTAGATAGCAATGAAAAATGGGAGGTTCTTTTTCATGTTATATAAGAGTTCAATTATATAGAACCAATTAAGGTATATTCAGAAGTAATTGTTCTGACTCATATAAGATTTGCTTTTGAACCTAGTTTTTGATAAAGTTCTCTAATTTGCCTTACTTTTTCAATGGTCTGCTTGAGCATTTAAATTCTAATATTCCAACAATGCAGCTTCTTCTCCTGTTGGTTGAAGACAATGAATGGAGAGAAACAAGTGGATGTTCTCTCAGAATATAAGAACTATCTTACAATAGGACATGGTGCTATTATATTTTTCTGACTAGATTTATGGAGAAACACAACTAAGGAGAGCAAACAGGTAGAAGTAGACATTGCCTCTAATTCAAACTAGTTTTAAATATAAGTGGGGTAGATGATTGTATATGGTTTGATCTCTGAAGGAAATTAATTGTTTCTCCAGATAATTAGTCATTGTCAGACTGGAGAGACCTTAGTTTTCTTTTACACATTTGCAAAGTTGTGGTTCATTACCAACCAATAATTGAGGTTATTTGTGTTCAATATCGTGTGAACTACTTCTTAACAATAGGATCCAGATAAGAATTCTCAGGGTATTATGCGATCTTAATTCTCCTTCAAGCCTATTATGATATTAAATATTTAAATGCATTATGTGATATTAATTAATCCCTAAAGCTTTAAAATGACATCTTTCATAAGTTCTCAATATTACATAATTTTGCTACAATTAAAACTGACTAAACTGATTCTGAATTTGTGTTTGTTAGAGAGGGAAACAGAGAGACAGATAAATGTATTTCAGTAAAAAAAGCTTTGAAATATTCAGTGGAAAACATTTTTAAGAACTGATTCTTTTAATGTAATGCTTGTCTTAACTGTTGCATGGAATATTAGTTGCATGGAATTAGTATGTTGATACTAATATTTGTTATCCTAAAATCTTTATAGACATAAACTTCAAGTTATATATAAAACATGGAATAACATTTTATGATGAACTTTTATATTTAATAGCAGGTTTACTATCAACAGGATATTACTGGCAGATCTGAAATAGGACTACAAAGTAATGATTAGAAACTCTATTTGATTCTGTATTTTACTTTTTAAAGGTAAATTTTATTTATTTGAAAGGCATGATGACAAGGAGTAAGGGGGAGCCAAGGAGAAAAACAGATCTTCCATCCCTTGGTCCACCCTCCCAAATAGTCACAATAGCTCAAGCTGGGCCAGGCTGAAGCCAGGAGTCTGGACCTCTAGCTGAGAAAACTAAGATCTCAGGACAAGTAGGTAGCACCAACATGCTATTCCAATCACATCAATTATAAGTAGCATCAACCACCAGTCACAGCTGAATCCTGTCAGGCTCTTGGGCTTTCTTTCATTTCTCAGATCTGAACCTCAACTGTTTGTTCTTTTTTAAAAGTAATTGTTAGATGCATGTTTTGAGCAGCACTTGGGATGTAATCACCTCACATCTGTGTACTTGTAATATCTGGATCCTTGATCAGTTTCAGATCCAACTACCTGTTGATGTGAACTCTAGGAGACAACAGGTAATAGCTCTAATGCCTGGGTCCCTTCTACCTTTGCAAGTTACCCACGTTGAATTCCTGGCTCCTTTTATCATCACAAAGCCCTGAATGCAAGGAGTATTTGGGGAATGAATCAGCAGATGGGAGAACATTGACTTCCTTTTTTCATTCTGGATTTTTTTAAGATTTATTTTATTTATTTGAAAGGTGGAGTTACAGAAAGAGGTAGAGACAGAGAGAGAGAGAGGTTTTCACTCCCCAAATGGCTGCAAAGATTGGAACTGGGCCAGGGTTAAGCCAGGTGCCAGGAGCCAGGAGCCAGGAGCATCTCCCACGTCGGTGTACGGGCCCAAGCTTTTGGGCCATCCTCCACTGCTTTCCCAGGTGCATGAGCAGGGAGCCAGAGCAGTAGTGAAACATCAGGTACTTGAACTGGCACCATATGAGATGCCGTCACTTCAGGCAGGAGATTTAACCAGATGAGCTACAGTGCCAGCCCCAGTATTGCTTTTGTAATATGCTGTATATGTATTTAAGCTGAGCTTCCTTTCTTCCAGCCCAAAAATATTTTGATGACATTACAAACGCAGTAACTGTCTCAGGATTTGTTATATCATTTGTCAGTGTTGTTTGGAAATACGAATGTTTGAATACATCAGGGCATGCATACTTTCCATTTCAAATATTTTAAAAAGTGACAAAACCAGAGAAAATCTGTTTTTTATGTGGTTAGTAGATACACACTGTGGCAATGCACTCATGAAAATTATATTAAGAGGAGGAAAATATATCAGTATATCTATATTTTAAAATGCTTAATATATCAGCTGTGTTTCATAAGACAAATTGTAAAATTGCATTTAGTTGCATAAGATATTATTTTTGAGTGTAAAACAGTATAATATATTTTAAAAATATTTTCTGATATTTATAATGAAATGAAGAAAAGAATGAAATGGTATTACTTTGAGATCCCAAACTTTACTTCATTTTTCACTAAGAAAAAAAAATGAATCCTATAGTTGTTGTTAAAGTAAAACATGTACTAACATTGTATTTTTGCTATCAGTTTCTAGGCCATAATAAAGATAAATAGGCAGCTGACACAAGTCTGAAGATAACATTCCAAATGTCTGGCTTCTAAAAAATTCATCATGCTGTCTACTACTTACCAATGAAAGTAACTCAAGGACGGCTTGCCCTGTACAAGCACTTCATCATTTCAAAAGCTTACCGCCAAAGGATAGCTTTTAATTGTTTATGTGATGTATGACTTGATTGTCTTCTGTACTCAGCAGCTAGGAAGGAAGAACAGAGTAAATTAATAATAAGCTTAGGCACTATAGCAGAAGAAGTTACTAGGGAATTCTAGATTTATATCATGAAATAATGCTTGGACCTTAGATAAATAAATAAGGACTATAAATTTTCTTTTGTATCTCAAATCATTAGGTAGGTTTCATACTTCAGTTGAAACAACACTGCACTGTGGAGGTTAGGAAAAATAAAATTGTGTGTTAACATTGATGGGAAAAATCTCAGATGAAAATTGAATGACTGTCTGTACTATATTCTTTAGCTTTGTCACACATTCATATGAAATAGCAGGTTCTGAATTCCTACAAGGAAGCAATAATGAAAAGTAATGCAGACAGAAGTAGCTTGCCTCCAGCTAGACTAATGGCAAGGTCAGAAGATATCAATTGCATCAGAAAGTCTCCAAGATAAAGTTCAGAAACACACTCAGGGATTTTTTTTTTCTTTTTCTTTTTTTCAAAATAAATGTCTACTTTTATAAGTAGAGATTTTCTTCTATTATTTCATATTTTTGCACTGGAAGCAAACTAAGGTGTGAAGAGCAAGGAAAAACAAGCACATTTTTTATAATCATACACGTGTGTGTGTGTGTGTGTGTAAAATGATCTTTGCAGAACTTGGTTTTATAAATGCATTATATCATTCACTAATGTCACTATGACACTGACAGTAGTAGTTTGGTTTATTTTTAATTCAGCAAAGGGTGTTAATTTGATAAGCACCCGAGACCAATTATTCATGTTCATATGAAGTAAGATGGGTGTCTGACAATAACTGTTAGTGAACCTTTACTGTTTATTAAATAGCAAGTATTACAGTAAGCACTACAGAAAAAAATGGAGATAAATATTACCTGGTACCATAATTTACAAGCTCAAATCAGTGAGCAAAGGAAAAATCTAAGTGTAGAAATAATTTTTCTACAAGGTAAGGTAGCAGCTTGAAAGAAAAACTGGAAAAATTGACATTTTACATCAAGATGTGTGGTCTGCACACCCAATTTTGTAACAAGTTCTAGGCATTTAGCCTAAAATATGATATCACAGTCATACTAGATTGAAGAGAGATGATGCATGAAATCTTCAGTGTGCAGCAGTAGAAAAATAGTTACTCAAAAATTTAAATGTTCGGCACCAGTGCTGTGGCATAGTGGTCTAAGCCTCTGCCTGTGGCACCAGTATCCCAAATGGGCACCAGTTCATGTCCCAGCTGCTCCTCTTCTGATCTAGCTCCCTGCTATGGCCTGAGAAAGCAGTAAAAGATGACCAGGTCCTTGGGCCCCTGCAGCCACGTGGGAGGCCTGGAAGAAGCTCCTGGATTCTGGCTTGGCATCAGCATAGCTCTGGCCAATGGAGACAACTGGGGAGTGAACCAGCAGATGGAGGACCTCTCTCTTGGCCTCTTATTCTCTCTTTGTGTAACTCTGCTTTCAAATAGCATAAATAAATATACATAAATGTATATAAATAAATATTAAAAATAATCTATATAAATCTACCATAAACATGGTGGAACAGATATATCTTTGATAGAATATATTCATGTCTTTTGGGTATATATCCAGTAGTAGAATTGCTGGATTATATGGCAGTTCTATTACTAGTTCACTTTTAAACAAATCTTTATAGTGTTTTCCATAATGACTATGCTAATTTATGTTCCCACCTACAGTGTATATGAGTTGCCCTTTCTCCACATCCTCTCCAGTATTTTTTACTCTCTAGTTTTTCTGATAATAGCTATTCTGTTGGGGATGAGGTGATTTCTCACTGTAGTTCGAATTTGCATATGCCATTTGTATTACTTCTCTTTAGATTTGTCTATTCAGATATCTGGTCCATTCCTTAAATGGATGGATTGTTTCTTTTGTTGAGTTCTTTGAGTTGCTGATATATTCTGGATATTAATCTTTTGTCAGATATAGTGGTTGCAAATATTTTATCCAATTTTATACTTATGGTCATGTAGCTTTATTTCTGGAAAATCCTTGATGCTACATTCAACAATAAAATTGCCAACATGTATCACTCTTACTTTTAATTGGCTCCAACTCAACTAGGAATATAATATTTAATTGAATGTATTTAAAATTCATAACTACTTAAAAAGAAGCCAGTATCTGTATCAATATACATCATTGATATAGCCTTGAATTATGTATTTATTTGTTAAGGGTTACACAGTTTTTATTAATTCATATATATACATATATATGAATACACATACAAAACATTTATATTTATTTATAAAATATTTATTTTCTAGTTTTCTCTTTTTGCCTATTTTCTTTTACATCATTATTACCTCATCTTCATTTACATTTTCCTTTCAAGTTTTCTTTAAAGGAAAGAACTTTACAATTTTGAAAGTGACTACATGCACTCTTCTTGATATTCCCCTTAATTCCATTAATGACTCCTATTCTCTTAACTTGAATCCCACGCTTTGTAGCTCTCAACACTTTTTTGCAGATTGCTATAGATTCTCAGAGTACCTTTAATCCTGTTATATTTTGTCAGACTTACTATTACTTTGTTTTCTGCTAGGTTGATAACTCCTATGCAGGAACTTCTGTCACATGCTGTGTCAGATACGTAACCTGCAGTCCATCAGCACATGAGATTCTTTTTTTAATTTTATTTGTATTACTTTCCTGGACAACAGGTTAATATAGAACAAACACTCTGGCTTACCTATCATCCATATTACAATAAAATAACCAAATTCATAGCAATTTACTCATATATTTTCTCATATAACCTACTAATCCAACTCATGCTTTCCAAGTGAAATGAGACTTATCTTTACACAAAACATGTGCATAGATTTTATTCAGCTTTAATCATAATCATCTGAAATGGAAACAACTGAAATGTCTTCCAATTGCTGAATGAATAAACAAAAAGGAGAACATACTCAAACAGTATTTTACACTTTGTGTTCTGTGTGGGTGAAAACTGCTGAAATCTTTACTTAGTATACACTGAACTGATCTTCTGTATATAAAGAGAATTGAAAATGAATCTTGATATGAATGGGATGAGAGAGGGAATGGGAGATGGATGGTTGCAGGTGGGAGGGAGGTTATGGGTGGAAAAAGCCTCTATAATCCAAAAGTTGCTTTGGAAATTCATATTTATTAAATAAAAGTTAAAAAAAGAAAATTCATCCACAGTATAAAGTAGTGGGTAGCAATTAAAATGAACTAGCTACCAAAGAAAGCATGAATAAATCTTGAGTGGACTGTTCTGAAAAAAGGCATCAGATTCAAAAGAATATATTCAATTGATTCCATTTATTTGGAACCTCCCAAAATCAAAATATAGGAACAGGGATCAGATCACTTATTTCCAGGGAGAAGAGATAGGGTAAAATATTTACTATAGTCATGGACAAGGAGACTGCTGTGACAGGACTTCTATATAATGATTATGGTGGCTGTTATATATGTCTGTCTGCACTGATTAACATTCTCAGAACTATACAACTTAAAATATAAAATATATTTCAATAAACATGACTTAAAAGCTGTAACCATGGCTAAGGATGAATTTATACCCTATTTCTAATTTCTGAATTCATGTATTAAGCCATGAGAAATGTAACATTTTTGGGGCTAAGGGATAACAGAAGATAAATAATTGCTACTGAAATTGGTAATATATCATTATTTACACACACACACACACACACACCTATCAGTGAATTACTACAACCAAAAAAAAGTGGATATAATGTTGTCATTTGCCTGAAAATGGATGGATTGGGAACTCATTATGTTGTGAAAAATGACAAGCACAGAAAGACAAGGGGCACAAGATCTCATTCATATATGAAACCTTCTTAAAAACATGGATGTCCTAGTTTAGAGAATTGTGATTACCACAGCCTAGAGGAAGTAGAGCAAGAAGGAGATGAAGAAAGGTTGATCAATGTGGTCTGAATTACATTCATAAGAGAGAAAAATTTTGGTGTTCTATAGCACAGTGGGTTGGCTAGTTATAGGTTATAATAATGTAGTGTATATTTTCAAAAACTGAGAAGAAAATATTTCAAGTGTCTCACCACATTTCCACAAAGAAATCATAAATGTTTGAGAATAGATGCACTTACCATACTTTGAATATTATATATTTCAAAATTCACAGATTTCCATGAGCAAGGACAGTTATTATATTTCAATTTTTAAAAAGAAAACTAAAAATGAATGTGTGGGTTTAACCTTATGAAATTAAACATATGTGACCAAATACAAGTGTCATGCGTTAAACGTGAGAGACACATATGTGCATTTGCAATTGCATAGGGATTATCTTAAAGCCTGGGTATCTTCCTATTCCAGAGTATAATTATGAACAGCTTCTTTCTACTCTTTGAGCAAATATCCTAAGAAACTACTAACTTTATTTGCTAAAACAATAGTTTTTACTGTTTATCTAAAATAAGTGATTGAGTGTGACATCTGCAAGTGATCTTTCCACCAATTAAAGTAAGTGACTCTAAGGAATAGGTTTGGCAGAGCAGTTAAGATGATGCTGAGAAGGGATTGGCATTAACCCACTGCTTACCACAATAGCATCTCATCTGAACTCTGGTTTGAGTACACTTATCTAGAGCTTCAGGCTCCTGACCTCCACCTGGCCCAGACCCAGTCAATGCAGCCATCTGGGGAGAAAACCAGAAGACAGAATCTTTCTTTCTCTCTCCTCCTCTTTCTTTGCAACTCTGCCTTTCAAATAAATAAATAAATCTTAAAAAGAGGATGAGGCTTAGGATGCCCACAACTCATACTGTGGTGTCTGAGTTTGAAACCCAGCTATGTACTGCATTCCAGCTTCCTACTAATGTACACCCTTGGAAGCAGCAAGTAATGGCTGGAGTATATGGGTTACTTCTGCACTGATGGGAGACTCAAGTGGATTTCCAGTCTTCTCCTGGTTTTGGCATGATGACTCAATCCCAGCTGTTGCAGGCACTTGAGTAGTGAACTAGTGAACAGAGGTCTGACCCCTTTTCTGATTTAAAAAAAAAAATCAGCTCAAATTTAATAAAAGAATAGGTGCTCTCCTTCCCCTCACCCTATGTCTCACTTAATGAATCTAATATTAAGAATGGAGCCTATATTTGGTGCAGCATTTATGACACAGCTTGGGATGTTCACACATGATGATACAATGCCTGTATTCAGTCGTAGTTCTACTTGCAATCCAGTCCTGCTAATGAATACCCTGTAGGTATCAAGCGATGGCTCAATAACTTGGGTCCCTGCTACTCATGTGGAGACCCAGATTGGGATCTGGGCTCCTGGCTGTGGCCTGGCTCAGGGTCTGAATGATATATTTACTATATTGTTTGCTACTTGGTTGTATATCTGCATCAGAAAAAATGGTATTTGATGTTGAACACTGTCTTCTTACACACAAAAGGAATAGCCATTTTCAAATAAATTATGATTGTGATAGCTAACAGGTTAATGAAGTTTAGCATTCAAGAAAAAAAGTGAATAAAAAGGGATTTTTAACTTCAAAAATTACTACAAACACAGGAGTTGTGATATTCTCTGTCAAATTTTTCGGGGCAGAGAAATTCATAATCAACCTCTGAAAGGCAATGTGTTTCATTGTTAACATAAATACAAACATTTTGCAACTGGAAAAGAATATTATTTACTATATTGATTTCTTTTCTTTCTTTTTTTTTTTTTTTGACAGGCAGAGTTAGACAGTGAGAGAGACAGAGAGAGAGGTCTTGCTTAGTCTGTTGGTTCACCCCCCAAGTGGCCGCTACAGCCAGCATGTTGCAGCCGTAGTGCTGCACTGATCCGAAGCCCAGAACCAGGTGCTTCCTCCCAGTATCCCATGTGGATGCAGGGACCAAGGACCTGGGCCATCCTCCCTTGCACTCCTGGGCCACAGCAGAGAGCTGGACTGGAAGAGGGGCAACCGGGACAGAATCCAGCGCCCCAACCGGGACTAGAACCTGGGGTGCCGGCGCCACAGGCAGAGGAAGAGCCTAGTGAGCAGCGGTGCCAGCCCTACTATATTGAGATACCAGTACTTAATAACATTAATCACTAGGAATCAATTGGGCTATATTAAAATATTACAAACTAAATAGTTAAATAATTTTAAACTTCAGATTCTGAGGTAAAAATACCGCAAAAATCACCTCTTGGTCCTTTTTACATTTTTTATCCAAAATGCAATGAAGCAGCCAAGAACACAGGATGTTTATTATTTCTAAATTTAAAAAATTCATCTAAAAAGCTCTAATTTTCAAAAAACAAAGAAATAAGCATCAATCCAGATCCTTTAAATTTATGTTGGGGAATCATTCTTTTTTTTTTTTAACTTTTACTTAATAAATATAAATTTCCAAGGTACAGCTTTTGGATTACAGTGGCGTTTTTCCCCACATAACTTCCCTCCAACCCGCAAACCTCCCATTTCCTGCTCCCTCTCCTATTCCATTCACATCAAGATTCATTTTAATTATCATTATATACAGAAGATCAATTTAGAATATATTAAGCAAAGATGTCAATAGTTTGCACCCACACAGAAACACAAGTGTTAAGTACTGTTTGAATACTAGTTATAGCATTAAATCACATTGTACAACACATTAGGACAAAGATCCTACTTGGGGAGTAAGTGCACAGTGATACCCGTTGTTGACTTAACAATTGACACTCTTGTTTATGGCGTCAGTAATCACCTGAGGCTCTAGTCATGAGTTTCCAAGGCTATGGAAACCTCTTGAGTTTGCTGACTTCGATCTTATTTAGAGAAGGTCATAGTCAAAGTGGAAGTTCTCTCCTCCCTTCAGAGAAAGGTACCTCCTTCTTTGATGGCCCATTCTTTGCACTGGGATCTCACTCGCAAAGATTTTTCATTTATGTTTTTTTTAATTATTTCCCACAGTTTCTTTGCTTTCCAAACCTGAAATACTGTCATGGGCTCCTCAGCCTGATCCAAATGCCTTAGGTGCTGATTCTGAAGCCAGAGTGCTGTTTAGGACATCTGCCATTCTATGATTCTGCTGTGTATCCCACTTCCCATGTTGGAACTTTCTCCCCTTTTTAATTCTCTCAGTTAGTATTAGAAGACACTAGTCTTGTTTATGTGTTCCCTTTGACTCTTAATATTTTCATTATGATCAACTGTGAAAAGAAACAGATCACTTTGACTAGTGAGATGGCATTGGTATATGCCACCTTGCTTGGATTGAATTGGAATCCTCTGGCATGTTTCTAACTCCACCATTTGGGGCAAGTCCGATTGAGCATTTCCCGAATTGTACATCTCTTCCCTCTCTTATTCACACTCTTATATTTAACAGGGATCACTTTTCAGTTAAGTTTCAACACCTCAGAATAATTGTGTGTTAATTACAGAGTTCAATCAATAGTATTAAGTAGAACAAAAAAAATACTAAAAGAGATAAAGTATTTAGTTCTTCATCGACCGTCAGGACAAGGGCTGATCAAGTCACTGTTTCTCATAGTGTTCATTTCAATTCAACAAGTTTACTTTTTGGTGCTCGGTTAGTTGTAACCAATCAGGGAGAACATACGGTATTTGTCCCTTTGGGACTGCCTTATTTTGCTCAGCATGATGTCTTCCAGATTCCTCCATCTTGTTGCAAATGACAGGAATTCACGTTTTTTTCCTGATGTATAGTATTCTACAGAGTACATGTCCCATAATTTCTTTATCCAGTCTACTGTTGATGGGCATTTGGGTTGGTTCCAGGTCTTAGGTATTGTGAATTGAGCTGCAATGAACATTATGGTGCAGACAGCTTTTTTGTTTGCCAATTTAATTTTCTTTGGGTAAATTCCAAGGAGTGGGATGGCTGGCTTGTGTGTTAGGGTTATATTCAGGTTTCTGAGCAATTTCCAGACTGACTTCCATAGTGGCTTAACCAGTTTGCATTCCCACCAACAGTGGGTTAGTGTCCCTTTTTCTCCACATGCTCACCAGCATCTGTTGTTGGTAGATTTCTGTATGTAAGCCATTCTGACCAGTTTGAGGTGAAACCTCATTGTGGTTTTGATTTGCATTTCCCTGATGACTAGTGATCTTAAACATTTTTTCATGTGTCTGTTGGCCATTTGGATTTCCTCTTTTGAAAAATGTCTATTGAGGTCCTTGGCCCATCTTTTAAGTGGTTTGCTTGTTTTGTTGTTGTGGAGTTTCTTGATCTCTTTGTACATTCTGGATATTAATCCTGTATCTGTTGCATAGTTTGCAAATACTTTTTTCCCATTCTATCGGTTGCCTCTTCACTTTCCTGACTGTTTCTTTTGCAGTACAGAAACTTCTCAATTTGTCGCAATTTGGCTTTGATTGCCTGTGCTTCCAGGTTTATTCCATGTAGTCTTTGCCTGTGCCTATATCTTGTAGGGTTTCTCCAATGTTCTCTAATAATTTGATGGTGTCAGGTCAGAGATTTAGATCTTTACTCCATGTTGAGTGGATTTTTGTGTAAGATGTAAGGTAGGCGTCCTGCTTCATGCTTCTGCATGTTTAAATCCAGTTTTCCCAGCACCATTTATTGAATAGACTGTCCTTAATCCAGGGATTGGCTTTGGATCCTTGATCAAATATAAGTTGGCTGTAGATGTTTGGATTGATTTCTGGTTTTTCTATTCTGTTGCACAGGTCTATCCATTTGTTTCTGTACCAATACCATGCTGTTTTGATTACAACTGCCCTGTAGTATGTCCTGAAATCTGGTATTGTGATGCCTCTGGCTTTGTTTTTGTTGTATAAGATGGCTTTAGTCATTCGAGGTCTTTTGTGCCTCAACATCGATTTCAGCATCATTTCTTCCAGATCTGAGAAGAATGTCTTTGGTATTTGATTGGTATCGCTTTGAATCTATAAATTGCTTTTCAGAGATTGTACATTTTGATGATATTGATTCGTTCATCCATGAGCATGGAGGATTTTTCCATTTTTTGGTATCCTCTTCTATTTCTTTCTTTAAGATTTTGTAACTCTCATCATAGAGAACTTTAAATGTCTTTGGTTAAGTTTATTCCATTGTATTTGATTGCTTTTGTAGCTATTGTGAATGGGATTGATCTTAGAAGTTCTTTCTCAGCCATGGCATTGCCTGTATATACAAAGGCTGTTGATTTTTATGCATTGATTTTATATCCTGCTACTTTGCCAAAGTCTTCTATGAGTTCCAGTAGTCTCTTATTAGAGTGCTTTGGATCTACTAAATAAAGAATCCTATTATCTGCAAAGAGGGATAGTTTGAGTTCTTCCTTCCCAATTTGTATACCTTTAATTTCTTTTTCTTGCCTAATGGCTCTGGCTAAAACTTCCAGAACTATATTGAATAGCAGTGGTGAGAGTGGGCATCCCTGTCTGGTACCAGATCTCAGTTAAAATGCTTCCAACTTTTCCCCATTCAATAGGATGTTGGCCATGGGTTTTGCATAAATTGTTTTGTGTTGAGGAATGTTCCTTCTATACATAATTTGCTTGGAGTTTTCATCATGAAGGGTGTTATACTTTATCAAATGTTTTCTCTGCATCTATGAGAAAATCATATGGTTTTTCTTCTGCAGTTTGTTAATGTGGTGTATCATATTGACTGATTTGTGAACACTGAACCATCCCTGCATACTAGGGAATAATCCCACTTAGTCTGGGTGGATGATCTTTCTTGTGTTTTGTTGCATTCCATTAGCCAGAATTTTATTCAGGATTTTTGCGACTATGTTCATCAGGGATATTGGTCTGTAATTTTCTTTCAATGCTGCATCTTTTTCAAGTTTAGGGATTAAATTGTTGCTGGCTTCATAGAAAGAATTTGGGAGGATTCCCTCTTTTTCTTTCTTTCTCTCTTTCTCTCTCTCTCTCTTCCTTCTTTCTTTCTTTCTACAGGCAGAGTTAGATAGTGAGAGAGAGAGAGAGACAGAGAGAAAGGTCTTCCTTCCATTGGTTCACCCCCCAAATGGCCACTATGGCCAGTGTGCTGCACTGATCCAAAGCCAGGAGCCAGGTGCTTCCTCCTGGTCTACTATGCAGGTGCAGGGCCCAAGGACTTGGGCCATCCTCCACTGCCTTATTTGGCAACAGCAGAAAGCTGGACTGGAAGAAGAGCAACTGCGACAGAATCTGGCACCCCAACTAGAACCCAGAGTGCTGCCACCCCAGGCAGGGAATTAGTCTAGATTCCCTCTTTTTTGATTGTTCTGAGTAGTTTGAGAAGAATTGGAGTTAGTTCTTCTTTAAATATCTGGTAGAATTCAGCAGTGAATCCTTCTGGTCCTGAGTTTTTTTTTGTTGGGAGGGCCTTTATTACTGATTCAATTTCTGTCTCAGGTATTGGTCTGTTTAGGTTTTCTATGTCTTCCTGGTTCAATTTAGGTAGGTTGCATGTGTCCAGGAATCTACCCATTTCTGGTAGATTTCCCTCTTTGCTGGCATACAATCTTTGTAGTTATTTCTGATGATTCTTTTTATTTCTGTTTGTGTCTGTTGTTACATTTCCTTTTTCATCTCTGATTTTATTGATTTTGGTATTTTCTCTTCTTTTTTTTAGTTAGTTGGGCCAATGGGGTGTCAATTTTGATTATTTTTTCAATAAACCAGCTCTTGATTTGGCTGATCTTTTTGTAATTTTTTTATTCAATTCTGATGATTTCTTCTCTGATTTTAATTATCTCTCTTCTCTTACTAGTTTTGAGTCTGGTTTGCTGCACTTTTTCTAGATCCTTGAGATGCATTGATAGCCCATTTGTTTGGTGCCTTTCCAATTTCTTGATGTAGGCACCTATTGTTATAAACTTTCCTCTTAACACTACTTTTGCTGTATCCCATAAATTTTGGTATGTTGTGTTGTTATCTTCATTTACTTCCAGAATCTTTTTGATTTCTTTTATGACCCTGTGTTCATTCAGTAGTATGTTGTTCAGTCTCCATGTGTTTGCATATTCTATAGGAATTCCTGAGTTGCTAATTTCCAGCTTCATTCCACTGTGGTCTGAGAAGCTGCATGGTATGATTCTAATTCTTTTGAATTTGCTGAGACTTGCTTTTTGGCCTAGTATGTGGTCAATCCTAGAGAAGGTTCCATGTACTGCTGAGAAGAATGTAAATTATTTAAGTGTAGGATGAAAAGTTCTTTAGATATCTGTTTGATCCATTTGGGCTATAGTGTCTATTAAATCTGTTGTTTCCTTGTTGATCTTCTGTCTGGTTGATCTGTCTAATTCTGAGAGTGGAGTATTGAAGTTCCCCCAGTACTATTGTATTGGAGTCAAAGTCTCCCTTTAAGTCCCTTAACATATCTTTTAAATAAACCAGTGCCCTGTAATTAGGTGCATATACGTTGATAATAGTTATATCTTCCTGTTGAATGGATCACTTAATCATTATATAGTGCCCCACTTTTTCTCTTTTAACAGTTTTTGTGTTAAAGTATATTTTGTTTGAAATTAAGATGGCTATGCCAGCTCTTTTTTGGTTTCTGTTGGCATGGAATATCTTTTTCCAACATTTAACTTTCAGTCTGCATGCATCTTTGTTGGAAAGATGTGTTTCTTGTAAGCAGCAAATAGATGGGTTTTGTTCCTTAATCCATTCAGCCAGTCTGTGTCTTTTAACTGGAGAGTTGAGGCCATTAACATTCAATGTGACTATTGAGAAGGAGTAACTTTGCCCTGCAATTTTCCCAAAGATATTTTCTAGTATATGCTTTGAGCTTCCTGTGATCTTTTACTGGGGTTTTTCTTCCTTTACCTTCTTTCATATTGATGGGCGTGTTTCTGTGTTTCTGTGTGTAACACATCTTTAGGCATCTTTTGCAGGGCTAGATGAGTGGTGACAGATTCTTTCAATTTCTGTTTGCTATGAAAGGTCTTTATTTCACCTTCATTCACAAATGAGTGCTTTGCAGGATATAATATTCTGGGATGGCAGTTCTTCTTCTCTTAGTACCTGTGTTATATCTCACCATTCCCTCCTAGCCTGTAGGGTTTCTGATGAGACGTCTGCTGTGAGTCTAATTGGAGATACTCTGAGAGTAATCTGACGTTTCTCTCTTGCACATTTTAGGATCTTTTCTTTGTGTTTCACTGTGGTGAGTTTGATTACGACGTGTTGTGGTGAGGATCTCTTTTGGCCATGTTTATTAGGGGTTCTATGAGCTTCCTGTACTAGGATGTCTCTGTCATTCTCCAAACCTGGGAAATTTTCTGCTAGTATCTCACTAAAAAGGCCTTCTAATCCTTTCTCTCTATATATATATATGCCTTCAGGAACTCCTAGAACTGGAATGTTGGTTTTTTTTAATAGTGTCCTGTAGATTCCCAACAATATTTTTTAGATTTCTAATTTCTTCTTCTTTTCTTTGGTTTGACTGTATACTTTCCTGTTCTCTGTCTTCTAAGTCTGATATTCTCTCTTCTGCTTCACCCATTCTGTTTTAAGGCTCTCTAATGTGTTTTTCTTTTGATCTATTGAATTCTTTATTTCATTATGATTTCTCTTTACTATCACAATTTCATGTTCTACTAGATTCTTCATTTCATTTTGATTCCTTCTTATGGTTTCATTTTCATGAGAGAGATTTTCTGTCTTGTCCAGTAAGGATTTCTGTAGTTCAAGAATTTGTTTTTGAGGACTTCTTAATGTTCTTATCAATTTTTTGAGACCTGTTCCTTGCATTTCTTCGATCTCATCATCTTCATAATCTTGAATTGTAGTGTCATGTTCATTTGTAGGCGTCATAATGTCTTCCATGTTCTTGTTTCCTGGGTTTCTGCATTTGTTTCTTGGCATTGTGGAGATATCTTTAGTTTCTTCTTTTTATTTCTCGCTGTGGTGGCTTTTCTCGTTATACTATGTCTCTAGATTAAGTGGACTGTCTGCTTTTGGTGGATCTTTAGAGGCTTGTGGTGGGTGTGGCCAGAGAGCTCTGTTCAGTTCTTCAGGGTTAAGTGTGTGCCAAAGGTGACATACCCAGGTTTGGCGTGGTAAATCTTCTCTCTGTCTTATTTTTATTTAGAAGGGAAGTGATTCCACACAGCTGAGCTATTCTCCTGGAAGGCAATCAGTGTCTGACCACTAGCCCCTGAGGATATAATGTTAATCTGCTCTGTCCCAACTATCACACAAAGGATTTGTGCAGTCCTCAATGTGAGCTCCGATTCCCCTGAAATCTCCCACTGGGTTCCCAAGGTTACTGAGTTTGTGGCATCTCACACTGAGTCCTCACGTCTCAGGCACTCCATGAGTTCTCTCACACACCCTGGTGTTTTTTTTTTTTTTTTTTTTTTTTTTTTTTTTTTTTTTTTTTTTTTTTTTTTAACAGTCTCAGTTCATAAGCTCCACACGTTCACTAGGTCTTAACCTCCTGTTATTTCTCCCCACCTGAGTCAGGTTTTTTGCTTGGCTGAGGGTGGGCGCAGCCCTGAGGTGGTGCAGATTTTACGTATGTCCAAAATGACGCCTGCTCTTTGTCTTGCTCACCTTTGTAAGGTGAGTGGAAAGAGAGAATCGTGTCCATACTGGTCCCTTGTATTTCTTTTTTTTTTTCTCTCCTCTAGTTAGCCTGGTGAACTTTTCCCCACGGGGCTTCAAGTCTCATTCTCTCTAGGCTCTTCCTGCCACTTTTCTGCCAGTGTCTTGGGCTACTGAGGTTTCACCTCACCTCCCTTTGAAGTGCTGGTGTTTAGACTTGGCAGCTGGGATCCTGAGCCGTGGGCACCTGTGCCCTCCACATAGGTCCACCATGTCCCCACTAGTTTGGCAAGAGTTTCCTCTGCAGTTTTTTCCCTAACTCTTCCCTAAAACTACAGTATCTCCACTTTTATTAAACTATCCTTTCCCAGACTATCAGTGCGCTCCCTCCCTATTCTGCCATCTTGGA
Organism: Lepus europaeus; assembly: GCF_033115175.1. Taxonomy (NCBI): domain Eukaryota; kingdom Metazoa; phylum Chordata; class Mammalia; order Lagomorpha; family Leporidae; genus Lepus; species Lepus europaeus. The sequence continues at coordinate 49,916,617 of NC_084832.1, read as the reverse complement.
AGACTCTGGGGAATCATTCTTAAAGTTTGCATTTTTTCTGAGGCTACTTTCATAAAGTTTCTCTGTTATGAAATATTATGTTGAGAATGCATGATGCTGACAGGAAGCTAGGAAAGGGAAATATGAAAAAGCTTTTCTATATAAATGGCATGCTTTTGTGGCATATAATTTTAGTGAAAAACTAGTTGCAATGTTAAATAAAAACATTGTATTGTTGGTAAGTAGGAGTGAATACAAGATATCTTATACATTTTGAACACATAGACAAGTAATGATGAATTGAGAGGAATAACAAGGACACATGATCTTATAACAATTTTCTGCAATCTCCCAAGTAATAATTTTTGTTTTATTGTTTGTATTGCTCAGCCTTTTATATCATGTTAAGTGTATATCATTTCACTTTATGAAATGTTAAATGGTTCCATAGTAGAATCAAAAATTGCCATCCGTCAATCAATTTTTGTAATGTCCTTGACCATGGCACGTAGTAATGGTACCATGAGGTACAGCTGAAGTCATATGGGAATTTGAAATGAATTTAATACTGAATTTAAATGTACATTACAGCCCCTATTAATATATTTGCAAAATATAAGTATCTCGTAAACACACCTGAAAGAGAATGTTTACATTTATTATTAAGCATTTCTTAATTTCTCTGATTATAAAATGATAACCACAGTTGTCTTTTAAGAGGAAAGCAACCCCTATTTTTACTTTCCATCTCAGCTCTCCTTCCACTCATATTTCCAGAGACCTCTGTGCAGCTATTCAGTTTAATAACTATTTCTTTTGTTTTGAAAATGTAGCATGTTAGTGACAGCGTGGTACCCACTGTTAGCGCTATATACTCCTGGCACTTGGACATTTTCTATTTCTAATGTACAACTTAAGTGTGCTTTTAAATATGAATTAAAATATTATTGGTGGAGTATTATGTGGTAAATATATCTTTGCCACTTGATATTTAATCTTGGAATTTAGTCTAATGTTGCTTTATTTTTATCTTCAGAATTGCATATTTTACTTTTTGAAATTCATTAAAATTCACCAAGTATTGCTGTAATACTGGAATTGCATGCAAGGTATGCTAGCAAGTTATTATCTAAATAAGCAGGTTAAGCAGGTTAATTGGGTTTTCACTTTCCCAATTATATCCCTGCTTATTTTAATGAATATTGTTAAAGTATATTGATATTATATTAGCATATGCTATGTAATTTTCTTTCATTTATATGCAATTTATAATGCTGCCATTTACTTTGGAGAAGCCATTCTTTTCAAGAAAAAATATTTTCCTCAACTTGGATCCCCCTTTTTTTTTTTTCTGCAAACCTTTTCTTTTTTTTTTTTTTTACAATGCATCTCAGATCTAATTAAATCTCAAAGATTTCATCTTTTTTAAAACAACTGACTGCATACATAATGCTACTCTATTGGTATACTGGTCTGAAGTTCCAGATTTCTTATCCATTACCTTGTGTTGACCTTGAGAAATTCAAGATCTAAGTATATGGCCAACAATCAATGGATGCAATTAATTTCAAAAGCTTTAATATGAAACCTCAAAAACTGGCTTAGTAGTCTCTAATACTGCACATAGCACATTTAGGTATTGCTGCAAGATTATTTTTTTTCAAATGCTGCATGCTCACTCTCTTCTGCTGTATAATTTATGTTATTCATAAATTAGATATTCATTGGCCCCAGAATCCAATCAAAATTGTTTACCTACCTGTCTTATTATACCTTCTGGTCCTCCTGCAAGTTTTGTTTAATTCTGGTCCTTTCTATATATTTAGCGTGCTCTAACAGGATAAAGATGTATATTAACTAATTAAGTAATTAATTTCAACCATCAAAGTATGTAATTTAATTCAGAAGAAACTAAATTCTTATTATCTTTCAACATTTTAGTTTTACCTCAAAAATGGTTTACCTCTACTAAAAACAATTTTCTTTATTTCTCAGAATTAGGTTTTTGTAGACACACACCTTATTTTTTATTGAGTTACTAAACACCTGAGCTCCTATCTATTCAATGGTAACCCACTAGAAGGACAAAATGTATAAGACTAATATTAAACTTGCCCAGATGATTAGAAAAATTTATTAACATTTTTTTGCCTTTTGTTGTTTAATGCCCTAGTGAAATAATTTCATTGTTTCTAATATACTATAGTGTGTGGGTCTGTGTTAATATATGACATACCAATACAATTCTTCAAAAGGCTATCACAGCCATGCTTGTTCATTTCTGTTTGGATTAATTGGGTAATTTCCAGGGGAGGTAATGCACTGGTTTCCCATATGTCATCATCACAAAATTCACATTCATTACAATCAGAATATTTTTCAAATATAAATAAATTAGTTGTTGACATTATGAAAATTCAATTTTTGAGACCTGGCATTGTGCTGTAGCAGGTTAAGCTGCCACCTGTGACACTGGCATCTCATAGGGGCTGCCATTTGAGTCCCGACTGTTCCACTTCCCATCCAGCTCAATCCTAAGGTGACTGAGAAAGCAGCAGAAGATGGCACAAGTTTTTAGGACCATGATCCCATGTGGGAGGCCCAGGTAAAGCTCCTGAATCTTGGCTTTGGCCTGGCCCAGTCTCTGCCATTGAGGCCATGTGGAGGGTGAACTAGCAGATGGAAAACTTCTGTCTCTCCCTCTCTATCTATAACTCTGCCTTTCAAATAAAATAAATGAATATTTAAAAAAATAAAATTCAATTTCTCCAAAATTTCCCATTTATAAATTTCCAAAGCTATTGAACACAAAAAACAATATAAATAATCAGCAATATGACTTTACATATACTGTATTTAACAGAAAGAAGTAGTAGCTTGTGTTTTGTCCTAAAAATAGCCAACTTCATTTTTTTCACATTTCAATGGAATTTGTACCTCATAAGAATATTATTTGAGATAAAAATTTGTTTCATCCATAAAAATGAAAGACACATCTCTGTAGATGAATTTTCATGGTAATTATAAGTGAGTTTGAATACTTTTGGATCTTTCTTGGAATTCAAATTTGAGTCAATGACAGAGGATGCCAGCATTGATCAATTATGAGTTAATTCACTTAGAAAAAATTTATTATACTCATATAACTCTATCTTATAAAGTAATAAATTATATTAATTTATGATTATTTTATGAATTTGAATAATTAACCTGTTTTGATCAGATTTGGTATCGTATGCCTGCACTATTTTTCAGAGAAAAGACATGATTACAGAATATGAGAATTAAAAGATGGAAAAAGGAAATCTTTCATTTCACTAACAATGCATTTATATATCCTACCTTTATTTACTCTTATCAAAATATGGACCATCATTCATAAAAATGGATATTTTAATATTTAGAAAATTTTGTACAATACAACATAGCATGTAAAATTTGAATAATTCTAAAACTAATCACAATTTCTATCAAAATTAAGGGGCTGAAGCTGGCATTGTGGCACAGCAGTTTAAAACACTAATTGTGACTCTGGAATCCCATTAGCAGAGTGCCAGTTAGATTTCTAGAGACTCTGCTTCCAACCTAGTTTCTTGATTGTACACATGGGAAAGTAGTAGACAATGGCAAAAGTACTTGGATCCTTGTATTCCTCTCAAGGGAAGGATTAAGCTCCTGTCTTTTTTCTTTGAACTGGCCAGGACCTGACTGTTGTGGCCACTTGGGAATCAAACCAATGCATAGAAGATGTATCTTTCTGTGTCACTCTCAAATAAATAAATAATTAAATAAGTAAATTTTAAAAATCAAGGGGCTTTTTCATGCTTCCTCTTAATTATGTATTATAGATGTTTTTCTCATTCTTTAACTATAGATGTATTCCCTCTCTCTCTTTTTTAAAGATGGTTTTTATTTATTTGAAAGTCAGAATTACACAAAGAGACAGAGAGAGGTCTTCCATCCGCTGGTTCACTCCCAGTCGGCTATAACGGCTGGAGCTGTGCCTATCCAAAAACAGGAGCCAGGAGCTTCCTCAGCGTCTTCCCACATGGATGCAGGAGCCCAAGGACTTCTGCTGCTTTCCCAGGCCATAGCAGAGAGCTGGACCAGAAGAGAAGCTGCTGGAACATGAACCGGCGCCCATATGGGATGCCCATACTGCAGACAGTGGCTGTACATGCTATGCCACAGCACTGGCCCCAGGTGTATTCTCTTTTAATGTTTATATAATTTAGAGTACTTAACAATGAAGATATGATTCAAAATTTAAGGATAAACAACATAAACTTATGTTGCTCATATTATCATCAATAGAGTCACAATGAAGTGTTGATCTCTAAAATATGCACAATCGGTATAAAGGTGTTGTTCTCATAGGATTAACCAGTCTTTGTAAGTAAACACTTTTGACATGGGTGCTTTCATAAGTATTTCAACTCTTTCTTCTATGAAACAGAGGTTTTGATGTAACCATCAGTTTAGGCAATTTTGCATCTTGGACATCCATGTCATGTTTCTAAATAATTTTCCATTTTTTACTTGCTGAATACTATGGTAAATGGAGTTTTAAGCCTGGGATTATGGAGGGGATTGAAATCAAGTGTTCTCAAAAAATTGAATAAAGGAAGGAATGGATTGGGGAAGGCAGAAAGACAGAGCTTATAACTTAACTCTAAAGTACATGAAATCTGTTCTATCTATACTGACAAAAATTTAAAAACAAATGATCTCTATATTCCACAGTTCACTGTACCTGTATTATTTCATTGTTCCTGAAGTCACGCTCAAACTGTTTTTCTAATTTAAATAAATATTTAATAAAAAAGAAACTTCTATTTACCCCACAAGCTATATTTACTTCCTATGCCTCACCATTCATCTTTTCACTATGTTATGCATCAAGATCTAAATCCACCATTATAACATACAGATTTTATTCTGACTTCTGAAACACTGAAGATAAAATTATAATGATCTACTATTGTTGGACTAATTTCAACTGCTTCTTAATACAGATAAATTAAGCTCTTTAAACAGAAGATCTTTAGAGACAGTCAGCTGTATATCAGTTACTCTGCAGTGAGTAGTATGTAAAAGAAGATAATACATATTTCTTAAACTGCTATCTTCACTGTTGAGTTATTGTAATATAAAAAATAGTTAAGATGATTTGATAAAAGTTAATTTCATAAGGAATGGGTATATGCAGGAACCTATGATTCACTTCTCCACCCTATTGTGATGCAACCAGTAAGTCCTTCATCAAGTTGAACAGATGGAGCTACCCAATCAGAATTTCAGCCACCAAAGCTCTGAGCTAAAGGTCCAAAACTAACAATCAAATCACAAGATGTTTATTTCATGCCTATACTTTTTTGTATTTTATATTAACTACTATATACTATATTTTATATTAACTACTATATAACAGAAAAAATATGATATTTTTGGGCTGGCTTATTTCAGCAAGCATACTGGGTCATATGGTCGATCTATCTTTAAATTTCTGTGGATTCTTCATACTATCTCCCATAATGATTTTACTAGACATTCCCATCATTAGTGAATTAAGGGGATTAGGGTATCTTTTCCCCAACATACTTGCCAACCCTTATTATTTTTTGATATTTGAATGGTAGCCATTATAACTGGCCATTATCCTTTTTTGAGTGTTTCCTTTGCAGTGCAGAAGTTTCTTAGCTTTGCGTAATCCCATTTGTCTATTTTTGCTTTCATTTTCTGAGCTTCTGGGATCTTTGCCATGAAGTCTTTGTCTATGCCATTGTCTTGCAGAGTTTCTCCAATGTTTTACTTCCATAATTTGGTGGTATCAGGCTGTTTATTTAAAAGCTTGATCCATTGTGAGTTGATTTTTGTGTAAGATGTAAGGTGGGTCTCTTGTTTCATTGTTCTGCACACATATATCCAATTTTTGCAACACCATTTATTGAAAAGATTATTTTCTCCTGGAATTGATTTATCTTGTTTGTCAATGATTAGCTGTTTGTAGCTGTGTGGATTAATTTCTGGGATGACTATTCCTTTCCATTTGTCTACATGTCTATTTTTTATGCCAGTTCCAGGCTGTTTTGACTATAAATACCCTGTATTATGTCTTGAAATCTTTATGGCCATTGCTCTGGCTTTGTTTTTGCTATTGATTCAGCTATTCATAGCCTTTTTTTTTTACAGGCAAAGTGGACAGTGAGAGAGAGAGACAGAGAGACAGGTCTTTCTTTGCCCTTGGTTCACCCTCCAATGGCCACCATGGCCAGTGCACTGAGGCCGGTGCATCGCTCTGATCCAAAGCCAGAAACCAGGTGCTTCTCCTGGTCTCCCATGCAGGTGCAGGGCCCAAGGACTTTGGGTCATTCTCCTCTGCACTCCTAAGCCGCAGCAGAGTGCTGGCCTGCAAGAGAGGCAACTGGGACAGAACCCGGCGCCCTGACCAGGACTAGAACCTGGTGTGCCAGCACCACAGGCAGAGGATTAGCCTATTGAACCAGGCGCTGGCTATTCATAGCCTCTTGTTTCAATATGGATTTTATCATTGTTTTTCTACATCTGAGAAGAAGGTCCTTGGTATTTTGATGGAGATTGCATTGAATCTGTAAATTGCTTTGGGTAGTATGGATGTTTTAATGATGTGAATTCTTCCATCCATGAACATTGAGATTTTTCCATTTTTTGGTGTCTTCTATTCCGTTCTTTAATGTTTGACAATTTTCATTGTAGAGATTTTCATATCCTTGGTTAAATGTATTCCAAGTTATTTGATTTTTTTATGAATTTTTCTCCTACTAATTTGGGATTTGGTTTGTTCTTCTTTTTCTAGGTCCTTGAGATACATTGTTTGACAGTTTATTTTATATCATGTCCCTTTAACACTGCTGTATTGCTTATGTTTTGAAATGCTGTGTTGTCTTCTTTATTCATTTCTAGATTTTTTTGTTTCTCTTTTGATTTGTTCTATGACACATAGTTTATTCAGGAGCATATTGTTTAGTCAGTATGAGTTTCCATATTTTCTAACTTATAAAGTTTTTAATTTCCAGTCCCATTACATTCTGGTCATAAAAATACATAGTATGATTTCAGGTATTTTTTTAATTTATTGAGACTTTTAGCTGCAGAAAACACATTATTTTCATCAGTGCAAAAACTTTCTCTAATAAGGAGTTTATACTTCTAAGTTCACCTTGAAATAAAGACAAAGCCACAACCTAAGTGATACCCCACATTCAATTTAAATGCAAAAGTACTTTCCAATGAAACCAACTACATAAAAATAGGGAAATATGACATAGATGGTCAAGTGTCAACTTATTGATACAGGAGGCATGAAGAAGCAAGGAATCATAGCTTCTTTGAATGATAATAGTTTCTTATAAATAGATCATTATCTGAAGGAAAACCATGAAATTTCTGAAAAAGAATTTAATGTAATGATATAAGGAAATGAAACAAACTGCAAGAAATGCAAATAATTAAAAGAAATGAGGAAAATAACACCTGATATCAATGAAAAATTAAACAAAGAGGTATAAATTATTATTATATTTTTTGGCAGGCAGAGTGGACAGTGAGAGAGAGAGACAAGGAGAAAGGTCTTCCTTTGCTCTTGGTTCACCCTCCAATGGCCGCCACGGCTGGTGTGCTGCGACTGGCGCACCGCGCTGACCTGAGCCAGGTGCTTATCCTGGTCTCCCATGGGGTGCAGGACCCAAGCACTTGGGCCACCCTCCACTGCACTCCCTGGCCACAGCAGAGAGCTGGCCTGGAAGATGGGCAACTGGGACAGAATCCGGAGCCCCAACCAGGACTAGAACCCGGTGTGCCAGCACCACAAGGCGGAGGATTAGCCTATTGAGCTGTGGCGTTGGCCAAGAGGTATATATTATTAAAAAAAAAAAAAAAGCAAACTTTGTAGCTGAAAACTTCAGCCAATGAAATAAAACATGATATTGAAAGCTTCATAAGCAAAACAGACTTAGTGGAAGAAATATTTTTTGATCTGGAGGACAAAAAATGTGAAGTAACTCAGGTAGATAAAAATAAAGAAAAATTTTTTTAAAAAGATTGAAGAAAGCCTACATGGCATATAGTATAGCAGTAAGTGAACAGATATTCATATTATGATTATACTTGGAAGTGAACAGAAGGAAAATGAAATAAGGACCTACTGAATTAAATAATATATGAAAACTTCCCAGGTCTTAAAAAAAATATGGACATTTGGATACAAGAAGGGCCCAAACAGACTCAAACAAAAATACTTTCTACAAGGTATATTTAAGTCAAATTGTCGATAATTAAGAACAAGGAGAGAAGACTAAAAGCTGAGAGAAAAACATGAAGTTACACATAAAAGAAAACCTGCATGACTAAAAGATGATTTCTGAGCAGAAACTGTAAAAGACCATAAGTGAGGGAGATGATATATTCAAGTTCTTCCAAAAAATTTATTCAGAACATCATATCGAAAGAAATTTTCCTATTGAAAACAAACAGAAATCAACTATTTCCAAAGCATGCAAAAACTGAGAGAATTCTTCTCCACAATTGCAATATAACCAGAAGTCCTGAAGAGAGACCTGCATTAGAAGTAATCAGCATGGGGCCAACGTTTTGGCACAGTGAATTAAGCCTCTGCTTGCAACACCAGCATCTCATGTCAGAGTGACTGTTTGAGTCCAAGCTTCTCTAATTCTGATTCATCACCCTGCTAATGTTCCAGGGAAACATTTGGTATTGAAGAAATAGCATTTAAAAAGTTGTATGACTTATGTATACTAGTTTAAGTCTGTATTAATCAATTATCTAAGAAAGTGCTTCCTTGATTTATCTTTCTGCTCCAGAATGTGCACTTCTTCTTTATGAATATTAAATTTCTCACAAGTAAAATTAAGACAGTAATTGCTTTACCCTTAGGTTGTTGAGAAATCTAATGCAACAATAAATATTAAAATACTTTTAGAAAATTATAATGTGCTATACAATTAGTATCTATGATTTTTCCCTTCAGAATCTTAACATTAATATATTATGCTTATTATTTATTGCTATTATGAATATTACTAGATATTTACTCTTTTATGAATATGCTACAATTTTAATATTTGTTTAGTGGAGAAAGTTCAATTATCAAAAATTTAGTATATATTAATATAGAAATATTATTATTAAAACACTGGCTTCATGGTTTTCTCTGTTCTAAGATTCCTCTGTTGGTAGCTTGTCTTCCAAAATGCCAAATCAAATAAACCTGAGGAGTGTGTTTTCTTATTTGTTTCCCACTTTCTTACTTGTTTCTCACTTTATCCAAATCCATGAGCTTATGAAAGTTTATCTCTATGTATACAGCTTCTACCATTTTCTTCACATATCATCACTGGCTATGTATCTATAATGTATGTCAACATAATATGTTGAAGATAATTCTCAGCTTAATCAATGGCAAATGATGTCAGATTTCATCCATTTATCCCACAAGAAATCTAGGAGTTATTCCTTCAAAAACTTCTTTTCACCAGCTATACTATTAACATCATACTTCACATTGTGTTTATATGTCACCTGCATCTTCTGTATTTACTCTTTTTATTTTATGCAAAAGATTCCTCAAATCCTTTGCAGCCAGCTGTCCTAGTCTCCCTATAGCTAGGAAATCATGAAATTATCTGAGATTAAAGATAATTTTGTATTTAATGTAATGAAATGAATCATTGTGAATATGCTACAGTGTGCTTGGTTCTTTGAATTCACTATAATGAGTTTGATATTAATCTATGCTTTTGTGTGCATCAGTATTTCATGTCAATGTCTTGTTAAACAGCATTGCATTGAACAGACATAACATATATTGTTTACTTTTAATCTGTTGGTGAACACTGGGAAACTTTTCGTGTTTTACCTTTTGGAAACAAGACTCTTTTAAATATTTGAATACAAGTCTTTGTATGCATATATATTTTAATTTATTTTGTGAACACCAAACTAATTAAAACGTAGAGCTGATGGTTTTACAAAGTTGTACCATTTATATTCCCATTACTACCATATGAGAGTCTCAAATGCATCATGTCCTCCAAAAACGTTTATAGCAAAAATACTTAAATGAATTGTGTTGTTTACCATGAAACATGTAGGGTAGATTTGAAGTTGAGAGAAAATGGATTGATAACTAAGACAACATAAAATATTTGGTAAAATAACTTACCAGAGCTAAAAAAGATCAATATTACTATCAATTTCATATTATTTTATCAGAATTATACACAAATTTTTATGTACTTTTAAAAACCACAAAAAAACAAATCATAAAATTCTGGCAACCATAATACAAGGAGCACCTGACAATTCCCCTAAATCCTGGAGCACCTGGAGCTAGGCCAGGAAAAGTGCCAGGAGCCGGTATAGGGGTCATCTTTTGTGTTTTCCTGGCGCATCAGAGGAAGCTCAATTGGAGGCAGAGGGCAGTTCAATTACAGGCACTCCAATATAGGTTGTGAGCATGCCAAGTGGTTTTATATGCTTTGCCACAACCTACCAGACCCCCTGCCCATGGAGTTTCTGATGGTAATTGTTTTATTCTTTGCAGGCTATGATATCTATTATAATAACTCAAATCTGCCTTCATAGCATGAGAAAATCCATAGAAAACATATACATGACTAATCATGGATATATTCCAATAAAGCATTATTTTAGAAAATGCAGTGGAATGACTGTGCCTATAGACCATAGTTTGCCAAATCATTTCTTATGATTTACTATATGATAAAATGGTTAATTTACTGATAGAACTGCATACCAGAGGATGGAGAAGTCAAGTAGTGATATGAAATAATGATTGCAACTTACTACATTTCTCGTATAAAGTGAATGCCACATTCAGCTTTCCAGTAGAGGACTTCAGGGACTTCAAATGAGAAGGAGGTTTTGCTATTTTTTTTAATGACAGGATGGATGATATGGGTATGAAAATATTCTTTGAAACCTCCCCACAGATCAGAAATGTGTTCAGTCTGCTAACTTGCAGCTCAGCTGCCACTTAGCAATGACCTTTCCTCCTTCCTTTTGTTGTAGAAACAAAGGAGCAGGTTGTCAAAATTCCCTTGGCATGGCCCCACATTAGGTTGGAACTGAGATATTTGGCTGTTGTTTGCCCAGCAGTTTCAGACTGCTCAGCTCTGGTTAAACTAGTGCAAGTCTGTCCTATCCAGTAGGTTTACCACAACTTCCTTAGTGAGGGATGGATCACTTGCAAGCTTCCCCTTCTTTGAGTATTTTCTATGCCCTAGTTATTTTTGTCATAAATAATAACCATGATATTTTAAACTCCACTCTACTTAACTTACATGGTTTCTATCTCCTAATTAGACTCAAAATACTATTGAATTTGTATCAGGAATTGTTCCAAGGAAGAACCCAACAAGTAGGGAGTGGGTTTCATCTTGCCTTTGGCTTCACTGAGATGCTGAGTTCCTTGCAAATTAGAAATCAGACCCTAGGGCACCATGACATGCAATGACCTCACAATTGTGTAGGCAATCACCTGGAGTTGATTTTGATGACAGATCAATTGAAGCACAAGCATGGTGAGCACAAGTGGCTGTAACACTTGACCATTAAGGCAGTGATTATGACTGTAAAGACACAGGTGTGAGTGCATTAATATACTGTTAAATATTTAATAGAGTTAAATAATAATTAATAATATTAAGTAGAAAAAAAAATAAGAGTCCATCCTTGTGACATAGAAGGTTAAACTGCCGCCTGCAACATTAGAGTTCCACACGAGTGCCAGTTCATGTCCCAGCTGTTCCACTTCTGATTCAATTCTCAACTATGTGCCTGGTAAAGCAGCAAAAGATGTCCCAGGCCTTGGGCCCCTGCCATCCAGGTGAGAAACCCGTATGAATCTCCTGGCTCCTGGCTTCAGCCTGGCCTACATACGGCACTGAGGCCAGCTTAGCAGTGATACAGCTGATGGAAGATCTCCATTTCTCTCTCTTTCTCCCTCCCTCTATCTTTGTAACTCTGTTTTTTAAATAAAGTGAATGAATATTTTTATTTAAGGTCAAAATAACAAGCATCAGTGTTTAACCCTTACATCCAGTCACACTCTGAGAACTGGATAACTTCCAAAATAATTTAAAAAGTCTCCCATTTCTTGTAACTTGCAAGTCTGATAAAACTGAAAATAAAAAGACATTTAAATGTTTGCACAGCTCAATTATATTGACTATTTAATTCATAATCATTCTGATTATTCCTGTAAAATTTAGGGCATTAACTAGCAAATGAAAAGATTATGCAACGTGAAATGATTTGCTGTCTGGAAAATCTCAGCTGGAAATCTTGAGCTCTGAAATAATTCTGAGACTTTTTCACTGGTAAAATGTAGCTGAATTTTACTGTTCAAAATAAATCACCTTTCCCCACTATCTTGAAAATCTTGAAACACTATCAGAATATGACAGTTTTTCAAAAAGTCTGCAGAAAACAAAATTTAAAAAAAAGATCCGTATTGTGGCATGGCAGCTTAAGTGACTCTGGCTAGCATTTCTTCTCAGTGTTCCAGATCCTGCCCTGGTTCCTCTGCTTCAGATTCCGGCTAATGTGCCTGGGAGGAATGGAGGGTCCAGGTGCTTGGGCTCCTCACACCATGTGGGGCACTGGGATAGAGTTCCTGACTCCTGGCTTCGGCCTGGCCCGGACATGACTGCTACAGCCAGTTGCGAAATGAACTAGCAGATGGAAAATCTCTCTTTTAGTGAGTCCTCTTTAACATATCAACTTGTGTAAATGAAGAGTGACTGAAAGTTGTGTACATCGGTGACAGTGTTTATCTGGCATAACTTGTAAGAGAATTCAAAATTAAGGAGACAAGAATGTTGGATTAATTATATGTTCCATACATACACTCTATTCTTCAACTATGGCTCATAAGAAATTACAAAAGACAGTCCTTTTGCTAAAAAATTGAAAAATACATCAGAGGAAAGCAAGTTTTATAACCCTCAATTACATTATGTAATTACACTGTTTAATAATCTAAAGCAGTATCTTAGAATTATGTACCATTGTATCTATAATTTTTATTCTTATTTCCTATGGCACACTAATATTGTCTTGGGATATTATTTATATAAATATATAAGTTTCATGCATTTTCATTTCAATTTTTATGGTTTAGATTCTAATTATGTATTTATTATTTTAGTGGTCTTTTTGTGTGTTATATTTTGTACTGAGATTTTTTTCTTGAATATTTTGTTGATTTATTTTTAAATTTTTTAAAATGTTTTGATGTTTTGACTGCATTCTTCACATTCTGTTGGACATAATATCTCCTTGAGACGACAGATTCAAGTTGTTGACCCACATGATAATCATTTCTGCTGCATCTGTTTGCCTCAGCTGTGACCAATATGGCAGTACAGACATTTAAATTAAATTCTCTGCTTGAACCTTTTGAAACTTTGTGGGACACAAAAACACATGATGCCTTCTTCCATTTTGTAAATTCTCAAGGATAATTTTACTTTGTATTTAACCATATTAAAGTTGAGAGAAACAAGTGTTTCTGTATCCCCTGTGTCCACTTCTGTGTATTGAGTTCAGTTTCTGAGGAAGCCATTTATAATCCTAATAAGTTTGCTGGAGGCTCCTCTGAGATTAAATTACTGGGACAGATGTGAAGTTGTGTCCTTCTCTCTCACACTGCATGGATTTCAAATTCTCAGGGAAAAAGAATATGAGTACCTGGATATTATGAAGGTCCTCTTCATTTGGGTTCTGTGCAGATTTTAAAAATATATAAGTAGAATATTATAATGTTTTCTGTCTCATCTAGTGGGTAAATTTTCTTTTTTCCATGTTGCTAAACAGTTCTATGTGTGCAGCATTATAAAATTTTGTGTAAATTGATTTATACTTTTTAATGGATTAAATCCACTTGTTTATTTATTTTCTCAAAGCCTGGGAGACACAAAGAGAGAGTACATGCATGTGAGACAGATGGATCTTCCATCAGCTGAGTTTCCATGTACCCACAATAACTCAGGTTAGGCCAGGCAGATTCTCAATCTGTGTCTCCACAACAACAACAACAACAAAAACAGTCCTTATACAAATTTTTTATTAGATATCAGTTCAATAATGGGTAAAATTGTTTAGTTTTATACAAAATTGTACTGTTTTAACTGGGAAGGTAGTTCAGTCTTTTGAAGTGTCCCCCAAACAGTAAATATAACACCAAAATGCATCACGTTTCAAAAAAGAGCACTGTTAATAAGTTAACTTGAAAATTAAACAGGTACTTATATAAACATTTTAAATGAAATATAAACATACAAAATTAAATGTGCAAATACTTTTATTCTACATATTATCAAATAACATTTTAAATAGTGAAAAATAAAGATGTTTTCTTTAAAATATGGCAAAATCATTTTTATTCTATTGAATTTTTTACATAAATGCAATAAAACAGATGGTAGACATCAAGTAAATATTTCAATTTTCTTCTTAGATGATATGATTTGAGGACACAAAATTCAGTAATTTAAAAAAGTAATAAATGGGTATGCTAAGTAATTATTAAGTGTAAAGGCAATAACAATTTTCTCTATAGCATACAAAGCTGGACTATTTAGAAAACTAAAATAATAATTATTGGGATGATAAAGTGTAAGTCTAACGTCCTTAATTAGTTCATAGACAAAATCTAACATAAACTGGAATACATATATTCTGATTTTGGAAGGTATCTAATCACTGTTGCAAAAAAGCTGATTTCCATGCCCAGCATTTGGCACAGCAGGTAAGGCTGCAGGCATCCCATAAGCATGCAAGTTCCAGTCGTGGCTGCTTCACTTCTGATCTCACTCTTTTCCAATAGCTTGGGAAAGCTGTGGAAGATGGCTCAAGTGCTTGGGCCCCTATACCTATGTGGGAGACCTGGAAGAAACTCCTGGCTCTGGCTTTAGCCTGGCCCAGCTCCAGTTATTGCAGCCATCCAGGGAGTGATTCAGCAGATGGAAGATCTTTCTCTGTCTCTGTCTGTCTCTCTCTCTCTCTCTCTCATTTTCTGTGTGTAACTCTGACTTTCATAAAATAACTAAATCTTCAAAAAAGAAGCCAATTCTTTATAACTCTATCATTATTTCTATCATTTTTATATCTATGACTATCTCTTTTTATGATATATTAACCGATATTTAGAAGGGGAAGTAGAATCATATATTTTAAAAGCTGAATAAATTCTTTATTTAAAAAATTTTAAGATGAGAGAGTGTCACATATTCATACACACAGGTTTAGGAGCAAAATAATACTTCCCACCCTAACCTCCCTGCCACCAACACTACTGCCCTTCTTCCTTCCTTTCCTTCCCATTCCTTCAAGTTTTACTTTGATCTACCCTCAGACTATTTTACGCTCATAAGATCAAACCTATATTAAATAAAGAATTCAATAAATAGTAAGAAGGAAAAATAAAAACACCGTTTCTCAATAGTAGAGACAGGGCTGTAAATAGTCACTGAATCACAAAATGTCAATTTCACTCTTATACATTTTTTTTTTTGGTATTATATAAGCTACCACAGTGGAAAATATATAGTATTTGCCTTTTTGGAACTGCCTTGTTTCACTAAGTATAATGGTTTCCAGTTTCATTCATTTTGTTGCAAAAGACACAACTTCATTATTTATGGCTAAGTAGCATTTTATACTATATATATCCATTTTTTTTATTTTTATCCAATCCCAGTTGTTGGACATCTGGCTTGATTCCATGATTTAGCTATTGTGAAATGAGCTGCAATGTACTATCCAAAACAACCATGTATAAGTGAGCATTATAATAATATAAAGAAATCTGCTATAAGGTTTTTTTTAGGAATAGAAGCATAAACCAGTGAAATAGAATTAAAAATATGACCTAATAGAGGCATGGAATTTTCATATAAAAAACAGTTTTTTGTTTCAGTTGAAAAATGATTTAAAAACAGTTCTATGTATATTGTTGTTCATATGTATTATATACATTCATTTATTTATTTCAGTGACAAATATTGTGTATCAAAATGAATTGGAGATTAACTAAAACTAGTTACAAAAATAATTTAGGAAATTTTTTGTAAAACCTAGAGGCTTAAACACATAAATATATAACTTTATTATAATTCTTTATATTTTAATAATTTTATTATAAATTCATATATATAATAAGAATGCAAAAATTTGTATAAAATATAGTCACATATTTTGAAATTAAAATTATATTGAAAATAGAGTATAGCACAATCAATTGAGGAATATTATTTGTAACTATGAACTTAAATATTTAAAATCCATAAAATATAATCAATATTTTGAAAGTGAAAAAATTCGAACAACTGTATACAAAAACAGACAAAATATACAAGTAGGGGAAGGCATTTGTAAGTCACCAGTTGGGGTGTCTGAATCGCATCTCGGAATGCCTGGGCTTAATGATAGCCTGCTGCTAACATGCATCCTGGGAGACAGAAACTGTTTGAGAACTTGGTTTCCTGCTACCTACACAGAAGATTGTATAGATAACCATCTTAGAAAAGTGGAAGTACAATAAAGAAAGAAACAAAACAAATCTGCTTTTTTTGATATTTAAAAAGTAAAACTATGAGTAGATTTGTTAGCTAGAACATAATGGAGAAAAATTGATGATCCAGGGATGTTATAATCTCACCACCAAATAATATATGTGTATGAATAAATGTATATGTGTGACAGTGTGTATTTGTGTGTGCGTATTCACTCTATGAGAACCTAAAGAAAGGAAAGAATAATTGCTTTGCAAATCTGCCAACAAACAGAAAATGTAAAGTACATTTTTATGCAGGTTTAGATGATTGCTTCTGGAAATTGTTTATTTTCTCTCTGTAATAGTTACTATAATCAATAAGAATTACTTGTAAAGTTTGTCAATAGTATCTTTTGTTGAGGAAAAAGTCTGTTACATGATTTCTGAGTGATTATACATTGTCTTTGATTAAAGATTTCACATGTGAACATTTAATTACATTCTAAATTTTCTTACACTGAATTTGACGATGAAATTTATGTATACTTTCTAAAAATATGACATTATAAATTATTTTAATGATATTCCTATTAATTTAGTTTCTAGAACACTTTTTTTTTTTTTTTTGACAGGCAGAGTGGACAGTGAGAGAGAGAGAGAGTCAGAGAGAAAGGTCTTCCTTTGCCATTGGTTCACCCTCCAATGGCTGCCGCGGCCAGCGTGCTGTGGCAGGCACACTGTGTCTCCCATGGGGTGCAGGGCCCAAGGACTTTGGGCTATCCTCCTCTGCACTCCCGGGCCACAGCAGAGAGCTGGCCTGGAAGAGGGGCAACCGGGACAGAATCCGATGCCCTGACCGGGACTACAACCTGGTGTTCCGGCACCGCAAGGCGGAGGATTGACCTATTGAGCCGCGGCGCCGGCTGATCACATCTTTTTTGAGTATAATTCTTATACAAGATTGTTAATTATTGTTTTGAAAAAAATCTCAATATAAAATTATTTCCCCATATCTTGCTGACATATTACAGAATATTATTATGCTTTGTTAAAATCACTTGCAATAAAATTAAAATTCAGGGTTATTTCTATATTTTCCTGTGGTAAAATGTTTAGGCGTGACATTGAAACATAATTTTGGACTCCAAAGTTAATGTCCATTCCACATATCATGGGACTCATATCGTTAAAAGGAATAAACATACTCTGTATTATCCCCTTGATATTATGAAGCTCATTCAAATGTGTGAAATGACATGGGATGCTATAAGCCGTCAGCATGTCATATAAATAAGCCATCATATTATGACCAGGGGAATATCTGCTTCCAAAAAGTTAGACTAAAGGACATATTTATGCTCTTAAAAAGCAAGAAAATAAACAAAGCATAACAGTCCAGCAAATATAAAACAATCTTTTAAGGCATTATATATAAGGCAGTAGAAGTGAATGATCCATGACAAAAATGTGTAGAGGCAGCGCTGTGGCTTAGTGGGTAAAGCTGCTGCCTGCTGTACTTGCATCCCTTATGGGTGCCAGTTGGAGTCCTGGATGCTCCATTTCTGATCCAGCTCTCTGCTATGGCCTGGGAAAGGAGAAGAAGATGACCCAAGTCCTTGGTCCCCTGTACCTGTGTGGGAGACCCAGGGCTCCTGGCTCCTAACTTCGGATCCATACAGCTCCTGCCATCGTGGCCATCTGGGGAGTGAACCAGTGGAAGGAAAATCCATTGCAACACAGATCCTCAACCTCCTTCCCTTATTTAAGTGTATCTTCTCTCTCAAACAGTGAAAACCCTGGCTGCCACCATTCACCATAAATTCACCTAATTTTTTTGTTTCCGTGTACATCTATAGTGGTATCAGAATTGCTAACCACTAGGGGGCCGGCGCTGTGATGCAGTAGGTTAACACCTGGCCTGAAGCGCCAGCATCCCATATGGGCGCCGGTTCAAGACCTGGCTGCTCCACTTCTGATCCAGCTCTCGGCTATGGCCTGGGATAGTAGCACCCTTGTGGGAGATCCGGAAGAAGCTCCTGGCTCCTGGCTTCAGATCAGCGCAGCTCCGGCCTTTGCACCCAAATGGCGAGTGAACCATCGGATGGAAGACCTCTCTCTCTCTCTCTCTGCTTCTGTTCTCTCTGTGTAACTCTGACTTTCGAATAAATAAATAAATCTTAAAAAGAAAAGAATTGCTAACCACAACTCTCATAGAAAACAACTTTATGAGCTATAACACAATACTTATGTAGAATATCTTTTTTCCTTAGCACTTACATACTTCACTGATTTCAGTTATTTAGCTCAGAAACTTCATCATCCACCCTTTCCTTGATTATATGGTTTAAAACTTTATATATATATATATATATATATATATATATATATATGTGTGTGTGTGTGTGTGTGTGTGTATACTTTGACAGGCAGAGTGGATAGTGAGAGAGAGAGAGACAGAGAGAAAGGTCTTCCTTTTTGCCGTTGGTTCACCCTCCAATGGACGCTGCGGCCAGCGCTTTACGCTGATCTGAAGCCAGGAGCCAGGTGCTTCTCCTGGTCTCCCATGCGGGTGCAAGGCCCAAGGACTTGGGCCATCCTCCACTGCTTTCCCAGGCCATAGCAGGGAGCTGGCCTGGAAGAGGGGCAACCGGGACAGAATCCGGCGCCCCGACAGGGACTAGAACCTGGTGTGCCGGTGCCGCAAGGTGGAGGATTAGCCTGTTAAGCCACGGCGCCGGCCAACTTTATCCATATTTTACATGGCTGAATAACTCATTTCATTTTATTGTTGAATAATACACAACTAGTGCTTTATTACTGTATAAGAGTTTATTTTTCTAGTTATTTACCTTTGTTGATTTTAGTTTGAAAAAATGATGAATAGATTTGCTATAAATATTTGCATGCAACTTCTGGTGTACATGTAAATTTTCTTTTTTTTTTTTTCTTTTTTGACAGACAGAGTGGACAGTGAGAGAGAGAGAGAGAGACAGAGAGAAAGGTCTTCCTTTTGCCCTTGGTTCACCCTCCAATGGCCGCCGCAGTAGGCGCGCTGCGGCCGGCGCACCGCGCCGATCCGATGGCAGGAGCCAGGTGCTTATCCTGGTCTTCTTCCATGGGGTGCAGGACCCAAGTACTTGGGCCATCCTCCACTGCACTCCCTGGCCACAGCAGAGAGCTGGCCTGGAAGAGGGGCAACTGGGACAGGATCGGTGCCCCGACCGGGACTAGAACCCGGTGTGCCGGCGCCGCAAGGCGGAGGATTAGCCTAGTGAGCCACGGCGCCGGCCGTACATGTAAATTTTCAAATTCATTCAGTCAACATCACCAGGATGATTGCTGGAAAGTATGGCAAGACTATGCCTTAATATTCTGGGAAATTGTTTGACCATATTTTAAAATTGCCGTAGTGCTTTACATTCTGACTAGCCATAAAAAAAGATTTCTTATTTATTTATTTTTTCTTTGTTTATTTTTACACTACTTTTGTGAAATATAGTCTTAATCTTAAAAGGTACTTGTGTAAATGTGCCGATTATTTTTGAATATTTCTTACAATAAATTTTTACATCATTTAGGGAGCAAACATAACAAATTATATTTGAAATTTGCATAATTTAAAAATATAATTAGGCCATAAAAACAAAATGGACAAAATGCGTTCATATTTTTTATTTAATTTTGTTTTAGTCTGTTATATAAATTATCTCATCAATCTGTGTTCAGGATAGCTTCCTTATATAGACATCTACTTTGCATCTAAGAGTCCACAATTCTGTACAGTTACTTTTATTTTTTCTAGAAAATTAAATTTAGGCTTTTTCGCAAATACAAACAGTCTAATTGTTCCTTTGCAGACAATACTATATTTTCAATGCCCTACCACTTTCAAAGGTACTGTGAGGATTTTTCATGGGATTGATTGCATTGAATTTATTTGCTTTCTGCTTCCCCTGATGATCATTTCAGATCCAACTATGCTTGATCTGCTAATAAATGTAAACTCTGTTTCATTTGAACTTTCTCTTGCCAATGCCTTTGATTAATGTTTTGTTAAATTTTCTTTTGAGTTTTTTTACAGTTATTTTAATGGGATTCCAAAAGTAATTATTTATTAAATGCTATTTTTTTAACTTTTTTTTTTTTTAGGTTTTTAACAGGCAGAGTGGACAGTGAGAGAGAGAGAGAGAGAGAGAGACAGAGAGAAAGGTCTTCCTTTTGCCCTTGGTTCACCCTCCAATGGCCGCCGCGGCTGGCGCTGCGACCTGCGCATCGCGCTGATCCGATGGCAGGAGCCAGGTGCTTCTCCTGGTCTCCCATGGGGTGCAGGGCCCAAGGACTTGGGCCATCCTCCACTGCACTCCCTGGCCACGCAGAGAGCTGGCCTGGAAGAGGAGCAACCAGGACAGGATCGGTGCCCCGACCGGGACTAGAACCCGGTGTGCCGGCACCGCAAGGCGGAGGATTAGCCTAGTGAGCCGCGGCACCGGCCTTAAATGCTATATTTTTGAACAAGTCTTCAAGTAATAGCTTTTAATTGTTAGTGAGAACATTTTTCTTAAGATTTTTGTATTAGAGAGAGAGAGAGAGAGACTTCATTCATTGATTCACTCTCCAAATTGACTACAATAGAAGCCAGGTCTGGGCCAAGATGAAGTCAGGAAATCCATTTTTGTTTCCCACATGCATGTTAGCAATTCAATACTTGAGCCATCATCCACTGCTTCCCAAATGCGTTACCAGGGAGCTAAACCAGAAGTGGAATATCTAGGAACAAAACTAGCAGTTTAATGTGGGATGTGCATCCTGCTGCTCCATGCCACAATACTAAGTTATAGGGTTTTAAATGTTGTGATACTTCCAATAAACACAAAATAATACGAACTGGCCATCAGGACAACAAGGAAAATAACCAGTTGCATTCAATTTTATTATCATTATTTTATTTTTTGTTAATTCCATTAATAATAGTGTGTCAAGACTTACCACATCTCTGCTAATGCTACATTCTATGCTAAACTGAGGAAGAGTTAAAAAGAAAGTCCTTAAAGTCCTTAAAAAAACCCTCTGGAGGGGATGGTGCCATGGCACAGTAGGTTAATCCTCCACCTGCGGCACCGGCATCCCATATGGGTATCGGTTCTAGTCCTGGCTGCTCCTCTTATAATCCAGATCTCTGCTGTGGCCTGGGAAAGCAGTAGATGATGGCCCAAGTACTTGGGCCCCTGCACTCTCTTGGAAACCCAGAAAAAGCACCTGGCTCCTGGCTTCGGATCGGCACAGCTCTGGTCGTTGCAGCCATCTGGGGAGTGAACGAATGGACGGAAGACCTTTCTCTCTGTCTCTCTCTCTCTCACTGTCTGTAACTCTACCTCTCAAATAAATAACTAAAATCTTTTAAAAAACCCTCTGGCAGGAAACAAACCTCTGTTTTAAGAATATTTTTGAATTATGCTATTTGTCTTAAATCACGAGCATGTAATTCTCATAACGAATGCTAGCTTGCATTTATTTAAGAATTAAGGACATGGAGTAGCTTGACATGAGCTGCCACTACTCATGGAGTCCTCATGGGCCTCAATTAGTATATTTACCTTCCTTGTTGCTTGTATAGAACTGTTTTTTCATTTGTCATTGGTGCCAAGTCTTCTCAGTTGCATGTGTATGCAGTCACATCTTTGTCTTCCCAAGGACAAAAATCAAAAAGAGATCAGGAATTATTAGACGTATATGTTAGTAGTAAAGTCTGCCTTTTGAATCACACTATATGCAGATTTGTGCCAAAAAGGAAAACACAGAATGCACTGAACAAACAAGGAAGACTTTATCCAACAGTATTGCAGGAGTTATTGTTTGCTTAGTGGTTTAGATGATGATTAAGATGCCCACCTCCTATAATGAAATATCCAAGTTCTTACCTCCAGTTCCTGACTTCAACTTCTTTAATGCAGATTCTTGGAGGCAGCAGGTGATGGCTCAAGTAATTGGGTTTCTGCCATCACCTGGGACCCTTGGAGTGAAATCTCAGTTCCCAGCTTTTTTCCTGCTCAGCTCCTGGTATTTCTGACAATTGGGCAGTGAACTAACATATTGGATCTCTCTTTATATATGTATCTCTGTCTATCAAAATGTATACTGCAATAACCCAGTTCCATTAAAACAAAAGGTGGGCAGACTCTAAGTGTTGAAGTGAGCTAGTGGGAAAATACCAGAGGACATTGAGTGTTAGAGGTCTATATTCACACAGAGAATGGAGGATGGGGGCCTTTGGGTTATTATACTTCAGAGGAAGAGCTTAGGGTTCTTTAAAAAGGCATTAACTGATTTCAACACTGTCAGCAACCTGGGAGAAGATTTATATATTGACAGGGCAGAGAAACAATTTGCAGTTATGTTTTTAAAAGTAAATACCATAAGTAAAGGCAGGACAAGTTTCTAGTGTCAGTAAGAAGAAACCTGTCTAAAGTGTAGTTAAGGTGAAAGTGATTTAAGGCAATCTAGGTCACTTGACAAATGCACAGATTCAAAATGTACAGCTTCATTTTAACATAAATATCCAGTGTAGAGCTGACAGTATATATTTGTAGATACTCATTTTAAAAACTGTATGTTGTTGAGACAGTGAGAATCAATGTGTGCTGGAGAAATAGAGGCAGATGTGATAAATTATCACTCTAGCAATCACAGCAAACATCCCAGAGAAAGAGAAGGTGACACTTTATATAACGCAGTTACTTCAACATAAAGAAATTTCCTCAAGTGGTCCACAATTCTTCATTGATTGATGACTACCTCCTAATGGGTGACTGTCAGATAGAATATTTCATTTTGGGAGACAAAATATAATGTGACACTTAGATTAGCATATAATGACAAATGAGCTTTGTCTAATTTTGGAAAAATTTGTGCATATTATTTTAAGTACTAAGATAATGATTTGTAGATTAATAATTACAATATGATTTATTTCGGACTGTGTCTAAAATATGTTTCCATTAATTGCTTTAAATTGTTCTGTTCTTAAAAAGAATATATTGTTATTTGGGAATCTCCTGAAGATATATATTTTTAATTCAGCCTAAGAATACTTAATGCATGCTTTTTCAAGATCTATTTATGGGAATAGGTTATATCTTAGAAGTTAGTGGAACACACTGAAAAAGTAAATGTCTATTGGTTAGTAAAACACTTTGAAATAATGTTTGTATTAGAGTCATCATCATCTTTAAGGAAATCTTACAGTAAAATGGACTTTTAATTATACCAACTTGAAGAAATTAGTTTAATTTCATGAAAAGAAAGAAATAATACCCCATGTTCTTCCAAGGGCAGTTGAAGACAACCTAGATTAATGCTCAGATCTTTTTTCAGTCTGGTTCTTTGTTTACTGACCACAAAGAATAATGCACTTGGTTTCAGAAGAGTAGGTAAGGTGAAAGAAATTTGTTAAGCAAAAGATAAAGTTCCCAGCAATTGGGAGGGGGTCCAAGAGAATTTCTGACAAAGGAGCTGTGTCCAGGTGTTTTTAAAGACTATTGAATGTGGAAGTGTTTCTGATCAGTTCCAGCATTTGCTAATAAAGATAAAGATGTGAGCCAATCAGGGGATTGACATCAAAGCAAAACATTTTATCAAGTTTTCAGAGTGCTCAGTTGGGTCTGTCATGAGCAATGCGTTTGGCTTGCACCACATTGAAGATTACTTTGCATATATTTTTAAGATTTATTTATTTATTTGAAAGTCAGATTTACACAGAAAGAGGAGGAGAGGCAGTGAGAGAGAGAGAGAGAGAGAGGTCTTCCATCAGCTAGTTAACTCCCCAGATGGCCACAACAGCTTTACCCGCTGTGCCATGGTGCCAGCCCCTATTCCTCCCATCTATTGGCCCTCCTGGAGGGTCACATGATGTATGTTTCTTCCTTTTATTTCAAGGGCTCCTGGAGGCCCTATAAATTCTCTCTTTGAAGAAGTATCTCTGATGTTGTTAGGGAAAGGCACAATTCTTCTTCCAGCTGCTTCATGTGAAAAGGAGCATCATCATAGGGAGGCAGGCAGGGATCTTTAAGATGTGTGTCCATCAGGAGAATATTTGCATGTGGGCTTCTGTTTGCAACACCATCTGTAATCTGGAATGTTCTAAATGAGAGGAGATAAAGTAAGGCAGTTTATAATACATGGGCCAAAGACTAGGATCACAAATATGATAAGTATATATATTAGCGGGGATAGGAGTAACCATAACTGGGATCATTTTTCAAACCTGTTTGGCAGTAGCTGTTGTTGGACTTTTGCCCTTCAAGTTGCAATTTCTCTCATGAGACTTATTGAGTATCAACTTATGCAGAATTATTAACATTTCCTGTTTAACCTGTGGCATTTCCAATCTGAATCACATAATTTTTTCCAACCTCCTTGAGATGGATTATGATAAGTACTCTGGTGATAGAGACAGACAAATGAGCACCCTGATGAACATGATGTCTAGCTATGGGGCCTATGATGACCTCGAAGAAGGTGTCTGTTTTACAAAGTGATATTATGCAGATGGATTCCCATGATTCAAATAGGACAATTATCGGAAGCAGTGCCTTCCATAATTATGACAGTTATACTGTCGTTTTTTTTTGAATAAAAGCAGCATCTGCTAATAAAACCCAACAGATACTGGAAGTTTTGCATTCATGATCGACACTATAGAGGGTTTTAGAAAACAGCCGCATTCCCCCCCCCAAAAAAAAAATTAGAGATTGGAAGAGAATTAAATTTAATTAGGGATAGCTAATCAAGTTAGACTTCTATTTAGCTGACCAGATAAAAATGATAGTTCTCCGGAATATAATGAACTACGTTCTAAACCAAGTTCTAAATAAATGTCACCTAAAGGCTGTGGGTATTGCTCATGCAGAATTTTATGGCTACATTTATCCAGGATATAGCTCAGAATGCAAATTTTGCAAAATTTCCAGTACCTTTGTCAGAAACCTAACTCACATTATCGGGGGCAGTGTCTTCCATAATGTATAAAGAACAAGGTAGTTTTTGCCTACCACAGTGTCTGTATCGGAGACAGTGATCTCCATATGTTACACTAGGGTGTACGTAATTTCCGGGAACAGGGTTTCCCTTTGTTTTCTTCATGCAGTGACATCTTCAGAGCTTGAAGGTCGTTAGTATCTAACATGTATTCCCAACTCCCTGTAATCCTCTTTTAGTTTTAGTTGCAGAAACATTTTGTGGTCATGAAGCATTTGGTGGATAAATTCAGTTGCTATAAAGTAAACTACCTTCAAGATTTTTCTTTAATATGGGTGTTGTCATCTTTTTTTTTTCCCCCCTCCGGGTCTTCTGTTTAGCAGGATAGTAGCATACATCTATAATGTTTGCTGTTGACAGATGAATTTAACTTCGTCCCTGTATTTGCATGTAAACTCTTATAATCCTAGTTCAGACAAGTTTAAAATCCAGAATTGACCTTTTGGCTTACATTGGGGAGCTTCCACAGGAGGAGTGGCGGAGGGGAAGTAAGGTTATGAGAAGGTAAAGCTTATATAAAACAGCCTTTGATCATGTCTACCTACCCATTAGGATGTGGAGTATTAGATGTAGATCTGGACAAATCAGTTTGAGGCTGTGTGAAGTCCAGCCGTCATTTTAAACCTAAAAGTTCAAAACTACCACCTAAGAAAAAGTCCATAAGGTCTCTTAAGGTTCTTAAACTTAGTGTCACTTAGCTAAGCTACAATAGACCTTGGTTATGACAGGCTCACTGAATTGTTTCTCTACTCACAGTCTCTTTAATCTTCACGTGGTTTGTGGGCCCGTATTCAGTGTAAATACATGAGAAGGTCATAGCTGGGATTCCTGGTTTAGGTATCATACATGTACATGCTTTAAGCGAAGCTCCTTCACTTTAAGGAGTGATATGAATAAAGGGCATGCATTTTACAGCAGGAAATCTTCCAGAAAACCTGTGTGCTTAGGGTTATTTCCAGTCAGACATGCCAGTGACGAAGAGGCTCGATATCTCCTTAAGGAGATAAAATGTCAGCCAGAGACAACCTGCTGGTTGTCAGATTCATTTTTTTCTCTGGTTAAAGATACCATATGCATTTTGAAGATAAAGGATAAGTTGAGTGAGCTCCATCATGATTCACTATTCTAGAACTTGCATGACTTTTTACTGTGTCTACTCTTTGAATGTCTCAGAATTCTAGACTTGCCAATCCACTGTTCAGCTGTATCTTTGTGACACGTGACATGCCCTTATAACTGTATATAAACTTGTATGTGCAACAATGTGGAGATTCCTTGCCTGATTCAATAAAATGTTGGAATACTGAAAAAAAAAAAAAAACAAATAGGACCTGGTGGGATATGCAACTACTTACCTGTAGGCAGAACTTTCTTTTTCCTGAATGAATAATTTGAGTTACTCTGTAGCCTTTCAGAGTTAGCCACCTTCCTTCCTCTCTTCAGTGTTTTTATTATGCACGGAGTTTTTTGACAGTTCAGGGTCCGAAATTTTAACTCTGGAATGGTGGATATAGGAGTCCAACTCTGACACTTTTATTGTGGTGTGAGTGGAGAGAATCACCATTTAGGGCCCTTCCCAAAGCTTATCTAGGAAGAAAAAGAAGGAAGGAAGAAACGTCACCAATACCAGGATTCCTGGGTGATATACAAGTGGTCCCATCTATTTAAGCTGAGTCTCATAATGCTATTGTAAGATTTATTGGGATTATGTGAGAGTTGTGATGTGTAGAGACCTCTCATTTAATAAAAAATAATTAATTAGGAATAGTCACACATCTTACATCTAACAGAGGTTCAAACCTAGTTTGTAGAGGGTATTTTTAATGCATAGCAAGGTCATGAGTGGAAGAGTTATTGGGCAAGGTGAGTTTCTTGAGATATGTTTCTCAATTGTGTTTTCATTATGCCATTAACTTTTCTACCATTCTTGAGGATTGTGGTCAACAGGAATAGTGGAGGTGATATTGTATGCCTAGTGCATTAGAGACTCCTTGAGTGATAGTTGCCTTAAGTGATGGTTCATAATCACTCTAGAATTTTAGGGAGTCCAAATCAGGGAATTATTTCTGAAATAAGAAAAATTACAACTTTTGTCTTTTCAGTTTTATAAGGAAAGGCTTTAACCTAGTTAGTTAAGGTGTCTTCTCACAACAGGAGGTCTGTAATCCAAAATATCCTATGATATCCAGAAACCTTCTTAAATATGTTTAAGGAGAGGAAAGAAAATGAGAGGTCCTATTCTCTTTTCTCACAATGCCCTGGTTCGCTCAGATACAATCATGCCTAGATATTTTACTGAATGCTGGCAGAGTGGAGCATTTTGGGATAATTAAGAAGTCATGTCTGAGTAGCAGATTTTCTCAACCAGAACTAAGAGGTTGAAAGAAAAGCTAGTTAAGGGTTTTGTTTCTGAGACACTGCTCATGGTCACGTTAAGGGAGGAGGAGAGGCCCAGATTGGAAAGGAGGACTAATTAAGTGACTCTAATATCTAGGAAGAAATTTATTTTCCTCTTATTGACTGCTAAGATCACACAGGGCTTCTGGATGCTAATAGTAGAATAAACTATAGGGGCAAGTAGGAAGGCCCCAAGAATTTTCAGTCCTGTTGGACCATTTGTGGGGAGGGGTCAGAACACAGATCCGTCACCTTTGTGGAGTCCCCTCGCAAGTGATCCCTACTCCAAATAGAATGGGGATGGGGTGGCTTCCTTTGCTGGTGGGGGCAATCTCTCTTGAAATTTCATGATTTGACCACAGCCATAGAACTGGGTTACAGGAGAGATTCTTAGGTGCATATGACTGTAGAGTGATAAAAATAGGTAGTTTCTATTTTTAAACACTTTATATTTTAGTGAAGATGATATAAAATACAATAATAACTAAGCAAATATACTTAAAATTGGGTAATAATATAAACTATGAAGTAACAAAGCAAAGTAATGATGTAGAGAATAGTATGGCCATCTACTAATACTATCACTATGTTGATTAGGCCTCATCATATGAATTTTGGGTAGGCATACACCATGAGACCATGGCATCACCTATTCACACATTATCAGAAGCATAGATGCGTGAATGATTATATCAAGTTGTAATTATTAGTGGTATAGTCTGTTTTTGCTCTTCTGACGTCAGACTTTCCCATGATGCTATCATCTACAAATTTTAAGATGCAATTTGAGAAAATATGCTTTCTTAGTTTAAAGTTGAATTCTAATAGCATGTTTTATTATAATTATATTTTTATATTGTGGGCAAAAACACTCAAAGCATACATTACATTGTGAATAATGCATCTAAAAAGTAGGTTAAATATCATTGAAAGCAATTTTATTTAAAAATGCAATTTATATACAATTGTATATATATATATATATATGTATATATAGTGTTCTTAAAATCTACTTTACTTACTTGAGAGGCAGACAGACTCACAGAGAGAAAAATTATCTGTTGTTTCCTTTGCAAATCCTCTCAAAAACTTGGCTGAGCCAGGTAGAACAAGAAGTCAGCAACTCAATCTGGACCCCATTATTTTATACTTGTACTGAATACATCATGATTATAGATACTTATGAGATACCATGTGATATAACTTAAGAATTACAATGTGAAACAATCAGAACAGGATAATTAGCACATATGTTATTTCAAACATTTCCTTGTGTTGAAAACATTCAAAATCTTCTCTACTAGTTATTTTGAAATACATAATTAATTGTTTTTGACCAAAGTTAACCTACTTGATTTACCCAGGGGCCTATTAAAATAAGGACAGATGGAAATCAGTAAAACTTTTAATTAATGACAAGATCATTTGATAGGAGTTTGCAGAAATCAAATGTATAAATCAATCATAGACAATAAATTTTCAATTCTCTTCATTAGTGACAAGTAACCAAAAATCCTGTTACGATGCTAGCTACTGGTTTTCTAACTTAAAGTAAATCTTTCAATAAAAGACTGTTCCATTCCTTCTGTATGTTGTAATCATGACTGAAAAGAATTTCAGTGGAAACAATGTAGAGAAACGAGAAATTGGGAAATCTTGTGGAATTTCTATTTTCTATATTTTTTCTGAGAAATATTTTAAAAGCATTGTTCAAGACATGTACAGATTCTTACAAATTTACTTTTGTTATAAAATGTTAGAACATAAGATGTACAGCAGTTTACAAATGGTTACAGGAAATAAAAAATAACTAGTAAGTACAGGCAATGTGGCTGGGTTCTCTTAAGTATTTAAATATCCTTTTTTAAAATTATAAATTTGATAGTTATATCTCTTTAATCCTATGCTACATAAATGCAAATGCAGTTCTTAATTATTATTTTCTCATCTTCATAACAAAATATTTTCACACAAATATCTATTTCAAATCTATCATTTTCATCAATTTTATTCAGTTGCTAGTTTTTTTATGTACTCTAATTTCATATACTCAATTTCTTCTATCTGCAACTTGTCACAATAAGTAGGCAAGTCGGATTTATAAATAATTAGGATGCATAAGAAAATCATTTTGGATATTTGTCAAGCAATAAATATGGTATTCAATAATCATGACTTATTGAACAGCTACTAAATAGTGTGAGAAATTTTAGCACACATTTTTTCCCAAAATGTGGTGTAAATACTAAGTTCAATTTCTTAGTTTTGTGACAATTTCAAGAATTTTTTCTTTTAACTAATTTTACATATTTGAGCTTTCTGTCATCTGCTTATCTATCATATTATGTTTTTGTAATTAATTTCTCTATAAATTGAAATTTCTGCTTTCCATTTCAAAAAAGCTCCACTAGGTACAATGCCCATTTGTACAATAATCTTTTTTACTGATTTGAAGAAACTCATAATTTTTACTAATGCTGAATAACATTATGTGCTAACTCATCCAAAAATAAGTATGTTCATGGTATGTATGGTTCATAATTTGGTACAAACAATGTGGTTCTGATGTTGCTGGATATTATATTTCATCAAAACATCATTAACAAAAATGCCAAAGATTGGATTAAACTTGAACTCCTTAACTAAGCTCATAACTGCATTCATGATGATGTCAGATATTGCAATCCTTACGTCTTAGATGGGAAAAGCATATCATTATGAAATGTAATTCATTTATGTGATAACATCTTGAAAAACCTAATGTAGTTGTATTAAAATACTCCATTTAATTGAATGTGGATTTCTCTTCTAGTAATGGACTGATATTTTAGCAATCACTGTTTTACTTGTCATACATGTGAAATTATGACAGTCATTTGATCTAAATGAAGAGTCAGGCTTCAAAAACATATATAGATAGGTCTTCTGTGGCTGCATGAGATAAATGACCAATTTCAGGTCTTAAAAATCAATACAATTTTGGAAATAGATGCTATATGATAAGTCGTATTACCAAGGCCTCTTACTAAAGGAAAATGCCAGTAAACATATTGTGCAAATTGTATATATCTACTAATTCATTGAGAAACAGAATTCAGACTAATTTCCATAAGACGTACATGTTAGCTTATTGTGACTGGAAATGATTATTTCATAATACAAAGGTAATTATGAGAAAATAAAATAAATGGTTTTATATTTACACTATATGATACATGACAAAACCGTCACCTCAAGAGTGATCATTCTACTCTTTTTAAGGATCACAGCAAGACTATTTGTCCACACTCAATGTAATTGCAGGCATATGTGACCTATAACTACTCCCCATTTCCCATCATTTCTGCTTATTATCACTCTGGAGACTTTCTGCAACCTAGAGGATGCAATTCCAGTGGTTTCCCAATTGTCTAATATAACAAGGACTCTGCTAAATGTGACTTCAATTCTTTTTTAAAAAACTTTATTTAATGAATATAAATTTCCAAAGTACAACTCATGGATTACAATGGCTTCCCCTGCCCATAACTTCCCTCCCACCCACAACCCTCCCCTTTCCCGCTCCCTCTCCCCTCCCATTCACATCAAGATTCATTTTCAATTCTCTTTATATACAGAAGATCTGCTTAGTATATATTAAGTAAAGATTTCAACAGTTTGCCCCCAAATAGCAACACAAAGTGAAAAAATACTGTTGGAGTACTAGTTATAGCATTAAATCACAGTGTACAGCACATTAAAAACAGAGATCCTACATATTATTTTTAAAAAATTAATTAATTTTCTATGCCATTTCCAATTTAACACCAGGTTTTTTTTTTTTTCATTTCCAATTATCTTTATATACAGAAGATCGATTCTGCATATACTTAGTAAAGATTTCATCAGTTTGCACCCACACAGAAACACAAAGTGTAAAAATACTGTTTCAGTACTAGTTATAGCATCACTTCACATTAAACAACACATTAAGGACAGATCCCACATGAGATGTAAGTACACAGTGACTCCTGTTGCTGACTT
The DNA here is from genome assembly GCF_033115175.1 of Lepus europaeus. NCBI lineage: Eukaryota > Metazoa > Chordata > Mammalia > Lagomorpha > Leporidae > Lepus > Lepus europaeus. Next base: position 49,884,609 of record NC_084832.1, on the reverse strand, counting down.
AACAATTTGACACTCTTGTTTATGGCGTCAGTAATCTCCCTAGGCTCTAGTCATGAGTTGCCAAGGCTATGGAATATGGAAGCCTTTAGAGTTCACCGACTTTGATCTTATTCCGATAGGGTCATAGTCAAAGTGGAAGTTCTCTCCTCCCTTCGGAGAAAGGTACCTCCATCTTTGATGGCCCCATTCTTTCCACTGGGATCTCACTTGCAGAGATCTATCATTTAGCTCTTCTTCTTTTCCATGGTGTCTTGGCTTTCCATGCCTACAATACTCTCATGGGCCCTTCAGCCATATCTGAATGCCTTAAGGGCTGATTCTGAGGCCAGAGTACTATTTAGGACATCTGCCATTCTATGATTCTGCTATGTATCCCGCTTCCCTTGTTGGATCGTTCTCTCCCTTTTTGATTCTATCAGTATTAGCAGACACTAGTCTTGTTTGTGTGATCAGAGTCATCAATTGTGAACTGAAATTGATCACTTGGACTAGTGAGATGGCATTGGTACATGCCACCTTGATGGGATTGTATTGGAATCCCCTGGCAAATTTCTAATGCCACCATTTGGGTCAAGTCCAATTGAGCATATCCCAAATTGTACATCTCTTCCCTCTCCTTTTCCCAGTCTTATATCTATATATCTATATCTATCTATTTATCTATCTATCTATCTATCTATCTATATAGATATATCTGTATATCTTATATCTATATATATTCAGGTTATGAGGAATCTCCAGACTGACTTCCATAGTGGCTTAACCAGTTTGCATTCCCACCAACAGTGGGTTAGTGTCCCTTTTCCCCCACATCCACGCCAGCATCTCTTGTTGGTAGATTTCTGAAAGTGAGCCATTCTCACCGGGGTGAGGTGAAACCTCATTGTGGTTTTGATTTGCATTTCTCTGATTGCTAGTGATCTTGAACATTTTTTAATGTGTCTGTTGGCCATTTGGATTTCCTTTTTTTGAAAAATGTCTATTCAGGTCCTTGGCCCATCTCTTAAGTGGGTTGCTTGTTTTCTTGTTGTGGAGTTTCTTGATTTCTTTGTGGATTCTGGTTATCAACCCTTTATCTGTAGCTTAGTTTGCAAATATTTTTTCCCATTCTGTCTGTTGCCTCTTCACTTTCCAGACTGCTTCTTTTGCAGTACAGAAACTTCTCAATTTGATGCAACATAGATGCAAAAATACTCAATAAAATTCTGTCCAATAGAATGCAACAACACATCAGAAAGATCATCCACCCAACCAAGTGGGATTTATCCCTGGTATGCAGGGATGGTTCAATGTTCACAAAACAATCAACGTAATACACTACATTAACAGACTGCAGAAGAAAAACCATATGATTCTCTCAATAGACGCAGAGAAAGCATTTGATAAAATACAACACCCTTTCATGATGAAAACTCTAAGCAAACTGGGTATGGAAGGAACATTCCTCAATACAATCAAAGCAATATATGAAAAACCCACGGCCAACATCCTATTGAATGGGAAAAGTTAGAAGCATTTCCACTGAGATCTTGTACCAGACAGGGATGCCCACTCTCACCACTGCTCTTCAATATAGTTCTGGAAGTTTTGGCCAGAGCTATTAGGCAAGAAAAAGAAATTAAAGGGATAAAAATTGGGAAGGAAGAACTCAAACTATCCCTCTTTGCAGATGATATGATTCTACTAAGAGACTACTGGAACTCATAGAAGAGTTTGGCAAAGTAGCAGGATATAAAATCAATGCACAAAAATCAACAGCCTTTGTATACGCAGGCAAAGCCACGGCTGAGGAAGAACTTCTAAGACCAATCCCATTCACAATAGCTACAAAAACAATCAAATACCTTGGAATAAACTTAACCGAGGACATTAAGGATCTCTACGATGAAAACTACAAAACCTTAAAGAAAGAAATAGAAGAGGATACCAAAAATGGAAAACTCTTCCATGCTCATGGATTGGAAGAATCAATATCATCAAAATGTCTATTCTCCCAAAAGCAATTTATACATTCAATGCAATACCTATCAAAATACTGAAGACATTCTTCTCAGATCTGGAAAAAATGATGCTGAAATTCATGTGGAGAAATAGGGGACCTCGAATAGCCAAAGCAATCTTGTACAACAAAAACAAAGCCGGAGGCATCACAATACCAGATTTTAGGACATGCAGCAGGGCAGTTGTTATCAAAACAGCATGGTACTGGTACAGAAACAGATGGACAGACCAATGGAACAGAATAGAAACACCAGAAATCAATCCAAACATCTACAGCCAACTTATATTTGATCAAAGATTCAAAACTAATCCCTGGAATAAGGATAGTCTATTCAATAAATGGTGCTGGGAAAACTGGATTTCCATGTGCAGAAGCTTGAAGCAAGACCCCTACCTTTCACCTTACACAAAAATTCACTCAACATGGATTAAAGAAATAAATCTACGACCCGAAACCATCAAATTATTACAGAGCATTGGAGAAACCCTGCAAGATATAGGTACAGGAAAGACTTCTTAGAAAATACCCCAGAAGCACAGGCAGTCAAAACCAAAATTAACATTTGGGATTGCATCAAATTTAAATGTGACTTCAATTCTTTCACTAACACTGAGGATTTAGAGGGATTAGCATTTCCTAGCTTCTATTCAAACACCTTGAATTATTGAGTGCTTCATGCATATATCATACATTATTAGAGAAGGTGTTGGAGAAGCTACAGTACAAAATAGCTATGCGCCAAATAATCCTGGTACATTTTATGCAAAAATATCATTGTTAATATTTATTTTAAAAATCTTAGAAAATCTATACCAAACTAACACTAGAAAATAAACATCATAATTTGAGAGATTTTGAGCCAAATATTTGTATCTGGTGTACAGAAGAGCACATAATAATCTTCCTTTTGAGTGACATTTATGACCTAAAGTAGCAAACTAATTAACAAAAAGTATCTGAAAATATAAAAAGATAAATAAAATCAATTTAATTATATTTTTATTCAAATATTTGGCATCATTAACAATTTAGGAGCTGTAGAAAGGTGTAGACAAAGAAAATACATTCTTCAAATTCAGAGCCCAGTGAAGGACCAGATTTGTTAAATTTGTGTACTTTTTTTTTTCATTTATTAAACTTTTATTTAATGAATACAAATTTCCAAAGTACAGCTTATGGGTTACAATGGCTTCCCCCCTCCCAAAACTTCCCTCCCACCCGCAACCCTCCCTTTTCCCGCTCCCTCTCCCCTTCCATTCACATCAAGATTCATTTTCAATTCTCTTTATATACAGAAGATCAGTTTAGTATATATATATATATATATATATATAGTATATATATATATTAGTATATATATAATATATATTACCAATATATACTAAATTTGTGTACTTTTTACCAATAATAAAGAAACTTTAATTTATGTCTATCTTTGCATCTTTCCACCAATTGCACCATTTGCTATAATGAAATAACACATATTTTTGGATTCTATAGATGGGAATTTCCAGCAGATTATCATCCATGCTTGACCTTTAAGCACTGATTAATCAATGGGAATTATGCCCAAAGATCTCAGAAGACACATACATTGCATCCAAAATATGCTTTTCAGTGTTATATTCTACAATTATTTTCTATTTACCTTATCTATGTATCTTATTTGAAAAATAGTCTCTATGCTGCTTCTCCATCACCAAAAATTCATGAGATAAATATTTATTGAAAACATGAAAATGGTGTTTGCCTTTATTGTTCATTTGATACTTAAAAATGGGCTTAGATTAAATTTTGATGAATACAAATTTAATTTTAAAATTACATTTGGAGCCAGCGTTGTAGAGTTGTGGGTTAAGTCACCACTTATGATGTAGGCATCCCTGTGGACGCCAGATCAAATTCCATCTGTACCGCTTCTGATCCAGATCCTTTCTAATGCACCTAGAAAAGCAGCAGAGGATGGCACAAGAACCTGGACCCCTGAAATCATGTAGGAGACCTGGGTGAAGCTCCTGACTTCAGCCTGGCCCAACTCTGGCCATTGCAGCCATCCGGGGAATGAACCAGGACATGAAAGATCTCTCTTTCTCACCTTCTCTCTCTCTCTCTAACTTTGCCTTTCTAATAAATAAATAAATCTTTAAAAACATAAATGCATAAATACACAAATATTAAAATACGAATGGTATATCTGGAAATTCTATTGACATGATTCAATAAGATAGTGATAGGCAATTTGGTTTGCTAACCTCAATTTAGAAGAGGCAATGGTAAAATGATCAAGTTGCTTTTACACAATCATGGAATGCTTAAGTTTTTGTAGCTCAAATACCTAATGAAATAACACTTTTCAGAATATCTGGGAAAGATCCAAATGAGCCATGAAGGTAAAAGCCAACTTCAGTCCATTAAGGTGTTTTCCATTTGACTAATTTCTAAATTACTCTGCTTCATTCAGAGTAATTAGTTATATCTGATGTAAATTTTGAGACTAGGCATGCATTTTTCACTTGATTACTCATTTGTTTAAAGATGCTAACTGGACAAGGTTTATTTGTAAGTGTTGCATACAAAAATGCATTACACATCTAAATGAAGGATATTTTCATATTAACACAGTGAAGCTCTTCCTGGGTTTTGTGATAGCAGTATGAAATTTCCCAGAAACATGAAGAGCCTTACCATAGCGATTGTTATCACTATGTTAGCAAGTTTTGTTGGAAAGGCTGATTATGGATCATGCTGGTAATGTGTGCATACTTTCTCCAAGTTCCCACTAATCAACTCATAAATACCTCCCCCCACCAAAAAAAAATCCTTTTGATGTCAATTGCTCCTATACTACTGAAGGCTTAAACTATACATTCTTTGTTTTATTAATTAATAGACATGCAGGAACTGCTGCAAATGACTTCAAATAAGCTGCAGGAATACAAAGACTCTCACAGAAGGTGACTGAGTAGGGAATTGATGGTCAGATATCCAAGACCTCTATCCTATCCCAGTTTCTCTGTGGTCAATGTTTGCAGTGAAATACCAACTCTTTAACATTTTTGGATTTTGTTAACCAGCCTTGTGGGGAGTGAGCCTTCCCTCAGCACATCTGCTTGGAAATTAAATTTGCAGGATGTTTTTCAGCCTTTACAATGCATACAATTACACTAGATATTGCGTCAGTAAACTCTTTCTCTATAGGTTAGGTAACAAAACTCGAGGGACATGTATTTTCCATAATGAGGAAGATCCTGTTAATGTGTACCCTCTGAGGCCACAGATGTTGATTCATGTGTTGAGTCCTTGCCACGTACCTGGTAGCCCAGATCCAGTCACCAAGCATTTGTCTTGCGCATCTCCTTTCAAATTAAATAAATAATAATAATTAAATAAATAATAATTAAAGATAATAATTATCTTACCACTAAAATAAAAAACAACCATAAATGGTATATAAAACAAATGGGTGTGACTATTTTCATATTAAATTATATTTTAAAACATAGGTTGTAGACTAGATATGGTCCCATAGATCACAGCTCTCTGACTCTTACAATAAAGAGTATACCAAAATCTTTCTGTACACAAGAGGAGACCAGAGACACTAGTATTCTTCAAAAATAAAACAAGCCTTTTAAAGGGATTTAAAAACATGAAAACACATAATTCTGATAAAGGGTAAAAATAAAGTCAGATCATGATACACGGAATTTAAAAAAATAATAATATATTTTGTCATTCCTTTTTAAAAGAAGATTTATTTATTTATTTACTTGTAAGTCAGAGTTACACAGAGAGAGTGGTTCACTCTCCAGTTGGCCACAACAGCCAGAGCTACGCTGATCTGAAGCTAGGAGCCAGGAGCTTCTTCCGAATCTCACATGCAGGTGCTGGGGCCCAAGGACTTGGGCCATCCTCCACTGATTTCCCAGGCCATAGCAGAGAGCTGGATCAGAAGTGGAGCAGCTGGAACTTGAATTGCTGACGTTAAGGGATGCTGGCACTGCTGGCAGTGGCCTTACCCACTATGCCACAGCGCCAAACTCTGCCAGTCTTAATAAAAATGCAGATTAGTACAGATTATGTTTTTAAAACAGGATTTCAAAAGAAAAGAATATGTGTCTTAAGAGATGAGAAATGAATGAATGAATTAAAATGACTCAAATCTACTCAGAGACAAATGAAAAATGGAATATTTAAGACAAGTAAGAATAAGGCCGGCGCCGTGGCTTAACAGGCTAATCCTCCGCCTTGCGGCGCCAGCACACCGGGTTCTAGTCCCGGTTGGGGCGCCGGATTCTATCCCGGTTGCCCCTCTTCCGGGCCAGCTCTCTGCTATGGCCTAGGAGTGCAGTGGAGGATGGCCCAAGTCCTTGGGCCTTGCACCCTCATGGGAGACCAGGAGAAGCACCTGGCTCCTGGCTTCAGATCAGCGAGATGCACTGGCCGCAGCGGCCATTGGAGAGTGAACCAACGGCAAAAAGGAAGACCTTTCTCTCTGTCTCTCCCTCTCACTATCCACTCTGCCTGTCAAAAAAAAAAAAAAAAAAAAAAGACAAGTAAGAATAAAGAATGTACAGCTCTCTCAAAAATCATTAGCATAATAAAGATTAAGGGTAGACCCGAAATAAAAAAAAAAATTTGATTTTCTATATGACAAAATAGCTATTCCTGGATAGCAACAGTGAAACCCAAATGAATGAAGCAACCATAAAACATGAAATAAACAATCAGTCCCTGTAACTACAAATAATGTGATTCTTCCTTCATCTTCAAGTAAACAGAACTATCTCATGAATAATTAATGGAAAACATTGATTAGCTAAGTAACATTTTGTAAAACTCATCGACTGCAAATTGCTGAACAGAAAAAATCGAGTATCTATTAAACAATTCCAGTAAAAATTTCATAATTCTTCATTTTTCTAACCAAATATAAGGAAATAGATTAAGGTTTTCTCTAATACGTAGTCAGATCATGCTAACTGCTATTTCTGGTGGACCCATATGAAATAGCTTAACTTATATAACATCATCTAGGATTTTGAATCTTATCAATACTCTGTCCCTATTTGTATTCTTAATTACTGCAGCTAAGGAACAGAAGGAGACCCAGAAATAGTAGAAGAAACTTATTCATGTCTTAGTAGTATTGGCTATGAAATAGCACGTGCATTTTGTTCACATTTTTGTTGAAGAACCGAGGTATTTAACCATTCTAAATTACTAAGCTGTCACAAGAACTGCAGTCTAATTGTGTACCTAGAAAGATGTAGATAAAGATTTAATGAATAGCAAATTGAACTCTTGCCCCAATATCTGCATAGTGAGCTACACTCTTTCTAAACATAAATTTAAATTTATTTTTTAGCAAGAGATAACTATAGATTTGCAATGCATTTTTAAGCTGAAATTCCATGTAACCTTTCTGAAGAAAAATATTACTGCGTGAACAAAATCAAATAATTGTCTAATTAAAATAAATTCGTGAAGTGAATTAGAAAAGTATATGATTAAAATAACTTCTGGAGGCTGGCAATGTGGTTTAGTGGGTAAAGCCGCCCCTGGCAGTGCCAACATCCATATGGGTACTGGCTTGAGTCCTTGCTACCCCACTTCCGATTCTGCTCTCTGCTATGGCCAGGGAAAACAGCAGAAGATGGCCCAAGTCCTTGGGCCCCTGCACCCACATGGCAGACCTAGAAGAAGCTCCTGGCTCCTGGCTTTAGATCAGCCCAGCTCTGGCTATTGTGGTCATCTGGGAAGTGAACCAGTGGATGGGAGATTCTCTCTCTCTCTCTCTCTCTCTCTCTCTCTCTGCCACTGCTTCTCCGTAAATCTGCCTTTTAAATAAATAAATAAATCTTAAAAAACAAAATTATGAAGTTAACATTTATGCACAGATTGAGTAAATTATAAATGCATACAAAACATAGCTTGTAGGCCGACGACACAGTTCAATAGACTAATCCTCCGCCTGCTGCGCCAGCACCCTGGGTTCTAGTCCCTGTGGGGGTGCCAGATTCTGTCTCAGTTGCCCCTCTTCCAGTCCAGCTCTCTGCTATGGCCCAGGAGTGCAGTGGAGGATGGCTCAAGTCATTGGGCCCTGCACCCGCATGGGAGACCAGGAGAAGCACCTGGCTGGGCTTTGGATCAGCATGATGCGCCGGCCGCAACACGCTGGCCACAGAGGCCATTGGAAGGTGAACCAAAGGTAAAGGAAGACCTTTCTCTCTGTCTCTCTATCTCACTGTCCACTCTGCCTGTCAAAAAAAAAAAAAAGTAGCTTGTAGTAACAAGCCTGTCTGAAGACATATGCATAATAAATGAGAAACATTAATACTATATGTATATGTATATATACATATAAATATTTACATAGTTAAATCAGCTGATACAAAGATGATTGAAAGCAAGCTTGAAAGTTCAGTACAACTTTTTTTCTCCCAAAATAAGGCAAATATTTTTCCATTGAAAACAGATGTCTAATTCATACTAATTAATTGAAGTAATTTCATACCATTAATGACAGAAAGTTTTACATGGTACTATTAGCCTGCAGGGTATAACCTACAACAACCTGTTTGGGTTCTGGAACAGTTAAGTTTGATTGTGAAATTGATTTTCAGTTTTACTTCCACAAAGATAAGAAATTAAAAGATTAAAAACTAATATAAATGTCCAGCGATAGAAGATATTAAACACCACTTCTTTAAAATGATGTCTTGCCAAATTCATAGTATTTTCTTCATACTGAACATTTTTATTTTATGTTTATTTTTAAAAGTTATTTTCAATAAAATTAATTACTTGATATGTTACATCAGCCTACTAGTGACCATTGCTGTATATATCACTTTCTAGCCTGTAATTGATTTTAAAAACATTATGTTAATATATTAGTATTGAATACATACTTATGTGGGTATTTGTATATTTATTTCTCTATCACATTTATGGAAACTAACAATGTTAATTTGCACATGTTTAAATGATGAAATATCACCATAATTTAGGAAAATCCATTCATTCTTTATTATTTCATAAGCTTACCACAAAGAACCAATCTGTAATACAGTCTTTGGTGAAGAACACTGCCTTTATATTGTTTTCACATTTTTTCATGTCATTGATGGCCTTGTGTGTATGTGTGTGTGTGTGTATGTATGTTTAACTAACAGTTTCAAAGGCTATTAAGAACATATAGATGCTCGAATTCTTACGTGATAGTGGGAATAAAAGTAACTTGTATAGGCACTTTACAAAACTGCTTAGCAATTTCTTTTAAAATTAAATATGCATTTACCACATGATCCAGAATTCTATTCCTTGGTATTTGCTCAAAATATGTGGAAATTTAAGTTGACAGTAAAATGTATATATTGAAAATTTTTAATAATATCTAAGACCTGAAATTAATCCAGGTACCCTTTTATCTAGTGTACAATTGAGCAAGAATCATATCCAAATAATGAGATAATGCAAAGCAATGTACAGGGACCAATTGCCAAAATATGCAAGATACTAATTTATCTCAAATAAACATTCAGATAAATCAAACCTTAAGCATTACTGGTTGTATAATTTATTTATTTGTTCCTCTAGAGACTGCAGTATAGGGAATAAACTGTTTAGCAATTGGGAAGAGAGATAACTAAATAGAAACACTGACTTTTCTTTATGAAGATGATGGACATGATTGTAGTAGTAGATACATAATTATGCACTTGTTAAAACATACACATGTAATTGGTTGATATTATTTTATATCAAATAAATCCTTATGGGGCCGGCCTTATGGTCCAGTGAGTTAAACAATTGCCAGCGATACTGATATCCCATATTGGTGCTGGTTCAATTCTTGGAGGCTCTGCATCTGATCCAGCTGCCCGCTAATATGCCTGGGAAGGCAGTGGAAAGTGGTCCAGTACTTGGCCCTCACTATCAACACTATAGATCATGTCTCCTGGCTTTGGCCTGGCCTGGCCAGGACTGTTGAAGCCATTTGTGGAGTGAACCAGTGGATGCAAGATCTCTCTCTCTCTCTCTGTCTCTCTCTAGCTCTGTCTTCAAATACAATGAATAAATCCCTAAAAATAAATAAATGCATAAATAAATAAACTTTAAAAATTCAGAAAGTGTGCTTTTTGTATTTAGATGTGTGTTTTCTATCATATGTCAATATTTGACTCACTTAACAAAAAGCTCCAAAAACAAAAAAATTTTCAATAAACATAAATTTATTATACTATGAAATGAAATCAGAACTTCTATGTGTTATGTATAATATAATTTGCAAGTTTAATTTGCAAATTTTACTGACATAAGATTAGCATGCTTTTTTTTTAAAGATGTATTTACTTGAAAGGCAGAGTTACAGAGAGGCAAACACAGAGAAAGAGAGGTCTTCTGTCTGCTGGTTCACTCCTCAAATGGCCACAACAACTGGAGCCATGCCAATCCCAAGCCAGGAGCCAGGAGCCAGGAACTAGGAGCCAGGAGCCTCTTCTGGGTCTCTCATGTGGGTGCAGGGGCCCAAGCACTTTGGCCATCTTCCACTGCTTTCCCAGGCCACAGCAGAGAGCTGGATCAGAGGTGGAGTAGCCAGGACTTGAACCAGCGCCCAAATGGAATGCGAGCACTGCATGTGGTGGCTTCATCCATTATTCCACAGCGCCAGCCACATCATTCATATTTTATACTGAAAAAAGAATCATGGGGCCGGCGCTGTGGCTCAGTACGTTAATCCTCCGCCTGCGGCACCAGCATCCCATACAGGTGTCGGTTCTAGTCCTCGCTGCTCCTCTTCCAATACAGCTCTCTGCTGTGACCTGGGAAAGCAGTAGAAGATGGCACAAGTCCTTGGGCCCCTGCACCCATGTGGGAGACCAGGAAGAAGCACCTGGCTCCTGACTTCGGATCGGCACAGCTCTGGCCATTGAGGCCATTTAGGGAGTGAACCAACGGAAGGAAGACCTCTTTCTGTCTCTCCCTCTCACCGTCTGTAACTCTACCTCCAAATAAATAACTAAAATCTTTAAAAAAATAAAAATAAAAGTATCATATCTTCTGAATTATTCTGATTTTAAATTTTTTTTGCATAGGCTAGCAAGAAATGGATGTATGCATAAATTATGTATACCACAATTTTCTAAAATAAAAAAATCAGAAATGGCTAAGAAATAATGTCTTCAATAAGAAACATTTTTCAAAAGTTATTGATTTGCACTCCAAAGTACATTACAAATATAGCAAGGTTTTCAAATTCTTCTGAAGAACCTGGCTTATGCCTAGTTCCTGTGGGAGATATTCATGAAAATACATGATATATCTTTGTTGCCACATTTTGGAATTTGTAATAGAGTTCCAAAATACATGCATGCTGGGCCGGTGCCATGGCTCACTTGGTTAATCCTCTGCCTGCAGTGCCGGCATCCTTTATGGGCTCTGAGTTCTGTCCTGCTTGCTCCTTTTCCAGTCCAGCTCTCTGCTGTGACCCGAGAAGGCAGTGGAGGATGGCCCAAGTCCTTGGGCCCCTGCATCCGCATGGGAGACCAGGAAGAAGCACCTGGCTCCTGGCTTCAGATCAGCGCAGCGACAGCCATGGCGGCCATTTGGGCAATGAACCAAGGGAGGGAAGACCTTTCTCTCTGTCTGTCTGTCTCTCTCTCACTGTCTATAACTGTCAAAAAAAATTATATGCATGCTTTTGAAATATGTGTATTTTTATGTTTTATGTTATATTTCTTAAAAATATAATACCTAAATCATATAAAACCATTTATATGTATAATAGATAGAAATGGCAATGATAGATCATGTGATTCCTTTATTGTCATGGGGTACATTTCATGTCAGTTTGATTTAAATGATAGTTTTAAATTTTATAGTATTCTCATGTTTTTAATTCCCATATTTAACAAATAAGTTTGTTTTTATTTTGGAAAGAATTGGGCCTCAAAAATTAAATTATTTAACATTGTGGAACTATAACACAGCATTTAATAAGTTTACTCAATCTGAGAAGTGCATTGCTATTGGATTCCATTGTTGCACAAACATCATTAAGTGCCCTTACACAAAACAGGGTAAGTCATCGTATATACATATGTCATATATATGACATAGTCAATGGAAATGCCCTCTTGATGCAATCAAAAGACCTGGGGAACAACAGACATATGAGAGTGCTGCTGGACTACCACACCATACTGCTCTATGGTAAATTTATTTTTATATAAGTAAAAGTAGTACACTCTAAAATAATAATAACAGTTTAGTATGCTAAATATATAAGTAGATAGCATACTTATTTACTATGATTAGTGAGTCTTATGGACTGTATATAAGTGTACACGCTATACTTTTATACCATGACAGCATAGTGAATTTGTTTACATTGGCATTACTATAAATATAGGAATGGGGCTGGCAATATGGCATAGTGGGTAAAGCTGCCACCTGCAGTGCCAGCATCCCATATGGGTGCCAGTTCAAGTCCCGGCTTATCCTTTTCTGATTGCCTGAGAAAGCAGTAGAAGATGGCTCAAGTCCTTGGGCCCCCGCACCCACGTGGGAGACCCTGAAGAAGCTCCTGGCTCCTGGCTCCAGGCTCCTGGCTTCGTATCGGCACAGCTCGGCCATCTGGGGAGTGAACCAGTGGATGGAAGACCTCTCTCTGTGTGTGTGTCTCCCCTTCTCTCTCTGTGTAACTCTTTCAAATAAATACATAAATCTAAAAAAAAAGTGAATGATATATCACCTGCTGTGTAGTTGACAAGTGTTATGATGTCACTTACCAAGTGATAGGGATTTTTCAATCCATTATAATCTGATGGAATCACTATAGCATTATGGTAACTTGGGAAATACATTCATGGCTTTTCATATTAAAAATTTTTTTGGTTAAAATTTGAAACAGTAATAGAATTTTGCAAGCACCCTTTGCATATTATATTTGTAATGAATATTTTGTTTCAAAAACAAGAACGAGGAAGTCACTTTCCAAATATATTTAAATGCTCCAACAATTCCAACACTACATACAAATAATTCACTATAAATTTATTAATGAAGTTAATAACTCTTCAAATGTATTTTGTTCACTTATTAAAACTCTTGGTTAGCTAAGATTTATACTCTAATCAAGTTTTAAGGTGTCTAATTATCCTCTCCAAAGTTACCTGAGGTACTCACACTGAGCTTTCTCCAGTGAGACTGACCAACCAGGTCACCACAGGTGCAATTCACATACAACAAACATGTTTACAATTTACAAATAAGATTTTAATAACACAGTCTTAAAACTCCATTTTTTCTATAATACAGACACTTATAAGAAATACCTCCAAGGTTCACCTATATTTGCAAACCAAGCAAAGCTAAGTTACTTATGAAACCTAACTGCCTTTTCATGCTCAGGAAATGTTTAGGTGTGGTCTCCATTCTATTTTTCCTTAGTGATATATGTAATACTTTAAAAAAATAATGGAGAGTAAGCAATAATTGAACAAATAATTCAAATTCAAAGACTTCATTGAAAGATAAGGTAGATCAAGGACAGTAGATCTATACTCTAGCAAAATAAACCTCAAACTCAAGATTAAATTATGTGAATTCAGACAGGAAAATTCCACATAATAAAGATCTAAAATAGATTAGCACCAGATTTCTCATTAACAGCACTGGAAAATGAGCGAAAAATACAGCAGATTTTTCAGGTTAACCCTTTCATGTTACCTAATTATTTCTTGTACAGTATACTAATTTCTCTCACATTTAAGTTGACTTATGGTATATGGAGGACTAACAACTGATTACCTCGTGGGAGTATTCTTCACTACAAAAGTAGCTCACAAGTTTTCAAGATAGCAATGTTAAATAGAAGTTAAGTGCAAAAGTAGATATTTTATAAGTTTCTTATTGTCAGGCACACATTTATTTAACTTGTTTTTCCCTGAAGTTATGTACTTTTTTTTTTTTTTGGCATGTGGCTGGATGCTGAGCAATTTATAAAAACCAATTAATTGGGAGTTTTTATATATTGTCTGATATAGAGCCACTAACCCATCAGAGTGTCTCAGGTTCACAATTTCTGAGTCAAGGGTAAAAATAATCACACACTGAGTGATATTTAATGGGTAATAAAAGTACGATTTGAACAGAGAATTAATAGTATAACCTTTAAGCTCAGGCTCTCCTAGGTGTAATATATAGCCTTAGGAGAAATATGTGGTAATTAATTGTGTAATTTCAAGTTTTGTCTTTTCATCAGAAACTCTGTTCCCTTTTCAGAGTTGACTCTGTAATTATAGAACCAGGGTTACCTGTTTTAAGTAACTGTTACCAAGAAAAGAAATCCAGAATACTAAGTTTATGCAATTTAACTATTTTCAATGTTTTCTGCTTATATTCTTTTTCCTCAAAGGAAATGAAAAGAACATATCTGTCCACTCAGAATATCGAATGTTATTCTTTCAAAACATCACAATTGGCTGGTCATGAGGTTCAGCATTAGGTGTGAATAGAATGAGTCATTTTACTGCTTGCTGATCAATTTGCAAGTGGCATTACACTTTCAATGATATAACACTATGACTACAAATTGTTTCTCATGAAATGACATTTGCTTCACAAAATTTCGCATTTCATTAAAATTCTATCAATAGAGAAATTGCTCCTATTTTGTTTATGAACACATCCCAAATAATGTATTAATAATTTACAATTCCAAGCTATTCTTGCTTATACTTTTAGTTTAAAAATATTTTCTTCAAAAATATATAGCTATGAAGAATGGTCTATATGGGGAAATAAAACTGAATACTTTCAAATTACAATTTTTATAAATAAACAAACTTTGAATAAAGATAGCTATGCATTGATATCTCTGTTTTTCTCAATAATAAAGCAAGCTTCTACAAACTTCACTGGTTCTTGAGATTGTGATATATAAGCCAACATTATATGGACATGAATTTACTTGCCTCTCTGGTTACCTATAATCTAAAAACTACACGAGTTTAGTTAAAAGCGATATAAATAAATGATCCACATAGGTAAATATCTGAATATTATGAATATCAGAAGCTATGTAACCACATTTCTACCAATTGTATTTTTTACTCAGATTTTATTTATATCTGATTAGTTCCTCTAATTCCAGGTTTCTATTCTCTTGTGTTTTAGTTATGTATTATGATTGAGTGTTGTGCAGCTGGTTTTTGTCTTTATTATTTAAAGTTTTTAAAAATTACAATCAGACAAGCCGGGAAAAAGTCTTCTTTCAAGTAGAATATTAATAATAAAAGTTTAGCTGATTTTTTCTAGTGAATATTTCTTTTGACTTTGAAGATACAAAACTGATAATAATCCTTTAATACCAAAGTCTGAATTATACAGAGAGAGGAGAGGCAGAGAGAGAGGTCTTCCATCTTCTGGTTCTCTCCCCAATTGGCCGCAATGGCCAGAGCTGCGCTGATCTGAAGCAAAGAGTCAGGAGCTTCTTTTGGGTCTCCTACATACGTTCAGGGGCCCAAGGACTTGGGCCATCTTCTACTGCTTTCCCAGGCCATAACAGAGAGCTGGGTCAGAAGTGGTGCAGCTGGGACTCGAACCAGCTCCCATAAGGATGCAAGCACTGCAGGCGGTGGCTTTTCTGTTATGCCACAGCGCTGGCCCCAGTATGTTAAATATTTGTGAAGATAGTTATAGTCACCCCAAACAAACATTACACTATATATGTACACATTTATATCACATAATCACACAGTACTCTGCAAATATGTATACTTTTATGTCTGTTTTTAATAGAATCGTATCTGTGTGAAAAACTTGAAATCTGTTTTCTTTATATTAATATGTTTAACATTTTTTAAATTTTAATTTATTTGTGAATAATTTCTTAAAAACTAAATATATTACTAGGCTCCGAAATTTTTATATATGAACTAGATGAAATTTTCCACCTTATTTAAAGAAAGTTATTAAAAACCTAATGTATTTATACATTGTAACATAAATCAGGTATTATTTTTACTTTAGCATAGCAATTATTCTCTTACTGCTAATTATAGCTGAACACTTAAGTCACAGTTTTCATCTAAATACTAAATAATCATAGCTTTGTCCAATACCGAAGTCATTTTCTTTCCTTGCCTTGGCTTGCCCTATATTCCACTTTGAATATCATAATGCATAATGCATAGTTCTGTTTTAGAAACACTCTGTCACCACTTCTAGCTTAATTATTACTCCTGACATTTAAGTATCGATTTTGCTGTTATTTTAGTCTGAGTATTATAATGCATTCAACAAAATTATTTTTAATTTTAAAATATTTTGTAGAAGGTGAAAAAAGGAGGAACGAATACCAACTGATTTCCAAGTGGAACTCATAAACATTGGATCAAAGAAGGCAATTTTCTATATTAACTTCATGTAACACCAGAAAAATCACCGCTTATTTTTAATGATGTCATCACTTTATGTTTTGGTTTAGGTTTTATACACATAACACCAAACAGTGGTATAATAGAAAATAGGATGAGAACAGAATCTAATCAGATAGTGACTATGACACTTTCTTTCCGATTTTTGCTTCACAAGAATGTAGTCTATGAAGCGTTAAAAAATTAAAAAATAGCTGTGAACAATTAAGTACTTTCCTAGGAAGGAGACACATACTAAATTCCACTTTGATTTAAATCTATTCTTATTTTTATGTCAGTATTGAAGTAGGGAATGGGACTTAAAATTTAGCCCTTTTAAATAAAAGCCATATATTGCTTTCCTCTGCACTTAAAATGCATATACAGGGAATATTGTAATCAAATAGGAATACTATCTATATGAAAATGACTGAATTTTGGACTTCACATCAACATGAAATTTAACATCAGCTAAAATGATTTCAGTAGTAAGTAAAATATAATACAAACTTCAAAGTGCTTAAATAATATAGGAAAGTCATTTAACTCTCAAGTAGAAATATATAAAATTATGTGATATCTTTGATAAGGTCTTATTTCAATTTATGTATATCTTTCAACATTTTTTAAGGATTTATTTTATTTATTTAAAAGACAGAGTTACAGAGAGAGGTAGAGACAGAGAGAGAGGTCTTCCATCTGCCTGATCAATCCCCAGATGGACACAATGGCCAGAGCTGAGCGGATCCGAAGCCAGGCTTCCAGGTCTCCCAAATGGGTGTAGAGGCCCAAGGACCTGGGCCATCCTCACTGCATTCCCAGGCTATAGCAGAGAGCTGGGTCGTAAATGGAGCAGCTGGGATTAGAACCGGCGTCCATATGGGATGCCAGCGTTCAGGCCAGGGCATTAACCCCTGTGCCACAGCGCCAGCCCATCTCTCAACATTTTTATACAAACAGGATTTGTTATAATCCAACTTTGTTCTTGTTCATGCTTAACTCACATATGTCTTCCCAAAGTATGCAGCAAAAGTTTAAATGTTATTCAGACCAAATCTGCAGGTATTGTATCCATATAGCACATACTAATTATATGAAACACTGAGGACTTTATATCACTTCACGTAATATTGTAGCCAGAAGTATGGATATATTTCACATTGTTTTATCCATTTAAGGTCCATGACTAAAGCAATGCAATAGTTGAAAAGTCACCTAAGTGCCATTTGGAATTCAAATAATAACCAAAGCAGGGGCTATTAAGTTTTACAATCAAACAAAAAAACAACATATTTTTAAAATTAATCTTTTCCACAGCAATTGTATGGTAAATTGTGAGAACTTTTAATTTATTTCAACCCATAACACTAATTTTATTTTAAGTAATATCCAAATCTATGCAATACCTCCATCACCAAATCTAACCAATTCCCATCATTTGTTTGAATCACTGAAGTAGGCTGTTATATTTCCTAAAATATTTTGTCAATTCCTGAGAAATATTACTTTTATATATGTCTACATTATTATATGTTTATTTCTAAAGCATATCCACAGTCATAAGGAAAAAGAAAGTGAAATGTATAATAAAATGTCATTATGCATATGAAGAAAATACTTTTATAATTCAATTAACATGCAAAGAACATAATCTAGTTATAGCACACTTTCCATTATGAATTACTTTTCATTTATTGGCATTTCACAAAAAATAAGTCTATAATTTCATAAATCAATTAACTCAAGCAGCATTTGTTTGTTGTTTAAAGACTGAGACAGGAAGGAGGAAATTAGGAAAACCTGTGGGAAAAATCACAATGGAGAGAAGAGATGAGCAAAATACAGAAGGTTTTACAAGTAATTTTCTTCACCACAGTAAAATTACAAATAATAAAATGCAATGGAAGAAAAAGGTCCTGGAGTGCAGTTTTCAGTCTAATTTCAGTTACTTTGAACTTGACTCATCCATTTCATTTATTAGGGAAAAGTAACTGCAAAGAAAGTATTGAAGAAATGTTTCTTAAAAACAATTCAACTTTAAATTAGGCACCATAAAAAAATTATATTACAAAGGAAGCATTTAAGTATTTTCCTAAAAAGCATAGTAAAAAAGCAAAACTGAAAACATATAAAAAAGAGTTCAAAATCATAAATTATGCAAAATACAAATCAAAATGTGAACTAGCTTAATTTTTTATGGTGCTCCAAGCACAACTGCTTGAAGTTCTCTCCAGAGAGAGAGGTACTCAATATCCAGGAAACTGAACATCAGTCTCCAAGGAGAAGACGAAGGGTGTTTTCAGCTTACTATTCCAGGTTATCTGCTAGGAGGTACATCTCAAAATATCTGTGGAAGTTTACACAGGCTCCAATTTACAATATAGATATTCAAACATGACCTACACTCAGGTTAAGACTGCATAAGAAATAAAAAAAAAACATAAACAATTGTCTCCCAAAGCTATCATTTTAAAATCTGTAGAATTTATAGTGATGAAAATTTTATATCTCTATTATTAATGGTAATATTTACTCTTCTTTTTTCTTTAGAAATCATGCTAGGATTTCATTAAATGTGTTAACATGGAAGCAAAAACATGGCTCTTTTCATGTTTTTGTATGGTTGGTCTTTGGTTAAATTCTGTTACTTTACATACACACAATTTCTCTACATTTTTATTAACATGCAGTAATTTGATCTTTATGGAATAGTGTGATATTTCAGACCATGTTTACAGTATAGACTGATCAAACCACAAAAATTAGCATTTCTGTATCCTTGTTTCTTTATGAGTCAGCATTTCAGCTCTTCTCCTCCAGTTCATCATTAATTAATTAATAAACAATTATGAAATATACTCACTCAACTATACGTGGAACACTGGAACGAATTCCTTCTGACTGCTTTGGTACCCATGTGTGACCTCTCTATATTCCCATCCTCTAACCATTTCTAGCTCCAGTAATCACTATTCTAAATTCAGATTCTTTCTATTCCTACATGTGAGAACATAGCGTGTTTGTCTTTCTGTGTCAGTGTTATTCCACTTAAAATATGTCCTCCAGTTTCATCCATGTCTCTTAAAATGATGGGATTTCATCTTTGTGCCTGAGTAATATTCCATTGTGTATGTTTGTCACATTTTAGGTTGATTTCACATCTTGACTTCTGTGAATAGTGTTGTTCTTGTTGTTAGTATTTTCTCATATCTACTTACTTTGATAATGAGTTGCTCATAATTTTCTAGTATTTATTTAATTAACTAGAAGGCAAAGCAATAAAGAGGCAGAGTTTTGTATATGCTGGTTCACTAGCCAAATGTCAACAGAAGTTAGTACTAGACCAAGCTGAAGTCAGAGGTCTAGAATTCAATGCGAGTCTTCCATGAGGATGTGTGGGACTCAGAAACTCAAGGCATTGCCCACTTCCTTCCAGGGTTAACATTTTAAGAAGCCGGAATAAGAAGCAGGTCTTGCGCTCAAACCCAGGTACTCTAACATGGGATGGGGGTGTCCCAGCAGTTTCTTAACCACTATACAAAGTGCCTTGTCTCCTTTTACTAGTGTGTAAGGCGCAATCATAGGTTGTTGATCCAAATTATTTTTGGCGCTATAAATATCAATCTAGGAAGTACTTCTCTAACTGCATCTCACATATTTTTTGAGTTATATTTTCTTTGCTATATACTTACAAGTAATTTCAAATTTACATTTGAATATTTTGTTGGTGATCAGCATAATATATGGAAATGTATTGCATAATTTCCAAATATTTTTAAACTTGTCAAATGAACTGATTTCTATGTTATATATTTGTCTGGAGATTATAGCCTCTAAGTTTTAAATCTTAGAAAATTTTACAAAATGTGTTTATGGGTATCATGTAGCCTATTAAAGGTGATGTTCTATGCAGCTTTAGAGAAAACACATTATTCAGTTTTGAATATTGTTCTGTAAATGCTAAGTTAAATCAAGTTAGTATGGCTCATATTTCAATTAGACTACTTACTTTTGTGTAGATTTAAGAAAATAATTTTTGATAAAGGGTGGTTAGTATCTCAGTTGATTTCTTCCTTGATTTACTATGTCATGCTTTATTCCATTGTTTGCTCATTTCCTTTATTATGTGAATATATATTTATAATTACTTTATGATCCTGATCAGTTGGCACTTTTATGATTGAAAAATTACCATCACTCTTATCTCTGGTACCTAGTGTCCTGAATTCCAATATTTCAGATTTTATTATAACTAAACCACTTTTATTATTAATTTTCTCATGGTATTTTATCATTTTGTCATTCCTTATCCTTAATTCTACCTCTCTTTTTTTATATTTGAAATATATTTCACAGAAGAGGTATATAATTGGGTCTACATTATTTGCCTTAAATAGCAATTCCTGCCTTTTAGTTGAAGTGTTTAACTCATTTAACTTATAAGCTAATTATCAACATAGTTATAATTTATACTACTTTTTTGTTACTTTTCCTTAGTAACACCATCTGTTCTTTCATTTCAATTTAATTATTCTGTTGGCTTTTAGGCATACCACTTTAGATTAAAATATGTACCCTTAACTTATCAAAGTCTTATTAAAGTTAATATTTTACCACCTCTTGAAAAACATAATTAACATGGAGTAACATGGTTACATTAACTAACTCCTGCTCCTCTTTGCTATTCTTATAGTGGTCCTATGGTCATATATCTTGGAAGGAAACCAGGCGGACAAAATGATCCTTGCTTCTATACTCAATGTCTGCCATTTATGTGCTTCTCATTCATTCCTAGAGACTAGCTTATATCTAGTGTCAGATTTCACCAGCTTAACCTTTTATCTATCATTCCTCTTAATTCAGTCATATTTCCTTTCTTTCAATGCTTGTTGCCTCCACAACCTTCTCAATTTCTGAAATCATTTGCCTTATATATATTCAAGAGTTACAGTTTTTTTTTTATAACTGGAATTATTTCAATCTCATTCACTCATCACATCCAGATAAACCATCAAGCTATATTTTGTAGAATTCAGTTAGAATATTAGTACATTCATACTCTTCTGTAATATTTATATTTTATATACATGCAGCCAAATTAATGTTTATTTCTTTGAAAATAATATCAATGATAAAGTGAGGGACATACAGCCCATGATGTATATTTTTGCAAATGATGGAAGGAAGCCCTTAGATTATGTTACACCTTGAAGAAAAGACATTGGAAGTGGAGAGTATGCCAAATATTTTTTCCCATGTAGCCTATAGGCTGATTTGCCTTTACAAGAAAGAAACATATATTAATAATTATTATAATACTCTCATCGTGGTGCAGCAGGCTAAGCAGCTACATGGGGTAACCACATCACATACCATAGTACTAGTGTGAATCATAGCTATTCCACTTCTGATCACAGCACCCAGGGAAAGTGAATGGTGATTCAAGTATGTGAGTCCCTGCCACTATCACGGGAGACTATCTGTAATTCCTGGCTCCTGGCTTCATCCTGAACCAGCTCTGGTGTTGTGGCCATTTGGGTAGTGAACCCAGGGATGGATGATCACTCTGTCTGTCTCTCCTTCTCTCTGTCTGTAGCCTACTTGAATTTTGTGCTGATCAGTTTATCTATAGGTTTGTTTCCCCAATAGTTTATTTCCTTGTGAATAAAATTTTCTTTTCTTTTTTAAGGTAGGCAAAATAATGGTCTCCTGAAATGTCCAGGCCCTATTCCCTAGAACCTGTAACATACTATTTATTGTAAAATGACCTTACAAATGTAGTTAAGATCCTTGAAATGGAAAGACCTCAATGTTCATTCATGTAATTCCATCATGGAATTTTGGAGACAATTTGGAGTAAGCAAAGAGGACACAGAGATATATATTTAGCTTTGAAAATTGAAGAAGGGGTATAGAAGCCAAGGAATTCCTAATAGTTAAAATAAACAAAGAGAGATTTTTGTATTGCTTCTCATGAATGTAATATAGCTGTGTAAATGCTTTAATTTAGCCCAATGAAACCAGTGGCAAACATATATCCAACTTACAAAACATTAAAATAATAATAATTTCTAGGTTTTAATTATACCAAAATGTGGTGTAATTTGCTCTAGCAGCAATAGGAAACTAGTAAACAGTTTGTTAACTTACACAGATGAATTAACATGAATTTATTATTCTTGTTATACACTGTTTTTTAAGTTTTTTTATGTCTATTCTTTAAGTTATAATTCACTCAATATCATTGCTGCCATGTATAATATCACATTTAAAGGATAAATGGCAATTTATTGCCCATTGAACAATAAACATAATGGAATTTCGGCAGTTTTCCTGTTTGAGGAGAAAGCTGCATAGGAAGTGGAGTAGCAGAGACTCCAACTGGCACTCCAATAGGTGATGTAGGTGTCTTAAGAGAGGGCTTATCCCTCTGTGTCAAAATGTCTATCTCATTTTTAAGGCAGAGTTACATAGAGAGGAGGAGAAACAGAGAGAGAGCCATCTTCCATCTGCTTGTTTGCTCCTGAAATGGCTGAAAAGGCCAAGCTGAAGCCAGGAGCCAGGAGCATCTTCCAGGTCTCCCAAGTATGTGCAGGGGCCCAAGAACTTGAGCATACTTCTTATGTTTTCCCGGGTGCATTAACAGGGAGCTGGATCAGAAGTGGAGCGGCCAGGATTGAAGCAGCTCCCATATGGGATGTCGGCATTGGCAGGTGGAGGCATAATCTGCTATGCTACAATGCTAGGCCTTACCCATCTCATTTTTAAAAATTTATTCATTTTTATTTTTTGAAAGGCAGAAGAACAGACATAGAGATCTCCATATCCTTCGTATTCCACCAATGCTTGCAACAACCAGGCCTGGGACAATCTAAAGCTAGGAGCTCGAAATTCAATCTGGTTCTCTTATGTGGGTTACTAAGACCCAGCTATCTGACCCTTCTCATGCTGATTCTTGGAGTTGCATCAGCAGGAAGCTGGAATCTGAAGAGTCACTGGAACTCAAATACAGGCAGTCTGATATAGTATTTGAGTTCACCGAGTGGTATCTTAACATCTGTACCAAATGTCTGCCCCCATACTACCTTTTACAATAAAACATTTTTTTGCCTATCCCATTTAATTTTTATTTCACCTGTGATTGATCATATATGGCTTAAATATGGAGAAATCATGTCCATATAAGAATATACAGTGGTTCTGACCACAATACTTTTTTAAATAATTGTATACACCTGTGATTCTACAATGGAATTGTCTCCTATAATCAATTAATTATAAAGATAATTAAGCTATGGGACTCCAATGTCTCTGGGTTTCTTTGTTTCTGATGAGAAATCAAGCAGTAATTATGATGCTCTTCGCATTGTGTTGTGTCTTTCTCATTGGCTTATTTTTTTTTAACTTTTATTTAATGAATATAAATTTCCAGTGTACAGCTTATGGATTACAGTGGCTTTCCCCTCCCACCTGCAACCCTCCCCTCTCCCGCTCCCTCTCCCCTTCCATTTGCATCAAGATTCATTTTCAATTCTCATTGGCTTATTTTAACAGTTTCTTCCTCTTTGGCTCTGAGTTTTGGTTAGGATTTACCCTTGATGGAATGTTCATTATTCTGAAATTGAGCTCTGTTCCTTCTTGAAGCCATTACGTTCTGCCTAATTTTTTAACTTTTCCTTCATCTTTTCTTTAAGTATTTTGCTTCTTTTTTTCTTTCTTTTTCTGAGACAATTGTATATATTTTTAAATTTCTTGACAAGGTATCTCACTGTGTATTTGGTATTTCATTTTTCTCATATTTGCATTAATGCAGTTTCATGTCAGTGAGTTAGCTTCAATCATTTTCACTCTTCCAATGAGTTCAAAAGGGATTTATTTATTTTTCTTTCAAGATATTGGATTTTTTAGCGCTAAAATTCTGTTTTTATCTCCTATGTTTCATGTTGATAACTGGTCTTTGTTCACTCAGTAATGTTATTTTAAAATATTTAGATATAATTTTCTATCATTCCTTAAATCTAGCTTAGTAGATTCTGTGAAGTCCTTTTGTTTGCTAAGTCCCAAATTGGATAGCATGTGGAGTCAGCTTTTATTCAGCATGTTTTTTCTCTACATTAAAGTGTCACTTTCCTGTTTCTTTCCATGTATGGAAATTTGCTGGAAATGAAAACTGTCAATTGTATATTGTAGAAAAATAGGTTCTCAGATTTTTTTTTTCTGATGAGTGGCAATGTTTCCTGAATTTAAAATGCTACCTTTCTCTTTCCTTGCATTATTAGCAGCTGGTATGTATGCCTAAAGGTTATTCCTTTTACAAGCTATTTTTTTAGTATGGCCACTTAGAGGATCTCAAACAAGCACTTTAATTTGTAAGTATTATCACTTACTCTGAGTACATGCACACAAGTTACATGGTTTTAAAGTGATTGTCTTCTGCTGGAGCCAAGTCCATCGAAGAACATCTTCAGGGAAAGTACAGGAATATGTGTTCTTATTTCTCCCTCTTGAAATTTTTAAAGAGTATATTCTTTTGTGACATGTGCTTACTTTGGGGTACTTTCTCTTTATTTTACCCAATTTTAAGACATTCATGAATTTTTATCCAAATGTACATTTTTATTATAAGAAGTGCTCACATGGCATTTTACTGAGCATCATCACATTAAATAATCTTTATTTATTTATATGTTTCTTCAGAAAATATTTATTAAGAATTGGTTTTATGCCCCAAACTATTTTAGGGACTTGCAATATCTTATCAATCAATGAGCCAAGAGGAAAGTCATTAATGAGATCAACTTATATTTATCATACAAACAGAATAAGTGTAAACATTTTATATAATTAAGTTACATGACTTTTCATAAAGTATTAAATTCCTGGGGGAAATAACTTGGTTCATGAGGAGGTTGCAAATATATTAGCTTGGAGGGTGTCATTTGTAAACATTGTAGTCTGGATAGGGCTTATTGTCAGGGTAATATTCAAGCAAAAAAATCTGAGGGAGTCCAAGGTATTAAGATAGAAAGGAGGAGCAAAGTATGTAGAAAGAGTATCATCAGGCAGTATCATAACTGGAAATTTTGAGGAAATAGAAAGTGGTATGATTTAAAAAAGTGTAAGTTAGAGATGCGTTAGCATTGTTACCAAGAAGGCAGTGAACACCAAATAAAATAGAGTTCCAAAATTCATTGGAAAGACTTTGGCTTTACTCAGGATGAAGTAGAAATCAATGTTGTCATTAAGCACAATGGACCTGATACAAGTTGAAAGTATAATGGTGGTTACCAGAAGCTGCAGAGGGTATGATGGGTGGATTGGTAATAGTGCAAAGTTATTTGATCGGAACTAAGTTTTTGCTAGATAGGAGGAAAAAGATACGGGGTTTTATTTCATACTAGTGTGAATGTAGATAAATAAAATGTAATATATATTTTTCTTAAAATATCATTAGAAGAATTTATTTTGAATGTTTTAACTAAAAATGATTAATGTTTAAGGAGATGCATGTGTTTAACCAATTGAATATTATTTAATGTACACATGTATTAAAGCATCACATGGTGTCCCTTAGATATGTACAATTTTTATATATCAGTAAAAATCGAAAATATATATATATATATTGCTGGGCCAGCGGTGTGGCATAGTGGGTAAAGTCGCTGCCTGCAGTGCCAGCATCCTATTTGGGCTCAACTTCTGATCCAGCTCTCTGCTATGACCTGGGAAAGCAGTGGATGATGGCCCAGGTTCTTGGGTCCTGAGACCAGGAAGAAGCTCCTGGCTCTTGGCTTTGGATCGGCCTAGCTCTGGCGGTTGCAGCCATCTCTGGAGTCAACCAGCGGAGGGAAGACCTCTCTCTCTCTCTCAGTCTCTGCTTTTCTGTAACTCTGTCTTCCAAATAAACAAATTACATCTTTAAAATATATATATATATATATGTATATATGTGTGTGTGTGTGTATATTTCAAAATGTATACTGTAGTTTCCAACTGTGTCAGCAAGTTGATACAGCTTCAGGTATCTTTTGAAGGTATCATAGACATTTAATAATATGTTATTGATTCAATGACTGAATAAATAAATTTTAGAATGCATAAACTCATTAAATGATACTGAAATCTTGATACCAGGTAAAAAATTTTAAAAGATCATAATAACCAATTTCAAAGATGGACCCTATGGTGTGTTAATGGTTGACAGCAACAGGATCAAAATAAGTAAATGATTCATAGATTATACTTTTTATTGTTAGTGTAGGCTTTTAATTCATAAATTCCAAGTTTTGCTCTCTATTAGTAATTCAAATAGAATTTCAAATTGTTGTATATCAATACCATTATACATAGGGTATGTATGATAAAACTACACACCTACTAGATTTACTTTTAGAATTAAGTGTGTTTGCAGTGAGTGTTTGTCATAGAGGTTAAGATGCTTCTTGGAACTCGTACACCCTGTATGTGAGTGCCTGGCTTCAAGACTGGTTACCACTCCCGATTCCAGCTTTCTGCAAAAGCGCACTCTAGGTAGCAGAAGTTTATGACATAAGTAGTTGTCTCCCTAACACCTATGTAAGAGACACATATTGCATCCCTGACTCTTCTTTAGACTGGCTCAGCACTATGGGGATTTGGGTAGTGAACCAATTAATGGGATCTCCCTACCACCACCACCATGGTGTGTGTGTGTGTGTGTGTGTATCTTCACGCTGTGGGCTAAAATCCAATATGTAGAAACAAGAATTGTTGGATTTCCATTTTTCTTTATTTCTCTTACCTCATATTAACAGCAAGCATGTTCTCTTGATGGGAGTCTCTACTTCTGTATTTATATATTTCAGGATATGCAAAAATGAAATGAGAGTTTGGAAAATATATTAATAAGGAGCAAATTTTATGGGTCAGATTAGTAATATAATTTTCAAAATTAGTTTCAGATCATGAGACAAAAATCTTATTTGACTTCCTAGTATGTGGGAAGTTGCTGTATAGACAATTTGGATTATAATGTGGTGCCATGTTTAACTTACCACAGAAGAAAAAGGTCTTTGATCTACTAGGGATGAGATTTTCTTTAGGATATTACTTCACCTTTTGCTTTTAAACTTTTCACACCAAATTTCTGCTCTTTTGAAGTTTAAGAGCTGTATTTCGACATTTAAAAGGCAGAAGCACTCCTGAGGGATTCACTGGTAAAAGCCATTAGTGAATTTGCTGATATAAAACTTGCATGATGCCATAAATCTTTCATAGACTGTCTGGAAAATGTGTGTGTGTGTGTGCACGCGTGAGAGAGAGAGAGAGAAAGAGAAAATGGGAGTGGTAAATTGGATCGGCAGAGCCTTCAAAATGAACATTTGGCACTACACTTTTTGATGTTAAATAAAATGGAATCACAAAAAGCTGTAACTTCAGAGACCTTGTTTGGCAATATATGAATGAATACTGCTGTTATAGATTTTGAGGGAAAAAATATATATACAGATTTAGTAAGATTGATCTCACTTTCCTTTTCTAGAAATAACAATAAAGAGTTTCAGCCGTAAGAACCATAGCAATAACATGGATGTTTCTTCTATACATAAAATTATAGGTATAAGGATTATAGTAACATTATATCCTTATGCATATTTCTACTTTATTTTGATCACTTGGACATTCAGAAATAGATAAATACACATTTTTCAATAATAATTGCTCTAATTTTGCAATTAAATATACATTTTTGAATTAAATTTCTCTATGCCAGTAATTTTACAACTCTATGAAGTCAAAATCAGATTTCTGATTTTGCGAGAAATTGAAGTAGACTCATTTACCCTACTCCCCTTAGCTCCACAAAAATTACACTGAAATGTCATGAAAATATCTAAAGAAATACAACTCTTAAATGATTCTTAGGGTAGAAAAAAAAGGAAGAAAAGCTCAAAATTTGATCCGGGCTTAATTTTCAGCTTTTAATGTCTTGAACTGTGATAGGTGTGCAACTTAGAACTGCCAATAGATACAAAGCAGACAGAAAGCAAGCAAGAAAGAAAGGGAAGAACTGAGAGAGTGGGGCAAGGGAGAGAGGGAGAAGGAGGGGGAAGAGGGAGGGAGGGAGGGAAAAGGGAAGGAAGGAAGGAAAGAAGGAAGGAAGGAAGAAAGGAAGGAAGGAAGGAAGGGAGAGAGGAAGGGAGGGAGGGAGGGAGGGAGGGAGGAAAAAGAAAAGAATACAGGGAAAGCTTGTTCTCTGGCTAAAAGACCAGGAAAAATAAATCTCGGAAAAGAAAGGCAGGCAGCACACACCCTATTATGTGGGTCTAACTTGTGAAGCAGCATGTTAGAGTGTTGATAGCTAACACATCTCTCTTACTTTTGACAACAGCATGCCTGATCTGTCTTAGTCATTGCATCAATGTGTTCCGTGGCTGACAAGCGTGTCCAGCACTCACTGACAGCTCCCAGATAATATGCAAAAACAGCAATGTCATTGGTATCTGGTAGATGATGTATCTACATCCCATATTCACCTGCAGTGTGTACACCAGCTGACAAACACAGAATCATTAAGCTTAGTTTGCCTGGCCTTCCAAGGGATAGTAGCTTCTGAACACTTCTTTTGGTGACCGAATGAGATTCAGCCAGCCACATATTGCCTGATCCTTCCACTGATGACATGTAGGCAGCCTAGGCATCACTTGCAGGAATTCAGCAGGAAAACCTAATTACTTTCAGATTTGAGCCAGAGGGACAAAACTGACTGGCTCAGGACGCTAAATTGTTGTTCAAACTGCGGTTTACAAAATCCAACCAAATCTGGGGAAGCAGCATTGATGGCTCAGGGAACTGGGCTCCTGCCACCCATGTAAGAAAACTAAATTGAGTTCCTTGCTCTTGGCTTTGGCCTCAGTCAGATCTCATTTAAGTTTTGAGTGATGTTCCAAGTGAATTTTCTCTCTCTCCCTCTTTCAGTTATTGTCGACTGGGGAGAGAACCAGTGGATTGAAAATCTCTCTCTCTCTCTCTCTCTCTCTCTCTCTGTGTGTGTGTGTGTATGTGTGTGTCCCATTCTCTCTGAAACTCCGCCTTTCAAGTATTTTTTTAAAAACATGAGTGAGGGGCCAGTGCTATGGCTTAGCAGGTAAAACTGCCACCTGCAGTGCCAGCATCCCATATGGACTCCGGTTCAGGTTCCTGCTGCTGTATTTCCCATCCAGCTCTGCCATGGTCTTGGAAAGCAGTAGAAGATGGTCCAAGTCCTTGGGCCCCTGACCCACATGGGAGACCTGGCAGAAGCTCCAGCTTCTGGCTTTGGATAGGCCCTGCTCGAATCTTTGCAGTCATATGCGGAGTGAACTAGCGGATGGAAGACCTCTCTCTCTTCCTCTCTCTCCCTCTCTCTCTCTCTCTCTCTCTCTCTCTGTCTCAGACTTTCTGTAACTCTGCCGTTCAAATAAAAAAAAATTTTAAAAAATTGCAGAGCCCAAATTGCATGTGGAACAAGAATAAAAAATATAGCATTCATATCCCTGCGATGCCAGAGGGAGAGGAAAAAGTGAGGGACTGATTTGTAGAAATAATGTCTAAAAATTGAAAAATGTCTCCTTTGTCAAAACACAAACCTATAGAATTAAAAAGCTGAGGTAGGTTTGGCATTGTAGTAGAGCTAGAAACATTGTCACCTGCAATGCTGGCATACCATATGAGCTGTGGTTTGAGTCCAGGCTCCACTTCCAATACAACTTCCTGCTACACAGATGGGAAAGCAGTAGAAGAAAGCCCAGGTCCCTGGAGCCCTGCAACCCATTTGGGAGACACAGGCTAAATTCCATTAACCTTCATTGCTTTAGAAAGTATACTGTACCTTTTAAAATAAGGATAAAATTTCCACTATATTATGCTTAAATTTATACTTTTGTTACCATACTAATAGTAAAATATAATTCAAAGTATCTGCAATAAATAATATAGTGCTCTGAATATTAACAATATGTTGCTAACCTGTAACATCCTGAAAGCAAAGAAAAAGTATTATGAAGGATAAAATATTTCATCTCATGAAAATTTAATGTTTAATGTTTCTCTTACTATGTCTCTTTCCGTGTGACTTGGATTATCCATGTTTTACATTTAAAATATAAGGCATCTATATTGTCACTTTCTATTTCTGTCTTGATTTTATTAGATAAATTTAAATATAAGTAAATACACACAGACAAACACACATATATATGCAATATGTAAGTATATATTTACATATGTGGTTACCTTAAAAAGAGTTTTAATCATTTAACAGATTATTTATCTCTTTGTAAACTGGCCATAGTACATTATCCATATTTTTATGTAAATTCATTCGTTATTTTATATAAATAAATGTATCAACTATAAAATCTGCTTACTATAAATGAGATCAATGGAACTTGTGTAAGCATTGCATTTAGGCTTTAGAATTTTTTTCCTGATATGAATTCATCATATTGGCAATACTCGTGCGTGTGTATATTCTAAAAGTACTTTGAAGAAAGTACAAACCACAATAAGAAATAGAAACAAAAAATACCCCAACTAAAGGACACACAAAATGGAAAACATGATTTTTTTAAGGAGGATTACAAATGACTAATACATATATTAACAAATATTTCACCATCATTTCTCACCAGAACAATGAAAATTAAAGCCTCTATGTGACACCATGGAATAGCTACCATAACGGATACAATGAAAGTTGTTGAGGGTAGCAGATATTGACATGGATATACTTTCTTTGTGAAAGTAGGAATTTCCACCAGGAAAACAGAGTGCTACATCCAGCTAAACATGGGCCTAGAGTGTAAACCCACATTTCATTACCATTTGTATACCCCAATAAGTGGGTGCCTGTATCCATGAAATAAACTAACATGTTCAAAAATATTCATAAAACATCCAAGTGCGTTTTATTAATAATAGCTCAAAATTTAGGGGACCACCCAAATATCTATCAGTCTTAGAATGGATCATAAATTGTGATGCATTTCAAAGCAGAACAGCATGGTGAGTCTTACAGATGAGTGATTGCCAAAGGAGTCACACACAACAGAATAATATATTATGGGTACGGAGCTGTGGTGCAGCGGGTAAGGCTGCCGCCGTCTGCAGTGCCGGCATCCCATGTGGGCACTGGTTCGAGTCCCGGCTGCTCTGTTTCTAATCCAGCTCTCTGCTATGGCCTGAGAAAGCAGTAGAAGGTGGCCCAAGTCCTTGGTCCCCTGCACCCTCGTGGGAAACCCAGAGGAAGCTCCTGGCTCCTGGCTTTGGATAGGTGCAGCTCTAGCCTTTGTGGCCAATTGGGGAGTGAACCAATGGATGGAAGACTCTCTCTCTCTCTCTCTCTCTCTCTCTCTTTCTGCCTCTCCTTCTCTCTCTGTGTAACTCTGACTTTCAAGTAACTAAATAAATCTTAAAAAATAATATTATATTATTTATACATTTATATGACATTTAATCATTAGTAAACCTATTGAATGGGAGAGATTCAACTTAGACATTAGAGCTTTTCCTAACCTTTTTGCAATATTTTTATATGTAGAACTAAGAAAAGTGTTTATACTTGTAAAATTAATTGAACTGAATAGTTGAAATTTTCATTTATTACATGTAAGTAATAGTTTAACATTAACAAATAGGAATTATGAAATTTTGCTCTTTAAAATTGTAAGAACTAGATGTGGGTAAAATATGATTACATTATATACAGGTGGCTGGACTGGAAACAGCTCTTTAGTCAATAACTTACATATTCTACTTAGACTATTCAGTTTAAATAAGCCCAAAAGTTGAGTTGTTATATACCATATAAAATATATTAAGTAATTAAAACCATTGTGTTAATACAATTTTAGCTATACTTGTTATTCTACAATTCCATATAATTATAAAGAAGGAATTTGGTCAAGTGTAGAACAAGAATAGTATATTGCAGAGAATTTTGTATAAATGAGTATTCACAATATCAGTATTATCATTTCCCCAATCTTACAACTAATTGAGCTCTCAGAGACACTCCCATTATATATGCTGCAGTTTTGCTCTTATGTTACCATTGTCAACTTGTCCTATATATACTGAGTTTTACTATTTTCCAAGAGTTATACCAAGAGTGTCATTCAAACTTGTTGATAAACAATGATAGGCATCAGGTGGCAATCTTAGAGATGTATTGGCTGTGCCAAGGTAGGGGAGGTTAGAATTATTAGAGTAAAAGGAGTTTTCATAAAGTTAAGTGTGTTAAACTTGAATGATTTATTCTGAGTTCTTATTTGTTTTAAAGTTTTAGAATTAAAATATTTTCATTACATTAATAAAATCACAAATCCATTGTTCGGTGGCTTGGCATACCAATCTGTATTTATAATAGAATTATGTATTGCCAAGCTTTTATCTTAAACACTTTATAAACAAGTACTTATTACTTAAACTCTTGCTTTAATCCTTTAATCAAACCGAGTTAATGAAGAATGATAGGAAAACTGTGTGTGGCTCAATTGTAAAGATTTATAGTTATTTTCAAAGCAGATTATCAAGTTTTCTTATTAGATCCAGTTTTAATTATAGCTCTAGATGATGGAAGGCATAGAGATACATAGCATTATTTCAAATACAAACTTGCTATAGTTGTTTCTTTATGAAAACGTGAAGCACTTTTGACTATACTGTTAATTTACTGAATTAAAATATTCGAGTATTTTATAACAAAAAATTATAAGATTATGATATATATCACAAACATTTCTAAATTTCAAAGAACAAATTTCATGAGTATAGGTAACTTGTCCTCATTAATATTTTACAGGGTCATTCACAGAGGAACACCAACAATTTTGTATGTGATATGATCCTTTAGAAAGCACACATTTTTGTACATCTTATGATTTATCAAATCACATCTGATATTTATATTTATCTTGCATATATTTCATTCCATGTTTATTTTTTAAAAAGATGTATTTATTCCAAAGGCAGAATTACAGAGAGAGATAGAGACAGGGAGCAGGAGGTCTTTCTTCTGCTGTTTCACTCCACAAATGGCCGCAAAAACTGGAGCTGGGCCAAGCCTGAGCCAGGAGTTTCATCCGGGTCTCCCATGTGGGTGCAGGGGCCCAAGGATTTGGGACCATCCTCTGCTCCTTTCCCCAGTGCATTAGCAGGGAGCTGGATAGGAAGTGGAACAACTAGGACTCAGACTGTCAACCATATGGGATGCTGGTGCTACAGGCCAATACTTTAATCAGCTAAAGCACAGAGCAGACCCTTCCATGTTTATTTCTTAAAATCTGTGTTCCCGTCAATGTTTTCTGAAATATATGTACACTTATAAACATTTTCTTGTTTAATTTTATATAATTCTTCTAAACTGTTTTCAGCCAGTAAGATATATTTCTTAATAAATATTTGTGCTAATAAAATAGAATTATGCACATATGTGTTAGCTGTAACTTTTTCAACCTGTTTAAGATACATTACATAGGCCAGGATTGTGGCTCACTTGGCTAATCCTCCGACTGCGGCACCAGCACCCTGGGCTCTAGTCCCGGTCGGGGTGCCAGATTCTGTCCCTGTTGTTCCTCTTCCAGTCCAGCTCTCTTATGTGGCCCGGGAGTGCAGTGGAGGATGCCCCAAGTCCTTGGGCCCTGCACCCCATTGGGAGACCAGAAGAAGCACCTGGATCCTGGCTTCGGATCGGCACAGCGCGCTGACCGTAGAGGCCTTTAGAGGGTGAACCAATGGAAAAGGAAGACCTTTCTCTCTGTCTCTCTCTCTCTCACTGTCTACTCTCCCTATCCAAAAAATTTTAAAAAATAAAAATGATATATTACATAGCAAATATTGTTTGTATTTCAATATAAATATGTATTTTCACTGATGTACAATATATGCATAATAAAATATAATTTTATCATAAAACTATAAATGTGAGTTACTTGAGAAAATTCACATTTATTTTACAATGTAAATATATATATATATATATATTGAGTTTGAGTCTAAATAATAAATGTAACAGTGAGTATTCACTATAAAAAATGAAAATAAATCTGTAAAATTTGGTATGCAAGTATCACCTCTAGAAAGGAATTAATCTCATTATACAACATTGTAAACATCTTTATATAATGCATTAATTGTCTAAGAAATGTTTTTAATAGCATATACTGATGGAAAACTGATGGAAAATTACTTAACAAATAACATTTGAATGAAAAAGCAAAGATTAATTTGTAATCATTCAAATATTAGAATAATAGAAAGCATATAGTAAATGATATTTTAAGAAAAATCATTCCAAAAATGAAAAAATATGGCAAAAACTTATTACACTACAGAGCATTTTAATAACAAAAACCTTTATCTCTAACTTCATATTTAATCTAATTACTCTTTACAAATTTTGTTTTCTTAAACATTTTAATTAAGTCTATTATTGGCTTTTTTTTTAGACTTGAAGATCTTTCTTTGGTTTTCTTTTTATGAGATTCCATATCTAGATCAATAACTTAATTTCCAGTATTTACAAAATACTACTTTTAATAAGTAGTATTTAAGGAGGTACCTTTCTCTGAAGGGAGGAGAGAACTTCCACTTTGACTATGACCTTGTCTAAATAAGATCGGAATCGGCGAACTCAAAAGGCTTCCATAGCCTTGGCAACTCATGACAAGAGCCTAGGGTGATTACTGACACCATAAACAAGAGTGTCAAATTGTTAAGTCAACAACAGGAGTTACTGTGCACTTACTCCTCATGTAGGATCTCTGTCCCAAATGTGTTGTACAATGTGAATTCATGCTATAATTAGTACCCAAACAGTATTTTATACTTTGTGTTTTGGTGTGGGTGCAAACTGTTGAAATCTTTACTTAATATAAACTATATTGATTTTCTGTATATAAAGATAATTGAAAATGAATCTTGATGCGAATGGAATGGGAGAGGGAATGGGAGATGGGAGGGTTGCGGGTGGGAGGGAAATTTTTTTTGGGGGGGCAAGCCATGTAATCCATAAACTGTGCTTTGGAAATTTATATTCATTAAATCAAAGTTAAAAAAAAAACATAAACCTTTATCTCTAACTTCATATTTAACCTAATTACTTCTTACAAATTTTGTTCTCTTAAAAAATCTAATGGTTGAAACGGTTTGCTAAGTATTCATGTGATATTGCTATTGTCGGCAAGCAATCTAGGACTTGCTCTCTCATTTCTCTATTCTAAGCCCAACTTGTTCTTTCATTTCTCTATTCTCTTCAAGGTAGGAAACTAATTCTATTATGAAGGAATCTGTAGGATGCACAATTTAATCTTTAGACCTTATAAAAGAGATGGCTAACATTTTTCTGTAATAGCATAGCCAAAATAAGAGCTTAAATTACAATTTTATAGCTAGATTTACTTCTCCATCAGCAAAGTAAACAGTAAGTAGAAAAAACCTCCCTTTCAGACCAAAGGGAAATAAAGTTTTAAAGTGAGAATATAATTTTCCTCATGGGCATTGTCTACCTTAGAAAAACTACTACAGAACATGCCTGTGACTATAGACTTGTAGTCAGGCCACCGAAGAATAGAGATGGGACACAGGCACTCCCTTGACTTGCATCCTCTGGTCTGCTTAACACAAACCAGGAGGAAAAGAAAGCTAGGCATCAGAAGCAATGGGTGGCAGGCCTATTAATGGCTGATCTGTACTGTGATCTGCCCTCAAGGAGACCTAACAGGCCAGTCCACTGCCATGGCTTTCAAAGTGGTAAGCCTGGGCTTCAGCAGAAGTCAGCTTGTGAAGAGCCCTGGCAGCTCTGCCAAGAGTTGGATCATTGGAAATGGACCTGCCCTGGAGTCGAAGGATGCCCATGTCAGAGCCACACATCTTATTGGCTCTAAGCTGAAAAGCCCTTCACTCAGCCCAACTTCCAAAGTGACCACTGCAGCTGAGGGGATGGTCAAGTAGGGTCAGCAACATTGCAGGCAGAACTGTAAATTTCTTGTTAGAGATGTCCCCTGCCTTTACCTGGCCAGCTCTCCTCCCAGGCCAGCTAAGTAATGAAAGTTTACAGGGTGCCTTCCCCCAGGAGGTTCATACCTCCCTTAGGATGTACCCCATGTGAAGAGATAGATAGGTCTGGGCCTCTTAACTTACAAGGCCTAAAGCCCAACAGATGATTATCAAGCCCCTTCTGTCAGGTTCTATTTGCCTCTCAATCAGAAAACTTAATTGTAGCTTAGACAGCACCTTTCTTAGCTCCTCTAATAATGACTCTGTCCTTTGTTCTAGACCCTGTCTAGCGCACTTGGGCCTCATTCCTTTGTAATCATAACCTCTACTCTACCACCAATGGCTCTACTCCCAACCTGTGTGTACTGATGGTCCTCTTCCCCACTTAATGCTGTATAATTGTTCAGACCTGGTTAATGCCACTCTTAGGATCATTGGTTACTATCCTCACTCTGTCTTTTATGACCTTGTCTAAATATGATCAGAGTCAGCGAACTCAGAAGGCTTCCATACCCTTGGCAACTCATGACGGGAGCTTAGGGTGGTTACTGGCGCCAGAAACTAGAGTGTCAATTTGTTGGGTCAACAACAGGAGTCACTGTGCACTTGCTCCTCATGTGGGATTTCTGTCCTTAATGTGCTATACATTGTGATTTAATGCTATAACTAGTACTCAAACAGTATGTTTCACTTTGTGTTTCTATGTGGTTGCAAACTGTTGAAATATTTACTTAATATATACTAAATTGATCTTCTGTGTATAAAGATAATTGAAAATGAATCTTGATGTGAATGGAAGGGGAGAGGGAGCGGGAGAGGGGAGGGAAGTTATGGGAGGGGGAAGCCATTGTAATCCATAAGCTGTACATTGGAAATTTATATTCATTAAGTAAAAGTTTTAAAAAATTAATTAAGTCTATTATTGGCTTGGTTTTTTTTGACTTAAAGATCATTGTTTGGTTTTCTTTTTATGAGATTCCATATCTAGAGCAATAATTTAATTTCCAGTATTTAAAAAAATACTACTTTTAATAAGCAACCAACTCTTCATACAAATAGACACTGTAAGATTGATGTGGAACTTTAAACTGTAATATTGTTTATTTAAAAAAGATTTTTTCATTTTATTTATTTGAATGAGTTACAGAGAGAGAGAGAGAGAGAGAGTAAGAGAGGAGTCTTCCATCCAGAGTTCACTCCTCAAATGGCTTTAGTGGCTGGAGCTGAGCTGATTGAAAGCCAGAATCTTCTTCTGGGTCTCCAATGTGGGTGCAGAGGCCTAAGGACTTGGGCCATGCTCTGCTGTTTTCCCATATACATTAACAAGGAGCTGGATCAGAAACCTAGTAGCCAAGACTGGAACAGGTGCCCATAAGAGCTGGGGCTTTAATCCTCTGTGCCACAGTGCCAGCCCCTGCTAAGCTGTTTTATGTTGTTAATTTACTTGTTCTGATTCTAACTCACTCTTCTTCATTTCATACAGAAAATTGCAATTTCTTATGTGAAATTTGAATGGGAATTTCCTAAAATATTTATGCTTAAATCGATTTGATCTGCATAAAAGTTCTCTCTGATTTCTCACTTGTGCACCATACTCCAGGCATAAAAGTTCCCTGTCTTCCTCCTGAAGATCAGATAATGCTGTGTCTTATAGCCACAACCTTCCTGTACCATCTTTTGGATTATTACTCCTCTGATATATTCACGAGTGCATACTTTACTGCTTTGGGGCTTCTTCTGTATTGAACTTCCCTTATGAGACGCACTTGAACACCTTAAACCACAACACAAACATAATCATAACTCTCCTTAACTGTTTTTCCTTTTTCTATATCTCATTTATTTTATTGGCATTTCTAGATGTTTTTGTTTATATATTCTGTTTATTATTAATTATGCCTCCTCCCAATACACATTAATGAGAGTTTTGTGTGATTTATGACTTGTGATTAATTCCATGTTCTGAGAACAGATACAAATAGTTATCTATAGGGAATTTTCCAATATAGTAAACAAACTTGTCTATATGATTATAGGTTTATGGGAGCAATAAAAAGATTAAAAGATTGTATTATAAAGGCTACTTGTATTTTGTTACCTAGTACCTCATAATTTATAAATATTTCTTAATTATTTCAATGTACTTCCTTATTTTGTCAAGGTGAAAGCTTATAAAGTTATTTTGACTCATCACAACATATGTAAGGTATTAAAAAGTCTCCTAATTTAATAACAACAGAGTTTAACACACAGACACTAGCTGTATACAAATTACATTCCTGTTCACAAGAAAGAGAAAATTGTGAGTGCAGGGTCTACCCTAATTTTATCTAACTTATGCTTACCAATCATTTTTGTTATTGCTCCTTTTATGTGTCACTCCTGAAAAAATTTAACTCTTGTTGAAACCAGCTGGAATTTTGTGCAAACTAAGTGTTTTCTTCAGCTAAGGAGAGGTATAGCAATATAAATATCAGCATTGATTGAACAAGTACAAAATACATGTAACATTCAGAATATTAAGATCTATCATTCAGTCTATCTAGTTACCTATCAATACACATCTATCCTATTCTATACAAATGTAAATTCCATTAATTTTAAGATACCTACATACTGGATAATACAATATAATAAGCACATCAGGGTAAAAGCATTTTTACCTGTGCCCAAAAACAGACACATATATAGTTAGATAGTGTGTAGGTAGGTAGGCTAATTTTTGACAAGCATTTAGATGCACAGAAATCAGATCAAGTCTTTCAAAAGATTGAAAGTACTCTCTGAGTGAACAAAATCACAAATTCAGTATACTCTAACAAGCTAAAATAGAAAAATTGATTGAATGCTTGTATGAAAATGACCTAAGTTTGATTTTGCTCGCTTGAAGAGAAAGCCTTTGATAAACAAAACAGCTTAAGACATCAATACTGTTAAGAAGCAGAGGAAAGGATTCTGAGAACATTCAAACAACAGTGCAAGATTGAGTTATGTCAGCAAATGTCAAGTTCAGTCAGACTGCTCTTGGTTTCAGCACAATGTATAGCATTTAGTTGTTCTTGAAACCAAACTGCACACATTCAGGTCACCCTGAATGATTGCAGTGCCACCAAGAGAAAACAAGCTGAGATTCATTGCAATCATGCTATGGAGCAGGGAACCCCACAGGTCTTGGAGGACAATGTGGTTTCAGCTGGAAATTTTATGAGAGCCTTAGGCAGGAAGAAAAATCTAATTTTCCCTGAGTAAAGTTGGGAATTGCAGCTACTCATACAAATTCTCAGTTGTTCTATTAGATGTAGCCAGATCCCTACCTTTTTTTCCCTGCCTGGAAGCTTGAACTCAGACAACTTGGGTGCTCATTTAACATTAATGGACCCCATCACAATCTCACTGTATCCAAATCTCTGAAGGGATCTGGTGATCTGGGCATAAACAAATAATGCAGGCATTATGTTCATGCTGTATTCAAGAATAATTGTTAACGGAATTTTTGTTTCTCTGAATCCTCAATAACTAGCTAACACAGAGAAAATAATTAAAAAACAATTGTGAGGAAATTCTTTCTTCCTTTATTCTGAACTTGTGTCTTCTACTAATGTTCTTTTTCATAAAGAAAGGCAGATGAAATGAGGGTAGGATTCAGTTCTTAAAATTGAGCCATGTTGGAAGGAAACTGTGGCCGTCTGCATTCTACCTGGCACACCAGAAGCAGAACTAAAACATAAGGCTTCATGCTGTTGGGTTGAGGAATTAGAAGTCAAACTTCGGTGATGTCAGAACACCCAGAAGTTGAAGATGATATCATAGACTGAAGAAAGACACAAAATAGAGTGATTAAAAAACCTGTATGCTAATTATTGTCACATCTTGAACTTTTTCTAAAAATGTGCAGTTAAGAATTTCCGAACTATATCAGGCTTAGAATTCAAGATGTATAGTGGAGAGCACTGATAAGTGAGAAGAGATGAACACAAATTAGCAAGCTGTGCTGGGCCATCTAGTGGTGCTAGGTAAATACTTGGGGTTGTCATTTAAATCCCAGATTTACAACTTCTAGGAACATATTCGTGAATCACCTTTAAAAAAAAAGATTTATTTATTTATTTATTTATTTGAAAGTTAGAGAGAGAGAGAGAGAGAGGGAGAGAGAGAGAGAGAGAGACAGAGAGATGAGCTTCTTCCAGGTCTCCCACATGGGTACAGGGGCACAAGGACTTGGGCCATCTTCTACTGCTTTCCCAGGCCATAGCAGAGATCTGGATGGGAAGTGGAGCAGCCAGAACATGAATCAGTGCCCATATGGGATGTTAGCAATGCAGGCAGAGGCTTTATCCTCTATGACACAGCACCATCCCTCGTGCATTATCTTATAATAAAAGGTAAAACCACAATAAACCTGTCTTAATAAAGACTAAAACTAACGCTCCACAACATAAAATTGTTTTATAAAAATCCTTATATTATTAAATAATAATGTGATCTAGAGACCCAGAGACTCTACAACATGTAAATTAAAGCTTCCTGTATGCAATACAAAGTTACTAGGTATGTGGAGAAACAGAAATGTGAACCACCTCCAAGAAAAACAGAACTTAATACATAGAGTACCAACTAACCTAATGTAATATGACATGATTGTGTTAACACTGCAACTTAGGCCTACCCAAATAAGTGGGTGCAGTCAATATATGCTGTGGAAGCACCGTCCATGTTAACTATTACTTTATGCCCCATTTACTAACCCATTTAAAGGAAATTGAGAACAGGAGTGGTTCTTAGACTTAATAATATTGGCCTGTCTTTTGGGGCCTGAAAAGTTATTTGTCTATCTATCTCTTCACATGGGTACCAGAAGAGACATTTTGATGGAGTTGTGAACCTTCTTACAGAAGGCAGCCCCTCCTATTTTTTTTTTTAATTTATTTGACAGGTAGAGTTATAGACAATGAGAGAGAGAGACAGACAGAGAGAAAGGTCTTCCTTCCGTTGGTTCACCCCTCAAATGGCTGCTATGGCCGGTGCTGTGCTGATCCAAAGCCAGGAGCCAGGTGCTTCCTCCTGGTCTCCGATGTGGGTGCAGGGGCCCAAGCATTTGGGCCATCCTCCACTACCCTTCTGGGCCACAGCAGAGAGCTGGACTGGAAGAGGAGCAGCCGAGAATAGAACCCAGTGCCCATATGGGATGCTGGCACCGCAGGCGGAGGATTAACCAAATGAGCCATGGTGCCAGCCCAGAAGGCACCCCTTTACTCTTATTGGCTGGCTGGATTGGAAGGAGAGTTGATCTTAATAGGAGGTTAGCAGAGTAATTAGTTACTGTATCTAAAAGAAAGTTCAAGGTCCTACCTGTTATGTAAAATAATGACCCTAGGCTCTCCACCCTCAACAGTGATGGTTGACTTGGGAACCAGGCAAAGTGAACTGCTTTTTCAGCTTAGGGACAATAATTAAGTTCAAATTATACTGATGACCTTATAAGAATAGTAGGGAGAACATTTTATCTTAGTAATACATAGACAAAAAAATAATATTCTTTGCAAATTAATTTTAGATGCTAATGGAGACAATGGTTTACTAATCATACCATAATTTTTGTAACAGGAATATGTGAGATAATATATCTAATAGCATTTTAGTCATTTAGCGTTCTATTATATATATAGTATATTTTATGCAATTATACCATTCATATGAAAATCACAGAGTACTTGAAATTTCTCTCTCATCAGTATTGCAGACTGACAGAACTAATGTATAAACTTTAAAACCAACGTACTGGAAAAGTGCTGAAGATGATATGTACATCTGCAATAAAAGAGACAGTGTTTTATCTGTACAGCCAGATTTTTCTGGCTGTATCAGTTTATTTGGGTGACAAAGGTATATAGCCATGCTTAAAACCCAGAGATAAGTTTAGTTTGTGTGTATGTGTTCATGAGTGGTTTCTGTATATGCATCAGTATGTCCATGTGTGTAAGTGTGTGTGTGTGTGTGTGTGATAAAAGCTACCAAGGGCTATATGGACATAACATCTAAACTTATTATAATATTTAAGACATATATTTAAATAAGAAGTGAAAAGTCGATACATTTTGTGAACAACATGGCACTTTGTGATATGTATATATTACAGGATAACTATATCATGAGTTTAACTTATACATTGTCACATGCCTATCATTTTGCAATTAAAATACAAAATATAATGGCAAGTGTCACATATACAATGTATAACTATTAACTAAAATACATTGTATATCACTATGACATACACTAGGTTTCTTGATTTCACATCTACCTGAAATTTTGTGCCTTTTTATTATTATTGAAATAATTTAGGCTCTTTGAAATATTTGTTAAGTATCCTAAAGATTCAAGTAGATTTTAGGGACTGGTGTTATGGTTCAATGAGCTAAAGCACCCTCATTAGAGTTCTGCTTAGAGTTATTGCTGCTCACTTCCAATTCAGCTCCCCAAAATACACCTGGAAAGACAGCAGTTGATGGTCCAATGGGCCCCTGTAAGCCCTGTGGGAGACCTAAGTGGATCTCT
Organism: Lepus europaeus; assembly: GCF_033115175.1. Classification (NCBI taxonomy): domain Eukaryota; kingdom Metazoa; phylum Chordata; class Mammalia; order Lagomorpha; family Leporidae; genus Lepus; species Lepus europaeus. Next base: position 49,841,610 of record NC_084832.1, on the reverse strand, counting down.
GGGTCCCTTCCTTCAGCCTGGACAACCCCAGCCATTGTGGCCAGTTGAGGATTGAATCAGCATATGGAAGATCTCTTTCATTCTCCTTCTATGTCTCTATCAATCTGCCATTAAAATAAGTAAAATTAAGCTCATTTAAAAATTTAAATGGACCTTATATATCAGGAAAATTTTCTGATATGAGTTACCACATTAGATTTTAGGAAAACCAGAAGTTAAAATATCCTTCTAGAAGCCATGTACTTATATAATTTTAAATAAAATTAATAAAGGAACATCAAAATATTAAAACATCCTAGTCTTCACAAAAGTAGTCTTTCCTGATTGATGCCATCATCCATACACCACAAACAGAAATGTTTGTGCCACAAAATTCACAAATTATGTGTTATTTTAGTAAACCAAATTCTTAGATTTTTATAGGACATAAAATGAGTTTAATAGCTTATATACAAGAAGAGACAAGCTTTACAAGAAGGGTGAGTATATAGGTCTCAAATATAAGCAATGTCCCTAAAATGCACAGCTACGAGTTGAATCATGCATGCTTCTATGTTAGAGAGCCCTAAAGAGGACAATCAGGACTATAGCCAGCTATGACTCAAGCCTGCCTCTGCTCTTGGTTACCTATGAGCCTGGCATTTTCTTTTAGAGCCTGTAGATATTCTTTGACCTGATGAGAGTGATTAATCCAAAAGCAATATAGTTCATTAAGGGCTGCACATTTTCCACTTTGTTGATCCATGAGGATATCTAACGTGAGACTTAAGATGGATTTCAGTAAGGTGAGTACCCCAACAAATCAAAAGAGACCTCTGTAAACAAAGTATCCCATTTGTGGTCTTTCTAAAAAGGAGTTTTCATAGACACGCCCCCTGAAATGCAAGGGATATTTGTAAGTCCATACTGTGTTGCATATATTAAACAGTATTAAAATCATGGCACTATAATGTTAGTGGTGATAAGCAGATGAACAATAAGACAAAAGGTCTAGTACCCCAATTCACAAAGCTATTCCCAAAATAATTGTAGCTTCATGCTAGGAATGAGAGATGACATGATTTAGGGATGACAAACTGGGGAGGAGTGTTCATGGCAGATTTTTTTTTTTTAAACGCAGTATGTGTCTTTCAATGGCTTAACAGGACTATTCTTTTTCCTTGCAGATGTTGAAGTTGTCTTCCATGTTTTCACTCAGGAATTGTGCATCTAGGAGTCTGATTCAGGCACTTTGACCACAATGGGAGTACAAGTATTCAAAATATTGTGTCCCTTCCAACACTCATCTAAAGAGAGGGTGAGTTGGATTGGATTTTACTAACATTGAGTCTAGTGAGTTTTACTTGGGGCTTCCTGATCACCTGAATTCTGTCTCCAGGAGATCTTGATTGGCCTGTTGAAATTTGGCAAGTGCCTTGATGGATGCCATCATGTATGAGGTCTCACTGTTAATTTGGGGGTTTTAGTAATATAAGGAAAACTGTACAGCATTTCTAAAGGGCTCAAATCTAACTTTGTTTTTATTTATTTATTTAACAGGTAGAGTTACAGACAGTGAGAGAGAGAGACAGAGAGAAAGGTCTTTCATCTGATGGTTCACCCCTCAAATGGCCACAATGGCCAGAGCTATGCCAATCCGAAGACAGGAGCCAGGTGCCTCTTCCTGGTCTCCCATGCGTATGCAGGGGCCCAAGGACTTTGGTCATCTTCCATTGCTTTCCTGGGCCACAGCAGAGAGCTGGACTGGAAGAGGAGCAACCAGGACTAGAACAGGTGCTCATATGGGATGCCAGTGCCACAGGCAGAGAATTAACCTAGTGTGCCATGTGCCGGCCCCTCAAACCTAACTTTGAAAATGTATTTCTGATACACGTGAAGGTAATGGGCAAGAGAGTGATGAAATAAGATGAATTTCCTGAGATAGCTTCTTGAGGAGCTGCTGGAGGATGTCATTAGTCTTCTCTACCTTCCCTGATGATCACCTGTGAGTTGATATTGTAGACTTCACACCTTAGAGACTCACTATGTGGTTTCTCTGAAGGAATAGCCATGATAACTTTGTAGGCACTTAGGAAGTACAAACTGAGGGGACTATTTCAGAATCAGTGACTTTACTGTTTCAATAGCCTTCTCAGTTCTACAGTGGAAGGCTTCCACTCAATTAGTGAAGGTGTCTGCCCATACCAAGAGGTATTGAATATGTCTTGATTTAGGCACATGACAAAATCTAGTTTGCAGTCCTCCCTTGAATAGTTTCCTTTTCTTTGTACTTCAGGTAGAGGAAGGCTTTGATTTAAGGTGTTTTCCCTAATACAAACATCACAGGACCACACAACCCATTTTATTATAGTACTAAGGAGGATTATTTCCACAAATACTCTCTAGACCTGCTGAAAAGTCTTATTTCCCACCCCTAAGTAAAAAAGATGGATGGAGAGTTTTAAGTGTCTTCTACTGGCAGAAAGGGAGATGGATTTTTCCTTCTTCAGATTAAATCCATCCACTGGGCTGGAGACTGTACATTCTAGAAAGAGCCTATTGGATATCTTCAAAGGAGTATTGTCATCTGATGTCTTGTAGGGATTTTTCCAAATCAAAGGGACAGTTCAAGAGAGGGAGTCCCTTGGCTACTGCTCTGGCCACCAAATATGTCAATTTGTTCCCCTCAACTATTTCATCAGCCCCTCTTTGAGTCCTTAGAGTGTATATAGCTGCCACTTCTCTGAGGAGCAACACTGAAGGCAGCAGTCTATTACCTGAAGGTATTTGCTGGGAGACACATTTGCATTAAAGTGTCTTTCTTTCCAAATAGCCAAATGAGCAGGATAAACAGGCAGGCATACTTGGAATCAGTGTAAATTTTTACATTTTTATCTTTACCCAACTTAAGTGTCCTTGTCAGAGCTGCCAGCTTGGTCAATTGAGCACTCATGCCAGGAGGAAAATGATAGCTCTTGAAGATACCATTTAAGGTGATTATGAAATATCTAACCTGGAGGGTTTCACATTCAACAAAAGAACTCTGTCTGTAAAGAGAACCCAGGCCAGGATCTCTAAAGGGGTCTCAATGAGTACCTCTCTGTATAGATCTATAGAACTTTCTGTTCACAGTCATGTTCTGGGATTTCCATCTCCTCTTGGAGAAAATCAATAGGATTATGAGTGGGGCAAGTCTTGAGCAGAACAGCAGAAAGCTTCAACATTAATTTCTGGTATTTTGAAAGTGAGTTTCTATTAACCTGAGTCTTCCTTTTGATGTGAGCAACATTTCACATTATGAAGGAGGGTGTACACTACCAGATCTTGCCCCAGGGTCTTCTTGTTGACTGCAGGGATTAGGGGAGCCAACACTTCTACCACTGAGAGATAGGCTGGACCACCTTTAGCTATTAGAGCAAGTACTTTGCTAAGATGCTCTATGGCCTAATGAACTGGTCTGTTAAGCTGAGTCAACTCCCCTAAAGCCATCGCTTTTCTCTCTGTTGCATAATATTGGAGACTTTTTTCATTGGAGGCTTAAAGCTGGGGCCTAGAGTAATGGCCGTTTAAGTTGGACAAAGGCTGGTTGGGCCTCTGGGACCCTTGTTAAAATATGGGTCCTTGCTGTCTGTGTATCTTTTATCAGGAAACACAATTCCCACATATCTGAGGATCCCAAATCAATAGACTCCTATGAGTCTCAGGATGATTCTAAGCTATTTAAGAGTTTTAGGGAATTGAAAGTTGGTTATAGGTTCCATTCTATCTGTCTTTTCTCAGTGCCTGAGTTCCTTCAGATAAAGTTTAGCCTAGATAATTTATGAAAGGCTTGCAGAGTTTGATTTTAGATTTTGAGACTTTATAGACTCCTTATGCCAAAAAGTTGAGAAAGGTCTTACTGCCCTTTTAGAAACCCTCTTCAGTTTGAATGCAGAGGAGGACGTGATCTGTGATCTAAATATTGTAGCACAGTGTCTTATGGATGGAAAACTGACATGTGTTTTTGCAAGGCCCATCCAAATAAATGAGGATTTTTCAAAACTGTTTTTCATGGGAATAAGAGGTGGGGTCCTTAATATTAATCTCTGCTGGTTGGGAAGTTAAGCTAGATAAATCTTTTCATGGGGTGCCCAAAATATTAATTTCTGTCTCGATTAGGTGAAAGCATAAGAATTGCCCTGGGGCCATGAGGATGGTGGTTCTCATCCATCTAAGAGATATCTCCCTAGAAGGGGTTTGGGGCACTCCAATTTGATCAAGAAAGCATGTGTAAAAAAGTAATGATTCCAAGTATAGTTTAGAGGCTGGGTAAAATATCCAGCTAAGGGTTTTTCTGAGATGCCTCTCATGATCATTCTAAGGAGAGAGGAGAGATCCAGATTAGAGAGAAAGAAAGGAAAGTTTTCTCCAGCATCTAGCAGGAAGTTAACTTCCTACTCTTTGATGGTTAGGATAAGTTAGAATTTCTGAGTGCTAATGTTGTGGGCGGTAGGAGTCTGCAGCTGAAGCCCCAGGCCCCTTCACCACTGTTTAATTATCAAAGAATGGGTACCCAATATTAAAGGCCTTGGTGTCCAAGGGCAATGAACATCCAATGACCCCCATTGCTGATAGGACAGGCCCAGGGCATGGGGGTTTCTCTGGTAATGGAAATACAACATTCTCTCTTGTTGTGCCCCACCTGTCACCAACCATGACACTGTGGAGACCACTAGAGATCCTCAGATTGTTGTGGCAGTAAGGCTGAAACCATTTTTATTTCCTTCTGTCTCATTTTTGTACCTCCTCCTGGTCCCAACTGTAAAAGACCAAAGTGGCAACCTTCAGGAGGTTTTCTAATGCACTCTTAGGTTCAGTATCCTGGGGGATTTTGAATCCTTCTAATATCCAAGGTTGATCAACTAATGAACTTTAAGATTGCCTTTCCATTGAATAAGGAGACAGGGAAATATGCTTTATTAATGCGTTGCTCATTCGCTGTAGGAAGGCAGAGGAGTTTGCCTCTAAACATTGTTTCAGCATGGACAGCTTGGAGTAATTTGAGACTTTATCCTTGTCCTTTTTAGTCCCTCTAGAGGATTGCTGACGTGAAGATGTAAATGTCATATATAAAGTTCATCTCTGAAAGTCTGCTGCTCAGAGAGCAGCTTGTTTTTCAGATCCTGTTAGGGTCTGATTTAAGAATTAATTTTAAGCTGGCGCAATGGCTCAATAGGATAATCCTCTGCCTGCGGAGCCAGCACCCGGGTTCTAGTCCCAGTCGGGGCGCCGGATTCTGTCCTGGTTGCTCCTCTTCCAGTCTAGCTCTCTGCTGTGGCCCGGAAGTGCAGTGGAGGATGACCCAAGTGCTTGGGCCCTACACCCGCATGGGAGACCAGGCGAAGCACCTGGCTCCTGCCTTCAGATCAGCGCGGTGCACCAGCTGCAGCGGCCATTGAGGGTGAACCAACGGAAAAGGAAGACCTTTCTCTCTGTCTCTCTCTCTCTCACTGTCCACTCTGCCTGTCAAAATGAATAAATAAATAAATAAAATAAAAATTAAAAAAAAGAATTAAGTTTAACATTTCAGGTGAGATCATAGACCTAAGATATACTCTGGAAGGCCTCAATATATCTGTCAAGTTCACCTGAATGTCTTCCCAATTCCCCCTTTATCTAAGATCATATGGGGCAAAGGAGACCTGCACATGAGTAGGGGCTGTTGAATCCTTCAAAAATCTGTGGAGTGGTAAAATAGAAGTTGACCTCTGGGTGTCCTTGCTAACAAGTAGTACTAGAATGGGGGACATGTTGGAACAGGCACAATAAGCTATGGGATCAGTGTAGAGTGTGTGGCAGGTTCCACAGCAGTCAGAGGGAGAAGGGCAACTCCAATCTTGAGGATAACTATTGCTAAAAGCACCAGGTTTACCTTACATAGTTAAGAAAGTCTGGCTTATATTTCATGGCAAAATATGTTTGGACATAGATGGTCTCAAACCATTTCCGTGCTATTTGACAGAAGAGATGTAGTTGGAGGAGGGTGTTATAGTTAAAACCTCCCTCTGGGAGCTAAGTCACTCCATCCTCCAACTTGTTTCCTGAGAACACTATAGTGAAGTAAACAGTCCAGACATTCTTTCTATAAGGCTTGAGGGTCAAAAGAATCCCAGTGTAAAATGATGCAATACAAAGCAATACACACTGAAGGTGGTTTATTACTGATGTTAAACAAGGGGTAAAGTGCAAAGGAATCCCCAAGTTTCTACCTCTGCACACTTAGGCATCCCTCAACTTCCTGGACTGTGGAAGCATGCATTGTGAAGTCCACAGCAGGAGGGTTATCCCAAGTATCCCCTATAGCTCACAGGAATACATATGACTTTGCACACACAATAACGGAGTGTTAAGCTTAAGCAGTAGTGTCATACTTGTGCCTAAATTTGACATTCCCCTTTCTGTCTGAACCTCCATTTTTGAACTGGCAATGCTTACCTATTTAATGTATAGTTTGTGTCTTTGTCAGTTCACTTTTAAAGAATTTGACCTACTTGCTGTGCCTACCTGCTCAGGCAGAACAAAAGCACAATTTTCTTTAATTTTTTTTTTCCTTTCTCATTAGCCAACCACAGCTGTGCAGCCAGAATGACATGTTTATGCTTGTATCAAGTCTGATATGCAGTTTCCCCTCCCAGAGGTAAATGCACCATTGAGGGAGGGGTGATAACTCTCCATTGGTGATTCACTCCACGCAGATGGGGTTAATTATTAGTGCCTGGATGTGTTAGGCAGGGGAGAGTTAAAAGCATAGATAAGGGTATACTGGGAGAAGGACAGACAGCTCCTGTCTCAGCACTAACTAGGTCCTTGTTATATTTTGAGGGCTGAAGATGGGGTAGAAATCACACATCCCAATTTACTCCTCCCTCCAATCATCACACAATCAACATAGCATGCAGGACAAGTTATCAAATATAAAGCCATGGAGGATAGATCTGCTCTCAAATAATGTCTCATTGACCCCAGAGTGTAAAACATCAGACATGTATATAAGCACAATAAAAGTTTGCCATCATTGTATAACCCTACAATGCATTTTATAATCCATTTAACCTAAGCATTTTAACCAACACACTGGGTCAGATCTAATCAGAGTTATAGTAATCACACAAACAATTAGAAATAGCTAGATGGTGCTAATTCCTTAAAGACTTAGTTCTCTTAAGCAATTGATATTGAATAAGGACAACAGAAAACACATGAAACTTTCCCCCAAGATGCATAAAATTTTCATTGCCTAGGTCAGTTACAACAGCACCCAATAATCTTAATTATAAGTCAGCACAAGACAACTTACGGTCCCATTATTTAGGGCAGTTACATACATCATGTATCAAAGAGGGGTAGAATCAGACAATCTTGTTGTCGAGCTGAAAAAGTCATCAACAAAATGTAAATTGCAGAGAAGGTAGAAAAAAATCTTGCTTCCTGCCTGATAAATCTTCCACAATCTCCCAGGTGCAGCCCAGTATCTGCATCTCAAACACCCTGCTCCCTTCCTCAGGTCTGATAACATTTGCATCCATAAAGTCCTTTGTTTCAGACCTTCAAGAGAAGTTTTTCTATTTACATCCAAAAAGCCCTTTGTTCCAAGAGGAGCAGAGGTGGGGAAGCAAGACCCATCTCCTTAAAAACCCCCAGCCTCAACTGGACTGCACGCTCAGCTCTCTGCATCTTTGCTGAGCCGCCCGCCTGGCCTGGCCGGGTGTACTCTCCACTCACCCATGCAGCCCCCCCTCTCCCCCAGTCTGAGGGACTGGGCACTCTCTCTCAGGCCCTGTCTGGAGAGGTGCCCATCCGTCCTTACAGATGTTCCTTCTTAATAAACCTTGCTATTTTACCTCCCACTAAAAAAAAAAAAGAAAAAGAAAAAAATCTATCAGATTGGAAAGTGTTAATTTATTATGGGCCTCTCTTTTGCAAGCTAAGGTGGGGAAACCTATCTGGTCAGCTGCAAACTGAATTCTTCCCTTATCCCTTTCTTGTGATGATGGAAAGGAAGAAAGAGAAAAAGAGAAAGAGAAAAGAAACTGTCTCTGCTCCTGTTTTAGAGATTCTTGTTCTCCATTATAGTTTACTGTTAATTAAAAACACTGGGACTCTGTCAGCCAGTTGAAAGTGATTACTGTGGCTTCCAGTCTTAAAGACTCAGAGGGCAAGGGTTATTGGGATAGACCCGATAAGTCCTCCACTGCCTTTTGGTGCTAAGAGTTGGTCTTCTTCTGCCTCAGTTTCCTTTAAGGAGACAGGAGTAAAGTCTTGAAGTAATTGAAGGTTTCGGGTTGGGGTGGCTCCCTGATGTTGTCTGAAGACTCCCTGGTCAGAGGCAAATTCTTCCTGCAATTAGGATATTTGAATAAAATCTGCACCTCTCTCTCTCCCTCTCTCTCTCCTCTCTCTCTCTCCTCTCTCTCTCTCTCTCTCTCTCTTTCTCTTTCTCTTTCTCCCTCTCTCTCTCCTCTCTCTCTCTCCTGGATTAAAATTACCTTTCTCCTCCAGGTTATTTTTCTTGTGTCCACAAAGAATGAGGAGCATGGACAAGGAAGTGTGAGCAAAATTATGGAAGTTTACTAAGCAACAAGATAAAATGAAGGAGAAGGTAAAATAGAACACTGGGCCGGCGCCACGGCTCACTAGGCTAATCCTCCGCCTGCGGCGCCAGCACACCAGGTTCTAGTCCTGGTCAGGGTGCCGGATTCTGTCCCGGTTGCCCCTCTTCCAGTCCAGCTCTCTGCTGTGGCCAGGGAGTGCAGTGGAGGATGGCCCAAGTGCTTGCGCCCTGCACCTGCATGGGAGATCAGGAGAAGCACCTGGCTCCTGGCTTCGGATCAGCGTGGTGCGCCGGCCACAGCGCGCCAGCGGTGGCGGCCATTGGAGGGTGAACCAACAGCAAAGGAAGACCTTTCTCTCTGCCTCTCTCTCTCTCTCACTGTCCACTCTGCCTGTCAAAAAATAAAATAAAATAAAAAAGAGAACACTCTGAGCAGCATCAGTATCGATCCTGGGAGAGGTGGCCAAAGACGAGGTCCTGTCATGGGGTTTTTATAGGCTGTATTGGGATAAGTTCTCATAATTGGCCCAGGAGTGAGACTGAGAAGCGACTATTTTGAGTGGATAAACTGGTGAAAGTTAAGTCTCCACTCACCCAAGTCCTTCACAGAAGCTGGTTGCTGGATTTTTTTCAGGTCTCCCCTGACTTACCTCCAGATGACTGGGAGAGGCAGGTGCCCTGGGCTCTGTCTACACAGACCGGAATCTGTCTCTGCAACACCAGCATATCTGAAGTTTTTCCCTTTGTGTAACAGGCAGGATTGTTCAAAACCATGGAAATGTAATATTTGTCATTATCATCATTCCAGTTACCTTCCAAAAATGATTTTCTAAGCCATTTCACTAAATGATGTAGTTCCATGATAGTTTCCAACTTCCTATATTCCTTCTGATACAAAGTACAATAACTCCTTTGTTTAGTCTCCACTTCCCTGGAAACAGGTGTTCAGTCAAGATTTCAACTGTTAAGCAGGATATTTGGATCACTATTGATCCCAGGAAATACTGGTAAGAATGAAAGTAAAGGAGGAGGTGGAGTTTCTAAGAAAAACTATATTTGCCAGTTTGTTACCCGTGTAAGTAATGCTATTTCGATCTTCTGGGGATATTAGGGGCAGCATAAAACTGTAATTTTCTAGTTATCCTACAATAGAGATAGATAACTTGAGGTATTTATCTATGAACTCTCTACTCATCATTGTGTGAGGTGTAAGTGCCACTGTAGTCAATACCATTTTGATAATTCCTGCTTTCTCTGTACTTAGAATAGGTAGCAAGAACTGAAAAACATACATGGTTCAGATGCTTGGAATTTTGATCTAAGGCAAATAGGATTATATTAATTTAATCTAAATGTTAATTTTTGTTCATTGTACTCTGCAGTTGGGTTTTTAAATATAAACATATATAAAATGTTATTTTAGCAATCATAGCCTGATCTTTTCCTAAAAATTAACAAGTATTTCCCAATTAGAATGCTTTGACTTAAATTACATTGCCTGTTTGCACAAACTGTTTTTAACTTTTCTGTATTTTTAGCCTTTAAATTATAAATAACACACAGGTTTTTAAAGTATGATACAAGTCTTTAATTAAGAAAATGGAAAATGTTCATACCTTCTGTTTTTTTTTTTTTACTTTGATCACACAGTATCTTATTTTTAGTTTGTTTGCTATTTTTACATTTTTATGTTAGTATGACAACTATTACTTTAAGACTTTTTGTCTGTTAATAAGAAACCGATTCTTATTTAATCTCCAATAATGTTTACTGTTAATTTTTTAGAAGACTTATTTTATTTGCTTTAAAGTTGGAGCTATAGGAGAGGGGCAGAGACAGAAGAAGAGACCTTTCATCCACTGGTTCACTTTTCATATGGCCAGGTTAAGCCAAACTGAAGTCAGGGGCCTTAAACTCCATTTAGGTCTCCCATATGAGTGGCAGGGGTTCACATACTCGGTCTATTTTCTGCTGCTTTCCCATGTGTGTTACTGGGAGCTTGATAGGAACTGGAGCAGCTGAGACTCAAACTGTTGCTCATATAGGCATCGTAGGTGGTACATTAACCCACTATGTTTCAATGCCAGCCCATGTACTTTTAATTTTAAAAGTATTTTCAACTGGGTTGATGTGAATTTCCACTTCTGCAGCTACTGCTTAGGCTAGAATTCATCAATATCCATCTCCATTCCACAAAGTCCATTGTAGATTTACTAATTCGCATCTAGCACTTTGTCTTATTCGCTTGAAAGGTGGTTAATTCAGACCTTTGTCCATGTTTCCAATGATCACTGCACTTCAATGGCTCTGTAATTCTTAACATGCAATAGAAATACCAAGTGACATTTCAGGTAATAACCTAGGTTTCAAACACACTCCTGTCTGATTAGATTTTTTTTTTTTTTTTTTGACAGGCAGGGTGGACAGTGAGAGAGAGAGACAGAGAGGAAGGTTCCATTGGTTCACCCCTCAATGGCCGCTGCTGCCGGCGCACTGCGGCTGGCGCAACACGCTGATCTGAAACCAGGAGCCAGGTACTTCTCCTGGTCTCCCATGTGGGTGCATGGCCCAAGGACTTGGGCTGTCCTCCACGGCACTCCTGGGCCACAGCAGGGAGCTAGACTGGAAGAGGGGCAACCAGGACAGAATCCGGCTCCCCGACCGGTACTAGAACCCGGGGTGCCAGCGCCGCAGGCGGAGGATTAGCCTATTGAGCTGTGGTGCCGGCCTCTGATTACATTTTTATCATGAATCCAAGTTCTTCACAATTGCCTGAATTGACTTGCCCATCAATTAAATATCTCATTTTCCCTCCCAATACTGCAGCACGTGGAATCATGTAGCCATTACTGTTTCACTCAAGTTCTTCCTCCTGTTGGTGGTAACAACATCTTTCCCAGGAATTAGGCTTTCAGTCCCAGCTGAGCCTGAAAGTATGTGAATATAAATAAAAAGTTCGGAGATGTGATAGTTGTAAGAATGTCTATTCTACTTTTTTCCACTTCTTGCTTTACAGAATCTACAATTCAGCTTTGCAAGACCTAACACCCTGTAGTGGTTGCTGATTCAATGTGGATGCTGCCTCTGAGCTGATACCTTGGCTGAGCAATTCATAGGTCATTTCAGTTTTCTAACAAAACAGCTCCTTCCACTGACAGATTATTTAATACTTCCAATGATCTTTCACTTGCTGCTGCACCTAATTTGATTAAAAATGATTATTTATTCTGAGGCAATATATGCCAGCTCCTAAATTAGGTATTTCTCATTAGATTAGTTGGGATCATTGCATTAGATGAGGAGAAAACTTGTAGATAGCGATACTGGCAAGGAAAATGTCAGGGACATCAACATATTCAGATTAGGCATCAGTTGTGATAAGTATAAATCACCCATCCCTTAGGAGAGGAAGGTGGTGAAAGTAATTAATTTAGCACTGAATGGCTGGCTTGTCTGAGATTTGTGTCATGTGTAGGGCTTTGCTCTGGACTGGTTGGTGAGAGGAGCATATGCCGTAAACTCTGTATCTACCCTCTCAGTGTTAGCATTGCTTCACTCTTCCAGACCCCAGTGGATGGGTCTGGAGTGACTAAGGACAGACACTAGCTGAAATCCACTTGCTATGTTCCTAACAGTTTGAGTGCCTCCACAGCCCAATGCTATGGAGGCTTTCTGGGGCCTATTGATGTAACAAAGTTTCACACATTTTGTGTGTACTTCCATGTGTCTAAATACCAGATTTTCCCTCACACTTCAAAATATCTGACTTTCTAGCTTTGCTCTTTTCAGGACTCTAATTAACCTGCCAAACATCTTATACTATCCCGCAATCTGTAAGCTTGGGCCACTTAATCACGAGTGACTTTTCACTCTGTATGCAGAGGAGTGCACAGAGTAACGCTTGCAGTATTACCTGCTAAGAAGATTGCATCCATTCATGTATTTCGGAGCCACATCCTCTGATAAGTTCACTATTGCAACTGTAGTCTACTTGCATCTCATTCCACCACATCAAATTGATTGATACATAAACCAGCACCAAAATCTTTTCTCTGATGTGAAGCAATTGCAAGGAACTTTGCAATACCTATATGTTTACTGATAACAACAGAGCGCAAACGTGGGTGGAGAAATAGATCCATGTGTCTATGGCACTAGTTCACATTATTTAATACCAAATGGCCACCGTAGTGATTTGATGAATGTATCTGACACATTTTTTTCTTAAGTTTTATTTTATTTATATGAAAGGCAGAGTTATGAAGGGTTGGGGCTGTGGAGAGAGATCTTCCATGTGTTGCTTCATTCCCCAAATGGTCTTGACTAGGCCAGGACAAAGCTAGGAGCCCTGAGATTCATCTGGCTCTCCCAAGGGAGCTCAGGGTCCCAAGTACCTGGGTCATCTGCTGCTGCTTTCCCAGGTGCATTAGCAGGGAACTGCATAGGAAGTGGAGCAGTTGGGACTCAAACTGGTACCCGCATGGAATGCCAGTCTTGAAGGCAGCTGCTAAACCTGGTAAGCCACAACACCAATACCAGACCTGACATAAGTTTAGCATCTTTTATAGAGCCACTTAATTTTTATGATCACTCGGCCTCTACTAAGAGCATGTGGTAGACAGAATTCTAAGATGATATCCAAGATTCTTTTACTTGGCACTGCATTTACCTGTTTAACTCCATCCTCTTGATTGTAGGGATTATCTGTGAAAATAATGGACTTTGATACCTGTGATTAGGCTACATTGTATGGAAAAAAACTGAAAGGATTTTGCACAAATAATTGGAATATCACAACATTTTACCTTGAGTTAATCAAAAGGGAGATTATCCTGGGGGCATTAGAATTAACTTGGTGAAAGATTTTAAAGAGTGTCTGAGACCATTACTGTTGTGAGAATGATTCTTTTTCTGGCTTTGAAGAGGTGTTTCCATATTGTGAGATGTATTCATGAAAAGGATTCGAGAGTGACCTCTAGACTTTGTGGGCATTCCTCAATTGATAGCCAATAAGAGATTAGAAACTTAGTTTTTCAATCAGGAATAGCTAAATTAGGACAACAAATCTGAAGACTTTTGTCAGAAGAATATCGTGTACTCCAGATAAAAATGCCATCCACCCAACACCTTGATTTCTACCTTCTGATCCTTAGCAGAGAATACAATTAAATTGTGGCTGGTCTTCTGTCTGCTAACAATTTAAACAATAAATAGGTATTGTTTGAATCTGAAAATCTGTTGGAAGTTTTGGGGAAGCATGCAAAACTTATCCAGACAATTACCATGCAAGTATTTTCTTTTCAAGCATCTCTATTGAAGAAGATGTCTCCAAAGGGTTGATTTTTCTATCTGGAAAAATTCAGAGGTCATTTTTGCACAGTTCTTTTTTTTTGTAGGGTCCAATACATTTCTTACATTTTGCTTTACGTTTAGTTTTCACTTGTTAGAGATACACTCCTTGAGGTCATTAACTTATTCAGGTCACTAATTGCATTGTTTCTCAGTTTGTTTATTTGAAGTTGTTATAAAGATAGAACCTGAAGACAATTTAGTACTGAGTTAATAATGAGGACTGGTATATATCAGGTGTACTCTTTATTTTTTATTGTAAGGCTTATTTTATTTTTTAACTTTTATTTAACAAATATAAATTTCCAAAGTACAGCTTATGGATTACAATGGATTCCCCCCACCCATAACTTCCCTCCCACTTGCAACCCTCCCATCTCCTGCTCCTTTTCTTATTCCATTCACATCAAGATTAATTTTCAATTATCTTTATATACAGAAGATCAATATAGTATATTTTAAGTAAAGATTTCAACAGTTTGAACCCACACAGAAACACAAAGTGTAAAGTACTAGTTATAACATTAATTCACATTGTACAACACATTAAGGACAGATATCCTACATGAGGAGTAAGTGCACAGTGACTCCTGTTGTTGACTTAACAAATTGACACTCTTGTTTATGGCATCAGTAATCTCCCTAGGCTCTTGTCATGAGTTGCCAAGGCTATGGAAGCCTTTAGAGTTCGCTGACTCTGATCTTATTTAGACAAGGTCATAGTCAAAGTGGAAGTCCCCTCCTCCCTTCAGAAAAAGGTACCTCTTTCTTTGATGGCCCGTTCTTTCCACTGGGATCTCACTCACAAAGATTATTTGTTTACTTATTTATTTGCCAGAGTGTCTTGGCTTTCCATGCCTAAAATACTCTCAATACTCTCATGGGCTCTTCAGCCAGATCTGAATGCCTTAAGGGCTGATTCTGAGGCCAGAGTGCTATTTAGCACATCTGCCATTCTATGAGTCTGCTGTGTATCCCGCTTCCCATGTTGGATCATTCTCTCCCTTTTTTATTCTATCAGTTAGTATTAGCAGACACTAGTCTTGTTTGTGTGATCCCGTTGACTCTTAATCCTATCATTATGATCAATTGTGAATTGAAATTGATCACTTGGACTAGTGAGATGGCATTGGTACATACCACCTTGATGGAATTGAATTGGAACCCCCTGGCACGTTTCTAACTCTACCATTTGGGGCAAGTCAGATTGAGCATGTCCCAAATTGTATATCTCCTCCCTCTCTTATTCCCACCCTTATATTTAACAGAGATCACTTTTCAGTTAAATTTCAACACCTAAGAATAATTATGTGTTAATTACAGAGTTCAACCAATAGTATTAAGTAGAACAAAAAAATACTAAAAGGGATAAAGTATTAAATTATTCATCAACATTCAGTACAAGGGCTGATCAAGTCACTGTTTCTCATAGTGTCCATTTCACTTCAACAGGTTTCCTTTTGGTGCTCTGTTAGTTGTATTGATCAGGAAGAACATATGATTTTGTCCCTTTGGGACTGGCTTATTTCACTCAGCATGATGTTTTCCAGATTCCTCCATTTTGTTGCAAATGACCGGATTTCATTGTTTTTGACTGCTATATGGTATTCTATAGAGTACATGTCCCATAATTTCTTTATCCAGTCTACTGTTGATGGGCATTTGGGTTGATTCTAGGTCTTAGCTATTGTGAATTGAGCTGTAATAAACATTTAGGTGCAGACAGCTTCTTTATTTGCCAATTTAGTTTCCTTTGGGTAAATTCCAAGGTGTGGGATGGCTGGGTTGTATGGCAGGGTTATAATCAGGTTTCTGAGGAATCTCCAGACTGACTTCCAAAGTGGGTTTACCAGTTTGCATTCCCACCAACAGTGGGTCAGTGTAGTCTTTATAATATACATCTGTGAGAAGGCCAAATTGAAATGAGTTGACCAAAACTAGATAGGTTATAAAAACCAACTTTAAAACTTTAGAAAAATATAACATCAATACATTTTTATAAACAATTGGGTTAACCATTGCAATTAAAACTTGAGGATTGTTAGACTTGAGCAAGTATAGGCTGTACATATGAAATATATGTTGTATATAAAGATATAAAGAGATTGAACAACAGAAATTCACATCCATTCATAAATTATATATACAAACGTTGAAGTAATTGTCTTATTCAAGCACCACAGAAGTCAATAAAATAGGCAGTTTTCCTATAATCAATAAAGGTATTTTTTAGTGATAATAATTTAATTACTCAGAATGTCATATCATCAAAATGTATGTGCACTTAATGAAAGGTTTCAAAATACATGAAGCATAGTCAACAGTACTATTGGGAGAAAGGAAAAAATCCACAATGATATTTAGGTAGATTAATAACTTATTTTCAGAAAGTAATTTTCTAAAAGATAGAATTCTTGAAAATAGAAATTATCTGGACAATCTAAAACATTTTTTTTTTGACAGAGTTAGACAGTGTGAGAGAGAGACAGAGAGAAAGGTCTTCCTTCTGTTGGTTCACTCCTCAAATAGCTGCCACAGCTGGCACGGTGCCAATCTGAAGCCAGGAGCCAGGTGCTTCTTCCTGGTTTCCCATGTGGGTGCAGGGGCCCAAGGACTTGGGCCATCCTCAACTTCCCTCCCAGGCCACAGCAGAGAGATGGACTGGAAGAGGAGCAACCAGGACTAGAACCCAGCGCCCATCTGGGATGCCGGTGCCACAGGCGGAGGAATAACCTAGTGAGCCACGGCACTGGTCCCTGAAACATTTTTGTTTAATTGACATTTTGACACTAAATCCAAAAACTGTAGAATAAACAGAATAAACAGCTTTTCATGCATGTATAATATGCTCACTTGCTTAGACAACATACTGTGTCAAAAATGACTCACAAATTCTCAAGGAAGGATTGTTCTCTCCCTTTTTAATTCTATCAGTTAATATTAGCAGACACTAGTCTTGTTTATGTGAACCCTTTAACTCTTAGACCTATCAGTATAATCAATTGTGAACATAAATTGATCACTTTGACTAGTGAGATGGCATTGGTACATGCCACCTTGATGGGATTGAACAATCCAACATGGGAAGCAGGATACACAGAAGACTCATAGAATGACAGATGTCTTAAATAGCACTCTACCACAGAATCAGTCCTTAGGCATTTGGATCTGGCTGAAGAGCCCATGAGAGTATTTTAGGCATGAAAAGCCAAGTCACTCTGGCAAATAAATAAATAAACAAAAAATCTCTGTGAGTGAGATCCCGGTGGAAAGAATGGGCCATCAAAGAAGGAGGTACCTTTTTCTGAAGGGAGGAGGGGACTTCCACTTTGACTATGACCCTATCAGAATAAGATCAAAGTCAGCGAACTCTAAAGGCTTCCATAGCCCTGGTAACTCATGACTAGAGCCTTGGGAGATTACTGACGCCATGAACAGGAGTGTCAAATTGTTAAGTCAGCAACAGGAGTCACTGTGCACTTATTCCTCAGGTAGGTTATCTGTCCTTAACGCGTTGTTCAATGTGAATTAATGCTGTAACTAGTACCCAAACATTATTTTACATTTATGTTCTGTGTGGGTTCAAACTGTTGAAATCTTTACTTAAAATATACTGTATTGATCTTCTGTATATAAAGATAATTGAAAATTAATCTTGATGTGAATGGAATGAGAAAAGGAGCAGAAGATGAGAGTGTTGCGGATGGGAGGGAAGTTATGGGGGGGGGGGGAAGCAACTGTAATCCATAAGCTGTACTTTGGAAATTTATATTTACTAAATAAAAGTTAAAAAAGACAAATTATCAAAGAAGGAAATCTTATAGAGTAAATTCTATATTCATATATGAATTAGATAGAGATCAATAACCAGAAGACTTTGTTTTTAAATCCAAATTGATTTTAAATTAAATGACACTAGTAAATAATACCAGGTCAGAGAATATAGTCACAGGAGAATTAGGAAATATATCAAATTGAATGCTGATAAACTCACAGCATTAAAAAATTACATGGTATGATATCAACACAGTGTTTAGAAAAATATAAAAAAATCAAAAATTAAGTTTATTCCCCATTTCTTTCTATTTTAAAAGTTTCTTGTATTTTTATTTATTTATAAAAGTGACAGAGAGAGCGAGAGAGAGAGAGATTGGTTACATCTGCTGCTTCATTCCCCAAACATCTTCAATTAGCAGGACTGGGCCATAACAAAGCCAAAAATGAAGAAATCAATTCCAGTCTTCCCTGTGGATTTCAGAGACCCAACTACTTGCACCATTACCTGCTGTACTGCAAGATGCATAATAGGAGGATGTTGGTTGAAAAACGGAAGCGGGCTTCAAGCCCAGGCCCTCTGATATGGGAGGTGAGTGGACCAAACAGTGGTATAAGCCTTGTACAACAAGGCCTGCCCCTCCCTCATTTACATACTTTATTTTTTGTAATTTATTGCAAGAGCTCTCTTTGTTAAAATTCTTATCATACAATCCAAATTTGAATTACTGAAATTTATTTGAAAAAAATTACATATTCATTTCCATTATTATGTTTGCTTTTAATAAAATATAAAAGTTTATACCTTAATACAGTACTGTGCAGAAAAGATAAGGAAAGAATCTCTGTAGAAAGCACAGGATGCAAAAAAAAAAAAATCAATGCTCCTGCTGGTTTTGCTGACTGTGGTTTCCTCCGGTGATTTCATATCATATACTCCAGATCAAGGATTGTGGGGCAAGGAATTTGTTCTGCACAATTACATCTAGTAGATAGTGCTACTTAACTGTGCTGGGCTGTAGTTTGCACTAAATAATAAATAAAAGACCAAACCTCAATACAGCTGAACAGCTGTCATCACAGCTAACAGGGGAACGAATCACGAGGTCAGATAGGATATGTAACTGGGGAGCAGACACAGACCTGGCTGCCAGAGCTAGCAGAACACAAATCTTAACATCTGGAGTCTGTAGCTGCCAAGCCTTTCCCACAAGAATCTTTGTATATTGATACATGCCTGATAGATAGAAAGATGAAGAAATAAAATTTTGTACATCTAGTACTCCTAGACATAGAGGAATGTGTCAAGTTAATGAAATTGTTAACATATAACTAATCATTTTATTTTTTTCAAGAAATAAATACACATTAGAAATATACAGTTTTTTGTTAAAATTAAATTCTCCAGCAATCTTAACAATGGGGATTATTATTTAATTCCTTTATGTTTGAAAAAAATGTGCATTTTGTTCAATTACCCAATTATCTTTTCACACAAGTAATTCCCTTAAAGAACATGTTTTAATGAACATTATTTAATAAACTGAGAAATTTTACTACCTTTCTATGCTTTCTCAAATGTATAGTCTAACTAAAATATTATTTTTTGTAATATTTCTTATTACCTTGTTAAAAAATAACACCTTAATGGTTTCACAAGTGTAAGTTTCTTCCATGGAAAGAAACTGCAGACTCAGGTGTAAAATAAAACTTCTTTTTTATGGGTTTGGAATCACTCACAGAATGAGGTCACAGTGGCACAATTTTTTTTTCTAATACATTCTCTGAATTTTATGTGTCTAGGAGCTCAGATGACAAAGTTACCCTATTTTTATAGTGATGGTCCTGTGAGGTAAATCAAGGAGTCCCCTACATTCTCTTTTCACTCAACTGTGTAAACTCATGACCACACATTACAGTGCTGGACACTGGCTTCAATTCAACCTATCTCCATGTGCATCTCCTGAGCAGAGGGGAAACTCTGTTCTTATAGATATTGACTGAGAGACAGAATATATTGAAAATCAACATACCAGGTCTCAAACAATCCTGACATTTTGTTCCATGGTCCCCTTCATGTTAAGATATATCTTGCATTGTATTACATTTTGTTGACATAAACACACACACACACACACACTCACAACTCAGCAGAAAAACAGGCAAACAACTTAATCAGTATTTTAATAAAACCCATTCCTACAAAATGAACCAGCACAAAAACACTAATATACATATAACCCAGTAGCAGTTAAAGTTGATAAAAACAATAAAACTCACTGAACATTCCATTCTAAAAGTATTATCTTCAGAGAGAAGATAGTCATCCTTCCCAGAGGTCTATAACCAGTGATTGATGGTAAAATGGTTACAGAACATTTTTTTTTTTTTTGACAGAGAGGACAGTGAGAAAGAGAGACAGAGAGAGAAAGGTTCTTCCTTTTCCATTGGTTCACCCCCCCAATGGCCACTGCAGCCAGCGCACTGTGGCCGGCACACCATGCTGATCCGAAGCCAGGAGCCAGGTGCTTCTCCTGGTCTCCCATGTGGGTGCAGGACCCAAGCACTTGGGCCATCCTCCACTGCACTCCCGGGCCACAGCAGAGAGCTGGACTGGAAGAGGGGCAACCGGGACAGAATCTGGCACCCCAACTGGGACTAGAACCCGGAGTGCCGGCACTGCAGGTAGAGGATTAAACTATTGAGCCGTGGTGCCAGTCACAGAACAACATTTAAATATCACTCATATTAGGTATTTACAATTTTTATAAATATTTCTTAATGAGTCACTCTTCCTAGTACTTAGGTATAATAATCTGCCTCATAAAATTTTCTAGTAGATAATCTTTTCTAGGTGATATCTTTCTAGCACATTAATAGATACCATCATCTCATCACAGATTTCAAACTACGTACATATGTTAATCCACTATCCTTAAGTTTCATTCAGAGGAGGGATTATGCAACAACATGAAGGAATTGTTGGATATTGGCTAAATGAATGGAAGAAAAATATTTCTCAGTTTGACTTTTGATTATCTGATATTTCAGCATAAATATAAATACACATGTGGACAAGGTTTACACATTTCTCTTAAAGGACAGAAGAAAGCAACAGCTTTTGAAAAAGCAATTCAGAATAAATGGTATAGTCAAGAATGCTGCAATATTAATTTAGTTGAAAATTGAAATTTTCACAAGAAGCATCCTAATTGCAAAATACCACACACAGAATACCTATTTTATATTGATTGGAATCTAATTTGGAAAGGAAATTCATTAATATTTCTTGAAAAGGAGATTGTAAATGTGTATTTATGTGTATAACATGAGCTCTAATTTTTTACAACTTTAATTTAGCTTTTTTTCTATTTTTGTGTTTTTTTATTTTTAACAAATTATCACCCATTCCTAAGTATTGAAAAAAGTTCCATATTGTTTTATAGAAATTTTAATGTTTCTTCTTTCCAATGGAGAGTTTTCTACTGAATATAGAATTGATATTTATTTGATATTTTAAGGAGGTAAATAGAAAATATTCCATATATATGGATATCAAATATTGATTTTTAATTTGGAGAAAGGATACAGAATAAGTTAGCTTTTATTGACCAATTGTACATATATTCAAGCATCCCTAATTTCTGATAGTTATTTCATATATAAGAGAATGCAATAAATAGGCATATCCATAGAAAGAGTGCAACTTTAATCAGGTCCATCATAGTCTGGAGAAAAATGCTCTACCAAAACTCTGTCAACCATCAAATTAATAGAGAACATTATGGAAACTGTAAGATATTTGCATAGGCAAAGACTTCTTGGGAAATACCTCAGAAGTATAAGCAATCAAAACCAAAATTGACAAATAGGATTGCATCAAGCTGAGACGCTTCTGCACTACAAACAAAACATTCACCAAAGTGAAGAAACAACTAACAGAATGGGATAAAATATTTGCAAACTACACAATTGATAAATGGTTAATTTATTAACCATAAACTATAGTTTATTATAGTTAACCATAAACTATAAATAGTTCAAGAAATTCAACATCAGCAAAACAAACAATCTAGTTAAGAAATGGGCGAAGGACTTAAAAGGCAATTTTCCAGAGTGGAAATTCAAAAGACCAGCAGACAATTGAAAAATTTCTCAGGACCACTAGCCATCAGGGAAATGCAAGTCAAAGACACAATGATGTTTCATTTCACCCCAGTTAGAATGGCTCTCATAGAGAATTCAACATATGATAAATACTGGTGAGGATGTGAAGAAAAATGTACCTTGACCCACTGCTGGTGGAAATATAAACAGGTATAGCCACTTTTAAAGACAGTATGATGATACCTCAGAAATCTGAATATATATCTACCATATGATCCAGCCATCCCACTCTTGGGAATTTACCCAAACCAAAAGAAATCAGCATATAAAACTGTTTTCTGTACCCCCATGCTTATTGCAGTTCAGTTGTCACAGCAGCTAAGATATAGAATCAATCCAGATGTCTATCAACTGTTGACTAGGTAAAGAAATTATTTTGTTGTCTTTTGCAACAAAATTCATGCAACTGGAAACTATTATTAATAGTGAAATAAGCCAGTGCCAAAAAAGACAGATACCATATGTTTTGCCTGGTGTGAGGTAACTAATAGAATACCTAATGTAATAAAATGAGTGAAATGGACATTTTGTTATTTGATGATTGCTTGTAGTCCTTGTCTCTTCTGTTGAGGAACAACGTTTTTTTTTGTTGTTGTTGTTGCTGTTGTTGTTTGTTTGTTTTTCTCTTTATACTATTTGTTGAACTTTTTTACTTAGTGTAGGGTTAACTTCATGATCCTTAAGTAAATTAAAGTAGATATTTGTAAAAATTAAGAGTGGGAATGGGAGAGGGAGGAGGAAGAAGGGTTGGAGCATGGGCAAGAAGGAGGGTAGGGTGGGCAGTATCACTATGTTCCTAAATCTTAATATATGAGATACATGAAATTTGTATACCTTAAATAAAATTTTAAAAAGACAAGAATATTACCAAGACATTATCCAAATTTATTTAATTTATTTATATCATATACATAATCTTCCAATTTTTTCTACTGCCCCTTCTACCGAATTTGCTAATGCAAAATAAAAAAAAGAAGCTTATGAGATAGATTTATAATTTTAATTTAAAATCCTATCAAGTTTTAGAGGTTGAATGGTTGAATCTTGTACCTTATTTGACATTGGGGTTTTTATTTGTTTGTTTTGGTATATTTGATCATTTCTTTAGTCCATATTTCCATTCATTTTTCTTTCTTTTCTTGATTTGTACACTAGCAATTTAGAGGTGTTGCAACTATCATCTTCCCTTCTACTACTTCTCTGACCTTTTTAAGATCTCTTGAAGAAACAAAACTATTACCATTTTTTGTTTTTGTTGTGGCTTATATTTTTCAAGTCTTTTATATTTTAGGACACAAAGATATGTTATGTCTTCTTGGAAGGGATAAAAGGAATATTTGAGTAGAAAAAAATGTAGCTGAAGAAATGAACTTATATACCTAATTAAGCAAAAGTGAAATTTATAACAGCTAATTTTCCTCATAGATGAAAAAATAAAAATCAGCTTATTACACCCCTATCAACTTAGGAATATATTAATAAAACATTTCAGAATTTTATACATAATGTATCAATGTGTATTTGATTATGGCATGATTTTGCTGATGGTTTATCATATATGAAATATGTATGATTTTTATTTCATTTCAGAGAGTTCAAATGCATTGCTGAGTTACTATTGGAAAAATGGGAATTATACCTGGTAACTCACCTTCAAACTATTACATTTACTTTGATGTAGGAAATAAAAATTCTGAGTAATTATTATTACTATTATAATTACTATTATAATTATTATAGAACCCTATAAATTTTGCTTCTATTAATATTTTGAAAGTATTACATTAATATAATCATAATGAGATCATATTTTTCATATTTTCCTTTTCCTACTAAATTAATATTCATTTTATTTTGTCCTTTGCTACTTTACAAATATTAAATTCACACTTAAGAAATACCTTAAGAAAAATTATATGAAAAAACTCTTGTCTTTAAACTGTGAGCTGCTTAATGAAGATTTTAAAAATAAACATGCAGCGAGTTTCAAAACTCTTATGAAAAGGATCATTGTCTAGATCTTCTACCAAATTTATTTTATTCTATACTTCTTTATTAAGAAAGATGAAAAGGAAGGGAAATTAGCATGGATTATTGTGTGCCAGATATTGTTATGAACATAAAATATAAAAATATTTTAATTAAGTGATTAAAATACTGATTTTTTGTAGCTTGAAAAATCTGGCTAATTCTAGATTAAAACATAGAACCATATCATAATAATATAAAAGCAAGCACAGCTATTTGTGTAAATGCAATATCTCTTTACAGAAAATGAGAAAACATTGTTAATTAGAGGTAATGTAAACAAAAGCAAGACAAACAGGGTTTAGAAAAGGAGACCATGATCATTGAAAACAATGAGATTGCAAGTTATGTGTAAAGAAGAATAAATATGTGAGTTATATTGCTGATTATCTAAAATTCTATAGATAAATTTAAGCTCACATAGGGCTTTTATTTTTATTTCTCAAAAATAGATATTATTTTAAATAAGTAAATCTTAAATAAAATGTATGTTATTTTGTGTTAGTGGTCAATTTTAATAATGCTTGAATTATTGATATGAGATGTATTAAAAATAAGATTTTTTTCTATGTAATGTTTATTGCTTCATCAGAATTTTATAGTACTTGTAACAGTAGGGACTACCTATGAATGTAGCAATGAATTTGTATTTTTTGATTCTGGCTCACAATAATGTGTTAATACAAATGTTATCTAATGACATTTATTGTTAAGTTCATTTGCACGATTTCTCTTAAAAATTTAATTGATTTATCTGCAAAGTTGTGGAACAGACAAAAGGATGTACAGAGAGATTTCACATACATTGATTCACTTCCCAAATGCCTGTAGGGCCAAGCCAAAACCAGGAGGGCCAGGAGCAAAATTCAGAGCTCCCTTGTGGGAGCCCCATTACTTGAGTCATTACTGCTGCCTCCCAGCTCATGCATAAATAGGAATTGGAGTCAGGAGCCAGAGCAAAATATTGAACTCAGGTACTCCAATGTGGGATACTGACATCTCTATGAATATAATTCTTTTAAGACTTTCTTTTCAATTTCAAGGTATGTGATTCACATAAAGTACAGTTGTTTATAAGAGAAACATCATTTCAGTGTTCATCTGAAGTTTTATGGGGCTCCAAATTTGATTTCAAATATTCCACAACCTCTTCTAGTTTTGATATCACTCCTCATCTCAATCAACCATTATCCTGTACGTTCCAATGCTACATTCTAATCAAGGCTCATGGGTAGGAAAGATTCTAGGATGCAGTTCTCAACTTGGAAAGGCAAGAATTGTGCATCTTTTATAGCATATTCCAGTACTATCGAAAGAGTTTTAGGAGTGTCCTGAATGTTCAACTGTTCTCTGGAGGAATACTTGGCACAAGGTTAATATAATGACCATTTGATCTCAATTTTCCCAGTCTTCTAATAATCATGAAGCTATATTGTACACTTGAGCTGTTAATGACAATATCATGGTAGGAAAAAAAAAAATCACGACAAATAGAATGCTGGAAGTTAATACCACCCAACAGGAAAAAGAGGAGGAAAGCAGGCGCAAAATGTTCCAACCTGTGTCTTCCACCACTTTATCTCCTGTGCTGCCTTCATTTGTCAAACTTTGAAAACGATTGAAACCCAAGGTTGAGATATACAAGCGCCATAGATTAATGTCTAGGCAGAGGGGTGGAAGTTGTTCTGTAGATGCAGGACAGAAATAGAAATTGAAACAGAAAGTCACTATTCTGTTTTGAAACTAAGAATGTTTTCTCTATTTTATTTAAGTCATCCCTATGGAATAAAGGGTGTAGAGAGAAAGAAATAGTAACTTCCATTTTTTTTTTTATTTGACAGATAGAGTTAGACAGTGAGAGAGAGAGATGGAGAGAAAGGTCTTCCTTCCGTTGGTTCACCCCCCAAAATGGCCACCATGGCTGGAGCTCTGCCAGGAGCCAGGTACTTTCTCCTGGTCTCCCATGTGGGTGCAGGAGCCCAAGCATTTGGGCCATCCTCCATTGCCTTCCCGGGCCACAGCAGAGAGCTGGGCTGGAAGAGGAGCAACTGGGACTAGAACCTGGTGTCCATATGGGATGCTGGTGCTGCGGGCAGAGGATTAACCAAGTGAGCCACGGCACCAGCCTGTAACTTCCAATTTAAGGATTCAAGAGAAGATCCTAAAGTATTGGAATCTAGAATGATTCTTGGAAGTTAAATTGTTGCAAAAGCAAAAGGATATGAAAGATTAGAATCCCAAACACCACAGAAGAGTTTTAATGGAACTTAAATATTGGCTTCATGGAAGAAACTAAATAGAAAATGGCAGCACAATGAAGCCAACAAAAAGTTCTGAAGAACCACATGCACTGAGTTAAGGAATTTTAATATCATTCTACAGACATTGAAAGGGTTGGATTAGGTAATGTCTTGGTTAGCTTTCCATTATAGAAATATTGCTGTCTTTAAAATTATAGAAATATTGCTGTAGTTTCTATGCAAAGTGGTAAACGGGCAGCTAAAAGTAACCTAGAGCTGAATATAATAGCATCCAGGAAAGTGATATGCGTTTAAAATAAAAGTGTGAAAGCGAACATGAAAAGGAGTGGAGCCATAGTTTATGTGGCAAAAAAGAGATTTCTACCTATCATTTCTCAAAGAAGCTAATTTTGTTTTCATTGACTAACATCCACAAAATTATTTATTTTTAAATATTTTAACAAGTCTCTATAGAGATCTTTCAAATTTTAGCAATACTCACCTAAATTCAATGGTGTGTATATATTGGTAACAGTATATTTATTTAAAAGGTGATAATTTCATCAGTTGCTTACTAGGACAAAAACTAGATAAAATGTATATAAAATGAAATAGCCATTACTGTGGCTAATAGCATCAGAATTGTTACCAGTGCATGTAAACTCTGGAAGTCCTTGACCTAATCTCAAGGGCCAGCTTAAAGAGGCACTTGATATACATTTTCTACTATCCTACTTTCTTTCTCTGTATTTATGAGTCTATAAATGCCTATATTTACCAAGTTGCATTTAAAGGAAAGAATTCTTGAATTGTAATTGTTCTACGTGAATTAGAAGCTACTTTATTTAACTTTATGAACACATATTACACAAAATATGAAGCCACCAAAGAGTATTAACTTGTATCATATTCTGTGTTGTGTGGATAGATACATAGATAGGAAGATAGGCCAGCTGGGGAGCTCAGGGGCCGAGCGGGATGATGAGTGTCAGCGGCAAAGGAACCACACCAGAGCTGGGAGATCAGTCAACGCCCAGGGTGCAGCCGGGTTCTCGACTTTATTGGAAGGGGAAGAGCTTTTATAGACACAGAAAGGGGGCTGTCCAGGGCACAAGGGAACTGAGCCAACCAGCTGAAAGGTAAGGCAGGACAGGAGCCCGGCACGCCCTCAAGGGCCTATCACAGCCAAGGACACATACTGTCCATGAATACAGAAGTCTCCTGTCAGGCTGGGTACCTCCCCAGGGGGCCATCTTGGATTGTTGGAAACGCTGAGTCACTGGGATGCAGATGTGCGGCAAACTCAAGCAAAGGCTTAGCGGCCTTGTCGAAGGAAGTCTTAGCAACTTTGTTTCCTTTTCAATTGGAGCCCCCCCCCCCCGCAAAGATAGAGATAATTGTATTAGTTGAACAAACTGAGGAATATATAGCTCTTTGTTTATCAAAACAATATCCATTATCATAATCGCCTAGCCTAAAACCTAAGAATGTAAGATACCATGCTTTTCTGGCCATCTCTTTTACAGAAGCTCATTTGTTCATCTATTAATTCACAAAAATGAGCATTGATAAAATTTATTATAAATCTCCAAACAAACTTTTTTAGATCAATTTATTTGAACAATTGCTCAGTAAAACAGATCAAGCCATATACACAACATGTTCAATAGAAATGTACTATTTAAGGCAAAAGTAAATATTGCATAAGTTTTCATATTGTTCATTAAAAAAACAGCATCTGATTAAGAAGAGATAAATGGATTTTTTACTTGAAAATCTTTTCAACAAAAAAAGTAGAAAGGAGACCTTTCATTTATGATCAATAAAAGTCTACATAACAAAGAGCACTTGGCACTTGTGGTAAGAAAGATTCTTTTCAGGATCCAGTAGCTAACAAACAGGGATGGAAACTAAAGATGTATTGTTCAGGCCAATTACATTGAAGAGAACCATAAATAAGGACTGTGGCTGTGTGTCAGTTTTAAACATATCTCTTGGACAAGCAACCTGAAGCATTATAACTGTGAATCCACAATAAAATAAAGGATGACACTTAAAGAAAGCATATCAATCTCTTTTTCTTCCCATTTTCTATCTTAACCTAACAGTTCAAGAACAAATAAATAAAAATAATTCAATACATATTTTTAAAATTTATTTATTAGGAAGCCAGAGTGACATAGAGAGAGAGAAAGACAGAGACAAAGAGAGAGAGACAGATTGAGAGATCTTCCAACCACTGATTAACTTCCCGAAATGGCAGCATCAGCAAGTATTCCACTTTCTTCACTTCTTTACCGACCTTTTATTTCATTTACTATTGTAGCCATCCTAGTGGGTATGAAATGACTTCACTGTAGTTTTAATTGCATTTTTCTAATGATTCATAATGTCGAGCATGTTTGCATGTGCCCATTGACCACTTGTATGTCTTTTCTGGATAAATGTCAATGGATTACTTTTTTTGGATCATATATTATTTGTTCAGTTTTAGGAGGATTTTATATTTCTTGGATATTAAGTATTATTAGATACGTGATTTGCAGATATTTTATCTTATTCAGTAAGTTGTCTTTTTACTTTCTTGACAATATATTTAAAATATAACATATTTCTACCAACAAGTATAAAACATATCATGCAGAGATTCAGGTCACACGAATTAAAATGTATCTTTGATTAATTTTAGCAGCTTAAATTTATGGACAATCTTATCTATAAGCCAATTAAAATAAAATTCTTAATAAAATTTTCCCATGTGGACATACAATATGTACACACATATAACATAACATAATAGACCAATTTTAATAATAGCTTTTAAAATCTTTAACTCTTTTTGTAGATTGCCAATTGATTTGAATTGCTTTTTCTTTTTAGTAACCTCAGTTAACCATACTTTCTCTCAGTTGGTACTGTTAATACATTATTGGCTTCATCTGTTTACAGAGCCATCCCAAAGTACTGAATACAATAGAAGTGCCTGGAAAAAGTCCATAGGAACCTATAGGAGGATAGCTAAACACAGAACCAACAACACTTTAGTTTTATGAGAAGCAAATAATATATAACTGTGGATGACAAAAGACTTTAAGTCGCCATGTTTAAAATTATAAACTCATCAACCAACAAGAGGCACTTGCTTACTTCACAGTATTTTTGAAAGCACCTGTAGGATTTTACAAGTATTTAACCCTTTAGGCCTCTGGGGCTTTCTCATTAAGATAACTATCATGTCTAGTAACACAAGATCATTAGACTTTTTAATTCTCAAACATTTGTATTAATAGCATTTTCCATTATAGAAACTTAAAATTTAGTACCACGCCACATCTTGACAGTACTTCTAATATAATCCAAATAGCCTGATTAGTTGGTGTCTCTATAAGATGAGAGACATAGGTCCTTCGATTTTTTCAGTTGGGCCCAAACTAGAAAAACCAAAGTCCAAGATTTACTGGAAATTTTAGAGTCCAGATTGTTTGAAACTTTGATTTTTTGAATGCCTGTCAAGAATGCCAAGAAGGCTCAAAATCCAAAATATCTGGTTGAAATAAGATTCCTTAAAATCATGACATAATATAGACCAAATTTGATCATTGTTACAAGGTGATTATTCAAATCTTTGAATATAAGCACATATTTAAATAACCCATAGCTCTTAATAAAAATTCAGCTGATTTTGAACAATTAGAATTTAACAGACATCAAGAGAACATAATAGATTACTTTAACACATTGCTTTAACAGAGCATCAGATTTTAATTCTATGTCAAAGAGAAATTGAGCTTCCTGTGATGTTTTGCTGTGAGGTTTCCTTCCTTTACCTTCTTTCATATTGATGACCATGTTTCTGTGTTTCTGTGTGTAACACTTCTTTAAGCATCTTTTGCAGGGCAGGACGAGTGGCAACAAATTCTTTCAATTTCTGTTTGCTATGAAAAGTCTTTATTTCACCATCATTCACAAATGAGAGTTTATAATATAAAATGAGAGGTTATAATATTCTGGTTGGTAGAAAGAAACTAAAAACATTTTATATGGTTGTGCTTAAGTTTACTGGTTAAACAAACTACACCATGTTAGATATTTAAGAGTTGTTTCCAAATACATGATTCTCAAAATTTATAGAAGGCATTGGACCTTCTGGTAAATTTTTTCTTAAGTTGTTATCTAATGGTTGAAACTGTTTGCTAAGTATTCATGTGATATTGCTATTGTCAGCAAGCAATCTAGGATTGCTCCCTAGTTTCTCTATTCTAAGCACAACTTGTTCTTTCATTTCTCTATTCTCTTCAAGGTAGGAAACTAATTCTATTATGAAGGAATCTGTAGGATGCACAATTTAATCTTTAGACCTTACAAAAGAGATGGCTAACATTTTTCTGCAATAGCATAGCCAAAATAAGAGCTTAAATTATAATCTCATAGCTAGATTTACTTCGCCATCAGTGCAGTAAACAGTAAGTAGAAAAAACCTCCCTTTCAGACCAAAGGGAAAGAAAGTTTTAAAGTGAGAATATAATTTTCCTCATGGGCATTGTCTACCTTAGAAAAACTACTACAGAACATGCCTGTGACTATAGACTTGTAGTTCAGGCCACCAAAGATTAGAGATGGGACTTGGGCACTCCCTTGACTTGCATCCTCTTGTCTGCTTTAACACAAACCAGGAGGAAAAGAAAGCTAGGCATCAGAAGCAATGGGTGGCAGGCCTATTCATGGCTGATCTGTACAGTGATCTGCCCTCAAGGAGACCCAACAGGCCAGTCCACTGCAGTGGCTTTCAATGTGGTAAGCCTGGGCTTCAGCAGAAGTCAGCTTGTGAAGAGCCCTGGCAGCTCTGCCAAGAGTTGGATCATTGGAAATGGATGCCCAGGTCAGAGCCACAGATCTTATTGGCTCCAAGCTGAAAAGCCCTTCACTCAGCCCAACTTCCAAAGTGACCAATGCAGCTGAGGGGATGGTCAAGTAGGGTCAGCAACATTGCAGGCAGAACTGTAAATTTCTTGTTAGAGATGCCACCTGCCTTTACCTGGCCAGCTCTCCTCCCAGGCCAGCCAAGTAATGAAAGCTAACAGGGTGCCTTCCCCTAGGAGGTTCATACCTCCCTTAGGATATACCCCATGTGAAGAGATAGATAGGTTTGGGCCTCTTAACTTACAAGGCCTATAGCCCAACAGATGATTATCAAGCCCCTTCTGTCAGGTTTTATTTGCCTCTCAATCAGAAAACTTAATTGTAGCTTAGACAGCACCTTTCTTAGCTCCTCTAATAATGACTCTGTCCTTTGTTCTAGGCCCTGTCTAGCGCACTTGGGCCTCATTCCTTTGTAATCATAACCTCTACTCTACCTCCAATGGCTCTAATCGCAACCTGTGTGTACTGATGGTCCTCTTCCCCACTTAATGCTGTATAATTGTTCAGACCTGGTTAATGCCACTCTTAGGATCATTGGTTACTATCCTCACCCTGTCTTTTATGACCTTGTCTAAATCTGATCAGAGTCAGTGAACTCAGAAGGCTTCCATAGCCTTGGCAACTCATGATGAGAGCCTAGGGTGGTTACTGGAGTCATGAACTAGAGTGTCAATTTATTGGGTCAACAACAGGAGTCGCTGTGCACTTGCTCCTCATGTGGGATCTCCGTCCTTAATGTGCTGTACATTGTGATTTAATGCTATAACCAGTACTCAAACAGTATGTTTCACTTTGTGTTTCTATGTGGGTGCAAACTATTGAAATCTTTACTTAATATATACTAAATTGATCTTCTGTATTATAAAGATAATTGAAAATGAATCCTGATGTGAATGGAAGGGGAGAGGGAGCGGGAGAGGGGAGGCTTGTGGGTGGGAGGGAAGTTATGGGAGGGGGAAGCCATTGTAATCCATAAACTGTACATTGGAAATTTATATTCATTAAATAAAAGTTTAAAAAATATATATGATATTTTAATATTTGTGAAATTAAATTTGTTTATTTTTCATTT
The DNA here is from genome assembly GCF_033115175.1 of Lepus europaeus. Classification (NCBI taxonomy): domain Eukaryota; kingdom Metazoa; phylum Chordata; class Mammalia; order Lagomorpha; family Leporidae; genus Lepus; species Lepus europaeus. The sequence continues at coordinate 49,809,491 of NC_084832.1, read as the reverse complement.
TGCTAAGACTCTTGGTGTCCTAAGAATCCATTGCCAAATACAAAGTCATGAGCATTTATCCTATGTATTCTTCTAAATGTTTTCTGGAGTTAGCTCTTATATTTTTGGTATTGGTTTACTTTGAGCAAAATGTATTTAAAAGTCTTTTTAAAGATTGATATACTTACTTATTTGAAAGATAGAGTGATAGAGAGACACACAGACACATACACATAGAGGGGGGCAGGAGTGAGAGAGACAGAGATCCCACCCATTGGTGCATTCCATGGATATCTGCAGCATCTGCAGCTGGACCAGGAGGAAGAGGCCAGGATCCAGGACACCCTGTGGGTCTCCTGCATGCTTGACAGGGACTTAAGTACTTGGACCACATCCACTGCCTTCCCAAATATACTACCAGGAAACTAATCAGAAATAGAGTAGCCAAAAGTCCAACCAGGCATGTCTATATGGCATACATGCGTCCCATGCATCATATCCTAAAAACAAAATGAAACAAAACAGACATGATTTTTAAATCATGTAAAAGGCAGGAATCCTGTATTCAAGTGTTGAAAAATATTGAAATATTGAAAATATTACATATATTGTAATTGTTGCCTAAGACCAAGTATAACAAACACCAGAACCTTATAGAAGTGTTCTGTTTTGCATCTGTCTTTACCTGATCTTATGTATCTGAATGAAAATGCAATTAATGTCCTTGTAAAACTCTCAGCTTTCTTAGTTCTTGAGTAATGCTTAATACATATTTTGTGTTACTATTTTCTTTTTGAGGTTATTACCATATACAAGATTACTTTGTCTCTTTTTTTAAGACTTATTTATTTATTTGAAAGTCAGAGTTACACACAGAGAGAAGGAGAGGGAGAGAGAGAGAGAGAGAGAGAGAGAGAGAGAGAGAGAGTCTTCCATCTGCTGGTTCACTTCACAATTGGCCACAACGGCCAGAGCTGAGCCCATCTGGAGCTAGGAGATAGGAGCTTCTTCTGGGTCTGCAATGTGGGCAGAGGCCCAAGGACTTGTGCCTAATTATACTTCTTTCCCAGTCCATAGCAGAGAGCTGGATTGAAAGTGGAGCAGCTGGGACTAGAACTGGCATCCATATGGGATGCCAGCAGGGCAGGCGGCTTTATGCACTATGACACAGCACTGGCCCCTGCTTTGTTTCAATGCTGTGATTAAAATAACAGAAATTTTACCTAGTCTCCTTCGAAGCAAATTAAGCATGCATGCAATAAAACTAAAATAATAAATATTTATTTTAAGAAATAGAGTTAGGTAAATGATGCTATGATTGTTTCTTAGAAATTTAGCTGTTTTAAACAACAACAAAGAACTTTTCTGAAAGGGCTTTTGAATCTTTGAATCCCTGGTAGAAACATTTCATTAACTAAGGCAAACAAAAAAGCATGTTTTATATGTTTTAGATAATCAAAATAATCTAAGGATCTCAAATCCACTAAGCAGGATTAGACATTTAACAAAGAAAAAAAAAGAGTGAATGTTGTGGCTGTGAAATATAACATAAAAATTCAAAACTAGCTTATTGTTTTTAGGCAGCAAATGCTTTTTGGACATATATAATTATAATGAAATAGATTTATGGTTATATTTTAAAAATTATATTAGGAAAGTGCACAAGATCTTTGTCAAAATTAATTTGTGTTCCTAAGTTAAAATACAAATGATGCTTGATGTGGGTATAACCTGATATACTCATCATAAATTGAAAATATTGGCAAAAATGTATTTAATACCCATAACTTGTCAAACATCATAGCTGAGTAATACAATGCGTTGCAGAGTAAAGGGTGTTGACCCTTATAATCTTGTCGATTCATGGGAGCTGCAGATTGCTGATGTTGCCCAGCAGCAGAATAACATGAGTATTGCTTTCACATCATCATAGAACAGAAATATGGTTGAAATCTAACCATGTAATTAGAGTTCATCTGTATAAATATTACAATATCAATAATTAACATGGCAGGATATGAATCGTGGTTTAATTTTGGAAAATGCTTTTGCATAGGATATAACATTTGACTTTTTTAAAAGATTTATTTTATTTATTTGAATGACAGAGTTACAGAGAGAGGTAGATACAGAGAGAGAGAGAGAAAGAAAAAGAGAGAGAGAAAATGAGAGAATCTTCCATCCACTGGTTCATTCCCCAAATGGTTGCAATGGCCGGAGATGAACCGGAGCCAGGAGCCAGCAACTTCTTCTAGGTCTCCCAAGTGGATGCAAGTCCACAAACACTTAAGCTATCCTCCACTGCTTGCTGCTTTCCCAGGCACATTAAGTGGGAGCTGGATCATAAGTGGAGCAGACAAGACTGGATCTAGAGTCCATATAGGATGCCAACACTGCAGGCCAGGGCTTTAACCCATTGCACCACAGCACCAGTCCCAACACTTGACTGTTTTGCCCTTCAGTCAGATGATACTAAGTTCTGCTTCACTGGTATAATGAAACAAAGAAATTGCTATTCACAAATTGGTTACAGAGGGAAAACAAAACAGGAAAATCTCCATTTCACTGGTGAATATTCTGTTTTTTATAAAGATATATGGCTGGGAATGTTGATGCAAGGTTGGTGTAGATGATCATTGCTTAAAATCCAGGCTGCCATTTTCGGTCATCAACTGGAATGTTTAACTCTAGAGGCATGTGAATAAAGCCTGCTTTCTTCAACTGATATGATTTCCCCAAATCCTGCATATCTATGATTTTTTTTTTTTTTGACAGGCAGAGTGGACAGTGAGAGAGACAGAGAGAAAGGTCTTCCTTTGCCATTGGTTCACCCTCCAATAGCCACTGCAGCTGGTGCACCCCGCTGATCTGAAGCCAGGAGTCAGATACTTCTCCTTGTCTCCCATGTGGGTGCAGGGCCCAAGAACTTGGGCCATCCTCCACTGCACTCCTGGGCCACAGCAGAGAGCTGGACTGGAAGAGGGGCAACCGGGACAGAATCTGGTGCCCCAACCGGGACTAGAACCCGGTGTGCCGGCGCCACAGGCAGAGGATTAGCCTATTGAGCTGCGGCGCTGACCCTATGATTGGTTTTATACCAAACTATTTTATTTGTCCTTGAGTATAAAACAGATTAACAAGCCTATTTTATCATGGTATCAAATTTCAATAACTTTGTAATTATGCTGTATCTTTTTAGTCATCTAGCCTAAACATTTCTCCCATTATCCACTGAATTGAAAATATCCCAGTATGCTGCAGCATCACTGGAAACTTTATTACCTATCTGACCTTCACACATAAGTATTACATTGGGAGAAATATGTTTTTTTTTTCATTAAAGATGTAAGAGGTTTCATAGTGCAAATAATCATAGGAGAGATATTTAGCATGTCTCATCTTATTACAATGGTAAGGCAATGCATTGATGTTTACCAAATGTCAAAGGAAGTGAGATTTTTCCACTCATATTTTGTTATTTAATAATTTCACAAAAGTAATAGAATGTTTGTCTCCTCCTAGTAGAATAAAGAGGCTCACATATACACTCAGAAAAGCTTTCAAAATTAATGTAAATTTTATAGTCTCAAAAATTACCCATAAAAATTAATTCTTTACATAACTCATTAAAATATTTCATTTGATTTATAATTTGAGATTTCTCATAAAACATCATGTTAAATGAATGATATTGTTAAATAAATAAATTCAAAAATTGTTCTCAAGAATTATATTAATAATATTGATTGTGATTCTATGATGTTAATAATGGTAACACATTATTTTAAGAATTTTAAGTAGTGAGAACTCTATTTCATATTTGCAAATTTTCTCCTATAAAACTCTAGAAACCAACATAAAGAAGTTATTATTATGGACATTTTTATGAATGGTGACATAGGCTTTAAAGTATTAACCACAGTTTTAGAAGCTTACAAACTACTGGATTTTGAAATGAGTTTCAAATATAAGTCTGATCCAAGAATTCCAACAATAAATACAAACAACAAAGATTATGCATCAATGTATTTTCCAACCAAGTCACAATCTGCTAATAGTTCAGATTTCAATTAGGACTCATAACCAGCATTATTTTAAAAAAGAATTATAAATATCAGACTGTGTGATAATATTAAGGCTGTAATTACTTCACAAATTTATTTTATTAATTATTTTAGTGAATTGGAAACACTAGCTAAAAGCTTTTAAAAATGAGTAACAATTGCACAAAACACATATTCATCATTTAACAATTTACTAAGAAGTATGAGGCAAGCAAAAAGTCAGTTTTTAAGTGCTAGAAGAGAGTTCACGTAGGCTGTGCTATTTTAGCATTAAACATTTAGTATCCTAGAGAGGACAGAAAAAGTTCATTGATCTGTATACAGCTGAATAAAATGAATTCCACTGTTCATTGATCACAAAAGGCTATTCACTTTATGTACAGTGCCAGTTTGTAATCTCAGGCTTGCTCAATAGTGATGGTCCTTTTCAAGCTTCAGCTGATTAACTACAGCAGTGATAAAGCACAAAAGGCAGGTTTGATAACTCATTAGTGAGTGCCACTATGAACTGCTTGTTCAAAGTAAGCAAATTCTTTTTTCCTTGGTCTTTCTTGTTCTGAAACAATAGAATGACATCACAAAGAATTGCCATTGCTCATGAGGCATGTATTAGTAAGAAATACATATGAAAAATAATTTCTTAATACTTACCTTGGAGAATTGATCTAAACATCACAGGAGATTTGGGGAGTATGGATGTGGCTACAAATACTATCAAGATATATTGTGATAAGTAAATTCTATTGTGAACTTTGAATAAAGTGATTCTTTTGTCCAGCATTGTTGCAGGATGCCCTTTCATGTTATTTTATTGAGTCTGTACTGCAAATGCCACATATAATTTTCTTTGCTGTCATTTCCTTTGTAAGATTTTAAAGTAGCATTCAAATTTATGGCTTCCCAGTCAACCAAAATTTTGCAAAGATCAATAGAAAAAAAAAATCTCTAACTCACACTGAGAGTTTTATACTTCAGTCATGGAAGTGAGGCAAGATTAGATTATTCCCAGGACTACAATTATCAATATACAAGAAGATCATGGAAAAGCAGAATTAGAGAGTAAGTATATTTTGGATAAAAGAATTGTTAAATTCATGCATATTTTTCCTTATCTGTATTTTTTCTGTAAGATTTTTGAAGATCTATCATATTAAAGCAATAAATAAAATATATAAAGTCTTTCTTTAAAAGATTTATTTATTTATTTCAAAGTCAGAGTTAGACAAAAGAGAAGGAGAAGTGAGAGAGTGAGGTCTTTCATCCACTGGTTCACTCCCCAGTTGGCCCAAAGAGCCAAGGCTGCACTGATCTGAAGCCAGGAGCCAGGAGCTTCCTCTGGGTCTCCCACGAAGGTGCAGGAGCCCAGTGACTCGGGCCATCTTCTACTGCTTTCCCAGGCCATAGTAGAGAGCTGCATTAGAAGTGGAGCAGCCAGGACTCAAATTTCATAACTAGTCCAAAGATATCAAGGACACTTTCCTTTATTAATTGAATATAAATGTGTGATTATCACTTTTTTTTTTTGACAGGCAGAGTGGACAGTGAGAGAGAGACAGAGAGAAAGGTCTTCCTTTTGCCATTGGTTCACCCTGCAATGGCCGCTGCAGCTGGCGCACCACGCTGATCCGATGGCAGGAGCCAGGTGCTTCTCCTGGTCTCCCATGGGGTGCAGGGCCCAAGCACTTGGGCCATCCTCCACTGCACTCCCTGGCCACAGCAGAGAGCTGGCCTGGAAGAGGGGCAACTGGGTCAGGATCGGTGCCTCGACCGGGACTAGACCCGGTGTGCCGGCGCCGCAAGGCGGAGGATTAGCCTAGTGAGCCATGGCGCCGGCCTATTATCACTTTCTATGAAATGCTATCATTGTCAGTATTTTAAACTATCTGGCTCTATAATTAAAATATTACATAATTGTGACATTCATATAATGTAAGGAATAAAATAATAGCAGACATATCCTTTAAAAATAGTAATTTGAAATAAAGTATTTTAGCTAAGAAGGATAAAAACTTTTACCTAAAAGAAATAATTAATAATGCCACTAATATTGGATCAAACACAAGAATTAAACTTTCCTGAATTAGCTTTATTTTTTTTTTAAGATTTACTTATGCATTTAAAAAGCAAAGTTACAGAGAGGCAGAAGTAGAAAGAGAGAGGGAAAGTAAGAGAGAGAGAGAGAGAGAGAGAGAGAGAGTCTCCCATCCATTGGTTCACTCCTCAGATTGTCACAAAGGCCAGAGCTGGGCCCATCTGAAGCCAGGAGCCAGGAGCCAGGAACCAGGAGCTTCTTCTGGGTCTCCCACATGGGTGTAGGGGTCCAAGAACCTGTGCCATCTTCCACTACTTCCCAGGCCACAGCAGAGAGCTGGATCGGGAGTGAAACAGCCAGGACTCAACAAGAACCCCTACGGGATGCTGGCACTTCAGGCAGCTACCTGCTATGACATGGCACTGGCCCCAGAATGAACTTCATCAATGTGTAACTGTAATATTTTTAGTAGAATATCAAAATTATAGAAAAAGGATGGCAAGCCTTATCATAAAATTTCTTGTAGTAATTATGGCCTCATTGAAACAAATACAGTTTTTAAAATTGTTTTTTATAAATACATTTATTGAGGTGTAATTGATACACATGACTCTCTATATATTTAATGATAAATTGATTTGTTTTTATAACGCTATCATGAAGAATGCTTTAATTACTGTACCTTTGTAATATTTTTTTCTTTTTTTTAACATATATTTAATAAATATAAATTTTGAAAGTGCAACTTTTGGGTTATAGTGGCTTTTCCCCCTAAAACCTCCCTCCAACCCACAACCATCCCATCTCCCACTCGCTTTCCCATCCCATTCTTCATCAAGATTCATTTTCAATTATCTTTATATACAGATCAACTTGGTATATACTAAGTAAAGATATGGCATTAAGTAGACAAAAAAAATACTAAAAGGAATAAAATAGTAAGTTGTTCCTCGAAACTCAGGACAAGGGCTGGTCAAGTCATTGTTCCTCATAGTATCCATTTCACTTCTACAGGTTTCCTTTTATGTGCTCAGTTAGTTGTCACCAATCAGGCAGAACATATGAAATTTGTCCCTTTGGGACTGGCTTATTTCACTCAGTATAATGTTTTCTAGATTCCTCCATTTTGTTGCAAATGACAGGATTTCATTTTTTCAACTGCTGTATAGTATTCTGTAGAGTACATATCCCATAATTTCTTTATCCAGTCTACTCTTGATGGGCATTTAGGTTGATTCCATGTCTTAGCTATTGTGAATTGAGCTGTAATAAACACTGAGGTGCAGACAGCTCTTTTATTTGCCAATTTAATTTCCATTGGGTAAATTCCAAGGAGTGAGATGACTCTGTCATGTGGTAGAGCTATATTCAGGTTTCTGAGGAATCTCCATACTGTCTTCCATAGTGGCTTTACCCGTTTGCATTCCCACCAACAGTGGATTAGTGTGCCTTTTCCCCAGCATCCTCACCAGCATCTGTTTTTAGTTGATTTCTGTATATGAGAAATTCTAACCAGGGTGAGGTGACACCTCATTGTGGTTTTGATGTGCATTTACCTGATGGCTACTGATCCTGAACATTTTTTCATGTGTCTGTTGGCCAGTTGGATTTCCTCTTTTGAAAAATGTCTATTGAGGTCCTTGGCCCATCTCTTAAGTGGGTTGTTGGTTTTGTTGTTGTGGAGTTTCTTGATTTCTTTGTAGATTCTGGTTATCAACCCTTTATCAGTTGCATAATTTGCAAATATTTTTCCCATTCTGTTGGTTGCTTCTTCACTTTCCTGACTGTTTCTTTTGCAGTACTGAAACTTCTCAATTTGATGTAATCCCAATTGTTAATTTTTGCTTTGACTGCCTGTGCCTCTGGGGTCTTTTTCCAAGAAATCTTTGTCTGTGCCTATATTTTGTAGGGTTTCTCTGATGTTCTCTGATAATTTGATGGTGTTGGGTCATAGGCTTAGATTTTTAATTTATGTTGAGTGGATTTTTGTGTAAGGTGTAAGGTAGGGGTCTTGCTTCCTGCTTCTGCACGTGGAAATCCAGTTTTCCCAGCACCATTTATTGAATAGACTGTCCTTGCTCCAGGGATTGGTTTTAGTTCATCGATCAAATATAAGTTGGCTGTAGATGTTTGGATTGATTTCTAGAGTTTCTATTCTGTTCCAGTGGTCTGTACCACTGGATTATGTGGATTATAACTGCCCTGTAGTATGTCTTGAAATCTGTTATTGTGATGCCTCCAGCTTTGTTTTTGTTGTGCAAGATTGCTTTAGGTATTCAAGATCTCCTGTGCCTCCATATGAATTTCAGCATCATTTTTTTCCAGATCTGAGAATAATATCTTTGATATCTTGATTGGTATTGCATTGAATCTATTTGCTTTTGGGAGAATATTTTAAAGTACCAATTCCTGCTTTGTTTTTTGGCTCAAGATTGCTTTGGTTGTTTAAGCGTTTTTTATAGTTGGTGAAAAATATCTTTGGAACGTTGATAGGGATTGCTTCACACTGGGTAGTATGAACACTTTAACAATATTAATTATTTAATCCATGATCCATCACTGGTTGTATTTCTATTTTGTTTTGTCCTCTTAAATTTCTTTCCTCAATAATTCAGCTTTTATTTTAGAGCTTTATTACCTATTTGGCTAAATTCATTCCTAGGTAAATTATATATTATAGTTAGTGGAAATGGGATTACTTTCTTTATTTCTATTTCAGGCAGTTAATCATTGGTGTAAAATAATACTACATTTTTTTTTGTATATTGACTTTGCCTTAAGAAAATTTGTTGAAACCGTTTATTAGTTTTAATAATTGTTGATGTTTATTTTTTCACCTAATTTAAGTGGGGGGAGTGCAGATCTTCTACATGGTGGTTCACTCTCCAAATATCTTCAATAGCTGGGGGTAGGCCAAGTCTAAGCCCAGAACTCCACCTGGGTTGCTTACATGGTTGGTGGGACCCAATCATGTGAGCCATCAGTTGTTGCCTTCCAGCATTCATTTGCAGAAATTGGGCTGGGAACAAAGTTGCTGGGATTTAAACTAACAGTCTAATATGGGATGTGGGCATCACAGTCAGCAACCAAAACCACTACAGCGCCACGCCCACACAACTAAGAGCTTTTTGGTGTAGACTAGGATTTTCTATATATAAGATCACATCATCTGCAAACATCAACAATATGACTTTCTCCTTTCCAATCTGAATGCTCTTGATTTCTTCCTCTTGCCTAATTGCTGTTGATAACTTCTAGTGCTAGGTGAATAAAATAAAAGTGGATAAAGTGAGCATCCTTTGCTTGTTGCAGATCTTAGAAAAGAAAGCCTTCAGCTTCCCTTCATTCTGCATTATGGTAACTGTGGCCCGCTCTACATAGACTTTATGTCCCTTGTCTAACTAATTTTATTAGCATTTTTATTATGAAGTGATGTTGAAGTTTATCAAATGCATTTCTGCATCTGTCGAGCTAATCAGATGTTTCTTGTCCTTCAATCTGTTGATGTAGTGTATCACATTTATTGATTTGTGTGTTGAACCATTCTTTAATCTCTAGAATGAGTTCAAGTTATTATAGCGAAAGATCTTTTTTAATGTGCTGTTGATTTCAATTTGCTAGTATTTTGTTGAGGACTTTTGCTTTTGTATTCATCCAGGATATTGGTATGTAGCATTCTTTGTTGTCTGTGTCCTTGTCTGATTTTGCTGTCATGGTTATACTGGTCTCATAGACTGAATTAGGAATTATTCCTCCTCTTTGAAGTAATTTAAGAATAACTTTGTGTTAATTCTTCTTTAAACATTTGGTAGAACTCAACAGTGAAGCTGGACGTTGTTTTCTGATCAGATACATTTTATTGAGGTTTCAATCTCATTAGTTATTATTGGTCTGATTAAGTATTCAATTTCTTCATGATCCAATCTTGGTAAGATATAGGCACCAAAGAATTTGTCAAATAATTCCAGATTATCAAATTTTTGGCTATTTGATTCCTCATGGTTGTCTCTAATTATATTTTCATATCTGTGGTGTCACCATCTCTCCAGCTTTATGTTTGACTATATATTTGAATCTTGAGTAGTATAGCTAAGAGTTTATCTTTTCAATGAAGCATCACTTCATTTCAATGACTTTTTTTTTTTATTAAACTTTTATTTAATGAATATAAATTTCCAAAGTATAGCTTATGGGTTACAATGGCTTCCCCCCTCCCATAACTTCCCTCCCGCCCGCAACCCTCCCCCCTCCCGCTCCCTTTCCTTTTAAACATTCTTCCATATGAAATATTTAATTACTGTAATGTGCATTTCATTCTACCTCTTAGCCAAGGAATAAATAAACAAAGTAGTTATCTTAACTCTAGAAAACTATTTTTTTTTTTTTTGTAAATTCACCCCATAGTCTAAGACTAAGCTAGGCATTCTTTATTCGAGGTAGCTAGTCATTTTAAATATTGCTAATGACTTTTAAAAATCTCTTATAAAATTCTATATTTATAAATTTCTATAAACTAATTAGCATCAGAGCCATCAGAAAATTTAAGATACCTTAAATCAATTTTATTCTTTTCTATTTAGTGCTATATAGGCCTGGACTAGATATTCTTGGAGTGTGTATAAATAATGTCAGACTTTAAAGTAATTTTAAAAGATTAACTGTTGTATAATTGATATCATCTTCACACAGGGGCACAGGGTGATAGGTATCTAACACTGCAGTCACTGTGTTGACCGTACAGCAAACCAGAAAATAATTCTTGTGACAGTCAAAAGACAGACTTAGGAAAGAAGCAGAAAAGACAGCAATTGATTCTCTTTTCCCAAGCAATCACAGAAAAATAGGAAACAAAATAAGACTGAAAGTTCAATGACAGATGACTGATGGCCAAAGTCATAAAATAAGTCATGAGTTACGGTAGCTCACAGTTAGAGTACCTCAAACAACCTCAGTAAACGTAATAAATTTAAGGAGGGTTCAAGAATGAATCAGATCTTTGTCAGCACTGCAATTCCCACTCAAAACTTAGGTTACTGAAGACGAAAACTGAGTGTAAGAAGCACAGGAAAGCATGTTGTTTCTTTGCATGTGTTTACACAGGATCTAGTAAATGAGATCAACAAAGTTCAACTCCCAGAATATTTCATAATAAAAGAAGGACTAGAGCTATTGTTACTGCTTCTAAGTCAACCTACAACAATCACTGAAAAATGAATCAGTTAAATTTCCAGGCAAGAGAACACACAGCATTAAAAAAGCTATTCACTAAGCTGTTATGTTGTACACTCAAGTTTGCTTTTTTATCTGTCTCTTTTTTTAAGTGATGAAAAGAGAAAATTGATGGTGGCTATGATAATTAAGTCATGAAACCAGCACCCTAAATACAATGAAATAAGTTAATTCATTGAGAAAATAGTCTAATAAATGACTGTTCATTCAGTCCACTCAGTTCCATGATTTTTTTTTTTAGTTTTAGCTGATTAAAATTTGTCATAATGAAACACAACAGCATTATTATATTCTAGGTACGTGCAATTGTGTATATATATATATATATATATATATATATTTAGTTTGAACACATTTAGTTAATATGTAGGACAAAATGAATTATTTGCCATACTTTTTTCATATCTAAATTCTGAATAGCCAGGAACCTTATGATTTTGAAAATTCAGTTTTCTAAAAAAATAGAAGACAGTCTACTGAGAACTCTTTTGAGAAGTTATGTCTAAAATTAGGTTAGAATAGATATTACTTTTTCTTTGCTGATTTATTACTAAAAATTATAAAAATGAACTTCTTATAATTTTTATGTTCCAAAGGAAGTAGAAAAGACAGATAATGGCAATCATTGTTGCGCATTGTTAAGGAAGCTTCACCCAAATTGAGACAATAGAAATATTAGGTGCTGATCAACAAATTAAATTACAAATGCAAAGCCAAAGAGCAGTTTATGAAAGCAAAGGTAAAATCTGGTTTCAATCACTCTGAGGCATCTGAGTTTCTTTTTCACCAGTACATACACATGCTTTATGAGACAGTAGTAAAATGGGAATCATGTATTCATAGGCAAGAGTACATACATTTAAAATAATGAAATTGGCCTGCATGGAGTAGCTTAGCTAGCAGATTGTCACAGCGTGTTTCCTCATTAGGATATTTTTTTGAAGCTTAAAATTCTTACCATAAACAATGCAGAAATACCCAGGTGATAGTGGCTAGACATAGGTATTCATCTTTGAACTAAATTGTTCTTTGAAGAATTATGTGGTACACGAAAATATTGATACTCCCATATTTTCAGTCACAACAAATATTACTACAAACTTTAAATGAGCAGCTTGTCCCAGCTTATGTAAGCTGAATGTTAATGAGGCTAGTTGTTTTTTCTTAAGCACACATATTTGAATAAGTGATCTCCAAAGTAGATTTTACTACTGAAAATGGATTTTGCATTAATTCAAGGTAACATCTAGCTTTGCAAAAAAGAGATATTCTTCTCATTATCAAATGTCATGTTTAGTCAGAGACTGCAGATTCCTTAGGGTTTTTACGACTTCAGCTTCTTTATACAACTTTGAAATAGAATGTAATTCAAATAATGTTCAATAATTTGCATAACATTATGTTTAATACTAGCACTCTAATAAGTAATCTAAATCTTTAGAAATTTTTGTAGCTGAGATATATTTTACAGAATTTGATTTTAATTGTTATATGCATTAATTTAGAAATGGTTTATATTTGAATATATAGAGCTTTTAATAAAAATACAGTATTCATCTGTCAATATAAATGTTTTTTCTTCCTTATAAAAAATTTAGCATTTATATGCTCTAAGAATTACTTGGTATAATTTCTAACAATTAAATTTGAAATGTGTGTTTCACTGTCCTAATGTTATTTTAAAATACATTTATCCTTTCATGCAATATTGATTTTCAACTTTATTAAATTAAATATTATGATCAAACCAAATTTATGTTTGGTAAAATATATTTGGAGGAATACAAGATAATGGAAAAGCTACTTTTCTTTTCTCTATTAGAATAATAGACTTTCTACACAGTTGTTATCATTTAAAAGATTCTGTCACTTCTTAATTTTATAAATACAAATATCAACTGCATTCTATGTATAAAAAATAATCATAATAAAACAAACATCAACTGAGCAACAATAAATATATAGAATATCACTGATACCATTGAACCTCCCTATGTTCATCTTAGAAGTAGAGAGCCTACTTCCCTTCTAGAGATAACCACTGGGCTGAATCATATCTCACTGCTGTTTTCTTTATAATTTTCAAAAATAGTCACACACAAGTGTGTCTATGGATTATCAATTTCTATGTATTAAGCTGCAAGTATTCTAGAAAATATTTGACATTAGCATTGACACAAATGAATAACATACACATGATAGTTTTATTTACTTGGTTAATTTAAAGTTAATAGTTAATTTTCCTTGTATCTCACTTATTATTCCTGTATTATTGTGTCTCTTTACACTACAAGATTAATCTCAGGAAAATGCATATATACCCTACCAGTCTTTTTTAAAAGATCTGTTTCTGAGAACTGGCTTATATGTAGTTACTAAAGAAATAGAATCCTCACATCCCCTTTCCTTTCTTCCATTTGCAGCAAAATTTATCTGCAAAGTAAACTTTCTCTGCAATATCTAGGTTTTTGTCTGCAACTTCATAGAATCCACTCTCAGAAATCCTTTGATGACACTATTCCACAGAATCTACCATTGCCAACATCACACATCACCTCCATAGGTCTACCTCCTGATTCTCTTTCTACTTCAATGTCTTTGCCTTCTCATTCTCCTCTTCTCAATTAATACTATACATTCAAAAGAGTCGCAATGAGATAACATGAGCATCTTGAGGCCAAGGATATATTATTTGTTCATGTAACATCCCCAGCAAGACACACATTCAATAAATATTTATCTCAGAAGTAAGCAAATATTTATTAAACAAATGAATAATTCAATGATTTAACTTTTCATGATCAAAAAGACCAACTGAAACTATAGCGGATGTGAAGAGCGTCGGAAAGAGAAGACTGCTGTCCAGTGTTTTCAAAACATGGCACAGGGCAAATCTCCCATCACAGAAGTTGTAAATATGAATTGATAGAAGTTAAAAACCAAACTATTGATGAAAATCTGATGTGCTAAGGGAAAATCATGTTTGATTAGATTAAGCTTTGCCACCCTGAAAGACATAATCCTAGAGCAAGAGTTGTGGTTTAAGCAGTGCTTGTGATGCCAGTATCACATATCAGTGCTATAGTTCCTCTCTCGGACGGTCTACTTCACGTGCATCTTCCTGCTAATAATGCCTCCTGAGAAACCATGGGTGATGGATCAAGTGCTTGGACCCCTGCAAGCCACAGTGGAGGCTAGGATGGAGTTCCCCACTTCTGCCTTCTACCTGGCCCAGAATACTGTAGACAGTTGGGGAGAGAAAAGGCTGGTGGAAAATCTATCTCTCTCTCTTCCTCTATCTTACTCTCCCCAGATAGATTTAAAATAAATAATAAACATTATAAAAGTGATGATCCAAAGATGGAAACAAAATTATATAATGGAGAAAAAACTTGTATTTATTGTCCACCCAAATTTTGTGACTTTAATTTATTATATCTGCTGAATATGGGAGTCAGTACTGAATTGAGATATATATATATACACTGATATATATATACTGATATATATATGATATATATCAGTACTGAATTATATATATGTATATCATATATATGATATATATATATATGTATATCATGGAGAGATTTATAAACTCAGTGCCAAAATTAAAGGATTGTTATCTAGAGAGAATGACTGTGAATGTTGGCTAGAATTGTGATTACTTGAGTGATACGCTGTAAAGAATAATGTCTTACTTTTAGAATTTACTGCTCATTTAAGAACAATAGGTTCTGATAAGACTGCCGGTGAATGTCTAGTTACTCCAGACTGCTTTAAATTTTCTGTCAAGATAGTCTGCAAAGGGAAAGAATGGGGAAAAAAAAAAAAACTAACACACTCTTTTAGAATGTGTTTTTGAGCCTAAATTTTGAGTTGCAATAGAATACTCATAAAAATCAGCATATTTCTACTTATTAAGATGTTAAATTTTCATCCCACATGAGAAGTGTCAAAGTAAACACTGCACAGGATAAATTTAAATAGTGGAGAGTACTTTATGTAAAGGTATTGCAACAGAAAAGAGTTTAGTGAGCTCAAGAACTAAAACAAAAAGCTGGTATTTTTTTGTTGTTGTTTGCTTTTTTTTTTTCTTAAAACATTTTTAATGTTTTTATTATCTTGTAATAGTTGTATGTTTTTAATGGGGTACAATGCAACATCTCAACACATGTACCCAGGATACACCATTCAAGCCAGGCAACTAAAAGGCAATTTTTAGATTATTCATTTATTTGAAAGAGTTGCAGACAGAGGGAGAGGCAGAGAGAGAGAGAGAGTTCTTGCACCCACTGATTCACTCCCCAAATGGCTGAAACAGCCAAGGCTGGGACAAATGAAAACTAAGGGCCTGAAACTCCATCTGGGTCTCCAAACAAGATGCACTGGCAGGGAGCTGGAATGGAAGCAGAACAGTTGCTACTTGAACCAGTGCTCAGGTATAGGATGCCAATGTCACAAGCAGAGCCTTAACACATTGTGCTACAACAATGGCCTCAAGCATTTTTAACAAATCAAGTGAAGGGTAATGTTGTGCTGATGTGGGTTAAGGCATCACTCACAATACAGGCACTCTATCAGAGTTCTGGTTTGAATCCTGGATAATTAGCCTCTCATTCTAGCTCTCTGTTAATGCACCTAGGAAAGTAGCAGAAGATGGCCTACGTCCCTGGGGACTTCCCATACAGGTGGTAGATTGGATGGGGTCCCAGTCTTCTGGCTTCATTCCGGTTCAGCCTCAGCCATTTTGGCCACTTGGGAACTGAATCAATGGGTGAAATATTTCTATCTGTTTCTCCCTTTCTCTTTTTATGATGCTGTTTTTCAAATAAATAAATAGATTTTTTTTAAAAAAAGAAATGTGATGAGGATACCATAGGGCATCTATATTTGCTTAGTGGCAGCACCCAATGATAATTTTAATATTTTCAGCCAGCGCCGTGGATCAACAGGCTAATCCTCCACCTAGCAGCGCCGGCACACCAACCAGGTTCTAGTCCCAGTCCGGGCGCCGGATTCTGTCCTGGTTGCTCCTCTTCCAGTCCAGCTCTCTGCTGTGGCCTGAGAGTGCAGTGGAGGATGGCCCAAGTGCTTGGGCCCTGCACCCCATGGGAGACCAGGATAAGTACCTGGCTCCTGCCTTCGGATCAGCGTGGTGGGCAGGCTGCAGCGTGCCGGCCGCGGTGGCAATTGGAGGGTGAACCAACGGCAAAGGAAGACCTTTCTCTCTGTCTCTGTCTCTCTCTCTCACTATCCACTCTGCCTGTCAAAAAAAATAATGATAATTTTTAATATTTTCATTACAGGAGGTTGTATTACAACTTGACTCCAGACACCTCTGCTAAGGTTAGGTTCCTACCCCTGACTGAAATTGAAAGATACAGTGATTAACTTAATCACTATATTTAAAAGAGATGGTCCTTAGTTCTTATGAAATTTATTCCAGGGACAGATGTTTGGCTCAATGATCAAGTTGTTATATGTGGCAACTGCTCCTTGTGCTTGAGTCCCAGCTACTCCACTTACAATCCAGCTTCCTACTAAGAAACAGCTTGGGAGGCAGCTAATGATGGCTCAGATACTTGGGTTTCTGCCACTCTGGTGGGAGTCTGGGATTGAGCTCCAGGCTCCTGAATTCAGTCCAATCAAGCTCTGGCTTTCACAGACACTGAAAGAGTGAACAAGTAGATGGAAATTTTCCCTCCATCTGTTGCTTTCTCTCTCAAATAAAATAAGTAAATAAAAAAATTAAAGGAAAAGTGTGTTATTGCGTATTTAAACAGCTGTAGCTCAAAGAATACTTACATCTGACAGGAATAGAAAACACATTCACAATTGTTAAATATTCAAAAGTGAATGCTGCGGGAAAAGGGAAAACAGGCTTACAATTAGGAAAAAAAAGTTTCTCTTACGTTTTGTCAAGCAGAAAGGAATGAATGCTAAGGCCCTCGTGGACAGAAAAATAATGTAGAAGTAGCATTAGATCATCCTAAAGGCTGAAGAACCCTGTTAGTCCAGCAAACTGGCAAGAGTTTATTATCTAAAACTTTGTTATTGATTGAGAGGCACAAGCTGTAAATATTTTATTTTGTTTTGTTTCACAATAATGGACCTCAAGATAATAATTGCTTGATTTTGCAAGCTTTTTGATAGTTTTCTTCTTTGATTCCCCCATATGACACATTTTTTATAACTCCATAGGATAAGAAACTAATAAATGAATTCTAATAATGTTGACCCAGACTGTTAATTATAACATGCATTAATAGGCGGGATATGTCTGATGATATATCCAGGATACAGAGATGACTTCAGTGTTGTTTTTCTTTCTTTTTTTTTTCTTTATCTCTCTCTTTTTTTTTTTTCTTCTCGCTATGAACTTTCCTTTTACAAGGGGATATAATCAGAATAAATTTTATATTTCTTTTCAAAAAATTGATTGTGGTGCCTTCGTATTTAATACGCTTAAATCCATTTTATACCTGGATGCTTTCTTTGGTATGTGGCCCAAATTGCACAAGGTGGCTCTTTATCTCACTGGTGTAGTAGAGAGTAATTCCAATCTCCATGTAAGTTTGTCATTTGTGTATGCCATTTATTTCACACATGAGGATAAAGCCAAGTTTTTCTAATCAGGTTAAAGACATCATTTGAAAATTGCATTACTTTTTAATGCGTCTGAATTTTAGCACCTTGAATTAGTAAAGAGTGTCAATTGCTGAATTAAAATGATAATATCTGAAAATAATAACTAAAAACTTTATAGTGCTTGTTATCCACTACATTGGTACTCATTCAATCTTCACAATGACATCAAGGACATTATAAAAATAATTGTTCTTTTAAAAATAAGGAAACTGCTGTTGAATAATTTGCATATCATATACATGGACTTGACAAAACTGAGTTCTCCAATTTTGCAAATTAGATTTGTAGTCACAAATTTGTAGGTTGTTCCACATCTCCTAAAGTAAAGTTCCTAAGAGTACAGTAAATGAAATCATGTTTTGAGTGTGATTTAGAATACATCATATTTTTTAATGTCTGTACCAAAGACTGTAACATCATAATCAAGGTGATTTTTATGCTATTTAATAACTTATCAGAGATAATGAAAAAGACAATTTAGGACACAAAAATTTTGAGGCCAGGCACTGTGATGCAGAAAAGTAAGTCTCTGCCTGCAATGCCGGCATCCTATATGGGTGCCAGCTTGAGTACTGCCTGCTCCACTTCCAGTCCAGCTCCCTGCAAATGCACCTGGGAAAGCAGCAGAGGTTTGCCTAAGTGCTTGGGACCCTGCATCCATGTGGGAGACTCAGAAGGACCTGGGTTTGGCCTGGCCCAGACTCGGCTGTTGTGGCCATTTGAGGAGTAAACTAGCAGATGGAAGTTTTTCTCTCTCTCTTTTTCTCTCTCGTCTCTTTCCTTCTCTCTCTATACCCTTGCCTTTCAAATAAATAAATAAATCTTAAAAAAACAAAAATTACGGACATTTAACCATTATCTCCATTGTTTCACTGTTAACATGTAAATATGATATACAGGTAGCATGAAGTTAAATATGTTGTCAGCATTGCTTCAAATGCAGTTATCAAAAATTACATGAAATTCACACATTTTATGTTTCCCCTTCATCGATTTAATTTTAGAAACAATGAAACAGAACTTCTTGTTCCAGTTCACTACTGAATCTGCATTTGAAAATCACAATATTTTATTGAAAAATGTATCAGTGGTTGTTTGGAGTGGTAGCTATGATGATGCCTGAGACACCAGCATCCCATACTATGGTGCCTGATTTGAATCCCAGCTCTACTCTCAAATCTTTCTTCCTGCTGATAATAGGCTGCCTGGGAAACAGCAGCGATGGAAATAATTAGTTGGGGATCTGCTACAGGTGGGAGACCTGGAATCAATTCCTGTCTTCTGGCTTCAAATAGGACTATTGCAGGCACTTGGGGAATGAAAAAGCAAACAGGAGGTCTCTGTCTCTCTGGAGGTTTCTCTCTTATTCTCAGTGTCACTACTCTTAAAATTAAAAAAAAAATAAAAAACAAAATTACTGAGATATGTTAATTGGCTTTTAATAATTTCACTCTGTGTGTGTCTGTATATGAACAGCACAAATATATACAATTTGTTTTATCAATTATATCTCAACAATTCTGGGGGAAAAGAAAAAAAAATATATATATATACAGGCAGAGTGGACAGTGAGAGAGAGAGACAGAGAGAAAGGTTTTCCTTTGCCGTTGGTTCACCCTCCAATGGCTGCCACGGCCAGTGCGCTGCGGCTGGCGTACAGCGCTGATCCAAAGCCAGGAGCCAGGTGCTTCTCCTGGTCTCCCATGGGGTGCAGGGCCCAAGCACTTGGGCCATCCTCCACTGCACTCCCAGGCCATAGCAGAGAGCTGGCCTGGAAGAGGGGCAACCGGGACAGAATCCGGTGCCCCAACCGGGACTAGAACCCAGTGTCCTGGCGCTACTAGGCGGAGGATTAGCCTGTTGAGCCACAGCACCGGCCGGAAATATATATTAACTGAGCCATAAAAAGCATGCAAAATGATTAAGCAATATTTGTACAAATAGGTTCTAATTTAAAAATCAGTAGGAAGGCCATGTTATAGGATACATGATTTTTGAAAAGATACTTCTTGTTTTCTTTTTAGATTGTAAACTTATATATCTTTTGAAATATAATCCTACATTAAAATAAACGTTTCTTTTTTCCTAAAAGCAGAAGATTTGCAGGTTCTGTTGCTAGTTATTTTTCAACAGAAACACAATACTAGATGCTCCGTTTATTGACACATCCTGTAGATGTGTCTGCATGTATAAAGGTGGCACATTGCTTCTTTATTTTAGGCCTTCTAGATTAATGGAAAAAAACAACTAGACTTGAATTTAAGGGTCAGAGTTTTGGTGTCTTTCTTAACTCTGCCTAGAGGATTCTTTTCGCTGCAGAAATTCACATTCAATCACAGCATACTCTGGGGGCATTTGTCATGGTCTTGACAGGTTAGATAAATTGTTGGTTAAACCCAAGGGTGAAGGTCAATAAGGACAAATCTGAGATAGCTAAATTAAAGCAAAATACAGTTGTAATTCTACTTGTTATGGAATTATTAGCTAAATTCAAATACAGCACAATCAACTACTATCAGGTTGTAGATTTATAAAAGTGGATTTTTGACTCTACAGTAGGCAGTTAAAATCAGTCTATTTTTATACAAATATTCTCAGGATCTATGAAGACCTGTGGTTATTTTCCCATCATATTTATCTTTTATTGAAGAGGATTAATAAAGAAAATAAATTAGTGAGAAAATATACTCCAAGAGCTAAAGATTATAAAAAAGTGAATGATGAATGAAATCTATGAATATATTCAAGTTGATAATTTGCATAAATTTCCAAGTATAGAAGTATTAGTTTTTTATTACTTGTTACTGATTTTTACTAAAATGTAGAATCAAATTGACCATTAATACATTATTAAATATGTATTTGTCATTATGAAAACAGCAAGCAGTTTTCCATATATTCAAAAGACATAATCCACTCAGGGGGATATTAAGTCAGTAAAAATAACTAAGTAAAATATTTTGAAAGTTTTAAACATAAAGATGGGGGCTGGAGCTGTGGCTTAGCAGGTTAAGCCACTGCCTGCCAGAATCCCATATGGGCACTGGTTTGAGTTTCTGCTGCTTCACTTCTGATCCAACTTTCTGCTACAGCCTGGGAGGGCAGTAGAAGATGGCCCCCGTGCTTGGGCCTCTGTACCCACGTAGGAGACCTGGAAGAATCTTCTGGCTCTTGGCTTTGGATCAGCATACCTCAGGCCTATGCAGCCATTTGGGGAGTAAACCAGTAGATGGAAGACTTTCTCTCTCTCTCTCTCTCTCTCTCTCTCTCTCCCTCTCTCCGCCTTACCTCTCTGTAATTCTGCCTTTCAAATAAATAATAAATTGTTTTAAAAAACAAACATAAAGATGTATGTTTGAGGAGATGGCTATATTTACTCTGATTGGATGTTATACAACACACATGTGTCAGAACATCACATGATACCCCACAAATATGTACAACCTTTATGTGTCAGTTTAAAAATTAAAAATATATTAAAAATGAAACATAATTCCTTTAAAAATATTTTCATAGGAAAAACTGGCAGTCCAAGCTTTAACAAATATAAAATTATATCAATATATTATTTAATATGGTGATACACATTTTTAAGAAAACTTAAAGGTAGTCATGTAGAATGTAATGATGTTTCATTCAACAGTGAAAGATTTCTATTGCTCAGTGGCATTTTGGCCATTGTAATGTTGTGGTACAATGTACTTTTCATGTTTTGGTGGTAATGCTAGTGTAAGCAAACATGTTAAATATGCTTAGATACACAAATCCATCGTGTTACAATTGCTTACAGTATTCAGTGAAGAATCATGCACTGTAAGGTTACAGACTAAGAATCATAGGCTATATCATAGAGCTAGATTATGTACTAGGCTATGTCATCTATGTTTATGTAAGCAGCCTCTATGTTTGTACAAAGACAACATGGACAAAAACATATTTCCTAGAATGTGTCTTCATTATTAAGTGACACATGACTGTTCAGAGGTATTTGCAGAGACTTGTGGATAAGCAGCACTGGATATAGTGTACTAAGAATCTAACATTACTTTTTAATTTAAAAAGATTCCAAAATAGATAGATCTGGAAATTTGGAGATGAATGATTTAGAAAAAAAAGATTTAGAGCAATTATTTTAAAACAACATAAATTATTGCTTAAAGGAAAGATAAAAATAGTGAGCAATTGGTGACATGTAACTGGGCAGCAAATTTTTTATTCTAAGATTTAATTTATTTATTTGAAAGGCAGAGTTATGGAGACAGAGTTAGAGAAAGAGGGAAAGAGAGAGAGAGAGAAAGAGAGAGTCAATCTTGCACCTGATGATTCACTCCCCAGATGATCTTAAGAGCCAGGGCAGGGCTGGGCCAAATTCAAGCCAGGAGCCTGGACCTTCCTCCAGTTCTACCACATGGATTCAGGGGCCCAAACACTTGGGCCATCCTCTGCTACTCTGTCAGGCACCTGAAGTGGAGTAGCCAGGACTCCAATCAGCACCCATATGGGATGCCTGTTCTGCAGGCAACAGCTTTACCTGCTATGCCACAGTGCTTACCCCATGTGGACAGCAGATATCTTAAAAGCCTTAAGTTGTTGGTCTGTGAGTCAAGGCATAAGTAACAGTTTTCTAATAAAGAATACTGGGTTTATAACTTATAAAAAACAGTTAATAGTAAATCATGGTACAGCTACTTTTTCCTAAAGGGTAATACAATAAAGGATTTACACTCTGAGGACTGAGGTAAACTTTAGAATATACCATAGGTGCTTAAAAAACAAGAGAGAAGACATATTTATAAAGATTTTTATTAACAAAAACAAAAATAGTAATAATTGAGTGGACTTCTTTTGCTATGTAGATCTAATGAGAAAATTAATTTATGTATATAGAGGTACCAGCTCTATTAATTGAGATGCAAAGTTTGTTCTTTTTTATTAATTAACAATTTATTAAAGCAAAGAACGACTCATGAATCAGGAAGTACTCAAACAGAGGAAGTTCAGAGAGCATGCTTCAGCAGTGAGTTTTTATAGGACATAGAACTGCAGCAAACAAGTTACTTGATTGACTTCAGTTAGGAAATTGCCATATTTGGGAATAACTCGGTGAAAATCCCTACCTAGAGATTAATTGACGATTTCTTTAGGCTAAGCATACCTTTTATTTTATTGTTATACCGGGTTTCATTTTGCTTGTGTAGGATACTCAGGATTTGGAGTTGTCTTAGCCAAATGACCTCCAATTTAACTTCTTTAAAAACATGAACAATGACTACAAACTTGGAAATATATTATCATCAAACATCAACATCACATCGCAACCTTGCAGGAACTGCTCTGCTGTGGGGAACCACAGGCCGGCCACTTGTGACAACCATTCCCTGCGGCTGGAGGTCATGTAGCCTGGCTCACTTAAACAACGGACTGAAGTACATCCTGTTTTTCATGCAGGACTCAAACTGAAACAATAGTTTGAGGAACCACATCCTGTTTTTCATGCCCATTTTTAGTAATCGGGCTGTGGACTATATAAGAGGGATGCTTGGGGAGAATGGGAGAGGAAGGAGAGAAGCAATAAAGAAAAGCTGAAAAGCACATGAAACGTGGTGGATTCTGCTTACTCTACGGATCTCGGTCTTGTCAGGAACCCGTAGATTTCCGACATCTGGTGCCATGACTCGGATGCGAATCACCGACGGGAGAAGGTAAGAAAATTCAAATTTGAAATGTCTATAGATGGGAGTCTAGGGGTAAACCTAAGAGATATCCGCGGAAACTCAAAATGGGAAACACACCATCGGTGGTAAAAATGAGGGTGCTAATAAACCGCTTGCTGAAATCCACAGGGACGCCCGAGAAAGCAGCTGCAATCTACGCATTTACGAGATCTGTGGCAGAAGTTTCTTGGTTTCTAGAGAATGGCGACCTAGAAGAAAGCCAATGGCAAAGGGTAGGCAGACAGTTAAGAGCTGCAGGGAAACCACAGGAGATTCTCAGATTGTGGCAAGTCATTGATCAGGCCTTATGGGATGATTCAGAGCCAACAACGCGCCTACTCGATGAAGGGGCGGAAATATTAGAAGAGGTCCAGCGAGCCTCACAAGCACGAAGTCAGCATGAGGATGAGAGGGCCTCAGAGAATGGAGACGAAAGGGTGTCTGACGATGGAGACGAGGAGAGACCCCCATCCACGGCTCCCCTGGTTCCTTCCTTATATCCGGAGATCCCGCCTGACCCAGGGGTCTCTGCCTGTTCCTGTAAGTTTGCCAATTTAAGCATGCAGGAGACTTGCGAATGCCGTTCCGGGAGGGGGACATTTCCTCCTCTGGTCAGCAGCTTATAGGGAACTGGCCAGACATCAGGCTGCAGTAAAGTAAAGGAGTTCCCCCGTGTTGCTGCAAACTGGCCACTCTCATTCTCTGCCACTTTGTTTCAGATGTGTTTCCCTGTCCTAAGCAATGGGATTCTATGCTGATGAACAGCTCTTTTCTGTGCTGCTGTAGTTAACTTATCTGAGAGTTTGCACGTGTCTTGAAGTTTTCGTGTTTTATTGGATTTGTCTGTCCTTAACGTTTGAGTGACTACCTAACTCTAATCAGATCTAGCCCACAGCCTTGGTTACTAGTTTTTGGCTGAGTGGTTTGACTCTAACAATTTAAATTCTCAAGTGGAGTCTAACAACTTTGGGACTTCCAGTAGGGTCCCTGGAACTCTCAAAGAATGAGACTCTAAATTTGTTAAAGTAACAACTGTTTGAGTCAATTCAAATTATACAAAGTGTATCAAAATGTTGTAAGTAATGTCAGACCTATGTTGTATTCATGTTTTTGCTTTCCAGCTAAAGTGGTCTTACAAGTCTTTACATGTCCTGAATATGCTTTAAACATGTTTCTTTCACAGATCTGTTTTTGCAAAAACTATAGTGTCTCTTTTTAACAGTGTCTACTTAATTGGTTACTCTGCTGTTTCTAAAGTTCTCTTTTTAGTTCTGTTAAATAGTTCTGAGTTATGTGAGGATTTTGTGTGCTAACTCTTATGTTCAAGGTTTTTATTTCTGGTTTCCAAGGTAATCTAGTGTGTACTCTACTGTCTCTGTTAAGTTCATATTGATGAAAAGCATTGTTAAATATCATTATGATTAGACCTGGTCTAAAAGTGTTAAGATCACCCTGTCTAATGAAGGGCTATCATTTCAGGATGTTAAAAAATTCTATTCTAACCAGATACTCTAAGTTCTCTTGGCACCTTTAACAAAGTTTCTAAAAATCAAATTTCTAAATTCTCTAAACTTTTGGTATCTCCAAAAGGGCTCCTGGAGATGTCAAAAGATATATCTCTCATCTTACAGAGATAATAACCAATTGGAATGTTTAAAAGTGCTGCCAAGACGTAAAATGATTCAACACTCTACTAAAATTCCTCACAACCCACAGGAAATTTTTCAAAAGGGTCAAGGGAATCAAGGTTCCAAAAACATTGGGGACATTTAACCCCTAAACCTCAGATGCTCCTTAGATGGAGAGACCCTCTCACCTGACTCTGGAGAGGGCCTGACCCACTGATTGTGTTGGGAAGAGGATTTGGCTGTGTGTTCCCCATAGGGGAGTTGACTCCAATTTGAATACTGGCCAAAAATATCGGGCCTATGCCTGATGCAAGTAACAACCCACCCAGGGAGCAGTTTGCCCCTGAGGGAGATCCCCTTGTCTTTCCTCTTCCAGAAACGGACAGAGATCCAGAGGCAGGTGATGATACAGACGCTGTGATCCTGACAAGAAGTGCCAGGCCCAGTGATGGGGGATTTGATGACCCAAATGTGATCATCAAAACACTTCAGGAAGGAGCACCCGTGGCATTCACAGATGGGGCTAAAGGAGGAACTGGAGTAGCCCTCCTAGGGAATAAAATCTTTCGAGTAGTTACCCCCTCTCCATCTCCACAGCATGCTGAGCTAGCAGCTGTATCAAAAATTAATAGTTGTGTTTCAGGACCATTAAATATTTTTTTTTCAGACAGTGCTTATGTAGTTAATGCAGTAACGAAGTTAGGTTCACCATCCTTAATTTCCAAACATTCTACAGTCCATGCCTATTTTGAGCTAGTACAACAAGCCCTATTTCACCGTATTGAGCCCATATTTATTGGCTTTATCAGAGCTCTTACAGGCTTGCCCGGACCCTTATCCAATGGAAATGCAACAGCAGATTCACAATCTCATTTTTTCGTAATCGGCACCGTAGTGGATCAGGCCAAGAGTTTTCATAACCTATGGCATGTTAATAGTAAAACTTTATCTTTAAAATTTAAAATCCCTATTTGCATTGCAAAAGAAATTATATGCAATTGTCCCAAATGCGTCACTTTCCAACCTGTTAAAACACCCACTGGGACGGACTAATCCCTGTGGCCTATTTCCTTGCCACATATGGCAAATGGATGTTACCCATCACTCTGAGTTTGGTAAATTGGCATGCATTCATGTCACAGTGGATACCTTTTCTGGCTTACTCATGGCATCAGCCATGGCCAAGGAAACAGTGACACATGTTAAACAACACTTGTTGCAATGTTTTGCCACCTGGGGCATTCCTAAAGTCATAAAAACTGATAATGGGCCAGCATACACTTCTCAAGCAATGAAGCGCTTTGTTCAACAATTTGGTATTACCCACATTACTGGCATTTCCTATAATCCACAAGGACAAGCCATTGTGGAGCGAGCAAATTTATATCTTAAAACTATCATATTAAAACAAAGAGGGGGAGTAGGGGCACTCACCCGTTCCCCTAAGGATATACTTAATTATGCCCTATTTACCATTAATTTTTTAAACAAAACATCAAACGGCAAGACCCCAGCAGAATGTCACGTGTTCCGATATGACAATTTTGATCATCCCTCACAGACAGTCGACAAACAGTCCTCTGTACACTCGGCTGAGAATGATAACGTTCCAGTCGACACAAAACAAATGATCCTATGGAGGGACCCCCAAGATAACCAATGGAAGGGCCCATTCCCTTTGCTATGAAGGGTACAAGGTGCGGTTTGTTTTTCTCCACAGGGAGCCTCACAACCGGTTTGGGCACCAGAGAGAAGGATTCAGCTGCTGGAGAAAGACCCAGAGGAGCAACCCTCGGAACTGTCCACCGTACTGGCTGCAGAGACAGACGAATGAAAAGACTGTTGTGTGCTCTTTTGATAGCCTTGCTGTTAGTCTGCCTTGCTGCAGTTTTGGGAATTATTATTGATTGTGCTTTAGATGTATTTGTTAGAGCTCAAAATGCTTCACAGGTGTAAGATATTTGCCTTAATGCTGATGGTGGCGGGTGTTGCCTGCAATGAGAAGTAGGTGTCTCTTGGGGATTGCTTAGGGCACTTCCCTGGCCTACGCCTCTGTCCAATACCTCAGCTTACTTGCCTGTTATTATTGCTGGAAAGGCAACAGCGCACCAACTTGGTGATCCGACAGGCTATGTTGGCCATCCGGCGGGACGACCCCCATGATGAAACGATTTGGCTCAGCATGCTGGAGCAGTAGTCAATGACGGGTAACCACTGTCAAGCACACGGAGCAACCTAAGACAGAACAGGGAGACTAGCCACTCCCTGTTTCCATGACTGGTAAGCCCATGGTGCATTGCTGAGGACCTAAGACAGGCACGCACTCTTGCTAGAAAACTGAAAATGGGGAGCTGTGGGGAACCACAGGCCGGCCGCTCATGACAACCATTCCCTGCGGCTGGAGGTCACGTAGCCTGGCTCACTTAAACCAAAACAACGGACTGAAGTGCATCCTGTTTTTCATGCAGGACTCAAACTGAAACAATAGTTTGAGGAACCACATCCTGTTTTTCATGCCCATTTTTAGTAATCGGGCTGTGGACTATATAAGAGGGACGCCTGGGGAGAATGGGAGAGGAAGGAGAGAAGCAATAAAGAAAAGCTGAAAAGGGCCGGCGCCGTGGCTCACTAGGCTAATCCTCCGCCTCGCGGCGCCGGCACACCGGGTTCTAGTCCCGGTCGGGGCACCGAATTCTGTCCCGGTTGCCCCTCTTCCAGGCCAGCTCTCTGCTGTGGCCCGGGAGTGCAGTGGAGGATGGCCCAAGTGCTTGGGCCCTGCACCCCATGGGAGACCAGGAGAAGCACCTGGCTCCTGCCATCGGATCAGCGCGGTGCGCGGGCCGCACCGCACCAGCTGTGGCGGCCATTGGAGGGTGAACCAACAGCAAAAGGAAGACCTTTCTCTCTGTCTCTCTCGCTCACTGTCCACTCTGCCTGTCAAAAAAAAAAAAAAAAAAGAAAAGCTGAAAAGCACATGAAACGTGGTGGATTCTGCTTACTCTACGGATCTCGGTCTTGTCGGGAACCCGTAGATTTCTGACACTCTGCAGAGTAAATAACTTTATTTTATTATTTATTAAGTTGTTTTTAAAAATATTAATATAAAGAGAACAGATTTATTATACTTCATAGGTAGAGTTAAAAGAAGATAATCATTCATCCTTCTTCCCTTTCTCCCTCCCTCACTCATCTGCCTTCCTTCTTTTATTTTTTTTTTAATTTTTGCAAAAACCTATCATCAAACTGATTACAAATACTCATATGTTCATAATTACATATAATGTGAGTTTACATATTCCATCTTTAAAATTATCTTTTACCACCAAGGGAAATGGCCAAATATTGATATCAGTCTAGATAGAGGTGTATCATTTTAGTGGATCATATACAATACTTGGAGGATAGTCTATTAGATTTCCTCCTGATATTTGCATTTTAGCTTATTATATTTTAGGTTAAACACACTCAATTGAAGTTTTGGTAAAAGTGCATATCAATTTAAAATAAGTAAAATTACACAGAGAATGTCCTCCAGCCTCAGTGAAATGAAATTAGTAATAAAATATTTTAGAAAATTCCTCACATTTTTATAAACTAAATAACACATTTATAAATTATCCATATATGAAAGATAAAGACTTAAGTGGTGTTTGTGTTCTTCCAAAATCCCTGTGTTGAAAAACATGGTAGTATTAAGGGGTGGAACTTTTGAGAGGTGATTAGTGATGAGAATGCTGTCCACAAAAATTGGATTAGTGTCCCTATATAAGAGGCTTAAATGAGCTTCTTTGCCCCTAAGCCTTTTCAGCATGCAACAAAAAGGTGCCACCACTGAAGCATAGAATAAACTTTCACCAGAAAGCAAATCTTCTAGGGGCTCTATAATAGACTTCCCAAATTTCATGACAAGGAATAATGAATTTCTGTTGTTCATAAATCACCCAATGTAAGGTATTTTGTTATAATAATATAATATAATATAATATAAATATAATATAATAATACAATAACTTACTATGACATATGGAATCAATTGTTCTTTGAAGTAAGTGAAAATAAAAATGCACATCCCACCTGTCAAAATTTGCATTACAGCTAAAGCAGTATTCACAGCGACCTTTACAGCCCTAGATACCTATATTAGAGAGGAATACCCAAAGTAATAGTATAAATTTCCCTATTAACTATTAAGAAAAAAGCAGTAGCAGTTTGGGCTGCTGGTTACAATACTGGCATCCCATGTAATAGCACAGATTCAAATCCAATCTGTTCTGCTTCAGATTCAGCTTTTTACTGATATGCGTGGGAAGGCAGCAGATGATGGGCCAAGAACTTGAGTCCCTTCCGCTCATTTGGGATAAAACAATTAAACTGCTGGCTCCTGGTTTTGGCCTGACCCATCTATGGCAGTTGTGGTAATTTGTAGAATGAACCAGTAGCTGGCGCCGTGGCTCAATAGGCTACTCCTCCACCTTGCGGTGCCGGAACACGGGGTTCTAGTCCCGTTCAGGGCGCCGGATTCTGTCCCGGTTGCCCCTCTTCCAGGCCAGCTCTTTGCTATGGCCTGGGAGTGCAGTGGAGGATGGCCCAAGTGCTTGGGCCCTGCACCACATGGGAGACCAGGAAAAGCACCTAGCTCCTGCCATCACATCAGCGCTGTGCGCCGGCCGCAGCGCGCCAGCCGTGGCGGCCATTGGAAGGTGAACTAACGGCAAAGGAAAACCTTTCTCTCTGTCTCTCTCTCTCACTGTCCACTCTGCCTGTCAACTAAATAAATCAATAATAAATTTAAAAAAAATGTTAAAAAAAAGAATGAACCAGTAGATGGAATCTCTCAATCTCTCTCTCTCTCTCTCTCTCTCTCTCTGCTTTTCAAATGAATAAATAAGATTTTGTAAAGAAAGAAAAAAGATTGCCACAAAGTAAATGGAATCAAGGCATAAGAGGAAATCAATGGAATTGCAAACAGACACTACAGAAGCAGGTATCAACAGATTTAAAAAAAAATAGAATTAATAAGGATGATTACTTGAAATTATAATAAAATTCACAGACTTCTGGTAAAACTAAAAACAAATACAGACACTACAAACATTACCAATTTCAAGAATCCATAGAGAAGTGGGATACACAGCAGACTCAGAATGGCAAATGTCCTAAACAGCACTCTGGCCTCAGAATCAGCTCTTAAGGCATTTGGATCTGGCTGAAGAGACCATGAGAATATTTTAGGCATGGAAAGCCAAGACACTCTGGCAAACAAACAAACAAACAAACCTAAATGAAAGATCTCTGCGAGTGAGATCCTAGCAGAAAGAACGGGCCATCAAAGAAGGAGGTACCTTTCTCTGAAGGGAGGAGAGAACTTCCACTTTGCCTATGACCTTGTCTAAATAAGATCAAAGTCATCAAACTAAAGAGGCTTCCATAGCCTTGGAAACTCATGACTAGAGCCTAGGGAGATTTATGACTCCATAAACAAGAGTGTCAAATTGTTAAGTCAACAACAGGAGTCACTGTGTACTTACTCCTCATGTAGGATCTCTGTCCTTAATGTGTTGTCCAATGTGAATTAATGCTATAACTAGTACTCAAACAGTATTTTACACTTTATGTTCTGTGTGGGTGCAAACTGATGAAATCTTTACTTAATACATACTGAATCGATCTTCCATATATAAAGATAATTGAAAGTGAATCTTAATGTGAATGGAATGGGAGAGGGAGCAGGAGATGGGAGGTGTGTGGGTGGGAGGGAAGTTATGGGGGGGAAAAGCCATTGTTATCCATAAACTGTACTTTGGAAATTATATTTACTAAATAAAATTTTAAAAAAAGAATCCATAGAGAATATCATTATCAATGTTGTAGACATCAAAGGATAAAAAAATCTTAAAACTATACATACACAAATTTGACAACTTAGATGAAATGATTCATCTCATCTCAAAGTACAAACTGAACGACATATCAAAATAAAAGTGATAATTTTAGCAGTCTGATAACAGTTGAGAAAGTTTAATAAAGTCGTATTATAATGAACTGCCAGGTCCAGATGTTTTTAAGAAAGATTCTACCAAATATTTAAAAAGAATTACCATCAATTCAACACATTCTATTCAGAAAATGAAGTACAGGACATTTCTCAGTTAATTTTAGTAAGCTGGTATTATTCTAGTACCAAAGTATGCCAAAGATTGTGACATAAATTCATAAACAAATATAACCTATCAATAGAGATGCCAAAATTCTTAAAATATTAGCTGATAAAGTTTGACACTATGGAAAAATGATTATAAAGCACTACTAAATGAAAGTATGGCAAAGATGCAAAGCTAATTGGATATTTGAAAATCAAGCAGTGTAATTCACTATAGTAAGAGAAAATAATTCACGATCATATGAATGAATAATAAAGAAAAGTCATTTGGTAAAAATCAGCTATTCATAAAGGCTGCCACTGTGGCATAGTGCGTAAAGGCACTTCCTGCAGCACTGTCATTTCATACGGGTGCCAGTTTGAGTCCCAGCTGCTCTACTTCCGATCTAGCTCCCTGCTAATGTACCTGGAAAAGCGGCAGAAGATGGCCCCTGGTGCCTGGGCCCCCACATGTGAGACCCTGAAAAATCTGGCTCCTGTCTCCGGATTGTCTCACCTTCAGTTGCTGCAGTCCTTTAGGGAGTTAATCAGCCATTGAAAGATCTCTGTCTCTCTGCCTCTCTCTGTAATTCTGCCTTCCAAATAAATAAATCTTTAAAAAATCGATTATTCATGATAAAATTTTTAGCACTAAGGCTAAGAGAAATTTCATTAATTAGATATAGAACATGTACACTAAGTCTACAGCCCACATTACACTAAATCATGAAGGAAGGAAAGCCTTCCCTCAAGACAAATTACAATGATATTTTCTCCTTTTTCAGGATAGTATTAAAATTCTAACCGGCACACTAAGGCAAAAGAAAAAAAAAAAAAAAAAGGACTGGAAAGGAAGATAAAGCAATATACTATTTGCAAATACAACGATTATTTCCACAAAATCAAAAGAATTTACAGAAGCCTGCTGAATTTAATATTTCAGTTTAAGTTTGCAGAATACGATATAAACATATAAAATATTGTGCTTCTATAAACTAGCCTTTAGGTGCCAGAGCTGTGGTATAGAGGATAAAGCCACCACTTGAAGTTTTGGCATCCCATATTGACTCTAGTTCGAGACCTGGCTGCTCCACTTATGATCCAGCTCTCTGCTATGGCCCGGGAAAGCAGTAGAAGATGGCCAAAGTCCTTGGGCCCCTGCACCTGTGTGGGACACCTGGAAGAAGCTCTTGGCTCCTGGCTTCAGACTGGTGCAGTTCATGCCTTTGTGGCCAGTTGGGGAGTGAACCAGTGGATGGAAGATCTCTCTCTCTCTCTCTCTCTCTCTCTCTACCTCTCCTTCTCTCTCTGTGTAACTCTGACTTTTAAATAAATAAATAAATCTTTAAAAAATAATAAAATAAAAGAAACTAGCCTTTAATCTGTGGATATCAAATCTAAAAAATACCATTTAAAAATAATAATTGACCATCTGCATACATTACACAACAGTGGTGAAAGGAATTGAAGAATATCCAAGACAATGGTAAGGCACACTGAGTTCAATGACTGGAAAACCTGTCAAAATAATGACGTCAGTTCTTCCTAAATTTATATATAGATTTAATACAATTTCTATCAAAATCTCAGAAGGACTCTTTGTAGTCTTACACAAACATTCTAACATATACATGGAAAGTTAAAAGACCTACAATAGCCAGAAAAGGTTTGAAGACAGAATAAAATGGGAGAAATTCATTAATGGTTCATTTAATTTATTTATTTGAAACTCATTTTTTTCTGTCTATCCATAATAATTACCCCAGCACTAATGTTGAAAAAGCTATGCTTCCTCCATAACTACTCATTAAATCACATTTGTTTCTTTGCAAAAAAAAATCATTTTTGTGATATCATTGTGAGAAGTGTTGATGATGTCACGTTATTAGTTAACAGGATATAATAACTCATAAATACTGAGTTTGTGTGTGTCCATAGTCATTTCAATGATTAAATTTTTGATAGTAAATTAATGTAGCTGGTTCCATACACAGGAAATGCGAAAAAAGTTAGAAAGGAAAAACAATTATACTGTAAAATATTAACATAAAATATGCTACAGATGATTCACATGAGAACATGAATCAAATGAAAATTCAGATAAATCATACCAGAGACTACCTGACTGATTTTCTCATCCTGAGGGAATGATCAAGGGTTTTAAGAGAAATTTTGTGGAGATTATACTCTTTAAGTATTAAAATTAGAAAGTCGAGATGAATAAAGTTAATTACTTTTATACAAAGAAAGTTAAAACTATGCAATTTACAACTGAAAAAGAGGCACTATTTATCAACTCCAGCAGATTAGATAATATTATACATAACTATAAAGTACTTTAATAAGTTGTAATCTAGTTACCAAGCAAGCAAATTTCTAAACAAATTGTAAAATTCACGTTAGAAATTAGTCTCAAAAATTATTTGTTGCTTTGAAGCAATTATTCTGGGTAGTTCAAAATATTTCAATTGTTATTTCATTTTAGTGTGATATGCTTCCTCCTATTTTAATGGCCATGATAACATAGTGCTTCAAATCTGCAACATTCACATTCTGATTAAAAGTAATTTATTAAGACAAATTATTCCAATATAAATTAGAAATTTCTCTTAAGTTCTTATACTTTTTCAATATTCAATAAATGACTATGCTAGCAGATCCTGTTTAAAAGTGGCAACAACATCCACATACTCATTAAAATTATTTTAATGAAACCATCTTAGGCAATTCCAAAACAACAGCTAATTGTCTCTGTAATTAATGTCCTTAATGAATCTAGTTAGTCTTTAATTTTCAATAATGAATAACAAATTTTCAAACATTTGCTCATAATGAAAGTTATTCCCTTGAGCTTATAGCTTCCTGATGAAGGTAACCAAAGCTCTTTAATTCATTCTCTGAGGAGAGTAAACAGCAAATATCTGGGGAGACTCACCTGCTATTGTAAATCACTTGTTTTGACACAATATCATCTCAAGTCACTATTGCTCTGTAAATTCTCATGTGTGGTTTGTGCTAATATGAATAACCAGTTATTGTAAGACAGTACAGTCAGCATATTTAATTGAATGCATAAACATTCTGAAAATCAAGCTAAACAGAATATCAATAAATGCCTAAATTTGAATCAATGTTAAATGTCTCATTTCACTCTGTTGAATTATATGTCTTTTTTGATCTTACTTTTATAAAGCACTATTCATTTATTGACTCATGAAAATTTTAAAATATTAAGTCAATTTGGCTATGCTTGAATTATACCTCTTGATGTAACAGGAAACGGGAACTGGCATCCCTAATGAAAGGGCTGAACAATTAATGAGTAACACCTTTTTATTACGTAAGTTTGAGACTTTGCCTAAGTAGGGTATGTGTGATCTCATTTGCAAACTACAGTATGTAATTCCATTCTATAGTTATCATTTGGAACTAAGAAGCCTGTACAATAAATATATAGTCAAGAAATTGGAGCCACATTTGATACAGCAATTAATACACTGCTTGGAACTCTTACATTACACTGTCCACATTACAAGTCCAATTATAGCATTGCTGCCAATATGCACCCTGTGGGGCAGTAGCTGATGAGTCCCTGAATGTGATTGATAGTCCTGAATCTACATCTCCCCCATTCTTTCCTGACATCAGGAAAACGAAAACACAGAGGTGCTGTGCACCTGGAGAGCCTCATGTACCCAAAGTTTGCCCCAGATCCAAATCAGGGAGACATCCCGTGCCTCCCAGTCCCAATTAACTGCCACAGCTATAAATCAGGCAGCCCCGGAGACTGCCAGTTTCCGGGTACCTGGTATCCTCTCTAGCAGCTGCATTCCACATCCCACATCCCTTTGTTCGGCTGCTCTAACTCATCTCCCACCTATCCCCCTCCTCCTTTAACACAAAGCCCCAGCATTACACAGGAGCCCGAGCTCCTCTCCCTCTGAGGCTGCTATGGCAGTTCTTCACCCTAATAAAACTCTTTCTTTGCTCAGCATGGTCTTCGTTGTTGTTTTTGGTCGTAGTCAAAAACCCTAACACTGATACCCACATGGAAGTCCTGGATTATGTTCTCAGTTCACAGCTTTGGCCTGGTCCAGGCCTGGATAGTGCAGATATTAGGAAAATAAATTGGGGGACAGAATGTCTTTCTCTTTTTTCTTCTCCATCTCCTTCTACTTTTCTTGTTCTTTGGCTTCTCTGTTCTCTCTCTCACTCTCTCCCCCTGCCACACCTGGAACAAGGACATAAGCCTCAGCCATTTCCCCTCATTGCCCAAAAGAGATAAACTTTGGAATGTATTCCTTGCCTTTGAAACTCAACTGGGTCTCACAGCCTATTGCCTTCATACCCCATCCCCACAGCCACCCAAAAGACCAGTTGCTCTGAACACTTGAAAGACCAGTTTCAGGAATTCTCCTCCGCCTGCTGCCCCCTACCCCACCCTTATCCCCAGCCCTTATAAAGGCTGGGGCCTTTTGCCATATGTTCCATCATAGGCATAAGGGCAATTGGTCAACTACCTCTACAGATGTACAGATTTATTTTCTCTGAATAAATTTGGTCTGGCTATAAATTCGTACACTGCCTCCTCTCTATTCTGTGCATCTTTTCCTAACATTTTGGTGCCCTGTGTGAGTAGGCACCAATCTGCAACTCTTTTCCTAAAAGTATGTGTGTATATATATATATATATATATACACATATTAATAAGTTTTCAAATAAATTTAAAGACAAATAATAAAATTAAGTAGGGTGCTAAAATAAAATCAATATTTAATGTTTTATGGGTGATAAAATAATTAAATAGATTTGATTATTATTATTTATGGGCATTTTCAAAATATTTTTACTGTTTCAATATGATAAACTGATAAATACATTTTATGTATCAAAAATCACATATAAATTTTAACCAATTTAAGAGATTGTAAAACTTAAGAGATTTCAAAAATTGTGTTTACTTATATACATATATTTCCCCTTGGGGAATTTTTTAAATTAATTTATTTATTTGAAAGGCAAAAAGAGTCTGGCGCCGCGGCTCATTAGGCTAATCCTTCGCCTGCGGCGCCGGCACCCCGGGTTCTAGTCCTGGTTGGGGCGCCGGTTCTATCCCAGTTGCTCCTCTTCCAGTCCAGCTCTCTGCTGTGGCCCGAGAGTTTAGCGGAGGATGGTCCAGGTCCTTGGGCCCTGCACCCGCATGGGAGACCAGGAGGAAGCACCTGGCTTCTGGCTTTGGATCAGCGCAGCGCGTTGGCTGCAATGCGCCGGCCGTGCAGCCACTTGGGGAGTGAACCAACAGAAAAAGGAAGACCTTTCTCTCTGTCTCTCTGTCTCCCTCTCGCACTGTCTAACTCTGCCTGTCAAAAAAAAAAAAAAAAAAGAAAGAAAGAAAGAAAGAAAGGAAAGAAAGAAAGAATTCATTTTAGTGACATTTTTAGAATAAGAGGCTTGAAATACCTTAATTCCTCCCCTTCACCAAAAGCTAGTTTGGTATTTGGGTTAAACCAGACCAAGTGGAGTCTTAACAAAAATATGTTGAATCTGTCCACAAAGATGATTAACTGTGGGGCAGGGAGTTGGAAGAGAACATGCTTCTATAGATTGAGTTTGCCCTTATGATATGCTTAAGCCATTAAATCCTAAGAGAATCCATTCTCCAAAAGGAAAAATATTAAATACTGGCTTGCAGAAGTGGGAAGACAGAAGACAAAGGAGAGAAAGAGAGAAAAGCTTCACAGAGATTTACATTACAGTGGTCACTTCCCTGTGTCCTACTTCTGAAGGATTCTGTAGGCACTCTTACATTTCACAATTTTGCTTCAGCTTCAAAGACTGTGTTTTTATGTCTGACAAACATTCTTTTTTTGAAAAATAATTCATTTCTGATAGATATTATATGCACATATTGCTGTATGTCTCTCTTTCCTCTCTCTCATAATTTTTCCTTTCCCTGTGTATTCCCCTCTACTTCTCTGTCTCTCTCAGTCTTACTCTCTCTCTCTCTCTCTCTGAAATTAGCAAAGACCATCTAGAGTGATAATATCAAAGTTTTACTGCTACTCCTGGTTAAAAATCATAGTTCTATATTCTTAAATAGGCAGACCATTAAATAATAGTAGATGCTAATCTCACAAAAATGATAAATCACCTAGAATTCAGACATGTATTTTAGAAGGACCACAAAAATGTTTTAAATGTATTTATGATTTTTGGAATTTTAATAAATTAATACAAAACATAAAATATCTATACAAATTGTATATTAATATTTTAAAATTAGGCTAACTTTACAATTATTTAAGGTTTTAGAAACATTGCACATAAAATGAATGCTGAAAAAAGTAAATTGAAAATATGCGTTTGATATGTGTCAGTATCTTATTTTGGTCTTTAATACTTGTTAAAAATATTACAAAATCTTGCAGACACTACTGTGGTGGAAGAGGAAGTATGTTCAGAAGAATCTGTAGAGTACAAGTATTATTTTATTCACAATTCTTGGCTCCTGGAACTAAGCATTAACCACAGTCTCCAATGTGCTATGTAATTCCTATGAGAACATTACAAAGAAGAAATCTGTACTTTGATCATTTTCTTTCTTTACAATGTAAGTTGCTTAGTATGCACAAAGGAAAGCAACTGCTTCCAAACAGAACCCTTATAATATTTCTATAGTATCCCTACAGAACTTGACTTTGAACAAAGTAATAAATCACTTTCTCTTTCTTTCCAAGAAGATTTTTCTCTTCTTAAACTGGTAGTATAAATGCCAGTGGTGTTATTTTTCATTTTGTCCAGTTTACCCAAAATGGAGAATGAAAATTCCTTTCTTTTTATGAAACATCAATATGTTAATCTAAAACAGAATCTCAACTAAACATTTTGATGAAGAAGGATATTTGTTGCATCAGAGGTATGTTTTTAAAGTTGTTCCTTTCATTCAAAGAAAATGATCATTAATACTTAAAACAGGATAAAACAAGCAAAATATGTAGTTTTTTTCTTAATATGAACACTGTATTTTTAAGTAACAAACTGTTGTCATAAAATTTTTCAATATGCATTTAAGCTTAGATTATTTAATTTTTTGATTCTTTGAATTATAGTAGAGAAACAAAATCTTCAATAAATATGCAATGGCCACTTTATTAACTGAATTAATTCCTCTGTTCCCATGTTCACATATTCATTTGTCACATTTTTCTGAGCATTTATCTTATACCAGGGAATATAATAAATGCTAGAGACAGAGTAAAGATAAAATTATATCAAGATAATACTGTGTTAACCAAGCATTCTTTTATATACCAGGCTCTCTAAGTTAACCTTGACTGAGAAATCTAAAAGCAATGAGAAGAGCATTAAGAGATAAGAGATATCAAACTTACTGTGCCATTTAGTCATTGAGTCTTAAAAAATCTTTGATCTAACTCTGTCTGTTCTTTGCTCTGTAACTGTGCCTTCAAACAAATAAATTGATAATGGAACACTGATGAGACATTACTTTAGTAATCAAGGATCATAGAAACTAATGGGTAATTAAAACTGTTCTTCAGAAACTCCAGATATGCTAATGCATATTGGCTCTTGCATTATTTTTTTAAAAGATTTATTTATTTATTTGAAAGGCAGAATTACAGAAAGGCAGAGAGAGTGATAGAGGTCTTCCATTCATTGGTTCATTCCCCTGCTGGCCGCAATGGCCGGAGCTGTGATGATTCAAAGCAAGGACCCAGGAGCTTCTTCTAGGTCTCCCATATGGGTACAGGGGCCCAAGGACTTGGGCCATCCTCTGCTGCTTTCCCAGGCCTTGGAAGGAGCTGGATCAGAAGTGGAGCAGCCAGGACTCCAACAGGCACCCACCTTGCCACAGCACCAGCCTCTCTTGCATTCATTTTTGAGTGTGCTGTGTTATGTTTCAAAATCAGATGAAAAAGAGAACAAGGGAATATCTAATTTTTCATTTTTAATTCCTGTCT
Organism: Lepus europaeus; assembly: GCF_033115175.1. NCBI lineage: Eukaryota > Metazoa > Chordata > Mammalia > Lagomorpha > Leporidae > Lepus > Lepus europaeus. The sequence goes on along the minus strand of NC_084832.1, from coordinate 49,770,075 downwards.
TACGTTTCCTAACATAAATCATGCGCACACACACAAACACACACACTCAAAGGAATGCCATAATAATAGTACATTTTTATATTTAAATAATCTCTTTAAATAAGAGTTACTTTTTATGTGTAGCATGTTGAAGTAACAATATAAAAATAATGTGAATATTAACCATGCATTAAATTGAATAAATTGAGTTTTGAACACTGTCTACTAAGCAAATGGTGCATATATCCTACTATACTATAAGAACTATGTGTAAAGATGATATAAAAAGGTAAAAAAACTGAATTTTGAATTATACTACAAAGAAGAAAGCAAAAAACTTTAACTTGTATGCAGAGACCTAATTTATAATTTTGAGGAACTGATTTCAATGTGCAATTATACAATTTTGACAATTAAAATAATTTACTTTGATTTGTCAAGTAAAATAAATTAAATACCAGCATTAAAATACCAGTTACTATTGAATTTACATTTTAGATGTTCTTCGTAATTGAAAATGAATACATTATGAATTTGTCCACAATATAAATATTCAAAATTATGTTTTATATTAGAACCCATTATACTCATTTGAGGACTCAGTAGACTGAATGAAAATTTATATGTAGTTCATTTATTTCAGGACATTGTATTGCAACATTTTACATAAATAAAAGATCATATGTTAAATATTTATACAAGATCATATTTGGAATAAATCCATCATACCTTTTCTCATTCAAAGGGCCAAACAAAATATTCTGAAATGTGTAGAACCTGCAAGTCTTCCATTATAAGACACTCCTCAGCAGATGTGAAAATCCACTTTTTTTCCATGTAGAACATATAGTCCTAGAACCATTTCCTTCATATTGTGTAAAGTGAATATATCAGACCCCTATTTTTCTATGTTCCTCTATTTAATTCTATTGAATAAAGAGTTATTTTTCACTTTATAGTTTGAGAATTCAACTGTGTCATATTCTCGAACTTGTTGTAGAGGTGACAGAGAACACTGAATCCATACCATACCACCTGTAATACACTAACATTTAATATATGTTTTCTGTTGCCAAGAATCATTGCAAAATTATGTATGATTAAAACTTTTAGGGCCGGCGCCGTGGCTCACTAGGCTAATCCTCCGCCTTGCGGCGCTGGCACACCGGGTTCTAGTCCCGGTCGGGGCACCGGATTCTGTCCCGGTTGCCCCTCTTCCAGGCCAGCTCTCTGCTGTGGCCCGGGAGTGCAGTGGAGGATGGCCCAAGTGCTTGGGCCCTGCACCCCATGGGAGACCAGGAGAAGCACCTGGCTCCTGCCATCGGATCAGCACGGTGCGCAGGCCGCAGTGCGCCTACCATGGCGGCCATTGGAGGGTGAACCAACGGCAAAAGGAAGACCTTTCTCTCTGTCTCTCTCTCACTGTCCACTCTGCCTGTCAAAAAAAAAAAAAATTAAAACTTTTAGAGCCAGAAAAGTACATAGATTAACATAGATTATATAAACATGTCTGCAATGAAAGGTACTATGCTAACGTGCCAGGAAAATTAAGATGATGAATTTCCTATAATGTATTTTTTTTATTTTTATTTTTGACAGGCAGAGTGGACAGTGAGAGAGAGACAGAGAGAAAGGTCTTCCTTTTGCCGTTGGTTCACCCTCCAATGGCCACCGCGGCTGGCGCGCTGCGGCCGGCGCACCGCGCTGTTCTGATGGCAGGAGCCAGGTGCTTCTCCTGGTCTCCCATGGGGTGCAGAGCCCAAGGACTTGGGCCATCCTCCACTGCACTCCCTGGCCACAGCAGAGAGCTGGACTGGAAGAGGGGCAACCGGGACAGGATTGGTGCCCCGACCGGGACTAGAACCCGGTGTGCCGGTGCCGCAAGGCGGAGGATTAGCCTGTTGAGCCACGGCGCCGGCCTGATTTCCTATAATGTATTTTGACATGCTTTACTCATTGAAACTGTGTCATCATAGTTATTTCTGTTAAGTATGGTGCCAACCCAAATATATTCTATTTACAGATATTTTAGTAATATGTGTGGTTTTGTAGATATTGTTGGCTAATAAAATATTTGCATGGGGATGTATTATAATGTAATTTTATAATATTTTATCATTTTTATAGTCTATACAAGTGGTACCTGACACAACTTGGAAACTAAGGAATTCATTACCAGTGTTATTAAAATACACTTTGGTCATAAAATTTATACATAATTTGCCAGGTGATAATGGAGTGAACTTGAGAAGAATCTAGAAATGAAGAAAAATAGAAGCAAGGGTTCCTAATCAATGAATGGTAGATAACACCAAGGTAATGAGTTTAATTTATGGCTGCCGGTTTGAGTTCTGACTGCTCCACTTCCAATCCAGCTCTCTGCTATGGCCTGGGAAAGCAGTAGAAGATGGCCCAAGTCCTTGGGTCCCTTCATCCACATGGGAGACCCGGAAGAAGCTCCTGACTCCTGGAGCAGCTCTGGCTCATGTGGCCAATTGGGGAGTGAACCAGAGGACAGAAGACTCTCTCGCTCGCTCGCTCTCTCTCTTTCAGCCTCTCTGCCTCTGTGTAACTCTGTTTCAAATAATTAAATAAATAAATCTGTATATATAAGGCTATAAGGATATCAGAAAAAGTAGCCTCCAGAGTAAATAAAATTATAAGAATTATTGGAAGATATTGTGCTATGATCAAAAAGAAAATCCTTCAAGAATCTATACCTCTCCTAAGTGTTTATGCACTAAAAATCAGAGCTTCAAAATATGGAATGAATTGGTAGGGAGATACATATAAAAAGAGAAAGAGTGAAAAAGTGAAAGAATTCATTGGCTGCTGAATATATGTATAAACAAATTAGGGATTTAAAAAAATAAGTACTGATAGTAACTGAACATTCAAATACTTGTTTTTCATAGTGCTTTCACTACATGGTGCTGTTGTTATTTTGTTCTGCATAGTCAATAGTTTTTAAGAAAAATAAAAGCAAAGAAACATTTTTAAAGATTTTCACTGTTAAGCTGTCTTCTGATTTATAGTGGTTGCAAAATTCCTGGGCAATTAGAATGCCTTTTTTTTTTTAGTAAAGGAACCGACTTCAGAAAATGATATGAAAGAAATGCTTTCAAGACCTAAAAACAGTGGCCACATGGAACAAAAGAATGAAATGTGAAGATTCTGTATGATGTTCAGTTCCAAGTTCTATTGTTTTGTAGCTCAATAGTTCAAACGTGATGAGCCACTTGTTACTAAAGAATAAAGAGCTTACATTTTCACAACCAAAGAATCAAATTGCTCTTCTTTCAAAACTACTGTAAGGGATTAAAGATTTGGTATTTCTAAAACTAAATACAATACTTTAGCAACATCCTAAGTTCTGGCAGCAGTTATGTGTTGTGAGCTATGACTATACTTAAAAGACTTCTGTTATTTTAATTTTAACATTAATTCTTAATTTTTGACACACATCATTTACACATATTTGTGGGGCTCAGTAGGGTAATTCAATATATGTATACAAATTATTAGCAATTAAATCATGATATCCACCATTTCCACATTATTTTTTTGTTTCGAGTCTTCAAATTGCTATCTTCTCATTTTTTAAAAAAATCTATAATAGGTTGCTATAAGCTTATAGTCATCCCACTGTGCTGATAACTAGAACTTTCTTCACCTATATAAATGTATTTTGGGACATCATTCAACTTCCCTACTACTCTACTCTCTTTCAAATAAACTTCTTAAGCTTTTACAAATAGGTGAGAACATACAGTATTAGATTTTTTGAGCCTTGCTTATTTCCCTTCACATGAATTTCAGTTCCATTTATGTTGCCCATGACAAGATTTCATCCTTTCTATATCTGAATAATATTCCATTGAGTATACATGCCACATTTTCTTTATACATCTGTTGATAGACACTTTTATGTATTATATATATTGGCTTTGGTGAATAGTACCGCAATAAGTGTGAAAGTACAAATACCTCTTCAATATATTGATTTTTTTTCTTTTGGACATATATATATAAAAATGGGTGAGTTAGATCTTATGATAGATCAATTTTGCTTAACTTTGATCTTCTGTAAAATAATTATTATTTATTTTCTTTATTTTACCTGATTTAAGTTTTGCTACTTGTCATCCCAAAAAATTCTACGAAAAAAAAGCTACCATACATTCTGTCATAAATATATGGCCAACTCTCTTACAAACTATAGCACAACTTCATATAAACTCATGTACTTATAATTATACTGTAATATGTCTACATTTATTATAACATTTATTAATATATTTAGCAAAGTAACTTCATAGGAAAACTATTTAAGTTACAACATTAATTTGATATCTATCTTAGAATAAATTAAGTAGTCTCTCATTCATAAACTCTTATGTATGTATGAGTACCTAAATAGTGTGACATATTAGACTATGTTATGAGAATATATAACAATACAAGACATCCATGGTTACTGTCATGATATTTCTATTTGAAGAGATTACTCTAAACTTTAAAGTAGGCCAGCACCATGGCTCACTTGGCTAATCCTCTGCCTGCGGCGCCGGCACCCCAGGTTCTAGTCCTGGTTAAAGCACCGGATTCTGTCCTGGTTGCTGCTCTTTCAGTCCAGCTCTCTGCTGTGGCCTGGGAAGGCAGTGGAGGATGGCCCAAGTCCTTGGGCCCTGCAGCTGCATGGCAGACCAGGAGGAAGCACCTGGCTCCTTGCTTCAGATGGGTGCAGCACACCAGCCGTAGCGGCCATTTGGGAAGTGAACCAACAGAAGGAAGACCTTTCTGTCTCTTTCTCTCATTGTCTAACTTTGCCTGTCAAAAAAAAAAAAAAAAACAAAACCCCTTGAAAGTAAATGAAACATTTATTGTACTCTGTATAAAATAAATTCAAAGAATTAGCAAACAATTAGCTATTAATATAAAATATTTTAAGTTAGAAAATAAGATTAATATTCCGTTACATATGTCAAAGGAGAAATATCATTAATAGATGAATTTCTAATTGGTAATAAAAATGTATATGTATAATTCATAAGAAAAAATTACAATTTTTTGGATCTTTGAAAATAGTCTAGTGGTTATTCACTAATTCTCTCAGAGACTATAACACTATGTCTTCTGCTGTCCAATCCTTGCAAGAAGTTACCTTATATATTTTGTTCAGTTCAATACTTGTGTATACAAGGAGGGTTTTTCCAATATCAATTTTTCCATTATGATCAGAATTAGTAGGCTAAATAACTAAATAAATAAATAAAATTTAAGAATAAATAAAATATAAAGGTGCTGGCATTGTGGCATAGTGGGTTAAGCTGCCACCTGCAATGCAAACAGCCCATATGAACACCAGTTCGAGTCCCTGATGCTCCTCTTCTTATCAAGGTTTCTGCTAATGCTCCTGGGAAATCAGCAGAGGATGGCTTGGGCCCCAGCACTCATGTGAGAGATGTGGATTTCGGGAGTGAACCAATGGATGAAAGATCTCTCTCTCTCTTTCTTTCTCTCTCTCTCTCTCTCTGTATGTGTGTGTATCCCCATCTCTTTGCCTTACAAATAATAAATTTTAAAAAATCTTTAAAAAGTAGTGACCGCTGTCTTTTTTATCATATAATAAAGGTTTATATGACATTATCTGGTAGAATAAAAGTGTTCATTATTTTAAAATAGTTTAAAACTACTGGGCCGGCGCTGCGGCTCACTAGGCTAATCCTCCACCTGCGGCGCCAGCACACCAGGTTCTAGTCCCGGTCGAGGTGCCGGATTCTGTCCCAGTTGCTCCTCTTCCAGTCCAACTCTCTGCTGTGGCTTGGGAACGCAGTGTAGGATGGCCCAAGTCATTGGGCCCTGCACCCGCATGGGAGACCAGAAGCACCTGGCTCGTGGCTTCAGATCAGGGTGGTGCATCGGCCACAGCGCGCTGGCTACAGCGGCCATTGGGGGGTGAACCAATGGAAAAGGAAGACCTTTCTCTGTCTCTCTCTCTCACTGTCCATTCTGCCAGTCAAAAAAAAAAAAAAATACTACTGAGTAGAACTGAGGATTCCTTGTGATTCTGGAAATGTAAGATTGCACAAGATATGTTTTTCATAGGAAGGTCATCTGGCAAAATATAGATCCTTCGTAACAGAGAGATCATCTGAGAAACTGGAAGTTGCATAGACAAGCAATGATTAGAGTATAAAATCAGAAAGTCGCTGTAGATGTGAAAAGCAACTGAATGCTCACTACTGTAGTGTGAAAATGAAATACACTTTGTCATTTCCAGTGCATTTCAGCTTTTCCACTGTGAAAGACTATGGTGATTCTGAGATTCCTGGAGCAGTGACTGTGTTGTCATAGACCGTTTTAATATAGACCATATATGATTTTTCCCACCCTACTCAATACACTGAGAGTTCTAAAATACCTTTGGGTTCCAATATTGTTAAAAATATTTTCTCTGTCTTGATGCTATTCCATTAGTCTATATATTGCAATTTCTTTTTACAACCTAATTAGAGAAGTAAGATTCACAAAGGCCTGGAAGTCAAATCAATGCAATGAGAACACTGTACTTTGTTTCACTGGGTCAGTTGGGTGAGTCCTGAGAAAAAGTAAGGGAATTATGGTTGAAAGTGCTTCCAGTGACAAATTAACACCCAGAGGATTGGAAATTTAGGTAAGACACTGTACTAAAGTAAGCAAGTAAGCAGGTCAATGAACAGTGCACCAGTAAGGTTGGAGGATAAATGTAGGAATATATTAATCAAATAGGTTCTGAGAAAGTACAGATCAGAGTTCATGATTTTTCCCAATTATCATGATTCTCAATTTAGGGCAGGTATGTAATATGTTATCACTAACAATAAAATTAATACAATAATTTACCTCTTCTTAAAAATATCTTTCAGTGAAGTTTGAGACTCACATTGTTAGAAAAGACTCACAGTTGGGGCCTCATTGTGGCAAAGCAGGTAAAGCCGCCTCCTGTGAAACCAGCATCCCATATGGGTAACCAGTTTGTGTCCTAGCTATACCACTTCTGATCTAGCTCCCTGCTAATGGCATGGGGAAAGCAGCGGGAAATGGCCCAGGCACTTTGGCCCCTGCTACCCATGTGGGAGACCTGGGAGAAGCACTTGGCTCCTGGCATCAGCCTGGCCCAGTGCTTGCCACTGTGGCCATCTGGGGTGTAAACTAGCAGATGGAAGACTTACTCTTTCTCTCTCTCTCTCTCTGACTCTGATTTTCAAAATAAATAAATAAATAAATATTTTAAAAAACGATAAGACTCACATTTGCCTAATAACTTCCACTTACCAGGTACTCATGTAACAAATATGAAATCAATTGAATTATATTTGGTTTCACTCAAAATTTCCGGTTCAGTGCTTCAAAACTATTTTAACCCCAATTATCCTTTCAGATGATAAAGGTTTGTATCTGTTGGGATAAATACTTCATTATTAATAGTTATCAAGCCTGGAAATTTTCTATTGATATGGTATATCACAGGTCTGTCCATTGCTTTAGACTGACTACATTTTTTTATTATTTATTTATTTATTTATTTTATTTGAGAAATAGATTTAGACAGTGAGAGAGAGAGAGAAAAAGGTCTTCCTTCCATTGGTTCACCCCCAAAATGGCCACTAAGCCGATCCAAAGCCAGAAGCCAGATGCTTCCTCCTGGTCTCCGGCTGGAACTACATGGATCTGAAGCCAGGAGCCAGGTGCCTCCTCCTGGTCTCCCACGCGGGTGTGGTCACCCAAGCACTTGGGCCATCCTCCACTGCTTTCCCGGGCCACAGCAGAGAGCTGGACTGGAAGAGGAGCAGCTGGGACTAGAACCTGGTGCCCATATGGGATGCCAGTGCCTCAGGTGGACAATTAGACAAGTGAGCCATGGCACAGGCCCTACATTTTAAAATGTAAAGTGGGTCCCCTGAGCTTTGGTAAGCTTAAGTATATTTTGCTTCCAATGTGTCAAACAAATCCCTGGATATATTGAGGATGTGAAAATAATAAAGGTACACATATATCCAGATAGATATATTTTCCTTGAGAATAAACCACCAGCCATTACCTGCTGTTCACCTTCAGCAGATGGCGCAGTGTCCCACCATTGGTTTCTGTTTCTGAAAGCTACAACATGAATCTCTAGTGGCGATTAGAATAACATTGGTGCTTTATGAATCCATGCTCTTGACTCTTGGCATTGCCCTCATTGCTGCCCAATGGCCATTTCATTTGTGTACCCATTAGGCCATACTCGTAGCTGTCAATCTCAAAGGATTCCTGAGTACAGTTCCTTACCTTAGTCATTTTGGCTGCTTAGTGAACTGGTCCTTTTCGAGATTCACTTTTCAAAAATGTTTCCATTTCAGTTATTTGAAAGACAGAGGGGCAGAGAGAGAGAGAGAGCCGAACCAAGATCTACGGTTCATTGGTTCACTCTCCATACGCTTGCAACAGCCAGGATCGCACCAGACTAAAATCAGGATCCAGGATTTAGGTCCCCATATATAAGTGGCAGGAACACAACTACCTGCACCATCACCAGTTACCTCCCATGGTGCTTATTTGCAGGAAGCTGGAATGGAAGACAGAGCCAGGACTTGAACCCAGGCACTATGGTGTGGGATGTGGGCATCTCAAGCAGTGGCTAAACCATTGTGCCAAAGGCTGGCTTCACAAATGCATTATTGATGATGTGATGCATTCATATATTGGGAATTTTGCTTTAAAATTACTGTATTTGATTTTTATCTAGGACCTTAAATCTAATCCTAGTCATTCAATAATAAGCATATGTTCATACTCTCTTTAGACTGTGCACATAAATTTGATGATCAGGTTGACTGTCTGACGTTATAAATATTACAAAGATTTTTCTATTTCTCTATTATTAAGGCCAACAGCATATTCTGTTATATTACAGTTTTCACTGATTTGGACTAGAAGCCTCACACCAAGACAAATCAATAACAAACCAAAAGCATTTGTTTTCACCTTTAATCTGATCATAAGGTATCTAATGTATCCTCAAAAGCATGGGCTGAGGAAGGTGCTTGGGTACAACAGTGATAGGCAACATAGACTCCTAGGTTTCATCCACACATCTGACTGTACACTCTATCACTTATTGTAATATATTCCAGATTTACAACTTCATTCACATATAAGTGATGGTATGTAGAAAATTCAGACAGTCCATAATTCTGCTATCTACATTATGTCATGGGTGTATAAGTTCACATGGCACTGGAATGAAACTGTGACTATATATTTTGTTTGTCTACCCAAATGTGAACTGCTTATAACTCTTATTTGTAATAATAATTTTAAATAGCATATTATCCAGATCAATGGTCACACTCCCTGTGATTGAGACTATAATAACTTTGCTTAGAAAGATGATTATCATCGACTTATTTGAAATTTATACTACACTTCTTTTGAGCTTGCAGTTGTCTACATTCATCCCTGAGCATCCATCACATTTTCATAGGGGTAAGATTGGTGAATCGAAGTGGTTATGATGGAAACCACTACCCCTATATACATTTTACATTTTTGAAGGTAGCATTCATTCTTTCTAAGCAATCTGGGGTATAGTACTCCTTTTTGTTTTAAGATTTATTTACTTGAAAGTCTGAGTTACACAGCGAGAGGAGAGGCAGAGAGAGAGAGAGAGAGAAAGAGAGAAAGAGGTCTCCCATCTGCTGGTTCATTCCCCAGATGGCCGCAATGGCTGGAGCTGCACTGATCCAAAGCCAGGAGCCAGGAACTTCCTCTGGGTCTCCCACATAGGGCCAGGGGCCCAAGGACTTGGGCCATCTTCTACTGCTTTTCCAGGCCACAGCAGAGAGCTGGATCTGAAGTGAAGTCAGCCGGGACCGGAACCGGTTCCCATGTGGGATGCTGGCACTAAAGGTGGCGGATTTACCTGCTACGCAGATATAGTACTCTTTGAAAATTGCTTCCTTTCCCAGTATATGTAGTTTCTGAAGCCTTCACCCAAATGCTTCATGATACCTCTTCTTTTATGGACTAAAGATAACATTGTGACAAAATGGCAAACCAGGACTCCCTTTATTATCTATCTCCCCTCGCAATTGGCTCAATTTACCCACTTTCTAACAGGGAAGATGCATTCTAACATGACAATATTTGTATCTCTTTGTTTTAGTGGCAATGCAGATTCATTTTCCTTTAACATATCATGGAATCTTTCTATTCTGCTGTTAATATTTTACACATGCAGTGATCAAGTAAAAATGACATAATAAAGGACGAGGATATCCATTTTGTGTATATTATTATCTTGTAATTATCTCCAATACTCTTGAGTGTTATTCAAAACTGATGGCCATTATTAGAATTGTCATCATTTCTCCTGTGATGGCAAAGGAAAACCAATGATGACCCTGAACAATATATTCATATATATATATGTATGTATGCATAGGTATATATACATATATGTATATATTCATAGCCAATATATAAAAAGAATCAATGTCTATTAGATAAAGATCTTGTAGTATATGTATAAATGCTCAAAATTGGATATTCAGATCATATAGTACTTTTATCTTGATTTTTTTGAGAAAGAAGCATTTGTTTTTCCTAGTGGTGACACTGTTTTATATTCTCATTAATGAAGCCTAAAGATTCTAATTTATTTACAAAATTTCAACAACACTTATTATATTTAATTTTTCATTCTTCACAGGAGCCACTCTCAAAGTGTGAAGTCCTATCTCATTGTGTTTTTGGAGTTAGTGATGTTGAGCGTGTTTTCATTTATCTGTTGGTCCTTAGTGTGTCTTCTTGAGAAAGATATCTATTCAAGCTATTTGCCCATTTTTGCATATTGTTACATATTTTTGTTTAGTTTTGCTGTGAATAAGGACTTCCATACATATGTTAGATATTAACTCTGTTTTCTCTTTTTAAATTTTTTAATTAAATTTTTAAAATTTATATAGGGTGAACAAATTTCATGTATTTCATAAACACAGATTTAGGAGCATAGTGATACTTTCCACCCTGCTCTCCTCCCATCAGTATTCCCACCCACCCACCTCCTTCCTTACTTATTCTTTCTTTTGAATTTTACAATAAAATACTTCATTTATTTTATAATCATAAGATTAACCCTCCACTAAGTAAAGAATTCAAAAATAGTAAGAAGAAAAAAGCACTGTTCTTCAACGGTAGAGAAAATGACCATAAAAATAATCAATTCTCAAAATATCAATTTTGCTCATATACATTACATTTCATTGTACTCTATTAGTTACCACAGATCAGGGAAAACATATGGTATGTTTCTTTTTTGAGAGTGGTTTGTTTCACTATGTGTAATAGTTTCCAGTTATATGTATTTTGCTGCAAAAAAACAGGATTTAATTATTTTTAAAGGCCAAAGAGTAATCCATAGCCTATATATAACACATTCTCTATATCTGAACATCAGTTGATGAGCACCTGTGCTGATTCCATATCCTAGCTATTGCAAATTGAGCTGAAATAAACATGGAGGTACATATAACTGTTTCATATTCTGATTTAATTACATTTGGATAAATTCCCAGGAGTGGGATGGTTGGGTCATATGGTAGATTTAATTTCAGATTTCTGAGGCAACTTCATATTGTCTTCTACAATGGCTGTACTAGTTTGCATTCCCACAACAGGGAATTAGGGTACTTTTTTTCCTACATTCTCACCAGCATTTATTTATCTGTTTGCTGTATGTTTATTTATTTTTCCTTTCTGAATAGTAGTCATCCTGACTGGGGTGAGGTGAAAGCTCAGTGTGGTTTTTATTTGCATTTTCCTGATAGACTATGATCCTGAGAATTTTTTCATGTCTCTGTTGGCCATAAATTACATCCTTTGAATATAGCCACTGCCTACAGTGCTGGCATCCCATATGGGTGCTAATTTGAGACCTGCCTGCTCCACTTCTGATCCAGTTCCCTACTAATGTAACTGGGAAAGTAGCCAAAGGTGGTACAAGTCCTTGGACCCCTGCACCCACTTGGAGACACTGAAGAATCTCTGGCTCCAGGCTTAAAGATTGGCCCAGCTCTGGGCATCACAACCATTTTGTGAGTGAACCAGCAGATGGAAGACCTCTTTCTTTCCCTCTCTCACTCTGCCTCTGCCTCTCTATAACTCTGCCTTTCAAATAAATAAATAAATATTAAAAAATGCCTGTTCAAATCTTTCCTTTGCCCATTTCTTAACTGGATTGTTAATATTGTTATTGTAGTAGTGAAGTTTCTTGAACTCTTTATAGATTCTCGATATAAATCTTTTATCAGTTGAGTAGTTTGCAAATATTTTTTTCCCATTCTGTCAGTTGCCTCTTCACTTTGTTGAGAATTCCCTTTGCATGACAGAAACATCTTAGGTTAATGTATCTCATTTGTCTATTTTGACTTTGATTCCCTGGGCTTCTGGGGTCTTTTCCAAGAACTCCTTGCTTTTGCCAATGCCTGTTTATTTATTTTGAGGTAGCGTTACAGACACTGAGAGGGAGACAGAGATGAAGGTCTTCCAACCATTGGTTCACTCCCCCAAATGGCCGCAACAGCCAGAGCTGTGCTGATCCGAAGCCAGGAGCCAGGTGCTACCTCTGGGTCTCCCATGTGGGTGCAGGGTCCCAAGGACTTGAGCCATCTTCTACTGCTTCCCCAGGCCATAGCAGAGAGCTAGATTGGAAGAGAAGCAGACGGGACCAGAAATGGCGCCTATATGGGATGCCGGCTCCACAGGCAGAAGACCAACCAACTGTGCCACCATGCCAGCCCTATGCCAGTGTCTTGCAGAGTTTCCCCAATGTTTTCCTCTAGGAATTTGATGATATTGGGTTATATATTTAGATCCTTGATCCATTTTGAGTTGATTTTTGTATAAGATATAAGTTAGGGCCTTGTTTCATATTTCTTTACATGGAGAACCAGTTTTCCCAGCACCATTTGTTGAAGAGACGGTCCTTTCACAGGGGATTGATTTTAGTTCCTTTGTCAAAGATTAGTTGGCTGTAGATGCATGGATTGATTTCTGGAGTTTCCATTTTGTTCCATTTGTCTATACATCTATTTTTGTGCCAGTACTGGGATGTTTTGATTATAACTGCCATGTAGTATGTCTTGACATCTGATATCTCGATGTCTCTGGCTTTGGATTTGTTAAGATTGTTTTAGACATTTTCACTGTCTTGTATTTCCATACGAATTTTAGTATCATTTTTTCTACTCTGAGAAGAATGTCATTGGTATTTTGATTGGGATCATATTGAATCTTTAAATTATTATCTGTAGTATGGACATTTTGATTATATTAATTCTTCCAATCCATAAACAGGGAGGATTTTTCCATTTTTTGTGTGTGTCTTCTGCTATTTCTTTCTTTAATGTTTTGTAATTTTAATTGTAGAGATCTTTTGCCTCCTTGATATTTTTTTTTTATTTTTATTTTTTTGACAGGCAGAGTTAGACAGTGAGAGAGAGAGAGAGAGAGAGAGTTATAGACAATGAGAGAAAGACAGAAAGATCTTCCTTCCAATGGTTCACTCCGCTAATGGCCGCTATGGTCGGTGCTGCTCTGATCCGAAGCTAGGAGCCAGGTACTTCCTCCTGGTCTCCCATGTGGGTGCAGGGACCCAAGCACTTGGGCCATCCTCCACTGCACTCCCGGGCCACAACAGAGAGCTAGGCTGGAAGAGGAACAACTAGGACAGGATCCGGCGCCCCAACCAGGACTAGAACCCTGGGGTGCCAGCACTGCAGATGGAGAATCAGCCAAGTGAGCCATGGCACCAGCCCATCTTTTCCCTCCTTGATTAAATTTTACCAATGTATTTTAAATACTTTGTAGCTATTGTGATTAGATACATACTTTCAAAATATTTGCTACATTTTCAGTTAGCTGCTTCCCATGCTATATGAATTATTTTTATTTTGAGGTAAGCACAACTATTTTTTTTCATACTACCTGAAGTGCTGGTGTGATATTCAAGAAATCATTCTCAAGACCAGTATCAATAAAAACATTTGACCTATGTTTCTTCAGCTAGAATGGATTTTTGTGCAGGGTTTATTTTAAGAAACTGATTCATTCATTTTATGTGGACACCCTGTTTTCTCATCATCATTTGTTGAAGAGACTCTCCTTTGCCAATTGTGCATAATTAGCATTCTTATCAATTATAGATAAGCTAACATATATCTTTGGGTTTATGCCTTGTTTCTATTATGTTACATTGGTCTACATGTATACTTATATGAATAACATTATTTTCATAACTATAGCTTAGTAACACATCTAGAGATCAAGACATGTGATGCTTTATTTCTCCTTCTTCCTTTTCCTTATTGTTTCAGCCATTTTGTGCTCTTTACTTTCCAAATTAATTTTAGGACATTTTTACCCTAAATTTTTGTATAAAAAAAAGGCCATAGGAATTTAGATAGTGATTGTAATATAGATTTGGGCAGAATTGATATTTTAATTACTATAGGTATTCTAATCTACAAACATGAGATTTTTCCTTTTTTGTGCTTTTGATTTCTTTTATCAATATTATTATTATTATTTTTTTTTTTTTGGTTTTCAAATCTTTCACCTTCTGGAATTTATTCCTAACTATCTTATTATTTTTCTTACTATGGTAGATAGGGTTATTTTTAATTTACTTTTTAGATAGTTTTCTATAAGTATATAGAAACATGATTAACTTTCAAATTTTAAATTTTTGTCCTGTGAGTTTACTGAACCTATTACTGATAACAGGTCTTTTCTTTTTAGCAGGGAAGGGGGCTAGAGTTTTACACTTTGCCTCATATAAACTTGTGTCATATGCAAACATAATTTGTCTTGCTTTCTTTTTAATGCTTTTTAATTTTTCTCTTGCCTAATTGCTCCAGCTAGAATTTAATGCTGTGTTGAAGAAAAATAGCAAGGTGAGCATGTATGTCTTGCTTTCTTTCTTAAAAAAAATTATTTGAAAATCAGAGTTACAGAGAAGAGAAAGGGAGAGTAACAGAGAGATAGAGAGAGAGAGAGAGAGAGAGAGAGAGAGAGAGAAAGAGATTTTTTCTACTTCTAGTTCACTCCCCAGAGGGCAACAATGCCTGGCTTGGGCCAAGCTGAAGTCAGGCACCAAGAACTTTTTGCAGGACTCCCATGTGGGTGCAGGGACCCTAGCACTTGGGCCATCTTGCCTTGCTTTTCTCAAGGCCATTAGCAGGTAAATGGATAAGAAATGGGACACAAAGCAGCTCCCAAAAGGGAAGCTAGCATTGCCAGGGGTGGCCTTACCCAATAATTACAATGCTGGCCCCATATGCCTTACTTTTTTCTTGGAGAAAACACTTTCAGCTTTCTACCATCAAGTATGATTTTAGCTATGGGTTTTTTCACATATGGGCTTTATTATATAGTTGAATTTTTTTTTATTGCTTCTGTTTTCTTCTGTTGAATGGGATCAAAAAAGATCATAACTTTATTCTAAATTTTTAAAGGTTTATTTATTTATTTGAAAGTCGTAGTTACCCAGAGAGTGAAGGAGAGGCAGAGGCAGAGAGAGAGAGAGTGAGAGAGAGAGAGAGAGAAAGAGAGGTCTTCCCTCCACTGGTTCACTCCTCAAGTAGCCACAATGGCTGAAGCTGCGCAGATCCAAAGCCAGGAGCCAGGAGCTTACTCTGGGTCTCCAACATGGGTGCATGGGCCCAAGGACTTGGGCCATCTTCTACTGCTTTCTGAGGCCACAGCAAAGAACTGGATCTGAAGAGGAGCAGCCAGAACATGAACCGGTGCCCATATATGATGCTGGCACTACAGGCGGCAGCTTTACCCTCTAAGCCACAGCGATGGCACCTCTAAAGTTTTTAGTTACCTCTTCTATAACTATTGAATGATCACGTGGATTTTATCATTTATTGTTTTAGTTTGTTATTCCAAATTTATTGATTTGTGCATGTTGAAACATTTTTATAATCCAGAGATAAATTTTATTTAATCTCAGTATATAATTCTTAAAATGTGATATTGGTATGAATGTGTTAGTATTGTATGGAAAATACTTACATCTGTATTCATCAGGAATTTTGTCTAAAAGTGTTATTTTTATTAGTGGCTTTCTCCTTATCTTGCCTTGTTATCATGGTGATAGTGGCCTTATAAAATGAATTTGCAAGTATTCTCTCTTTTTGTTCATCTTTTGGAAGAGATTGAGAAGGACTAATCCGTCTTTAATGTTGGTAGAACTTACTAGTAAAAGTTTTTTTTGGGATGTGGGGTTTCTTGTAGCTGATTCAGTCTCTTGACTGTTAATTGTCTACTTACATATCTATTTTGTCATGGTTTAGTTTTGATAGGTTGTTTGATTGTAGGAATTTATCTGCTTTTCTGAGGTTATCTAATTTGCTGGAAAATAATTTTTCATAATAGCCACTTGGGGTCCCTGTTGTTCTTGTGGCATTGTTTGTACTTCCTTCTCTTTCATTGATAATTATTTTTAATTTATTCTTCTCTCTTTTTTCTTAGCCTCAGTAAGGTTCATCTGTATTCTTCATGTTTTCAAAGAAACTTTTACATTGAATTTCTAGTTTGTTTCATTATTTTTTCCTTTATAATTTTTGTCCTTCCTCTGTGTTTGAGATACATTTTTTTTTTTAATGTCCCTATTCCTTGGTGTGTTATGTTAGGTAGTTTCCTTGAGATAATTTCTTCTTTTGCAATGTTAATTTTTTTGTTATAAGCATCATTTTAATGCTACTTCTGCTTCATCCCAAGACGTTTGGAATAGTGCTTTCATTTTCAGTTGTTTTAAATAACTTATATTATCTTTTTTGATTCCTTTTTTGGCCAATTAGTTGTTCCAAGGTGCATTCCTTAGTTTTCATGGATCTGTGAAACTTGCTTGTTTTGCTTCTGCGGTTCTATTCTATTTTCATTCCATGGTAGTTGATAAGGATGTTCAGTATGATTTTATTTTAAATCTGTTAAGACTTATTTTTAATCTATCCTACACAGTTTCCTGTGTGTGCTTGAGTAGAATATGTATTCCTTTGCTGTTCACTGGAATATACTTGATATGTCTATTTGGTCCATTTGGTTGATAGTGTTGTTCATATCCAATGTTTACTTATTGATTTTCTGTCTGCATGCTCTATCCATTATAGAAAGTGTGCTGTTGAAACCTCCTACTCATGTGGTATTTCTGTCTATTTTTCCCTTCAGTCTGTCAACACTTGTTTTATATATAGGTGCACTGATAATGGGTATATATATATATTTATAACTGTTATATCCAAGGTGAATTATCCATTTTATCATTATGTGATATCATTCTTTATCTCTTGAAACAATTTTGACAAGCTTTTTTGTCTGATATATGATTGGGCACTCCTATTTTGGTTACAGTTCTCATTGATCTAATGATTTTCAATTTTGTGTAAATTTAACAACTCTACCTTGTTACTTTAAAAATTTCCAGCTAAGACATAAATGATTGTAAGTAAAAAGAAATTTTAAGAAGGTTGGGAGATCATATGCTACATTAATATTAGAAAACTATGAAATGGTTGGACAAATGGAAAATTATTTTTAAGAATGCACAGTCTATCCAATATCAAGAAGATGAAAGGGTGTATTTAAGAAATAAAAGTCCTCATTACTTCATGGAAGAAAAGATAAAACAATTCAGTGGTCACTACATTAAAAATATAATTCTCTTCTGACTTAAATGCATATATATTTTGTTTAAAATTTAGTTTGATTTTTAATTTGGTATATATCAATGTAAATTAATACCAGTAAAAACTGGCAGGTGCCACTCAGGTTTGCACACTATATAGCATCCCTGACAGTTTTGTCTTCATATGCATTACTGGCATATGTGCATTACATGAGTTTACAACTGCTACAAAAAAACACCCATATTCTGTATAAATTAATATCATTAAGAAAAATGTTCTTATTTATAGGTAGATGTGATGCTTGCTCTTAATAATTTCAATTATACATAAATATTTATAATGTTCTAGTAAACTCTCTTGTTTCTATATATTTCTGCATGCCAGTACTATACCAACACTATATTGTATCTCCTTAGAGAAAAAAAATTCTGATTATTATCAGTTTTTTTTAATTTTAGCATATTGACAAATAAATCAGTACTTAATAAATGAATTATTTAAAAGAAGAATGAATGAAATTCCAGTTGTGGCACCACCTTTCTCTTTTATAATTTCCTTAAACTTTCTAGTGGTACATGATTACTTTAAATGGGTTTTCATAGTAGAGTGAAAATTGTTTAGTATGATGAAGGAAATCATAAAACTACAGTTTAAAATAGAAAGAAACTAAATATTCATTTCAAAACAGTAGCAACAATCAAGTTGTCAAATATATTCTCATGCATTGTTAAAGTGGATGATACACAGCATTTTCCATGCGAGAATTGCAAACTGTGTTGTTTCTTTTTTTCTGATCTACCTTTGTACTATCTCTTTTTCACATTTTCTAACCCAGAGCAACATATTTTTTGTTGACTGAATTGATACTTATTTTCTTGAATCATTTATGAGACAAAGAAGTTGAACGCATGGCATATTAAAATCCTTTTGTGAGGTATTTCCAAGAAAGAATGTGTAAAACAATGATGAAAATGATAAAGAAAAATAAAAATCTTCAGATACTCTTATAAACTTGTTTTTAAGAAGGAAAAGTGAATTTTTATGTTAAAATATCAAGAGTCAAAGTACAAGAGAGGTAATGTTATAGTATCATTTAAAAATATTCCAGATGCTTTTGTTTTTTTATTTAAATTTGGTTATTCCTGGATATTGTCACTGGCTAATTCTTTTTTCCATTCTGATTTTTTCTGATCAACTGCAGAATGTCCACACAGATTTTGCAAATCGACAATAGCCAAACATCCTCTAGAGAACTTTAGCTATTACATCCATTGAAAGAAAAAAAATTGCACACCATAAGACAGACAGCAAGAGGAAATACCCAAATCCCCCTTGGTGCCCACATGCCAGCTTTGAAGAAGTTACAGAAAACAGAACTCCATCCATAATCTCAAAGAAGAATTTTGGGTATTACCTCTTGAGGGGGGAATGTTAAGTAGGAAGTCAGTTATGAGCGTATATGTGTGTAACAGGCCTCAAGAGAAGACATCTATGTCCAGCATATGCTGCATCTCAAGGTCATCCCAATGGTGTTTCAGGGGCAGCCTGGTATTCACATCCTGCCGTGCCCTGCCCCCTTCTACCTGATAACATGCCAAGTGGAGGTCTGCACCCCTTCTGCCTGACAATCTTCCACAATCTCCCAGGTGCAGCCTAGTATCTGCATCTAGAACACCCTGCACCCTTCCTCCTATCTGATAACATTTGCATCCAATAAGTCCTTTGTTTCAGACCTTCAAGAGAGAAGTTTTTCTCTTTACATCCAAAAAGCCCTTTGTTCCAAGAGGAGCAGAGGTGGGGAAGCAAGACCCATCTCCTTAAAAACAACCAGACTTCCTGCTCAGCCCTATGTCTCTCTGCTGAGCTGCCCACCTGGTCTGGCCAGGTGTAATCTCTCTACTTAACAATGTAACCTCGTTCCTTCCCCCTCCCACCCCGCACCCAGTCTGAGCGACTGGGCACCCTCTCAGGCTCTGTCTGCCTAGTATCTGCATCTCAAACACCCTGCTCCCTTCCTCCTGTCTGATAATATTTGCATCCATAAAGTCCTTTGTTTCAGACCTTCAAAAAAAAAGTAGATCTAAAGGAAGGGTTGGAGAGTTGGTAGGAGGGTGGATATGGTGAGAAGAATTACTAGATTCCTAAAGCTGTACGTATGAAATGCATGAAGTTTGTATTCTTTAAATAAAAGGTTTCTTTGGGGAAAAAAATAGACCGTCTTGAACCTTCCCCCCAAAAAAGTAGATCTAAGTAGACAGAAGAAAAATTACTGAACTTGAAAATGGGACAATTTAAATAATTCTTTCTGAGAATTGCAAAGAAAAATCATTGCAGAAAATTGAACAGAGCCTCAAGGACCTGTGAAATCCCATCAAGTGTGTCAACATTATGATTATGAGAGAATATTGAGACAAGAGAAAGGATGTGGTAAAATCCACCTAACTCAAAAATGATTGAGATTTGACTTTTCAGTATACCACAATGGGACTTTGGATGGTAGTCAACAGGCAATCAAAAGGTGTTGCAGCAGCAGAAGTCGGTATTTTCTAGATATTGTAGGTTTATGTCATGATTTATGCAGCCAAATTCTCCCTAGATTAAAGTAGTGGCAGCTGTCTCCTGAAAATTACATTTTTGTTTACATCAAGAATGGGTAAGCTTTGCCTGTGTTGGGACAGATAGTAAATATCATTAGCTCATATATCATGTGATTTTTTATTGCAGATATTCAATACTACTATAGTAGGGACAAAACAGACTGTTAAACTATGGTAATGTCATAAAGACAGACAAACAAACCAATGGCGTCCGCACAAAACCCATGTAAATACTGGCAACAGATTTGTGGAAAAGATGCCAAGAATTCACACTGGAAAATGATGGCTTTATAATAAATGATGTTGGAAAAAGTGGAAATATGCATGCCAAAGAACAAAACAGTGCTACCAAAATAACTTAAAATGCAATAAGGACTTAAACAGAGGGCTTTAACTATAAAAGACTTGGAGCAAAAACCTAAGAAAAGCTTCATATTGTTGTACTTGGCAATGATTTCTTAAATATGACACAGAAACCAC
The DNA here is from genome assembly GCF_033115175.1 of Lepus europaeus. NCBI lineage: Eukaryota > Metazoa > Chordata > Mammalia > Lagomorpha > Leporidae > Lepus > Lepus europaeus. The sequence goes on along the minus strand of NC_084832.1, from coordinate 49,749,302 downwards.
GGGCGACAAAAGCAAAAATCGCTAAGTGGGATCATACAACTGAAAACCTGCTGCTTCTGCGCGGAAAAGGAAGCAACAATAATAAAGGAAGATGACAGAACAGGGGAAATATTTGAAAATCATATATCTTATAAGTGGCATTATCAAAAAATACATAAGAAAATTCCTCAAATCATTGTAAAATCCAAATAAATACAAAAAAGAAAGATGACTTGAGCAGATGTTTCTCCAAAATAGACATACACACAATTAATAGATATCTGAAAATATGTTCAATATCATTTTCAAGGAAATGCCAATCAAATGTACAGTGACTTTGCCATTCACATTTGTTAGAATGGCTATTTTAAACATGTTAGTGAGTATAGGAAGTGTTTGTGGGGTCAGCGCTGTAGCGTAGTGGGTAAAGCTGCCGCCTGAGGTACCAGTATCCCATATGAAGCCAGTTCTAGTCCCTGCTGCTACATTTCCGATCCAGCTCTCTGCTATGGCCTGGGAAAGCAATGGAAGATGGCACAAGTCATGGGCTCCCTGCACCCATGTGGGAGACCCAGAGGAAGCTCCTGGCTCCTGGTTTTGGATCAATGCAGCTCTGGCCGTTGCAGCCGACTGGGGAGTGAACCAGTGAATGGAAGACCTCTCTCTCTCTCTCTCTCCTTCTCTCTCTCTCTCTCTCTGCCTCTCCTTCTCTATCTGTATAACTCTAAATTTCAACTAACTAAATAAATAAATCTTAAAAAATGAAGAAGTATTTGTGGGGATATAGATAAATTGATATTCTTATATATTCTTGCAAAAATAGCCACCATGGAAAACAGTAAAAAAGTTCCTTACAATCATTTTAAAAAAAAACTACAAACTGAACTAACAATCTAATCTCTGGATAAATACATTAAAGTATTAAAGTCATTAACTCAATCAGCTTGAGAATATTCCACAATAGTCAAGATATGTAAGTGATCTAACTGTCCTTCAGTGAATGAATGATTAAGGAAAATGTGATATATACATACAACAAGTCAAACTAATAAAATCAGAGAATAGAATGATCGTTACCATGGCTTGGGTAGAGAATAAATGATGAGTTACTGTTCAATTACAAAGTTTCAATCATGTAGTAACATATACAGATCTGCATTATAACCTTGTGTCTCATAGTTAAGCATAGTATATTATGTGTTTAATATTTGTGACAAGAGTAGATCTCAAGGTAATTTTTTTATTATAATAAAAATAATAAATAAAAGGAGTGGTAAAGCTGAGTCATACTATATAATTCTAGTTTTAGCTATCTAAGGACTCTTCATACTGTTTGCTATGATGGTTGTATCAATTTACATTTCACCAACAGTGTATTAGGGTACATTTTTTTTTTACCTCATCCTCACCAGCATTTGTTATTTTTTTTGAATTTTGGATAGTAGCCACTCTAACTAGCCTGGGTTAATACCTTATTGTGGTTTTATTTACATTCCCTGATAGTCATTTGTATTTCAGTTTTGAAAAGTATTTGTCCATATTGTTTGCCCATTTCTTAACTGCATTATTTACTTTGTACTTAATGAGTTTCTTTCTTAAGTTGGATATTAATCCTTTATAAGATTCATAGTTTGCAAATATTCTACCCCTTTCTGTTTTCTTTGCTATAGCATGATTTAGCTATTTTTGCATGCATTGCATGCAACTTTAGTGTCCTATCCAAGAAGTCTTTGTCTAGGTCAATATTTTGTAGTATTTCCTGTTTGCTATAGTAGTCTGAAGGTTTCATATCTTAAATGTAGATCTTTGATTGAACTTAAGTTGATTTTTGTATAGGGTGCAAAGTAGGGTATTCGTTTGAACTTTTGCATGTGGAAAACCATTTTCCCAAAACCATTTTTTGAAGACATTGTCTTTCTCTAAGTAATGTTTGGCACTTGCTTGTCAAAGATAACTTGGTTGTAGATGCAAGGGTTAATTTCTGGGGTTTGTAATCTGTTACATTGGTCTGCATGTATATGTTGGTTTTTGTGCATCTGGGGGATTTCTTGATTCTATAACTTCTAAAGGCCAATTTTATGCCTCTGGATATTGATTTGAGAGAATGTGTTAACTCTCACTCTGGTTAGATTTTGTTGTATAGTTTCTAAATATCTTTATTTGCTAAAACTGCTGACGGTCATATTACAGATTTGGGTTCTCCCTGTAGCTCACTGTGGTCACTTTGATTCCTGTTAGGCAGATCTTCAGCACTCTCTTGAGGGACAGACAAGTGTGGTAAGCTTCTTAGATGTCAGGAGTAGGCCTTGCTGGTGTTGTGGGTGAGCCTAGAACATAGATTCTTGGCCAGTATACAAGTCAGTTACTGTAGTTCCAAAATCAATGTTGGCTCTAGGAGCTGGATTGACTTACAGACTCCTAGCCATTGCCCAGTTCTAGAGCTCTGAAAGTGACCCTCATGCTCTATGGAGGAGTAAGGATCCACATATTTTGCCTGACAGAGTGGCTGGATATGATAGAATGACTTTGGTTCTTTAACAGTTGTCTAAGCTGTCTTGGACTAGTCTCCATGTGTTGTTTACTTGTTTGGGTTGTATGCAGCTATCTCAGGTCTGAATATCAAGTGAGGAGCAGGATCCAAACTCTGGTAGCTTCCGTGGGAGTGGCTGTAGCCCAATACACTAAGCCCCAAAGGGTCCTCTGGGCCTGAGATCCCAATAAGTTGTAGTGTTGTACTATGCTAGGCTCAGCACAAAGAACCTAATGAGTGAGATTTTGCTGGGCTTGTTGAAGCACATGAACTCCAGGGATATGTGCTAGGTGGGGCCATGGAGCTCTGTTCATTGCGCATAAATGATTCAAGTGTTCAGGTGATACCAAAGTTGGGTATGGTGGGCCATCTCTGGCTACTGTCAGTGGGGGATGGGGATGTCAAAGTCAATTGGTATATTCAGAGTCCCTTCACCCACTAAAATTTGCAGTGCACAGTCCAGAGATCCTAATCACTCTGCATAACATCATCAAACCCCTCTATAGGATCCATCCCCATGGGCAGGTATCTCTGATCCTCAGTAGCCAGATTGGGTGGGTACATGTGGACCAAGCTGCAACCTGCAATTTTTCAAATGGTCGTGGGTGAGGAGGCAGTGCAGAACAGCATCGTCTCTGATTCTGAGGGGGCAGGGCTTCTTTTTCCATAGTCCTCTGGGACTTCCTATCCCAGTTGCCCTGTCCACACTGTCCACAATGCAATAGAGAGCACAGTGTGACTGAGTTCTGGAGCCACCATTGTCCTAATGGACCCAGCTGGACCTATGGGGCTCAGTCTGACTTGCTGGCATATAGGACTGTCTTTCCAGGCTGAACTTAAAGCTAATGAGGACTGTGGAATTCTTCCACAGTCGGAGAGATTGGTTCATTTTACTGGCAGGGGTTACAGCACCTTATCCTTTTTTTTTTTTTTTTTTTTCCTCCCAGCAAGATGGCATTCCCAACCAGGAGCAGATAAGGTAGAAGCTGCAGCTGCTGGTGACTACACATGTGTAGCTTCTCTGTCCATGGTTCGTGGAATTTCTGTGCTGTTTAATTGTTACTTTACTGGCTTCCTTTGCATTTGTGAAAGTGGTTTAATTGTTAATAGCTGTTCAAATTGCTGCCTCTGAAGAGAGGATAGCTCGAGTTTCTTACTTACCTGCATTCCTGACCTTCCATATATATTAACTAATGACTTGATATGCTTTTATTAATAGCACAAACATAATTATGCTTTTTATTAAAAAAGCTTATTTACTCATTTGAAAGGTGAACACACAAACATAGGAGAAGCTGTGGGGAAAGGGAGCCAGAGTCACAGATACAGAGAGAGAGGGAGCTGTCTTTCATTCATTGATGTACTCCCCAAATCCCAGCAACAACCAGGGCTGGGCCAGGCCGAAGTCAGGAGTTGTAAACAGTCCAAGTCTGCCACACGGCTGGTAGGGATTCAGGTACTTGAAACATCACCAGCTGATTCCCAGAGTCTATACTAGCAGGAAACTGGATCAGAAGCAGAGTCCAGACTCAGACCAAGGGATATCATAAGAGGTACTTTAATAACTGTGCTAAACTCCCACTCCATTTTTGTTTTTAAAGAACATTTACATTTGAGATAAGAAATGACATTCTTTATAGCACTAGGATGGGGATGACACTGGTGTAGTAAGTTTAAGTCATTTTGGATGCCTGTATCCCATATTGGACTGCCAGTCTGAGGCCTGATTGTTCCATTTTCAATCCAGTTCCATGCTGATGTGCCTGGGGAAGTACTTTGGCCCCTGCTAGCCATGTGGCAAACCCAGAGAGAGTTCCAATCTCCTGGCTTTGGTCTTGTCCATCTCCAGCCACTGTGGCCAACTGGGAAGTAAACTAACCGATGGAAAATGTATCTGTCACCCCTCTCTCTGTCACCCTGCCTTCCAAATAAATAAATATTTAATATATATACATATATATATATACATATAATAAGAATATACTTTAAAGTGCATGGAAATGGAATTAAAAGGTGTTGACTTTTGTGTAAAATTTTTGAAGATTCAATTATTCATTAATTGAGAGGCAGAGTGACATTATCAGGAGGTTGATGTTAGGGGCCAGAGCTGTTACTTGAACCCAGGCACTCCAATACAGTACGCAGGCATCTTAAATGCCTGCAACATTAACTGATGGCCCCTGAAGTCGATGTTAAATCACCTTATGATTTTAATGTTGATGACAGTTGACTATAAGAAATTTTCTCAGATATGAATAAGGTTCTTTGCTGCCTTTTGCTATAAAAACCATCACACTTTTCCATCATTACTTTATCAGGCTTCAGTGGCGTTGTGTTTTTAATAAAAGAATTATAAAAACACATGCATATCATTCTGGCCATGGTAGAAGTTAGTCACAAATCTACTACAATTATACTAGTTATTCTAAAATCAAATGATCTTGATTTCAAGTCTAATGTAGATCTTTAAAGAGATAATAGATGAATTTGTGTATATCCAGGTAGTCATTATTCTGAGGAAAAGGGCTATACATTTTATTAATGAGGCAGATAAAACAGACTAAGATAAAATATGTTATCTGAACTCTATTATCCAATAGCATACCAATGTGTCTCATTTTTTTTTCTTTTTAAATATACTGTTTATTAATTGCCTGGATTGCTTGTTTACAAAGCAGATTCATGTCTTAATCTACCACATGGTGGGCTATAATCTTAATATATGAGGCTGAAACTCAAAGCTTAATAAACTATTCACATGTTATATACACAAAAGTTTTGAATTCAACATAAAAATAAAATGAGGTGCTTTTTTTTTTGTATTTAGCATCATCAACTTCAACAATGTGACAACAAAACATGTTTTTTCAACAGTACCAGTATTTATCCCACATGAATATGAGCTTAGTGCAATAATCATTCAGTACTAATCTGTTTTGATGAAGCCACCTGAGTCACACAAAGTCATTAATAGTTTTGTGAGTATTTGACAGTGTGGAAACTGTCAAACTTGTGTAAACCTCCATAATTTTGGTATTGATTGGTACCCACTGTGAGAATAAATGAGTCATTATAAAACACAATCGTTTAAGAAACAGAGCTCTACAAGGCTTATCTGTCTTTCATCCACAAAAGTCTTAATGCTACTAGGGACACAGGATGATATATTTTGCTTACGTACTTAGTGCAATAAATTTCCTTAAAAACACATAATGGTTAGAGAACATGCATGATACAATGACTGCTAGAAGGTAGGTGTGAAAATATTTCTGTAATATTTATTGACACTAGGTTGACTGGAACTAAAGGACTTCGTGACAAAAATACAATAAACAAGAGAATTACAATAGAATTGGACTGGGACTCATTTTATATAGATGTAGGAAGAGATGTGACTTCATCCAAATCCTTTTCTTGGTACTGGGCTTATTATTATTGCTGTATTGCTGAAAATCTAACAATAAAATATTTGACAGCTAATTATTTAGATTATATAAATGTTTGTTTTGTTTATTCCTGAAAACCTATCTAATGATTGTTCAACAATTCAGAATACCACCTATAAATAACATTTTTACCTATAATATTTTGTATAGTTTGTCTATAGATTTATTCAACATTAAATATAATAATGTGGAAAATGTTTCATTTCATCTGTAGATATACTGTAGTATTTTAACTAACATAAAATTTATGTTTTACCATTTAAAAAATGTATATAATTTATTCAGTGGGAATCAGAGTAATATCCCAATTCTGATAGCAAAGAGTTCTTTGAGTGTTAGACAACATGATATATTCATTGTATGACTTTTCATGTAATAATTTCTTTCCTACATCACATAAAATTCCATTTACTGCTCTGAATGCCTAAAGTTTCAGTTGCATGTCTTCTTTCAAGAATAATGCACCCACTTTCCCATTAAAAATTAAATAATAACATAATGCATACACATCCATATTAATTTTTGAAGAATTGTAGATTGTTTCTTTTTTCTTTCTTAATTATAACATTTTAATTTCTTTTTTTTGTCTTTGGCAATAATATATTTTCAGACATACTTTGTAATCACAGACTCAATGCTCTTCTACACAAGGAATTCTACAGACAAAAGCTAGATAGAACACTGTTTCTTGAAATCATATTATATTAATGAAGAAAGAAATGAAGTCCTATTCTAAATAATGATAATTATAGCTTCAAATAGATATGTCTTGGGGATTTTTTCAAACATTTGACATTAATTCCCCACACATTCAATACACACAAAAAAAGAAAACCGGTCATACACAATATGTAATGGAATAGATCTGGTAGTGTGTTAATAAAACTATCTGTTAATGAGGTAGTGAGCCTGACCTGTGGCCTTTCATTTTATGACCTCTAGATGGTAAATAGATATTGATGAAAAAATGAATATGAAAGAGTTGATACTAACATTTAGAAATCTCTAGTAGCACCAGCATGTATCTGTGGCTGTCCCACTCAATCACTTCAATCATATATTTTATTTCTTCACTACTAGCATAATTACAAAATTGTGTACTTAAAGAAACTCTGAAGAACAGTAAATATTTGAGTACATACGATTAAATTATTGTATGAAATAATGCAATTTAAAAAAAATGAGTTTATTTATTTGAGAGGTAGAGTTACAGATAGAGAGAGGAATAAAAAGAGAGAAAGGACTTCCATATGCTGATTAAATCTCCAAATGGTCACAATTGCCGGAGCTGAGCCAATACGAAGCCGGGAGCCAGGAGCTTCTTCCAGGTCTTCCATGTGGGTGCAGGGGCCCAGGGACTTGGGCCATCTTCCCACTGCTTTCTCAGGCCATAGCAAGGAGCTGGATCAGAAAAGGAGCCGCTGGGATATGAAGCAGCAACCATATGGGATCATGACACCTAAAGCGGAGCATTAGCCCATTATACCACAGCACCAATATATTGGTATCAACTTTTTTTTTTTTTAACTTTTATTCAGTAAATATAATTTCCAAAGTACAGTTTATGGATAACGATGGCTTTTCCCCCACATAACTAACCCTCCCACCCACCCTCCCATCTCCTGCTCCCTCTCCCATTCCATTCACATCAAGATTCATTTTCAATTATCTTCATATACAGAAGATCGACTTAGCATATATATTAAGTAAAGATTTCATCAGTTTGCACCCACACAGAAACACAAAGTGTAAAATACTGTTTCAGTACTAGTTATAGCATCACTTCACATTAGACAACACATTAAGGACAGATCCCACATGAGGAGTAAGTACACAGTGACTCCTGTTGTTGACGTAACAATTTGACACTCTTGTTTATGCGTCAGTAATGCCCCTAGGCTCTAGTCATGAGTTGCCAGGGCTATGGAAGCCTTTAGAGTTCGCTGACTTTGATCTTATTCTGATAGGGTCATAGTCAAAGTGGAAGTTCTCTCCTCCCTTCAGAGAAAGGTATCTCCTTCTTTGATGGCCCTGTTCTTTCCACTGGGATCTCACTCCCAGAGATCTTTCATTTAGGTTTTATTGTTTTTTTTTTTTTTTCTCCAGATTGTCTTGGCTTCCCATGCCGGAAATACTCTCATGGGCTTTTCAGCCAGATCTGACTACCTTAAGGGCTGATTCTGAGGCCAGAGTGCTATTTAGGACATCTGCCATTCTATGAGCCTGCTGTGTATCCTGCTTCCCATGTTGTATCTTTCTCTCCTTTTTAATTCTATCAGTTAGTATTAGCAGACACTAGTCTTGTTTGTGTGATCCCTTTGACTCTTAGACCTATCAGTGTGATCAATTGTGAACTGAAATTGATCACTTGGACTAGTGAGATGGCATTGGTACATGCAACCTTGATGGGATTGTTTCCATATGATTATCTCAATAGACGCAGAGAAAGCATTTGATAAAATACAACACCCTTTCATGATGAAAATTCTAAGCAAACTTGGTATGGAAGGAAAATCCTCAAAACAATCAAAGCAATTTATGAAAAACCCACATCCAGCATCCCATTGAATGGGGAAATGTTGGAAGCATTTCCACTGAGATCTGGTACCAGACAGGGATGCCCACTCTAACCACTGCTATGCAATATAGTTCTGGAAGTTTTAGCCAGAGCTATTAGGCAAGAAGAAGAAATTAAAGAAATACAAATTGGGAAGGAAGAACTCAAACTATCCCTCTTTGCAGATGATAGGATTCTTTATTTAGGGGACCCAAAGAACTCTACTAAGAGGCTACTGGAACTCATTGAAGAGTTTGGCAAAGTAGCAGGATATAAAATCAATGCACAAAAATCAACAGCCTTTGTATACACAGGAAATGCCATGGCTGAGAAAGAACTTCTAAGATCAATCCCATTCACAATAGCTAGAAAACAATCAAATACCTTGGAATAAACTTAACCAAGGATGTTAAAGATCTCTATGATGAAAATTACAAAACCTTAAAGAAAGTAATAAAAGAGGATACCAAAAAATGAAAAAATATTCCATGCTCATGGATGGAAGAATCAATATCATCAAAATGCCCATTCTCCCAAAAGCAATTTATAGATTCAATGTGATACCAATCAAAATACCAAAGACATTCTTCTCAGATCTGGAAAAAATGATGCTGAAATTCATATGGAGACACAGGAGACCTCGAATAGCCAAAGCAATCTTGTACAACAAAAAGAAAGCTGGAGGCATCACAATACCAGACTTCAGGACATACTACAGGGCAGTAGTTATCAAAACAGCATGGTACTGGTACAGAAACAGATGGATAGACCAATAGAACAGAATAGAAAAACCAGAAATCAATCCAAACATCTACAGCCAACTTATATTTGATCAAGGATCCAAAACCCATCCCTGGAATAAGTCCAGTCTATTCAATAAATGGTGCTGGGAAAACTGGATTTCCACATGCAGAAGCATGAAACAAGACCCCTACCTTTCAACTTACACAAAAATCCACTCAACATGGATTAAAGACTTAAATCTACGACCTGAAACCATCAAATTATTAGAGAACATTGGAAAAGCCCTGCAAAATATAGGTATCAGCAAAGACTTCTTTGAAAAGACCCCAGAAGCACAACCAGTCAAAGCCAAAATTAACATTTGGGATTGCATCAAATTGAGAAGTTTCTGTTCTTCAAAAGAAACAGTCAGGAAAGTGAAGAGGCAACCGACAGAATGGGAAAAAATATTTGCAAACTATGCAACAGATAAAGGGTTGATAACCAGAATCTACAAAGAAATCAAGAAACTCCACAACATCAAAAGAAACAACCCACTTAAGAGATGGGCCAAGGACCTCAACAGACATTTTTCCAAAGAGGAAATCCAAATGAAACCTGGTCATTTGCAACAAGATGGAGGAATCTGGAAAACATCATGCTGAGTGAAATAAGCCAGTCCCAATGGGACAAATATCATATGTTCTCCTTGATTGGTGACAACTAACTGAGCACCAAAAGGAAACCTGTGGAAGTGAAATGGACAGTATGAGAAATGGTGACTTGATCAGCCCTTGTCCTGACTGTTGATGTACAATGTAATACTTTATCCCTTTTAGTATTTTTTTTTGTTCTACTTAATACTATTGGTTGAACTCTGTAATTAACACACAATTATTCTTAGGTGTTTAAATTTAACTGAAAAGTGATCTCTGCTAAATATAAGAGTGGGAATAAGAGAGGAAGAAGATGTACAGTTTGGGACATGCTCAATTGTACTTGCCCCAAATGGTGGAGTTAGAAAAGTGCCAGGGGATTCCAATACAATCCCATCAAGGTATTGGTATCAGCTTTGATAATATAAATTTAATAATTTTTAAAATACTACTTTTTCAGTTAGAGGAAATCAAGGTGAATAACTGTAAACCATTCATATGAAAGTATATAGAGTTCAGTGTGGAATCATTTCTATAATATTTCATTTGAAATTATCAGTGAAGAAAAAGTATTTAAACATTGGTTTTAATTCTACTACTGGTACTTGAGAATCATTTCATCTACCCTAGTTAGTTTCCTTATACATAAAATTAATTTTAAATATCTGCTTCATTTTATCTTAGCTAATATCTCCCTTTCTTTTTGCAGTTTTTGAACTTCTATCTTAATCAAAACTAACACAAATTTCAAACTATAGAAATTTAAAGTATAGAAATTTATATATATATATATAATTTTCTGATCATACCTGTTATTTACATCTCAAGTATATACTTTGCTCTCCATTAAATGAGTTAATGTTTAAATCACTGATAAAATGAGTGATAATTTTAATTTTTTTGGATATATAATAGCATGAATCGTAAATAAACCATTTAAACTAAGTAGACCATTACAATTGCACATACTATTCGGTGACAAACAAAACATATCATAACGCCTTTGCAAAACAAATAGAAAATTATGCCACACATTGATTTCATATTGCATATAGTATAAAACACCTCTATCCACATATTTGCTAGTGCAAAAATAAATATATGTGTACTTGCTTTTATGTATATTTGTGTGTATGAGTGTGTTTGCTTTAATTTTATGTGTACTTGTTTTATAATTATGAAGGATATTCACAAGTCTGAAAACTTTTTTTATATAGATACAGAGCAGATTTGAGGAAGCACACAATTAAATTAAAAAAAAAAAAAAGGCAGAACTACTAATCCTCCGCCTTGCGGCGCCGGCACACCGGGTTCTAGTCCCAGTCGGGGCACCGATCCTTGCCCCTCTTCCGGGCCAGCTCTCTGCTGTGGCCAGGGAGTGCAGTGGAGGATGGCCCAAGTCCTTGGGCCCTGCACCCCATGGGAGACCAGGAGAAGCACCTGGCTCCTGCCATCGGAACAGCGCGGTGCGCCGGCCGCAGCGCGCCTACCACGGCGGCCATTGGAGGGTGAACCAATGGCAAAAGGAATACCTTTCTCTCTGTCTCTCTCTTACTGTCCACTCTACCTGTCAAAAAAAAAAAAAAAAAGCCAGAACTAAACACCGGTGCAAGTTATCTTAAGAAAGCAGTTAGCCTGACACAAATTGGGATATTTCTCCTAGAATATTTCAAGTTAAAGTTATGACCAGACCTTACTGAAGGAGAGTCAGACACTGATGTCAGAAGCCAAGTTACATAAAAACTGTTTTAAATATGTAGAGTAATTTTATATAGTTTTCAGTCAAATAAAAACTTCTATTTTATTCTAAAACTACTTTGTGGTGTATGTGCACATATTAAATATACATTTACAAGTTGCATTTATTATCATATTTATGTGAAAATAGAATACAACTAAAAGTTAACTAATTTGCAAGCATCTTCAGGAAAAGTTTAATAAAACTTGGAATTTACTTAATGATTCAATATTATTTTACAATTAGTAGGAAATATTGACTGCATTATAATTGATTGCTCTATCACAATTGACTAAGATTTTGAAGCTTCATGACCAAAGAAGGTTCATGAAGCAGTATATAAGACTGTTGAATTCTAAATGCCTAACAGACTACTCATGTGCATTATGTTCTAAAAGTTAAACTCAAGTTAGTAATAAAAATTTTGGCAACCATCCAATGATCTCAAAAGTATTATCATATTTGCCAGTTATGGGAAAATCAAACCCAAAATACAAAGATACATTTTAATCTCATTGAAATATTATGAATGCATGAGAAGTTTGAAATTCTACCTAAAACTACTAAACTTTACCCTCCTTTTACATATATTTTATTTTTGTTTATCCATTTGTTAAGGTTGGTTTCACCAACTTTAAGTAATTATTCTCATAGAGAATGATTGAGTTGGGCAGCATTTCTATTGGCAATGAATCTGCATTGTAAGAGATAATCAAATGAACTGCCAAATTCAGCAACATTCAAAAGTATCCTTCTTGGTATTATACTTTGATTGCTGATTCATTTATTGCACTATTTCATGCAGTGTAGTTACTCTGAAGTTTGTGATAACTGAGTTATATGCCTTAGTAATAAGTTCTGCTCAAATCATTCCCTTTCTGAAAGTAATTTGTCCTGTTCAGAAGTATGTTATGAATATAAAATATAAAATACATTTTGAAATATAGCAGAATGACTAAAGCTAGATAATGAATGTTATGCACTTATAAAATCCAATTACAAATCCGAGTTCTTTTTCAAAATATTCATGACAAATAAGGATAAAAAAGTCATATAGCTATAAATGAACAATTACTATATCTAATTAGTAGTAAATAACTCACTAAATACTGTGTTGTTTCATGGTTAAAATTATTGAATATTATAGATTTAAAATCCAGTTCGCTTTTATCTAAGCTCTAATAAAAATATTCTATCAGTCCTCTTTTCTTTTGAAAACCACTTTATAATTATATTGTTCTGTATCTCCTATTAAGTTGTAGATAGTATATGTAATTAGCTTGATCAATATAAAAATAGTATGTGAAAGAATTTTGATAACTTATAAAAACAGTGGTACCATTGGACTTTCATTTTTTAGATTAGCCTTATATATTTTATTCAAATGAACAACTGACTAATATCCCATTATATATTTGAAGATTTTCATTAACCAAAGATTCATATAAAAATGTTGGTCATTAAGGCCGGCGCCACGGCTCAATAGGCTAATCCTCCACCTTGCGGCACCGGCACACCGGGTTCTAGTCCCGGTCGGGGCACCGATCCTGTCCCGGTTGCCCCTCTTCCAGGCCAGCTCTCTGCTGTGGCCAGGGAGTGCAGTGGAGGATGGCCCAAGTTCTTGGGCCCTGCACCCCATGGGAGACCAGGAGAAGCACCTGGCTCCTGCCATCGGAACAGCGCGGTGCGCCGGCCGCAGCGTGCCTACCGCGGTGGCCATTGGAGGGTGAACCAACGGCAAAAAGGAAGACCTTTCTTTCTGTCTCTCTCTACTGTCCACTCTGCCTGTCAAAAAAAAAAAAATGTTGGTCACTAAAATTACCTACTTCAACTGCTTTTTTTCGAGTCAGTTTGACAGGATTCTATCTCCTGTCCTACCATTCCATGTAGACACATGCACGCACACATACACACACATATATATACACACATATACCCTTCTTCTGTCTTCACAGTTTTACATACTTCAATGCCATCATACATTTCTCTGACTTCCTAGTGCTTTCTGTTTTATTATTTCTCTAGGATTATTATATTCTAGTCTTTCTTCAGGTTCTTTCTCCTCATCATAGCCATGACAGAAGAATGACACAGAAATTGAGGTTGGAACTAAACAACCAACCATTTTTTTTTTTTTTTACAAAAAAAGCATCAGTAAATATCTAACAATTTGGAGCTGACATTAGGGTACAGCAGGTAATCTGCTGCTTGCTAAGCAGGAATCCTACATTGGATTGCAGGTTCAGGTCCTGAACCTGATAATACAGCTGCGAGGGAAGTAGATGATGGCCTTGATGCTTGGGGCCCTTCCACCAAGGTGGCAAATCAGGATGAAGACCCTGTCTCCTGCTTTTTGCGTGGCCCAGTCCTGGCTGTTGCTCCTATTTAGGGAGTGAACCAGTAGAAGGAAGATTTCTCTCTCTCTCTCTTTCTCACTCTCTCCTCTCTCTCTCATCTCTCCTTCACTCTCTGATAAGGTGCTTTAAATAAATTAAATAAACATTTTAAAAATTGTTTCACCAGTTTTCAACCAAAATATCTCCACACTAAATGACTAAACTATTTCTTTGCCAGTCCTTCTGCTTCTGCCACTGCTCCCTGTTCCCGACTGAATCATGTGCCCCACAAAAAATTATGTTCAGTTGTAAACCCCTGGTGTGGGTGTATGTAAATGTGAGTTTATATGGAATTAGTATCTTTGTAGATTTAACCATGTTTAGAATGATTGCTGGAATAGGGTGGGCCTTAATGCAGTGATTACTGTCCTTAAAGAAAGGAAATTTGAATGCAGACAGCATGATCCTGTGATGGTGGAGGTTGACACTGTAGCATGCAGCTGTATTTGAAGGAGCACTAAGAATGCCACAATTAAAAGAAGCCTGGGGCCATCGCTGTGGCTGCCTTGTAGTTGGATGCATATACATTTATTAAATTCACATCCTCTTGTTGAATCAGTCTCTTAATCATTACATAGTACCCTTCCTTGTCTCTTTAGCAGTTTTTGTGCTAACATCCATTGTGTCTGATAGTAGGATGGTTACACCTGCCCTTTTTGTATTCAATTAGCATGATTTATCCTTTTTCCATCCTTTCACTTTCAGTCTCTGTATCTTTGTTGGTGAGGTGTGTTTTTTGTAAGAAGCAAATAGATGGGTCTTTTTAATCCATTTAGCCAATTTGTATCTTTTATTTTTTTTCGGTAAACATTTTATTTATTTATTTTTGACTTTTATTTAACAAATATAAATTTACAAAGTACAGCTTATGGATTACAATGGCTTTTTCCTCCCATAACTTCCCACCCACCCACAACCCTCCCATCTCCCACTCCCTCCCTCTCCCATTCCATTCACATCAAGATTCATTTTCAATTATCTTTATATACAGAAGATCAATTTAGTATATATTAAGTAATATTTTAACAGTTTGCACCCACACAGAAACACAAAGTGTAAAGTACTGTTTGAGTACTAGTTATAGGATTAATTCACAATGTACAACACATTAAGGACAGAGATCCTACATGAGGAGTAAGTGCACAGTGACTCCTGTTGTTGATTTAAAAATTGACACTCTTGTTTATGGTGTCAGTAATCACCTTAGGTTCTTATCATGAGTTGCCAAGGCTATGGAAGCCTTTTGAGTTCACCAACTCTGATCTTATTTAGACAAGGTCATAGTCAAAGTGGAAGTACTCTCCTCCCTTCAGAGAAAGGTACCTCCTTCTTTGATGGCCCCGTTCTTTCCACTGGGATCTCACTCACAGAGATCTTTCATTTAGGTCTTTTTTTTTTTTTTCCAGAGTGTCTTGGCTTTCCATGCCGGAAATACTCTCATGGGCTCTTCAGCCAGATCCGAATGCCTTAAGGGCTAACTCTGAGGCCAGAATGCTGTTTAGGACATCTGCCATTCTATGAGTTTGCTCTGTATCCTGCTTCCCATGTTAGATCTTTCTCTCCTTTTTAATTCTATTAGTTAGTATTAGCAGACACTAGTCTTGTTTATGTGATCCATTGGACTCTTAATCCTATCATTATGATCAGTTGTGAACTGCAATTAATCACTTTGACTTGTGAGATGGCATAGGTACATGCCACCTTGATGGGATTGTATTGGAATCCCCTGGCACATTTCTAATTCCACCAGTTGGGGCAAGTCAGATTAAGCATGTCCCAAATTGTGCATCTCCTCCCTCTCTTATTCCCACTCTTATATTTAACAGGGATCACTTTTCAGTTAAATTTAAACACCTAAGAATAATTGTGTGTTAATTACAGAGTTCAACCAATAGTATTAAGTAGAACAAAAAAAAATACTAAAAGGGATAAAGTATTACGTTGTACATCAACAGTCAGGACAAGGGCTGATCAAGTCACCGTTTCTCATAGTGTCCATTTCACTTTCACAGGTTTCCTTTTTGGTGCTCAGTTAGTTGTCACCGATCAAGGAGAATATATGATATTTGTCCCATTGGGACTGGCTTATTTCACTTAGCATGATGTTTTCCAGATTCCTCCATTTTGTTGGAAATGACCGGATTTCATTGTTTTTGACTGCTGTATAGTATTCTATGGAGTACATGTCCCATAATTTCTTTATCCTGTCTACTCTTGATGGGCATTTGGGTTGATTCCTGGTCTTAGCTATTGTGAATTGAGCTGCAATCAACATTAATGTGCAGATGGCTTTTTTGTTTCCAATTTAATTTCCTTTGGGTAAATTCCAAGGTGTGGGATGACTGGGTTGTATGGTAGGGTTATGTTCAGGTTTCTGAGGAATCTCCAGACTGACTTCCATAGTGGCTTAACCAGTTTGCATTCCCACCAACAGTGGGTTAGTGTCCTGTTTTCCCCACATCCTCTCCAGCATCTATTGTTGGTAGATTTCTGAATGTGAGCCATTCTCACAGGGGTGAGGTGAAACCTCATTGTGGTTTTGATTTGCATTTCTCTGATTGCTAGTGATCTTGAACATTTTTTCATGTGTCTGTTGGCCATTTGGATTTCCTCTTTTAGTGTTGAGGCCATTTATAATCAAGATTATAATTGATAAATGCTTACATGGCCCTACCTTTTTATTTTTTTATTTTTTTGACAGGCAGTGTGGACAGTGAGACAGAGAGACAGAGAAAGGTCTTCCTTTTGCCGTTGGTTCACCCTCCAATGGCCGCTGCTGCCGGCGTGCTGTGGTAGGTGTACAACGCTGATCAGAAGCCAGGTGCCAGGTGCTTCTCCTGGTCTCCCATGCGGGTGCATGGCCCAAGGACCTGGGCCATCCTGCACTGCCTTCCCGGACCATAGCAGAGAGCTGGTCTGGAAGAGGGGCAACCGGGACAGAATCCAGCGCCCCAACCGGGACTGGAACCTGGTGTGCTGGCACCACAGGCGGAGGATTAGCCTATTGAGCCTCTGTACTGGCCGGCCCTACCTTCTAACAATGAATATTCCTATTGATTGTTCAAATTGGTTTTCCTTTGTACTTTTAATGGGAGATTTCTGCCTTCACAAAGTTTCCTAATATTGGCTTATCTGTGTTTCTATGTGTAACACATCCTTAAGCATCTTTTGTAATATTGAATGAATGGTGACAAATTCTTTCAATTTCCGTTTGTTATGCAAGGTCTTTTTTGCACCTTCATTCATAAATAAAAGCTTTGTAGGGTACAGTATCCTGGATTGACTCTTTTTTCTCTTAATACTTGTACTATATCTCTCCATTCTCCTAGCCTGTAGAGTTTCTGATGAAAAATCAGCTGTGAGTCTATTCGGTGCTCCTCTGAAAGTAATCTGGAATTTCTCATGTGCAAAATTTTAGAATATTTTCTTTATGTTTTACTGTTGAACGTTTGACTGTAATATATTGTTGTGAAAATCTTCTGTTCACACCTATAAATAGAGTTCTATGTGAAATAGAACTAAATGAAATGTAGTTCATGAAATACATTAAACTTGTATACCTTAAATAAAGTTAAAAAAGAATTCTATGTGCTTCCTGTACCTTAACATCCCTTTCTTTCTTCAAATTGCGGAAGTTTTTATATAATTATTTCCCTAAATAGGCCTCCTAGTCCATTATATCTTTCTATACCTTAATAAGCTACTAAGACCAATATGTTGGATCACATGATAGTATCACATAAATTTCCAAAACTGTTTTTTAATTTTTGTAATTTTTTTGGTCTGACTGAAATATTTCCAAAGGTTTGTCTTCTAGTCTTCTAGCTTGTATGTTCTTTGTTCTGCCTCATCAATTCTACTGTTAAGACTTTCCAACACATTTACAATTTAACCTATTGAATTCTTCATTTCTAATATTTTGTTTTGATTTTTCTTTAAAATCTCAATTTCACTGGAAAGATTTTCATTCATGTCATATATGGATTTCTTTATTATGTGTATTTTTTTCTCATTGTTTCTGAGGAATCCTGTGATTTATCTCTTGAATTCCATTTCAGGTATTTCATCAATCTTTTCATCTTCATATTCTAATATTGAAGTGTTGTGTTCCTTTTGGTAGAGTCATGTTGTGTTCTTTAATCTTGTTTCTGCATTAACTTTTAGACATTTGTTGAGATGCTTATTTTTTTTCCTCTGAAGCCTTTTATCTTTGAAGTATGCCTCTGTGGCTTGGTGGAGTGCCTGCTCTTTCAGTGAATATCCAGACGTGTGTGCTAGGTGTAGCCAGGGAGCTCTGGTCAGTGCTCCATGATGGGGCTAGTATGCAGATTAATACTAGAGTTGGACTTGCTAGATCTCCTTTTGTCAGCAGAAGGGGGATTATGGTCACATCTGTTGCCATATCCATACCCTCTATTCCAAGGTGATCAATGCCTGGGTGCTAGCCCTCAGTAGGTACAGCACTCATCTGTGCTTCCTCATGAACTGCACAAAGGATCTATGCAGTCTCCAGTGTCAGCATGGAGCCTGCTGTAATGACCCACCCCAGGCAATCAGGGAGCTCTGAGCATGTGGTGACACACACAGTGATTGCCCAAAGACTCAACTACACCTGTGCCCTCTCATATGATCACAGAATTCCCACAGTCTCAGCACTCAGAGCTCCCAAGTCATGGGGTACAGAGGACCCACTCCACCCTTCTAGCCTGAACCCTCCACAGAGAAGTTGAAATATTCCCAGAACCAGCTGCCTGTAGGTACTACACCTAGCTCTTTTGAGCTCAGGAGCCCTGGAGCCTATGATATGTTGAGAGGCTGGGGGCACCTCACAGTCTTATGTGGTACCAGACCTCTGTCAATCCACCTAACCAGACTCAAATTTAGTGGGGGGGGGGTGTATTTTTCTTTCTGGTAAAATCTCTGTATCACAAGCATGCACAATAGCTGCCTTTGCAGCCCTATTCATTTCACAGTCATGCTGGGCACATACATGAGCCTCTGTAGCCAGGACTAACATCGGAATGACCCCTTAACCCCTCCTATTTCTGGGTTTGTGCACTGGAGCTGCAGCAGTTGACTC
Organism: Lepus europaeus; assembly: GCF_033115175.1. NCBI lineage: Eukaryota > Metazoa > Chordata > Mammalia > Lagomorpha > Leporidae > Lepus > Lepus europaeus. The sequence goes on along the minus strand of NC_084832.1, from coordinate 49,730,197 downwards.
TGCTAACAAGATGATGAGTGCCCCTGCAAGTTACTGGGTGCACACAAGACTTGCAGCAGCTGCTACCTACTTATTCCAAAATGGCTTCTGCTCTCTCTCAGCCAGTTGCCTGGTACTATTTTGGGGGCTGTAATGGGAGAGAGATGCACCCCTTTTAATTTTTCTTAGTGAGTAGGCATCCTGCTCCCCTCAGGACTCAAAGACAGTGTAGTCTGCTAGGCTCTATCTCTGGCTATATCACCAGCGGCATGGGCCACTGCAATCTGATCTCATCTTGCTCTCTAAAACTGGTACTTTCTCAGGCTCAGTGCTGCTGGGATCCTTTGTTGTATCAGTGCCCATTCCTGTAATCTGCACCTCACACATAGATCCATGGCATCTCCTCCTCTCTCCTGAGAATGCACTTTCTCCACTTTTTTAAAAAATAAAAACATTTTCACCTAGCCTAGAGCAGACCACATAGTCACTGTTCTGCCGTCTTGGAATCTCAATGATGTAAATGTTTACATTTAATTCTCTTTTGAGTATTTTGTCCATTAAATGTCATTTATTTTTGTATATTGACATTTAAACTTTTGGTATTTCCAAGATCACTTATTATTTGTATTTATCCTTGCTATATTCTTTAGAATTTTCTATAGTTTTCATGCTGTTCCCATAGAAAAACAGTTTATTCCTGTGTTTACCCACTTTAGGCTTTATATTTTTTCCTTACTTTATCATGGTGAGTGATACCTGTAGCAAAAGGAACAAACTGTACTCAAGGTAATTCAAACAAAGCATAATGAATGGGATTATTGTGAATATAGTACAAAAACACCAAAATTATTCTATGACACAAAATGGGGGGTAAAGCGATGAGTATTATAGGAGACTTTATTCATGAATGTAGACTTGAAGTGACCAAATGACTCAGAAAATTTGGACCTAGATAGATCTTTAAGTAGCAAGGTCCAGAGATATTAATATACACTCATGTCACTTCCACCTTCCCTCTAAACTGCCTGCAAATACTCACTAGCTCCAAAATGAAACAGCTATGTGAGTTAAGCAATTTACTTATACTTGCTGAAGCCTTAACTTCTTAATAATTTTTTATCTTAAATATATTAATATCTACTAATTAATTAAAACTTTATTCAGTCCTTAATAAAAACTCTGGAAATGATGATAGTAATTAATATTAGAAATATTATCATTACATTTTTCCTGGTTGTAGAATTGATTGAGAACATAATAATAACATTGGCATAGTCTGGGTGTCAGATTGAAGGAATAGGTAAATAAATAGAAGTAAATTACTTTATTTAATACTGAATCAGCAGCATATGTCATGAACTTTCTAGTCATTGGAAATTTTTCATGGCACTGGGTACCGAGACAAATTAATTATTTTTTTTTGACAGGCAGAGTTAGACAGTGAGAGAGACAGAGAGAAAGGTCTTCCTTCCGTTGGTTCACCCCCCAAAGGCCTCTATGGCGGGCGCACTGTGCAGATCCGAAACCAGGAGCCAGGTGCTTCCTCCTGGTCTCCCATGCAGGTGCGGGGCCCAAGCACTTGGGCCATCCTGCACTGCCTTCCCGGGCCACAGCAGAGAGCTAGACTGGAAGAGGAGCAACCAGGACAGAATCCAGCGCCCTAACCAGGACTAGAACCCAGGGTGCCTGCGCTGCAGATGGAGGATTAGCCAAATGAGTTGTGGCGCCGGCCGACAAATTAAAATTTAAGATAGTATATGGTAGAGTGGAATTTTGAACAAAGGCAAGGCTGTTAAACTGGAGTGTAAAATAATCAATTTGTATTTTTTCTGAAATAGCTTCAGAATTAGCTTATATGATGAGTATAAAGAAAGGGATAGTGACTTGGAAAATCGGTTAGCAAAATATATGTCAGTCAAATCACACCCCACTCTAACAAGAGGACAAATCATTGGCTATCACCCATCTGAAAGCCAGCATCTGAAAGAAAGCATTAGAAAAAAATTTAATCAAAGCAAAAGTGTCATACATTTTTAAAGTATAGTTCTTCCTTCAGAATTATTAAAACCGTTCTTTTGTTCACGAATTCCACACAGAATGAATTCATAAGAAGAGTATGATATAATCCTTGGCTCTCTTTGTAGGTTATATCAATAGGGAAGATAGAGTTACACTGCAATGAATTATTTTACAAATCATTTATTTAAACATTCCAAATAGAATGGAAAGTTTAAATTAAATACATTGTTACTTGAAAATGAATTTGAATAATATACATGTTATTTTTAGAGTTATAAATGATGTATTTGGTTTTGTATAAAGATGACTGACCTTGAGCAATTGAGAAAAAGAAAGAGGTGTAACCAAGTACTTAGTGAAGCTCTTCCTATCTTCTTTCCTGGGTTTTGCAAACAAAAACTGTTTCACACCTATATATGCTCATATGTAACACATAGTGTACAAAACAGCACACCTTGTAAAGAAATATATATTCAAAGATTATACATGGTTGTCTATCAAAAGTTATAATGCCATTAAAGAGAAGCATGCTATACAATGAAGTATAAATTATTGTGTAGTATGCATTAATGAGAAAAAAGAAGTAGCTTTGTTACTGAATCCAGGTTCCCTGGTTCACTTGCAAATAGAAATTAAAAAGATGCCAATGTGCAACCCAGATTTATGCACAAAGGAGACAGCACAATGGGAAGAGTTCCTACTGACAGACTCAATTAGAGAAGCTAGTCAAGAATTTTAAGGGATTAGGAGGCCTGGTGGTTGCCCAGTAGCACCAAGCATTTTGATCTGTACTCTGTACGAAGTTGTTTCTCATTCCCATTGGCTCAGGACAGTTTGGTTTGTTGTTCTTTCCTTTGCACTTAACTATCCAAAAATGGTAGTGTTTCTCTTTCCTGCTACCCCATAATAGTCATATATTGTAATATCTGGCTGTTCTTGGCATGCGTGTCAGTTGAGGATGTCCCTAATAGGCAGGGAGGTACCATTTGTGATTAGGGTTTGGAAGCTCCTGATTGGTTTGGAGCTGGAGATGGATATACAGTCATGTCAGTATATGGACACATGTCAGGTCACAGGAATGGAGAGATTTACTGAGCCTGCTTCTATCCTGTCTCAGCTTGGGTGTAATCACTTCTTGAGTCATTAGATATTTAATATAGTGTGTTAAATACGTGGATCCTAATGCTAAACTGTGAAATTAGGATTATGTCTTTACAACATGCAGCCCACACACGGTCAAGTTGAACAAGTTACTTATTGATAAGGGGCCCCTAGTAGGAGTTTCCAGAATGGAGTGGGGAATCAGCTGGGGACATTCCATAGGGCCGCTTAGAATGTGCCTGGAACATTTCGAAATTGGCAGTTGTGTGGGCATCCTGCACCTGCAAGCTCCTTACCTGGCTATTGCTGATGGGTTTGCAGTTTCCATAAGTCAAAATGTTGTGCTCACCCATCACAGACCTGATTGAGCACTCTGAAATTCCTCTATGGAAAACAGAACGCTTGGTATCAGTCCCTAATTGCAGCAACAGTGTTCACCTTATTTGTGTATGTTTGTGTGCGTGTGTGTGTATCAGATAAAAACTTTCTCATTTAGAAAAACATGAAAAAACATAGATATGGCCTCTTCATTGGCAACTTGGGTCTCCTCTCAGTGCTGGGACCAATATGTCTTGCTCAATAAACCTCTTTTTCTTCATTGACTCTTCCTTGTCTGTGTGTCCCTTTTTTGGTGGTCACCAGACAAAAAACTGACAGAAATATTTGCCTGTAACTTTATCAGACTGTACTTTAGATTTTTTAAACACTGAAATTGAAATCATTTAATATAAAACATGCATACCTGTTTTAAATATTTAGTAAATTTCTGTCACATTTTTTCTTATTATTATAATTATCAACAAAAAATATGTTACTATAACACTTAAAAGAGATTTATGGAGATCCCCTTGTGAGAAAAGGCACTGGGTCTATTGCTTTGGGTGTCACTAAATAATCAGACTCTGAGGTGAGCTTCTCAGTGGAAAGTTTTATTTACTTGCGATGAATACAGGAGACAGTGGGAACATGCAATTCCTGAAAACAAACTGCTTCCGGAGAAGTAATTAGCCAGGGTTTGTACAGCAAAGGTTAGGGGACTCTCTAAAATGTAAAAGGAGAGGAGGAAGTCCTCTTCTATTTACATAATGTGAACAACACACTTCTTAATGCAATGAATATTCAATGACTGTTGGTATTATAATGAATTTAGTATTATAATGAGGAAAGTTAAATTTAAGACTCATACTGATGGCTCAAACTGGTTTCTAGGAAGCTTTAATCCTTCTTTGTGGTGATCTGGCCGCCACTTGGTAAAATGTTGCAAGGATAAGCTTTTCTATAGCATTCTCTGAAAAAGGAATCTCAATAGAGGATGTGTGTGTACACTGTCCTCTGACCATATTCTAGCGCCCCTCTTTTGCCTGAATCTTGCAATTCTGCTTTACAGACAATCTGGATTTCCCTCACTGACTTTGCTTTCTTAGGCAAATCAAATACCTCTTAAGGAATGTTTCTTTTTCTATTAAGCCAGTAGAGAGAGATTTATAATATTTATTATGTTTCAACTATCAAATTCTCTAATGGGTTAAAAAATAAAATAATACAGATATTCCTTATTTTCAGCACTGCTGATATTTTGAAAGGAACTTGTAAAAAAAGCTTCAATGCTTGCTGAAGTTGGCAAATCTGAAACCTGACTTTCTGCTCAAAGTAAATTCTGATGCTCTGGCTGTTTGTGACATGTTATTCATCTGCTGATGGATAACCCAATGCTTAAATTGTAAGACCATTACACACGCATGCACACACAGACACACACACGAGCTACAACCTGTATTGTTTTACTGAGTTGGGGTATTTTGTAGATTTTTTTATGACGAAGCTGTGGTATTAAAACTGAAAAGTTAAAGGTAAAATGTAACAGTTTGTCACAATTATGTTTCATATTGACAGGTGTTCTGAACTTTCTGTTTGATAACTAGACATATAAATTTCAGTTCTTAAAGCTTTGCAGCCAATTTAAGGCCTCATTTATTTCACTGACAGCAAGATGTATGTGCAGCCTGGCATACTGGATGTCTGGGGCCAAAATCGGCACTTTGTTGCTTGCTTGTCTCACGGGGAGTAAATAGTAGCAATTTTTCAGCATAGGCATACTAGCACAAGGTGTTTAGCAAATAAATGAGCATAAGATGACCTGTGGTGTCCTGAAATTACTAAAATTCATGAATAATAAAATGATCTATAGATTGTTAGCAGAGGGCTACAGCACAGGCTAATTTGCAGCCAGTGAAGCTTTACAGGATAATTTATAACTTTTGAAAATTTAATGACTTCATCAATTTTTACCTATTTTTTACCAATATAATCTCCAGAATACCACTTTCAACTATGATTTGCTCATAAGAAAATTTCTAAGTCACCTACATGCTTAGGTTACAAAAATTAAGGCTTCTATATTTAGATTTCTTGATTATTTTACATAATTCAGAAAATAATAGAGTATAAAACTTCAGTAGTTTACATTTGCTGTGTTTTAATAAGGTAACATAGATAGAAAAATGCACAATGACTGTGAAAAGAACTGTTATTACATAAGAATTTCTTTAAATCTGTCAGCATCAATTTATTTTTTCTTTTAAAATTTCACACGAAGCAATAAACAAATGTAAAAATATATATGCTTATTTCTCAAATTATTTGGAGAATATATTTTAATCTTTTCTAAATAATTAATAATGCTTGATCTTAACTTTGCTTTCTCACTGAGACAAAAATTTATTAAAAATTACCAAATATCTCTTCATGCTTATTTTTGTATCATCATGTATTTCTATGCTTATAGCTAAGTTGCGTAGGTCAATTATCAGATTTCATTTACACTATGATTATAGAATATCATTCATTTTCTGAATTTTTTAGTGGTTAAAATTCTGAAATATCTATCCTTGTCTCATATGTAGGAATGTTAAGGATGGATCAAGGTATTGCAAGAAACCAAAAATATATTCCTGGTATGTCTAACCAAGTTAGTCAGTAAGCTAGATAATATGAGAATGGTCAAAATGGAGTGAATTAAAGCAATAAATCCATTTTTATCTGTACTATATAATAACAGATAATTCAAGAGGAAGTTTTGTAACTGTATTCAGAGTAGTGATTTAAGTAATTGTGGTGTTAGTATGTTTATCACATTTAAATTTTACTGTTTTTTTAGAATTATATTTATTCCTTTTATTTGTAAGGCAGAGTGACTGAGAGACAGAGAGAGAGAGAGAGAGAGAGAGAGAGAGAGAGAGAGAAAGAGAGAACACAGAGAGTACAATTTTACTTCTACTGCTTCATTCCCTGTAAAGCTTGTATTTGACCATGCCAAAGCCAGGCATCGGGAACTCTATTAGGGTCTGCCGCACATGGGTGATATGGGAATAAGTACTTGGGTATTTTCCTCTGCTTTCTCAGGGCCATTAGCAGGAAGCTGGATCAGATATAAAACAGTCAGAACTTGAATTGGCACTCCATTATGGGTTCTGGTGTCGCAAGTGGTGAGTTGATCTGCTGAGCTATGAAGCCCACCTCTACTGGCTTACTTCTATGATATTTTTGGTAATATGATTTTTATATTTACTTTCCTGACATGTTTCATTTACTGTAGTTAAAAATTGATACCGAAGCCAGCATTGTTGTGTAGCAGGTAAAGTCTCGGCTGCTCCGCTGTCATCCCATATGAGATCTGCTCCCTGCTAATGGGCTTGCAATACCAAAGGAAGATGGCTCCAAGTACTTAGGCTCCTACACCCATGTGGGAGCTCCAGAAAAAGCTCTTAGCTCCTGTCTTTGGCCCGGCCCAGCCCCAGTCATTGCAGCCATTTGGAAAGTGAACCGGCAACCAGAAGGTCTCTCTCTCTCTCTGTCTCTTTCTCTCTCTCTCACTCTTCCCCTCCTGAAAACTCTGCAATTCAAATAAATAAAATAAACCTATAAAAAAGGAATTAGTACATGTCCATTGAATAAAGGAAAGAGGAAGGGGAGATTTACAGGAGTTCAAGATTTATGATCACCCAATTGATCCATTCATTGTCTTTCTAATGTAATCGATTTACTCCAGGACATCACATACAAAAAATCAAGTCTCCTTAAACTAGGAATTTTCTAGAGTATTGCCAATTAGACATAATTTTCAAATATGTTCAGATTTTCTGTAACCAAACCACTATACATTTGAGTTTGTAAGATTTCTTGGTTAGCTGGCACCAGGGCTCACTTGGCTAATCCTGCGCCTGCAGAGCCGGCACCCCAGGTTCTAGTCCCAGTTGGGGCATCAGATTCTGTCCCGGTTGCTCCTCTTCCAGTCTAGCTCTCTGCTGTGGCCCGGGAGTGCAGTGGAGGATGGCCCAAGTGCTTGGGCCCTGCACCTGCATGGGAGACCAGGAGGAAGCACCTGACTCCTGGCTTTGGATTGGCACAGTGCACCGGCCATAGCCGTCATTTGGGGGGTGAACCAATGGAAGGAAGACCTTTCTCTCTGTCTCTCTCTCTCTCACTGTTTAACTCTGCCTGTCAAAAGAAAAAAAAAAAGATTTGTTGGTAGAGCTATGCCAAACATCATACTGAGTCATTATTCATAGACGTGATACCCCTACTTTTATTAGTTAATTCATTTGTGTGACTAGTGAAAGAATAGACTTTTTTTTCTCATGTTAAAAATATATCTGAATGCTAGATAGTAGACTGGATCAATCCAGTTATCCAAAGCTTGATCTAACTATATAGACCTTGGAAATGATATCAAGATTATGTAACTAAAGGTCAGTATGTTAACATGGTTCAACTGTCTGGGGATTTGATTTATTTCCATGCCCTGTGTCACTTAAAAGAACAAACCCTTCTCAAGCCAAGATAGAGTAACTGGAACTGAGAAAAACTTGTCCTCAAACACTGCAACTGCTTCTGTTATGGGCTGGATAGGACTTGTCTCACAAAAACTCATCCAAGTGTTTAAAATGATCTGTTAATGTTAATGATTCATGTATTAATAGTGGAATCTTGATCTAATTACGGAATCTGAGAGGTAGGTCTAGTAGAGGTCACTTGGTCAATGAAAATGTGCACTTGGAGAGTGATTCTAGTTAGAGGCTTGATTATTTTTAGTACAAATTTTGCCCAGCTGCTCTCTCTGCTTTTTTGTTCACTACGGAGTGATTTTTCTGACTTGCCATGACCAGCCGACCCCAGACACTGGACAATGGGGCACTTGATCCTGAACTGTAAACTCCAAACTGTTAACCCAAATAAACTCCCACAAAGTGCCTCTTATGTATATTAGTCAAAATATAAAAAATGACTAATAAAATTGCCATTCTATTCCTACAATACACTATTTTTTAAGCATATGCCTTAAATTTCAATTGGAGTTAATTAAACACAACAGGAATATATAGAGTTATGAGACATTTAAAGAGAGGGGCACAGTCTGTTAAATACATTTTTAGATTATTCTGTCATTGGAAGGATATCACAGAGTGTACTCACGTAAGTATAGATGATACCAACGAATACAGAACTTGGCTATGTCATACAATCACCATTGCATATATGTCCTGTTCTAGACCAAAATGTAATTGTGTAACTATTATTGTACATATAATATCACCTCTACATGGGTGCCCTGATGTTGAAGATACATCTAGTGTGGGCGATTATTCAAACAGTTATGAAACTACGTATATTTGCTGATATTGTTTTCATCTCTTGGTTTTCTTGTAGCATCTTCTTCTAGGAGGTAAAATCTGTTTTTATGTTCTCATATTTTTATTCCCCTAAATAAATATCCAGTCTTGATAGGCATAAGTTCAAAACTAGGTCAACAGGGACCAGCGCCGCGGCTCACTTGGCTAATCCTCTGCCTGCGGCTCTGGCTTCCCATATGGGCGCTGGGTTCTAGTCCTGGTTGCTCCTCCTCCAGCCCAGCTCTCTGCTGTGGCCCAGGAAGGCAGTGGAGGGTGGCCCAAGTTTTTGGGCCCTTGCACCCGCATGGGAGACCAGGAGGAAGCACCTGGCTCCTGGCTTCGGATTGGCGCAGGGCTGGCTGTAGCGGCCATTTGGGGGGTGAACCAACGGAAGGAAGACCTTTATCTCTGTCTCCCTGTCTCTCACTGTCAAATAAAAAAAAATATATTTAAAAAACAATCAACAGACCCAAAGATAATGACATTACTGCTCTTGGCTTCAATCTGAGAACTATCTAAGCTGGGATTCTGCTTGAATTGCCATTTAACTTTGCATATAATTATGTCCTTTAAAGTGCATGATGCTATTGCATTTGTTTTAAAACAAGACTAACAGGTATCATGCTTTGGAATTAATGCTATTAATTATTATGTTATTAATTATCAAGTTTTAATTTTGCAGTCAGATTTGTACTAAATTATCATTGTAAATACAAATTGAGAATATTTATATTCAAACATGGAGACTGAAGTAAAAGATCCCAAGATTTGTCACCTAAACACAAAACGGTCTCTTTTTTTGCTATTCCTCTTTTTGCTTTGTTCATTACATTGAGGTACGGATCATTCCTCCTCTTTTATCTTTGTCATAGCCATTCTTACATCTTTTATTAACAAAGTGCTTTTTCTTAGACAGTTGATAAATACTTCAGTTAAAGGAGCTCATGTTCTAATTTTTTGATTACTAATCAAGGTATGTTCTTTCGCCAAATGGTGTGAGTAGATTTAGCAAATTCCTTTAAATTTATTCGTTCACATTGATTGAAAATAACTTAATATATTAACATTCAAATAAATGTACTTTAATGTGCATACATATGCAAATGTAAAATTATAAAAGTTACAATATGGCACTCATTGATGATTTGAAATATGATTGTCCGTGAATTTTATAAGTAAATGATCTCTGTTGCATGAAAAATATTTCCAAAAGGAGGGAAACGAGTAAAACAACAAAAAAAAAGATTTTGGGTCTCCTTCTGAATTGTTTGAATTGGATAGCATAAATTTCAAATTACAGTGAATCAGTTCCTTAAATCTTTACATTTCCTTATCTGCAGGAACAACTTCTTTTTGCTTATCCCAAAACAACTACTTAATTTAAATCTCTCATTCCAGAAGTGCTCGCTCTCTCTCTCTCTCAAGAGAGAGATAGGTCACTTGTCTTCCATTATACTAATCTCAGAATTTCCATCTTCTCTGGAAACCCTATTTGGGTCCTTTATCATGTGTAAACCACCATTTCAGTTTCTCACAACCTCGTCTACAAGCAATTTTTTTTTTTATATCTATTCTTTTCCTTTCTCTGACCTCTGCTCAAAATCAATCAATAATCAATTAATCAAGAAAAAAATGTAAAGAATTACCTTCTTAAGCTATGTCCAAAATTATCGACAGTCAAGGTTGATTTGGTTAAGCTTACCAAAAAGGTATTATAAGATTGACACAGCAAGAAAGATGTATGTATCAGTCTGAAGATTATTTCTTCTTTGGGGTGTATGTATTTTAGAATAAAATATTCAAGAGTAATCGCAGAATTACAATGTTAAATTAAGCAGTTTTTTCGAAAGAGTTTATTATTTATTTTTGTTTTATTTGACAAGCAAAGAGACAGAGGCGAAGAAATCTCATCTGGTGGTTCACTCTCCAAATGTTCACAAATAGCTAGGTCTGGGACAGACAATGTTAGGGCCTAGAACTCAATCCAGGTCTCTCTTGTGTGTGGCAAAGACCCTAGTACTTGTTGCCTGTCCTTGTATACATTAGCAGGAAACTGAATTCAAGCCAGAGGAACTGGGACTGAAACCAGGTACTCCACTTGGAGATGTAGGCGTCCCAAGCAATGTCTTGAATTTGGCATCAAATATCCACCTTACACAGCTTTTATAGTTACGTTGGCGCATAATTTGAGATCAGAAAATATTCTTGTCCTCACTCTGTCATTTCGAATAAGAATATGTCATTTTCTGGTTTGGAAAATTGGGTGAATGCCTTGAGATTTGGGCAGGATCATGGAGCAGCTGACGACCTTGGGGAGACAGCAGTGGTTCCCATATCTAGATGCCATCAAAATCCTAGAATCACTAGATTTTGAGTACAGAAAACATATCAGTGACTCATAAGTTAAAGCTTAATTTGTAACATGGTGCCTTTCCTGAGCAAGTTAGCCTGGCTCCTGTCTGCTTTTCAAGAATGTCTTGGTTAAAGGCTAGGATATTTAAAATCTTAATTTTTCACCAATTTTCATTTAATATGTTTATTTATTTAAAAGCAGTGAGACAGAGAGAGAGAGAGAGAGAGAGAGAGAAAGGAGTTTCTATCCTATGGTTCACTCCTCAAATGGTCACAGCATTAGGATATTAGGATACAGGCCAGGCTGAATCCAGAAACCAAGACATTTGTCTAAGCTTCTCAGGTGGGGGGTGGGGCGGGGTCAACCACATGATCCATCTTCTGCTGCCTTCCTAGACACATTAACAAGAAGCTGGATCAGAATGGAACAGCCAGAACTCCAACTAGCCCTGTGCTATGAGAAGCTGTTATAGCAAGCATACCTGCTATACCACAAAGCCAGCCCCTCATTTTTCTGACTGGTATATTTGAGGAAACCTTTGGTTACTTACTCCCCTTACTAACTACTTCAGTTATAATAAGAATAATAAGAATACTCTTGAAAACGGAATAACAGTAAGAATTTTATATTTTATTTTTTAAAAGATTTTTATTCATTTATTTGAGAGGTAGATTTACAGACAGTGAGAGGGCGAGACAGAGAAAAGTCTTCCTTCCATTGGTTCACTCCCCAAATGGCTGCAACAGATAGAGCTGCTCTGATCTGAAGCCAGGAGCCAGGAGCGTCCTCCAGGTCTCCCACACAGATGCAGGGGCCCAAGCACTTGGGCCATCTTCTGATTTCCCAGGCCACAGCAGAGAGCTGGATTGGAAGTGGAGCAACCGGGACTAGAACCAGCGCCCCCATATGGGATGGTAGCACCGCAAGCAGAGGATTAAACTACTGCACCATGGTGCCGGCCTCCAGCAGTAAGAATTTTAATAAGTGATTCTGCATAGAAAATTTAGTGGTGTTCTTAGCATTATTCCTAGGTATGTTCAATTGATTCCATGCTAATCAAAAACACTGATAACAAAAGAGTGCAAAAATGATTTTAAAGTTTTCACCTTATGTGTAAGTAAGTAAATTATAGATTCTAAGTGGGATTACATGATCAAAATTCTGTGTTGTGGTGACTTACCCCCACCAGGTGGTCTTTAGTTCCCTTGCCCCCCTAAAGGCCCACTCCCTAGAGTAGCTTCTATTTACATTCATTTGAAGGATGACTCATCACATTAGGATTCACATCTGGTGTCCAAGAAACTTGGAAGTAGGTTTTAACCTTGAGTAGGTACAATTTACAGTTTATGTAACCCCATCTCTTTGTTCTGGCACAGTGCCAAACACTCTAAACATAATTTTTCACTTTAGTCATCCTAACACAGAAGTTGTCCTGATACTTATGAATTCTTATGTTCCCATATCAGAAGTCTCCTATGTGGTTCTTCTCAATAGGCTGGAAATGAAGCAGTGGCATCGTCTCACACTTCTGATGAAAGATACTAAACAGTGTACTCACCATTTTCTAAAATGCGTGCACTCTCCTCAGAACCGTGGATACTTTTTTTTTCACTGTCAAGAGAAAGATCAGAATTAATACACATGAAAGAATAATTCAGAAAAAAATAGGAAGGGAACAGCGAATTGAAGTCCTTAAACAATGTTTCACTACAGCCACCTGTGTGTACAATCCATGGCGAACAATAATCAGTATGATAGGTGCCCTTGCATTTAATTCAAGTATCCCTGTCTGACTTTTGTACTTGCTTTTCAGTACTTGCTTAGATGAATCATTTATTTACTAATTCATATAATTTTAACATAAATATATTTCAGTGTCTCTACTGTGCATGTATTCTAAGTTTTGTTTTAGGCACCCCAAATCCAGTATACAGATACTTTGTATTAAATTTGCAGTGTTTCAGATGGTTATTAAGGTTGTGAAAAAAATCAATGAGGAATACCAGGGTTATCATGAGATAGACAATGATTTCATTGCCTTTCAAATTCACTTTATAAAAAGAATGAAATCTTAAATACCGGTGTCAAAGTAAGTCTAATTCAATACATACATTTGGGTAAAGATCTAGAGATCATGAAGGAACAAGCCATGAGAGCATTTTTGGGAGGAAGGATTTCTGTTTTCAGTCATTGAAATTAGAGGCAAAAATGTCCTTAAGCAGAAGCATGCCTCTAATATCTTTAATTGGAAATAAATACAAATTATATTTCTTTAAAATGATTAATTTATTCAACTTATTCTCTATAATACTATTTTGCAATTTGTTTCTAGGTTAATCTGTGGTCTGGATATAGATATTTAGTGATATTTTTTTCTTCTATTTCTAGATTACCACATAATTTTTTCAAGGATTTAGGTATGTTTAATTTCCATACATGCAACCTCTATAAGAATTAATTACTGTTGAGAGTCTATGTACTTCTTATAGGTTCTTTGATAGGCTTTTTTTTTCTGCCTCTATCTCTTTCTCTCCGGAGGAGTGGGAAATATTTATGGTATAAATTTTACTCTATATGCTTAATTTACAATCCGAGTATTTAAATTTTTATTTTTTTTAACTTTTCAATTTTTAATTTTCAGTGTCATCATAAAATCAGGATGGGAAATGGGCATCTTGATGCACTTAGATTGTAATATAAGTGATCCAGAATTTATTCATTAAGTGTATTGCACTAGTACTTTGTTATTCTAAACAAAATATTACCTGTCTTTGCCTGCCTTGTTCATAATTCAATGTAATTTAATGTAAAAATTTAAGAATATGAAGATAGGGCCCAGTGTTGTGCAGCAGGGTAAGCTACCACTGGCAACACCAACATACCATATTGGCACAAGTTCAAGACCGGCTGCTACATTATTATCCAGCTCCCTAATATAAGCTAATAAAATACATTAAGGAAATCCAGGATAATCTCAGCAATCCTTTCAATAGCTCATCATTTTATTATCAAAAGCTCTATATTTTCTACAAAACAGCCTTCAAGCAATTTGTTACAATTATAAAAGTATAATACTAAATTCAATTCCTTTAAACTGCATAATTAGTTTTGACAATCTACCCTAATTGTATTCATCACTATAAAATATAATGAAATAGTGCTATGTGAATAAATTGTTACTTCCAGTGCAAATATCAGTGGAACACCTGTTATAGAAAATTATTTTTCTGCCTCTGTATCAACAGCACCTTCGAGGTTCTTTTGAATGCTGTTTATGTCTTACAACTAGCTTCATTTTTACTGTCTCTGTAATGTCTGCAAAAATTCAAATTGCATATAGCATGGTTTGCCTTAGAAAAATCTTTCTGGCTGAGTTATGACAGACTCAGTTTTATATAATTGGCAGAGGTATCTGATCTGTATACAAAACAGAATGCTAGTGAAAAGAACATTTCCACTTAATATTGGATATTATTAACTAAACTTTCAGATATTTAAAGAGGAGAGAATAAAAGGAAAATTGCCACTGGATATTCTTTTTTCAGATAGAAATAATATGCTACATTAGGCAAAAGGAATTAAAATCCTCAGTGTGTCAACTTTCAATCTTTCTTGTTTAATTTTTACATATAAAAGCAAATGACTTAAAAACCACTCTGTGGTAGCAAATTACTTTACCATTTCTACCATTCCAGCTTACTGTAGATAAGCTAACCACAGCCTTTTGTAGCTGTCACAACTGTGAGAAGTTAACCTTGCTAATATTCAGCGCCAGAAGAGAAATAGTGATTGGAAACAGGATTATTGTCATTTTTTACATATATATGTAATATATATATATATAAACATATATATATATATATATATTGCTATACATATACAGGTTTATTTATTTTACTTGAAGGGCAGATTCACATACACACACAAAGCAAGAAAAAGAGAGAGAGGAGAGAGAGAGAGAGAGAGAGGGAGAGAGAGATTTCCTGTCTAGTGTGTTATATCCCAAATGGCTGCAGAATTTGGGAGCTGTGCCTCCCATGTGGGTGCAGGGATCCAAGAACTTGACTTAGCTTCCGCTGCATTCCCAGGAACAGTAGTAGGGAGCTGGATCATAGTGAAGCAGCCGGTCTTGAACTTGTGCCAATATGGTATGTTGGTGTTGCCAGTGGTAGCTTACCCTGCTGCACAACACTGGGCCCTATCTTCATATTCTTAAATTTTTACATTAAATTACATTGAATCATGAAAGAGGCAGGCAAAGACAGGTAATATTTTGTTTAGAATAACAAAGTACTAGTGCAATACACTTAATGAATAAATTCTGGATCACTTACATTACAATCTAAGTGCATCAAGATGCCCATTTCCCATCCTGATTTTATGATAACACTGAAAATTTAAAAATTATCTTTGAGATTTATATTTTTGTTTTTAATCCTTCATAAACATTATTCTGGCTATCTATTCATGGTCCAGTAGTTGAATGCATAACATTTAATACATGTGTGGGAGTAACATACAACTTTAACTAGTAGAGAACAAATTGTTTACTGTTATCCAGGGTTATTTCAATTAGCTCATCACTGCTCTTCTGAAATAAGAAGACTGTTTTTCCACACACACAATACTATGTTTCAGATATCCAAATTTCATTTTTTTTGTTTTTAACATAGTTGACTATATTTTAATCATTGAATATCTACAATTGTGCAAATGTTATATAAGTAAACTTTTGAAAGCGTTTATATAAATCATTGTAATTCCATTTTAGTGGTAATTTCATTTTTAAATTTGCTCTGCATTGCCACTAGGTGGAACCAGTCAGCTTTGTAATTTGTACTGATGCATTTTTGTCCTAAATTTATATAATGACAAACTCTTTTACTAAAAATTCTTCAAATAATTCAGCATTCAAATTTTATAACATAATGAGTATCAAAATTTAATTACCAATGGATCAATATTGTGGCAAATAGTAGTGCAAAAACAAGGATAATGATCATCAATGCCACACACCTTATTGTTAGCTATCTCAAAAAAAGATTGTGCAGTTTTTTAAGAATAAGGAAGAATGATATGTCATAATTAGAAAATATACTGGGAGCTGGCGCAGTGGCTCACTTGGTTAATCCTCCTCCTGTGGCGCTGGCATCACATATGGGCACCGGGTTCTAGTCCCAGTGGCTCCTCTTCCAGTCCAGCTCTCTGCTATGGCCCGGGAGGGCAGTGGAGGATGGCCCAAGTCCTTGGGCCCTGCACCCGCATGGGGAGACCAGGAAGAAACACCTGGCTCCTGGCTTCGGATCAGTGCAGCACTGGCAGTAGTGGCCATTTGGGGAGTGAACCAATGGAAGGAAGACCTTTCTCACTATGACTCTGTCAAATAAATTAAAAAAAAGAAAATATACTAATAGAATTGATAGCAAAATTACTGAATTGTGCATTGGTGGAAATATATGAAATGTACCAAAACAGATACATACAAATTCTTCAATTACTGATAACCATTGTGAACCATTAAATGATACATAAAATACATTTTAAATGATTTTATGTAATATTATTTATAATTACCAACAATAATCAGCTAATTTGCAATATGTGTTTGTGTTGATATTATTTATCAAGTTATTCAATTATATCTGTACTTGTTTGAAGTATAAAATGAAAACTCCATTGAGATACATGATTGTGCATACATGAAAATGCACAAAATAAATGCTTTCAATTTCCATTTAAAGAATTAATTTTTTCAATAAAATTTGGTTATCCAAAGTTTAAAACTCTGATTGTTAATGTGCTATATAAAAGAAGCCAAACTTAAAATGATACCATATCACAACATAGTCTTATTAGATGCTTTTTTTTGTTTATATTTTTTATTTATTTGAAAGAGTGACCGAGAGTGAGTGAGAGAAAAAGGGGTATTCCACCCTCTGGTTCACTCCCCAAATGTCTAAAATGGCCTACCAGGAGCCAGTAACTCCATCCAGATCTCTTGCATGGGAGGTAGGGCTCTAAAAGTTTAACCATCATCCAATATTTTCCCACATGCATTAGCAGGGAGCTGGATCAGAAGTTGCACATCTAGAACTTGAATCTACACTCCTATGTGGGGTGCAGACTGTGCAATCAAAAACTTAACCAGCTATGAATAATGCAAGCCCTTACTGGATACTTTTGTAACATTAATTTACAGATCTGGAATCTGAGTCTTAAAATTTTCAGTGGACACCCCATGGCTTAGGGCCTAGTATATATTCCAAGACGTCACATTCTTTACTCCCTATGTGGAAGACAGTATGACTAGAATGTGTAGTATACGGAGCAACAGGAAAAAAAAAATGCATTATAAAAAACAAACTTCATCAACAGCCTTGAATAGCATGTAAAGGCTTTTCCCTATGTTGATGATAATTGTGGCTACTCTAACTCATCAGGTGACTCAGGGATTATAAAGACCCAGAGCAAATAAAGGTAAGGAGAGTTTTTTTTGTTTGTTTTTTTTTTTTTTTTTTTTTTGACAGGCTGAGTGAACAGTGAGAGAGAGAGAGAGAGAGAGAAAGGTCTTCCTTTTGCCTTTGGTTCACCCTCCAATGGCCGCCGCGGCAGGAGCGCTGCGGCCAGAGCGCTGCGGCTGGTGCACTCAGCTGGTGCACTGCGCTGATCCAAAGCCAGGAGCCAGGTGCTTCTCCTGGTCTCCCATGCAGGTGCAGGGCCCAAGCACTTGGGCCATCCTCCACTGCACTCCTGGGCCACAGCAGTGAGCTGGGCTGGAAGAGGTGCAACCGGGACAGAATCCGGGGCCCAGAACGGAACTAGAACCCTGTGTGCCAGCGCCACAGGTGGAGGATTAACCTATGGAGCCAAGGCGCCGGCTAGGACAGATGTTAAAGAAACAACTTCTGAATTAGTTTTCAAGGGCTGACAAGCTGAGTGTCTTAAAAACAACAGGCATTCCTGTCTCATACCTGGTGCCTAAAATTAAGATATCAAAAGGGCCATTGTCCCTCTGGGATCCAGAGTACAATACCTGCTTGTCTTCTACCTTATACTGAAGTTCAGCAACATTTGATGTTTTTTTTGCTTACACATTAGCCAAGCTGCTACTCTATCATTTCATGGCAATTTCATATTGTCTTACTTTGTGTTAGTCTATGCCTATGTCCCAATCCCCTGCTTTTATTACAACATAGTCATATTTAACAAGGCTCATCCTAATGACCTCAAGTTGCTGAATTCCAAAGATTATTTCCAAATAAAATCCTTGTTCATAGTTAACTAGGCTTAGGAACTCAGCATATTTTGGGGAGATACAATTCAACTTCTAAAACTAGTGTCTTCATCTATTTGTATTACTCTAACAAAATACCTAACACTGGGCAATACAGAACAGAAATTTATTTTCAAAAAGTTATGATGCTTGGGAAGTCCAAAATAATTGACAGGTCAGTGTCTGGGGATGACTCATTCATCATGGCACAGTCCACATGTCCTCACATGGCAGAACTGACGAAAGGGCACAAAGGGGAATGAGCACTGAGTTTTCACATGGTAGGAGACATAAGATAAAGAGTAAAAGAGAACTCCCTTGTACCCCTGTTGTAAGGCTGTTAATCTCATTCCTGAGGGTTCCACCATTATGGCTTAATCATTGGTGATTAAATTTCATCAGATAATTTTTTTTGAGATAGCTTCAGGCCAAAGTAATTATTTAAATAAAGTCATAGAGAAATGTTATTCAGTATGCATCTAATGAAAGAGTGGTATAAAATATGTAAATCTAATGAAGTTTGTCAAATGTCACAGATTTTTAAGAGTAAGCTGGAAGTCTTTGTGTTGAATTTAACTACCAGCAAGTTGGTGACCTTGGCAAGAGTGACTTGCAGGAACAGAGTAGATCTAGCACAGTGAACTCGATTGAGATGATTATTAAATGGAATGTTTTCTTAAGAATTTTGACTAGGAAAGAAAGATAGTATTGTTGCTTAAGATGGAAAATATGTATGCAAATTTATAATGTGATGGGAAAGAATAGACTAGAGAGAGGATGCATCTGTATATGTAAGATATGAAGCAGAAATCTTTTTTTTTTTTTTTTAATTTTTTAGACAGGCAGAGTGGACAGTGAGAGAGAGAGACAGAGAGAAGGGTCTTCCTTTTGCCGTTGGTTCACCCTCCAATGGCTGCCGCGGCTGGCGTGCTGCGGCCAGCGCACCGCGCTGATCCGATGGCAGGAGCCAGGTGCTTCTCCTGGTATCCCATGGGGTGCAGGGCCCAAGTACTTGGGCCATCCTCCCCTGCACTCCCTGGCCACAGCAGAGAGCTGGCCTGGAAGAGGGGCAACCGGGACAGAATCCGGAGCCCCGACCGGGACTAGAACCTGGTGTGCTGGCGCCGCAAGGCGGAGGATTAGCCTGTTGAGCCACAGCGCCGGCCAAGCAGAAATCTTAATTGGTGAAAAAGCTGAGATGGATTGGTGGAATTTGAATGAAATACAACTGAATTGACATGTCTTTCACAGAGTATAGGAAACAGAGATGGATGTTGGCACGTTCTGATATTGTGATATGTGGTGAGCTTCAGTATAATGTCTCATGATTATTTTCTAGAATTGAATGATAAAATGATTTTCTAAAAATGTACTTAATTATTTGAGAGGCAGAAAGACACAGGCAGGCAGACAGAGATCTCTCATCCATGATTGGACAATGCTGGAGCTGGGAATTCAGTCTAGCTTTCCCATGTGGATATCAGGAATCCAAATCATCGAGTCACTTCTTGCTGCCTCCTATGGTATTCAGTAGCAGGAAAGGAGAATTTGGGGTGGAACTGAGATTTTAGCCCAGACACTGATATGGAATGTGGGCATTGTAACTGTCTTCATAACCACTAGACCAAATGCCCACCCCTGAAGCAAACTCTTGGAGTGTAATGTATCTTGGTAAGTGAATGACTGAGGAAAGCACTCAAGGTTTGCGTGTCATCCTTGTGCAGGGGCCATGCTAATCCTCTCTGTATTGTTCCAGTTTTAGTATATGTGCTGCCGAAGCGAGCACAAGCACACAAGTTTTGAATTTTAACTGTGCTGAATAAATAAGACAGGTATATAGAGCAATATAGTATGACTTCTTTAAATGTCCAGTGATAGGTATCCATTCACATACAAATATAATAATGAAGCAAACATGGCTTGAAAAAGCAACAAAACTAAATGATGTAGGTTTGGGTGTAGGCATAATTATTTAGTTGATAGCATTACTGAATTATGGACATAGAAGTGAATAATAAGGTGTGGTGGACAGTCACAGTAGTAAACTAGAAGTAAAATAAAAGAGTAGAAATTATGAGCCCTGTAGTTATATTACATGACTCATGTTGCTCTTGTACCATTTCAAAAATTACATGGAAACCTGAGTATGTGTAATGCAAAAAGGGTAGATACATCAAAGTGAACTTTTTATCTTTTCCTTAAACTATCCAAGTAATTTAATCAATTCTTGACTTGCAGATTTATGTTTGAAAACATAGTTTTATTTTTACTTAAATGTAGAAAAATAAATCGATATACACGGTTTCAGTTTTACTAGACTTGTAAGTATGGAAAATTTCTTTAAAATGATAATATATAATTTAAATGTCCAGGAACAGTATAAAATATCTCTGTTTTTGATCACTATTTACAGTCACATGGCCACAAAAAAGATATGCAGTATTTGACTGGGACTCTCAAAATATGTAAAACCAGCATATCTTAATCATACTCATACAGTGGAGTTGGTCCTGTGGGTTAAATCAGGAGAAGGTAATGGGTTTTTGAGCAGAATATTGTTGGTGAGTCACTGCATCTTCATTTACACAAGATATTTTTTCTCCTTTCTTTTTTAATGAAATTATCAGCAAGCTAGAAGCTGCCCTCAACACAGAAAACCCTACTACTGGATGTTAAATTTAACTGTTTTACTTCAATTTGTGATGATGCCTAACTGTCCAGAGACTAGAAAATAACTAGAATAAAGGAGCAAACATGTCATTATCACTTTGACCTTATCTAGCACTAAAGAACTGTACAATTAATTATGAAATCAAGTTATCATTGTTAAAGTAAGTTGTTCAAAGATCAAGAAAAATACCAAAGAGTTGTCTATAAATGATTAAATGAAATGAATGAGGGAAAAAAAGGTTACTGAATTAGTCTTCTTAATTATATAAACCATGTGAAGCAGAAAATTAACCTTTCTTTGATATGATATTTATATATTAGGCATCAACTTTAACACTTCAGAATCAAGCACAAAATTTTAAATGCAGAGCTTTCAAATAAAATACTGTTTCCATAAGATTTGAAGAAATTAAATAGAACTCATCCTTTTAAAATTTTAATTCATGAAATATTGATATTCTTGGATTAAATTCATTCTTTAGAAGCATACTCTATAAAAATGTTGGGAGATATATTTATATATATAGATATGTATAAATGATTAAGTCATATTTTTATTGTCATAATTATGACTCCTAGTATGATAAGTAGCAGAAAACCTAGAAAAACATAAATTAAGTAAAATAGAATTTCTGGTCTTCACTGAAAATCCAAACATATGATTTGTACATTAAATTGGGATAGGGTCTGAGTCCATTTTTTTTCTTTTTTGGTTCTTTTGATAGAAGTTAACAAAATAACTGAGGCAGTTCTGAGCTCCTGTCTGCAAACCACACAATCCTATGCATCTGAAAGTTACTCTTTCTAACACAAATTCTATTCTTTCCTGTAACTGGATGAACCTGGGCCAGTAATTATAGTATTAGGAACTAGGATCACTGTTAATTCCCTAAACCACGATGATTCTGACTCCCAGAGGTAGGGGTGGATTCAGCCCCAACTCAAATGTATTGTGTTCCACATTGGTTATAGTTTATTGGTTTTAGGACTCAGAGACTATGACACACATGATGAAGTTCTCTATTAGCCATTTAAAGTAGTGAGAAGTTACTAGTGATTTACCTGGGGCCATGAGCAAAGACAGATCTACCAAAGGATATATTGCAGGAAATGTAATATCTCTAGAAAATTTAAGACTAATAGTAAAGACAACTAAAAGTTGCTGTACTTCCTAGTATAGCCAATCTCTGGAAATTGTAAACAAAGTCAGTGATGAAATACTCATCCTAATATTCTTTTCTACCTAAATTTTATTACAATGTATGTATAATTGATGAGCAGTAAATGCACATATTCAAGTACATAATCTCACAAATTTTTACCTTCATGTGTACCTACATAACCACTAATTCTCCAGTCAATATAGACCATGTACATCAGCTCTGAAAGTGTTCTTTTGCCACTTTTCAAGTAATTTCCTTATAAATTTCCAAAAGTTAACAATGCCATGAGTAATATCATTATAGATTAGTGATGTGACTTCATATTAATATAATCACAAACTGAGTATTCTTTTTATTTCACTTTTTTGTATTGAATGTAGTATTTTCCAGTATCAGTATTTATTCAATTTATCAGTGGGTAAGAGTAGTCCTTTGTGTGAATACAGCATAATACATTCATCTATGTTCTCTTTCTGCATATTTCTGGATATATACTTCTTCCCTCTTTTTCCAGATTTTGTCTATGATTTTGTCTATTAATTCAGGTTCTTTTCATAACTTTTTTTTTTTTACTGGAAAGGCAGAGTAACAGAGAAAGAGTGAGACTGAGAGGGAGAAGAGGAGTGGGAGTGGGGTAGAGGAGGAGACAAAGAGAGAGAAATTCCATTTAATAGTTCAATCCTCAAATGTCCACAAACTGTGGGAGTAGGTCAGGTTGAAGCTAGGAGCCAGGAACTCCATCCACTGCTCCCACGTAGGTGGGATTGGTCTAAGCATTTGAATCACCATCTGCTGCCTCCCAGGTGCATTAAGAAAGAATCTGGATCAGAAGCAGAGAGTAGCTGGGGCTTGAATTGACACTCTTCTTAAGTGTGGCTTTAACGTCTGTGTCACGTGAAAAGAGCTTGTAGCAGGTATTCTTTTATGATACCTTTATAGACACAATTTCATTTTCTTTGAGCACAAGGAAAAGCAGTATAATTGGCAACAAGGTAGTTTTATTTAAAATTTATAGAATGGTGCCAAGAATGTTTCAAAGTACTTGCTCTATGTTCAGCATTTTTGAAACTTGCGTGAAAGTTCCAGTATATCCATATCCTTTTTGGCCCTTATTTTTTCAATCTGTCCATATTGAGCCTTTCTTCTGCTGTGTACATCTACTTTATTCTGATCTAAATACATATTTGTCTAATGATAAATGATATTGAGCACTATCTGAATCAACCATTTGGATATTATTCTTTATGTTAAACCTTTTTCTCAAGTAATAACTACTCAAATACTACACCTAAAGTTAGCAAAATTTTGACACATTGAAATGAATGAAAAAGTCTTATGATTATTTTTCTTTATTTTCTGTCTTTCCTGGTCCTTGTTTTGTTCTTCCCCTAAATATCATGATTTATGGAATCTGTTATGCCATTTCTTCTATACTGCGTCCCAGACCATAGCAAAGTAACTCTACATATATTAATGGAATTCAACAAATTCATTCATAATTGTATACATACTTATCATGAACAAATTTTCCTAAAATGACAGTAGTCCCCAAACATTACAGAACTACATTATACTATCCTGGAAGCTTTCAGTCCTTTGTTATTGCATGCTGAAATCATAAGAAGCAGGGAGATCCAAAAATTCTGTTTTACTTAATTAAGTCTATAGTAGTCAGGGTGGTTAGCACATTTATATTCGGGCCAATGAAATATCTTAACGGGAAAGATCTTCATAGTTCTTCAGTTTTCCAGTTTCTTTAAACAGAATTCTATTCCCCCAAATTCTTATATGAAATAGCCTCCAAGGTGACTGTGTCTGGATATAGGAACTTTAAGAGGGTAATTAACAACAAATGAGGTCAAAATCCAGTGGAACTGGTGTCTTTATAAGAAAGAGACCCACATGCCTCTCTCTCTCTCTCTCTCCCTCCCTCTTCTCTGTCACTCTCTCTTTTCTCTCTCCCCTGTCTCCTCTCCCTTCTCCTCTCTTTCCCCTCAACCCCATCTCTCTCCTAAATCCATACACGAAAAGCCATGTAAAGAAGGTGGCCAGGAATAAAATCCTGATCAGAAACTAATCTTGGTGTCACTTTAAATAAATTTTTGTTGTTTAGGTCACCCCCTTTATGGTATATCTTAGGGCATCATTGGAAGAGTAACATACCAGTCCTCTCGTGCTTTCTCTCAAGCTGTTTGCTAGAGTCACCCTTCTAAGGGTTAGGGGATCTCACTGTTCTTATCTTACCAATTCAGTAAATCTACACAGAGCCCCAGAAGTAATTTACATTTTGTCACTACACATTTCAGCACTCCTTCGACTGAGTAGAGAAAAAAATGCTTGTAATTGTAAGTAAAGTATAAAACAAATGTGCTCATTTTCTTGTTCCCAACATCTATTGGTTGTGTTTAATAATTTATTAATATTTCCTTTATTACCTAATTTAGTTAGGTATGTTACTTAATATACCTAATGTCTTCTGATCCAATGCCTGATGCTTAAGTCTAAAACAGTTGTAAGGGCAGAAATATCCTGTAGAATGGTAATTTATGGTATTGATATTTTCATAAAAATATTCAAACATTGTATATACAAAGTTTTATACAGAGAAAAACATTTGATGTTCAGAGAATGACTCCTATCATTACCATCAAATCCCTACTTCAACTATAAAAACTATCAATGATTTATGGGGATTTCTTTTCCATTAATGGCAGTTGTGTATGGGAGCTCTGCATCTGTAGATTCAACAAATTTGTAGATCGAAAGTGTTCTTTAAGGCCCATCTGTGTTGAACATATATGTACTTTTACTCGTCATCATTCCATCAACATTACAGTATATCAATAATTCATAAATCATTTGCAGTACACTAATTATTACAGGTAATATAAAGATGATTTATGGTGTACCGGAGGATGTGTTCAGGCCACATGCAAATGCTACATGATTTTATATAAAGGTTTAAGTATCCTTGGATTTTGTTAACCCTGAGGGGTCCAATAACCAATTCCTTTCACAAAGCCACGGATGACTGCCCACTTATTGCATATAGTGATGATATATCATTCATTTCTTAATTTAGGAAATAATACTTATTAAAGTGGCACTCAATCAAGTTAAATGGAACATGAGAGAAGAGGTTCTGTTTAAAGTGTTCGTGAGTATTGGGTTATCACATGTCCCTAATTTCAAAGCAGTGCTTCAAAATAGAACAACCAAAGTCTACATTGTTGAACACTATTTAATGCAATAATTTTAACAAAAACCTGTCTTATTTGTTTACATTTATATACCTAGCATTTAGCACAATGGTCAAAAGTGTAATTTTGGTGAAAGAGCAAATTATCATATCCAGCATAACTTAAAAATGTGAAATATTTAGGACACCAATTACCAATGCCGATTAAGGTAAACTATTAGCAACTTCCAAATTAATAAATTTGAATCTAACTATTTATTTCCTGAGTTTTCCTGTGAAGAATCCCAAATATAATATATCAGGTATATATTTGACAGTGACATTTCAACAAACATTCAAACTGTTATGTGTAAGATAAATTAGTTTAGGCCGGCACCGCGGCTCACTAGGCTAATCCTCCGCCTGCGGCGCTGGCACACCGGGTTCTAGTCCTGGTTGGGGCACCGGATTCTATCCTGGTTGCCCCTCTTCCAGGCCAGCTCTCTGCTGTGGCCTGGGAAGGCAGTGCAGGATGGCCCAAGTGCTTGGGCCCTGCACCCACATGGGAGACCAGGAGAAGCACCTGGCTCCTGGCTTCGGATCAGCGCGATGCGCCATTCACAGTCACAGTGCGCCTGCCACGGCAGCCATTGGAGGGTGAACCAACGGCAAAAGGAAGACCTTTCTCTCTGTCTCTCTCTCTCTCACTGTCCACTCTGCCTGTCCAAAAAGAAAAAAAAAAAAAAAAAAAAAAAAAAAAAAAAAAGATACATTATTTTAAAAAGAAAAGAAAAAAAAAATCTCCAAGAATTCAGACCTAAAAGCAAACTAGTTCTGATGCTGCACATTCTTTCTACTTTATTGAAGTTTGTTAAGAATAATCTGAACAGTTTTACTAGAATATTAAAAGACAATAGCCTGGCCAGTGCTGCGGCTCAATAGGCTAATCCCCCACCTTGCCGCACCGGCACACTGGGTTCTAGTCCCAGTCGGGGCACTGGATTCTGTCCCAGTTGCCCCTCTTCCAGGCCAGCTCTGTGCTATGACCGGGAGTGCAGTGGAGCATGGCCCAAGTCCTTGGGCCCTGCACCTGCATGGGAGACCAGGAGAAGCACCTGGCTCCTGGCTTCAGATCAGCGCAACGCGCCGGCCGCAGCACGCCGGCCGTGGCAGCCATTGGAGGGTGAACTAAAGGCAAAAGGAAGACCTTTCTCTGTCTTTCTTCTCTCACTATGCACTCTGCCTGTCAAAAAAAAAAATATATATATATACATATATACCCAGCAAGGAAATACAAAAAATACTGTATGCTGCAAAATATGAAAACCTATTAATTTACAGTAAATGTTAATTGTAATTTAAGCTAATTGCTATATTTTTATTTTTTCAATTTAAACTCATCCTATTTTCATAGTAAATTAAGAAAACTGGAAAGAAATGATTTTGATTTTAATAAATTAATTTATCAGTAGTCACTTTCTTTTTTTTATTTTAAGCTTTTAATAGTCCATTTGCTTGATTTCACAGTGGTATATGCATTTATTTATTTTTGATTATTAACTTCACAATTAATTTTATAACTGTACTGTCCTTACAAGCTAATGATACTAATATCTGCTAATTATCATCAGTAATTGATGCATTCATTTTCTACCATTAGTAGTTCTTAGGTATTCATAAAACTTTCATTTCTACTAATAAAGCAAAGAGTTGTTTTGAAGTTCTGATTATTTAGAAAACAATATATGGATAATTATGTAAAGAAAAAGAAATATTATGAGGATTTTATGATAATGAAATGTAAGAATATATTTCCCTAATGAAATCATTTCAGTTTGAACTGTATTACCCACTACTATTTTTAATATAAATGGATCCAAATCCATCATTTTAACAAATAAAGAAATAAAGAAGAATAATATCAAGATTTGTTATATTATTTTTTTGGTGGTGCATCTATAAGATCATATTCAATTTAGATAACTGAAAATAATTTCTCTTTTGAAGGTTTTTCCTACCATTTTTCATTGTGTATATGTTATTAATAGCACCAAAATTTAGAAAATATTTATTTCAAATGCAAATGCATTGTTATATGATAGCACTTACATTGTAC
Source organism: Lepus europaeus (assembly GCF_033115175.1). Classification (NCBI taxonomy): domain Eukaryota; kingdom Metazoa; phylum Chordata; class Mammalia; order Lagomorpha; family Leporidae; genus Lepus; species Lepus europaeus. The sequence goes on along the minus strand of NC_084832.1, from coordinate 49,702,676 downwards.
TTTAACAAAGGATCTTGAATAATATATTCTAAGTAAAAATAGTATTTTATCCTAATTATAGACTCATTATTTCATTACATGTATTCATGTCCTAATTGTTGGACTTACACTCTGAACAAAGGTATACCTTTAAATTTCAAATTATAGTTTCACGTTATACATAATAAAACACATGCAATTATGAATCTAACAGTAGCTATAATATTGTTTATTAAAAGATGTTGCCATGTGAATTACCACTGACATAATTCCAACAGGAAAAAAATATATACAGCTACCACATCTAGACATCAAAATCTAAAACAAGGAAACAGACAAAAGCAGATATCTAAGCATGAATTAAAATCAGTTATATAGAATCTCTTATGAAAAACGTAAGTGTACATTGTACACCTAAAACTTCGAATATTCTAAATTCAAAAAATTTAAGACAAGATATTGTATTTTACAATATACCATTTTTCAAATACGCTTTGCGACATATTCTATAAATAAACTCTATTTATCAAATCTCTAGTAAGAAATAAAATAATTTTATTTTCTATTCTACAATAATTATAGAGTACAAATCTTTATGATAGAAGTCTTAAATGTTGATACAAAGGAATTAAGAGCAAGTGTTTGTGCCAAAATTTCATCTTAAAAAGTGTCAAAATAGACACTTGTTTTGTGTTCTTAAAGGAGTGTATCAATACATTAGCTTCTGAGTTTCACAGCAAATGCATGATAATTACTACAGTATACTTTTAGCAATTCACATGTTAATATATTAATACAAAGAGAACAGATTCAGTGTGGTCCAAAGATACTTTCCCTCTCCTCCTTTCTTTCTTTCTTCCTTCCTTCCTTCTTTCCTTCCTTCCTTCCTTCCTTCCTTCCTTCCTTCCTTCCTTTCTTTCTTTCTTTCTTTCTTTCTTTCTTTTTTTTTTTGACAGGCAGAGTGGACAGTGAGAGAGAGAGAGAGAAAGGTCTTCCTTTTCCAATTGGTTCACCCCTCAATGGCCACTGCGGCTGGCTCACCGCGCTGATCCAAAGCCAGGAGCCAGGTGCCTCTCCTGGTCTCCCATGCGGGTGCAGGGCCCAAGGACTTGGGCCATCCTCCACTGCACTCCCAGGCCACAGCAGAGAGCTGGACTGGAAGAGGAGTGACAGGGACAGAACCAGTGCCCCGACCAGGACTAGAACCTCGGGTGCTGGCTCCGCAGGAGGAGGATTAGCCTATTGAGCCGTGACGCCGGCCCCCTCCATCTTTCTTGAAAGTAGACACATAAACTGTTTTGAGGAATCATGAGTTGGGGCCAGCATTGTAGCATCATGGGTTAAGCCACATTCCATTTGGGCTGAAGATTATGTCCCAGCTGACTACTTCCTATGCAGCTCCCTGCCAATAACCTGAGAAAAGCAGCAGAAGATGGACCAAGAGCTTGAACACCTGCCAACCTCGTGGGAAACCTGGATGAAGCTCCTGGCTCCTGGTTTTTGACTGGTCTAGTACTGGCCATTACAGCCAATTGAGGAGTGAACAGGTGGATAGAAGATTCTCTCTCTCTCTCTCTCTCTCTCTCTCTGTCTCTCTCTCTCTCCTCTCTCACCCTGCCTTTCAAATACATAAAAAGCTCTTGAAAATAATAACAGGTATGAATCATTATTAGATGCTATTTTGCAAGAATTTTTGCCTAACAAATTGCTACTCTTGATTAGATAACTTTCATATTCATATCAACTAGCTATAAAAGTGAAACTGATAATATTATTCTGAAAGGCGTTTAAGGTTTTTTTTTTAAGTTTTAGTTATGTATTTGAAAGTTAGAGTTACAGCGAATGAGGGAGAGACAAAGAAAAGAGTGAGAAAAAGAGAGAGAATCTTCCATCAGCTGGTTCACGCCCCAGAACCAGGACAAAACCAGGAGACAGGGGCTTCTTTTGGATCTCCCATGTGGAGAGTACTTGGACTATCAATACAATGTTATGAACACTGAATTAATATTTTTTGACAGGCAGAGTTACACAGTGAGAGAGAGAGAGACACACACAGAGAAAGGTCTTCCTTTTTCCATTGGTTCACCCCCAACGTGGCCGCTATGGCCAGCACGTTGCGGCCGGCGTGCTTCACCGATCCGAAGCCAGAAGCCAGGTTCTTCCTCCTGGTCTCCAATGTGGGTGCAGTGCCCAAGGACCTGGACCATCCTCCACTGCACTCTCGGGCCACAGCAGAGAGCTGGACTGGAAGAGGAGCAACTGGGACAGAATCTGGAGCCCCAATCAGGTGGAGGATTAGCCTAGTGAACCACGGCATAAGCCCTGAATTAATATTGAACAAAAAAATCACTGCACAGAAGAATGAAAGTGTATTAATTATTCTACTCTTTCTGAATTAGAAAAAGTGAAATCTAAAATGTAATATACACAGCAGTTAAGAAAAGTAGTCCTAGGTCATCTGAAGAATGTCATTATCATCCAGTGTGTTGAAACAGTGCATGTAGAGCAGTTTGTGGAGGAAATCAGCAATCATTTTGTAATATTAAATTTTAAATATCTTTTATAACTAAGTAGTGATATTTATTAGGTAATTAAATATATATTTGTCTAGTGTGAGAGTAAAATATAGTCTACAGCCAGACCATGCTGAACATGCTCAAACTCATCTGAGGGAAAAGTATGGATAGGGTTTATGATTTTGAGAAGGTAGTATATATGTAGCATTTAAATATATATATGACCAAAAAGAGAGTACACACACAGAGAGAGATATATGTATATCAATCTTCAAAGCAAAAATGGAAACCCCGCAAAGTAGAACATCCCAGAAGCCAACTGAAAATTTTATCAAGGCCAAGGACATAATCCTTTTCCTTAACTGCTCCTGGGTAGTCATAATAGCCTTTTGTGTATAAAATATAATAAAACTTGTTTTATTTATCTATATGGAATTTAAGTGACCATGACAAGCACCATTCTTGCGGAGAACTGAGAATGAATATCTGATTGAGGAGGGACTAGAAGGGGAACATTTTATCAAGAGCAGGAATGGGAATAAAATTTTAGAAGTTATAATAAAGAATTTTGAGGAGACCTATGAGGAAAATAGAAGTGTTCAAGACATAATATTTCATAAGATGTTCAAATATCAGGATGTGTTTACACTGAGAAAATACATAGTAGAGAACAAAGAAGCAAACTTGAATAATAGAAATGGCATGTACAATTTAAATTTGAGAATCTCTAATATTATTTTCCAATGAAAGACATACATAAGCTTACAAAAATCATCAGGTTAAATTTTTTTTTTTTCAGAAAACTAGAAATTAATCAAAGTCATGCAACAATCCAGGAATTGTTTCCAAGAGAGGAAAAAAAAAAAGGCTGAATTTTGGTAGGGACAGTGAACACCTTTTAAATTGCCCTAGTTCCATTTCCACTGTCCTTATCAGTTGCACTCCAGGAATAAAACAAGCAAACAAACAAAAAATCACCATGTGTTATAAGAACTAGTATTGTGGAAGTCATTGGAGATGAGCAGTCTAAAATTTCTTCAAAGGCTCATTCACAGAGAATTGTTACATTCCCTGTCTTGTGGTTTCACATTTGCGAATCTCTCAGTATCTGATATGAGGTAGAGTTTGCTTGATACAAAATGCTTATTCCCAGGACATTGTCAAAAAAAAAAAAAAAAACAAAACTATACGCAATTATTTAACGTTGCAGCTCCCTCAGTGGAAGATAAGTTGAGTCAAACAATAGATGAATCAAAGAGATTAGAAAGAAATACTGGGTATACTTCTATAAATTATAACATAAGTGGACTCAACGCAAATATAGGGGTGTGTGCATGACCGGGGATGTACTTATGATGAACAAGGACCAGAGAAGTTCTCACTTCTAGCTGACCTTGAGCCTCTGAGCAAACAAGAAGTGAAGCATAAGGCAGGAGAATCAAGTAGCAGAGTGTTAAAGTAGGTTACAATATGCATATAGAGCACTTGGGCAAAAACTGGGAGAATAACTGGCTCTAGGAGCTCCTCTGCCACCTTTAGCTGAACACTAAATTCATATGATTGTGCAGTGTATCTTTAATCTGAAAGGCAAGAAAAGTGGATTCTTCTCTAACTTTCCAGAAAATAATACAGTCCTGCCAGCATGGTGATTTCAACTCAGACTTATTTTTTCTACCAAAATTTAAAATAATAAACTATATTGTTTAAGGCTCTAACATCATGGTAATTTTTATAGCAGCAAAAGGAAATAAATACATGTAAATATCGTGTATGATATGAGCACCTATGTTTTAATAAGATTTGTAATAATTCATGGCATTGGAATATTTTCTCTACTTGATTAGAGATTTAAGTATGGACATTAAAAATGATAACATCCCTCATTAAGTTGAAGAAAGGGAATCTTTGCACATTGTTAGGGGTAATGAAAACTGGTGTCACCATTGTAGGAAACAGTATTGAGAATGCATGAAAAACAAAAAAAATACAACTACCATATGATCTAGCAATCTCACTATTGAGTATATATCCAGGGAAATGAAGTCAGTCTGTCGAAGAGACATCTGCACTCCCTTATTGATTGCTGCGATATTCACAATAGACAAGAAATAGAAGCAACCTAAGTGTCTGTCTATTGATGAACGGATAAGCAATGTGGTATATTTACACAGTGGGATACTGCTCATCTATAAACAAGGATGTGATGTTGTCATCTGCACCTAGAATTGGAAGTCTTCAGGTGAAGTGAAGTGAGCTAACCACAAAAAGACAAGTGTCACATGATCTCAACCATCCATGGAATATTCAAAATTAAAAAAAAAATTTCTGGAAGACAGACGTATAATGGTGAATATGAAGCCTGAGGAAGAAATGGGATTGAAAGGATGGGGAACGGTTCATGAATGAATATTAAGGTATAGTTGTATAGAAGGAAGAATTTTTGGGATTCTATTTCACAGTAGGATGACTACAGAAAGTGTAAATACACTGGATAATTCTGTGTGAAAAAAATGAACAAGATAGGAATTTGAATGATTAAGCAACAAAGAATGCTAAATGTTTGAGGAAACAAGCCTCCTACTTGTTATGAATGAATGTTATGCAATGAATACTTTTGTAAAGATATCACATGGTTTTTAATAAATATGTACAATTTCATGTCTGCTAAAAAAAGGAAACCATGATATTTTGAAACCAATCCCATGAATTCAAGCACTATATTAAGCTACTCATAATGTTGTATGTGCCCAAAAGTTAGCTATTTTCACCAATGTAATACCGTTATTTGATATTTGCTTGAGGCTTCTGGTTACGTCAGTACGACTTTTCTTGGTATATCTGTGGTAACAGTGTGTATGTGGCATAGCACAGTAATTACAAATACATGTTTAATTTCAAGTGATTTAATCAATGAATGAGTGCTGAAACAAAGTTGTTTTTCAATTGAATGGGACATTTGATGCAGCATTTAAGAAGTATCTGGGTTGGGTAGGGAGCAGCATTTTGTGGGTAAAGCTGCCACCTTAGATGATAACATCCCATATGTGCAGCCATTCAGGTCCTGGCTGCTCCTCTTCTGATTCAACTTCCTGGTAATGGCCTGGAAAAAGCAACAGAAGAGGCCCAAGTACTTGGACTCCTTCCACCCATGAAGGAGACCCAGAAGAGCTGGTGGCTCCTGATTTCATTCTGGCTTAATGCTGGCCATTGTGGCCACCTTGGGAGTGAACTAAAGGACGGAAGATAGAAGATCTCTCTCTCTGTCTCCCTCTCTCTCTATGTCACTCTGACTTTCACATAAGCAAATAATATATTACTTATACTCATTTATTATACATTTAGTAATATAATTAAATTATTACATAAATTATTATATATTAATATATAACAAATAATTAGAAATGTTAGTAATATCAAATTACTCTATATTTACATTAAATTATATATATGTAAAATTGTGGGGCTGGCACTATGGCACAGTGGGTTAAAGCCCTGGTCTGCAGTGCCGGCATCCCATATGGACAATGGTTCAGATCCTGGCTGCTCCACTTCTAATCCAGTTCCCTGCTAATGTGCCTGGGAAGACAGAGGAGGATGGCCCAAGTCCTTAGGCCTCTGAACCCACGTGGGAGACTCAAGAAGCTCCTGGCTCCTGGCTTCAGATCAGCTCAGCTCTGTCCATTGCAACCATTTGGGGAGTGAATCAGTGGATGGAAGAGCTGTCTCTTTCTCTCTCTCCTCTCTCTCTCTCTCTCTCTCTACCTCTCTCTGTAACTCTTTCAAATAAGTAAATTTTAAAAAAATACAGTTGAGGTACCTTTCACAAGGGAGTATCCATGTTCCACTCCCAGCTACATCTCTTGATTCTTTGAGACCTTTAAGGCACAACTAGTTGGGTTCCTGAATTGTACACGGAAGTCTGTGATTCAGAAGTGGGTTCCCAGTTTTAGCTTCCTGGCTCTGTGGACACCTGGGGAATAACTTAAAGTTATTCCCTCTAGCTTCATCTCAAATCAATCAATAAAATAAATTAATTTAAGCTAAGAGTTCATTAAAATAATGTAATAAAATAAGGATTTTTATTTAGATTATTTAAAACATATTCCATTTTATACAATAAAAGTGAAATTAAATACAGAGTACTTTATAAGTGGGAAAATATTTGTTCTCTATCATGAAATTAACAGCATAAAGATATAGTCACTTTAGCATCAGTGTAAAAATTGTGTATATCTTGTTCATCAGATAATAGCCTCATATGTAGGATGCTGGTTATGTTCTCAGATATATAAAATATTTTAATAAATTCCAAGTGACTAATGAGCTATAATTTTTAAAGAGCATTACTTCTTCCAACATAGGTCAACATTAACATATTTGCCAAATATTCTTCTCGAAAGACCATTTGGATAATGGGAGACTACCTAGGGTTGATTCAAAAATAAAAGCTTAACAAGTGAAATGATTTTTGCCTATGTGTAGGGGGATTGATTATTGTTCCTCAGAAAATGAGGGCTATAACTAGTGTTTTCAAGTGTGGCTGCTTCCCAGTGATGCATTTATCTTGTCACTGGATAATTCCTATCAGATAAATGATCCTTTATTGGCTACATAACAGGTTCAATTGTGTTATAATTTTCATCATAGTACATTTTATATTCACAGTATACAGAAATTATTTCCATTTTCTATAGGAATTATGAGTCTATAAAAAAGATATTGGAAGATAATTGTTCTGGAGGAAGCCAAGATAAACTAACTGGTTTTAGTTTTTTTTTTTTTATTATTATTATCTTTGCCATCATGATTATTAAAACTTTCACAGGGGCCAGATCTATGGCATATAAGATAAAGCGGCTGCCTGTGATGCAGGCATCCCATATGGGCATCAGTTTCAGTCCCTGCGGCCCATGCACCCATGTGGGAGACCTGAATAAAGCTCCTAGCTCCTAGCTCCCAGCTCCTAGCTTTGGATTGGCCCAGCTCAGGCCATTGTGGCCATTTGAGAAGTGTACCAGCAGATGGAAGATCTCTGTCTCCCTCTCTCTCTCTCTCTCACTTTCTATCTCTCCCTCTTTCTGTAAATCTGCCTTTCAAATAAGTAAATAAATCTTAAACAAAAACTGTCACATGATTTCTAAGTTAACAAAATATTTATAAATAGAATTTAATAGTGAAGGGCAATATTAAAATGGGATTTTTATACATAATCATGATCGTATAATGGTATTTCATTGATTTTATGTAAGCATTCATGGTTAGCATGTCTGTAAATGCTTTTTGGATTAATGCATTTTTATTTATATAAATGTTTTTAAGTAACTTACCAAATTCATTTATTTTCATTTCATTTTAAATGCAGAAATGGAAAGATACAAAGAGATAAGGAGAGGGAGCAGTCATCTACTTGTTCTCTCCTTAAATGCCTGTAAGAGCTAATATATTGCCAGGTGACCACAGTAGGATAGCAGTCAATTTGGGTCTTTCATATGAGTGACAGAGACTCAAAACTCTTGAGGGATCATATGCTGGCTCACAGGGTAGACATTAACAGAAACCTGGGTCAGGATAAGCCTGGACTCTCGCAAGGGTCTCTACTATGGGATGCAAGTGTTCCAAGGGGTAACTTGAATAGACATCAAATGCCTGCCTCCTATCTCATCTTATTAAAATATTCACAGTCATAATCCTGTATGATCTAAGTAACTTATGCTCCTAGACAGAGTTTTATAGTTTGATTCTATTTTATATCACTTTGAATAATCTGAATAATTAAATGGCGTACTTGACATATCTATGACATTATACATTCTTAGCTGAAGATTCAATTAACAGAAAATATTCGTAAAATTGTGTCACTCCTTTGATTGCTGTAATGTTCATATTGAACTAATGTACTGATGCAACATGCAAACTCACTTCTATTATAAGGGTTAAAAGGTAGAAAGCTCCATATTTCCCTTAAATCAGAAAAGGAAGCTGTATATCAACATACACACATACATACATTTACTCACACAGATTTATTTCTGAGTTTCTTAATATATTATGTAGGTGAAAATTTTTCTTAGAAGGGAATACAAAATAATGATGCAGAACTGTCTGTGGCATGTTGATTTCTTCTTAATTCATGTATAATATATTCTCATTAAATGTAATAATCTTCATTAATATCACTAATAATATTTATATGCATATATATGAAAGTAAAATGAGAAAATTATCCAGATTTGAATTCCTTGAAAAGGAATTCATTGAAAAGTAATAATACTTGAAAAATCTGAATTACTTTTTATAGGACTTTCTTTCACCCTTAGTATTTTTTCTTAAAAAAAAAAAGTTGAAATTAATGTACTATGTGCTGTCTTCTCAACTGAAACAATTGTCAATCATGCAAGACAGATAACTGATTATATGGACCCTTGCTGTTGAAATACTGGTAAGTGAAAGGAAAAAAAGAGTATGGACTCTAAAGTCAGATCTGAATGGCATTGCAAGTGAAACCACCATTACACTGTGTCCATTTATATTTCATGATTCTAATTATCCTCTTCTGTAACATAAAGATAATAAGAAAACCCACTGCACACAATTACTATTAGAATTTAATGAGAAAATAAATATGAAGTTCCTATTACAAAGCTCATAACTTAATTAAGGACTAATACATATTAGCTATAATAAAAGTTATAATCACTACTATTTTATCCTTGACCACCACTTTGAAAGATGGCCTCTTATGGCAATCATTTTATTTCTTGTGTTAACTCCTGAAGTTTTACATTGTAATTCAATTTTTAAGAGATTTATTTATTTATTTATTTATTTATTTGAAAACCAGAGTTCGAAAGTAAGGGAGAGGGACAGAGGGAGATACTGTTTAATCTGCTGGTTCCCTCCTCAGATGGTGGCACCACAGCAGTGGTAGGAGCCCATCATATACTTCAATTCCCAGGCCATTAACAGGAGCTGGATCAGAAAGGGAGCTGCTGGGTTTTGAACACCACAAATTCCAATCCCAGTGTTTCAGTTATGAATTTGATCAATTTACTAAGTTAAAAATTTAACAAAATCATAGTAATAAAATTTCAAAAAAAAAGTGGATCACATCAGAATGAAAAGTCTGTTTTAAATCTTTTATAGAATCTCACCAAAAAATACTGAATTTATAAATTCAGAGGATAGAGACTAGAATCTAATCTTTAATAGTTCCTAAATTCAAATTAAGAGTTTATATATTGTTCAATACAACTTTGTTTCTGTGACGTTTGTAATAACATGTATATGGCACTAAATAAATGATGATCCCTAATGAGAATATCCTTGTGAGATAAAGGCTTACCAAATCAGTTAACTGTGGTTTTCTCTAAACCACAAAATGTAAACATAAGGGCTGAATTTATATCAAAAAATGAATCATTTTGCCACATGAATTCTTACTTTGCCACATCAACTCACATTTAATACCATTTTTATTAATATTTTTATTTAGGGACTTATTAAATATAGTTAAATTAAATTACACTAATAAACAATTTGATATAGTTTCTGCAGATAAAATTATGTGTATAAATGTGAAAATTCACTAGGAAACAACCAGCAACAACCAGAAAGCACCAAATTAATGTGAATTATCAAGAGCAGCGGCTTTCTTAATATATAAAGTAAAATACATTTTTAAATGATAGCAAATTTAATAAACATGAAGAATAGAAATAAAAGATCCTACAATCAATCATATAATAAGATTATATCAGGTATAAAGAAAGTGATTTATTCATTTACCATTCATTCATTCATGTACCTTTTCATTTTTTAGTTTATTCATCTTTCAGGAATATTCACATAACTTAAGACACTTCTCTGAGATTTGAAAATAAAGTGATAATTTAGAGAAAATAAAGAAATCATCTCAAGAAGCTTGCAATGTTTTTGCAATGTGGAAAATAATGTGAACACAAATGGGCAACAATAAAATAAAATAAAATGTGATGAAATAAAGTAAAACATATAATATGGTAGGTTGTGACAAATAAAAGTTGGAGCTGGCTAAGCCTACGCCTGCAACTCCAGCATCCAAGATGGGTCCCTGTTCAAGTCCAGGCTGCTCCATTTCTGGACCAGGTCTGCTTGTGGCCTGAGAAAGCAATAGAAGATGGCCCAAGTGCTTGGAATACCACACCCAGCTTGGAGACCAAAGAAACTCCTGGCTTCTGGCTTCAGATCAGCTCAGCTCTGGCCATTACAGCCATTTGAGGAGTGAACCAGTGAATGGAAAACCTCTCTCTGTGTTTCTCATTCTCTCTGTCTGTAAATCTCCCTCCCAAATAATGAATAAAATATTTTTTAAAAAAGATAAAAGTCAATATCAGATGTCAGATACAGGAATGTTTCAGACAAAACTCGAATTAAATATAAAACCCCTAATGCGGGAACATGGTTGCAATGTCTGAGGAAATGGCCAAAGGCCTGATTGAGTGGAGAAGTAGGGAGAATGTTAGGAGATAAAACCAAACAATAATCTTCTTAAATATAGGAAAAATAGAAAGGTTTATTTAGAATTTCTCTCCTGGAGATATATGTTATTTTTCTGATCAAAATCCTGATTAGTCTGAAATGAATTTTGCTTTTCCATATTTCATTGGACTGGTGTAATAATAGACTATCACTTTCCAATTTTTATATTTAATCTCTCTTCATGATAACCTTTTAAAATACATATTTGTATATCTTAAGAAATATTTTAGTGCACAAATCAAGTGAGTTAGCAATAACAGCTGATGAAAAGAAATTAGTTAGTAGATATGTATTAGTGCTTTTAAAAAGTTAAGAATAAAGAAGAAACTCCACAGTCAACTAGACAGAAATAGACAAATAATGAGATTGACGTTAGGCTGTCCTGCAGTGCTAAATGTCAGAAGACAAGGGCTCATTAGCCACATTATGTGAAGAAAAAGGTCGTGCCCTATGTGACAAAATCTGCCAGACTGTCTTTCACATGGACACATAAGAGAAGGACATTTCACTGACATGCAAGAAGTCAGAAAGTTTGCCATTTCTCTAATCTTTTTAGATGAAAATAATAGCAACAGCAGGAGATTAATTGGTAGCAATGGAGAAAAAATATTTTTAAAATAACTCTAGAGTGTCAATGACTATAGAAATATTCATAAATACCTTAAATAATTAGTGCTGACATGATTAGAAAGATAATAGATTGTTAAAAACTTCTGAAATATGGGTTATTATAAACATCACAATAACAATATAAGAAAAAAAGCTACCGTTTTGTTTTTCACAAAACGTTGCAAATGAATAAGGAATGGATATGAGTGAAAATGTGTGGAAGACTGAGGGAGATATTTGTATGTGTATACAATAGTAACTAACATATTTTGAATAGTTTTATGATAGTGTCTGCTCTAAGAATATTTTGGGAACAAATTTAAACACCTCAACCCTGTGACATACAGTATTACCTCAAATAAAAATTACATTTTTAAGCAGAACTGTTTCTAAGGAAAGGAAATCATATTTATTTATTTATTTAGAGAGAGCTTTCCTCTGCTGTTTCACTCTGCAAGTGGCTGCAAAGGCTAGGGACGGACTGAACCGAAGCTAGGAACTCCATCCTGGTCTCCCATATAGATGTCAGGGTCCCAAGAACACGGACATCATCTGCTGCTTTCCAAAGTGAATTAGTAGGGAACTCAATCAGAAACAGAGGAGACAGGACTTGAACAGGTACTCTTATATAGAATGCCGATGTTGCAAGCAGTAGCTTAACCCACTGTTTCACAATGTCAGTCTGCTAAGCAAGTCATTTTGAAAGGGAAAATAAAATAACCTCCATTTTGCAGTCATCTCTACATTCTCATGGATGGAAATGATTTTTCAAACAAAAAAGTTGTTCTAGGACAGGGAAAAAATGGTAGAAGATTAAAGACAGATATGGAAAATGGGAAAGAGTGGAAAAGGAAATTCTGGAATTATCGTGAATGAGTGAGACTGTAGTAATCAGTGATCAATATCAAAATATCAAAAATGATTTGTAGTGATAGGTATGATAAATATACAAATTCAGCTTTGATATGGGAGTCAGTAGATCGAAATTTTTCATGTCTTGCACACATATCCTAAATTTTATATATAACAGACTTCAGTTCCTGATTTCCTTGAGGTTAGTGTGTAATTATAATAGAAGAACCATTGAGAACAGCATTGCAGTGAATTCATAGGTAGCAGGAACTTTGAGCCAAAAGTGACACTGGAAAAAGCACTGGACATACTGCAAATTAGACTGGAGGCTTTGGCTAGTTCTATCAGGATATTAAACTAATCAAAACTGTGTGATTTTTAACTCTTATTGTAATATATAAAAATAAATATTTCTAGCAAAAATACTTAAGATGAGCACCAGAGTACTATTCATAGTAGGAAACTCCTAAATTATTTCAAAAATGAGGTATTAGTTCAATAAAACAAGCAATATGCATGTAGAATACTATTCAGCCATTTTCTTTACAGATCATTGTCATCATAGTAATATATTTTGGGACAGATTCAGGGGTAAAAAGACAAATGCTAGTAGTTGTAACCTGATACCTTCAAAGGCAAGGGGTGTGAAAATACAAACTGTATCTCTGTATTGCTATGGTTCAGCTATATTATAGGAATTCTCTTTTTTGCAATATCTGATTCTCCTCCACTTATGTATACATAGGAAATTTTATCTCGACCCTTTGCTGTTGGTTATGACTGTAAACTACTTCATAGTTACCATACAGTATTTTTTTATTTTTCTTTATTGTTTATCCTCAGAATAATTATACAGTAAAAACCACTAATCAGTAGAATGTCTTTAAAAGTTTATGTGTTGCAGAAAGTTTCCTTAGAAAAAGCTGTAATGTTTTGACCTTTAAGAGCAATTTTAAAGCTAGAAATGTGTATTATGCATCTTGGATTATCATATTCTTTATTCATATTTTTTCTTTATTTCTTTTCCCAAAGGGAGCACTAGTTAAACTATTCGAAAAAGCAACAAAAATGGTTCTATAAAACATAGGATAAAACCGGGCCAAAGTAAAATTAAAAGCCTCTGCACTTTAAAGAGATCAGTAACTTGCCCATTTAGAAATGTCACAGAGATCGTGTGAAAAACATCTGACAATTATAAATGTTTTGTTTTTTGTAGACATAAAATAGATACATAGAACATTAAGGTACTTCTTAAAATTTGAGTATTTCACATCTCTATTTGTATCCACAGATTGGATATAAAAACATATTTTAGTGCAAATGTGTACAAAAAAAAGTCCTTAAGTCCTGTTTTTTTTCTAGATTATGTCATGCACTATTTAGTTACATAATTCCAAGTGTGTGAGTATATACTCACTAACAAATTAAACATTGTTATTAAAAAGAAAATACACATCATGTGCATGGAAAGTAGTCATGTTTAATAATATAAAGTAATCCTTATGTAAGAGAAATTTGAATAAAAATCAAAATATCATTGTTGATATTTGTATATAGCATCCACATTGATATTTTTATATTCATATCTTCATTTAGCTGTACTATCTCAAACATGCATTAGTTTAGAATCAAAATCGTGTTGCATGTGCTATTTTAAAATAATCTAGAAAATATTAAACACTTTGAAAGATTCATATATAACCAATTTATCATCAGTAACTTCTATGTAGAGTATGTATTTGATAAAAAAAATTAGAAAACCAAATTTCAATTTCTCTTTTTGAAAGCTGCTGCAATGCTTCTTCCTCCTGTAAGTTCCCAAATGAACTAAAATTGATGTAGTGTAGCTGTGGGGAATTACAAGCATATGTTGAACTTGAACAGAAATTGTTACATTTAAAGTTTCCCCTTAACTTTAAAGTTGGTTGCTCAGTAGCCTAAGGAATTAATAGTTTCAAATATTGCCAAAGGAGTCATAGTACATAGATAAGTACAAAAAGTTCTTCCCAAATATTTATTCTTTTTTTCTAGATAGTCTTTGTGCATATCTTATTTTCTACTAGGAAGTAATTGTTGTTATCACATTTTTCAAAATAGAAAATACTCAGAATAAAAGAGTAAAAGACCCAAAGCCAGTGCAAGTACAATGTCTTTTGCACTGAAACTACATAAAACATATGATGAGAAAATTTTTGTAAGGTTTAAACCAACTCAGTTTCTCACTTCCTTCTTGTATTTTTTTTTTTTTTTTAGTTTAGTTTGTTTAGTTTTAGATAAGGGCTGATTCTGAGGCCACAGTGCTGTCTAGGACATCTGTCATTCTATGAGTCTGTTGTGTTCTCTCCTTTTTAATTCTATCAGTTATTATTAGCAGACACTAGTCTAATGCTAATTCAGCATGTGCTGAATTGTACATCTTCTCCCTCTCTTATTTCCACTCTTATATTTAACAGGGATCACTTTTCAGAAACACATAGAACTTCTAATAGACATGACAGAAAACATCTGCACCATGACACATATTTGACTCACAGCTCACCTCTCATCAGAAACCCTACAAGGCAAGGGTAGAATGGTGAGAAAAATGGAAATCATTATACTTAGTGAAGTAAGCCAGTCCACAAAAGACAAATACCATATATTCTCCCTGATTTGTGGTAACTAACAGAGTACCTTAAAGCTAATCTATAGAAATGATATTGACACTTTTAAATGTGATGATTTTTCACAGTCCTTGTCTATTCTGATACAAGAACTGTATTTTTTTCTTCATACTACTTGTATACTCTTATGAGTATAAAGTTAATTGAAAATATAGCTTTGTAAAAAATAAGACAAGGAATAGGAGTGAGAGGAGGAAGAAAGTTAGCAGTGCCAGCAGGAAGCAGGATGAAGTGGGAAGAATCATTATGTTCATAAATTTGTGTGTGTGTGTATACATATATTATATATATATATACATGAAGTTTGATCAATTTAAAGAAAATATTTCTAGGAAAGAAGAAAGAAAGAAAGAAAGAAAGAAAGAAAGAAAGAAAGAAAGAAAGAAAGAAAGAAAGAAAGAAAGAAAGAAAGAAAGAAAAGAGGGAGGGAGGGAGGGAGGGAGGAAGGAAGGAAGGAAAGAAGGAAGGAAGGAAGGAAGGAAGGAAGGAAGGAAGGAACGAAAGAAAGAAAGAAAGAAAAACGAAGAAAGAAAGGAAGAAAGAAATTCAGACATTGATACAGAAGGAAAAAAATCCTAGGTGAGAAAAGTGATAAAATATGAGCATGAAAATCTAAGCCTGTACATTGATGACATTAATCCTCTGCATCTTGTTCAGAGACCTTTTAAAAAAGGATTTATTTATTTATTTATTTTAAGACAGAGGAACAAAGAGAGTAGAAAAGGCAAAGGGAGACATTTTTCATCTGCTGTTTTACTACCCAACTGAATTCAATTGTTATATCTGTGCCTGGCTGAAGCCAGGAGTCATGAACTCCATCCTGCCCCATGCATGGTGGTAACCTAAGTGCTTGGGCCAACAGCAGATGATCTACCGCTTTTCCAGGCACATTACTGTGAATTTTTCTAACATGGACACAATGGAAGGAAAAAGAAGCCAACTTATACCCACAAGTATTTTTTTTTTTTTTAATTTGACAGGTAGAGTGTAGTCAGTGAGAGAGAGAGACAGAGAGAAATGTCTTCCTTCAGTTGGTTCACTTCCCAAATGGCCGCTATGGTCGGCGCTACCTTGATCCGAAGCCAGGAGCCAGGTGCTTCTTCCTCATCTCCCATGCACGTGCAGGGGCCCAGGCACTTGGGGCATCCTCCACTGCCCTCCCGGGCCACAGCAAAGAGCTGGCCTGGAAGAGGAGCAACAAGGACTAGAACCCGGCGCCCATATGGGATGCTGGCACTGCAGGTGGAGGATTAACCAAGAGAGCCACGGCGCTGACCCCCACAAATATTTCAATCATTGACAAACTGCATATTTGTTTTATACGTTATAGCCTATCTTTGACAACTTAAGCTACGTATGGGGAAAAAGCCATATCTCTGACATTTACTTCTTTTAATTCTTCTGTGTAGAATCTTAATTGCCTATCACTATCCAACAAGCATCACAGGTTCAATACATCAAATGTGGAGTTTGTTTTGTTCATTTTTTTCTTCTTTTTTCTCTTTTATTACATAGTTTATTCATGTTACAATCAGAAGCCTTAAGAGGTCCTTTTAGAAATGAGATATAATATGAATTTTGAAATGAGATGTAAATACCTTTACATTGCCTTTAGTATTCAGGCAATAAAATTTTTTGCCTGATATTCTGACATATCTTTCATATATGAATATTCACAATCACTCCATTCTTGATGGCACAGTTCTTACTATATTTTTATTTCAGCTTACATAATAACTAAACCATTAGCAATCTATAAAAGATAAATTAGCTATTTACATATATAATTTTAAATTGAGACTATATTGACATTTTACTATATATTTTTCAGATGTTTCAAAGAGTTAACATATTTTTAGTTTCTGACCAAAAAAAAAGCAATGGAGATTGTACACTTCCTTCCCTAAGCCACACAGAGGAAATAGGAAAAGGCTTATACATAAAGGATTGTGGAAAAATCTGAAAAACAAATTCCAATTTTTAGGAATTTTTGAAAAGACATGTTTGTCTACCATATTTAGAATGGTTAGTAGCTAGGGAATAAGAAAGCCATTATAGAAGCCACGTTATAATATAATGAGTAAGGCCACTGCCTGCCACCATCCCATATGGGTGCTGGTTCGAGTCCTGGCTGCTTCACATCCTATCCCGCTCCCTACTGATGTGCCTTGGAAAGCAGCGCAGAGTGGCCTGTGTACTTTGGCCCCTGACGTCCATGTGAGAGGCCAAGAGGAAGCTCCTGGCTCCTGGTTCCTGGCTTCAGACTGGAAAAATAATTATATGATCAGAAATACACGTCCTCAGAAAGCACACAGTTGTCCTGTTTGCAAATAACACTCTGGATCTGAGAGTCAGGGGAGAAAGAGGCTACTGTGCTTTGACTCAGGGAATTCCTCAAATTTCTGTAAAGCTTTGCTTTGAAAAATTGTCCTACCACTTTTGTTTCTCTCCATGCTTCACACTTATATTCTCTCTCTTTCCCTTTCCAGTGTCCTTCTCACAGACATCTCAATTGGACTGGGTATGCATGTATGCATGCAGACTGTCATCAAATTATGTTATTTGACTTAAAATATTTTCAGTCAGTGCTGGTACAAAAGTGACATAAATTCAGTGAAAAGTATATTTCATGCTTTGAATTTTGATCTTTTTCTGAATCTGGTGATATGTAGCAACATGATCTCTAGTGATGCTAGGCAACAGCAGAAAGCTACACCGCATATTCAGATGTGTGATCCAATACTAATCAACCTTTATAGTATACTCTGTTGCTAAGTTAGGATGTGCAGTAAGGTAGGTGTACTACACTAACTTTTACTTACAATATTTTCAATCTGAGAAAGCTTTATCAAGGTCATGACTTTATTGTAAGCTGACAAAAATCTCTATACACAAGGGTAACATATTACTATAACTACAAGTCTATATATTTACTTTCTATTGAGATTTACAGCATATATCATAAGAAGCTGCAAATTAATGTACATCAATTAATGAATTTTTATATAGCTGTATAACCTTGTAAACCCCATCTAGAACAAGAAATATAACATTAGTAGTACTCTCTTCCCAAAACCTCTCCCCGCCTTGCAATTCCATGCCATCACCTGGAAGTTACTCTGATTTATGATTCCAATTAGACAAAGTTGTCTCTTATTCCTGAGTGTTTCATAAATGAATCCTCAATAATGCAGTCTTTGAAGTTGAGTTTCCTTTTTAAGTATAATATCTGTGTTTTTTTTATTGTTGTTAAGAGTAGATAACTTTATTTTTACTATTGTGCAGTATTCCTTATATTTCCATTCCAATATTTTATGTCTATTTAAAATTTCTAAAAATGTTTAATCTAGTTACACATATTTATACTTGTTTATTTCAAAAAGTGTCTTTGTGTATTCCAAACATAAGTTTTTTTATTAAATACAGGTGTTGTGAATATATTATCCATTTTTGCAGCATGTATTTTCTTTATACTACTATTTTCACTACTATTTTCTCATGCACAGATGTTCTTAATTATAATATGGTTATCTTTGCTAATCATCATTTAAGACTAAAACTTTTCCTATGATATTTAGGAAGATTTTGCCTTACATAAATTCAAACACCATTTTTTTGTTATAAATGATTAATTTAATATTTAATTTTTGCCCTTAACAATTATCTATATTGCTTTTCTCAAATAGAACATTTTGAGATTTATTTTTATTTATTTGCAAGGCAGAGTGACAGACTGAGACACAGAATAAGGGAGAGAGAGATTTTCAGTCTGCTGGTTCACTCCCCAAGTGGTTGCAATGGCAAGAGGTAGGTCAAGCTGAAACCAAGTTCTAGGAACTCATCCAGGTCTTCCACATGAGTGGCTCACATACTAGGGTTACCTTTTGATGCTTTCCCAGGTGTATTAGCAGGGAGCTGGATCTGAAGCAAGGCAGCTGTGACCCTAACCGGTCATCCAATATAAGATGCCAGTGTCAGGTGGCAGCTTAATCCACTGTGCTACAACACCAACCTCTCAAGTTGATTTCTACATACACTGTGAGGTAGGGACCAATGTCCAGTTTTTATTTTGATGTGCAAATAGTCCAACACAATTTATTGAAGATATTATCTTTTTCTCATTGACTTATATTGCCATATTTTTTCCTAAAGTAGTGACAATCAATGCATGTTGATTTATTTCAGGAATGTTTATTATTTTCCATTGATCTATTTGTCTATATTATGTAATGCATGTATTTTAATAGAAGGTTTTAATTTATTCTGTGTAGTCACTGGTGCAATGAGACCTCCATTTTATCTAATTCAAACTGGGAAGGAGAGGATTTTTTTTTCTTCTCTATCCATTTTTCAGCTGTTTTTAACAGTATTAATGACTTATCAGTATATTTTGCATATGTTTATTATAAAATTTATAGCTGAATTGTTTGAAAAGTGTAATATATACTTAATATTTTTTTTTTGACAGGCAGAGTTAGACAGTGAGAGAGAGAAACAGAAAGGTATTCCTTTTTCCGTTGGCTCACCCCCAAATGGCTGCAATTGCCAGCGCGCTGTGCCTATCCGAAGCCAGGAGCCAGGCGCTTCCTCCTGGTCTCCCATGCAGGTGCAGGGCCCAAGCACTTGGGCCATCCTCCACTGCCTTTCTGGGCCACAGCAGAGAGCTAAATTGGAAGAGGAGCAACCGGGACAGAATCCAGCGCCCCGACTGGGACTAGAACCTGGGGTGCTGCCGCCACAGGCGGAGGATTAGCCTAGTGAGCCTCGGCACCAGCTATATGCTTAATATTTAAGTAGGTACTGGGGCTAGCATTGTAGCATAGCAGATAAATCCGCTGCCTACAACACCAGCAACCCATGTGGACACCAGTGTGTCCTGGCTGCTTCACTGCTGAAACAAGCTCCTGGTTAATGGCCTGGGAAAGCAGCAGAAGATTCCCCAAGTGCTCGGACCTCTTCCACCTATGTGGTAGAATTGGAAGAAGCTCCCGGATTTAGCTAGGCCCAGCCCCCGCCCGTATGACCATCTGGAGAAGGAAACAGTGGATGGGAAATTCTCTCTTCCCCTCCCTCCCTCTCTACTTCCTCCTTCTCTTTGTAACTCTGTCACTCAAATAAATAAGTATATCTTAAAATAAGAACTAGTTTATCAGTGTGTACCTAGTCTGTCTAGATTATTCATTATACATAAATTGCAATTTGTGAAATATTAGAATTCAACTTGGACACAGTTTGTGATATAAAATTGAATAATTCAACAAATGTATACCTAAAATATACACAATGTGAGAGTGGGAACCAGGACACTTGTTCTGATGGATTAACAACCCCTTAATGTGAGATATAAGGCTACACACTTTTTGTTTGCCTTGCTAATCATTATTGAATCATGGTGCAAGGTAAGTTAAAGATTTTGCATCAAATTGCTCAATAAATTAAACTTTTAAAAATTGGTGAACAAATGGATAGTAATCTGCTATCTGAGAGATTTATAATAAACAATAGGGGACAGTAGACACAAAGAAAATGTAATATTCAGTTATTCCTCAACCTGACATGATTCGAAAAACCTAAAGCTTTGAGCAGGTCTCATTAACATAAACTTAAAATAGGGACATTAATAAATTGACTGAAGTGGATATACAAATTCAGGAAAAAAACATTATTTTCTCTGATTGTCATTGGATAAAATAAAACTATTAAAAAATAAAGTAAAGTTCGCTGACTTTGATCTTATTCCGATAGGGTCATAGTCAAAGTGGAAGTTCTCGCCTCCCTTCAGAGAAAGGTACCTCCTTCTTTGATGGCCCCGTTCTTTCCATTGGGATCTCACTCACAGAGATCTTTCATTTAGGTCTTCTTCTTTTTTTTCTTTTCCATGGTATCTTGGCTTTCCATGCCTACAATACTCTCATGGGCTCTTCAGCCAGATCCGAATGCCTTAAGGGCTGATTCTGAGGCCAGAGTGCTATTTAGCACATCTGCCATTCTATGAGTCTGCTCTGTATCCCATTTCCCATGTTGGATCTTTCTCTCCCTTTTTGATTCTATCAGTTAGTATTAGCAGACACTTGTCTTGTTTGTGTGATCCCTATGATTCTTTGACCTATCAGAGCCATCGATTGTGAACTGAAATTGATCACTTGGACTAGTGAGATGGTATTGGTACATGCCACCTTGATGGGATTGTATTGGAATCCCCTGGCACATTTCTAACTCCATCATTTCCATAGCCCTGGCAACTCATGACTAGAGCCTAGGGAGATTACTGACGCCATGAACAGGAGTGTCAAATTGTTAAGTCAGCAACAGGAGTCACTGTGTACTTACGTCCCATGTGGGATCTGTCCTTAATGTGTTGTCCAATGTGAAGTGATGCTATAACTAGTACTGAAACGGTATTTTTACACTTTGTGTTTCTGCGTGGGTACAAACTGATGAGATCTTTACTAATTATATACTGAATCGACCTTCTGTATATAAAGATAATTGGAAATGAAAAAAAAAAACCTGGTGTTAATTGGAAAAGCAATATAAAATTAATTAATTTAAAAAATATTATGTAGGATCTCTGTCTTTAATGTGCTGTACACTCTTATTTAATGCTATAACTAGTACTCCAACAGTATTTTTTTTCACTTTGTGTTGCTATATGGGGGCAAACTGTTGAAATCGTTACCTAATATATACTAAACTGATCTTCTGTATATAAAGAGAATTGAAAATGAATCATGATGTGATTGGAAGGGGAGAGGGAGCGGGAAAGGGGAGGGTTGTGGGTGGGAGGGAAGTTTTGGGAGGGGGAAGCCATTGTAACCCATAAGCTGTACTTTGGAAATTTATATTCATTAAATAAAAGGTTAATTAAAAAAAATCCAACAATAAAAAAAATAAAGTAAAATATGCCAGAGGAGGAAAATTGATATATCTAGCTACTTAGAAATCTAGTTCTTACATGGCTACCAGATCAGACGTCATAAGTGACTGACCAATTGTTACTTGAAAAATATACAGGTAGATATGAGATGTACACAAGTAATGACAGGATCTAGAGCATATTCTATTGTGGATATGAGCAAATTATGAAGAACCAACAGAACTTTTATAATCTCTACTGGTGTGGAGTGTTAGAATAAATTATGGGTGGGGGGATACTTTCTAGAAATGCTGACTATTATTGAACATAAGAGATAATTTGGGTTCACGGACAATTACCAATGGTTGCAAACTTTTATGAGCAGAAACCTCCGGATGGTGTAATACCTAGTCAGCTGCAATGAACCAAGAAGGAGATACCTGTCACATTAAACCACAGTACATGAAAACTTGGCCAAGTAGCAAGAGTGTCCTCCAATTCTTATTGGATATATGCAACATTACTGCTTAATATCCGAGGAGTGGCAATTAATATCATACACTGCTTCATATAATGATATCCCAATGACGGATTGAAAAACAACCAAAAAGATGAAAATCACTGTAAAGAAAGTTGTGTAAAAGCAATACTAGGTTTTATTTTCCCAAGATGTTATCTTCACTATGAACTTCAAAGCAACATTTGAGAAAATATTCTATGGTAGAAATTTTTATAAGATTTCAGAATGGAACTTTACACAATAAACAAATGAAATTAATGTCCTTTCCATTTTCAAATTAGATGTGGACAAAGATGTCCCTCATTTAGCTTTGATAAGACATCTTTTGATGGAAATACTTAGCATTTTCTAAGGTCATCTCAATAGAACTATTGAAAATCTTAAATAATATAGAATTTCAGGAAACAAGAACACTTTGCAGTTTGCACCCAAAAAGGATGACTCAGAGAAGCCTACACTGACATAAAGGACACCATACTCTTTATATCATGAGACCAGTTAAATAAAAATAATGATACCCACTAATTCCAGTTTTTTTTTTTTAATTTTTTATTTTTGACAGGCAGAGTGGACAGTGAGAGAGAGAGATAGAGAGAAAGGTCTTCCTTTGCCGTTGGTTCACCCTCCAATGGCCGCCGCGGTAGGCGCGCTGCGGCCGGCGCACCGCACCAATCCGATGGCAGGAGCCAGGTGCTTCTCCTGGTCTCCCATGGGGTGCAGGGCCCAAGGACTTGGGCCATCCTCCACTGCACTCCCGGGCCACAGCAGAGAGCTGGCCTGGAAGAGGGGCAACCGGGACAGGATCAGTGCCCCGACCGGGACTAGAACCCGGTGTGCCGGCGCCGCAAGGCGGAGGATTAGCCTAGTGAGCCGCGGCGCCGGCCACTAATTCCAGTTTTAATAGCCCCATCTGGCCAATACACAAATCAGATGGTTTAAATGCATTGTATGCATACTATTAGGACTTATACGAGACAGTTTCCCTGGAAGTCTCATGGTATGTTCTATAGTCAAGTTTAAAATGTTAAAGGTATATTGTAATATATAGCCAACATTTTCTTTTATGTAACTTTATTATTGAAAAATTATCAAGTTAAGCACATTTAACTCAAGTGGAAAGATCCTCATTATTTATATGGAAATTTCACAGAATGCTTTAATTTACCAAAACACTTTTATAATTAGGAGATCAGTACTTTTCCATGAAGAGTAAGCATTCCTATTAAAAGTATTTAGTGGCACAATATTAATGAAATAATAATTATACCAGAAGACAAACAACCTGGTATCAAAATAAACTTTGACCTGATAAACAAAGTAGTAATTTGGAACTAAAAAATATAGACATGGATAATGAACATACATCCAAAAGACATTCCCAGAGATCTTTCATCAATATGAAAATCATTTGATGTCTAAGAAAAATTTCTTCTTGAAAATTATACATTTAGCAGTCGACTTTGAAAGATAAAAGTGAGTTATTAGTAAAATGGGCACATTTCTGATGAGAGGATACATTTTGTGTATCAAAAACTGAGCAGTAAAAATTACTTTAATACTAAAGAAAATATTAAATCTGCTTATCATTATAAAATCTAGTAGTTTTAAAGATAAATACTTGAATGAACTACAGGAATCAGAAGCAGGGTGAGTATTTATTGGAGCATTATAAATATAAGCTTAAATTATAAAAGCTGTTCTATGGACAGTATTAAATTTACTTAGATAATGTTGTTAGTTGAGAATGATAGATTTAAAACTAAACTTAATTTCCCAGTGATTAAACTAGTAAGGTTTAGAAAAATATATTATAAAGACCATGTGATGACAGTAATCATAAAGTACAGATGGCACATAAAATCAACCTGCATGCCTGTGTTAAGAAACTAAACTGTGGTATATAGGATACAGAATGTCCAAAAAGAACTTGGAGTATGTAATTTATTATTCAGTGATCTCTAGGAACCATCCCAAAAATAGAAACATGAGATGTATTAGAAATCATACTTTCTTTAGTGAAAGGATAAAAAATGAAACTGTGATTTTAGCATCTTTATTTCAGTACAATTAACACATGATAAATTACATACATTTAAAATATGATTAAATGTATTTATATACATCCAATTTAATAATGTTTTAAATTTTAATTAGTTAATTATATGTGAAAGACACAAAGAGAGTCATAGAGGCAGAGAGAGATCTAATCTATTAGTTCACTCCTCAATGTGTACAAAAGCCAGAGTTGGGCCAGGCTAATTTGGATTTCCCACTTGTGTAATTGGTACCCACCTACTTGAGCCATCACCTGCTATCTCGCAGTACATGCACCTAACAGGAAGTTGGAATAAAAAGTAGAGCTGTTTTATAGAGATGACACAATTTGCTAATCCATCTAGTTCTTAATTTACATTCTCTTTTTTAGGACTTTTGGTGCCTTTAAAAGTAAAATGGTAGGCCTGGCATCCAGGCAGAGAGGGTTAAGCTGCTGCCTTGCAATGCCAATATCCCATATGAGTGCTGGTTCTGACCAGGTTCCTCTGAGTCCATCCAGTTCCTTGCTAATATGCTTGGGAAAGCAGTGTGAAGTGGCCAAGAGTTGGGCCCCTGTGACCCAACTGGGAGACCTGAAGAGAGTTTCAGACTCCTCTACTGGCCTGGCACAGCCCTTGCCATTTAGTCATTTGGGGAGTGAACCAGCAGATGGAAGATTCTCTCTCTCTCTCTCTCTCTCTCTATCTATCTCTAACTCTCCCTTTCAAATAAATAATAAAGAAATCTTTAAAAAATAAAAAAATAAGAGTGATTTTCAATATTCTATAAGTTTTACTTAGACATATTTTATCAATTATCTTTGACAAGTGTCTATAAATGTCTATATCAACATGTGATAGATATAATGTATCTTTTTAATAAACTGTTAAACTGTTTCCCAACTTGGTTGAGCCATTCTATTATTCAACTGAATATGAGAGTTCTATATTCTCCATTCACTTACCCAACACTCTGAAATATCAGAATTTCTAATTACACAACTACTGATTATTTTATTTTTTTTTCCTCTAGTGACAAGTTTCATTGCAAATTATTTCGTTTTTATTGGCTACCTATATACCTTATTTGGTGAAGTGTCTGTTGAAATGGTTTTTCCATTGCCATCAGATTGTTTACTTTCTCAGTGTTGAGAAATTAAATTCTTTATGGATTTCCAATATTTATCCATTTGCCTTATATTCTCCTGGAGTCTAAGTTGTTTATTCCTCAAATGCTGGGGAGGATTTCCCTTAATCCCTTAACCCAATTTCACTCTCATTTCTTCATAGTTACATTTGAGATTAAAAATGAGTCATAGCCCTATGCACGCCTGAAATTCAGGTTGGCTGAGATATCATCAATGGGAAAAAATACCAGTAATTTAGAAAAATTTCCAGTATGAATTGAACCAGTATGTTTCCTTTAAGAGGTAGAGGAGTGAGAGAGACACTTAACCTTAAAGATAACTGATGCTTTTTCATATAAAGCCAAGATGCCACTGGAAATACTTTGGATTTGTTCTTTTTCATTTGATATTTCAATTTGACACGTGAAGCTTGCTGTACTCTTTTAGTAATTCGATCAGACAACACCACGCTGCTGTGGATATGCGCCTATGAAACTGAAGAGTCATAAGGTATAATTAGGTCATATGTCTAGATTAAATGTAAACCAATCTAAATTGTTTGATTTATTCTCAAAAGTGGTATATCTGGCAGTTAATATCAGGGAAATAACAGGCTTAAACTCTAAGAGGTCTGTCCAGGGTGAGCATTTCTCCCTCTCCCAGATTCCTTTTTTGCAGAACACTCAATTACAGCAACTTGAATCTCAAAGTTACCATCTATATTGTTGGTAACAAAGGAATTTTTTTTTTCTAACATGGCCTAATTGGTTTGGAACCCGCTCAAAGTTACTAATTTGTAGATGAGTAGTTTGCATAAGTGTATCATTTAATAATGCAAAGATACCATTTTATATCTCAAGTTGATGACATAAGATATATTTACTACTATTTATGAACACTGAGAAAGTGTTAAATTATATGTAATCTATGTTAGCAATTCCTTCTTTTAAACAAAACTAGAAATATTAGCATAAAACTACTATAATACCAGTATAAATGTTCATATTCTATATACACTTAATCTGGATCATTTATCAAAACATTCTTTCTGCTAACCATACTCTTCCTTTTTAAAGATTTATTTATTTATTTGAATGGCAGAGTTATATATAGAGAGGGGGGGTAGAGATGGGGAGAGAGAGAGAGTGAGAGAGAGATCCTCCATCATCTAGTTCACTCCCTAAATATCCTTAACAGACATTTAAGAGCTTGGCCAATCTGACGCCAGGAGCCAGGAACTTCTGTGTCTCCCGCATTCATATAATAATATGCTCTCAAAAAATACCAATGTTTTTAAAGATTTATTTTATTCATTTGAAAGACAGTTACAAAAGAGAAAAAAAAAACACACTCACACATACATACCGAGTGAGAGAGAGAGAGAGAGAGAGAGAGAGAGAGAGAGAGATGTTTCATCCACTTGTGCACACCCCAGATTGCTGCATCAACTCGGGGTTGAGCCATACTGAAGCCAGGAGCCAGGAGAGTCTTCTGAGTCTCTCATGTAGGTTCAGGGATCATCATCCGGGCTCTCTCAGGCACGTTAGCAGGGACCTGGATCTCAAAGGGGCCAGCTAGAACTGTAACAGGTGCCCATATTGGATGTGAGCATCACAGGCAGTGGCTTTACCAATTAGGCCACAATGTCAGCTCTGAAATAGCACTGTTAATTGAATTGTATAGTCATAAGATTAAATAAAGGTAATGCTTTTAAATTTCTGTATTTGTGCCCATTTTGTTAACATTTTACACTTGTAACTAATTTCATCAACAAATTATCTTGTTTTGGTATTTACAATAAAGATATAAAAGTAGAATAAAGTAGCAGATGGAACATCCAATTTTGTCATGAAAATTTCAGAGCTGTTTAATGTTTGCAACATATCAGGTTCCTTTCATGTTTTCATACACAGAAGGAACTAGTTGTGGTAGCAACATTTCTGATTCATCTCCAGAGGAAGCTCACTTCAGACAATGAGAGATTGCAAAATAGATCAGAATCCATTGGCTAAGTCGTCTAAGCCTGCTGTAGCATGTCAGTTACTAGGCCACTGGTACAAATATAAAAAAGAAGCAGTTTCACTGTGCTGTGGAAAGGTACTACAAGAAAACTTGGAAACCATTCTTAATTGTCTAAATCTTTTACTTAATTCTAAATGAAAAATAATACTGCTATTTTGTGGTTTATCTCAAAATCTCATATTTTATTATTTGCTTAAGTTTTTCAGAAAGGCAGAACCAGTAGGATGGGTTGATGAGTTGATAGATACATAATTAGATAGATAAAGAGATTGTGTGTGTGTGCGCATGTGTGTGTTGAGAGAGAGAGAGGCAGAGAGTCAGAGAGAGAGAGAGAGAGAGAGAGAGAGAGAGAGAGAGAGAGAGGATTTATAAGATGAATTGTCCTGATGACTCTGGAGGCTTGTGAGCTAGAAATGCCAGCAGTGTAGCTCAGTTTGAAAAAGGTGCTGAAACAGGGAAGCTCCTCAAGGAAGCCTGAGAACTTGGGGAGGTCCTGGTGTCTATCCTGGAGTCTCAATATTGCAGTCCTGGAGTTGTCCAAGGGCAGGTGAAGGAGACTAACATAGTTTGAAGAGAAATAAAAAAATATTTTCTGATATTTTTCATTCTATTTGAGACTCCAGCCTATGGGACTGTATCTGGTCCTACTGAAGATAGATCTTCCCCACATGGACCTGCAACTCACTCACCAATCTCTTCTGGAAATGCCCTCACAATTGCATCAGAAGTTCTCTAGGTCTTCCTTAATCCAATCAAACTGGTATCTAAAATTATCACCTACTATGTAAAGCTTGTGAATTATCTTTCATACGCAGTGTTCTGTACATGTTCATGCTTTTGCAAATTTAAATAAAGGGGACTTTGATTAGGATATGTTTCTGCACAGCACAACCTTGAGTGACAGTATGCCTAAGTAGAATTGTCATGGATGTCAAATGACAAGGATAATTGTCACTTGGAGGAGTAAGAAGACAGGATGGCTGATTATTAGATAAAGAAGGGTAAAGAAGGGTGGGTAAGGGGCAAAGATAAACATTACCCAGTTGTCACATTTGCTTTAAGTTTATTTAAAGTAATAACCATGCATACAATGGAATCAATTTGTTTCCCCATCTCCTATATACATATATATATAATATATATATGTGTATATATGTAATATATATAGTGTGTATATATATAGTAAATTTATAATGTCAAAAATGAGATGTGAATTTCAAATGTAATTTTGTGGGCAACATTAACAATCATTTTAAATGCACTTAAAACTCTGTCTTTTTACTTTTTATTTGTATAATTCTTTAGTGGAGTATTAAACATTGACAATAATGTAAGTTAAAATGTGATCTCAAAAAATAATAGTGAAAATATGAAATTTGAAAAATCAAAGCCATATCTTCCAGGTGTTTTACTTATATTATGTGCCTCAGACTAATCTTCTAAGGTAAAGACATCAAGTTGAAATTAGAATAGCTAAAAGAATGTTATGACAAAAGATGATTTTGGGAATCAAAGACAAGTTTATCTTTTACTAAAGTTCATGTTTTTTATAGTTATATTTCACTGATTTCAAATCATCTTTTGTGCCTTCATATGCGTATTCCATTTAGCCCACTCCTTATATTGTTACAAAACAGTCTATCAAATCATTTTCCCTTTTCTTAGACATTTACCATAAATAAACAATATTGCTACATTAATCATCCAATAACTACATCTTAGCCATTCCTGATTATTTTTTGTTTTCTTGTTTCTTTTTTCTTGAATATTAGGACCTATCTTCACCTTTATGGTTCAGTATCCATTTCCCTTCCTTCATGAAAATGGGGTTATCATTGTTTAGGCCAGTCTTTCTTAGTGTTACAATCAAAATGCTCATTTGTGGGAACTAAAACACTTCTTTAACAAAGAGAAAATGTTGCTGGTCCATTTCATCATGATTTTTCCATGTTTAGCACTTTTTGTCTTGACTGACATATAGACTTGTGTCTATTTATAAATTTAACAAATAATCTTTGGACAAATAGCATGTCAGATTTGTAAGAAAGTAAAAAAAACAATTCATCTCTATAAACCATTCATTTGAACAAGGATAAAAGAAATGCAAATATAGAAGATACATGACGACCCCTGCTATAATTCAAAAAATCAATATTAAAAGGAGAAATGGGATGAGATAATCACCATGTAGCTTATATGTTCTTTTCTTTTCTTTTTCTTTTTTTGACAGGCAGAGTGGACAGTGAGAGAGAGAGAGACAGAGATAAAGGTCTTCCTTTTCCGTTGGTTCACCCCCCAATGGCCGCTGCGGCCAGTGCACTACGACCGGCGCACCGCGCTGATCAGAAGGCAGGAGCAGGTGTTCTCCTGGTGTCCCATGAGGTGCAGGGCCCAAGGACTTGGGCCATCCTCCACTGCACTCCTGGGCTTCAGCAGAGAGCTGGAGTGGAAGAGGAGCAACAGGGACAGAATCCGGTGCCCCGTCTGGGACTAGAACCCGGGGTGCCGGTGCTGCAAGCAGACGATTAGCCTAGTAAGCCGTGGAGCCGGCCTATATGTTATTTTCTAAAGGGAATTTTTAAAAAAATAATCCAACAGATCTTTTATTCGTTGGTTACCCATAACTCTTAGTTTTTTATTACCATTGTAACAAATGACTGTAATCTGGTGTCCTAACACATATCGTAGTATGGTTCTGGAGGTCAGAGTCCCAGATTGATTGACAGGCCTGTGTTCCATTTGTAGGCTATAGTGTAAGAGATCTATTTCCATGTTTTTCCAGCTTCTGGATGCTGCTGCATTGTTGGCTGTCTGTTCCCTTCTCCATCTTCACAGCCAATTTTGTAATTATCTCTCTTTCTCTGACTCTTTACCCTCACTTCCTCCCTCCCTTCTTCCTTCCTACATCTCTATTATTTCTATCTGATTGTGATCCTTTTACAGCTTTATTATAAATATAGCTATATTTTGAATATTACCTTGGAGCCACTGGAATAATCCAGAACACACTCTCAATTTCACATTCTTAACTTTCTCATATCTACAAAAATCCTTTGGCCATGGGGCCTTACATATTCCAGTTCTGGGAATTAGGAAATAGAGATTTTAATATGCAATTATCATACCCATTATAATCTTATAAGTAAATATGTATATACATATGCATAAAATTGCGTAAGTACATATGCCATCTGCACATGTATTATATGAAAATGTATATGGTAATATGTAATATATGTGATGTGTCATATATAACATGTATAATATACATTTTGTATGTGTGAATAACTATTTTCAAAATTAGTGAGTGAAAAAGAAGGGGGGGTGGCAGTGCTGTGGCACAGTGGGCTAATGCCCTGCCCTGAAGCACTAGCATCCCATATGGGTGCAGGTTCGAGACCTGCTGCTCCACTTCTGATCCAGCTCTTGCTATGGCTTGGGAAAGCAGTAGAAGATGAGCCAAGTCCTTGGGCCCCTGAACCCACGTGGGAAGCTCCTGGCTCCTCTCTTTGGATCGGCGCAGCTCCAGCTGTTGTGTCCAACTGGGGAGTGAACAATCGGATGACAGACCTCTCTCTCTCTCTATCTCTCTCTCTCTGCCTCTCTTCTCTCTGTGTAACTCTGACTTTCAAATAAATAAATAAATCTTTTAAAAATTAATGAGTGAATTTTAAGAAGATAGGGCAGTCTTAATGGAAAAAACATGTTATCTGGATTCAAAATTCCTGGACGCAAACACTTAAAGTATATGACTTTATCAAACCTATAAACACTTATGTAAATATTTCAGAGAATTTTAATGAAGCTTAAAAAGATAACATATATAAAGACAGATCTTAGGTACTTAAATATGTTTTCCATTTTCTACATTTACAGTTACACTACAGTGAAACAGAATGATGATAATAAAACAGGCTTCAAATAGACACTGAAGTAGTTAAAAGTAAACTGGAGGTTGGAAAGAACAGGTCATCAAAGAAGGAGGTACCTTTCTCTGAAGGGAGGAGAGAACTTCCACTTTGACTATGACCTTGTCTAAATATGATCAGAGTTGGTGAACTCAAGAGGCTTCCATAGCCCTGGCAACTCATGACAAGAGCCTAGGGTGATTACTGATGCCATAAACAAGAGTGTCAATTTGTTAAGTCAACAACAGGAGTCACTGTGCACTTACTCCTCATGTAGGATCTCTGTCCTTAATGTGCTGTACATTGTGATTTAATGCTATAACTAGTGCTTAAACAGTATTTTTCACTTTGTGTTTCTATGTGGGTGCAAACTGTTGAAATCTTTACTTAATATATACTAAACTGATCTTCTTTATATAAAGATAATTGAAAATGAATCTTGATGTGAACAGAAGGGGATAGGGAGCGGGAAAAGAGAGGGTTGCAGATGGGAGGGAAGTTATGGGGGGGGGGAGCCATTGCAATCCATAAGCTGTACTTTGGAAATTTATATTCATTAAATAAAAGTTATAAAAAAAAGTAAACTGGAGGTTGAGACAGAAAAGGATATTTGCTGTGGAGTCATAGATATCTGGGTATGAGTTCCAGATCTACAAATTTTATATTAAGAACTCAAGTTGTTTAAATGGTCTGTATCCCAAGTTCCCTCCCTCTATCCTTTTCTACCCACTTTATCTATATATCTAGTTACCAGTCTAGCAGATCACTTCAAAATATTCATGGAAATTCAAATGAAAGGTTAACTTTTTTTTTTATTTCAAAATATTTTGAAACCAATGCATTATCTAAAAATATGCATTTTCATGAAATTTTTGAAGATCTCTTATATGCATGGATTTCAGGGTGGGGTACCAAAATATACTACCTTTTAACTCCACTTCCATGGACTCTAAAAACAAAGATATATTTCTTTAAACAAAGTGACAGTGGGAGGGAGGGAAGGAGGGAGAGTGAAACCTTCCAGCTGCTAGTTCATTCTTCAAATGGCTGCAACAGCTGAGCTGGTCCAGGCTGAAGCCCAGAGTCAGGAACTTCATACATGTCTCCCAAGTGAGTGGCTATTATCTACTGCTTTGCATGCATATTATCAGGAAGCTGGATCAAAAGTGGAGTAGCAAGTAATCAAACCAGCACTTTGATATAGGATGAAGGCATCCTAATAGTCAACTTAACTTTCTGTACCACAACATTAGATTCCATGAACTATTTAAGGTATCATTGACTTACTTTGGAAAAAATAAGAGAGTCTATCATTTAATAATTAATTAGCACAATACTAAACTTTCTGATACATTAATAATGATTAATACAAATAGCTAATATTTTAATGTCTGTCTAAATCTTAATATTTTGTATATTAACTTATTATTAACTTATTTACCCACAGAACTGTGTGAAGTAGAAAGCATTTATTCAAAATTTTATGAATAAAGGTAACTGAGACCATGCAGATAAATTATTTTGGCAAAGGTTCCACAGTCAGCATGTGATAGAGGTAGGATGTAAGCATATGAAATCTGGTTTTATGTTGTAATATCAAGCTGTGATTTTGCTCTGTTTTCTCTCTTTTTTCAACTCACAAGCAATTTTGTATTCAACCAACTCTACCTCGTCTTGAAATATGAGCATAAAAATTGTTTTTTGTTAGAGAGAGAGAGAAAGAGAGAGATCATCTGCTGGCTTATTCTCCAAGTGCCCACATGGTTGTAGCCAGGTTGGGCTGAAAGCAGGAGCCAGAAACCCAACCCAGGTATTTGAATCAGCACTACTGCCTTTCAGGGTCTGCATTGACAGGAACCTAGATTTGGAACTCAAATGGAGAATTGAATATAGGCACTGTTATATGTGATGAGGACTTTGCTTTAAAATATGTATTTATTTATTTGAAAGTCAAAGTTACACAGAGAGAGAAAGAGAGACAGAGAGAGAGAGAGAGAGAGAGAGAGAGAGAAAGAGAGAGAGAGAGAGAGATGTCTTTCATCTGCTGGTTCACTCCCCAACTGGCAGCAACGGGCTGGAGCTGCACCAATCTGAAGCCAGGAGCCAGGAGGCAGGAGCCAGGAGCCAGGAGCTCCCTCTGGGTCTTCCCACGTGGGTTTAGGGACCCAAGGACTTGGGCCATCTTCTACTGCTTTTCCATGCTATAGCAGAGAGCTGGATCAGAAGTGCAAAGGCCAGGACCCGAACGGGCATCCGTATGGGATACCGGCACTGCAGGCAGTGGTTTTACCTGCTACGCCACAGTGCCAGCCACAATGAGGACATCTTAATGAGCTCCTTAACTGTTAGACCAAATAATCTGCATGATATATTTTTAAAGAGATAAGAATGAAGAGGAAACCATAATTTTCATAGAAGAGATAAATACCAGTTCTGGACACTGCAGTAGTTGTGATCAACATAGAACGGAAATTCTTTGCTCAGATTTATGGTTTACATTTAGCATATTGTACAGCAAGTTTCCCTTGATGAATAAATAATTTTCTGAGACTTTTGTTTTTTCCATGATTTAGCTATATTCCCCTGTAAAGAGCCATATAGTAAATATTTCAGATTTTAGACTCTCAGTTATTCTATACACACAAGTAGTCAGTCAATACATAAATGAATGGTCATGGGCTGTGTTCCAATAAAACTGCATACGCAGGCCAGCGCCGGGGCTCAATAGGCTAATTCTCCGCCTTGCGGCGCCGGCACACCGGGTTATAGTCCTGGTCGGGGCGCCGGATTGTGTCCCGGTTGCCCCTCTTCCAGTCCAGCTCTCTGCTATGGCCCGGGAGTGCGGAGGAGGATGGCCCAAGTGCTTGGTCCCTGCACCCCATGGGAGACCAGGAGAAGCACCTGGCTCCTGCCTTCACATCAGTGCAAGCGCCGGTCACACGTGCTGGCCACAGCGGTCATTGAAGGGTGAACCAACGGCAAAGGAAGACCTTTCTCTCTGTCTCTCTCTCTCACTGTCCACTCTGCCTGTCAAAAAATAAAAACAAAAACAAAAAACTGCATATTCAAAAACAAACAATGGGTCAGAATTTTGTGCATAGTGTGATTTTCTGGGTTAAGTAAATACCTTACATTCAATTTTGTCTTAAAAGGTATTTTGTGCTAAACAAAAAGTCAAACAAAAATATTTCCTTGTTCAAAAATGAATTTTTCTTAATAGTAATAGTGAAAATTTGCATAACATATGTGGCTGCTAAAGAGACATGTAGATGTTATAAAATCATCATGAATTAGGTTCATTTTGAAGATAATAAGTTAAGCAAAAATGTCTAAGGACTAACATCTAATCAGCAGTTAAGCTGAGGTCTGAACCAAGTAAATGCATCATCTGGCTCCCTCATCTTAAACACCACACTCTTCTATCATCTAGATCCACTGATGTATTTCTATGGGAAATACTGGTTATCTCTGCAGCACAAAAATCAATGAGGTTCATTAAGTCAATCTCTGTATTTAAGCTAGTTTTCTATTATAATCAACAGTAGTTAATTATGGATATTTAAATAGTGTTCATCATATGGAATGATCACAATAAACCAATAAAACCTCATGAGATACTGATCATTTTACTTTACATGATTTTTGAGATTGTTAAGAGAAAGCAGTGCCTTAATTGACATACAATTATAAATTATTAGCTTTAAATCATTAATTTAAATTCTGTAAGATTTTGAATGTTGTTCAGATTTCTGCAGGATCAACTCCTAGAATGCACAATGTTCATATATATTGTTGTGTGCAATGTTCTGATCTCTAGTCACATTTATCTGTAGAATACAATTTAATCATCCAAACTCAGCAAGTAATTTTTCCATCTTTAAATAAGATACGTTTATATCAATTAATCTTTAAAATAAGGAATTGTTATGCTATGCTTTTAAAGTTAATAACAAATATTAGATGTGAGGGACATATTTTGTACAAAAAAAGTCACAAACTTACTAATTAATGTGATTCATTTATTCTCTAAGTCAATGATCTTTTTAAGAAAATTTCTTTCTTGCCTTCCTTTCTTCCTTCTTTCCTTTGAAAGAATGATGAGAAAGAGAGAGAGAGAGAGAGAGAGAGAGAGAGAGAGAGAGATCTGTCGTTTGTAACTTTTGTTTCCCACAAGACTGGGCAGACTAAGCCAGGAACCAGGAACTCTATGTGTGTCTGCCACATAGGTGGCAAGAACCAAGCACTTGTGTCGTCATCTTGTGCCTGCAAGGAGCATTAGAAGAAAGCTGACTATGAAGTATGAGGGAGCCAAGAATAGAACTTGGCACTTCAATATGGGATATGGACATCCTAAATGATGGATTCATCCACCTTGGGAGCTCTGGCCCTGATTCTTAATATTCTGAGTTGTATGTTGACTTATGACACAATATTTTCTTTGTTAAAAACCTAGAAAATTTAATTAATGCTAAGAATTTTAGTAAGCCATATCTACTTTTAAGTAACATTTTACAAAACATAAGATATTTTGTTAAATATTTATTTATTTGAGAGGCAGGGTTATAGAGAGAGGGAGAGACAGAGAGATCTTCCATCTGATGGTTCACTCCCTACATGGCCACAAAAGCAGGAGCTGGACAAGACCGAAGCCAGGATGCTTGAATTCTATGGGTCTCCCTGTGGGTAGCAGGGCCATCTTCCACTTTCACAGGTGCATTATCAGGAAGCTAGATCAGAAGTAGAGCAGGTAGGACTTAAACTGACACCAGTATGCTAGCATTGCAGGTGACAGTTTAAATCACAGTGCAACAACACCATCTTCTACATAAAATATTTTAAATAAATTGTATTTATAAAGCACTAAATAGCTTAAAATAATGTTATTGGAAAGTTCTTTAACACTATAAATATTACATTTGATATTTATCTTGAGAAAGAACAACAATTTATTTAAACTCTAAACACAAAGCAGCATTTAACTACAAATGATATTGGATTCTTATTTAATATCAACAAATTCTGTAATATCTAATTTTAAAAACATTTTGTTTTCTCACATCACTCGCTATTTTTTAAATAGATGTTAATTACATTTTTATGTTAAAATGTTCAACACATTATGCTGGCAAAGATTTAGAAAAAAAATCCAATAAACTCCCTTCAGTCTAAATCACCATCAGGGGAACAGAAACAAGTGTGTGTCAGTATGTTCAGTATTGGAACCCAGGGGGACATAACACTTGCTGTGTATGGAGAAAGAACAGCAGGACTTTTCAGTAAAAGGAGACAGAGGGAAAACTTGTGATCACAAAACAGAAAAGCATATTGCTGATAAGACATAAGTGTTAGAGCTTTTCTACAACCTCAAGCTGTGCTTCTCCCAACAAAACTCTCATTCTAATTTACACAAGGCAATTTTAGTTGCACAGCTAGAAAGAACTGTGAAAAATGAAATTAGTTGTTCTTTTACTAGGGATGATTCATTGCAAACTTCTGACATACTTTTCTCTTTTGAACTCTGTTAAAATAGCTGAGTCTAGAACTGCATTATAAAATTATTTGCTAAAGAAAACAGAATAATTTGTAACATGCATTTTGATGTAGTCTTACTCTTTTCTATAATAAATAATGTTCATGAAATTTATTTACTTGAAAAAAATGAAGACCAGATCAGAAATCTGGCTATTGCCTGACACCACAAGCTTTGCTCTAATTAAAGGTGCACCTCTAATCCTAGAGAGACTGTTCTCAATAGCTCATCATAGACATACAGTGTAAAGAAGAGCAAGTAGATCCCTTTCAAATTATCTCCCATCTTGTTCTCTCATGTTTGTGACACGCCTTGGCTCAGAATACATAGATTTATCACATTAAGACCTAAAGAAAAAGGTTTGGCTCTCCTCATCAGTCTATAATTGTAATCTGAGTAATATAAAATGGGAAACTGATAATTGAGTCATTTTTTTTTTCTTTTACCAACTATTTTGTGTAACGTATTGCACTTGTGCTCCATGATTGCTTACGATTGCACGAATGGGTTTACTGGTGACTCATAAATAATTCCTGTTAGGCTCATCTTTTCCCAGGTCTGGAAAATCCAGAGAGAAGTTCAGGTTGGGGAAATGAGGGTGAGAAAAGTTACTCTTCCAGAAAGACTTCACAGAAGAAAGGGAGGGGATTCTGACTTTCCATTACTTATTAATTTTACACAAGCAAAGTTATATTAATTATATTTTTATCATTAAAGAGATACAATCACACTGGATTTTAAAAGTGAAGTTCTCATTTTTGAAACAGATGTACCCTCTATTTCTCAACATGGGTAATGGTTGGTTTAAACTAAATTAAATTAGTTTCCTAACACTAAGAATGGTACTATCTAACATTCATTGTATTCTGTGCCAACAATTGTGATTTGACCCTGCTCAACAATTATGACTTGATCTTTTATACATGAAACATTGAAACTCACAAATGTTATTAAAACTATCAAAATACATCAGAGAAAATTAATGGTATTCCAGGATTCAAAGAATTTTTCTTAACATTTTCATTTATTTATTAGGGAAGCAGAGTTGCGGAGAGAGAGGGAGAGACACAGAAGTCTACTGCTTGCTGGTGTACTTCTCAAATGGCTGCAATGGCCAGAGCTGGGCCTATCCAAAGCCATGAGTCAGGGTCTTCTTCCTGGTCTCCCATATGTGTGGAGGGGCCCAAGCACTTGAGCCATCTTCTGCTGCTTTCCAGGCCATAGCAGAGAGCTGGATCAGAAAAGGAACTGCTGGGACACGAACTGGCACCCATATGTCATGCTGGCACCTCAAGTGGAGGCTTAGCCTACTATGTATGCTACAGTGCTGGCCCCAACCTGGACCCCTGGGGCTCACAGGTACTGAGCCCCAGATCAAAGTTGTTCAAATATTTTTATTTTGTTCCATTGTAGCAAAAAAAAAAAAAAACAAAAACAAAAAAACAAAAAACCACTTTCCTGATGATTGATTTCCAAAAGAAAGTAAGCTGCTCAAAAGGCCCTAGAGTGGGATGGAGGGGCAAGAAGATGGTGGGGGGGGGGTAGGGTGCCCCAAGCCTGAGTGAGGCAGATCCAGCTCATTGGGCACCCTCAAGAATGGGACCCTAAACTGTCTCCTGTGTGGAAGGGTCCATGTGTTCTCCCCAGCCTGGTCTGCTCCTCCTCCAGCCATGTTGATGGCAGAGACAGAGAAGATAAGAATTTACAGCCCATTTCTCATGGAGAGGAAAACTTGTCATCTGGCTCTGCAGAGGTTTCACCTTATGCTCATAGAACATTCTCTTTACCATGTGCTAGGATTTCACATTCAAAAGGACAAAAAAATGTAAAGTACCTGAATGAGCTTGTATTATAGCATTAATATTATTGAGAGTATCCGCTTTCCAGGCTGAAGTGATGTATTCATTATTCTAGTCCTGCTTTAGTCCTTTGTAATTTGTGGTAATTATGCTTTTCTTTTTAATACAAAAAAAATGTATAAAAATAAAAACTTCAAAAGGCAAAAAAAAATCACACATGGTATCCAGAAAGTTAAAAAGATGACACCATATAAAAGTAATGCAGAATTACACTATGGAAATATGTATTACATACTCTGTGATGGTGTTGAAAGTTTTCTGTATTTTATGAAACACTCCAGCCCTAGTAACCTAAAAAAAAATTCAGAGCATCAGGGGCCGGCGCCTTGGCTAACTTGGTTAATCCTCCGCCTGTGGTGCCGACATCCCATATAGGCGCCGGGTTCTAGTCCTGGTTGCTCCTCTTCCAGTCCAGCTATCTGCTGTGGCCTGGGAAGGCAGTGGAGGATGGCCCAAGTGCTTGGGCACCTGCAACTACATGGGAGCCCAAGAGGAAGCACCTGGCTCCTGGCTTTGATTTATCACAGCACCGGCAGTAGCGGTCATTTCAGGGGTGAATCAAGAGAAGGAAGAACTTTGTCTCTCTCTCTCTCACTGCCTATATCTCTACCTGTCAAATAAATAAATAAAAAAAAATTCTGAGCATGTTATAGGTCCTCAATATATATTTTGAGCAAAGAAATCAATTTAATATTCATTTAAGATAGAATGAAGCAAAGTGGAAAGTAAATGCATACAACTGTTGATTCACAAACCTGTGATTCAGCCTCAGTTATATTCCCATTCTAATATCCATGCCTACTTGTACAGTAAGTATGAAACCTGTCTCTCTTCTCACTTAAGTTACTGGCTCTTTCAGCTTATGAACAAAGTGTTAGCCATCTTTCTGTCTCCAACTCCTATCATAGTATCGAACACAGTGTTCACTCAGTAAGTATCTACTGAATAAATTATTGAACATAAGTCTTAAGGTGTTTAAAACTAATTTTTGTTGGTCTAGATAAAAGTTCTTAGGCTATAGAAACAGTTGAAGCAGATTTTTTTAAATGAGGGTTAAAATTTGCCTTGTTCCTTTGCTTTATGGAGCAGGTGTTGTGGCAATACAGATTAAGCCACCATTTGTAACACTAGTATCCCTACCAAAGTGCTGGTTTGAATCATGGCTACATTGCTTCTGCCCTGGTGTCCTGCTAATGCACCTGGGAAGGCAATGGAAGATGGCCATTGTAATTTAGCCCTGTCATGCATGTTGGAGAACAGGATGGAGTCAGAACTGACTATTGGGGAGTGAACTAGGAGATGGAAGAGTTTCTCCCTCTCTCGCTCTCTCTCTCCCCTCCCCCTCTTCATCTCTCTCTCTCTCTCTCAGTCTCTTTCTTATCCCTCATTATCTTGGGCAAATATATCTTTTAGAAGAAGAAAGACTTGGGGGATGGATGGTGCTGTGGTGTAGCAGGTAAGGCTGCCTCCTGCAGTGCCGACATCCTATATGGGTGCCAGTTCAAGTCCTCGTGCTCCACTTCCTATCCAGCTCTCTGCCATGGCCTGGGAATGCAGAAGAAGATAGCCCAAGTCTTTCGGCCCCTGCACCTGTATGGGAGACCAGAAAGAAGCTCCTGGCTCCTGTCTTCCTATGGATGAAGCTCTGACCATTGTGGCCAATTGGCGGGTGAACCAGTTGGTGGAAGACCTCTCTCCTTCTGCCTCTGCCTCTCTGTAACTCTGCATTTCAAATACATAAATAAATCATTAAAAAAAGAAAATCAGAGTTGAAGCAACAGAAAAAATATATTCCAAAAAAGAGGAAGATAATAGCAATGTGGGGACAGCCTGTGAACTCAACAAAGTGAAGAAAATATAGGATTGTACAAAACAGAATCATTATAACTGTACTTATATTTAATGTTTGTCTTCTTCACCATGAATGGAATTTTGAATCTACTATCAGATATGTAACTATTCTCTCATTGGACAGAGTAGCGTATAGGTTGACATGTGACATTTCACATATTTTTTCTTAAGCACAATTTCCAAAGCAAAAACTACTAATAGTGCTTGGTTATGTAATAAGTGGAATAACTAAATATTTTCAATTTGTATATTCAAGAGATTCTCTGAAGCAGCAGTTCATTTTTCATTTAAATTAGGATTTCTTCTTTGTTTTACAGTGATTGCCAGTTGCCATTAAAAGTTGGATAATTAACACTTCAGAATAGTGTGAAAACAGGAAAATACAGATATACCTAATAAATTTAATATCAGATCAAAGTAAATAGTTGCTGGAACTAAAATGCATTCTACATTGAGGCATATTACTCCATCATTTCCATAGTGTGCCACGAGGGGCTGTCCAGCAGTGTCTGCCCAAATATAGAAAATAATCTATTCTCATTTCTTCAGTACATACCAGTAAATTATATTTTTGGATTCTGAGGTATTTTGCTTTTCTTTCAGCCTCTATCTCCTGGGTTATGTAGAAAAATTATAGAAAAATTGCTAAATGGTTCACTTTAAAGTGACACAAAGAAAAGCAATCGCTAGTATAGTCTATCAGCTACAGAATCCCACTGACAAACTCTTATGTGAAGACAAATCTGTGAGTGTAGAAAACCCAAAGTATAAAGATATCTCTATGACAGATTACATAAAATATCTTGATATGAGACCTAATGAGAAAATTCATGTAGGCAAGAGGGATAAATGTGACTATTTTATAGAAATGTGCCAGTTGAATAGTAAAAAGTTCTACCTAAAAATGTATCCTAAAGGACTTTCTTTACTCTCAGCCATAAAAACTTAAAAAGTGCTAAGATTTTGACCAAATTGAGACCCAAATGAAAGTCAGGTGATTCATCTTGATGGATCTTGCAACAATGAATCTGAAGTTTTGATTACAATGAACCCTCTTGAAAAAAAAAATCTCACCCACTCCCAAATGTAACACATAAAAAGGGAGGACTTCTTACTGAACTCCTTAAGACCAGAACACTAAAAAGCAGTAGTGATATTTCAGTACTTCCAAAGAAAACTGTTGGTCGAAATAGACTTTCTATCTGGACTCTATAAGTATACATTGAAATTCACCAGGTGCTGGATAAATAACTTTAGTGTGACTTACCCACACACACTCATTTGCAGTCAGTTTGAGGAAGAGGTATCTGGGCCATTCCCATGTACTTATCTCTTAGATTTTTTTCAGCATTTCATAGTTAGCACAATCAGACAGCAGACTATGATTTTCTGCAAACTTCATTATAACTGACAATTTTTATGACATAACACTGACATAAGGATGCATAAGTCCCTTCTCTTTTCACAGAACCACATCACAGCTTGTAAGAAATCTTCCAAATTCATGAGGAGGCACCAGGGCAAGTGGCTCTGTGCCATCTCAGTAGAAGTGCTGCTTGAGACTTTTTAATAAGGAATTCTAATCAGGTGGATTATTTGTTCTGCATGTTTGGTTTCCCTATGCCCATGATGGGAAACCGTTGAGCAATTTTAAAAGTGGAATTGGCTACTGCTGCTACAGAGCATTGTCTGCACTTCTGAATCTAGTCTTACATGCCAGTGAAGTACCTACCCAAAGCACTAATGCTTAATAGAGTCAGTTAAAAGTTTTGAATCCAGAGTAAGAACCCATGTTTTCTATTTGATAAGCTATTATTACTACATGGTAGGGGGGAGCATGGTCAGCAATAACTTTAATCCCCCAAATACTTAAATCAACTCTTCTGTTGGTGCCAGAAATATAATTATTTTCTCATAAGCCATGCATTCAAAGATTGAATTTTCAGCAGCATCTCCTTTTATTTTGGAGTGCACATAACCCTAGGATAGTTTTCACATCTGCCTTTAACAACTGTACTTCTTAAATTACTTACTCTAGAATTAAGTGTACTATAGAATTTTGTAGGTACAAATCATATTGTATGTGACTTGCAGGGCAATCTTTAATCAGTATATAATAGAACTTTATATGTCACTTTAGGTTTCAGTATCAACCTATTATAGATTCATATAGAATTGGTTAAGTATTGCAACAGAGACATTCTGTAACTTCTTTAAAGCTATGTACTAAAGAATACATTCAGGATTGGCATCTGGAGAGTCTAATACCAGAGTCTATGAATTTAATCATTTTGATATGTTGTCTCACTTTTGTGATTGTCACTTTTGTGTTTTTTCTTTATAGGAATATAATTTATAATTAAGTCACCCTGACATAAATATTCAGATATATTATATAGAAGTATAAAAATAAAAGTTACCATGGAAGATATTTGGCATTAAGGTAAAATTTTATATCAAAAGAGAAAGATCACACTGTTTAAAAGTTTGTCAAGGATGTTCTTTTTTGTATGACTTGCTTTTATTTGAACAAGCTAAAACAAACAAACAAAAAAAGATTATATAATTAAAATACTTTGATCCCAAATTAGAATCACAAATACACTCATTTACAAGTAAATTATATGAACGAATAAAATAGGGCAAAATGACAAATATAATAAGTTCTTGAAAAATAAAGTAAGATGAAAATACACAATAAAATTATCAGCCGATGACCCCCCCCAAAAGTATCTAACCATGAAAATATGTGGAGGAATCTTAAATGTGTATTGGTGAATAAAATAACTAGATACCATAAGGCTGCTTCAGTATGATTCTGAAAAACTGTGCATTTCATATATAATCTATATTATGCATATTTTAAATATATACATAATATATTCATATACTACATATTATTTAATAAAATACATAAATATATGCATATTTATAAATGTAAATTAATATAAATTTATGTATATAACTATATATGTTATATTTGCATATTTTTCTGTTTGTTCCCAAAATAGAACTCCTGAAGTCATTGTATTTACAAAACAAATGAGTGCTAAGAAAATTTTTTGTTTTAATATTGGTCTTTGATCTCAGTGTCAAACACAAAGTTCTTAATTCTTTGAAATTCCTATATAATAGGAGCATCTTGGACTCTAATGAGTTGGCTCTTGGTGGACTCCTGGTCAGCAGAAGAATCAAGATATGGTTAGAACCTTGGGATTTTAGCCCTATCCTCTATCTTCTTGGAAGAGGATAGTGCTTGGAGATTGAGATAGTAACCAGAGATGTCCAGTTGACAAAGCCTCCATAAAAAATTGTGAACAATGGGGTTGACAAAGCTTCAACGCTATTGGATACATGCAAGATGACATGTGTTAAAGGACCTGTGACCTCTTTACCTTTCCCTATGGCTCTTCCTTATCTAGTTGCCCCTCAGTTGTGTTGCATAACAAGTGGATAAATATGAGAGGTAAACTCAGAGTTTACTTGTATTTCATTTACTATTAAATGATAGAAATCAAGAATGGAATCATGAGAATCCCGTATTCAGGGGCTCAGATTTCAGCTATTTTATGGGATTGAACTCTTAACTTATGCTAACCTCAGGAAGAAAATGCCTGATGAGAAATGAATTATAGGGTATTCATATGGTGTTGTGGAAATTCTTGGTGTGGAAGAAATCCTTGCATATTTTGATATCAGAAGTAAAGTTTTCTCTGTTGAGAGTGAGAATATAGTAGAGAACTTAATGTATATTTTTCTACAATGCAGATTTCAGCTATTAAAGATTCTGGGGAAGATTAAACTATGCAGACAGTAAAAACTCACTGATAAGAACACCAATATTAAACAGCTAAGACATACATGCATGAAAATGATATACATACATGGAAAGAAACACTAAAACTATATTTTTTAGATAATCTTATTGTCTGTGTAAAGAAAAACAAAACAAAAACAAATAAAACTAGATCAAAACTAATGAAATTAATAAGCAATTATAGCAAGATTTCATAATCAAAGGTTAATTACAAAATTTTCATTTATCTTCCTTCATACAAGTAAAGCAAATTTTA
The DNA here is from genome assembly GCF_033115175.1 of Lepus europaeus. Lineage (NCBI taxonomy): Eukaryota > Metazoa > Chordata > Mammalia > Lagomorpha > Leporidae > Lepus > Lepus europaeus. The sequence goes on along the minus strand of NC_084832.1, from coordinate 49,657,761 downwards.
AGTTAAAATAAAATATAATTGATATTGTTACACAGTTAGCAAGATATGTACAAGAGCTACATGTGATAACCTACAAAACTATTACAGAGAAAATCCACTAAGTAAAGTATGGAGAGATGTTCACTGTTCGTGAATATTAGGAGTCAACATTGTCAAGACATTAGTTCTTCCCAAATTCTCATGACTATCTTAAAAAGAAGAAAGATTTCAAATTAAACTATCAATCTTCTTTTTTTTTCCTTTAGTATTTAGATGTTCAGCTGATTGGAAAATATCATCTCATACAAAAGAAAACAATCCACTTTCATGAATTCAACTAATCAATTGCCAATATCATCCATAACATTTTTATAAACTTATTCAGTAATGATGTTTAATATGGACACCCTTTGTTCTAATCAAGTTGACACATGAACTTAGATATGACACTTATTAAGAACTTATGTTCCTTGGTATAGATAATGGTAGTACCATAGGGATGTTTTTGTTAGACTCTGCCTTGACCTCATTTTCACACAAACTACATGGAGTATTATCAGAATATGATTAAAAAATATTTATCTAGAAGGATATACAGATCAATTAACCAATCAAATAAATAGTCCCATGATTTTGATGCATTAATTCTAATTGTGCACTAAATATCAATGAAATCAAATGTAATATTTGCTTTTATATGTATTATTGTTTTATGTAAATCATAATGCTGTATGGAAGCAAACAATTAAAAGGTAAGGTTTTAATAATATCATCAGGCATATAATTATTTTTCTGTGGTTATTAATTTTAACATTGATTGCAACATCATGTTAAGGATACAGTAACAGATGGGAATTTCCCTGTAGAGAAAATCTAACTTCACTATGCAAGAAGATTTATTTGCCTCATCAAGAAAATATATGGTAGGTCAGAAAATACAATCCTTGGGGACTTCTTAATCATTAAAAAACATAAGAAGTTTTCCACAGTAAGAATTCCAAATAATTGTTCTGTATAATTTTTTCTGGGAGAGGGGAATGAAGCCTACAGTTGTTTATTTTAAGATTTTATTTATTTATTTTTTATTTGAAAGGTAGAGTTATAGACAGAGAGGGGAGGAGAGAGAGAAAGGTCTTCCATCATCTGGTTCATTCCCCAAATGGCCCCAACAGCCAGAGTTGGGCCGGTGCAAAGCCAAGAGCTAGGAACTTCTTCAGGTTCTAAGTGTCATTCTCTACTGCCTTCCCAAACCATAATAGAGAGCTGATGGGAAGAAAAGCAGCCAGGACAGGAACTGGCGCCCATATGCGACCCTGGTACCACAGGCTGGGGCTTAGCTCACAGGGCAACAACATCAACCCCAAGTCTACAGTTTTGAAGACAGAGAAACAGAAAAATCCTTAAGACATCAAAAGACATTTTGTGATATTTATATGGTGAAAAAAATATAAATACAATCACTTTCAATTTGGACTCCTGTCTAGTTTCTTTGTTTTTCCTTTTAAAGAATTAAAAGTGTCAGTTGTTAAACCAACAACAGGAGTCACTGTGCACTTACTCCCCAGGTAGGATCTCTGTCCTTAATGTGTTGTACTATGCAAATTAATGGTAAAACTAGTATTCAAACAGTACTCTATACTTTGTGTGTGTGTGAGGGTGCAATCTGTTGAAATCTTTACTTAGTATATACTGAGTTGACCTTCTATATATAAAGATAATTAAAAATGAATCTTAATGAAGAATGGGATAGGAGAGAGAGTAGGAGATGGGATGGTTTGTGGGTGGGGGGGAGGTTATGGGGAGAAAACCACTATAATACCAAAGTTGTACTTTCAAAATTTATATTTATTAAATAAAAGTTTTCGTTAAAAAAAGGAAAGACCATAGACCCTAAAGTTACACATGTTGTTTTAGTGCTGTGGTTTCTCTGCTTCCCAGATGATAAGCTGAGCAGTGGGAAACACATAGTTTTCTATGTATCAGTGTATTCATCTGTAGAATTTAAACCTATTGTAAGGATCAATTAAAATAATTAATAAAGTTCTTGATATTTAAAATAAAAGAAAAATAATATAATGAAAGTGCTTCCAATGTAAGTGAAAAAGACATTGAATTGCATAGTCATTTAGAATTGCATCATTCTAAATTGATACAAAGATTTAAGAACTATGAATAGAGCATAAAAGAATGAAATCAAATAAAAAGAATATAAAATTACTACTTAAAACTCTGAACAGAAATTACTGTTCCTACTGGCTTAATTTCTAACATAATATATCACACAGGCTGTAGAATGTGAATCAGTGTGTATTATAGCTTCATTTGTTATAAAAATACATGAAAATCCAAACCACATCTCAATTAAGATCTTATTTTGAAATTATAAGGTGAATAACATTTTAATTTAAAATTTACATGTGGAAATGCTAAATGCATATCAGTTGTTTTCATACTAAAGGTTACATTTACAATTCATACTGTGACAAAATAAGCTTAATTAAAATATCATAAAAAATCTCATTTATCAATGGTTCTAGTTCACATTGGTGGTTTTGACCTTGGGTAGCCTCTGATATCTTTCTTTTCCTTTTTTTTTTTTTTTTCTGTAGAAACTGGTGTTTATTTTCCATCAACCTCATTTCCACGTTTGCTTCAGAGACCGTGACAAGCAGCTTAAGAGCACTCAGTGGTTGTTCCTTCCTATCCACTCAGTGGCCTGAGCAGTGGGCACTGCAGTCCAGTCTTCAGAGGCGGGCTGAGCACTCCAGTTGTCAGTAGGGAACTGCTGAATAGGCACAGAGGGCACCCGCACACCTTCAGACAGTCAGCAACCTCAGGCTGAGCAGCAGTGAACTCAGGCTCTGGGGCCGTCCATTCACCCTGAAACTCCTCCTTGGTCACAGCTTTTTCAATGGTGACCTGCTCTTCTTTTTCAATCTCTTCAGGATCTCTGTAGGCATGACCTCCCAGGGGTGTTCATGGGAGATGGTACCACATGTGCACAGAACCTCCCGGGCCAGCATCCACCACATCAGACCCACTGAGTGGGCTCCCTCGTTGTTGCATGGAATGGCAATGTCCATGTAGTGCAGAGGAGAGTCTGTGTTACACAGAGCAATGGCAGGCAGGTTCACATAAGATGCCTCTGTGAGAGGCTGGTGGTCAGTCCGAGGATCAGTAACCACAAGAAGCCGTGGTTCCTGGAAGGCTGCCTGAATCTGGTTAGTGAAGGTTCCAGGTGTGGTCAGCCATGGAGTAGTTCCAGTGGCAGCAGCAAACTTCAGCACAGCCCTCTGGCCAGTGTTCTTAGAGGATATCACACTGACATCAGCAAGGTTTTCAATGGCCACAATAGCACGAGCTGCCAACAGAAGCTTCTCCCAGGTCCTCTTCAGATTGATGATGTAGATGCCATCACTTTGCCTTTTGTAGATGGATGTACTGTTCCTTCTGGAAGTCAAGGTTGGTGCCACCTAGGTGGGTTCCTGCTGCAAGGAACCTGAGGACATCCTCCTTCTTCATTTGCAGGACATCAAGTGCTCCGGACATTGTGACAGCTTCCCCTTAAGTTATGCCGGGAATCAAGAACAATGCTGTATGGACCCCTCTCCGGGTAGAGCGGAAAGGAAGGGCCTCTGATATCTTTCAAGATGCATTCATTAAGAGATAGAAAACACAAATAAGTTTGATATTACATGTGATTTATTTCAGAAATGTTGTTCTTTGTAGTAGGTCAACTCTAACTCCTGTCTAGTCTTACATTGACCACAGATTACAGAGGGCAGAGACCCTAAAGAAGATTGGTGTCTTAATGCAATTAATAATGAAGGGCTGAGATTTTTCACACAGCTTTATACATTAACAAAAGGTTTATAGAACTATAACAAATTAAATTGATTTTTGTTAATTGTCTTAGGATTGTATGTATATATGTGTCAATATACATCAAAAGACCAAATAATATGCATAGTTTAACTCTATGGGCTATATCATCATTGTTGCAACCCTATCTTGAAAGTAAGATAATAAAACCGACCAAACAAAAAAAAAAAGCCTAGTTATTCAAAATAAGTGTATTATGTGTTACATTTCTACTATATCACCAACAGCAAGGAACTGGCTAGCTAACCTCTGATACATGTCATTCATTTTTATGATTTCAGCATCCCCGGATTCTATAGATATTCTATTCAATGTAAGGATGAATATCTACGTTTTTGTTATCAAAATGTCTGTAAAATTCTAGTCAAGCCATATGTCTCAAGCATTATTTTAATTTCCCTATATCTAATTGCCAATCATTGATCAATCAGATTCCTTTTGTCATGACACCCGTCCAAGCCTTATGTTGTTGCTCTCCTTCTGTAGTATAACTTTGGACATTTTATGAAAAAAGACTGAGAATGCTAAGGAAATTAGGATAATCAGGGACTTGAATGTTTTTTTTTTTCTTTTTTCTGCTCTTCTAATTATAGGCACATAAGCACCAGAATACCTTCTCCCAAGGGAAGGAAAGTGCTCAGTGACAGAGAGTGCAGAAAGTGCAGAGGATGGTGAGGAAGAGTGCTGGTGTACAGTGAAATGAAAGTAAGACGACTCTGAGCACAGGGATTTTGGAATGCTGATTTGTGCACAGAGATCCTCTGGCAGTCAAAGAAATATGGTTACCTCATCAACCATCCAGTCTAATAAATCGTAATTTTTGAATCTTGGAGACAATCTAAATTAACATGATTGAAGATTTTTGTCTACTGGGACCACTAGCAAGAGAGGCAGCTTCAATTCAGAGACTTTTCTTGGAGTTTGAGATTATTGCCTCCTTGAAAAAGCCACTAGGCAGCCTTTACAACAACCATAGAAGCCTATCACTTGTTAAATGCCTCTTCTTGAAACCAAGAACCATGGGACCGGCACTGTGGCATAGTGGGTAAAGCCATTGCCTGCAGTTCCAGCATCCCAAACAGGCACCGGTTTGAGTCCCAGGTATTCCTCTTCCTATCCATCTCTCTGCTATGGCCTGGGAAAGCAGTAGAAGCTGGCTCAAGTGCTTTGGCCCTTGCACCCACAAGGGAGACCCAGAAGAATTCCTGGCTCCTAGCTTCAGTTCAGCACAGCTCTGGCTAATGTAGCCATCTGGGGAGTGAACCAGCAGATAGAAGACCCCTCTCCCGTGCGCGCTTTCTCAGTCTGTCTTTCTGTAACACTGCCTTTCAAATGAATAAACAAATCCTTAAAAAAGAAAAAAAAAAGAAACCAAATACTTGATCCTAAGATCTTTCATTTACTGGTTAACTCACCAAATAGCAGCATCAGCCAGGACTGAGCCAGGACTGAGCCAGGATTGAGCCAGGCCAGAGCTAGGAGTGAGGAATTTCATTCTGGTCTTCCACGAGAGAGGCAGGTGTCCAAGGATTTGGGCCATCTTCTACTGCTTTCCCATGCCATCTGCCATCTGTAGGGAACTGGTTCAGATTGTAGCATCCAGAACACAAACTAGCACCCATATGGGATACTAGCATTGCAGGCAGCGGTTTGATCCACTATGCCACAATGCCAGCACATATTCTATATTTCTAACTACATGCTTGGATTTCAATTGGAGTCTTAGATCTAACATGCCCACATCTAATATCGAGTTATTTCACTCCAGTCTTTCTTCTTCTTCAGTCTCCATTTCAGAACCATTGACAACATAATTCTTCCATTTGTACACACCTACATTTGAGTTGTATCCTTCACTCTTCTTTCTTCTCTCTCTACATCTGGTTGGTCAGGAAATTCCACATTCTTCTCCTCGAAAATATATCTAGAATCAGACCACTGACCTCACTGGCCATGTACCGATTTAAATCGCTGTTCCCTGATAAAGATTATTTTATTCACCTTATAACTGTTTTTGTTCCTTTGCTGCTCTAAACTTGGCTTCAAAACATTCTCAAAACATATATTAGATCTTGCTTTTCCTCCGGGGCTGGTGCTGTGATGTAGCCACATGAAACAGAGGATGGAAGATTCTCTTTTCTCTGTCTCTCTCCCTCTCTCAGAAACTCTTTCTTTCTTTCATTTTTATTTTAAACATTTATACATTTATTTGAAAGTCAGAGTTATAGTGAGACAGCAAGAGACTGAGTCAGAGATGAGAGATTTCCTCCATCTACTTGTTCACTTCCCAGATGGCTACATAATCCAGGGCTGGGCCAGGCTGTAGCCAGGATCCAGGAGCCTCATCTGGATCTCCCATGTGGGTGCAGGGGTCTAAACACTTGGGCCATCCTCTGCTTCTTTTCCCAGGCACACCAGCAGGGAGCTGGATCAGAAGTGGAGCATCCAAAACTTGAACCAGAACCCATATGGGATGCTGGCACTGTAGACAATGGCTTAACCTGCTGCATCACAGTGCTGGCCCCAACTGTGACTTTAAAAATAAATAAATAAATCTTTAAAATGTAAATAACTAAATGACTAAGTAAAATAAAACTGGCTTCTTAAGCTTGGCGTAAAGTTTTTTTAAAAAGAATCTCATTACTCTTGTACTCAAAGCATTCAATTGCCTTTCATTGCATTAAGAGTGACATACAATATAATGCCCACTTCTATTACTTCTCTTTTTTTTAGATTTATTTATTTATTTGACAGCCAGAGTTACACAGAGAGAGGAGAGACAGAGACATAGAGAGGTCTTCTCTCTGCTGGTTTGCTTGCCAGATGGCCACAATGGCTGGAGCTGCACCAATCCGAAGCCAGGAGGCAGGAGCCAGGAGCTTCTTTTGGGTCTCAAACATAGGTGCAAGGACCCAAGGACGTGGACTGTCTTCTACTGCTTTCCCAGGCCATAGCAGAGAGCTGGATTGCAAGTGAAGCAGCCTGGACTTGAACGGGTGCCCATATGGGATGATGGCGCTGTAGGAGGTGATTTTACCCACTAAGCCACAATGCCAGCTCCCTTCATTACTTCTTATAACACCATATTACATTTTGGTTTACTGTTGTAGTCATATTGGTTTTCTTAATACTTCTCAAACCTTTCAGTAAGGGTGCAGTCTCCTCCTTTCTGTTTATTCTGCTTACTATTATCATACTTTGATAGATTACTTCTTGCTTTCAATCAATATCTATCTTTTTTTTTTAGCAAAATAAGCTTTCAGTAAATCATCTAGGCAATAGTTGACTATGTAAAACTTCAAATCCAATCCCATTTATTCTGTTTGTTTATGGTGTGTGCTCTATTAGACTAAATGTACAGAGGTACTGTGTTCTTACTTCTTTTGCTCCCTGCTTCCCCACTTTTTAAAATTTTTATTTAAGTTATATAACTTTCATGTATTTTGTATATAGAGATTTAGGAACATAGTGATACTAGCTCCTGCCCCTGCCACAAGCTCCTACCCTTTTTTGTCCTCCCTCTCACATTCCCACTCTTAATTTTTACAAAGATCTATTTCAGTTTACTTAATGATAGTATAGTTAACCCTACACTAAGTAAAAGAGTTCAACAAATAGTAAGAATAATAATTAAAAAAAAAAAAAAAAAACCTGTTTCTCAACAGAAGAGACAAGGGCTGTAAACAATGATTGAATCTCAGAATGTCCATTCCACTCCTAATATTACATTTTAGGTACTCCATTAGGGGTCAGGGAAAACATAGGATATATGTCTTTGGAGGCAAGCTTATTTCACTATGTATGATGGTTTCCAGCTGTGTCCATCTTGTTGCAAAAGACAGGATTTCACTTTTTTTTTTTTCAGCTGAGTAATACTTCACAGTGTATTTATACCATAATTTATTTATCCATACACCAGCCAATGGGAATCTGGGTTGATTCCATTTCTCAGCTAGTATGAACTGTGCTGCATGAACATGGAGGTACAGATAATCCTTCCATATGCCTATTTCGTTTGGTTTGTGTAAATTCCCAGGAGTGGAATGGCTGTATCACATGGTAGGACCATATTCAGATTTCTGAAGTGTCTCTATCCTGTCTTCCACAGTGGTTTGCACCAGTTTACATTACCACCAACAGTGGACCAGGTTACCTTTTTCCCCATATGTTCACCAGCATTTGTTGAACAAACAAGCTTTGTTCCTTGTCTTCTACTCAGTGCTATTAATGTTGCCACAAGCTTTACAGAGTCTGAATAAATAGTAACTGAAGAAATAAATCATTGGCTTAATGCATGGCATATCAGAATATATATATATATATATATATATATATACAATTGATTTTAATAGGAAGAATATGAAGAGATTCTAAAAATAATATTGATATATGAGATAAAGCTAAGTTAGGAAATGTCAATGCATTTTAACATCAAAGAGAAAATTTGAATTAATACTAAAAATGACTATTCTAAAATTTTAATATCAAAAAGTCATCATTTCCTCAAGATAACATAAAAACCTCATATGATCTCAATAAGACTCTGGAGAATTTATATTCTGAAAAAAATTACTCCAAAATAGGTTAGTAAAACAAACAAGAATATCCAATGATTTTGAAAATGATTAAAAAGATGTACAAATCTTGATTGATATTAAAATTTGCTTCAGTTTGGGATAGTGACATACTAGAAAATAAGGAAGACAACACAGGGATACAAAATTAAGTTTGAAAAGATGTATATTTATGATTTTGTAGACACAGATTTACATAAGAATATACACATTTTAGTTTATAAAAAATGACATTTTTATTTACTGTGAAAGTTTTTTTTTGATTTTCCAAATGACATTAAAAGTTTGGTTTATAAGCTACAGCAGGTCTAGGGGCTGTTTGTTGTTTGCAATAAGGGAGAAGCATGTAATTAAGTTATTCTGTTAATATGTTTTTCTCATAGCAAGACTTTCACAATGAAATGTAAAATACATTACTCTATACTGTAGCAAAAGTGTCTATATTATTTGCAGACTTGTGGAAAAGACTATATGGATTTGCAAATTTAATTACTGACCCAAGAATTCATTTCTTTCTACTTTGTGTTAAAGAGTATGTGTAAACAATTATATAAATATAAAGCACACACTTTAATAAGGTATGAGATATGTTCATACTTAGGAAGATAGCATCATAACAAGGATTTTGAATGCATTCTTCACACGCCAGATATGTCTCACGTCCCTTTAATATATCCCCTTCCCACCCATGCGTCATCAGGAAGCCATCCATCTGCTTTATGATTTATGATTACTTAGTATTTCTGAGAAATGGAATTACAAAATATGTAATTTTTCCCTTTCTATCTGGCTTCTTTCACTCAGGATAATTACTTTCAGATACATCAATGCTATTAGGGAGGGTGTATCTAATATTTTGTTCCTTTTTCTTGCTGAATAGCATCCAATTTCATGAGCATATTAGAGGTCCTTTTTCCATTTATCTGTTACACAAAATGTGGGTGTTCCCAGGTTTTAGTCATTACAAATCAGACTGCTGCGAACACCCATTAATGTCTTTATATGCACGTAAGGTGTAAATGTGATATTGTACATCTTTTAGAAAAATGTAAGATAATTTCTTTAAAAAAACTAAATATAGGTGTACGTGTGATACAACTATTTCACTCCTTGGTATTTACATCACAAAAAATGCAAGCCTATATCCATGCATACCTCTTTTGATGTAGCTATATCAATTCTAGATATTTTATCCCTCAAAATGTACTTACAAATGTGTAATAATTATGTGTATGCAAGTGCATCAGTTTCAGCCCGTATTATACAATAGAACATTAGAAACTACCTATATGCCTATCCACAGTGAATGAGGTAATCTGGGATACATATCAAGAAATATTATGTATCCAGATTTACAACTCAGGAACATTTTATGCACTAATATGAGAGGACCTTAAATTATGTGAAAGGGGCAATGTAGCATGTTAAATATTGAAAATTCTCAATTATAATTTTGTAGGTATAAATATGTTTCTAATAGTTAATTGATTTTTCAATGCATTAGTATACCACATTTGACTAGAATGCTCACATTTTTAGACATTTATTTAATTATTTTGAACGGCACAGTTACAGAGAGAAAGGATGAGACAGAGAGAAAGATAGCTTCCATCCAAGCAGGCAGCTTGATCAGAGAGAGGAGCAGTTGGGACATCAATGAGCGCTCATCTGATATGTCTGCATCACAGGTGGTGTCTTTACCCACTATGTCACAACAACGGCCTCAAGTGCTCACTTTTATATCTTTAATATGTACTTCTAATGTATAAGCTTCATTGTAAAGCAATAATTTTGAGTTCTTCATTAGCAAAATGAATAAAGGTAGAAGTTTCACACTACATAAATGCAGTTAGATGCTAGATGGATTAAATATGAGGTATTTCTGCATGTATTCTTTCTATTAAGATGTACTTACTTTTTTTTTTTTTTTTTTTTTTTTTTTTTGGAAATTAAGAGTTACAGAGGGAGAGGGAGAGATGCAGAGAGAGAGAGATCTTTCATCCATTGGTTAGCTCCCCAACTGACTACACTGAAACCAGGAGCCAATAGCTTCATCCAGATATACCACCTAAATGGCAGGGGCACAAAAAACTGGATCATCTTCCACTGCTTTTTCCAGGCAAATTTGCAGGTAGCCACATCAAAAATGGAGCTGCAGAGACACAAACCAGCAACCATATGGAATGCTTGCCTTCAGGCAGGGATTTTACCTGCTCAGCCAGAAAACTTGTTCCTCTTCATTAATTCATTCTTATTTATTTATTTATTTATTTTTAATTTATTTATTTGACAGATAGAGTTAGACAGTGTGAGAGAGACACAGAGCGAAAGGTCTTTCTTCCGTTGGTTCACCCCCAAAATGGCCGCTGTGGCCGGAGCTACGCCAATCCAAAGCCAGGAGCCAGGTGCTTCTTCCCGGTCTCCCACTTGGGTGCAGGGGCCCAGGTACTTGGGCCTTCCTCCACTGCCTTCCTGGGCCACAGCAGACAGCTGGACTGGAAGAGGAGCAACCGGGACTAGAACCCGGAGGCCATATAGGATGCTGGTGCCGCAGGCGGAGGATTAACCAAGTGAGCCACGGCACCAGCCCCTTCATTAATTCTTGTTACAATACTATAATATCCTTCCAGTAGAAAATTATGATGGATGATCCCCAGAATTTCTATTTAGATTTTATTGACAGGGAATATTAACCAAATCATCAGATTTTAATTTCTCTTAAAAATATCTTTACAAAAAACAGCATTTTATTGATGTCAAGGAAGAAAATATTTTTACAATACAGACTTCAAAAATATTTTGAAGTAAAACTTCTATGGTGTTTTATGAGAATTTTTTTTTTTTTTTCAGTTTTGAAGTACTACAACCCACATCTGTAGCATTTTCTAAGTACTTCATTTTTTGGAGGTAATTTTAGAGAGAAATCTATGCATGCAAAATATTGACAGCTATTAAGATTTTGGAGTGTGATTTAAAGTTCTCTATCACCTTTAATTAGAAAAAATTGATGGAAGAATTTGTCAATTTTGTCAGTTCTATGAAACAGTATTTCAAATGTTTTGTTCTCTTTAAATTGAAAGTAAATGTGCCTTGTTATTTTTTTTTTTTTTAAGAAACTGAAACTAGTGTGTCTCCAGACAGTTTGTGGGAAAGATGTACATGGTAGCTGTTATGCCAAGATTTTCTTAGTGTAAAGCACAGTTCAGTGAACTCTAAAAATCAGCAATTCAGGGTCGCACTGAGATAAATTTAACAGGAATCTGATAAATTATAGCACCATTAATCACAGCATTTGTTTTACGTTCTGCAGGGTTCCACTTTAACAAATAATGTTTCACACATTTTTTCTACATTTAGAATAATGATATAAATAATTGCTTACATTTTATAATGAATGGGGTAATTTTTTTTTTGTTATTTTTCAGGATTTTATAGTATCAAGAAACATCTGTTGATTATCTTTCATTATTTTTTCTTGCTGGGCCACTATGTAGCCTGGTATGAGTCATTAGTTCCAATTTATTAATATTGTACTTTGGGTTTAAAATGGTAAAATGAGTTGGCTAACTTTATAAGGGAATTAGCTAAGCTCTTCCGTTTAGGACTCAGATAACCAGTTCCCAGCCTTAGCTTGGCTAAGTCCATTAAACACTCACCCTTGCTAGGTCAAGCAAATAATACTTTCACATCAGCAGAAATTAGTTCTAATAGTAGGAAAAATAATCTCTGAAAATAGATTTGCTGGACTCATCCAGTTTTACACATTATAGACTTGCCTACTCAGACAAAACAGAGTGTTTGAAAATGCATGTGCATTAGAACATAAACCACCATCTTTCACCAATATTTACTAGGTTCTAATATTGACTTTGGTTTACCAATACTTTAATAGGCTGATTTTGGACTTTTTAAACTATGTCTAATTGACTATTAGGCCTACCCTTAATAGTCAATAAAGGTTTAATATGTGAACATGCTGAAATAGCAGTTGACTAATTCTTTGAAGAAAAACTGCATGTTGAGGGGAGTGGCAACCCTGAGAAAAAAGTAACACTGAGTAAAAGAGGGCAATCTTACTTCATCAGTGTCTGGTATTCCTAGAGCTTATAATCTGTAAAATATTTTTAAAAATCTCTATCTACTGAATAGGTTATGTAAATGTGAATGAATTACCTCTAACTTGAAATACAAATATATAAGAAAGAGCATAACAAGGTAGTTATGACAGAAAAAATATATCTGATAGAATAAGATGCAAGCAATATTGTAAAAGGAGAATGCAGTGTGCTAAAAGTAAAAAATGTAAAGAAGAAATATGAAAGAAACTGTAGCCCAATAAATCATGCAGAAAAACAACACAAATTTAGAGATGAAGGTTGCTAAAATAGGCCAACTTTAAAAAAAATATAGTACTCATGTAAATATATTTATTATGCTACAAGATGACAAATAATAATAACAGTATTTAAATGTATGCCGTATGGTCATTTATGTTTGTTTGCTATGATAAATACCAATATGAATCCAATTTATGTCTACTACCTAAGTGGCAGGGACCCACATACTTGAGCCATTTTCCATGGCCTCCCAAGATGCCTAAGAGCAATAACCTGGTATTAGGAGCATGGCAAAGCCTTGAACCCAGGCACTCTTACAAGGAATGTGAATATTTATGGTGTTCCTGTCATAGAAAATAATACTTGCTTCATTAAGAAAACCATTTTGAGTGAAGTTTTCTAGTTGGGATCAAACATATACTAAATATCACTGTAAATATATGTGATTTTAGATAAACTCACATGTATAAAGTTCTAGACATTTTACTAGGCAGCTTATGTATATTCATCAGTTGAAACAGTTCTAAAAACCTTCTATAGGGGCTGGTATTGTGGCACAGTAGGTTAAACCACCAATTGTAAGGCTGTCATCCTATATGTATGCTGATTGAAGTCCTGGCTGCTTTGTTTCAAATTCAGGTACTTGCTAACACACCTGGGAAAACAACAGAGGATGACCCAGATGCCTGGACTCCTGCATCCATGAGTGAAACCCAAATACAGCCCCTGGATCCTGGCTTCCCCTGGGTGGAGACATGGCTGTTGTGTACATTTTGGGGGAGTGAACCAAGAGATGTAAGTTCTCTCTCTGTCTCTTCCTCTCTCTGTCTTGCAAATAAATAAAATAAACAGAAAAAGAATTCTATGAAGTATTATAGTGCTAAAATTTATACAGATTTTCAGCTTGAACCTTGCAAAGACTAAGTAAGTTACAATGATTAACAAAAATAGTTGTGCAATTGACTAAAGCAATACCTGCAATACCAGCATCCCATACATGTGCTGGATTGTATCTCGGGTGCTCCACCTCCAATCAAGCTCCATGCTAATGGCCAGGGAAAGCAATGGAAGATTGCCCAAGTTTTTGTGTTCCTATGACCATGTGGGAAACAGATGAAACTCTTGGGTCCTGGGTCTGCCTGCCTCAGCACTAGCCATGGTGTCTATCTGGGAAGTGATTGAGCTAATGGAAGTTCAATCTCTCTCTCTCTCTCTTGCTCTCTGTAGCTCAGAATTTCAAATAAATAAATCTTACAAAGAGAGAGAGAGAAAAAAAAAAAAAAAAGAAGAAGAAGACCTAAATGAAAGATCTCAGCGAGTGTGATCCCAGTGGAAAGAATGGGGCCATCAAAGAAGGAGGTACCTTCCTCTGAAGGGAGGAGAGAACTTCCACTTTGACTATGACCCTATCGGAATAAGATCAAAATTGGCAAACCCTAAAGGCTTCCATAGCCTTGGCAACTCATGACTAGAGCCTAGGGAGATTACTGATGCCATAAACAAGAGTGTTAAATTGTTAAATCAACATCAAGAGTCACTGTGTACTTACGTCCCATGTGGGATCTGTCCTTAATGGGTTGTCCAATGTGAAGTAATGATATAGCTAGTACTGAAACAGTATTTTTATACTTTGTGTTTCTGTGTGAGTGCAAACTGATGAAATCTTTGCTTAGTATATACTGAATCGATCTTCTGTATATAAAGATAATTGAAAATGGAAAAAAAAAAAAACCTTGGGGTTAAATTGGAAGTCACATAGAAAATTAATCAATTTTTTAAAAAAATATCATGCAGGATCTCTGTCATTAATGTGCTATACACTGTTATTTAATGCTATAACTAGTACTCCAATAGTATTTTTCACTTTGTGTTGCTATGTGAGGGCAAACTGTTGAAATCTTTACATATACTAAACTGATTTTCTGTATATAAAGATAATTGAAAATGAATCTTGATGTTAATGGAAGGGGAGAGCAAGCAGGAAGGGGGAGGGTTGCGGGTGGGAGGGAAGTTGTAGGCGGGGGGAGGCCATTGTTGTCGGGGCCAGTGGCCCTGGCCCGACATGAGATGCAGCAGGCTGAGGCTGTCCCTTATCTAATCCTGTTTCCAAGACTTTTCGTCCCATATTCCTGCAGGCAGGATGTGACTTCTGATGAAGGTTTATGATGTTCTTTGCTCTATCTGCAGAGCTTGTACCCTGATTATTGCTACTTTGTAAACTTGTTCCTGTGCTATTCATGATTGCACACAATGAATGTTATCTGTATGGGGCCTGGGGTATATATCCTTGTGTTTCTTGGTGCTCACTGCTGGAGGCTGAACAGTTTCCCTAGGGAGACGGCCTCCAGTCCCTCATCGCCGGGCCCCCTACTTTGGCTTGGAACGCGATGAGGCAATAAACGTGGTGATGAATTGACTGAGTGCTGCGTGTCTCCATGTGGTTTGTCGGGTGGCCTCCGACACATTGTAATCCATGAACTGTGCTTTGGAAATTTATATTCAAAAAATAAAAGATTAAAAAAAAAAGAGAGAGAGAGAGAATAATGGTGGCCGAAGGTTGATTACTATCTTGTCTTAATGTCAAATTTATCGCATTCTCTATTAAAAATGGGGGTGTATGAATTCGCTTTTAATTTGGCAGCTCATATATTGACCTACAATTTCTTTAAAAATTGCTTTGACACTTATAAAAACCTCAGTGTCCATAATTTTAGCATAGGAAGATGATTTATTAGAATTTTTATAAAATAATGACAAACGTGGTATTTGCTCATATCTTAATGCAATGGCTCATTTTCAGGCTTACTGCCTTTAACAAGAGGGAAAAACTCAATATAGATACTGCCATTTATTCTTCCCTTTGTTAAATGTTTCCCCAGTGTGTCTGAATATCTATGATTCTACCCAACCTTTTCAATGAATAATAAAGAAACTGCATTATTTGTCTTACTAATTCATTAAAGCACACTGTGAATTATCTTTATAATCAGAATTTCTCTTGCTTAAAACAGAAACATGTTACGGACAGCTTTATGATATGTGACAGTCACTCAACACGAGAGATACAACAGTAATAGCACCAGAGGAAGCAAGGAACCATGGGGATGTTATTTTCTTAATGAATCTACAGATTGCAGCAAGATAAATCTCTTGAACAACAACAAAAAAAATCACTCTGACTTGAAATACACACCAAAAATTTATCATGCCTTTGGAATTTTAAATATATGCCTTTCCTCTAGATTTTTAAGATCTTACATTTTTAAGGTCATCTTTATTTACATGATGTATTTCTACAATGAAATGAATTTCCATTTGATTAGGCTTTGTATGTTTACAGATTTGGGGGGTGGTTTATATATCATATGAGATTGCTGCAGTGCAGTAAAGAAGTTAGAGGGATGCAAGGCTTGGATTTTGGAGTTGGTACATATGTGAGCCAGTTAGCGTAACAAAAAAATCTAGTCTGGAAGCAGAACCCAAGTTCAACACTATACTTAAAAAGCATAGTTGTACTTTTGAAATTTATATTTATTAAATGAAAGTTTTCTATTAAAAAAAGCATATAAAAGAGTTATGGCAAGAACAAACATAAAGTCAACAGGTCTAATATAACAATGTGATCATGAAGGCAATAATTCAGAATCAGGAATCCAATTATGATAACAAATTAATGTCAATATAAATAATCTGATAAGGCAGAGAACAACAAGTGAAAGTCAGTTTTACTAAGTTTTAATTGTTTTTCATGAATAATATAGAATCCTCCATAAGAGTGAGACTGTGACTCACGTGGAGGTAAAGAATTCTAACATTTACACAAATTTTTATTGTTAATAGATTTCTCTCTAGCATTCCCTTTTGTAGCATGGCCTATGTCTATTATGTTGCATAAATTTGGTCTCACTAAAGAACATATATTTCTCTAATAAGAACAACCAAGTAATACTTAGGCCATGGGTATTTGGATCTATGCCAACAAGAAAGTCATTTTATTATCTACATGTATTGATAAAGAATGAATTGTTTCTAGCCTTAAGAGTTTCTAAACATAAATGTTATTGGATATATTTTGGATATCTGTCTATCGTATACTTAACAGATATTTCTTGTTGAAATAGACTCTGCTTGGGCTACTGCTGTGGCTCACTTGGTTAAACCTCCGCCTGCGGCACCAGCATCCCATATGGGCGCCAGTTTCTAGTCCTGGTTGCTCCTCTTCCAGCCCAGCTCTCTGCTGTGGCCCGGGAGAGCAGTGGAGGATGGCCCAAGTGTTTGGGCTCCTGCATCCACATGGGAGACCAGGAAGAGGCACCTGACTCCTGGCTTCAGATCAGCACAGCACTGGCAGTAGAGGCCATTTGGGGAATGGACCAATGGAAGGAAGACCTTTCTCTCTGTATCTCACTGTCTATAACTCTACCTGTGAAATAAATAATAATAAAAAGAAATAGACTCTGCTTGTTATATCACCTGCTGGCTTTATCCTGAATTCAGTGATTCTTATATATTCTTTTAATTTTTATTGTTTGTTTTAAACATTTTATTGCAATATAGTATACATACCAAGAAATACACATAAGCGTGTGAATTGCTAAATCAACAATGGGAGTCACTGTACACTTAATCCCCATGTAGGATCTCTGTCCTTAATGTGCTATACTATGCGAATTAACAGTAAAACTAGGATTCAAATAGTACGTTATACTTTGTGTGTCTGTGTGGGTACAATCTATTGAAATCTTTACTTAGTATATACTAAGTTCATCTTCTGTATATAAAGATAATTAAAAGTGAATCTTAACAATGGAATGGGATAGAGAGTAGGAGATGAGATGGTTTGCTGGCCTGGAAGAGGAGCAACCTGGACAGAATCTGGCGCCCCAAACGCGACTAGAACTTGGGGCGCTGGCGCTGCAGGCGGAGGATTAACAGCTTATGGAGCCCCGGTGCCGGCTTCATATGATTCTTATTTTAACAATATTATTTGAGAGGGAGAGGGAGAGGGAGCAGGAGCGGGAGTGGGAGAGGGAGAGGGAGGGGGAGAGGAAGAGAAAGAGGTAGAGGGAGAAAGAATATTGTGGTATTACTTTGCTTTTCCTAAAAAACTAATGAGATAGAGACACTTTAATGGATATATTTGCTATAGAGTCTACTCAATTTTTTCACCATTTACAAATACATTATGGTCTTCTTACTGTTGCAGTTGGAGCTTTCTTTTTATAATTTGAATATAAATGCTCTGTCAGTAGGTCATTTGAAACAATTTTCTATTTTTGCTTTCTTTCCTCCTTGTCTTAGCATTGTTTTTTTGCAAAACAAGTTTTAAGCATTAGTACAGTGTGATTATAATATTTTCCCTTTTATGAAGTCTTCCAGTGTTGTATCTTGAGAATTTGTTGCTTAATCTAAGTTTTCAAAAATGTTTTCCTATGTACTCTTCTGAACTTTTATATGTTACATGTTGTTCTGTAATCCAATAATTATAGAAGTTTGAAGAAAAATTAAGCTTCACCTATAGAATGTCTAATTAAAAATACTATCCTTGCTTTGGCACCTTTTTTTTTCCAAAAGTAATTGCTTATATTTAAGTACTATAACTCCTTATAACTGTAGCTTGTCTGATTTTGAAGTCTACTTTTATAAAATTAATATATCTTTTCCCAGCTTTTTAAAATTATTATTTTCACAGTTCTCCTTTTTTGAGTTTTTGTTTTTAATCTATGTATACTTTTACAGTTAAATTTAGTTTTATATATCTAGCAAATAATTGAATCACATATTTTCATTTGATTTGATAGCTGCATTTTATATTTAGTGTTCCAGCAGTTTACACTGTTTTAAAGACTTTTAATTGTGTCAATGTACTTTTCATGTTAATCTGTTTACATATTTTGTTGTGTTTCTCATATTCTAATAATAAAGCCAAATTAAAATGTACTACTCAATTACAATTTTAGCAAAAGATTAAAAAATAAAATATTAATTATTCATTATTTTAAACATTAAAAATACTTTACCATTTTCTATTTCCCATTAACTTTTACCTGAACCAAGTAATGTTGGAATGGTGACATATATTTTTTTAAAATAATTGTAAAGACTAATGTCAAAAATAAGAGTGTAAATTGTTAAACCAACAACAGATGTCACTGTGTACTTACTCCCCATGTTGGACTTCTGTCCTCAATGAGGTGTACTTTGAGAATTAACGATAAAACTAGTCTTCAAACAGTACTTTATAATTTTTGTGTCTGTGTGGGTGCAAACAGTGGAAATCTCTATTTAATACAGAGTTGGTCTTCTGTACATGAAGTGAATTTAAAAAGAATCTTAATGAAAAATGGAATGGGAGAGGGAGTAGGAGGTGGGATGGTTTTGTGGGGAGGTGGCAGGGTGGGAATGGGGGAAGAAATACTATATTCCTAAAAGCTGTACATATGAAATTTGTATTCATTAAATAAAAACCTTAGCAAATAAAATAAGTGTAAAGAAGCAATAAGGGGTGGCCGGCGGTGCGGAGGCCCAGTGTGTCAGCAGCCAGGGCTTTCTCTTCGGATCAGTGCAGCTCCGGCAGTTGCAGCCGACTGGAGAGTGAACCAATGGATGGAAGACCTCTTCCTCTCTCTCTCTCTCTCGCTCTCGCTCTGGTTCTGGCTCTCCTTCTCTATGTAAATCTGGCTATAAAATAAATAATTCTTTGGGGGCAGAGCCAAGATGGCGGATAGTGAGGACGTGCTCCATAGTTTGGGAAAATAAAGTTTCATAAAAGTGGAATTACTATAGCCTCAGGAAAAGATTCAAGAAAAAAACTGCAGAGGAAAGGCTTCCGGATCTAGTGGATGTGACACAGAGGACCTACAGGGAGCCCACCGCATGGAAACCCAACCGCGGGAGACGAGCCGCAGAATCTTGCCAGCGCGGGAACGAACAGAAGGTAAGACAAAGGCATCAGAAACCCGAGACATTGGGGGAGAAAAGCAGAGGCCTCTCTATTCACTTACCAAGCAAAACAAAGAGCAGGCGCCATTTTACATATGTAAAGCACCGCCATCGAGTACACAAACTCAGTAACTTTGGAACTTTGGTGAAACTTGAGAACACATTGAGGGCTGCATAAACTCTTTGTGTGGTCCCAGGGGTAGGTCAAACGAATACTCACAGAGGCCAGATTTCAACTACACTCAATTCTACTCACCTGTGCCAAATAACTTCCCAACAGAGTTAAAAAAAAAAAAAGAGAGAGAGAGAGAGAGAGCAATCCAGCAAGGAGCAAGGGAGAGAACAATCTGGATGAGTCGCTTTTTGCACAGCCTTAAAACTGAAGAATCAAGGGGAGCTCTCTGGTCACACCCATCACAGCCTCTAAGGATCCATCAAAGCAGACAGCCCACTTAGAGGCATAGTATAACAAGAAAAAAACACCACAGCCAAAAAAAAAAAAAAAAACAAAAAAAAAAAACAATAAATTATCTCCAACATGCCAAACAACAATCGTAGAAACCGAGGTAACAAGAGCAAGGAAGACACTATGATGCCCCCAAATGAACAAGACACCCCAATGCAAGATTATGAAGATGAAGAGATAGAGGAAATGCAAGAAGCAGATCTCAAAAATTTGATAACAACATTAAGATGTTCTCAAAAACAAATTCTTGAACTACAGAAATCTTTGATGGACAAGATAGAAAATCTCTCTCACGAAAATGAAATATTAAGGAGGAATCAAAATGAAATGAAACAACTAGTAGAACAAGAAACTGTGATAGTGACAAAAAACCACAATGAAAGAAGAACACAATAGATCAAATGACAAACACATTAGAGAGCCTTAAAAACAGAATGGGTGAAGCAGAAGAGAGAATATCGGAATTAGAAGACAGAGAACAGGAAAGGACACAGTCAGTGTGTACTGATGGTCCTCTTCCCCACTTAATGCTGTATAATTGTTCAAACCAGGTAAATGCCACTCTTAGGATCATGGGTTACTATCCTCACTCTGTCTTTTATGACCTTGTCTAAATATGATCAGAGTCGGCAAACTTGGAAGGCTTCCATAGCCTTGGCAACTCATGACGACAGCCTAGGGTGGTTACTGGAGCCATAAACTAGAGTGTCAATTTGTTGGGTCAACAACAGGAGCCACTGTGCACTTGCTCCTCATGTGGGATCTCTGTCCTTAATGTGCTGTACATTGTGATTTAATGCTATAACTAGTACTCAAACAGTATGTTTCACTTTGTGTTTCTATGTGGGTGCAAACTGTTGAAATCTTTATACTAAATTGATCTTTTGTATATAAAGAGAATTGAAAATGAATCTTGATGCAAATGGAATGGGAGAGGGAGCGGGAGAGGGGAGGGTTGCGGGTGGGAGGGAAGTTATGGGAGAGGGAAGCCATTGTAATCTATAAGCTGTACACTGGAAACAGTCAAATCAAAGAAAAGAAGAAGAAATCAGAAATCTAAACAATACTGTCAGGAATCTACAGGATACTATTAAAAAACCCAACATTCGGGTTCTAGGAGTTCCTGAAGGCATGGAGAGGGAGAAAGGATTAGAAGGCCTTTTCAGTGAGATACTAGCAGAAAATTTCCCAGGTTTGGAGGACAGAGACATCCTTGTACAGGAAGCTCATAGAACCCCTAATAAACATGACCAAAAGAGATCCTCACCACGACACGTCGTAATCAAACTCACCACAGTGAAACACAAAGAGAAGATCCTAAAATGTGCAAGAGAGAAATGCCAGATTACTCTTAGAGGATCTCCAATTAGACTCACAACTGACTTCTCATCAGAAACCCTACAAGCTAGGAGAGAATGGCGAGATATAGCCCAGGTACTAAGAGAGAAAAACTGCCAGCCCAGAATATTATATCCTGCAAAGCTCTCATTTGTGAATGAAGATGAAATAAAGATGTTTCATAGCAAACAGAAATTGAAAGAATTTGTCGCCACACGTCCAGCCCTGCAAAAGATGCTTAAAGATGTGTTACATGCAGAAACACAGAAACACGGTAACCAATATGAAAGAAGATAAAGGAAGGAACCTCACAGCAAAAGATCACAGGAATCTCAAACCATATATTAGAAAAAATCTTTGGCAAATGACAGGGCAAAGTTATTCCTTCTCAATAGTCACATTGAATGTTAATGGCTTGAACCGTCCAGTTAAAAGACACTGATTGGCTGATTGGGTTAAGGAACAAAACCCATCTTTTTGCTGCTTAAAAGAAACTCATCTTTCCAACAATGATGCATACAGACTGAAAGTGAAAGGCTGGAAAAATATATACCATGCCAGCAGAAATGAAAAAAGAGCGGGCGTAGCCATCTTAATATTGGACAACATAAACTTTACCACAAAAACTGTTAGGAGAGACAAAGAGGGGCACTATTTAATGATTAAGGGATCCATTCAACAGGAAGATATAACGATTATCAATGTATATGCACCTAATTACAGGGCACCAGCTTATTTAAAAGACTTGTTAAGGGACTTAAAGGGAGACTTAGACCCCAATACAATAGTACTGGGGGACTTCAATACTCCACTCTCAGAGATAGACAGATCAACAGGACAGAAGATCAACAAGGAGGCAGTAGATTTAAATGACACTATAGCCCAAATGGATCTAACAGATATCTACAGAACATTTCATCCTACATCTAAGCACTTTACATTCTTCTCAGCACTATATGGAACCTTCTCTAGGATTGACCACATACTAGGCCATAAAGCAAGTCTCAGCAAATTCAAAAGAATTAAAATCCTACCATGCAGCTTCTCAGACCACAAAGGAATGAAATTGGAAATTAGCAACTCGGGAATCCCTAGAGCACATGCAAACACATGGAGATTGAACAACATGCTCCCGAATGAATAATGGGTCATAGAAGAAAGTAAAAGAGAAATCAAAAATTTTCTGGAAGTAAATGAGGATAAAAGCACAACATACCAAAACCTCTGGGATACAACAAAAGCAGTGTTAAGAGGAAAGTTTATATCAATAGGTGCCTACATAAAGAAATTGGAAAGGCACCAAATAGATGAACTTTCAAGTCATCTCAAGGACCTAGAAAAGCTGCAGCAAACCAAACCCAAACCCAGTAGGAGAAGAGAAATAATTAAAATCAAAGAAGAAATCAACAAGATTGAATCCAAAAAAAAATTACAAAAAATCAGCTAAACAAGGAGCTGGTTTTTTGAAAAAATAAACAAAATTGACACCCCATTGACCCAACTAACTAAAAAAAGAAGAGAAAAGACCCAAATAGGATCAGAGATGAAATGGGAAACGTAACAACAGACACCACAGAAATAAAAAGAATCATCAGAAATTACTACAAGGACTTGTATGCCAGCAAACAGGGAAATCTATCAGAAATGGACAGATTCTTGGACACATACAACCTACCTAAATTGAGCCAGGATGACATAGAAAACCTAAACAGACCCATAACTGACACAGAAATTGAAACAGTAATAAAGGCCCTCCCAACAAAGAAAAGCCCAGGGCCAGATGGATTCACTGCTGAGTTCTACCAGACATTTAGAGAAGAACTAACTCCAATTCTTCTCAAACTATTCAAAACAATCGAAAAAGAGGGAATCCTCCCAAATTCTTTCTATGAAGCCAGCATCACCTTAATTCCTAAGCCGGAAAAAGATGCAGCATTGAAAGAGAATTACAGACCAATATCCCTGATGAACATAGATGCAAAAATACTCAATAAAATTTTGGCCAATAGAATGCAACAACACATCAGAAAGATCATCCACCCAGACCAAGTGGGATTTATCCCTGGTATGCAGGGATGGTTCAACATTTGCAAAACAATCAACATAATACACTACATTAACAGACTGCAGAAGAAAAACCATATGATTCTCTCAATAGACGCAGAGAAAGCATTTGATAAATACAACACCCTTTCATGATGAAAACTCTAAGCAAACTGGGTATGGAAGGAACATTCCTCAATTCAATCAAAGCAATTTATGAAAAACCCACGGCCAACATCCTATTGAATGGGGAAAAGTTGGAAGCATTTCCGCTGAGATCTGGTACCAGACAGGGATGCCCACTCTCACCACTGCTATTCAATATAGTTCTGGAAGTTTTGGCCAGAGCTATTAGGCAAGAAAAAGAAATTAAAGGGATACAAATTGGGAAGGAAGAACTCAAACTATCCCTCTTTGCAGATGATAGGATTCTTTATTTAGGGGACCCAAAGAACTCTACTAAGAGACTACTGGAACTCATAGAAGAGTTTGGCAAAGTAGCAGGATATAAAATCAATCCACAAAAATCAACAGCCTTTGTATACACAGGCAATGCCAATGGCTGAGAAAGAACTTCTAAGGTCAATCCCATTCACAATAGCTACAAAAACAATCAAATATCTTGGAATAAACTTAACCAAGGATGTTAAAGATCTCTATGATGAAAACTACAAAACCTTACAGAAAGAAATAGAAGAGGATAAAAAAAAATGGAGAAATCTTCCATGCTCATGGATTGGAAGAATCAATATCATCAAAATGTCTATTCTCCCAAAAGCAATTTATACATTCAATGCAATACCAATCAAGAAACCCAAGACATTCTTCTCAGATCTGGAAAAAATGATGCTGAAATTCATATGGAGACACAGAAGACCTCGAATAGCCAAAGCAATCTTGTACAACAAAAACAAAGCTGGAGGCATCACAATACCAGATTTCAGGACATACTACAGGGCAGTTGTTATCAAAACAGCCTTTTTACTGTTACAGAAACAGATGAATAGACCAATGGAACAGAATAGAAACACCAGAAATCAATCCAAACATCTACAGCCAACTTATATTTGATCAAAGATCCAAAACTAATCCCTGGAATAAGGACAGCCTATTCAATAAATGGTGCTGGGAAAATTGGATTTCCACGTGCAGAAGCCTGAAGCAAGAACCATACCTTTCACCTTACACAAAAATTCACTCAACATGGATTAAAGACTTAAATCTACGACCCGAAACCATCAAATTATTAGAGAGCATTGGAGAAACCCTACAAGATATAGGTACAGGCAAAGACTTCTTGGAAAAGACCCCAGAGGCACAGGCAGTAAAAACCAAAATTAACATTTGGGATTGCATCAAATTGAGAAGTTTCTGTACTTCAAAAGAAACAGTCAGGAAAGTGAAGAGGCAACCGACAGAATGGGAAAAATATTTGCAAACTATACTACAGATAAAGGGTTGATAACCAGAATCTACAAAGAAATCAAGAAAATCCACAACAACAAAACAAACAACCCACTTAAGAGATGGGCCAAGGACCTCAACAGACATTTTTTGAAAGAGGAAATCCAAATGGCCAACAGACACATGAGAAAATGTTCAAGATCACTAGCAATCAGGGAAATGCAAATCAAAACCACAATGAGGTTTCACCTCACCCCGGTTAGAATGACTCACATACAGAAATCTCTCAACAATAGATGCTGGAGAGGATGTGGGGAAACAGGGACACTAACCCACTGTTGGTGGGAATGCAACCTGTTTAAGCCACTATGGAAGTCAGTCTGGAGATTCCTCAGAAACCTGAACATAACCCTACCATACAACCCATCCATCCCACTCCTTGGAATTTACTCAAAGGAACTTAATTTGGCTAATAAAAAATCAATCTGCACAGTAATGTTTATTGCAGCTCAATTCACAATAGCTAAGACCTGGAAACAACCTAAATGCCCATCAATAGTAGACTGGATAAAGAAATTACGGGACATGTACTCCATAGAATACTATACAGCAGTAAGAAACAATGAAACCCAGTCATTTGCAACAAGATGGAGGAATCTGGAATACATCATGCTGAGTGAATTAAGCCAGTCCCAAAGAGACAAATATCATTTGTTTTCCCTGATTGGTGACAACTGAGCACCAAAGGGGAAACCTGTTGAAGTGAAATGGACACTATAAGAAACAATGACCTGATCAGCTCTTGTCCTGACTCTAGATGTACAATGTAATACTTTATCCTTTTTAGTATTTGTTGTAGTTGTTGTTGTTGTTGTTCTAGTACTAGTGGTTGAACTCTGTAATTAACACGCAATTATTCTTAGGTGTTTAAATTTTAACTGAAAGGTGATCCCTGTTAAATTTAAGAGTGGAAAAAGAGAGGGAGGAGATGTACAATTTGGGACATGCACAATCAGACTTGCCCCAAATGATGGACTTAGAAATGTGCCAGGGGATTCCAACACAATCCCATCAGGGTGGCATGTACCAATGCCATCTCACTAGTCCAAGTGATCAATTTCAGTTCACAATCGATGGCTCTGATAGGTCAAAGAATCATAGGGATCACACAAACAAGACAAGTGTCTGCTAATACTAACTGATAGAATCAAAAAGGGAGAGAAAGATCCAACATGGGAAGTGGGATACACAGCAGACTCATAGAATGGCAGACGTCCTATACAACACTCTGGCCTCAGAATCAGCCCTTAAGGCATTAGGATCTGGCTGAAGAGCCCATGAGAGTATTGTAGGCATTGAAAGCCAAGATACCATGGAAAAGAAAAAAAAAAAAGAAGAAGACCTAAATGAAAGATCTCTGTTAGTGAGATCTCAGTGGAAAGAACGGGGCCAGAAAAGAAGGAGGTACCTTTCTCTGAAGGGAGGAGAGAACTTCCACTTTGACTATGACCCTATCGGAATAAGATCAAAGTCAGTGAACTCTAAAGGCTTCCATAGCCCTGGCAACTCATGACTAGAGCCTAGGGAGATTACTGACGCCATGGACAGGAGTGTCAAATTGTTAAGTCAGCAACAGGAGTCACTGTGTACTTACATCCCATGTGGGATCTGTCCCTAATGTGTTGTCTAATGTGCAGTGATGCTATAACTAGTACTGAAACAGTATTTTTACACTTTGTGTTTCTGCGTGGGTACAAACTGATGAGGTCTTTACTAATTATATCCTGAATCGATCTTCTGTATATAAAGATAATTGAAAATGAAAAAAAAAACCTGGTGTTAATTGGAAATGGCATAGAAAATTAATTAATTTTTAAAAAAAATATTATGTAGGATCTCTGTCATTAATGTGCTGTACACTGTTATTTAATGCTATAACTAGTACTCCAACAGTATTTTTTTCAGTTTGTGTTGCTATATGGGGGCAAACTGTTGAAATCGTTACCTAATATATACTAAACTGATCTTCTGGATATAAAGAGAATTGAAAATGAATCATGATGTGATGGGAAGGGGAGTGGGAGCGGGAAAGGGGAGGGTTGTGGGTGGGAGGGAAGTTTTGGGAGGGGGAAGCCATTGTAACCCATAAGCTGTACTTTGGAAATTTATATTCATTAAATAAAAGTTTAATAAAAAAAATAAGCAATAAGGATTCAGCAACAAAAAGATGCTGCATTTATCTTCAAATATGAAGGACTGTATAGGTAGCTAATGGCAGCAACATATACAGAAGCTTGAACTGACCTGGCCTCCACAGATGAACAAAACAATATTTTCTTGAAGGCTTGAGTTGGAATTCAAAATAAGGCCATGGTGCCATTTCTGAGAGAATTGAATCCTTATGAAAAATACTTGCTACTGGGAATAGGGACATCAAAGGAAGAAGTCTTCAAGGAGGTGTGCCATGATTGACAATTTAAGACAATACAAGAATTTATGCATGGACTGGATGCATTGATTCACTGAAGAAACACCTCTGTCAACAACATGACTATTTAGTGAATCAAAGAGAAGGCTTGTGTCTTCACCATTTTTTTTTAATTTTTATTTTTTGACAGGCAGAGTGGACAGTGAGAAAGAGAGAGACAGAGAGAAAGGTCTTCCTTTTGCCGTTGGTTCACCCCCCAGTGGCCGCCGCTGCTGGTGAGCTGCGGCTGGCGCATTGCACTGATCCGAAGCCAGGAGCCAGGTGCTTCTCCTGGTCCCCCATGCAGGTGCAGGGCCCAAGCACTTGGGCCATCCTCCACTGCATGCCCGGGCCACAGCAGAGAGCTGGCCTGGAAGAGTGGCAACTGGGACAGAATCCGGCGCCCCGACCAGGACTAGAACCCGGTGTGCCAGCACCGCATGCGGAGGATTAGCCTATTGAGCCGCGGTGCCAGCCAGCCTTCACCATTTTTAATACATATTAGCATCTGATGTATTAAATATCTGGCTGGTCATTATGAAAAACAAGCCAAGATGAGCAGAGTGAGAAAAGTTTGGGTAAATGCAATTGATAAGGTAAAAGTTTGACTTTGTGACATTTATTATTCTTTTTAACAGCTAGGCATAATAATTTAAAGAAAATTTACTTTTTAACTTATAGTAATTGGACCACTTAATTATATTTCCAGCTGAGTTTGATGGGCAGTGTTTCACATTAACATTCTAAATTTGTATTGGTGAATACAATAACTACAATAGTGTCATATACATAAGTTCGGTTAATACCATAATGCATTGAATAATGTCTTCTGGGCCTGCATCTTGTCACAGGAGCCAGGAGCTTCTTCTGGGTCTCCCACATGGGTGCAGGGGCCTAAGGACTTGGGCCATCTTCTACTGCTTTCCCAGGCCATAACAGAGAGCTTGATCGGAAATGGAGCAGCAGGTACTAGAACCCGTGCCTATATGGGATGCTGGCACTGCAGGCAGTGGCTTTATCTGCTATGCCACAGCAATGGCCTCTCTCTCTCTCTCTCTCTCTCTGTTTCTTTTTTGCATCTCCATCTCTATATAGCTCTACTTTTAAAATAAATAAATAACATTATACATCCTTTTAAAAACCCACTTTGACAATATCTTATTACTTTTAGAAAATAATATATGGTAACTTAACTTGGACAATTTAAGGTGATTATATTTCCCTTAATAGGGATAAAGTGATGAGTTGTATCTCTTGTGGGCTATTATGTATTTAGTACATAATTCAGTTGAAACGATATCTATTTATTTTGCATTAAACGGAAGATATTACAGTTGAAAAAATATTCTTGTTTAGATTTCATTTGTAACAAGTGTGTAATGAATTTGAGACTTCTCAAATATTTGCAAACAAATTGATAACCACAGTAGAAGAAATGCATCCTTCAGAAAATAAAATATTAAATTTGACAAGAAGAATCATTTTCATAATTATTTTTTGGTAAATCAAATGCAGTGTGTAATGTGAACTCATTAGGGTATTACACCAGTAGATATTATACACGATGTAATCTATAAGACTGTTGTGCACTCCAGGAAGTAATATTGTATTGTTCATTATGCAAAAAGCATTCCCTGTATTGTGCAACAAGATATTTTTGTTCACAAGTCTGTAATGACTGCCAT
This sequence comes from Lepus europaeus, assembly GCF_033115175.1. NCBI lineage: Eukaryota > Metazoa > Chordata > Mammalia > Lagomorpha > Leporidae > Lepus > Lepus europaeus. The sequence goes on along the minus strand of NC_084832.1, from coordinate 49,628,644 downwards.
GACTTCTTAAAATTTTGTTATAATGGAGCAATCCCCATTTTTATAGCATATGTGATCTTCTAAATTTCAATTTGATTTCAGAAAAAATAGATCAAAAATTATTTGGATTTCACCACATGTCACAAGTAAGCTTAACAATAGGATTATTAAACTATTCAATGACAGTTACAGGATTTAGAAATCTCCTCAAGTGAATGACATCCACTGGGAAAAGGATCATATCTTCATTGTCAGGTAAATCAATGAGAAAATAAACAAAAATAAACAAAAATAATATCAAATAAAATTGCCATGTTCCTAGAAAATTAAAAATATGTTTAAACTTTGGAGATATTTTAAGAAAGTAGTAATCAGAAAAACTTATTTAAAAAGCAAGAGTGAGTGTTTGGTGCAGCAGCTAAGCAGCCTCTTGAGAAGTCTGCATCCCACCCTATATCTTGACTGCCTGGCTTCAAGCCCCACCTTCGCTCCTGATTCAGCTTCTTGCTAATTCACATCCATGGACACAGTAGGTGATGGCTCAAGTATTCAGGTCTCTGTCACCCACATGGGATAACTAGATTGTGCTCCTGGCTTTAATCTTACCAAATCTTGGATGCAGTGGGTATTTGGGGAGTGAAGCAACGTGAGATTTTCTCCATTTTTCTCCCCTTGGCCTATGCTTCAAATAAATAAAAACAAAAATGTTTAAAAAATAGCAACTTTTCAATTTAGTTGGGTAATATTTAAATAGCATATGTTCTCCCTGATCTTCGAGAACGAATAAAGCACCTAAAACAAAATCTGCAGAAGTGAAATTGACACTTCGAGAAGGGATGAATTGAGTTGTGATTGTCTTGACTGTTGAGGAACAGCTTTTTTTGTTTGTTTATTTATTTTTATTTTTTTCTCTTCATGCTATTTGTTGAACTCTTTACTAAACATAGAGTTAATCATATATGTATAAAGTCAGTTGAGGATGGATCTCAGAAATAAGAGTGGGAATAAGAGAGGGAGGAGGAATTTTGTAACTGCAAAGCTGTATAGTTCTGCATACATTCCTAAGCACTACCTTCTAAGGGTACAGTTTAAAAACTTGTCATGGGACCCCAAACCCCATTGCTGGGTGATAAAAGCGTCATGTTATTAAAGTCCCATAATATTTATGTTCTGAAATATTATTATTTCATTGATTAGACAACAATTTGTACAGCCAAGGTTAATTCTAGGAATCAAGCCCATCTCTAACTGGCATCACCAATTTAACTACATATACCACAAAACTGTGTTGAAGAAATGATGTCATAGACTCTCTCTGTCTCTTCCTGTGTGAATGCTCTTGCACAGATGTGTGTTAACACAGACATTTTTTATGAAAAAATGTAGAGTCAAATTGTTGAGAGGATTCATTTATATTTTAGCAGAAGTTAAATCTATGTTATTCACAGAAATTAAAAATTAGCAGGGATCATTTCAACATAATGTTATCTGGACAAATATAAGAATGAGACATCCAATGGTCTATTATACCATTAATATGCATAGCACAGAGGGATCATTGTATATTTTGGCAAAAGATTTTTTAACAGATAATGCAGTTATTTACAACATTACTTGATTTGATTTTTATTTAATTTAAAATATATGCATTTTTACTGAGATGACAAAACATGCCCAAAATCAAAAGTTTAGAGAAACCGTATCAAAAAGAAATCTAAAATTAGCATGCAGAGATCTGTTTATTTGTGTATATTTTCTCTATTCTAGGATATGAGCCACTTACAGAGTCAGAAGAATATCTTGTATTGCTTTTATTATGTTGCACCTGGCAGAATATCCAGCACAGAATTGGCTGTTTAAACATATAATGGAATATAATACAAGTTATAGAAGATTTACATAAACAGTTTAGCTTAATTAGTGATGTTTCTAAGTAGTTGTTAGAAATAAACTTTAACTCAGATTCAATATTGTTCCATTTCCTATTGGTTTCACAGATAAAATAACAAGGTACCAACATAAGGCAAAGCAGTACTATGATCCTGTATAACTTTGAAAACAACTTTCTTTCAAAAGTGAAACTTGCAATTACAACAATTTCCCTTACAATTTTCAACCTTTAACACTGTACTAATAAAAAGTGTGATATAGTGTTGCATATGAACCTTGGGAAGTGATAGCATCTATCCACTAAATGTACTATAGTATTCTAATTGAAAACAATATTCAGCAACGCCATTAAGATAATTAGAAACTCTGTTGTAAACTAACTTTAAGAAAACTAATTTTCAAGATGAGATTGCATAGATATTGTAGGCAAATATATAGCCAATAATTGTAATTTTGAAACTATACTTACCCACTAAAGGAACTTTTTAACAGTTTATATTTCCTAATTGTTAGTAACTTTCATTTAACTTTTCAATAGTCAAAGAATTTTCTCTCTTAAAGTCACATTGACTTTAGACCAGCAACTTTATTGCTAGTCAATTGCTTTTTGCTCTTTGTTAAAAAAAAATTGAGTACTTTTTATTTGCATATATATAGCATGATTTCATTTGCATTATCAAAATATGACTTCATATGTTTTCAAAAAGGTTTTATTTCCTATTCTTCTGTATGTATGTATGTATTTCTGTATATATCTTATATATACAAATTTTTTTTTATTAAACTTTTATTTAATAGGTCTTCTTTTTTGCCATTGGTTCACCCTCCAATGGCCGCTGCAGCCGGCGCATCTCGCTGATCCGAAGCCAGGATCCAGGTGCTTCTCCTGGTCTCCCATGCAGGTGCAGGGCCCAAGGACTTGGGCCATCCTCCACTGCCTTCCCGGGCCATAGCTGGCCTGGAAGAGGGGCAACCGGGATAGAATCCGATGCCCCAACTGGGACTAGAACCCGGTGTGCCAGCGCCGCAAGGCGGAGGATTAGCCTGTTAAGCCACGGCACAATTTAAAACTTCTGCTAAGCCTTGCAATATGTGAAACTGGAATTTTTTTTTCTATGTGTAAAATCATGCATTGAACAAATCAAAGTCTGAAAACATGGCCTGCTTTAAACTAATGAATGATGGCTATCACAGTTTGGCATGTTTGTGAATTATTATGAAGAGTGAAAATTCAAAAATTTCCGACTTCTGAGAGGTTGCCTTGATTTAGATAGTTGGCTACTTTATCCACTTAAATAACTGAGCTGATATTCTGTAAATTTATTTTAAAAATGTATGAGTTGCACAAGGCAGAAAGGGTGAGATTTTTCAGTAAAATATTTTGTAGTGAGTATTGAAAACTCATGTGTTTTGTTATGTTTTGGTCAAGAAATGGCTTTTAAATGTGTTTCTGCAAGAATGTAGGAAAAGTAACTACACACATATCAGCACAGCTTGCACCACTGGTATTATGCAATATTAAAATAATCATTTCCTTGTAAAGTTTGCTAAGATCAATTAATGCTTAATAAATATGGAAAATCAACATTGTTTTTAAAAGTAGAATTTAATAAGTGAAATAATCAATATATATACATTCATTCCCTGCTGACCCATTGATTAAATTATACATATCAACTAGGTATGGCTTTAGATGGTTATAGATCAAAAAATATTTGATCAGATAGAAGGAACTGCATCCGTCTATTTAGAATTTTGGCATCTATACATTCATTGATCACACTGGATTAACTGGTACATGAAACCAAGTAAGAAAATGCAGAATTAGAAACACAAAAATACTAGTGAATTTCAAAATGCAAGGAAAATAATTTTTATGATTAATTATTTATGTGAAAGGCAGTTACAGAGAAAGAGCAAGAGAGACAGAGAGGTAGCTTCCATCCACTGATTCATTCCCCAAATTGCCTCAGCAACAAGAGCTTGACAAAGAAAAAACAGAAGCCAGGTATTACATTATGGTCTCCCATGAGGGTGACAGTGGCACAAGCACTTTGGCTCTACTCACTGTTTTCCCAGCTGCATTAGCAGGGAGCTGAATCTGAGGATAAGCAGCTGGGTTAGAAACTTGGTGATCATGTTGAATGCTCTCATTGCAGGTGGTGGCTTAACCCTCTGTGCCAAGACAGTGGCCCTAAGGGAAAAAAAATTAAATAAAAGTATTTTATCCCATCCAGAATTCATACTTACTTGTATACTACAAATCCCAGTTAATCAAAAATCAAACACACACACACATGTTAATCTAATCCTAGAGCAGTTTTAAAACAGGTATAATTCAACACATTCCTGTTAAAGGCAATGTCCCCAGAACTTTGTCCAACACTATTTATCCATGTCTTTGGAAAAGCAGGCATCCAAAGGTGATTGTAGTCTCACACACACACACACACACACACACACACAACGCACACAAGTTAGTAGGACTGCCTTGGAGAGAAACGAGGGAAGAAATTATAAAGGGCTGGCAGAGCTGGTAGTTGTTAAACTATGAGCTTGAGTGAAGGTAAGACGGAAAGAGGTAGAGCAGGGGGGAAGCACTGTAGAATGAGTGAACTTTGGGTTAATATTTTGACAAAATATTTGAGATATGCTTGAGTCATTGCCTACATCAAGGAGTGTGTCATCTTCCAGGAATGGGACGACTTTTCTATCTTTGCCATACTCAGTCATGGTTGGTAGAAACCTGTGGGAAATGGATTGTAGGCATGATTCTAATCATGGCCCCAAAAACTCAACACTGGGATGTCTACCAGTCACCTTCATTATACAGAGAGATCTAAGAGGCTCTGTCTCATGGGTAACTTATTCCTCTTAAACCAAAATTTCTCTAGACTCACTCCAATCTCATAAACCTTTTCTCCTTACTGAAACAGAGTACCTAAAAACCTACCTTCAACTGGCGTATCAGAGCAGGATTTGAAATATCCTTGTTACTTCAAACTCACATACACACAAGAATGTGAGTCATTTTAAATTAGGCTCCCTCAGACACAGCATTTTACTTTTCTGTAATATTAAGCATTCATAATCCATCACAGATTTATAAAACTCTGTGTCCTGAATGTTCTCCAAATTACCAATGACCCTGAACATTTCTACATGGAATTACAAGCCATTGTGACCTTCTCTAAACCTCAATGCCCAGCTTATCATTTTTACTCAAATTTGTTTTCCTAGCAGACAAATCCTGCAAAGTATATAAGCTGATAAACTAATCCCTTGAAGCATAGGGATTTCAAGAACCAGACAAAGTTGGCAGAGACATTCTTTACATTCTTCTTCTAAAACGTTAACTAGTTATATATATATATATATATATATATATATATATATATATATATAACTAATAGAAAAAGTGATAAGGAAATGAGAATTCTCAAACATTTATTTTTTTGTGTGTTCTATAAACCTTCTTTGAGTTTTAGGTGTCATATAGTTCCACAGTCACTATTTGAATTTCATGAGTAATTTAATATCATTGTGACAATCTGAGAAGCTGAGCAGCATAGCTCATGGACAGAATGGTAATTAGCAGACATTGTAAAAAAAGTGATTGATTCCTGCTTTATAAAAAACAAAAGGGGGGAATGTTAGGAAACTGGCGCAGTTTTATCTATGGCGTGATATACACCCTGATTTACATCCCAAGCTCTAGCCCCCACCACCATTGCTGGAAGCCAGGTGTCGACATGGCCCAAACTCTGTTGCAAAATTCCACCCCCATCCTAATGGGATTAGATGCTCCTGCTTCCCTGCCCGCCCTCGGGCAAAGTTTTAAAAGGGCCTGTTTGTGCTTTCTTGGCTCTCTCCTCCTCTTGTCTCTCTTCTTTCTCCTCTCTGTCTCTCTTACAGTCTCCTTCTCTCTGTTTCCCTCTTTTTCCTTCGACATCCCACCCCTCCTGTCTGTTGGGTGTTCCTCAATAAACCCTTTCCCTTAAAAAAAAAAAAATGGTGGTTGATTTGGAAGAAATAATGAGGTTAAGGTAATGTCTTGTGACCTTTCACATTTCTTTTTTTCTTTTTCTTTTTTTTTTTATTTGACAGAGTTAGATAGAGAGAGACAGAGAGAAAGGTCTTCCTTCTGCTGGTTCACCTCCCCCCCCCCCCACATTGGCCATTATAGCTGGTGCACTGCACCAATCCTAAGCCAGGAGCCAGGTGCTTCCTCCTGGTCTCCCAAGTGGGTGCAGGGCCCAAGCACTTGGGCCATCTCCACTGCACTCCTGGGCCACAGCAGAGAGCTGGACTGGAAGAGGAGCAACCTGGACTAGAACCTGGTGCCATACGGTATGCTGGCGCCGCAAGGTGGAGGATTAACCAAGTGAACCATGGTGTTGCCTCCTCTTTTTTTCTTTTTTTAAAGATCTATTTATTTATTTGAAAGTCAGAGTTACACAGAGATTGGAGAGACAGAGAGAGAGTGGTCTTCCATTGATGGTTCACTCCCAGGAGCTTCTTCCGGGTCTCCCACGCAGGTGCAGGGGCCCAAGGACTTGGGTCATCTTCTACTGCTTTCCCAGGCCACAGCAGAGAGCTGGATTGGAAGAGGAGGAGCCGGGGCTAGAATTGGTGCCCATATGGGTTGCCAGCACTTCAGGCCAGGGCATTAACCCATTGTGCCACAGCACCGGCCCCAACCTTTCACATTTCAATTTAAGTCATTAATGAAACTGAGGTAGTACTTTTTTTTTTTTTTTTTGACAGGCAGAGTGGACAGTGAGAGAGAGAGACAGAGAGAAAGGTCTTCCTTTGCCGTTGGTTCACCCCACAATGGCCGCCGCGGTAGGCGCGCTGAGGCCTGCGCACCGCGCTGATCCAATGGTAGGAGCCAGGTGCTTCTCCTGGTCTCCCATGGGGTGCAGGGCCCAAGGACTTGGGCCATCCTCCACTGCATGCCCGGGCCACAGCAGAGAGCTGGCCTGGAAGAGGGGCAACTGAGACAGGATCGGTGCCCCGACCGGGACTAGAACCCGGTGTGCCGGTGCCGCAAGGCGGAGGATTAGCCTAGTGAGCCGCGGCGCCGGCATGAGGTAGTACTTTTAAACACAAGGATGATTTGAAGCAAAAACAGGAAAATTGAAGGGTTAATATATTTTCTTGTCCTTCTGCAGCATGTCATCACAGCAGGCAGAAAAGACAACAACAAGGTCAAGTGTGCCCATAATGCTACTAAAGAATTTCCTTAAAATATAGTGAAAAAGAAGTGGCGATTACCTTACTATCATCAGATATATGTAAGGGCAACCTAAAGAAATGAGGCATCAATTTAGCTACTCTTTATATCTAGAGCAGGAAGGCCCCCTTTCCACTGTGAAATTGTAGCTCATGAAATTTATTTCCTCAAGGACAATGAAGGTAACAATATTATATTGCAAAAAGAAAAAAAATGCTACAATCCCCTTCTTTTCTAAAATTGTCTACGCTCGATGGTTTTCTAACCATGTAATTTATGTTTTCCAAATGGAAGCTTCACTATGCCTTTAAATTTATTTCATTGTTGTTTTCTTCTCATTGTTTTCTTTAGATTGCCAAAGGACAACAATCTGGATACTTCATTATGACTCAGTTTCTACAAAACTCCAAATAAAGTTGATCTATAAGAAGAAAAATAAACAATGTGGGTTTATTACAAATTGTTTCAATCATTCTAATACATGTGACATAATTGCAATTCATAGACTAAGTTGAATGACATATCTAGTCTTTATCGTCCCTGGTATCCAATCTAAAGAAGGTTGATATTACCTGTAAATTCATTTCTTCTGCAAAAGAACTTATAGTATTTGAAATGATCCTTACAGTAACATTATTTTCTTATTAAGAAAACTGGATGACACATGTACCTACTTTTTCAAGAAATAGACAAAGAGGAAAATACCCCAATTTTCTTTAAGTCACTTCCTGAGCCTACAGCTTTCCTGATGTTTTGTGTGCTTTTCCTTTTTTTTTTTTTTTTTTTTTTTTTTGACAGAGATAGACAGTGAGAGAGAGAGACAAAGAGAAATGTCTTCCTTCCGTTTGTTCACCACCCCCCAATTGGCCGCTATGGCCTGTGCTGCACCTATCCAAAGCCAGGAACCAGGTGCTTCTTCCTGGTGTCCCACGTGGGTGCAGGTGCCCAAGCACTTGGACTATCCTCCACTGCCTTCCTGAGCCACAGCAGAGAGCTGGACCAGAAGAGGGGCAACCGGGACTAGAATCCGGCGCCCATATGGGATGTGTTTTTCCTTTAATGCTGATGTGTGTGTGTGTGTGTGGGGGGGGGGGGATTGTTCACATTAACATAGAGTTCCTCTTTGCTGTAAGGTGAAGGATGCAATTGTTTGTATCATATTACAATAGGGATTCTCTGGGTCTCTCTTTTTCTGTGTGTTTTTTTTTTTTTTTTTTTTTTTTTTTTTTTTTTTTGACAGGCAGAGTGGATAGCGAGAGAGAGAGACAGAGAGAAAGGTCTTCCTTTTTGCCGTTGGTTCACCCTCCAATGGCCACTGCGACCGGCTCATCGCGCTGATCTGAAGGCAGGAGCCAGGTGCTTCTCCTGGTCTCCCATGCGGGTGCAGGGCCCAAGGACTTGGGCCATCCTCCACTGCCTTCCCGGGCCATAGCAGAGAGCTGACCTGGAAGAGGGGCAACCAGGATAGAATCCGGCGCCCTGACCAGGACTAGAAACTGGTGTGCCGGCGCCGCAAGGTGGAGGATTAGCCTGTTTAGCCACAGCGCCTGCCATTCTGTGTGTTTATGTGTATGTGTGTGTGTGTGTATGTTTCTTGTTTTCTGACTGTGAAATTTATAATTGCCTTTTTTTATTCCTAGTTCCATATGTGTTCTATCGAATATGTATATATATATAGTAGAATATATAGAATATAATATGTATATATCGAAAATATATAATTTATATCATATATATTGATATATATAAAATATATATCGAATATATATAATATACATATATTATACATATGTATAATATACATATTATATATATATAGTCAAGTAGGCATATTCAATTATTTCAAACTAGGCATTGTATCTATTAAATGTTTTCCTGTCTCTCCCTCTATCTCTGTAATTCTGCCTTTCAAATAAATTAATACATCCTTTTAAAAATATCCTCCAAAGAAACCATTTTGGATTTATGTTGTAAACAATCTCGTTAAATTCTTATATTCTTATAATCACCTCCACTGCTGTAAATAACTTGGATATAAGGTCTAGGATGTTTATCTCCTTCAACAAGGTATTTACAGTAGACAATGATAACCCAAAACAATGTTTCTTCTATACATATAATCTTCAAGTTTATTCTGTTGGCTGGAATATATGTTTCTATGATCATTTGGGGAATTTTTTTTTGTTTTTAAATTTTATTTTGGAGGAAGGGAATAAGAATGGCAGAAATTGAGGGAAAGAGGAAACCAGGGAGGGAGGGAGACAGAGCAAGGGAGAGTACTCACATCTGGCTCACTCCCCAAATGCCTACAATAACATTTGATTTCACATAAATCTTAGAACTAGTTCATGTCTTCTACATGGGAGCAACCTAACTACTCAAGCCCTTCAAAGGTCTGCATCAATTGGTGGCTAGAGACAGGAGTTGAAGACAGATATTGAACCTAGGTACTTCAATGTGATGCAGGTATGGCAACTTCTATCATAAATGATAGGCTAGATGGCCATGCATACCCTGCTTCTCATAGGAAAGATTCATGGACACTAGGTACACAATTTCCTAGCCAAGTAGAGTTTCCAAAACTAATGGATTTCATGTGTGTAAAAGGCCACTGATTTGCTAATATTTTGCTTCATGTATTATCTGTTACACATATCTCATTTCAAGAGCCAATTAATGCTCAGAATGCTGATCTCCCTTGTTTGTAATTGTAGTTATACTTAATCTTAGGATATACATCTAAAGATAATCTCATAATTAAATTTAGTGAATCTTTAGAATAGCAAGCTACTTACATTCTTACTCATATTTCTTTGGGAATAGAATGAATTTTTTAATGCCAGACCAGAAATTACCATAGTTAAACAAATTATCCAGAATTTTAACATGTTAAAATTATCATCATTACTGAATTATTCACTCTGCAAAAGCCAACATGGTCCCCAGCTGGGGCCAAATCCAGGAGTTGGAAATCAATCTATGGAAGCGACATTATTTTTTTACTGGTGAAAGCCTCTGCCTAGCTCCGAATGTGTTCCTTTTCACTGAGTTGTCAGTTGGTGGAAAGAAGACTCTAGTCTTTCTTTCTTTCTCTTAATAAAAGGAAACTAATCTCATTGTAAGATGATATTTTCAGATATGAAAGTTGCTGCTTCAATCCTCACAGTAGTATAAAACTATGAAATTCTCCTTTATATACCAAGGACAGAGCCTGAATTCAGCTTTCACTTGATAATTGAATTTCTGCTGTATGGTTGTTATAAAAAGTCACGTTTTACTACTGCTCTATATACCATAACAATAATTTATTTATTTAGACTTACATAAAAACCTCATTTTTTAAGTACCTTGATGTTCTGGAGCCTTATACTCATGTAAAAATAAAGAGTTCTCTTAGGATCATTATTTGAATTCCTTATCAGACATTTTATAGTTTTCCTTCAAATCAGGATCAATTTCTGGAGAATTATTTTTTTTCCTTTTGAAAGTGTAAAATTTCCTCGCTTTTTTTGTTGCACTAACTGGAGACTCTTATTTGATATTGATTTGGAATAATAGAAGTAGAAACCTTGCTTTGATACAAATGTTAGGAGGAATTTCTTCAGTCCTCACCAGTTACTAATGATGTTATCTATAATCATGTCACAGATTTCCTTGATCATATTTAGAAAAGGCACATTGATTCCCATTTTTCTCTCATCATATTCCCATGCTTTTTTGCATCTATTGAGTCTAATGTTTTTAACTCTAAGGATACCATACATACAAGTGACATTTGTATGGCATCATTATAAACAAAGAGGAAAAACATTTTCCATTTACTTCCTTTGTGAAAGATAATGAGATCCTTTGATTTCTAGATGCATTTCGTCTTTGTAGAACAATTGAGATAAAAATTGGAAATAAATAAGCTTCAACTATACCTAGTATATCTTTACTAATCACAATATTTACATTATTCTGTTACAAAATTATTTTAAGCATTGCATTCAGTTTTGAGGATATTTCAATCATCTCATCACTACAAGATAATCTAATCTAAATAACTATTTTTCTTTTCATTCATACTCTGAGAATGTTTTTCACTTCTTGTATCTTCCAAAGACTCTCTCTTCAATATATCTAAATGTTTCAGGTGTCAGAAAACAAGCCCTGTGCAGCTCATGGAACTTTTAATTTTTCAAGAATTTCTTAATCAATTGCACATGAATAATTCATGAAACATGCTCTCAGCAAGCTAACAATCCGTAAGAACTTCCTCAACTTGAGTAGGGACATCTGAGTAGAATAATAGACTTCCTGACTAAAGCAAGACAGTTCTCATTATAGATATTTAACTATTCTTAGATAAAATATTCAGTAAAATGAAACAAGAACAGGACGAATTAAAAAACAAATAAAACTCACTATACCAAAACATTGGCCCATGTTTCTGGGTGGTTTTGCAAGGCAAATAATCCTGGATTTTTTGACTAGGACAATACTGAAATAAAGATGGAGATTTAGTTTCAACAAACTACTCCAGAAAAATCCTTTTCCAATTTTTTTTTTTCTTGGAACAAATCCAGACAGTGAGTGGTGTCTCCAGTATCCTTTTAGCTTATAAAAAATAGAGAGATTTATGATTGATATTGTGGCACAGTGGGTTAAGCCACCGCCTCCTAAACTGACTTCCCACATGGGTGCCAGTTTGAGTTGCAGCTGCTGTGTTTCTACTCCAGCTTTCTGCTTATGTGACTGCGAAAGTCACATATCAAGGCAGAAGTAGTTGAGCTACTACCACACAGAGGGGAAACCTAGATGGAGTTCCATGCTCCTGGCTTCTGCCTGGCACAGCCCTTGCTAATGTGGCCATTTGGGAAGATAGTCTCTTCTCTCTCTCTCTCTCTCTCTCTCCTACCCTCCATCCATCCCTCCATTTCTCTCTGTCTCTCTTTATCTCACTGTAATTAAATCTTTAACATAAAATTAAAAAAAGATTTGGGGCAAACCTCCGACTTACTAGTTAAGATGCTGGTTATGAGGTCTGTATCCCACATCAGAGTACATGAGTTTGAGTCATTGCTCTAGCTCCAATTCCAGGTTTCTGCTGATGCAGGTCTTGAGAGGCAGATGGTAATGTCTCAAGTATTTGAATCCTGTTTTTCATGTGAGAGACCTGGATGGAGTTCCCAGTGCTCAGCTTTGTCCCTTCCCAGTACTGTTCATTGTGGGCATCTGGAGAGTGAAGACATACATGAGAACTCTATATCCACCTATCCCTCCTTCTCTTAGATAATAAAAAAAGTTAAAATTGAAAGAGTTGTATTTTAATATAACTGGATATTTAGATGTCTATGGGATTTATTGAATAGAATCTTCATTGTTACAATCCAGTTGTTCACTAAACATGTAAAGAAAATGATTACAATTTAGGAGCCAAAACTAATAGAGGTACCCTATGTTCCACCTTAAATACAGAATGCCATCACTGTGATTTTTTTGAGTGTTACCTAAATTTAGTTCTTTTATTAACAAGGTTTATGTAGTGGAAAAAGATAGTCTGATCAGTGAGGCTGCAAATTCCTGTACTGTAGCAAATATCAACACACATTATTAGTGCCCTGTTAATACATTTGTCCTTTTGGCATCCATAAATCATCTGTTATTAAATGGCAGGGTTGTTATTACTGTTAGGTTAAACCAGTAAATCTGTCAACTTAATTGAAACTAGGGAAATAATGTCAAATGCTAGTGTTGTTTCCATTTCCTAGCAACTGAACAGAGCATATGAAAATAACCTTTATTTATGAATAGGAGCTACTCTATGGGTTAAAACATTGGCAATCCACAAGATTTTCAGTTTTTCCACATCTTCAGCAGCCTTCCAAACATTTAAATATTTAAAGTCTCTTTTCTTTGATAAGAACCCAGATGGAAATCTTGTTTGTCATTTTGTGTTTTGCACAACATAAACAATTCAATGTAAAGAACTGAATTATGTAAACACATGTACTTTTATAGAGAACATGAGTCATTGGATTGATGTTGAGAAAAGAAAGTTGGTGTTGAATAATACACGTGATATTCACATTAGAATTTTCTTAGTCAATTAAAATTGTAAACATTATTAATTGTTATTAACCTACTGTATATATACTATATAAACCTTAATGCAATGAGGAATTTATAGATCTCTGGAAAAATTCTGTATATAAGGATGTACAAACAAATTAATGATGTTAGATCTCCCTAAATTTTCTTATCATTCAAAGTGAATCTACTAAATTCTTTTTTCTTAAAGATTTATTTTATTTGTTTGAAAGACAGAGTTACAGAGGTAGAGGCAGAGAGAGAGGTCTTCCATCCGCTGGTTCACTCCCCAATTGGCCACAACAGATGGAGCTGAGTCGTTCCTAAGCCAGGAGCTGGGAGCTTCTTCTGGCTCTTCCATGTATGTGCAGGGGTCTTAGGACTTGGGCCATATCCCACTGCTTTCCCAGGCCATAGTAGAGAGCTGGATCGGAAGTGGAGCAGCAGGGACTAGAATTGGTGCCAAAATGGGATGCCGGCATTGCAGGCAGCGGCTTTATCTGCTATGCCACAGCGCTAGCATCTCTCTCTCTCTCTCTCTCTCTCTCTCTGTGTGTTTCTTTTTTTGCATCTCCCTCTCTAAATTGCTCTACTTTTACAATAAATAATATTATATATCTTTTTAAAAACGCACTTTGACAATATCTGATCCGAAGCCAAGATCCAGGAGTTTCTTCATGGTCTCCCACGTAGGTGCAGGGGCCCAAGGACTTGGGCCATCTTCTACTGCTTTCCCAGGCCATAGCAGAGAGCTGGATCGGAAGAGGAGGAGCTGTGACTAGAACAAGTGCCCATATGGGATGCTGGCACTGCATGCCAGGGCTTTAACCTGCTGCACCACAGTGCAGGCCCCATCTACTAAATTCTTAAGCATACTATATTGAAAAAGCATAGTGGGAAAACTGGATGGAATTTAATCACAGTATAAAACAAATTAAAAATTATCATTAAAATCTATTATCCAAAGGTAAAATATTGCTTCTTCTAGCATATTAAAAAGTTTATGATCAATATTGTGTTCACAATCACATTGAAGCTTTAAAAATAAATAAAAACAACTTCTTACACAAACCCATAGGTACATACATATGAACACATCTCACTTAGTATGTGTCTTTTAAATGAATAATTAGAATGACTTCAATGCTTCCCTAGAAAATTGTTGATTTGGTAGCCATTTTTCTTCTTTATTGAAAAGCGGTTCAATCCAGAATCAGAAAGAGAATGATAATTATGGTGTTCTATGACCACAAAAATGTATTAGCCTATCTTTGAAAAATTTTTCCACAGTATGCCAACATTTAAATATGTAAAACTAACCTTTATGAAGTATTCAGATGATTCGATCTACATGTTACCTGAATGGTTATATATGATTTATTTGACAAATTAATAAGCAGCTATATATATGTGTGTGTGTGTGTGTGTGTGTGTGTATATACGCTTGACTCTTCTTGGACTGTAAGCCAAAGTCTCATGTTTTAGTAATGAGTCCATTCCCTCACAAGTCTATACAAGCTTTGTTATTTCTATGAATGATTAGTTATTTTTTGTTGTATTTCTTTGAAATAGAGAGAGAGACAGAGAGAGAGAGAGTTATTTGTTAGTTCCCATTTGTTCATTCATCCTCCCAAATGCCTGAAACATAATAGGAGAAGGAAACTCAATTCAAATCTCCCACATTGGAGTCAGTGACCCTATGAGTCTCACCATGTACTTCCTTAGTTGAGCCATTAGTAGTAAGTTTTAGTTTGGAGTGGAGCTGGAACTCCAACACAGACATTCTGATAAAGGATGCTAGTGACCAAAATGGACTCATAACAGTTAGGCCAAATATCAACCCTAGTCAGACTCGAATGGCAAGATTTAACTTTAGTAATTGTTTGGATAGCATGATAGAAAAAAATATTTCATTTTATGATATATACTTTGGTATAGACAATTAACTCTTTTATGGTAACAACTACATTTATGTAATGATAAATATATCTATAATTATTTATAAATTAATTATGTCAATCCACCAAACCCTTTAGGCAATCAATTCATAATTATACGTATTTTATTTAACATCTTAATTAATAAATATATTTTGAATATTCTCATGAGCTGTAATTCAAATACGTAGGGTTTTAGACAATGTAGCTGAAGGCTAATTGTGAACTAGAACCTTAAAAGATATTAAGAAAAATTTAGAGCAATGCAGAAAAATGAACAAGAAAGCTCAGAAAAGCAATATATACTAAATACTTCTGTATACTAAGCATTGATATAGGGAGTCTTATGTTTTCCCTGGAGACCAGGATAAGCACCTGGCTCCTGCCATCGGATCAGCGTGGTGCGCTGGCCGCAGTGCGCCGGCCGTGGCGGCCATTGGAGGATGAACCAATGGCAAAAGAAGACCTTTCTCTCTGTCTCTCTCTCTCGCTGCCCACTCTGCCTGTCAAAAAAAAAAAAAAGAAAAAAATTATTTTTTTAAAAAACTGATTTTCATGAGATTATGACACCATTATCATCCAAAAATCAAAAATAACAAATGTTGTCGAGCATGTTGCGGGGAAGGTACTCAAAACTGTTGGTGGGAATGTAAATTCATACAACCATTATGGAAAATGGTACAGCAATCTGTCCAAAATATGAATAGATCTACAATACAGCTCAGCCATTCCACTCCTGAGAATTTATCCAAAGGAAATGAAATCAGCATCTGAAAGAGTTATCATTACCTCATGTTTATAGCAGCTCAGCTAACAATAGCTAATATATGGAATCAACTCAGAAGCCAATTAATTAATGAGTGGATAAAGAAAATGCAGTATACACACACACACAGACACATACATACATACATACATACATACATACATGATGGAATAGCATTTGGCCACAAAAAAGAATGAAATCCTGTATTTTGCAATAAAGTGAATGCAACTGGAGACAATTATGCTTATTGAAATAAGCCAGTCCACCAAAGACAAATATATATTTCCCTTATTTGTGGTAACTAATATACATAGTAAAAAAGCTGTAAAACATATGAGCAAAATTGACATTTTGAAATTTTATTATTGTTTATAGCCCTTGCTTATACTCTTGAGGAACAGTGGCTTTTTTCTACTTAATACTTGTCGAATTATTTAGTCAGTGTTTATCCTTGTTACTACAAATTAAATTGAAAGTAAGTCATTGTAAAAGTTAAAAGAAAAACAAGAAAAAAGGAGGGAGGGTGATAGAAGGGTAAGAGAGTAGGGTGGGAAGTACAATTATGCTCTGAAGACTGTATATATATATATATATATATATGTATATAGATATATTTTTTTTGACAGGCAGAGTGGATAGTGAGAGAGAGAGACAGAGAGAAAGGTCTTTCTTTTTGCCGTTGGTTCACCTTCCAATGGCCACTGCGGCCGGCGCACTATGCTGATCCGAAGCCAGGAGCCAGGTGCTTCTCCTAGTCTCCCATGCGGGTGCAGGGCCCAAGGACTTGGGCCATCACCAGTGCCTTCCCAGGCCATAGCAGAGAGCTGGCCTGGAGGAGAGGCAACCGGGATAGAATCCAGCGCCCCGTCCGAGACTAGAACCTGGTGTGCCGGCGCCGCAAGGCGGAGGATTAGCCTGTTAAGCCATGGCGCAGACCTGAAGACTGTATATATTAAATGCATGAAATGTGTTAGTTTTATATAAAATTTAAAATAAAAAATCCTGTCATTATTTAGAAAGTATTCCATTTGAGGAGAAAGTTAGATTTAAGAATAACCATAAAATAAATGGAAGGAGGGAAGGAGGGAAGGAGGAAAGGAAGAGAGAAAAGAAGGAAGGAAGGAAGGAAGGAAGGAAGGAAGGAAGGAAGGAGCCGGCGCCTTGGCTCACTTGGCGAATCCTCTGCCTGCGGCACCGGCACCCCGGGTTCTAGACCAGGTTGAGGCTCCAGATTCTGTCCCGGTTGCTCCTCTTCCAGTCCAGCTCTCTGCTGTAGCTTGGGAAGGCAGTGGAGGATGGCCCAAGTGCTTTGGCCCTGCACCCACATGAAGCACCTGGCTCCTGGCTTCGGATCAGCACAAAGGCCCCAGCATGCTGGCCGTAGCGGCCATTTGTGGGGTGAACCAACAGAAGAAAGGAAGACCTTTCTCTCTGTCTCTCTCTCTCTCACTGTCTAACTCTGCCTGGCCAAAAAAAAAAAAAAAAAAGGAGGGAGGGATTAAGGAAGGATGGAATATGACCTGCACAAATATTAGATCACAGAACTGTCGCCTCCAGAAAGATCCTTGATCCAGATAACAGGATTTTGATGAATCTGACTACTGTGTATTTTAACATTGCCACTCAATAAATGCTGGCTTTGTGCGTAATCTTCTGAAGTAAAAAATAAAACAGATTAAAATTGTTGAAAAAACAAAATGATTACAAAGTACCAGAACAGTAGTGTGAGCTCAGTTCTAATTGATTCTATAGATACTATAACTGAATATTTGCTTAAACAATTTCACAATCAATTATGTGTGGTAGAAATACTTAATCTATTAACATAACTACAATTATAATCAATTCCTTTCTTAGTGTTTGATTATGGGGAAAATTGTACACTATATATTGTGATACTAAGATTTAATTTTAAATAGAGTATCTTCAAGTGGAACAACTTATATTTGGATATGGCATTTTATCAAAGCTTTTGCAACATATTTCTGATTTAATTCATATTTTCATCAAAGTAAAATGATTTTATAAACTGAGCCACATGAAATTTTTGCTTTTTATGGGTCAAAAATGGTCAACTCAGACAATCTTGTATAGCTCCACTAATCTAATTCAATTGTTACATAAAAGCCAAAGGACACTCATAAATCATCAGTGAGTTGATCAGGTTCATGAAAGTAAGGAGTAGCAGACCCGTAACACATATCTTTTGAATATCAAGTCAAATACAATTTCACTGTATTATAGCTGTCTTTATTGATGACAGGTCTTTCTGGAGATGAAGCAGAAAAGGCAACCAAATAATATTTTCATTACTCTTCATGCCTAATGTTTCATCTACAGTAAAATTCCTCTCCTCACTGATTTACTATCCACATGGCTTGTGTTGTTGGAAACAGATAAGAATATAGAAATAATCATTTTTATGGGAGCTAATAAAGACTATTGAAGAAGGTAGTTTACTGGCAAGAAGAGAATCAGTGGTAGTGATTCAGTTTTGTTAAAGGAAATGATTTGCACTACCTATATAAAAGTTATGTTTCCCCATAGATATTTGGCACATGAAATCATGCAAATGTGTATTAGAAGCTGTTCAATGTTGTAGTTTATTTAAATGGTGAACTAGAATTACAACATTGTCTTCCATGTTACAACTTGTAAAGTTGTAAAGATTTATATAGTCTCACAAAATGGATGTTTAATGAGAATTAATAAAGAACCTGAAGTAAACATTTGTTATACTGTATTTCTATATGCTACAAAATATTAAAATAAATATTTTCCCTAATATAGATCAGGTATATATGTTGTGTAATATTAACTTAGTAAGTAACTTAGCACATGCCATCCATGTACTAATGTTAGAATCATTTATCAGGTAATGTACATGATTATTAAATAAAACAAATAATTAAGTTAAAATATGTTTGACATTTCCAGAAAAAAAGTAAAACTTTCAAAAATGTGGATGTACAAGTATCATCTCTCCTACATCCACTTCATCAGCAACATCACATGTTTTATGATATGCAGAACTTGATCTCAGAATCTCCTCTGGTGATTCCTCCATTGCTGACTTACTGAACAACAAGAACTTTCAAGTTGTCTACCAGCACCAACCAATTACACTAAAAATTTTAGTGATACTTCTTTCTTTTAAAGATGCATTACTGTTTTTTTTTTTTTTTTGACAGGCAGAGTGGACAGTGAGAGAGAGAGAGACAGGGAGAAAGATCCTCCTTCCGTTGGTTCATCCTCCAATGGGCACACCGTGCTGATCTGAAGCCATGAGCCAGGTGCTTCTCCTGGTCTCCCATGGGGTGCAGGGCCCAAGGACCTGGACCATCCTCCACTGCAATGCTGGGCCACAGCAGAGAGCTGGGATGGAAGAGGGGAAACTGGGACAGAATCCAGCGCCCCAACCGGGCCTAGAACCTGGTGTGCCGGTGCCTTAGGCGGAGGATTAGCCTATTGAGCTGTGGCGCCGGCCAATTAATTACTGTTTTTAATTATATATATACATAATATATATAATGCATATTATATAATTATAAAATATATTAATTATTTAATAATATAAATATTATATGTTATTGATGATTATATTATATATTATATAATATTGTATAATAATTATATGTATATGGAGAGACAGAGAAATCTTAAAACTGTTAGTTTATTACCCAAATTCCTACAGCAGCCAGTGTAAGGCCAGGACAAACCCAGGAGCTCAGAGACTCAAGTATTTGGGTGATCAGCAGCTGCCTATTCAAGTCCTTTACCACGAAGCTGGTTCAGAAGTACAGGAGCTGAGACTTGAACCACCAATCCAGTGCTATATTGAAGTGTCACAAGGTGACAGCTCATTGTGTCATAATGCCTGGTCTTAAAGTATTTTTTAATCTTCTCATTCTATAGAGGATCATACCACTCCTCATAAATGCTTTGGAATATAATCTGCTATTAACATACTTTTTTGTTTATCTCCAATTTTCTCTCAGCAAGGTCTGTAAGAGTATAAGTTAATAAACCTCAGTGTAAGTTTTGCCACATTATTGAACTGGGCACACAGAAATTATTTATTTGCACATTTGAATTAATCATAATTAATTTGTTTATATTACTTTTTGATAAAAACACTTATTACTCATAGTTTTCTTTGCTCTCCCAATTTTGACAAATGATAGTCAAATAAAGAACCCTAACATCAATATATCTTTCAAAGAAATTATTTTCTGTTGCTTTATATGGTTCTTCCATTCCTTGAAATATTTTAACTTTGTCTGTACTCATTTATTTCTACTGGTATTTATTGTCATATTTATTTAAATAAAGTTTTTATTTCTAGAATAACGTTTTTTTCTCTTGAATCTGCTTGTTTATAAAGGGTTTACTTAGTTATTTGTAAAACAGAGCAACACAGAGAAGGAAAGACAGTGAGAGATCTTCCACCCACTGGTTTATTTCCCAAATTCCATTTGAGTCTCCAGTGTGGTTTACAGGTACTCAAACAGTTTAACCATCATCTACAGACTTTCCAGGTACAATGGTAGAAAGTTGGACTTGAAACAGAGCAGCTGAATCTTGAACCAGCAGTTCCAATGATGAAACAGCAATTTAGCCCGCAGCACCACAATGTTGGCCCACTGACTATTGTTTAGTTGATGGTGCTATTTTTAAATTCTTCATCTGCATTATAAATTCAGCATTTTACTACATATGAAGGTACTATCTCATTTTCTGAAGCTAATAAATTATTTTCCTATTTTTTCTCTATTTCATTAGATTCAGGGATTTTTGGTATCTCTATTGGTCAATATTTGGCAGATAATTTTACTTTCTAACATTCTGAAAACTTGAAAATGTGATTTCGTTGTTATCTCTAAGTGCATTAATTAAAACTAACCTGAAGGGGCCACTTTTCCCAATATATTAGCAGGAGCTGAATTGGAAATGGAGCACTGGGGTCATGAACTGGTGCCCACAAGTGATGCCAACATTTCAGGCAGCAGCTTAACCCACAACACCACAACTTTAAATAAATAAAATAATTAATGCTAAATAATATTAATATTTATTTCATTAAAATACCTAAAGCAACTTCAGCAATATGATCTTAACTTTCAGCATAGCAATCATTCACAGTTGAGAGACCAACTTTACACTTAGAGATGGATACACATTTTGTTTGAAAGTATAGCCTCCACCTTCATCTCGACAGGAATTTGATAAAAGGTTGGGACTCTGAAGGTAGGTGAAGGAGGGTAAAAGAAGCCTGCAAAGGAATAGCAGGAAAAGGTTTCCACCTCTTACTCTTCACCCACTAATTCTACCTGTTACCTACAACGGATCACATTGCAGTTTCTTTTTATTTATTTATTTGACAGGCAGAGTTAGACAGTGAGAGAGAGAGACAGAGTGAAAGGTCTTCCTTTTTCCATTGGTTCACCCCAAAATGGCTGTTATGGCCAGTGCACTGCACTGATCCGAAGCCAGGAGCCAGGTGCTTCCTCCTGGTCTCCCATGCAGGTGCAGAGCCCAAGCACTTGGGCCATCTTCCACTGCCTTCGTGGGCCACAGCAGAGAGCTGGACTGGAAGAGGAGCAACTGGGACTAGAACCCGGGGTCCTTATGGGATTCCTGCACCGCAGGTGGATTATTAGCCAAGTGAGCCATGGCACTGGCCAACATTACAGTTTCTATTAATACACACAATGAAAAAATGTCATACTGAGGGGAAAAGAGTACCCTCCAAATATCCCTAATTCGAGAAAATTTTGTAAGAAAATTTAGATAGGAGGATGATGAACTAGAAAATTTTACCAATCTTGGCTTAGCTTATTTCTTCCCTACAGCAATGTAAATAAAGCATCCAGGAATGATATTGGACACAGAGAAGGAAAATAAAAATTCCATTAAGTTGGCAGGTACTAATCCCATCTTGCTAGTTAAAGTGATCATATTAAGTATGTAATTGATCATATAGATAGGACTAAGTGTCAAAGGGATCACATAAATAAGACCAAGTGTCTGGTAATAACAATAGATATAATTAAAAATGAGAGAATGTGGCCGGCGCCATGGCTCAATAGGCTAATCCTCTGCCTTGCGGTGCCGGCACACCGGGTTCTAGTCCCGGTCGGGGCGACGGATTCTATCCCAGTTGCCCCTCTTCCAGGCCAGTTCTCTGCTGTGGCCAGGAAGTGCATTGGAGGATGGCCCAAGTCCTTGGGCCCTGCACCCCATGGGAGACCAGGAGAAACACCTGGCTCCTGCCATCAGATCAGCGCAGTGCGCCGGCTGCAGCGTGCTGGCCGCGGCGGCCATTGGAGGGTGAACTAACGGCAAAAGGAAAACCTTTTTCTCTGTCTTTCTCTCTCTCACTATCCACTCTGCCTGTCAAAAAAAAAAAAAAAAAGAGAGAGAGAGAGAATGCTCCAACATGGAAAATAGACCACACAGCAGACTCATAGAATGACAAATGCCCTAAATAGCACTCTGACCTCAGAATCAGCCCTTAAGACATTATGATCTGGCTGAAAAGCCCATGAGAGCATTTCAGGCATGGAAAGCCAAGACATTGTTGCAAAAAATTATCTACACAAAGGCTTTCTGTGAGATCCCAGTGGAAAGAAGGGGGCCATCAAAGAAGGATGTACTTTTCTCTAAGGCACGAGAGAACTTCCACTTTGATTATGGCCTTGTCTAAATAAGGTTGGAGTTTGTGAACTCAAGAGGCTTCCATAGCCTTGGCAGCTGATGACAAGAGCCTCGAGTGATTACTGACATCATAAATAAGAGTGCCAATTGATAAGTCAACAACAGGAGTCACTGTGCACTTGCTCCCATGTAGGACCTATGTCCTTAATGAGTTGTACTATGAGAATTAGTGCTAAAACTTGTCTTCAAACAGTACTTTATAGTTTGTGTTTCTGTGTGGGTGCAAACTGTTGAAATATTTACTTAGTATAGAGCGATCTTCTGTTTATAAAGATAATTAAAATAAATTTAATGAAGAATGGGATGGGAGAGGTAGTATGAATGCAGGAGAGTTTGGGGGTGGGAGGGAGGGTAGGGGGGAAAGAACTGCTATATTCCAACAATTGTACCTATGAAATTTATGTTTATTAAATAAAAGCTTTCTAAAAAAATTCCCATTATAAAATGCTATTTATCCACAAGTGTATATCTTTTGCCTAGCTTCTTTCAAATCAGGAGATGGTTTGTACTATATCAGTCATATTTTCAGTCACATATGGCCAGTATTATTGCCAAACAAAAATGAATAGAGGCATTGCAAAATTATATTGATCTAAATAATTATTTTCAAGTTAATTAAGCTGTATGGCAGAGATGCAAAGCTTAATTAATAGCATATATTGTATATAGCTTTTGAGTTTCAAAACCTCAACAGTACCCTTTTTACCTTTCTCTGCTTTCCCCTTGCTCTCTTTGGTATGTATAAAAGTTAACATTAAAAAAAAAGGAGTGAGTGTAGTACAGTGTTGACCAACTGCTTGGGACACCTTTATCCCATATCAGAGAACCTGGATTTGAGTCCAGGATGCTCAACTTGTAACACAGGATAATGTAACACATAGAAAACCTAAATAGATCAATAAACAAGACAGAACTTGAGTCAGTAATAAAGACCTTCCCAACAAATAAAAGCTCAGGATTCGGTGAATTCCCTGGTGACTTCTACCAAGCATATAATAAATTAATCATGATTCTTTTGTGAATGTTTGTTTTAAAGATTTATTTTACTTATTTGAAAGTCAGAGTTACAGAGATATATAGAGGGAGGATCAGAGAGAGATCTTACATCTATTGGATCACTCCCCAAATTGCCACAATGGCTGGGGTTGGGCCAGGCTGAAACTGGGGGCCAGGAGCTTCTTCCAGGTCTCCCACATTGGGGCAGGGGCACAAGCACTTGAATCATCTTCTGCTGCTTTTCCAGGCATATTAGCCAGGAGATGGATTGAAAGTGGATCATCCAGGACTCAAACTGGTGCTCACATTGGATGCTGGCACTGCAGGCAGTGGCTTTACCTGTTGCACACAATACTGGCCCTCCAATTCTTATTAAACAATTAAAAACAATTGAAAATGAGGGGATCCTCCCAAACTCCATCTGTGAAGCCAGCATCACTTCAATTCTAAAGCCTGAAAAAAGATACAATGAAATAGAACTGTAGAACAATATCCCTAATGAATATAGATGCAAAAATCCTCAACAAATACTAGCTAATTGAATCCAAAAATATATCAAAAACATCATCCACACAGAAAAGTGGAATGTAGGGATGTTCAACACAAGGAAAGCAATAAACTTTATATATCACATTGACAAACTGAAGAATAAAAAACATATTATTAATTCAATAGATGCAGAGAAAGATTGATACAATACAATATTCTTCCATGATAAAAACTTGAAGACCATTAGTCATGGATGGAACATATCTAAAAGCAATTAAGGCAATATATGACAAATTCACAGTCAGCATCTGATTGAATGGGGAAAACGTGGAACATATCCATTAAGATCCACAATCAGTCAAGGATGCTCACTCTAACCATTACTGTTCAATATATTCCAGAAGTTTTAGCTAGAGTCATTAGGCAAGAAAAGGAAACCAAAGTGATACAAACTGTAATGGAGGAAATCAAATTATTTCATACATCTGAGGAACCAAAAACTCTGCTAACGGACTATTGTAACTCAGAACAGAGTTTGGTAAAGATTCATGATATAAAAACAACAAAAATCAGTAGCATGTGCTTACACAGACAATACCGTGACTATGAAAGAACTTATAATATCTACAGAAAATTAAATTACTTGGGATAAATCCAAGCAAGGACATGAAGATCTCTCAATAAAAATTATAAAACATTAAGGAAAGGAAATAGAAGACACACAAAAATGGAAGTATCTTCCATGTTCAATGATTAGAAGAATCAACATCACCAAAATTTCCATACTATTTCTATGACAATACCAAAGACATTCTCATATCAGGAAAAAAAAATTAGATAGAAATTCACGTAGAAACACAGGAAACTCACAATAGCTAAAGCAACTAAACAATGTAAATACTATACCAGATTTCGAGATATATTAAAATGTTGTTATCTTCAAGACAGCCTGATACTGGCACATAAAGAGACATATGGAGAAATGGAACAGATTAGAAATGCCAGAAAATAGTCCACAAAGCTACAACCAATATTCAACAAACAAGTTAAAATCACTCCATAGGGAAATGAAAGTCTTTTATTAATTGGTGTTGGGAAATTGGATCCACATACAAAAGTATGAAGCAAGACCCCTACCTCAGACTTGGAAGTACAATGCAGTAACTAACTCAGTCAACTATTGTAGTCAAGAGGTATTAAGGACTCAATATTTTCTAGGAAGGAATTTAGAATGACTGTGGTAGAATGATATCTTAATTATAGATTTAGTTTACTAAAGAAAAGGTCTATGAATAGAATATATCAGATTAAGTTTATATTTTATAAAATTTAATAATATTGTCCAAAAATTGATGGGGAAAGTAGACACTATTGAATTTAACAGTCTTAGGTAGCAACTGCTTTGTATCTATAGAATAGATTCTTACACACTCTAAACAAAGAGAACCTAAAGGCTTATGTTTTAAGAAAACTAATTGAAGACAGTGCAAATGTTTAGAAGTAGTCTTCTAATCAAGGATAAGAAAGGGGATGGCTAACATTGCAAAACCTGATTCAAAGGTATCTATGTCACACAATTAAGGGTGAGATGAGGTCTCAAAGAATCATAAGCTCGCTTTCATTCCTCAGAGAAAGGCAGAAGAGGAACAAAGAATGGTATGTCTGAAAGAATGTGTCTGCCCCAAATTCATATGTTGAAGACTACATCTCCAATGTAATGCTTTTCAGGAGGTTGAGCCTTAACTAGGTGATTTGGTCATCAAATAGAGTCCTCATGATTTGGATTATGCCCTCCTAAGAAGAGACAACAGAGAGATCATCTGTCTTTCACTCCCTCTCTCTCCTTTCTACCATGGGGGGGATACAAGTAAAAGACTGCTGTCTGTAAACCTTCACCAAACACCTGACCATGCTAATACCCAGATCTTGTGCTTCAACCTCCATAGCAGTGAGAAATAAGACACTGTTTTTTTTTTTTTTTTTTTGAAACCATCCAGTATGTGATTATTTACTACAGTGATCAAAGGAGAATGTGAAAGGAGCATTCAAAAATTACAGATTTTTCCACTATATTAGAAAACTGGAATGATGCACAGTCTATGTTAAAGTTAAGAAATTTGGGGAAAGCACTCATTAAGTGGATTACAAAACAATGAACCAATTGACTCTGACTTATCAGTGCTCTTTTCATTGAATTTTGAATGCCTGTCCTAATGTATAGGATCTGATATGTCTAGCAGAAAAGATAAGGAGGCCACACCCATAGTTTACCTTATGTAAACAGCAATTTGAGATTGCCTCAAAGCTGCTCTAAAACCCTATTCCTTGAAAAGCCAAAGATAACTCTTGAAAGCATTTCTTAGGCCAATGCCGCAACTCACTAGGCTAATCCTACGCCTTGCTGCACCAGCACACCCTGTTCTAGTCCCGGTCGGGGCGCCAGTTCTGTCCCGGTTGCTCCTCTTTCAGTCCAGCTCTCTGCTGTGGCCAGGGAGTGCAGTGGAGGATGGCCCAAGTCCTTGGGCCCTGCACCCCATGGGAGACCAGGAGAAGCACCTGGCTCCTGCCATTGGATCAGCGCGGTGCGTGGGCCGCAGCGCGCCGGCCGCGGCAGCCATTGGAGGGTGAACCAACGGCAAAGGAAGACCTTTCTCTCTGTCTCTCTCTCTCTCACTGTCCACTCTGCCTGTCAAAAATAAAATAAAATAAAAATTAAAAAAGAAAGTATTTATTTTGTATATATATATAACTGTTAATTGAGAATTTTGGTAAAATAAAGTGACTCTGAAAGTGCTAAAAGACTCTCAGATACACTGCTTGACAAATATCAAACTTCACATAGTTTATTAAATATATGAGACATTTCAGCTTTCAAAAAAAGCATAAACATATATATATATATATATATATATATATATATTCTGCTTCATTAAGCTGAATCTATCGTAGAAAATTTGCAATGCCCATATGACAAACCTCTATCCAATCTGACACTCAATCCTCAGCAGATTTCAGGACTCTCTTTGACCAGTGAAGCAGAAAACAACAGCCCAAGAGAAGAACAGCAACTTATGCCCTATTGAACTGAACAATATGGGAAAAGATGAGCAGAAGCATATTAGGAGGCCCCAGAAATTCTGGTCCAAGCTACTTTTGAAACACATGGAAAGAAGCAGATGTTAAAGTTAATGTAGTGGCTCACCTTCTATGTAACTAAATTGATGATTAATCTCTATGCATCCCATCTGCTGGTAAATGTGCCTGCTAATTACAACAGCAAGTGACTGTAAAGACACTGTACCCTCTAAGTAAGGTAACAGGAATGAAGTTCAAATACAAAGACTCAATCTAACCTTTGTGGTTTAAAATTGAGTATTGGATTCCTTCTCGGCCTTTTGGCTAAGACAAAGTACAAATCGAGGATGGGTAGCAACTACTAAGAGCAGACTTTCTTTTGATGTGGGCTGGTTTATTATCCATGTTAGAAGGTAATGACTGGAATATAAGAACTATTTTTTTATTTTTTTTAACTTTTATTTAATAAATATAAATTTCCAAAGTACAGCTTTTGGATTACAGTGGCTTTTCCCCCCCTTAACCTCCCTCCCACCCGTAACCCTCCCATCTCCTGCTCCCTCTCCCATCCCATTCATATCAAGATTCATTTTCAATTATCTTTATATACAGAAGATCAATTTAGCATATACTGAGTAAAGATTTCAACAGTTTGCACCCACACAGAAACACAAAGTGTAAAGTACTGTTTGAGTACTGGTTATACCATTAATTCACATAGTACAACACACTAAGGACAGAGATCCTACTTGAAGAGTAAGTGCACAATGACTCCTGTTGTTCATTTAGCAGTTGACACACTTGTTTATGGCATCAGTAATCATCCGAGGCTCTTGTCATGAGTTGCCAAGGCTATGGAAGCCTCTTGAGTTCACCAACTCTGATCTTATTTAGACAAGGTCATAGTCAAAGTGGAAGTTTTCTCCTCCCTTCAGAGAAAGGTACCTCCTTCTTTGATGGCCAGTTCTTTCTGCTGGGATCTCATTCACAGAGATCTTTCATTAGGTCATTCTTTTTTTTTTTTTTTTTTTCCAGAGTGTCTTGGCTTTCCATGCCTGAAATGCTCTCATGGGCTTTTTAGCCAGATCTGAATGCCTTAAGGGCTGATTCTGAGGCCAGAGTGTTGTTTAGGCATCTGCCATTCTATGAGTCTGCTGTGTATCCTGCTTCCTATGTTGGATCGTTCTCTGCTTTTTAATGCTATCAGTTAGTATTAGCAGACATTAGTCTTGTTTATGTGTTCCCTTTGACTCTTACTCCTCTCACTATGATCAATTATGAACTGAAACTGATCACTTTGACTAGTGAGATGGCATTGATATTTAAAGTGATGTGGCACAACAACCTGTTACCCATTTAAGACTAGTGTGCTGGGGATGGCAATTCCTCACAACAAAGTAACACCATAACAAAAATCCTATGTGTCACATAAGCTACAAATTCTTTTAGCAAGTTCAGAAACAAATTCCAAATTCTATATCTCCCTATCATGCAAGAGGGGAGGATAGGGACCAACACTCCTGAAAGAAAACAAGAGCAGAATTCCTCCGGGAGCAACAGGGATGAACTGTTAATCCTGAAGAGAAATGTGCAGTAACTGACCTAGAAACACAATGGGACTGGGAAGAGAGTATTCCCCCTTGGAAACAACAGAAATATAATGATGGAAGAGACAGTGGAAGGAGCCCAGACCAAGGGAACCTAAAGACAAAAGGAATTAACATTAATTAATCAATTGTGTTAGGAACTGAATGAGGTTTGGTAATAGTAAATAAAATTGAAAGTGCCTTTATATTAATTTATTACTAATAAACATTATGTGCTCATTAGTAATAGACTACAAGCCCTCACACACCATGCACGGCATAAAAAGGGCATTATTTTACAATACTAGCTTAGTTACGATATGCCAGGCACACAAACTCTCTCTCTCTCTCTCTCTCATACACACACACAAACACACACACACATACACACAACTATATTCTTTATATCCTCATGAATCTTATGCATTGCATATTATTTTTAGTCTACGTTTGATGCCAGGCTTCAAACTCAGGCTTTGCAATTATAATGAACTTCTCAGTTGTTCTCATTAGCTGATTCTGTTCTAAGGTAAACAAATGTTACCCTTATGATTTATAGCATTCCTATGCATATTTAAAAACCACATGGTAATATAGAGCACTCATTCCTGAAGGGTATTAGCTCCAGCTGCTTAGTGATCAAAACAATTTTGTCAATATCATGGTTCAAACATATGGGGGATTATAATGTCTTTTCAACTTTGGCTCACTGATTTTGTTCTTTGCTTCAAATCAGAAATAGAGTAGAGAGGAGGTTACCAGATGCTGGAACAGTTGGAGCAGTTGTTGGGGGAGATGTTGGTCAAATGATTAAAAAATAAAAAATAGAGTTAGTGAGGAGGAATAATTCCAAGCAATCTGCTACAGTGTATAAGATCTTGTATTGAGGGGCCAAAGCTGTGGCTTTTCAGGTAAAGCTACCAACTGAAGTGCCAGCATCCCATATAGGTGCCAGTTTGAGCCCTGGCTGCTCCACTTCCTGTCCAGCTCTCTGCTAACGGACTAGGAAAGTAGTGGGTTGTGGCTCAAGTTCTTGGGCCCCTACATCCATGTGGGAGACCCACCCAAAAGAAGCTCCCAGATCCTGGCTTCAGATTTTCAGACCAACAAAGCTCTGGCTGTTATGTCATTTAGGGAGTGAACCAAAGAATGAAGGATATCTCTCTCTCTCTGTCTCTGCCTCTCTCTCTCTCTCACTCTACCTTTGAAATACATAAATAAATCAATCTAAGAGAAAAGATTTTATATTGTAAAATATAGCAGCTATAGTTAATGATGATATACTATGGTAAAAAAAAAACTAACAAAAAATGCTTGGACAGTGAATGTTAATTGTTCACACCACAAAAGTGACAACAATATGAGGTAAGGCATATGTTAAATAACTAGATTTAGTTATCCACAATACTTCAAGCCATCATGTTCTATAAACCATTACAATTTACTTTGAAAATTAAAACTTTAAAGATCAATTAATTAAAGAAATGAAAATAATCTGTTCACTGGTGATTCTGTCAAAATTTCCTGATGAGATTTTTTTTTCCATTTCTGTTCTTTTTATACTACACTAAATTTAATATTTAGCTTCTACTTTCTACCTACACAGAAATGAGGTTAGTATTGACAGATGCAGAGCAAAGTTGTGTAATTTCAGGAACATAATACTAATTACTAGAAAATGATAACATTAAAATTAAATTCTGATGATGCAGTATTATCCACTTTAATTCTAATTTTGAAATAGAGATCAAGACTTCTGCTAGAAGAGTAGACTGGTGACTTTCAGATAAATTTGAAAATGTTTGTCTAAAAAATCAATATAATTTGTCAAAATGCGTTTTATTATTATTTTTTTTTTACAGGCGGAGTGGATAGTGAGAGAGAGACAGAGAGAAAGGTCTTCCTTTTTGCCGTTGGTTCACCCTCCAATGGCCGCCGCGGCCGGCACATTGTGCTGATCCGAAGCCAGGAGCCAGGCGCTTCTCCTGGTCTCCCATGTGGGTGCAGGGCCCAAGGACTTGGGCCATCCTCCATTGCCTTCCCGGGCCATAGCAGAGAGCTGGCCTGGAAGAGGGGCAACCAGGATAGAATCTGGTGCCCCATCCGGGACTAGAACCCGGTGTGCCGGCGCCGCAAGGCGGAGGATTAGCCTGTTAAGCTACGGCGCCGGCTTAATGCTTTATTATATTTAATAAGAAAATTACATGCTGTATAACATAAATACTACACTGTCTTTGACATCTCTCAAAGCTGTTGTTCCTGTGCTGAAATAATCTAGTAATCATAAATATCATATACTTTACCACAATCGAGGACAATGAGATAAATTAGAAATTTAGTTTCTCTAATTTTATAAGTTTATAATGATATTCTATTTAAAAATATATATAGTTTCTATTCATTTCTAAGACTACCATTCAAGGAGCTGTTTTAAAACTTTTTAACATTTGTCAAAGGAATGCATTATTTCCAAATAAAAAATAATCTGGTATTCTCCCACAGAAAGAACAGTTCACTATGAATTTATAGTTACTTCATTTATATAAAATATTTAATAGTACTATATATTGATTATTAAATTTATTTAGTTTTACACATATCTTTAGGCAATTCCTAGCAGTTGAACATCACAATGTTTTATTTATTTATTTATTTATTTATTTATTTATTTTGACAGGCAGAATTAGACAGTGGGAGAGAGAGAGACAAAGAGAAAGGTCTTCCTTTCCGTTGGTTCACCCCCGAAATGGCCGCTGCGGCCAGCACACTGCCAAGTGAGCTGTGGCGCCAGCCTGTTTTATTTGTTTTCACAAAATTCAGAAATTCTTTTTATTCACTGTCATTTTAAAATGAGGGAGAGGAGCTGGTGTTGTGGTACAGCAGGTGAAGGTACTGCCTGCAACAATAGCATCCCATTCTGGAGCAGCGTTGTTAGTCCTAGCTGCCCTAACTTTGGTCCATCTCCCAGAAACATGGCTGAGAAACAGTGGAAGATGGTTTAAGTGCTTGGGCCCCTGCCAACCATGTGGGAAATCTCATGGATTTTTAGGCTCCTGGCTTCAATTTAGCTCAGACCTGGCCATTGTGGATATTGAGAGTGAAGCAGCAGTTAGAAGAACTCTCTTTCTCTTTCTTTCCCTCCCTTCTTCCCTCCCTCCCTCCCTCCCTCCCTCCATCTCCTCCCCAATCTCTCTCTCACTCTGCATTTCAAATAAATAAAATAAATATTACAAAATAAAATAAGGGGCCGGCGCCAAGGCTCACTTGGCTAATCCTCCACCTGCAGTGCCAGCACCCAGGGTTCTAGTCCCAGTTGGGGCACCAGATTCTGTCCCAGTTGCTCCTCTTCCAGTCCAGCTCTCTGCTGTGGCCCGCGAAGGCAGTGGAGGATGGCCCAAGTCCTTGGGCCCTGCACCCGCTTGGGAAACCAGGAGAAAGCACCAGGCTCCTGGCCCCTGGCTCCTGGCTCCAGATCGGCACAGCATACCAGCCACAGTGCGCCTGCCATAGTGGCCATTTGGGTGGTGAACCAACAGAAAAAGGAAGACCTTTCTCTCTGTCTCTCTCTCTCTCACTAACTCTGCCTGTAAAAAAAAAAAAAAAAAAAAATACAAAATAAGGGTCAGCTCTGTGGTGCAGAGGGTTAAATATCTGCCTGAAATGCCAGTATCCCATAAGGGTGCAGGTTCAATTCCTGGCTGTTCCACTTCTGATCTGGCTACCTGCTAATGCACTTGGGAAGGCAATGGAAGTTGGACAAAGTGTTTGGGTCCCTGCCACCTACAAGGGAGACTCAGATGAAACTCCTGGCTCCTGGCTTCATCCTCGTCTAGCCCTGGCAAATGTGGCCTTTGGGAATGAACCAGTGAATGGAAGATCTTTCTTTCTCTCTCTTAACTCTGAGTTTAAAAAGAAAATAAATCTTAAAAAAGATAAATAAAATAAAATAAGAGGAAATAGTGACATTTAAAATTTTCTCTTATAATTGTTACATTGTAATTCTGTGGTTCTTAGGTCCAGAATATCATATATCTATATATACTATGATTAATTTTTGAATAAAATAAAATATAAAATAAAATAAAAATATAATCAAGATCTTGGTGAAAACAAAGGAAAGTATGAAACTATGTTTAATGAAATCCAGGCTATGGATGAGATAAATCATTTCTATAAACCTAATAAAAACTCTGAAATAGACAATTTCAATAACTGTAAATAAGTTTGGCTATGGAGGATTTTCAACAGATTTTGATGGGTAGAAGTAAATAGTGATAAAACTGGAAGAACAGTCAATAAAATTTATCCAGTTTGAGAAAAAGAAAAGAAATTATGAGGAAATATAGATGAAATCTCATTGTTCTGTGATAATCCATCAAACATACTGGAATGAGAGGACGCTCCAAAAAGTTTTTGTAAATAGAATTAAAATATAATGCATATTTTCTATAAGTGTTTGAGATCTTTGTACAGATATTAGGAGTCCCAAAATTACAGGCAAAATTGAAAGTAACAAAAAGAATATCTTAAGAAATACTGGCAGAAAAAAACACGAAACTTGTAGTAAAATTCATTGCAGGTCGCAATTTTACCTGCTTTGCCACAAGTTGGCCCTGGAAAATATTTCTTTACAAATCCAGCAAGCTGCATGTTCCCAGAGAATAAAAACATTAAAAGAATCTATACATTTTAGTCAACTGACAGAAGTCAAAGATAAAGGAAAAATCTTGAAAGCAGCCCTAGAAAAACAATGCATCACACAGAAAAGATATTTTGTAATACAAATAGTTGATTTTTCATCAGAAATCAATGGAGCCAGAAAACACAGATGACATTTTCCAAGTATTAAAAGAAAGGAGCTTTAAAATAAACCTTACATATCTACAACGTTATCCTTCAGAAATGAAAGAGAACAATATCAAATTCTAGCAAGGATGTACAGTAACAGCAAAACACATTCATTACTGGTAGGAATGGGAAATAGAACAATCATGTTGGAAGATAATGACAGTTTATATAAACCTAAATACAGCCTTATCCCACCATCCAGTAATCATACTCTTCGTTATCTACTCAAATGAAATGAACACTTATTCCAAACAAAATCAGCACATGATTATTTATGAAACTATTCATAAGTCTCTACAACTGGTATAAATCAAGATATACCTCAATAAGTGAGTGGATTAAAAGTAATAAAACTGTAGTATATCCACACAATGCAATACTATGCAACAATATAAAAGAATCAATTATCCAAAAAAGAGTACAATTTAATGACTATTACTAGAATAAATCAAACTGAAAAGGCATATATTATATTATTTCAACTATATGAAATTCTGAGAAATTATAAAGACTGTATAAAGATTAGCCATTACTTGTGGCTTGGTAGAAGAAAGTGAAATGAATAAAGAAGTATATAAGGTGATGCGTTATTCTGAATATTGCAATGGTTTATATATAACAACATAACATAACATATTTGTCAAAATTCATAGATGTATACTAATCTTTAGTGGATCATGTTTTATAAAAATTGCCTCATCAATTGTGATAGATTTAGCCCACTATGCAAGAAGGTATCAAAATCAAATGCAAAATTATATGCAAAACATGCATATTTATATATGTGTATATAAATATTGAAAGATGTATTTATTTATTTATTTATTTATTTTAAAGAGTTGCATACAGAGAGAGAGAGAGAATCTTCCATTCATTGGCTCTCTCTCCAAATGGCTGCAATGACTGGGGCTAGGTCAAGTCAAAGTCAGGAGTTTACCCACATGAGTGCAGGGGTCCAAACACTTGAGCCATCCTCTACTCCTTTCCCAGGCATATTACCAGGGAGCTGGATCAGAAGTGGATCAGGTGGGTCTTAAACAAGAGCTCATATGGGATGCTGGCATCTCAGGCGGTGGCTTTACTCTCTGCTCTCTAATGCTGACCCCATAATTTGTATTTTTTTTGAATGAAGGGAAAATGAAAGTCTCACTTAGATCAGATAATTAGTCATCAGAAGACTACTGTTCAAGAAATCCTTCAGTGCAAAATTAAGGGACATAGAAGGAATTCTAAATTAATATAGAGTCAAATTATTAATCTAGAAAATGACAGTCAACACATTTTTAAATAATCCAAAGTGTAGTGTAGCCAAAGTTATGCTACACTACAATATATGACTGTGAAATATATATGTATTTGAAGGGCAGAGCAGTGCAATGAGGAGAGTCAGAAAAAGTGAGATCTTCCATCCACCAGTTCACTGCCCAAACGCCTACAATAGCTAGTGCTGGGCCAGGCCCAAGTCTAGTGCCAGGAACTCCACCTTGGTTGCTAAGGTGTATGTCAGAGACACATGCTCTTGGGCTGTCTTCTACTGACTTCCCAGGCATATAATGGGGTACTGAATTGCAAATAGAGTAACTGTGGCCCAAACTGGAAAACTGATACACAAGGCTGTTGTTCCCAGAGGTGGCTAACCCTGCTGTCCAACAACATCAATCCCCAAATTTGTAGTCTAAACTACTAACAAAATGTCTCAAATAAATATTCAAATCCAAATTTTCAAATGAAGAATCTTCAAATATAAATGAAAACTGAATCCTACACAGTAGAAAAAAAAGCAACAAAATTGGAGTAGAAATAAATGAAACAGAAAACAATGGAAGAGCCAGCACTGCAGCATAGTGGGCTAAGCCTCTACCTGCAGATTCGGAATCCCATATGGGTGCTGGTTCATGTCCTGGTTGCTGCTCTTCTGATCCAGCTCTCTGCTATGGGCTGCTGGTTTTGGATCTCCTCAACCCTGGTCACTGCAGCCATCTGGGGAGTTAACAAGCAGATGGAAAATCTTTCTCTCTGTCTCTCCTTCTCTCTGTCAGCAATTCTACCTCTCAAATAAATAAATAAATTTTGTTAAATGGATACAATATCAATGAACTCAAACAGATTCTCAGAAAACATGTGTGAAATTGAAAAATGCTTAGCTTAATCAAACAAGACAAAAAGACAAGAGGCAGATTATCAAATAAGCCATAGAAGAGGGAATGCTCTCATTGACCCATTCAAATGAAAACAACTGTAAGACAATGATATGAACAAGTATATGCCAAAAATTTAACTTAGATCAAATGGATAAAATTTGACTTAGGCATTAAAATTCCAATTAGGATGCATTTGTTTTATATCACAGTGCCTGGTTTTGATCCCTACCTCCATACCCTGATTCCAGTTTACTATTGATGTGGACTATGTTGAGGATAGTTAATGACTGGAGGGTTTTGTGTTCCTGCCTCCAAGGTTGGAGACCTTAACTGAGTGTTTTTCCTGATCTTTAGCTTCACCTTAAGTCCAGTCCTGGCTATAAGGGGCATTTGAGAAAAGAGCTATCAGAAAGACTCTCTATATCACTCACTCTAAATCTCAAATGATTTTTTTTAAATGTTTTTTTAGGAGCCAGTGCTGTGGCATAGTGGAATAATCCTCGCTTGGAATGCTGGCATCTCATATGGGCACTGGTTCTAGGCCTGGCTGCTCCTCTTCCAATCCAGCTCTCTGCTATGGCCTGGGAAATCAATGGAAGATGGCCCAAGTGCTTGGACCCTTGTATCTACATGGGAGACCAGAAGAAGTTCCTGGCTGCTGGCTTCAAATGGGCACAGCTCCAGCTGTAGAGACCATTTGAGGACTGAACCATTGGATGGAAGAACTGTCTTTACCTTTCTCTGTAAATACCTTTCTCTGAAATAAATAATAAAAATGTTAAAAAATATATTTTTAAAAAACTCTAAATAATCAAAACATTTGAGAAAAACAGAAAATCAAAACATAACAGTAATAAGTAAAAGAGTTGAAGTAGTAATTTAGCATTTTTCCATATAGGTATCTCAGGCCCAAATGTCTTAATTAGTGAAGTCTACAATTTACTTGAAGATTGCCAGACCTTCACAAAATCTTCGAGGGACTGCCATTGTGGCATAACAAGTTAAGCTGCTGCCTGCAATGCTGACATCCTATATGGACACAGGTGAATTCCAGCTGCTCCACTTCTAATCCAGTTCTCTGCTGAGGCACCTGGGAAAGCAGCAGAAGATAGCTCAAGTCGTTGGGCCCCTGCATCCATGTGGGAGACCCAGATGAAGTTCCTGACTCCTGGCTTTGGTCTGGCCCAGCCCTGGCCATTGTGGACATTTGGAGAGTGAACTAGCAGCTGGAAAATCTCTCTCTCTCTCTCTCTCCTTTCTCTTTGTAACTCTGCCTTTCAAATGAAATAAAATAAAATCTTCCAAAAGAATTGAAAGGAAGGATTCTCAAAGCAATATGTTATGCCAGTATCATTCTGGCACCACATCCTGCGAAAGACAAAAATAAAGTACAGACCAACATTCTCATGAATATAGATGGCAAATCTCTTCAAATTGATCTTACAATGCAATGCATTCTCTATAAAATTCCATCCAGCTTCTTTTTCAGAAATTGTCAAGCTTATAAAATTTGTATGAGAATTGTCAATTTTTTAAAAGAAGAAAAAGATTTTTACTTCCTATTTTCAAAAATAATACAAAGCTACAATTTACTAAAATAGAACAATACTGCCATATGGAAAAGCACATAGAATACTGGAACAGAATTGAGAGTCCAAAAGTAAATCTTTACATTTATTGTTCTTAAAAAGATGTCATAGGAAATTATGTTATATTAACTTAAATTATATTATTTTAACAAATGATATGGAACAATTTGATAACCACACTTGGAGATTCACACCACCTGATACATTAAAAAATAATTATCCAAAATGGACTAGACAACGTAACATACAAAAATGAACAAAGGCACACTTTAGATGAAAACCTAGGAGAAAATCTTCGATGTGTTGGTTATGTAAAGGTTTCTCTGTGAAGATATTCTTAACATCCCTAATGATAATGGGCTTTCATGGTAAAACAACAATTGTATTCACTCTTTTACATTCTACTTAGATATACCTTTCCACTCACTATTTAGACAATAATAATGAATACTGATATAACAAATGGTGTTGAGCTTATAGACAAAATAATTATCAGATTACCGATGGAATTGTATGATGTATAGGCATTTTGGAAAGAGTTTGGCGATTTTTAAGAAAGTTAAGTATATATTGATACTAACAGAAAAGACAAGGGCTGTAAACAATCATTTCAAATGTCTCAAAATGTCTATTTCACTCCAATGCATTACATTGCAGGTAATCCTCAGATTGGGGAAAACGTATGATATTTCTCTTTTTGGAACTGACATTTCTTTTATTTTTTTTAAGATTTTTTTTTTATTGATTTACTTGAGAGGTAGAGTTACAGCAATGAGAGGGAGAGACAAAGAGAAAGGTCTTCCATCC
This sequence comes from Lepus europaeus, assembly GCF_033115175.1. NCBI lineage: Eukaryota > Metazoa > Chordata > Mammalia > Lagomorpha > Leporidae > Lepus > Lepus europaeus. Next base: position 49,590,516 of record NC_084832.1, on the reverse strand, counting down.
TCTGGTTCACTCCCCAAATGGCCACAATGGCAGGAGCTCAGCTGATCTGAAGCCAGAGACAGGAGCGTCTTCCGAGCCATCTTTCACTGTTTTCCTAGGCCAGAGAAGAGGGCTAGATTGGAAGAGGAGCAGCCAGGACTACAACCGGTACTCATTGGATACCGGCGCCACAGGCAGCCAGCCTCAGTACTGAATTATTTCAGTAAGTATAATGGTTTCCAGTTGTGTCCATTTGTTGCAAAAAGCAAGATTTTATTTATTTTTTTATGGCTGAGTAGTACTCTGTAATATATACTATACTTTCTTTATCCAGTCTACAAGTGATAGACATCTGGGTTGATTCTACACCTTAGCAACTGTGAATTGTGCTGCAGTGAACTTGGGGATACAGATAACTATTTCATATGCTGATTTCTTTTGGTTTGAATAAATTCCCACGGTTGGGATGGCTGGATCATATGGTAGGTCTATATTCAGATTTCTGAGGTATCCCCATACTGCATTCTACAGTGGCTGCACCAGTTTTGCATTCCCATCAACAATGGACTGGAGTACCTTTTTCTCCATATCTTTGCCAGCATTTGTCATTTGATTTCTGTATGAGAGCCATTCTCATTGGGGTGAGGTGAAACATGACAGTAGTTTTGATTTGCATTTCCCTGATGGCTAGTGATCCTGTGTTTTCTCAAGTGTCTATTGACTGAATTTCCTCTCTTGAAAAATGCCTGTTCAAGACCTTTTTCCCATATCTTAACTAGATTGTTGTTTGTCTGTTGTTTTATTTCTTGAGCTCTTTATAGATTCCAGATGTTAATCTTTCATCAGTTGCATAGTTTCAAAATATTTTTTCACATTTCGTCAGTTGCCTCTTTACTTTGCTGTGTTTCTTTTGCAGGGCAGAAGCTTCTCAGTTGGAAGTAATCCAATCTGTCAATTTTGGCTTTCATTACCTGTGCTTCTGGCATCTTTTCCAAGGAGTCTTTCCCATGCCAATGTCTTTCTGGGTTTCCCCAATGTTCTCTATTAATAGATTTGGTGCTCTTCTGCTATTTATCAAGTTCCCTGCTAATGCATCTGAGAAGCAGCAGATCCTGCTATCTATGTGAGAGATCTGGGTGGAGTTGCTGGCTCATGGCAGCCTAGACTGGGTGTTGTGGTCACTTAGGAGTGAACCAGCAGATGAAAGACCTCTTTTTCTCTGTCTCTGACTTTCTCTCTCTTTCTGTTTCTCTGTGTGTGTGTGTGTGAGTTTGGCCTTTCAAATAAACATATTTTAAAAGTAAAATATATTTAAGAAGATAAGTTTTACTTCATTGATACAAATTTATTCAGCATTTTCAAATTATTTAAAAACATCCTTCAAAAACTAAAGAAAAAATCTCAATAAACTGTCAAATTTTGAGAAAATGCCATCATTTCTATTCAAAGCATGTTAATAATATAGGACTGGGAGGAGGACAAATCTCAGTAAATATAAAAAACACATATATGCATTATATGGGGAAAATCAGAAATATAACCACTAAAGTGAGAAAACAGTGCATAATGTTGCTGATCATTATTATTCAGATTGTATAGTATGTGTGTTTCACAACACGCAGGACTACAAACATAAATGTTTTATGAAAAGAATAACTTTCACTATTTATATAATGTATCTTGAAATTTTAAATTATGAAGAAACCAATAAACTAAGTCTTTAGCAAAAATGAGAAGCCTGAAATGAACTTTTTTAGCAAATATATAGAAATGTGTGCCTTTTGGTAATGCTAAGAATATTGGAAATTCTAGGTCATTTAACATGACATTGGGCTTTAATTAAACAAAATTATAATTTAAGAAAATTTTGTCTATATTTTGTGAATATGAATACACAGAATAAATATTCATAGTTTCATAAAATGACAATAATCTCAGAGGATGTGTCTAGAGCATCCACTAACACATGGCTTGAGATGTCTGCATTCCATATGAGAGTGCCTGTTTTCAAATCTCAGCTCTGTTTCTAATCTAGTTTCTTGGGAAGTAGCAAGTGATGACTCAAGTCTTGGGTCCCTGTCACTCACATGGCAGAACCAAATAAATTTCTAATTTCATTCCCTGCTGAGGGTATTTGGGGAAATGGAATATAGAGCAGAAGATCTCTCTTCTCTCCCTCTTTCTTTCTCTCTCTCTCTCTCTCTCTCAATGAAAATAAATAGATACATGTTAAGAAATCATATGCTCTTACTGTATACAACAACCAACACAGAAGGTATTGCAGATTTCAATGTAGGATTGAAAATTCAAACTATTAGAGGAAAACAAAAAAGAGAAATGCTTCAGGACATTCAGATGCATTGGAATCTTTTGTTTAAGATCCTAAAACATAGGAAACAAATCAAAAATAGAAAAATGGGATTGTATCCAACTAAAAACCTGCTACACAGCAAAGGAAGCACTCAACAGAGTGAATAAACAAACTACAGGATGGGAAAATATTTGTGAATTGTATATCTGGCAAGGGATTAATGTTCAGAATATATAAGAAAATTAAACAACAACGCAAGATCCCAAAATAATCCCATATTTGCAATAAATCTTAAAAAAATCTAATTTATTTATAAATTAAGACACATAAATGGACAACAGGCAGATAAAAATGGTCAGTACAATAGTAATCAGTAAAATATAAACCCATATACAATGAGATATAATTTCCAATTAGAATGGCTATTCTCAAGTTTACAAAAGACAACTCCCTGCAGATCTGTGGAAAATTGTGAACCCTTACACAATGGTGGAAACATAAATTGAGCAGGCCATTAGGGAATATGGTATGGAGATTCCTTGAAAAACTCTAAATAAAACTTCCATGTTACCCAGTAATTTCACTATTGGGTATCTATCCAAAGGAAATTAATTCAGTGTGCAGAAGAGAGATCCACACGCTTACATTTAATGGAACACTAATCACAATAGCGAAGAAATGGGAATAACTTAAGAGCCTATCACCTGATGAATGGATAAAGAAAATGCATATGCATTCAATGTGATATTGTTCAGCCATAAAGAATGAAATATTCTCATTTGCAACAAAATAGACGGAACTTGAAGAAATTATGTTAAGTGAAATAAGCTAGGTATTAACTCACTTGCGGAATCAAAAAACATGTTGATCTCATAGAAGTTTAGAGTAGAATAGTAATTACTTGAGACTTCAGAGACAACATAGGAAGGTGGAATAGAGAAATGTTGGTGAATAAATACTAAGTTACAGTTCGATAAAATTTAGATCTGATGTTATATTGCACAGTGGTGTGATGATAGATAATCACAGTTTATTCTGTAGTTTACAAAATATAGAAGAATGCATTTAAAACATTTCATCACAAAGAAATGATAGATGTTTGAGGTGAAAATATGCCTATCCCAATTTAAAGAATTTGCCATGTACACATGTATAGAGACATCCCATAGTAGCCCATAAATAAATATTATTTCATTTGTAAATTAACTTGAATATAAATAATAAAATGATTATTACTAAATATGGCTTTAGAATAAAGAAATAAATACAATGAAACTCATTAATTGGAAATGACTACTTAATCTAATAGTATGATAGTTGGTATTTTTATAATGTTACAACATATTATATTTATGATATCCAAAAATATCTATGACATGCCAGGAAAGTAAAATAATAAAAGCAACACACAAGAACCTGAAGATAGGCATGAAATAATTATATTTCTGATTGTATTTTGTGCCCATCTTGTTTATTACCTCTCTATTCCTCAAGAATAAATCTCATGTTAATTCCCTACTGCTTACATATGCCCCTAAAATCTATCTACTGTGTGTTTTCCATTAAACATCACTTATGTAAGATATGGGTAGTCCAAGTTGGTTAGGTTGCCTTGTGTGGGCATATCAAATGATGTCATTCAATTTTTTTTTCCAAAGAGCATGTGTTGTTCTTAAATCTTTGATACTTACAATAATGTTTTGAATATTATTATGTTTGTTTTCTAGTTAGTACAGATGAGAAAATTTAAGAAACACACTCTTAATAATGCCACTGTAGAACACATGGAGTCATTGCTAAGGAAGAAATGTCAAGATTTAGCAATACTTTTAAGAATGAAGAATTTATTATAGCATTTTAAGGTGTTGTGATATACACAATAAGAATTACTACAAACCATGAAAATGCTATCATAAGTTAATCATTAAAACAAAATTTTACTGTAGATCCACCAAAAATGTAAATGTAAGGAGGTTCATAGAGCGTTTATACAACTTGCAAGGAATGCACATAATTCATTGTAATTTAAAAGGTTTTAGCCAAAATAAGAACTTAAATAATAATCTCATAGCTAGATTCACTTCGCCATCAGCGAAGTATACAGTAAGTAGAAAAAACCTCCCTTTCAGACAAAAGGGAAAGAAAGTTTTAAAGTGAGAATATAATTTTCCTCATGGGCATTGTCTACCTTAGAAAACTACTACAGAACATGCCTGTGACTATAGACTTGTAGTTCAGGCCACCGAAGATTAGAGATGGGACACGGGCACTCCCTTGACTTGCATCCTCTGGTCTGCTTTAACACAAACCAGGAGGAAAAGAAAGCTCGGCATCAGAAGCAATGGGTGGCAGGCCTATTAATGGCTGATCTGTACAGTGATCTGCCCTCAAGGAGACCCAACAGGCCAGTCCACTGCAGTGGCTTTCAATGTGGTAAGCCTGGGCTTCAGCAGAAGTCAGCTTGTGAAGAGCCCTGGCAGCTCTGCCAAGAGTTGGATCACTGGAAATGGACCTGCCCTGGAGTCGAAGGATGCCCAGGTCAGAGCCACAGATCTTATTGGCTCTAAGCTGAAAAGCCCTTCACTCAGCCCAACTTCCAAAGTGACCACTGCAGCTGAGGGGATGGTCAAGTAGGGTCAGCAACATTGCAGGCAGAACTGTAAATTTCTTGTTAGAGATGCCACCTGCCTTTACCTGGCCAGCTCTCCTCCCAGGCCAGCCAAGTAATGAAAGTCAACAGAGTGCCTTCCCCTAGGAGGTTCACACCTCCCTTAGGATATACCCCATGTGAAGAGATAGATAGGTCTGGGCCTCTGAATTTACAAGGCCTAAAGCCCACCAGATTATTATCAAGCCCCTTCTATCAGGTTCTATTTGCCTCTCAATCAGAAAAATTACTTGTAGCTTAGACAGCACCTTTCTTAGCTCCTCTAATAATGACTCTGTCCTTTGTTCTAGGCCCTGTCTAGTGCACTTGGGCCTCATTCCTTTGTAATCATAACCTCTACTCTACCACCAATGGCTCTACTCCCAACCTGTGTGTACTGATGGTCCTCTTCCCCACTTAATGCTGTATAATTGTTCAAACCTGGTAAATGCCACTCTTAGGATCATTGGTTACTATCCTCACTCTGTCTTTTATGACCTTGTCTAAATATGATCAGAGTCGGCAAACTTGGAAGGCTTCCATAGCCTTGGCAACTCCTGACGACAGCCTAGGATGGTTACTGGCGCCATAAACTAGAGTGTCAATTTGTTGGGTCAACAACAGGAGCCACTGTGCACTTGCTCCTCATGTGGGATCTCTGTCCTTAATGTGCTGTACATTGTGATTTAATGCTATAACTAGTACTCAAACAGTATGTTTCACTTTGTGTTTCTATGTGGGTGCAAACTGTTGAAATCTTTATACTAAATTGATCTTCTGTATATAAAGAGAATTGGAAATGAATCTTGATGCAAATGGAATGGGAAAGGGAGCGGGAGAGGGGAGGGTTGCGGGTGGGAGGGAAGTTATGGGGGGGGGAAGCCATTGTAATCCATAAGCTGTACACTGGAAATTTATATTCATTAAATAAAAGTTAAAAAAATAAATAAATAAAAGGTTTTAATGACTTATAAGAAGACTTTGATATTTTCTAAATCATGATATGCAATCAATAGAAAAACCATATAAAATATGCTTACAATCTTTAGTCATTGAAAATTTAAAGTAAATCATAATGACGGGGCTTGACATAGCAACAACAATTGGACAAAAAGTCCTTAGTGTTGGTAAGGATTAACACTCATACTTGAGGACGGGCATTAAATTGATGCGACCTCTTTAGAAAATTGTTTGATATCACCAACAGAAGTTGGTTATGGGTCTGGTCTGCCTATGACTCAAACAGTCCTCTTTGAGAATATAGCCAAAATGCAAAACTATACCTGACCTAAGAATTTTCATAGCTTGGCCAGCGCTGCTGCTCAATAGGCTAATCCTCCACCTGCAGCGCCAGCACACCGGGTTCTAGTCCTGGTCAGAGCACCGGATTCTGCCCCGGTTGCTCCTCTTCCAATCCAGCTCTCTGCTGTGGCTTGGGAAGGCAGTGGAGGATGGCCCAAGTCCTTGTGCCCTGCACCCGCATGGGAGATCAGGAAAAGCACCTGGCTCCTGGCTTCGGATAAGCACAATGCACTGGCCGCGGCGGCCATTAGAGGGTGAACCAACGGCAAAAAGGAAGACCTTTCTCTCTGTCTCTCTCTCACTATCCACTCTGCCTGAAAAAAAAAAAAAAAAAAAAAAAAAACAAAAAACTTACTAAATTAAAATATACAATTACTTGCTGAGTAATTTCAGATAGACAAGATATGTTGAGCCTCATACTTCAAAGAAAGACATTGAAGAAGGGCAATAAAATTGTCTTAAACATTTTAGAATTCTTTTGTCATAAAAGTGCTTGTAATTTACCCTTATTTCATCAGGTTAAAATTCTAGTAAGAAAATATTTTGTTTGAGACTTGACATTCATTTTCCCAACATGTATTTCTATCTCAAAAATCAATACATATATTAAAATACTTTTAGTCAGGTTTCAATATTTTCTAGGTTTAGTCATGGAAAGCAATTTGTTCCTTTCTATTCTATTCAGATTTTAAGATACATGGAAAAATCTCACATTCTTGGAAAAAGTTATATTATCTTCTCTCATCTAGAAGACAAGGTGTATCCCTTCACTGCCTGAACGTAAAATACAGTATAACATAATTTTGTACTTATAATTGACTTTATAATTATTTATATTTTCTTCCATTAACCTCATGACTGTTTTGATTATTGCTATCTCCCCGGATAACTCAGAATCTGAACTGTGGCAGGTATTCAGTAGAAATCTTCCAAGTTGATAAACTTGGTAACTAATTATTTTAAAATGAAAATTCTAATGATCAGGAGACACAGCACATTCTGAGATTTTATATATATTTTCATCTTAGAAAACAAATTAATAAAATGTTACAATAATCAAATTTCTTAATAAATATAGATTTGAACAAATTAAAACAGATTTATAACATTATAATATTAGCAATCAAATAACAGTAAATTATATCATGTATTCCTTAAAAGCCTATAATGTACCAGGCATAAGAGCAGGGAAGTTAATTATTCATTTCTACCATCAGGAAAAACTTGTAAGATGGCTCAATTTCTCATCAATGTTGAACATCCTTTCCTAGCCAAAAAAATTTAAAAAGCAGGAACTCCAACAAATTTTGCTGCATTTACAACAATAGTTACAACTTTTTAACTGTCCATTTATCTGATAATAATGGCTATGACCTTCTATTGGAATTTTTTATGAATGACTTGATTTCAACATGATTTAAGAAATATTAAAATAATGAAAATTTATTGTATATGCTAAGAGTTACAGAACTCTAATTCCTCAGATCCAGTCCTCTATGCTAGTGTATTGACTGCTGCTGGCACCATGCACCAAAAAGAAAATGGGAACATGCTTAGATTATGCATAATAAGTTAGCATGGCTCTGGAGCTTGTGCCCCTATAATCTACAGCTTGTGAGATGCAAAGGGAGCTGCTCTCTGCCATTTAGAGAGTCCTGGCTCTGGCTCTTGAGAGTGCTAGTAGTTATGTGGCTGTTTGATGCTCCCTAAGACAGACATGAATTAAGCAGTATAGTGTAGTTGCTCAGGGCTAGGTCTTTGGAAGTTGAGAGAGACAATATGGTTTCTTTTGTTGTAGCAACATACTCACTTGGATCCTAATTTTCTAGATTGAATTTAAAGCTAATGAGGACTGTGACATTCTTCTGTTTGAGGTGCTGGTGGTCTGTGCAAGTAGTGGGGCATCATCAAGAATTCTGCTTACCTTTTCTTAGCAAGATGCTGTTTCTTTTGGCCATGGAGCTAAAGTAGGAGCTTTAGTGTGTTTTGTGTGCATGTAGGGGTTGGCTTTCTTAGACTCCATGCTATTTAACATTCCTGTCACTTTTTACTGAAGTCTTCCCTCAGTCAAACTCCTGAAAATGTGATGCTTCTCTGTTATTCTAGCTCTTCACTGTGGTGAAGGAGAGTGTGCAGGCTGGCCTATGACTTTTTTTGGTTTTTAGTTTTGTTTGTAGGTATTTGAATGCAGTTGCTCTTATAAATGCAATTAATTAATGATAAAAACATAATTGGGGAAGTTTAAGATGAATATTCATGAATAGAACTCAACATACAAACATGGAAAATGACAATAAGTAAAAACATTCAAAGCAATGGCAGAATTGCCACTTGTGGAAAGGGCACAGCTGATACAGATAATATAGTTCATCTCACAATTCCAAAATTTGGTTTTGACCAAGAAAACATCTGACAAATTGTGTGATTAAATTATATTTTCTTTGATAAGTTTGGGACTTCCTTTTTCCCTCCATGCTTGTTTTTGCTTTCAGTTATTATATAAAATAAAGTGGAATATTTTTAAAGGTGTATATATGATTTGGAAACTAATTTAGCAACGAAATGTCTCCAAAATGCCCCACATGTTAATGGCTTGGTCCAAAGCTATTATGTATATGGTCTTAAGATGGAAATTTCATTCAATTTTGGTGTGTAAAGATTGGGCCTTTAGGAGGTGATTATTTATATTGGATTAGGTTTTTAGGATTTACTCCTCATGATATATTTATATTTGCTTTACATGGAGAGATGCATACATGTAAACAAGATCACCATCAACAGACACCAAACTAAACCTGATCTTAGACTATGTATTTCTGAAACTGTGTCAAAGTCAAAGTCCACCCACTGTAAGTTACTTCTCTTAGTTCAGTATTTCAGATTAGCAATGAAAATCTGACTTTAGGGACATCATTGTGGTACAATGGTACAATATGCTGCAGTACATATCCAGGAATTGAATTGCAGCCCTGCTTCCATTTTCAGTCCAGCTTCTTCACACAAATCTGGGAGGCAGTACATCATGACTCAAATACCTGAGTCTTTGTCATCCATGTGGGAGACCCATATAAAGTACCCAACTCCTGGCTTCAGTTTGACCCAGCCGTTATTGTTGTAAACATTTGTGAAGCAAACAAGTGGATAAAAATCTCTCTCTTCCTATTTCTCCATTGCTCTGCCTTTCAAATAAATGGAAATAGATAAATATAAGATTTTTTTAAAAGCTGATTGATTAAACTTATAAGTAGAATATATTTAATTTTCTATTTTAATGTTTCACATTTTGAACAATAGCATGGACAATTCTTTCTTCTTGCAGGATTCGTTTAAATCATGCAATAAACAGATCTGAGAGCAGAATAAGTAACTAAAATTCTACCTCAATATTTAATATGTTTCAACTCAACTCCTGTCTGAGTTTCTTTATTTCATTCATTCTGTTTTCTTTATGTACCCAAATTATCTAAACATGTTTTCTTCTCAGAAAAGAAAATGAATAGTTTCATAAAGCTGAGCTAAAATTGATTGTGGAATATATCTCTATCTTGAAGGCAGACATTATTGTACAAAGCTAACAGAGATTTTCCGCAAATCAGATATCACTCAAAAAATTTTTGTGTTTTAATTTTAATACTCTTTAAACACATAGTGATATATGCTTTTGGCCTGGATAGCTCATGAGTTTTTAGATTATATGAAAATATTTTGTTCATTGGCCAATGGTGATCAACTTATACATAACGATTTTTGTTTCAGAGAGGTCAAAGACATATCTAAACAGAATAGGACAAACTTGCGGCAATTGCTATAAGTTTTTTAAAAGAATCTAAATTGAGAATGCTACAAATGTGCACCATCTGTTCCATAGTTCTTTCCAAATCTCTATTTTTGATAAAATTTAAGAAAACTGTAAATCCACTATAGTGTATATTGAATTTTATTATCGTGGATTCAGGGAGCTCCTTCACTCTACAATAACAGGAGTTTATTCATTTGACTATTAGGTCTGTGGCTCTGTTTAGCCCTCTAATCACACAAATTATATATTAATAATAATAATATATGCAGGCACAGTGACCTCATCCTGGATAGTTCACTTTGACAGAGGTGCCAGCCAGCATGATCATACCCCATCCTTCCCACTAATGATAAAGGATTTCTGCCATGCCCAACTTGGCTGTCACCCTGAGCTCTTACTCCACCCTCAAGCTCTGGCTGGAGCTCCCTTACCTCACCCAACATACAATTCTGGATGTCTGCTAAGGAATGGACATTCTACTAAGCGAAATAGGCACATTTCAGAAACCAAAGTTTTCAGAGGAGACATCTGGAGGTGTTTCCCCAGATGCTTAAATAAAGGCATAGAAATAAAGAAAAATGAACAAGAAAGACAATATGATATTTGGATAAAGAAAGAACATACATAGGCAATGAAGTACTACTCAGCCATAAAAAGAATGACATCCCATCTTTTGCAATAAAATAGATGCAATTGGAAATGACTTGTTGAAACAATCCATCCCCAAAAGACAAAATAGCATTTTTTCTCTGATTTATAGAAACTGATATATAGAATACAAAAAAGTTTTATATTTATATATATGTGAGATTCACATCTTGAGATTTGATTTTTTTTTTTTTTAGCCTTTGTCTAAACGCCCCAGGGACAGTGGTCTTTCTATTTACTACTTATTGAATTCTTTATTTACTGGAGCCTTATGCTTATGATTGTAAACAGAAAATATGCCATAGGGGGCTGGTGCTGTGGCTTAGTGGGTAAAGCTGCCGCCTGCAGTACCAGCATCCCATATGGGCACCGGTTCGAGTCTCAGCTGCTCCACTTCTGATCCAGCTCTCTGCTATTGCCTGAGAAAGCAGAAGAAGATGGCTCAATTCTTTGGGCCCCTGCACCCACGTGGGAGACCTGGAAGAAGCTCCTAGCTCCTGGCTTTGGATCTGCAAAGCTCTGGCCATTGTGGACAATTAGGGAGTGAACAATTGGATGGAAGACACCTCTCTCTTTCTCTCTCTCTCCCTTTCTCTCTCTCCCTTCTTCTGTCTCTCCTCTCTCTGTGAAACTCTTTCAAATAAATAAATAAATCTTAAAAAAAGAAAGTATGCCATAGCAAACATAGCAAATATTAAAAGAAAAATATTCAAAGTAGGAGGAGGGAGAAACTGTATATATGAAATACATGAACTCTGTTCTGTCTATATAAGTAAAAAATACATAAATAAATAACAATAAAAAGAACCTGAATGTGCATAACCCTTGACAATTTTAAAGAATGACTGGAGGCCAGTGCCGCAGCTCAATAAGCTAATCCTCCACCTGTGGCGCTAGCACACTGGTTCTAGTCCCGGTCGGGGCGCCGGATTCTGTCCCGGTTGCCCCTCTTCCAGGCCAGCTCTCTGCTGTGGCCCAGGAGTGCAGTGGAGGATGGCCCAAGTGCTTGGGCCCTGCACCCCATGGGAGACCAGGAGAAGCACCTGGCTCCTGCCTTCGGATTAGCGTGGTGCGCCAGCCGCAGCACGCTGGTTGCGGCGGCCATTGTGGGGTGAACCAACGGCAAAGGAAGACCTTTCTCTCTGTCTCTCTCCCTCACTGTCCACTCTGCCCATCCAAAAAAAAAAAATGACTGGAATAAAAATTTCAATAACTATAGTAGTTTTAATTTTATAGTTTTATTCATATTTTCACTTTCCAGGCTTGAAATATCCCCATACCTATCCTTCCTTAATGTTCACTAATTTTGAAAAGTCATGATCTTGCATCCAGAGGCAAAAGTAACAAAAACCAAAATGGAAAAACACTTCCCTCTCTCGCATATTAATTTCTCAGTAGAACATCATAGCTGGTAATTTACTGTCTAAAATTCCCTCAGCCTCTTCTCATTCCCATCATTTTTGCCTCTGTAATGCTGCTCCAATCTATCAATTCCTGAACCCCAGGCCACTGATACAGATGCATAATTCTTTGAATCCTCCTGTATAACTATATCCTTTAATTTGTTAATCATAGAATCATCCAGCACATTATTTGTAAAATTCAAATCTGATTATTTTTCTTCTATTCTTAATAGCCTCAATGCCCTCACTTTCATCTTCTGGTTAAGAGTTGATACCTTAATTAGTCTCCAACTTTGTGCTATTTCACCACTCCTTTCCTTTTCCCTATAATAGTGACTGATTTTCATTGTTCATAGACAAGATATATCTCCTAATAGCTTATTTTGTGTGCATATTAATGTTAACAGCTATTAAAATTCATTTAGGGTCAATGTAATTAAAATATTTAATAAGACAAAAATTTCAAATGAGAGGAACATTTAATGTGATCCATTATTTCTGAAGATACTCTAAGCTAAGTGACAATTAAAAATAAATACCATTTATTAATGAGAGATTATAAATATACAAATAGAAAGTTGAATTATCCAAAGCTGGCTGTGCTGTGGAAGAAACAGAATTTTCTCACATTGTTGAAAAAAATCCTCATTTCTGCTTGATTTTTTTTTTTGAAGAAAAACTGGTCAATATTTAAAACCTAGTCTTATATGACTTAACCTACACTGAATTCTATGGAAATCACAGCATATACCCATCTAGAAATATCTCTTTATTTTAATTTTGATATTGTATTTCTAATGCATCATTAGTATAAATGAATAATATGTCCATTAAATGCTAAATGAAAACAAGCACACTGACAAAGAACAAGCATACTTAAGGCCAGCCTGTTTCTAATCTGGATATTATGGCATACGTACTGAAGTTTGGATATTGAGTGGACTAAGAAGTAGATTTTTGCATTATCTTTTATCGCTTCATCCCTTGTATTGACACCTCTAGCTACTCTTGAAGGTGGAAGTAAACCATTTTTCATCTTTACACTACACAAATCTCAGTTCTTCTCAAACAAGTCTACAGCCATGCAAAAATTCCTTTAATAGTAACCACCTGCCAGAACTGCCAATTCTTAGCTTTTCTGAGGTAATATAGTTGTGTTTTCAATGTAGGTAATATGTTAATTACTTCTCTATTTCATTTTAATTGTTAAACAAATTTACTCACAACTATGCATTATATGTATTTTGACTTCTTGGAAATCTTAAAATAATTGTATTCAGGTGTAATAAAGTAGAATCGGGTTAATTGAAGTAATTGAGAATGACATTGAAAACAGAATTGTCAGGAAAGTTAATCAGAACTTCAAATTTATTTCCTATAAGACTGTACTTTTTATGTAATCACATCTACCAAGAAATTAGATAGTATGGCATTATAGATAGATGGGGGAAACTGGTGCAAATATTTCCATCACCTTTGAAATATGTTCAGTTCCACAACATTTTCTATTATATAGTTAAGAAGTTTTGATAAAGGTAAACACATGATTGCATATCTAACATTATACTATAATTAATATTAAAAATCAGTATGACAGTAAGTGCTGCTTGGAAAGATTTAGATAACATCTCTACTACTAGAGATTTATACTCTGTGTCTTCCAGGCCTTTTCAGTTCCTCAACTTCTTCATCTCGGTGACAATTCCTCACTTACTCCCAGAATAATCATGCTTCCCTGGGAAAGCGTAATGGCTATTCTGTCAAAGTGTGAACATAATGTTAGCAATTTCACTTTCTACCTCCTCTGTGCATGCCATCCTTATCTACTATCTGAATGATATCAGTTGTATCTTGGCTGGTCTACCTGGTTCCATCTTATCTATCGTAAATCATTATCCACAAGTTATATTCATTTCTAACAATAGCCATGTTGGAATATGTCAGTCTTATATTTAAAGTACAGTTAAATCAGAGAGGGTTTAAAAAGTTCATACAGTGTCTATGACTGTAACTATACAGATGCAAGTTTTGACTTTGGCACCATTGTATTCTTTTTATCCTGTCATATCAGCAACACTGATTTTATAATACTTATCTGTAGCTTTTTAGTGGTGAATTGATACATACACATAACTGTCTGGGATTTGAAGTGACAAATGTAAATTCGATTCATCAATAGACTGCAAGGTGTTTATGCAGTGTTGTAACTTATAGACTATTTGCACATCAGCACTTTGTTACAAGATCATCCTAAATAAGTATGTTTTCAGTGAGATCTACCCTGACATTTCTATGCAAAATCATATCCCCTTGAGACTTTCCCTTTTCATCATCCTTGATTTATTTTTCCCTATACTTGTCAGTTACTAGCATGCAATCTTTGACAAATTGTATTTCCCAAATATGCCACAGTGATATTTCCCATCCCACATACTTTTCTGCTGTCTGAAATTCTTGGATTCTAGTCACTTTCTTCTTGAATATATACTGAACTTCAGGTGACTTCTTGAGCTACAGAATACAGAAATCTTTTTCTGAGATTTACATGGCTATGCCATAAAATGTCTTGTAGCTTTCACTCAGTTGTTTAGGAATGCTTGTTCTTAGGATTCTCTACGAATTCAAGTACTGTGTTGTATGATGTGCATATATTTAACAGAATAGTTAAATATATGTGCACCAATCCACATCTCCTGGTGAGCTCTTTACTAACAGGCAGTATTGCTGCCAGCAATCTTAGTGAACCTTCTTGGATATGCAGCCTAGCTGAGCTTTCAAATGCATACTGCAGTCACAGCACACAACTGACTGAGCCGCATACAAAATTTCAAGCAACAGGTCATTAGGTCCAAAGCAATCTACAGATACATAAAAGATAAAAACACATTTTGCTTTCTGTTTTAAAACTTTAAGTTGCTTTTATTTTATTTTATTTTATTTTTTTTACTTTTTTTTTTTTGACAGGCAGAGTGGACAGTGAGAGAGAGACAGAGAGAAAGGTCTTCCTTTTGCCGTTGGTTCACCCTCCAATGGCCGCCGCGGTAGCACGCTGCGGCCGGCGCACCAAGCTGTTCCGATGGCAGGAGCCAGGTGCTTATCCTGGTCTCCCATGGGGTGCAGAGCCCAAGGACTTGGGCCATCCTCCACTGCACTCCCTGGCCACAGCAGAGAGCTGGCCTGGAAGAGGGGCAACCGGGACAGGATCGGTGCCCCGACCGGGACTAGAACCCGGTGTGCCGGCGCCGCAAGGCAGAGGATTAGCCTGTTGAGCCACGGCGCCGGCCTGCTTTTATTTTTAAACATAGCAATATATCATCATTATTTTTCATATTTATTACCTACCAAAGTAAAATGTAAACACCATGACAGACTTTTTTTTAATTTCTGTTTGTTCACTAATGTATTCAAAACGTATAATACAATATACAACACCTTTCACATAGTCAAAAATAGATAATGATTGGTGATTTTAATAGTTATGTGTTTATGTCTACTTGACTGATCACTGGATGCTCAGATACAGGGTTCAATATTATTTCTGGGTGTGTATGTCAATGTGTTTTAAAGAGATTAACATATGAATCTATTTACTGACTAAAGTCCATTGCCCTCCCCATGGGAGTAGCCACCATGGAGTCTATCCAGATTCTAAATTGAACAAAAAGGGGACATAGAGGAGGATTTTTATCTTTCTCTGCCTGACAGCATAAGTGGGGAAGTTCAGCTCCTTCACTCCACGCTCCTGGTTCTCAGGCTTTCAGGAAAAGACTGGAGCCTGTACCATCAGCCCTCCAATACTCAAATTTTTAACCTATACCATGGTATTTCTGGACTTTCATGTTTTGGAGCTAGCATTTACAAGTTGATATATAGTACATATTAGCATATACAACCATTCCTCAATATCCTTGGAGGGTTGATTCCAGGATCCCTATGAATACCAAAATCTGAGGATGTCCAAGCCTCTTATATAAAATGGCATGCAATTTGCATATAAACTCTCCCATATACTATAAATTATCTCCAAATTACTAATAATACCTACACTAACATAAATTATATATACATAGTTGTTTTGCTATATTCTTTAAAGAGTAACAGGAGCCAGCACTACGGTATACTGGGATAAGCTGCTGTCTATAATGCCAGCATCCCATTTAAGCACCGATTTTAGTCCCAGATGCTCTACTTCCTATCCAGATCTCTGCTGATGTGCCTGGGAAGGCAGCAGAGGATGGCCCAAGTTCTTGGGGCCCTGCACCCAGGTGGGAGATCCAGATGAAGCTCCTGGCTCCTGGCTTCAGTCTGGTCTGGCCTGGCCATTGTGGCCTTTGGAGAGTGAATCAGTGGATGGAAAATCTCTCTTTCTCTTCCTCTTTTTCTTCTCTTTCTCTCTTTCTGTAATTCTGACTTTCAAATAAATAAATAAATCTTAAAAAGAGCAATAAGCAAAAAACCACCACATCTTTAGGACTGATAAAATATTTCTGATAATTTTTAGTCTGAATTTGGTTGAATCTATATGTGTTAAACCTGTATATATGGATATGTCATGAGTCTAAGTCATTTTCTTCCTTGCCCCCACATTACCTTTAGTCTTATATCCATCTTTCATTGAACTTGCACTTTTTACTTCTAGTCCATTTTCTTACCTTCTACACTTTCTTGAATCAACTGCCACCACTATCAGGTTCATTGTACCAATAAATTTACCCTGCTTCTTTATCTTTCTTCAATTCAGCCTTTTCCAGATTTTCCAGTCCATCATAAGCTATTTTTTAGTTTCCATTGCTGTTACTTCTTTGTCTCCTCTATTTTAAATTTCTATACTGTCTCAAAGATCTTTATATGTACTAAATTTCTGGATGTTCCTATCTAGTATCACGTCTTGAATGTCACAGATCTTACAGTTAGATATATTTTTACATTCAGAATATTTGCTCTGTTCTTCAGCTTCCATATGTCATAAGTAAGTAGTTGCTTTCTCTACTTTTTTTTTTTTTTTTGATAGGCAGAGATAGACAGTGAGAGAGAGAGGGACAGAGAAAAAGGTCTTCCTTTTCTGTTGGTTCACCCCCCAAATGGCCACTATGGCCGGTGAGCTGTAGCTGGCGCTCTGAGCCGACCCAAAACCAGGAGCCAGGTGCTTCCTCCTGGTCTCCCATGCAGGTGCAGGGCCCAAGGACCTGGGCCATCCTCCACTGCCTTCCCGGGCCACAGCAGAGAGCTGGACTGGAAGAGGAGCAACCGGGACAGAATCCGGCACCCCGACAAGGACTAGAGCCAGGGGTGCTGGTGCCGCAGTCAGAGGATTAGCCTAGTGAGCCGCGGTGCCAGCTCTCTACTTCTTTGTCTAATTAAATAAGTCTGAAAAATCTTTTTCAACATTTCTCTCTTATTTACCCCATTCATCAGTTCACTGTTTCCAAAATGTCCATGCCTGGTTGCTCAAGTACCTCCATTTCACCTATTTTGATTTTTGAGTTTTTTCCCCCACCTTCTATAGCTTTTCCCATCCATTAACAGTTCTCATTAACTTTGTTTTCAAATTATACCTTGTCTGCTTTGGGGGCCTGGTATTGTGGCGTAGTGGGTAAAGCTGCCACCTTTGTGGGTATTTATTTATTTATTTATTTTTGACAGGCAGAGTGGACAGTGAGAGAGAGACAGAGAGAAAGGTCTTCCTTTTTGCCATTGGTTCACCCTCCAATGGCCACCGCGGTAGTGCACTGCGGCCGGCGCACCGTGCTGATCCGATGGCAGGAGCCAGGTGCTTATCCTGCTCTCCCATATGGTGCAGTGCCCAAGGACTTGGGCCATCCTCCACTACACTCCCTGGCCACAGCAGAGAGCTGGCCTGGAAGAGGGGCAACCGGGACAGGATCGGTGCTCCGACTAGGACTAGAACCCGGTGTGCCGGCACCGCAAGGTTATTGTTTTTGTTGTTGTTCTAGTACTAGTGGTTGAACTCTGTAATTAACACACAATTATTCTTAGGTGTTTAAATTTTAACTGAAAGGTGATCGATCCCTGTTAAATTTAAGAGTGGAAAAAGAGAGGGAGGGGATGTACAATTTGGGACACGCACAATCAGACTTGCCCCAAATGATGGACTTAGAAATGTGCCAGGGGATTCCAATACAATCCCATCAAGGTGGCATGTACCAATGCCATCGCACTAGTCCAAGTGATCAATTTCAGTTCACATTCGATGGATCTGATAGGTCTAAGAATCAAAGGGATCCCACAAACAAGACAAGTGTCTGCTAATACTAACTGATAGAATCAAAAAGGGAGAGAAGGATCCAGCATGGGAAGTGGGATACACAGCAGACTCATAGAATGGCAGATGTCCTAAACAACACTCTGGCCTCAGAATCAGCCCTTAAGGCATTCGGATCTGGCTGAAGAGCCCATGAGAGTATTGTAGGCATGGAAAGCCAAGATACCATGGAAAAGAAAAAAAGAAGAAGACCTAAATGAAAGATCTCTGTGAGTGAGATCCCAGTGGAAAGAACGGGGCCATCAAAGAAGGAGGTACCTTTCTCTGAAGGGAGGAGAGAACTTCCACTTTGACTGTGACCCTAACGGAATAAGATCAAAGTCAGCGAACTCTAAAGGGTTCCATAGCCCTGGCAACTCATGACTAGAGCCTAGGGAGATTACTGACGCCATGAACAGGAGTGTCAAATTGTTAAGTCAGCAACAGAACTCACTGTGTACTTACATCCCATGTGGGATCTGTCCTTAATGTGTTGTCTAATGTGCAGTGATGCTATAACGAGTACTGAAACAGTATTTTTACACTTTGTGTTTCTGTGTGGGTACAAACTGATGAAATCTTTACTTAGTATATACTGAATCGATCTCCTGAATATAAAGATAATTAAAAATGAAAAAAAAAACAAACCTGGTGTTAAATTGGAAATGGCATAGAAAATTAATTTTTAAAAAAATATTATGTAGGATCTCTGTCTTTAATGTGCTGTACACTGTTATTTAATGCTATAACTAGTACTGCAACAGTATTTTTTTTCACTTTGTGTTGCTATATGGGGGCAAACTCTTGAAATCGTTACCTAATATATACTAAACTGATCTTCTGTATATAAAGAGAATTGAAAATGAATCATGATGTGATTGGAAGGGGAGAGGGAGCGGGAAAGGGGAGGGTTGTGGGTGGGAGGGAAATTTTGGGAGGGGGAAGCCATTGTAACCCATAAGCTGTACTTTGGAAATTTATATTCATTAAATAAAAGTTTAATTAAAAAAATAAAAAAAATTATACCTTGTCATACAATGCACCAAAATTTCCAAAAGCATCCCCAACTTCAAGGCATTATTCTTGCTTACATTTGACCAATCTGTTATTTTTTTATTCTTGTCTGAATCATTCCCTTTATAGCAGGAATACAATAAATCTCCCAAAGAGAAAATTCTCCAGGCACATGTCATTAAAGCCTTCTTGTAATAGACAAAAATGCACGACTCTAATTTAAGTTGCATGATTCGTCAAGAAAAGATACTTCACTTCTATAATATCTAAATGATTAACACTCATTTTCTTCACTTCACTCCAGTAAATAGTGAATGCTTTTTGACAACCTATTAAGCATAGACCCGTCCAAGAGTGTGGATTCCAACAAGAATGCTTCTGAAACTACCATATCCTAATGTCATTCCTTATACCAGTTGTCAGTATATTTTCTCTGAAAGGGCTGTCTGGTTAGTAAATACTTTGATTTTTGATAGCCATAAGTTATCTGTCACAACTACTTAACCGTGTCAATGTAGCTTTAAAACAGTCATAGACAATATGTAAATAAATGAGTATGTCTGTTCAAATAATATATTATTTATAAAAACTGGTAGCTGGTTGCTGAATTGTAGTTTGCAGACACTTAAAACAGACTCTTGACATTCTTTTTATTTTAAAACATTTATCTACCTAGCACAGCATTATATATTTAAGTTAAGTTGGCTCATAGCCTGCTTTTCTTCTGAATATATCCCCCCAAGGTAAGGTAATTTCTCTATGATTTTCATTACTCTGTCTATAAACATATAAAACAAGGCCTTAAATATTATGACATTTCAATACATATTGTGTGAATAAAGAAGGAAACATGTGAAAAATCAATGAATATTGAATTTAAATGTGTAGAAATAGTAAGAACATATTTAACATTTTAGTAATCTAAGACCATTACAAATTCCTGTTCATTTCCATTTATTATTGTTGTTATTGTTTCAGAAATATAAGAAAAGTAGCTGCTATCTTTTTAAAGTATTTTTAATCCACAATATAGATACTTCCAAATTCTCATACACTTAAATATTTTTATTTCTTCTTAGACAATTATTTTACTTACCATCATTCTCCACACACAAAAAAATCTTTTCCTGAGAAGCTATAAAACTAAGAGAGAGCATGCATTATGGTGAAGAGGCTAAACCAGCCTGCACCCCATATCAGAGTGTCAGTTGCAGTCCCATGTATGATGCTCCTACTCCAGTTCTCAGTTCATGTTCCTGTGAAGCAGTGGGCTATAGCTCAAGTACTTGAGTTCTTCCACCCATGTGGGAGACCCTGATCAAATTATTGGCTCCTGGCTTCAGCCTGGCCCAGCTCTATGGTTAGGAGCATTTGGCAAGTAAACCTATGGATAGAATATCTCTCTCTCTCTCTTTCTCTCTCTCTCTTGCTCTCTATCTGTGTCTCTCTAACTCTAACTTTCAAATAAATTTTAAAATAGTCTCAATATGAACACTCGATGTTGATTACTGAAGGCTGAGAAGACTGGGAGGCATACAATAAGTTTGCACTAAAAAATAGGGGAAGTAGGGTGTAAATTATGGATTGTGACAAATTTACTAATATAAGATTCTAGTAATGGAAAGCTGGATGTGTGTTATATGAGAAATATTTGTAGAATCTAAACTTTGTTTTCTAAATTTAAAATTATTCTAAAATAAAAAAGTTAAAAACGACTAAAAAGATGTTCTGAATTATTAATGCATTTGGATAGTAATATGCTAATATGTGTATATTCATTTTAAAATAATATGATTAATACTAAAAGAGATAAAGTATTAAATTGTACACCAAAGTAGGGACAAGGGCTGATCAAGTCACTGTTTCTCATAGTGTCCATTTCACTTCAACAGGTTTCCTTTTTGGTGCTCGGTTAGTTGACTATGATCAGGGAGAACATATGATAATTGTCCCTTTGGGACTGGCTTAATTCACTCAGCATGATGTGTTCCAGATTCCTCCATTTTGTAGCAAATGACCTGATTTCATTGTTTTTGACTGCTGTATAGTATTCTATAGAGTACATGTCCCATAATTTCTTTATCCAGTCTACTGTTGATGGGCATTTAGGTTGGTTCCAGGTCTTAGCTATTGTGAATTGAGCTGTGATAAACATTAAGGTGAAGACAACTTTTTGGTTTGCAAATTTAATTTCATTTGGGTAAATTCCAAGGTGTGGTATGGATGGGTTGTATGGTAATGTTATATTCAGGTTTCTGAGGAATCTCCAGACAGACTTCCATAGTGGCTTAACCAGTTTGCATTCCCACAACAGGGGGTTAATGTCCCTTTTTCCCCACATCCTCCCCAGCATCTATTGTTGAGAGATTTCTGAATGTGAGTCATTCTAACCGGGGTGAGGTGAAACCTCATTGTGGTTTTGATTTGCATTTCCCTGATTGCTAGTGATCTTGAACATTTTTTCATGTGTCTGTTGGCCATTTGTATTTCCTCTTTTGAAAAATGTCTATTGGCCCATCTCTTAAGTGGGTTGTTTGTTGTTGTGGAGTTTCTTGATCTCTTGGTAGATTCTAGTTATTAACCCTTTATCTGTAGCATAGTTTGCAAATATTTTTTTCCCATTCTGTCGGTTGCCTCTTCACTTTCCTGAATGTTTCTTTTGAAGTACAGAAACTTCTCAATTTGATGCAATCCCAAGAAGTCTTTGCTGGTACCTATATCTTCTAGGGTTTCTCCAATGCCCTCTAATAATTTGATGGTGTCGGGTAGTAGATTTAAGTCTTTAATCCATGTTGAGTGTATTTTTGTGTAAGGGATCTTGTTTCATCTTCTGCACGTGGAAATCCAGTTTTCCCAGCACCATTTATTGAATAGACTGTCCTTACTCCAGGGATTGGTTTTGGATCCTGATCCAATATAAGTTGGCTGTAGATGTTTGGATTGATTTCTGGTGTTTCTATTCTGTTCCATTGGTCTATCCATCTGTTTTTGTACCAGTACCATGCTGTTTTGATTACAACTGCCCTGTAGTGTGTCCTGAAATCTGGTATTGTGATGCCTCCAGCTTTGCTTTTGTTGTACAAGATTGCTTTAGCTATTTGAGATCTCCTTGTATCCATATGAATTTCAGCATCATTTTTTCCAGATCTGTGAGGAATGTCTTTGGTATTTTGATGGGTATAGCATTGAATCTATAAATTGCTTTTGGGAGTATGGACATTTTGCCCTTGTCTCGACTGTTGATGTACAATTTAATACTTTATCCCTTTTAGTATATTTTTGGTCTACTTAATACTGTTGTTTGAATTAACACACAATTATTCTTAGGTGTTTAAATTTAGCTGAAAAGTGATATCTGTTAAATATAAGAGTGGGAAAAAGAGAGGGAGGAGATGTACAATTTGGGACATGCTCAAATGGACCTGCCCCAAATGGTGGAGTCAGAAATGTGCTAGGGGGTAGGGGGTTCCAATACAATCCCATCAAGGTGGCATGTACCAATGCCATCTCACTAGTCCAAGTGATCAATTTCAGTGCACAATTGATCACACTGATAGGTCTAAGAGTCAAAGGGATCACATAAATAAGACTAGTGTCTGCTAATGCTAACTGATAGAAAAAAAAATGAGGAGAAAATGATCCAACATATGAAGGGGATACACAGCAGACTCATAGAAGGGCAGATGTCCTAAATAGCACTCTTGCCTCAGAATCAGCCCTTAAGGCTTTCGGATCAGGCTGAAGAGCCCATGAGAGTATTGTAGGCATGGAAAGCCAAGACAGTTTGGCAAAATAAAAATAAAAAATAAAAAACCCTAAATGAAAGATCTCTGCAAGTGAGATCCCAGTAGAAAGAATGGGCCATCAAAGAAGGAGGTACTTTTCTCTGAAGGGAGGAGAGAACTTCCACTTTGACTATGACCTTGTCTAAATAAGATTAAAGTTGGGCACTCAAAAGGCTTCCATAGCCTTGGCAACTCATGACTAGAACCTAGGGAGATTACTGACACCATAAACAAGAGTGTCAATTTGTTAAGTCAAGAACAGGAGTCATTGTGCACTTATTCCTCATGTAGGATCTCTGCCCTTAACGTGTTGTTCAATGTGAATTAATGCTATAACTAGTACTCAAACAGTATTTTATACTTTATGTTCTGTGTGGGTGCAAATTGATGAAATCTTTACTTAATATATACTAAATTGATCTGCTGCATATAAAGATAATTGAAAATGAATCCTGATTTGAATGGAATGGGAGAGGGAGCAGGAGATGGGAGGGGTGTGGGTGGGAGGGAAGTTATGGGAGGGAAAAAGCAATTGTAATCCATAAACTGTACTTTGGAAATCTATATTTACTAAATAAAAGTTAAAAAATATGATTAATACAAGTTATACATGTCATATTCCAAAATACAATGTATCCTGTCTGGGCTGTTGTCATATCAATACAGATTTTGGTTGCTATTTGATGCTTGGAATGTGTCATGATATATTTCAAATTTCAGGTTCTCTTCCTGTAAGAACTATTCCTTTTATAAAACAGAAAAATATAATTATATCCATTATTAGGAAGAAAATGGATGGATATTAATATGCAATTCCATGTTTAAAAGAAAAAAGAAGGTATAAAATATAGCTTTTACATGTATTAAATTCACACAATAAAATTTTCAACCCAAATAGACAAAGATATTATTATATATCAGACTGCTTGCTAGTTGGAAATTGTGGAATGATGTAAAGAATCATGATTAAAATAAAAATATGCATAAGAAGAAACAAATACAATAAAATAAGTTAACTACTGCATGACCTCACTCATAAGTATACTATAAAAATGTTGAACTTATACATGATTAGAGTGGGATGATGGTTACCTGAGGTTTGGGACAGAAGACAGATGGAAGGGTGAGAAAACATTGATTAACTGATGATAGCTTACAGTTATGTAGAAGTAAGAAATTCTGCAGTTTTCTGCATAGTAGGGTGACTGCATAATGTTAATTTACTGTATGTAAAAAAATAAAGTGACTGATTGCTTAATGTATTTTGAGTCAATTAATTATTTGAGATGCAGAAACAGACAGAGCTCCTAGCCAAGAGACCATCTCCCAGATGCCTGTAATGTCTATGGTTGGGCATGACAAAGCCAGTAGCTAGAAATTCAATCCAGGTCTCTAATGAGCTACATAAGCAATCACTGCTGCATCTCAGGATCCACATTATCAGGAAATATGAAATGGAATCAGAAGTACAACTGGGACTTCAGCACAGGTACTTGGATGTAGGATAGGAACCTTCAAAGGATCTCTGGGCCTGTGCTGTGGCATGGTGCGTAAAGCTGCTGCCTGCTGTGCTGGCATCCCGTATGGGTGCTGATTTGAGGCCCTGCTGCTCCACTTCCCATCCAGCTCTCTGCTATGGCCTGGGAAAGCAGTGGAATATGGCCCTGTGGGGCATGAGCGCGGCCATGGCGCGGCCAGGCCAGGCCCGGCCCGGGGGCCTCCACATGTGCAGCTGCCCCCGGGTGCCCCGGCCCGAGCTGCACGGAACGGAGCCGTGCGGAGCCAAGTAAGATGGCGCCCAGAGGAAGTAAGAAGGGTGAAATCCAAAGTTGTTTACCACTAAAACTAATTGGCTGTGCAACATCAGGGGAGGTAACAAAACTAGTAACAAGTGTATAGACATAGGGCTAGTCCTATAGAAATTCCCCCCGTAAGGTGATTTTTTAAGTGATTGGTTGGTCCTTAGCCCTGCTCCAATGACTCTGCAGTTTTGTGCTATAAAAGGTACTATTATGCAAAAAGTAAGTGAGTCCTTACTACTAGACTTGGCTCCCCACTGCGTCTGATTGTCTCCAGGATCGGGAGGCTGGGGAAGGGGCGAGCGGTGCACTTACCTTTCCTTGGACCCAGTCCATCCTGTACGGGTGGACTAAGACCCTGCATGGCCCAAGGTCTTGGGCCCCTGCAACCACATTTGGGACCCAGAAGAAGCTCACGGCTCCTGTCTTTGGATCAGCACAGTTCCAGCTGTTGCGCTCATTTGGGGAGTGAACCAATGAATGGAAGACCTCTCTCTCTCTCTCTCTCTCTCTCTCTCTTTCTTTCTCTCTCTCTCCTCTTTCTCTGCCTCTCCTCTCTGTGTAACTCTAACTTTCAAATAAATCTTAAAAAATAGGAGTCTCCAAGTAGACTAACAGTTGATTTCTCATCAGAAACCCTACAGGCTAAGAGATAATGGAAAGGCAAAGTCCAAGCACTAAAAGAAGGAAACTGTAAACCCAGAATAGAGTACCCTGCATAGCTGTTATTTATGAAAGAAGGTAAAATAAAAACCTTCCATAATAAACAGAAATTGAAAGAATTTGTCACCACTCATCTAGCCTTACAAATGATGTATAATGATGTGCTACACACAGAAACATAGATATTCATCACTATGAAAGAATGGGAAAGCAGGAAATACCCTAGTAAAAGCACAAATGTAATCCAAAGCAAACAATAGAAATATTTAGGGAAAAGTTGCAGGGCCAAAAAAAGGTATTTATCAATAATAACTCTGAATGTAAATGGCCTGAATTTTCTGCTTAAAATGTAGACTGGTTGAATGGATTAAAAAGCAAGACCCATCTATTTGCTACCTACAAGAAACATATCTCAACAAAAAAAGATACATAAAGATTTAAAGTGAAAGGATAGAAAAAGAAATCCCATGAGAATGGAAAGCAAAAAAGAGCAAGATTAGCCATACTAATATCAGACATGATAGACTTTAACACAAAAACTTTTAAAAGAGATGAAGAAAGACAAATTTCAATGATTAAGGGATCAACTCTACAGGAAGATGTGAATATAACAAATATATTTGCACCCAAATCCAGGGTGCCTGGGCATTTAAAACAAATGTTAATGCATTGAAAGGGTGTCAAAGACTCCAATGCAGTAGTAATGAGGTACTTTAACACTCCTACCTTTATCAATGAACAGATCAACTAAAGAGAAAATCAATAAAGAAACAACAAAGATACTCTACATGATGGATCAAATGGACCTAACTGATTCTATGGAACACTCCATTCCACAGTTTAAGATTACATGTTCTTTTCATCAGTGCATGGAACTTCCTCTAGTATAGACCATATACCAGGCTATAAAGCAAGTTTCTGCAAATGATAAAAAGCTGAAATAATAAAATCTATCTTTTATGGCCTCAGTGGAATGAAGTTGGAAATTAACAACTTAAGAATTTCTAGAAAACTTGCAAACACTTGGAGACTGAACAACATGGTCCTAAATGAACAGTGAATCATAGACTATATCAAAAAGAAAATAAATAACATGGAAATTGTTAAAGATGACAGTATAACATATCAAAACTTATGGGACACAGGAAAAGCAGTGTTAAGAGGGAAGTTTACAACAATTAATGCCTACATTGATAATAAAGACATCAAATAAATGAACTATCAATACATCTCAAGGATGTAGAAAAACAGGAACAAACAAAAACCAAAATCAGTAGATGGAAAGAAATAATTATTAAAAATAAATAAAATTGAAACAAAAATATAGTACAAAAGATCAGTGAATTGAAAAGCTTTGTTTTGAAAAAAAAATAATAAATTTGATACTCCATTGATCCAAGAAATCAAAAAAAAAAAAACACCAGGAAGAAGACCCAAATTAATAAATCTCAGAGATTAAAAAAGGACATGTAACAATGAATAGCACAGGAATAAACAGAATCATAACAGATTACTACAACATCCATATGCCAACAAATTGGAAAATCTAAAAGAAATAGATAGCTTTCCAGATATGTGCAACCTATCAAAATTTAAAGAACAAAAACAAAGCTGGATGCATCACAATATCAGATTTCAAGACATACTTCAGAGTAGTTATAATCAAAACAGCCTGGTATTGGCACAAAAATGGACTTGTAAACCAGTGGAACAGAATAGAAACCCCAGAAATCAATTCATGCATCTAGAACCAAGTAATCTTAGAAAAAGAAGCTAAAATAAATCCCCTGAGAATAGAGTCTCTTCAAAAAAATGATGCTGTGAAAATTGGATCTCTGTGTACAGAATTATGAAAAAAAATCCCTAATTATGCCTTACACAAAAATCTACTCAAGGGGCCAGAGGTGTGGTGTAGCAGATAAACTCTGCCTGTGTCAATATCCCATATGAGCACCAGTTCAAGTCCTGGCTGCTTCACTTCTAAACCAGCTTTCTTCTATAGCTTGGGAAAGCAGTAGAAGATGGCCCAAGTCCTTGGACCCCTGCATTAGCACGGGAGACCCAGAAGAAGCTCCTGGCTCCTGGCTTCAGATCAGCACAGCTCTGGCTGTTGTGGCCATCTGGGGGGTGAACCAGTGGATGGAAATCTCTCTCTCAATCTCTCTCTCTCTCTCTCTCTCTCTCTCTCTCTTTCTCTCTCTGCCTCTCTATAATTCTGACTTTCAAATAAATGAATAAATCTTAAAAAAATCTTCTCAAAATTGACCAAGGATTTAAATCTACAAACTGATCTCATCAAATTACTAGAGAAGAACATTGGGGAAACTCTGCAAGATATTGCCATAGGCAACGACTTCTTGGAAAAGACCCCAAAAGCACAGGAAATCAAAGCAAAAATAGACAAATGGTAGTACATAAAACTAAAATGCTCTGCATTGCCAAGGAAACACTCAATAAAATTAAGATTCAACCAACAGAATAGAAGAAGATAATTGCAAACTATACAGTTGATAAAGGATTAATATCCAGAATCTATAAAGACCTCAAGAGACAACAACAACAACAACAACAACAAAACATTACCATTAAGAAATGGGTCAATGACTTGAACAGGCATTTTTCAAAAAAATGAAATTCAATTGGCCCAGATCCAACTCCATCACCCACGTTGGTCGCAGAGACTTAAGTATTAGGACTATTATCTGTTGACTTTCCAGGTGCTTTAACAGGATGCTGAATGGGAAGCAGACTAGTTGGCATTCAAAGCAGCAGTCTACTATGAATATAGGCATCACAAGTGGCAGGTAAACCAGCTAAGCCACAACACTTGCTGCTAGTTTTCTACGTTTTCATATGGATTTTGAGATAAGGTTAAAATTACTCATCTCTAAATTGCTACAACTATTAACAGTGTATACTTCATAGTATTGACATATAGATTGAATTTATTAATTCTCCCACAGAACTTTATGGCCAGGTATGTTTTATGAATACAATCTTTAAATGTAATCAGTATAAGAATAAAAGTCATGAGATAGTCTTAAGTAGAAGTAGATTTCAGGAAAATAAAGAAATAAACTACAATTCAAAATTTTGAAAATGAAGAAACTACTTGAAGATTGGAGCCATTTAATTATGATTATTATCTAGAGAAGGAAAAACTATGCCAGACATTTCAAAGAGAAGAATGATTTTAATTTTAGATTAAAAATATTATCTCTGGGCTGGCCCTGTGGTGTAGCTGGTAAAGCTGCCACCTTCAGTACCAGCATCCCATATGGGCGCTGGTTTGAGTCCCAGCTGTTCCACTTCCCATCCAGCTCTCTGCTATGGCCTGGAAAAAATAGTAGATGGCCAAAGTCCTTGGGTCCCTGTACCTGCATGGGAAGACCCAGAGGAAGCTCCTGGTTCCTGGTTTCGGATCATCACAGCTCTAGCTGTTGCGGCCATTTGGGAGTGAACCAGTAGATGGAAGACCTCTCCCTCTCTCCTCTACTTCTCACTCTGTGTAACTCTGATTTTAAATAAATGAATAAATCTTTAAAAACAAAGTCTTTCCTCCAGTCATTCTGTTAGGCTGAAATTGAAACAAACTATACATGTATCATATCTAAGAGCTTACCAACTATTAAATTATGCTTATGTTTGTTTTTTTCCATAGATTTCTCTTTTGAAATACTGTTTTATCTTTCTTGTCAAAACGTGATTAACTGTCCCTATGTAGGCTGTAAGGATTATTCTTTTTTTTAAGCTTTGTGTATTTTTATTTGAAAGTCAAAGTTACATAGAGAGAGAAGGAGACTCAGAGGGGGAGAGAGAGAGAGAGAGAGAGAGAGAGAGAGAGAGAGAGAGAGAGATGCTTTCTACCTGCTGGTTCACTCTCCAAATGGCTGCAACAGCAGGAGCAGCGCCTATCCGAAGGCAGGAGTCAGCAATTTCTTGCAGATCCTCCAAGCTTGTGCAGGGGCCCAAGAACTTGGGTCATGTTCCACTGCTTTCCCAGGCCATAGCAGGGAACTAAATCAGATATGTAGCAACTGGGACTCACACCGGCATCAATATGGAATGCCAACACTGTTGGTGCTATTCCACAGTGCCGGCCCCATAATATTCCCTTAATCATTACTCCCTTAGATCTTAAATATCTTTCTTCTTACATTGGGTTAAATTTGGTTAATATGAAACATGTCTATGCACTGTTTATATCAATGCTCTTTTTTAAACTATAATATTTTTTCAAATTCAAGTAATACTCATCATAATCTATATTTATAAATTCAGCTAATATTTCACATTAGGCAAATAGGTTTTATTATCTCAATTAATGTTTGTTTTCAAATACAATGATCTTAGTTACTAACATTCTATCAGTAAACTTTTCTCAATATCCTGACACCTGTCATTATATTTAACATCTCTTTTGTGAAACTCTTCATTTATTCATTCATAAATATACACATGCATTTCTATATTCACATTAATTGAAGATCTTATCCAAAGCAGTTATTTATGTTAGGCATTCAGAACTAGATTCTTAGGGCCACACTGTGGCCCAGTAGGCTAAGAGTCCTACTGCAGTGCAGGCATCCCATAAGGGCGCTGGTTAATGACCTGGTAAAGCAGAAAATGGCACAAGTGCCTGGGCTCCTGCCACACATGGGAGACCCGGAATAAGCTCCTGGCTCCTGGCTTTGGACCTTCTCAGCTCTGGCTGTTGTTACCATTTGTGATTTGAACCTGTGGTTGGAAGAACTTTCTCTTTGTCTTTCCCTTTCTCTGTCAGTAACTACCTCTAAAATAAATAGATAAATAAAATCTTAAATAAATCTCTAGATTCTTAACTTCCATATATAAATATATATTACGTGCCTATTTTTGATTAGACACTGTTTATGTTCTTGGAGCAGTTCATTAAACAAAAGCCTATTATAGTTGATTTTACATTTTCTAGTAGAGCGATTGAACCAAAGTACACAATAATAAATAGACTAATGAATATTTACAGTTTAAAGGCTTAAGAAATAAGAGTAGTGAAAAAAGCAGAAGTTTATGGATACATAGTTAAGTTAGTTTCAGTTTTATAAAGATTCTAGAATAGATTCAATTTGAATGTTAATATTTGAGCAGACTTCAAAGAGATAAGGAAATTTACAGATTTCTAGAGAAGATTATAGTAGACAGAGTAGATATTAAATGCAAAGGCTTTAAAGATGAAAAACTAGGGAAAAATTGTGGTTAGAATAAGAAATGAAATGAGAGTCAAGTCTGAAGGAAATGTTACATTCTCTTAATGACTATGAACATAAAGGATGACAGTGAATGTTGAGTATTTTTTTTTACCTTTTGATTTCTTAATTGACAAATATTTGCATTTATCAATGGAGATATTATAACTTAATAAATGTATAAATTCTGTAAAGATTACATCAGAGTAACTGGCATTTCTGTGTCCTCAAATATCATTTCTATGTGTTTGGGACCTTCAAATTCTTATCTCTATTTATTTGGTGTATAATTAGTTGTAGACTAATTACATATCTGTGATACAGAACATTATAACTCCTTTTCTATGCCAGATTTTGGTATCTATATTTCACACTCTTTCTCCCCATCTCCACTGCCCTTCCTAACCTTCAGTGATCTCTGTTCTACTAAATACAGCATGTTGTACATGTTTAGCTTCTTCACATGAGTAAGAACATATGATAATTACCTTTCTAAGTCTGCCTCATTTCACTTATCATAATATTTTCCATTTTTATCTATGTAGATCAAATGACAGAATTTATTTCATTTAAGGCTGAATAATATTTCATTTTTCTGTATATACATATATATATCACATTTTCAACATCTATTCATCTGTGAGTGGACATGGATGATTCCACATCTTGGCAACTGTGAATAGTGTTTCAATAAATATGACCGTACATGTTAAGAATTAATGTTTCCTGGGACAGTTTTGTGGTACAGTGGATGAAGCCAGTGCCTGGAATGCCAGAATCCCAAATCCGAGTGCTGGTTC
This sequence comes from Lepus europaeus, assembly GCF_033115175.1. Taxonomy (NCBI): domain Eukaryota; kingdom Metazoa; phylum Chordata; class Mammalia; order Lagomorpha; family Leporidae; genus Lepus; species Lepus europaeus. Next base: position 49,558,879 of record NC_084832.1, on the reverse strand, counting down.
TTCAAGTCTCATCTACTCCACCTTTAATTTTGTTTCCTACTAAAGAACCTGGGAAAGCAACAGATAATGGCACAGTTACTTGTATCTCTTCCACACATGAGCGATATCAATGTTCTGGCCTCCTGGCTTTGCCTTGGCCCAACCCTGGCTGTTATGAGCACTTGGGGAGTGAAATATTAGATGGGATATATTTCTATGGTGTGTGTGTGTGTGTGTATTTCCTCCTTCTTTCTTGTTAATCATTTCTTTAAAATAAATATTTTTAAATTACTTAAACTGCTAAAGTGTCTATACTTTCCAAAATGATCAACAGATTTGGTACAATTCTTGATGTTTTGGTAAATTTATTTAAACAGCACTGCATGAAATACAAGCTTCCCATGTTATAATTTCAATTTAATCCCAAAACCTTCCCTTCCAATCCAGCTTCTTACTTCCGCATTCTGGGAAGAAATGGTTGATGGATCTGGATGAAGGGCTTGTGTCCCTGTCACTCAGAAGAAATGCTTGGCTTCCAGCTGACCCAGATCTGGCTATTATAGTTATTTGGGAGAATAAACTAGCAGAAGGAAGCTCTCTCTTCTCTGTCTCTCCCCTTTTCCACCTCCCCCCACCATCTAGACATTCACGAAAGTAAAAAAAAAAAAAAAAAGCCTTAAATTAGATTGTTCCAAGTAAAAGCAAAATTTGATGTTAGTGAAAATATTTTTAAAAAGGAATAAAATGATGTTCTGAGAAATGGAAGGACATTTAAGGAACATTATGTTTTAGAATACATGGGGAAGGACAAGATGTAGTGCACTGGGAGAGGGTTTTTATCAGATAAGAAGAATGACTGTTCATTCATAGAAACAGGCAGAAAGCAAGAATAAACAAATAAGAGAAAGAAAAGTTCCATGAGAAATGAGACTTAAATTAGGAAGAACAACTAAGATTTTCATAACTTACTGTTTCTGAAAAGCATAATACACTCCAGTTGGTATTTTGCTTTTCCACCGACAAAACAGTGTGTCACAAATGAGTCTATAAAGAATGCAGAACAGATGTCAAGAGATCTTCCATCACACAAAGACTCATAAACATATGGAATGACCCACCAAGCAAACTGTAGCTTTGGAATCATTGAAACCCTCTAGGAAGCAATTAAAACATATATTTAGTTATCAAAAATGTTATGAAGAAGGTAGTTTAATGAATTGTATGAAATTAGGCTTTTAACAATCATATTCTTCATTTTATGTTCTTTCCTCTATGATTTTGTAGGAAGCTATGTTTCTTCCATCTGTTATTTACCACAATCACTACCTTATAGTAAAATGAAGAAGCTGACCAGAAAATTCAACAAACTGCTTCCATGCTAGTGTTAGAAAAATTTTAAATTGTTTATGAATCTATAATTTTTATATTGTAGTTGATATGAATCTATAGTCTACATATGCTAGCTATAAAATAATAAATTAAATAAAGGGCAATTAATTCCCCATGTATTTATTTATTTAATTAAAAAAAAGATTTTTTTTACTTCAACCAAACTTTGACAATTCCAGCATATATTTCATGGACATGTTATAATTAAGTCATTCAGAAATTTCATTATTCTGAACATTGAACTGCTTTTTTCTTTCTATGTATATCATCAGATATAAGGAAAACATAATACATATAATACAGAGACTAAGACTGTTCTTATTATTAATTGTTTTTATATTAAATATTTATCTCGGTCATATACAAATAACTGGAAAAGGGATTATAAAATATTGAAAATTACCAGATGATTTAAGATATATCAATAAAATTATGATTTATAATATGATAAATAATAAAGTTACCTGTATGCATTTCTTTTTTATGCATTATTTAATTGCTTATTTTTTTCCTTCTAGCAAAACTAAAGAAAGATGATTATTGTTTAAACATAGAAGGAGCATTTTGGAGGGTGTATTGATTATTATGTATAACTGTGTCACTTTTTATTGAAAGCAAAAGTTTACATTGACTTGATAATTTTCAAATGTGTTTAATTACTCAGCTCAAGTTCAATTTTACTCTTCAGGTTATGAGGTCATAATTTGATGTATTTATTAAAGCTGCACCTACATTATAACCTGATTAAAGCACTGAATTGATCAAAAAAGTATTATCTACCCATGATCCCATAAATATGCACAACTAAAACATTATTTAAAAATTAAACTGTTAAAAGGAATAGAAAGGCATTCGGATCTGGCTAAAAAGCCCAGGAGAGTTTTGCAGGCGTGGAAAGCCAAGACACTCCGGCAAAAAAATGACCTAAATGAAAGATCTCTTTGAGTGAGATCCCAGCAGAAAGAATGGGCCATCAAAGAAGGAGGTACTTTTCTCTAAGGGGATGCGAGAACTTACTCTTTGACCACGGCCTTGTCTAAATAAGATCAGAGTTAGTGAACTCAAGAGGCTTCCATAACCTTCCAGCTCATGACAAGAGCCTTGGGTGATTACTGACGTCATAAATAAGAGTATCAATTGTTAAATCAACAACGGGAGTCACTGTGCACTTGCTCCCCATGTAGGATCTCTCTGTCCTTAATGTGTTGTACTATGTGAGTTAACAGTAAAACTACTACTTAAATAGTACTCTATACTTTGTGTGTCTGTGTGGGTGCAGTCTGTTGAAATCTTTACTTATTATATACTAAGTTGATCTTCTGCATATAAAGATAATTGAAAATGAATCTTGATCAAGAATGGTATGGGAAAGGGAGTGGAGATGGGATGCTTTTGGGTGGAAAGGAGGTTATGGGGAGAAAAGCTGCTATAATTCAAAAGTTGTACTTTGGAAATTCATATTTATTAAATAAAAGTTGGAAAAAAATTTCTGTCCTATGAAATAATAACAGAAAAATTGCCTAATTTGGAAAAAGAAAGGGACATAGAACTCCCATTAGACAAGACCAGAAAAGACCTTAACTACATATTGTAGTCAAACTTTCAACAGTAACACACAAATAAAAGATTCTAAAATGTACCTGAGAGAAATACCATATTACCTTCAGATGAGCTCCAATTAGGCTGGCAGCTGATTTCTCATCAGAAACCTTCACTCTAGGAGGGAATGGAGAGACAAAGTATGCGTCATAAAAGGAAAAATAAAAACTGTCAACCCAGAATACTATACTTTGCATAGTTCTCATTTGTAAGTGAAGATGAAATAAAGAACTTCCGTAACAGAGCTTGAAAGAATTTGTCACCACTTATCCAGCCTTTCAAAAGATGCTTAAGGATGTGCTTCACACAGAAACACAGAAAAATAGCCATCGTTATGATACACTGGGAAGGCAGAAAATCTCATAATAATTAGCTTTAAATTTAAAGCATAAGTAATAAAGCAATAAATATTTTAGGAGAAAACATAGGAAGAATTCAATGTTAACATGAGAAAGGTAAGATTTGTTATGTATGATATAAAATTCATGAATAGATACAGATCTAGAAAGTGAATTTAAAGATAAAAATTTCTAACCCATGAGATAAATTGTCAAAAAAGATGAAAAGTCAAGCCAAATTCTGGTAGTAAAGTTTCATAACTCATATGATAAACATAACATTTTTATTTAAAATGCACACAAAATTTTTAAAATTAGTGAGAATAAAAAAGTCAAACCTATGCAAAACTTTGAAAAAAATTCTCTCAAATGCATATTTTTTAAAAATGTACAAATATATAAGAAGTTATAAACATCATTATCAGTGATCCAACAAATGCAATTTATATACAAAAATTTATATTATTAGATTATATAATAAAAAATTACAATTTTTAATTGTAGCATTACCTGGGTTGTGAAATAAGTTAAATTCCACATACTTCAGCAGTCAGGACAAGGGCTGATCAAGTCACTGTTTCTCATAGTGTCCATTTCACTTCCTCAGGTTTCCTTTTTGGTGCTCAGTTAGTTGTCACCGATCAAGGAGAATATATGATATTTGTCCCTTTTGGACTGGCTTAATTCACTCAGCATGATGTGTTCCAGATTCCTCCATTTTGTAGCAAATGACCTGATTTCATTGTTTTTGACTGCTGTATAGTATTCTATAGAGTACATGTCCCATAATTTCTTTATCCAGTCTACTGTTGATGGGCATTTAGGTTGGTTCCAGGTCTTAGCTATTGTGAATTGAGCTGCAATAAACATTAAGGTGCAGACAGCTTTTCTGTTTGCCAATATAATTTCCTTTGGGTAAATTCCAAGGAGTGGGATGACTGGGTTGTATGGTAGGGTTATGTTCAGGTTTCTGAGGAATCTCCAGACTGACTTATATAGTAGCTTAAGCAGTTTGCATTCCCACAACAGGGGGTTAATGTCCCTTTTTCCCCACATCCTCTCTAGCATCTATTGTTGGTAGATTTCTGAATGTTAGCCATTCTAACCGGGGTGAGGTGAAACCTCATTGTGGTTTTGATTTGCATTTCCCTGATTGCTAGTGATCTTGAACATTTTCTCATGTGTCTGTTGGCCATTTGAATTTCCTCTTTTGAAAAATGTCTATTGTGGTCCTTGGCCCATCTCTTCAGTGGATTGTTTGTTTGTTGTTGTGGAGTTTCTTGATCTCTTTGTAGATTCTGGTTATCAACCCTTTATCTGTAGCATAGTTTGCAAATATTTTTTTCCCATTCTGTCAGTTGCCTCTTCACTTTCCTGACTGTTTCTTTTGAAGTACAGAAACTTCTCAATTTGATGTAATCCCAATAGTTAATTAGGGAGATTACTGACGCCATAAACAAGAGTGTCATATTGTTAAGGCAACAACAGGAGTCACTGTGTACTTACTCCTCATGTGGGATCTGTCCTTAATGTGTTGTCCAATGTTAAGTAATGCTATAACAAGTACTGAAACAGTATTTTACACTCTGTGTTTCTGTGTGGGTGCAAACTGATGAAATCTCTACTTAATATATACTAAATCGATCTTTTGTATATAAAGATAATTGAAAATGAATCTTGATGTGAATGGAATGGGAGAGGGAGCAGGAGATGGGAGGGGTGCGAGTTGGAGGGAAGTTATGGGAGGGGAAGCCATTGTAATCCATAAACTGTACTTTGGAAATTTATATTTACTAAATAAATGTTTAAAAAAATTCCACATATTAATAAGAGAATATAAGTTGGAGTTGGTATAAGTACTTCAGAAAATATTTGTAAAGTGCTTTTTATAGCATGAGTTATTCAATTTTGACTTTTTATGCTACCCAGTAATTTATTTCTTAAGCTCTTGTCTGAGAGAAACAAAAATATTTCTTCAGTCAAACTTAAACACAACTGTTAACAGCAACTCCTTTTATAATAGTCCCAAACTGGAAGCAATTCAAATTTATATCCACAGCAAATAAATTGTTGTATATTTGCAAAATAGGAGGATATTTAGCTAAAATCACACTGGACTATTTATAAACAAAATCATCTCAATTAGTTTGCAAATATGCTGGCTAAAAGATGTCAGGCAAAATGTGTTCATAACATATGATTCCACTTATATGAAATTCTGTGGAAACAGAAACTAAATTATACATCTAGAAAGCTACTTGCTCAGGGCTTCAGCAAGCTCAAGGGTTTGGGGTTGATTCTAAAGGGTTATAAGAGATTTTTTAAAAATGTATTGCATTTCATTTGAAAAGCAGAGAGTGAGATAGAGACAGAGAGATGGAGGGAGATATCCCCTATGCTGTTCACTCCCTTAAATGCCCACCACAGCAAAACTGGATCAAGGAGAAGCTAGCAGCCAGGAACTCAATCCTGGTGTCCCACATTGGTCTCAATGACCAAAGTACTTGAAGCATCAACTACTGCTCCCCAGGGTACACATTAGCGAGAAGCTGAACAGCAACCAAAAGAGACAGATCTTCAACCAGATTCTCTGATATATGATGTGGGTATTCCAAGAGGTGACTTAAGCACTGCACCATACATCAACACTGCTATGATGGATCTTCATGGTGTGGCATTTTTGCACTGTCCAATATGGTAAACAATATCCACTCACATAAAGAGAATACATTTTATTTTATTTTTTAAAATTTTTATTTGCTTACTTAATTTGAAATGAAGAAAGAGGGGGACACACACAAAGACAGATCAAGATTTTTCATCTGCTGGTGCACTCCCAAAATACCCACAATAGCCAGGGTTGAGTCAGACAGAAGCCAGAAGCTAGAAATGTAATCTGCGTGAATGAATGACAGAGAACAAATAACCTGAGTCATCAATGACTGACCACCAGAGTGTGTATTAGCAGGAAGCTGTAATGGAGAGTGGAGCCAGGACTTGAACTCTGGTATTCTTACATGTGACATGAGCATCATAGTTGATGGGTTAAACGCTATGCCAAATGCCCATTCAATGAATGAATATTTAATTTTTATTAACTTGGATTTACATTTTAAAACAAAAAATTTCAGGTGATGAAAAGCATTTTAAGTGTATTTGGGGAAACCTGGTAATGAGAATCTACTTTTCCAACTGTAAATTTTATATAATTGAAATTAAAATGAGATGGAATTTTAAATGCGTTTCTGCATGTTATTTGAGACATAGTGAGATGGATATTTGCTCTCTTGAATCTAATAGAATCAGTTCATGCTTTAATATTTTTATTATTCTTTTTATTTTTGGTTCTGAGATTAAGTGGTTAGGTCTTCACCATATACATTAGAGACTTGGACTGACTTTCCAGCAACCAATTGTCACCTAGCACAGCCCAGCTATTGGAGAATGAATAAATGAATGGGAATTCTGTCTATCGCTCTGCTTCTCTGTCTCTATGTCCTCATGCCTCTAAAGTTACATATTTTAAAGTAGATAATGGAAGGGATATGATGTAACTATCTAAGTTTAGGGAAGCAGTGATGGAAAGAAGTCTCGTTTTACCACAGACCACACTTAGAAGTACTACTCTCATCTTCTGTCTTTCACAAGCAAACCTCTGGTTGTTTCTCTGTGTGAGGCACAAGTTCATATTCACATGTGAAAGTATATTCAATCTCTCACTGATAAATAAGTTTCATTCCTACTTGTGTGCATTACTAGTCTCCACTTAGAATTCTTAACTATGTGTTAGACAAGAACTTGGGTTGCAAATTAATAAACACATAATTGGTGAGCAAGCCATGAGTTTGAAATAATTAGAACATGAACAACACTCAAAATGACAATAGGTGAATGGTTCCTTTCCCAAGGTATATGAACCCCTTGGCCAGTTCAAAGGTATCTTTCTCTGTTCTTAGAGTCTTCAGTGAAAATTGAAATGAAATTCTGGCTACTGTTGTGTTTTGTCTTGGTAACTGCTGGATAAAGGCAATAGGATAGAAACATTAAGGTTAAGGAAAATCCTAGAGAATAGTATATGAAAGCAGTTTATGGGAATATGTGAGCAGCCAATTCCTCATATCAAGCCTGTTGCACTTTATGGCAGACATGTTCTATTTATCTCTTCTCTTGATTATCTTAGGAAGATGCTATTTTCAGAAAAACTATCTGGTGAATTCTTCCACTATAATGGGATAAAATTCATGAAACTACTTTGAAAAATCTTCCTATTGCCTTGGGCTTCTTAGCTCAGACTGTAAGTCAGATTTTACAGAAAGTACTCAAGACTGTAGATACTCTAACTATAATATTGGGCAATCAACTGGACCTAGAATACGGACTGGTAGAATAAGTCGGAGTATGCTACATGGAATCTTTTAAATTTATTTTTATAAAATAAAATACCATTATTTTATAATGGTATACCCATAGAACGAGATATAGCAAAACTTTATACCCAAGGTTAACAGTTCAATCATTTGGACAAAAAAATCTATCAGTTCTCATTATTTTGGCAACAATAGAACATAATCTTCCTTTCCTTAGAGGGATCCAACCCATCGTCTGTCTTTTTCCAACTGTGTACATCTTGTTTGCCAAATGTGTTTATTTCAGAGTCCATAAACTTCCCAGGAAAATGATGCTCATGAAGAGATCATAACCACTGGCTGTGTGTGATGAAAATCATTGCTCTTGAGATGGATACATTAGATGAGATAGGCAGAGTTTCCTAACCCAGGACAGGCAAATCGTACAACGCTGTTCAGCAGAAAGAAGTTCTAGAAGACAGTATTTCCTCCTTTAACCTCCCTTACAATTAAGGAATGAAAATATCTAAAGGGGGATGATACAGTGAAACTTGGATGATAATAGTGTCTAAAGAAGCTGCAATCTTTTCAGCCCTGCAAAACAATGTTTATCTCTATAACTCTTGGCTTCATATGCCCACCTTTCCAGGATGCACCTGTCTCATCAAGGACCAGGACACATACTAAGACTCTGCCTCATTTATTTACACTAAGTGTACTTCCACTATCTCATAAAAAGTGATAGAGAAGGGAGAGGTCTGTTGTTATCACGGAGCATACTTAGAGATATCACTCTCATTTTTTCTCTCTGTCATGGACAAACATCTGGTCCATCATGATGGGTATTTCTCTGTGTGGAGCAGCTGCCCACACTCATGTGTGAATGTATGTTTATTTACTAACTATAAAACTAATCCTATTTATATTTGCACACAGTGCCAATACCTACTTAGAATTCTCAATTGTGCCTGAGATAAGAACTTGGATTTCAAATTAATACTCTTATACTCACATCATAATTGAATATTAAATACTTCCACATGGTATAAAATTATATTCCATGGTGAAATAACATACTGAAACTTTTCAGAGATAAAATTGTTCTTCAGTGACTAATTCTAGGTATCCCAATACTCAAAATCTGCAGTTGATCTAATCCTTTACCTAGAACAGTTTGTATTTGCATATAACCTATGTACACCCTCTTGTACACTGTAAATCATCTCTAGATTACTTATAATACCTAGTAAAAGGTAAACACTAAGCAAATTGTCATACTGTATTGTTTAGAAAGTAATGACAAGAAAAAATTTCTCTATCTTCTGTACAGTTTCAAGATTTTTTCAAATATTTTTGATCCTTATTTGGTTGAAAGATACCAAGGATTAACTTTACTCACAAAATATCCAGGTAACTGATACCAAAGCATAGAATATGCAACATTTCTCTCTTCTCCTTTTGTGGTAACAGGTTTATGTGCAGAATATATGAATGCAAAACATAGAAAATCATGTTGTTTTAAATATATGTTTGCATATTTCCTATTTGTGAAGCAGCGTATAAATTTTATCATAGATTCTTTCTGAATTCCTCAAGATTCCATTTTCTCAACAGTAATTTTGCAGTGGTTAAACTGTTTATTCCAACACTGTGCTCAGGTACCTGCACATCTGTTTTGTGAAAGCTTTAAAAATGTGCAATGATTACTATAACTAAAGATGTCCATAATTACTTACCATTTGGTCATTATAAACCACTGACATAACCAGTGCATATAAGCAGCACTGGTGTTTACAGTTTAGGAATTATTTTTGTTCATTTAAAATTATTATTATATTATTTCAAAATATCTCTCTTAAATCTCAGAAATCCAGTTCAATGTCTGCCCCAAGTCTTCTCAGCTTAAAATATTTATTTCATGTGCTCATTCTTGTTATTTTTCTATTTTTAATTTTTACAAGATTGTGAAGCTATTGAGAGTAACACTGCTGAAGAAGTGCCCTTACTATTCCAGTTAGTGTTTCTCTTATAGGTCTATATATTCACTGTATAATTTTGGTGTTCATTAAGTTAGCAATTATAAATTGAGAGTGACAAACTAAATTGTTTTTTCTTATAACCTGAACTCTAAAGCAGTTTTTTTTCCAATTGCTTTGGGTATTGTCCACTTGGATTTCTACATGGAGCAGCCATGTGAAATAAGCACTGGAGTATGAAAACCTGCAGATGATTATATTTACTTAATATTATCTACATTCATGTTCTTCATGAAAAGAGATAAGCAGAAAACAAAATTTTTTTGATAAAAATGTTAGTAATTGGTGATAGCTGAATTTGATTTCTAAAAATCTAAGGAAAAAATTAAGATTACAAACCAAAACTGTCTTGATATAATGTTCTTAGAGTGTTATCAAGGAATATATCACATTAGACATTTTTCAAAGAGAAAATCTGAATAGCCAGAAGACACATGAAAAAATTCTTAGTATCACTAACCATCAGGGAAATGCAACTAAAACACACAATGAGGTTTCACCTCACCCCAGTTAGAATGGCTTTCCTACAGAAATCAACAAACAGCAAATGCTGGCGAGGATGTGGGAAAAATTTTACCCTAATCCACTGTTGGTGGAAATGTGAACTGGTGAAACCCCTAGGTAAGACAATATGGAGGTATCTCAGAAATCTGCATATAGACCTAACATATGACCCAGCCATCCTACGCCTACACCTTACCCAAGGGGAAGGAAATCATCATATGAAATAATTATCTGGGCTCTCATGTTTATTGCAGCTCAATTCACAATAGCTAAGACATGGAATCAACGCAATTGCCCATCAGCTGAAGACTGGATAAATAAATTATGGGATATGTACACCATGGAATACTACTCTTGGTTAAAAAAATTAAATCCAGGCCAGCACCGTGGCTCACTTGGCTAATCCTCTGCCTGCGGTGCCTGCACCCTGGGTTCTAGTCCCCGTTGGGGCGCTGGATTCTGTCCCGGTTGCTCTTCTCCCAGTCCAGCTCTCTGCTATGGCCCGGGAAGGCAGTGGAGGATAGCCCAGGTGCTTGAGCCCTGCACCCACACGGAGGACCAGGAGGAAGCACCTGGCTCCTGGCTTCTGATCGGAGCAGCTCGCCTGCCACAGCGCACCGGCCATAGCGGACATTTCGGGGGTGAACCAACTGAAAAGGAAGACCTTTCTCTCTGTCCCTCTCTCTCTCACTGTCTAACTCTGCCTGGCAAAAAAAAAAAAAAAAAAAAAAAAAAGAAATCCAGTCATCTGCAACAAAAATGGATTAATCTGGAAAACATCAAATTTAGTAAAATAAGACAGTCCCAAAGGGACAAATACCGTATGTTCTTCCTGCTCTGTGATAACTAATAGAGTGCTGTTGAAGTGAAATTGAGAACAGCCCTTGTCTTGACTGTGTGGAACATTTTTTTTATTATTATTATTCTATTTGTTAAACTCTTTACTTAGCATATTGTTAAACATATGTGTAAAAAAAGTCAATTGAAAGTAGGTCTCAGCTGGCGCCACGGCTCACTAGGCTAATCCTCTGCCTTGCGGCGCCGGCACACCGGGTTCTAGTCCCGGTCGGGGCACCGATCCTGTCCCGGTTGCCCCTCTTCCAGGCCAGCTCTCTGCTGTGGCCAGGGAGTGCAGTGGAGGATGGCCCAAGTCCTTGGGCCCTGCACCCCATGGGAGACCAGGAGAAGCACCTGGCTCCTGCCATCGGAACAGCGCGGTGCGCTGGCTGCAGCGTGCCTACCGGGGCGGCCATTGGAGGGTGAACCAACGGCAAAAAGGAAGACCTTTCTCTCTATCTCCCTCTACTGTCCACTCTGCCTGTCAAAAATAAAAAATAAAATAAAATAAAATAAAAAATAAAAAAAATTTAAAAAAAAAAGAAAGTAGGTCTCAATATAAATTGAGTGGGACTAAGAGAGGGAGGAGGGAGAGGGATGGGAGTATGGCTAGGAGGGCAGTCCAGGTGAGAAGAATCACTGTGTTCCTAAAGTTATAATTATGAAGTGTATAAAGTTTGTAACTGTAAAGCTGCATAGTTCTTCATACATTCCTATGGGTTTACTTCTAAGGATACAGTTTAAAATCTTGCCATGGGATGCCCCCAAATCTTCTTAAGCTGGGTAACAAAAATGCCATCTTAAATGTTAAAGTGATCATATAGATAGGATTAAGTGTCTGATAATGATAATAGATAAAATTAAAAAGGAGTAAATGCTCCAACATGGGAAGCAGTCCACACAGCTGACTCATAGAATGACACTCTGATCTCAAAATCAGCCCTTACGGCATTCTGGTCTGGCTGAAAATTCAATGAGAGCACCTCAGGCATGGAAAGCCAAGACACATACTGTGGCAAAAAATGTCCTACATGAAGGACCTCGGAGGGTGAGACTCCAGTGGAAAGAAGTGGTCATGATAGAAGAAGCACTTTTCTCTGAAGGAAGGAGAGAAATTCCAGTTTGCGTATGGCCTTGTCTAAAAACTGACAGTTTATGCATTCACAAGGCTTCTATTGCCTATGTATCTCATGTCCAGGGCCTTGGGGGATCACTGACATCATACATAAGAGTGTTAATTGTTAATTTAAGAACAGGAGTCACTGTGCACTAACTTCCCATGCAGGACCTCTGTCCTCAAAGATTTGTATTATAATTAAGTCTAAGTGCTCCCAAAAGATGTATCATTCTTGGGTGCTTATTTAAAGTTAATTTAGGTTCCAAAAAAAAAAAAAAATGAAATTAACTTCAAGATGCAATGACTTTGAATAGCCCTTGTCTCGGCTGTTGAGGAACATTTCATTTTTCTTGCAAACTGTTGAACCCTTTACTTAGTATAAGTTGGTCTTCTGTGTATAAAGTTAATAGAAAATGGATCTTGGTTGAGAATGGGACTGGGACTGGAGAGGGAGGAGGAGGAAGGGTGGGAGTGTGGCTGTGAGGGCTGGTATGCTGGGAAGAATCACGATATTCCCAAAGTTATGCTCATAAAATGCATGAAGTTAGTATTCCTTAACTAAAAGGTTTCTTGGGGAAAAGAGGAAATTTATTTTTTGATAATGAAGGCTTAGCATCACTAATATATGAATAGGCAAACTGTAGTGAACCCTCAAGATGAGAAAGTGGAATATTATTGTTCAATTATAAAGTTGGAGATTTCAAATAACAATAATAATAGCAATAGCATAGTAAAATGAAGAAACTAAACACATGTGGTTATTGAGCACTTGAAATATGGCTACAAATTGATGTTTGATGTGAATATAATTCACTGATTTTTTTTTAAGAGAGTAGCAGTTTGGAAAAGACTGTACAATATCTGTTTTTGGATGAAATTATTCTTGAACAAATGGTGAAGACAATGTAATATCTACCACTATTTCTATTTTTTGTAAATGAATATTGAAAATAATAATGAAACAATTTAAAAAATGGCTAGCAATTCTCTCAAGTTTTAAATATTTTCCTATCTCCCTATCTCCCAATTAAAATTTCACTGTAGATCAAAAGAATGAGAGCTACTATGATTTTCTGAGCACTTTCTTTACATTTTGAAATCAGAGCAGAATGAATGTGTCTGTATCTTCTGTCAGAATAAGCTCATTCTCAAAAGGCACTTAATTTAATCAGTCATGGGCTATGCCATTTTTATCTTATCTTCTCTTCCACTTCTTAAGGTAGAATTCCCTTTCCTTGCTTTTTTCTGTATTTTTCATTTTCCTCTATATTTATATAGAGGTGAGTTTTGAAATAAACACTACAAATCTAATTTCTCTTGTCTTTAAATATATTGAAATACATATTTTAAATTTCTTAGTATGAGATAATGCATATTACAAAGTACTATTAATATATTAATAGTAATGAAAACACAGGTTTAATTATTTATTATTTGTCTGGACCCAGTATCATTTAATCAGTACTCAGATATCATAATTGGATTTTTTTTTAAAGATTTATTTATTTATTTGAAAGTCAGAGTTACACAGAGAGAGAAGGAGAGGCAGAGAGAGAAAGGTCTTCCATCCGCTGGTTCACTCCCCAGATAGCCACAATGGTCGGAGCTATGCCGATCTGAAGCCAGGAGCCAGGAGCTTCTTCTAGGTCTCCCATATGGGTGAATGGGCACAAGGACTTTGTCATCTTCTACTACTTTCCTAGGCCATAGCAGAGAGCTGGATGGGAAGTAGAGCAGCTGGGATGTGAACTGGTGCCCGTATGGAATGCGGGCACTGCAGGTGGTGTCTTTACTCTCTATGCCACAGCTCAGGCCCCCCTCAGTGCTTTTTTTTTTTTTTTAGAAAGATTTTATTTAATACTTATAACTTTCATAAGTACAACTTTTGGATTATAGTGATTCTTCCCTCCATATGTGCCCCCACTCCAAACCACCCCACTTCCTACTCCATCTCCCATCCCATTCTTTATTAAGATTCATTCTTAATTATCTTTATATACAGAAGATCAACTTTATACTAAGTAAAGATTTCAACAGTTTGCACCCACACGGACACACCAAGCATAAAGTACTGTTTGAAGACTAGTTTTACCATTAATTCTCATAGTACAACACATTAAGGACAGAGGTCCAACATGGAGAGCAAGTGCACAGTGACTCCTGTTGTTGATTTAACAATTGGCACTCTTATTTATGACGTCAATTTGTGGACTCAAGAGGCTTCCTTTGACTTGGCAGCTCATGACAAGAGCTTTGGGTTCTCATTGGATTTAAAATAAATGTTTCATTTCTCTACTTCCTGCAAGAACAGCATAGAGAAATAAATCTAATTTTATTGCTAAACAAATTCTTCTTTTAAAATGACTCAATCAATCTAACACTCAGTATTTAAAAAAAGACTTAGAAACAGAAATTTAAGGCTCACTATATATTTAACAGCCACATTTTGCTGTCTACAAATGAAAACAAGGGAGGTGAGGGATATGTCTATTTTCTTAATTGTATTGAATGTTTCACAGGAGTATGTTTAAGTGAAAATTTATCCAATTGAAAGTATTAACATTGTGCAGTTTACTGCATATAATTGATACCTCAATAAACTTGTTAAAGAAAAACACTTTACTGTTCCCTAAAAGTGAAACATAATTGCAACTTTCATCTAATGATATTAGTTAAAGATACTTAAGTCTCATATTACTGGTTTTGATCGGGAATATCATAACAACAAACAAATGATAATGCTATGCAAAAGAATTTCATCAGTTGAATAAATTCACTATTTAAAGGCATAAGTATAGTTGTGTTGCTCAAATTAAAATCTAAAATTTTTCATCCCTTCCTCTGGACATTGAATATTCATTTATTTGTCTTCCTCTACTAGCTCTTGCTAATAAGTATATATGTGACTTATTTCATTTTCCATTTTATTATCAGAATCTGTGATTTCATCATTTTTATTTTGTTACCATGTGTAAGTGAATATGTTTAATTTTAGGATTAAATTTATTCTGAGACACATTCCATTATATAATAGTTTTATACTCAATATGATTATGCCAAAGATCAATGTATAATCTTCAATTCTTTCTTTATTTCCCTGGAACTTAAAATTGCAATGGAGAATTCTGTTTTATATTATGAAAGGAGACACATGAATTCCTTGTCACTAAGGTCTGTCACCAGGACATCTTAAAAGGGCCTTTTTATTGAATGTGTCATCTAAATCAGCTTTCCCATCAATTCTGAAGCTATTTGTAGTCAGAAGTAATGAGTGTTTCAGCTGCTTCTTCTTAGGGTTCAAAGTAATATATTAGAAAATCAAAGTAAAACTGCAATGAATAAAAACTCCATTGAACTTCAGATAGCAATATTACCAAGGTTATTACATCAAATAGCAATTACCTTTTTGATGTTATTAGCATTGTCAATTTATGTTAAAGATTGTCCCTCATTGTTCAATAATGGATATTAATATACTGGTCAAAGATAAATGTTTATCATAGAATGCATACTTATTTGCTGGAGGATATAATACAGAAATTTTAAAAATTATTGATGAATGCAATATTCATGCCACCAAGTCTATTAAAGAAAGTAGGGCACGAATATTCTTGTCAAATATTTTAGCCTTATTTGGGAGAAAAGGAGGAATTCTGGTTTAGCAATAAGGTAACTGTTTGTCAGCCTTCAATATACATAACAGGTCCCTCAGTTAAAGACACGCTTCTTAGTAAAAATAAAAAGACAGACTCAAGTTTAGTTCAGAGTTGCAAAAATCAGTCCCATTAAGATGTGATATGTTGAATGACTTTTAAGAAAGATTATCTGTGAACATACTCATATTTATAAAAATATTTATCACTTATTCTTTCTCCAAATTTTAATTTGGACATATGTTTATTTAAATATTATAATAAGGATAAGCTTTGTGGCATGGAGAAGTAAGGTACATCTGGAGAAATCCACATCCATATTGGAGGGCTGTGGATTAGGTTTTACCTTTGCTTCAGATCCAATTGCCTGCTAATAAGCACTCTGAGAGGCAGCAGAAGATAGCTCAATTAATTGGGTCCCTGCCACCCAGATGGGAGAACA
Organism: Lepus europaeus; assembly: GCF_033115175.1. Classification (NCBI taxonomy): domain Eukaryota; kingdom Metazoa; phylum Chordata; class Mammalia; order Lagomorpha; family Leporidae; genus Lepus; species Lepus europaeus. The sequence goes on along the minus strand of NC_084832.1, from coordinate 49,542,639 downwards.
GGATGGAAGTCCTTGGCTTCTGGCTCAGCCACAGCTACTTTGTGAATTTGGAGAGTGAACCAGCAGATGAAAGGCAGTCTGCTGCAGTGCCTTTCAAATAAATAAAAATAAGTACAAAAATATTGGTCAAAGACACCAAAGGATATGAAAAAAACTGATATTAACATTAACCTGATATTAACATATATCTGAATGTATATCTGGTTTAACCTCAATGAAAATAATTCATTTCAAGATATTGTTCTGCGGCAGTGTTGTGATGCATCAGGTTAGACTGACACTTGTAACATGGCTCAAGTTTAAACTACTCTAATACAAATGCATCTTCCTGCTAATGTTCCTGGGAAGGCAGCTTAAGACAATGTAAGTACTTGGTCTCCCAGTACCCATGTGGAAGACCAGGATGAAGTTCTTGGCTCCTGGTTTTGACCATACAAAGCAGTTGTGGCCCTTTGAAAACTGACCTAGAGGGATCTTCGTTCTCTCTCTCTCTCTCTCTCTCTCTCCCTCCATCCTTCTCAAGATTATTTAAAGTATGTTTTCAATTTATTTACATTTATCTATAAATGAGAAAAATTATTACATAGGTAAATTATAAAACATGCTAAAAGTCCTATTTTTCACATATTTTTACAATCTACTTATTTATGTAAAAGCAGAGTGATAGTGGGGAGGGAAAGATAGAATAACAGAGAGAGAGAGAGAGAGGGAGAGAAAGAGAGAGATCAGCTATCTGTTGATTCACTGCCTAAACAACTGCAATGACTGGGATTGGGCCAAGTTAAAGCTAGGAACCTAGAATTCCATCTAGGTCTCTCATGTGGGTGGCAAGGGCCCAATTATTTGGGCCATCGTCTTCTACTTTCCCAGGCACATGAGCATGTAATTAGATCAAAAGTGGAGCAGCTAGGACACAAACCAACATTCCGATATGGGATGCCATGGTTGTAATCAATGACTCAACTCACTGCACTGCAATGCTGGCTCCCTTATTTTGATTTTGAATTACAGTATTAACATCAACAATGTAAATATAAATAAAATGTTAAGTCCAATTGAATCAATTTGTGGGATAAATCATGATACAGAAAATTATTATATTGCAATGTAAAAATAAAATATAATTTTATGGAACGATGAATAAAATAATGTAACCTGAATTCTTAGTGTTCATAAACTTAAGATTTAAGGTATAAACAGGAATAGTGCTCAAGAATCAATGGTTCAAGAATGTATTGTTTTGAGGCCGGCGCTATGGCTTAGAGGGTAAAGCTCCCGTCTTAAGTGCCGGCACCCCATATGGGCGCCAATTCGTGTTCTGGCTACTCCACTTCTGATCCAGCTCTCTGCTAAGGCCTGGGAAAGCAGCAGAAGATGGCCCAAGTCCTTGGGCCCCTGCACCCACATGAGAGACCCAGAATAAGCTCTTGGCTTCTGGCTTCAGATCAGCATAGCTCCGGCCATTGTGACCATCTGGGGATTGAACCAGTGGATAGAAGACACACTCTCTCCCTCTTTCGCTGCCTCTCCTTCTTTCTCTGTATAACTCTTTCAAGTAAATAAATAAATATTTTTAAAAGAATATATTGTTTTAATAAAGGTAATAAACATTTATGAACTGTGCACCAATTTCAATCTGGTCACTGCAGTTCATTTATTTAAGGTATGAAAGTGAATAATATGGGTAATAAGTGCTTGGACCTTATAACATGTATGATACAATGTAATGCAATAAAAGGATAATACATGAAAGTGTCAATACTATCTTGGCTTCATCAGCCTAAAGATACAAATTTGGTTAAATATAGATCAATAAATTAAATTGTAGTTTGCTTCTCCATTTGTTATAGTAGCACAAAATCTGTTAGGTATTGACAGATGATGTTCCAGAGAATTCTCAGGCTACCAATACATTTGCAAGACAATTTCCAGCTTATAATTATTATTTGACTATTTAAGGAAGACTTCTTATAGGTGAGAGACACACAACCAATTGCCTCAGTACCATTTCCTGTTTCTACAGCTATACAAACATTGTCTGTCATCAGTTCTGCCTTCACAATCTGAAAAATACGATCAAATTGAAAATCAATTCTGTTTCTTAGATTCATCAGAGAATTGAGATTACAGATGAAAAAACACAAATTGCACCAGAAAAAGTTATTCAGGCAAGAATGGCTTCATTCAAAACTAGTGTAATAGAGGAAATAAATTAAATTCATATCTGGCTATTGTGTCAATTTGGGGAGTAAAATAGTGGATGGAAGATCTGTCTATGACTCTCCCAGTCTCTATCACTCAATGTTTCTCTGCCTTTCAAATAAATAATCTCAAAATATACAAAAGAAAAATAAAGTAATTATAATAATAATAGTGAAAGTACATTCCATAGTGAGAAGCATTAAGATTATCTAGAAGTGTGTTGATGAACTTAGATCATGTAAAATGCAGGATTATTATTTTTTAAATACTTGGTTGTATGTCTGTAGTTTTGCGCATTTTTTTCATGTGTATTTTTATAGTCAAGTTTATCAAAGAAGAGGCAATTAACTATAAGTGGAAATAATATTATAATTCATTTTTCTTTTAGTCATAAGGGGAGGTGAACTAAGATAAAATTTTAAATAATGAATTTCTGGATTTCATCTGAATTTCCTTATCATTTATTTTGACTTAATAACTTTTGACTTAATTTTCCTGTTTTTTTTTTTTTTAGGATTTTTTGTGTCTTTTTCTGCCTTTTAAATGAGTGTTAAACCATTTCTATGTATGTATGTGTGCATATGTATTTATCATTTGAAAGTGTCCAATAGAGCAGAGGAGAATCTGCAAGAAAATATTCTGGAGAAATGCCTGCACAATGTTTACATTGGCACTTGCAATCTGCAGTATAATCAAATTGAGTTAATGGAATGTTGTACAAAATAGCAGGTGGTTTAATTTTGTAGGAATTAAATAGTCAATAAAACAGGGAATTTGAATTAGGTCCATCAGTGCAGGAGTTGCTCTAGTTTGGTGGTACTACAAAGTTGCAAAGAGGAAGGAAGTTTTTTTTTTTGTTTTTGTTTTTGTTTTTTTTTTTCATTTAACAAATGGAAGATAATAGATGCGCTGAATTAAATCTATAAAAGTTGTCCTATTATTGGAAAATACCATGTTAGTGGTTTAAAAACTTGCCAAACTATTGAAATTGTTTTCTTCCAAATGATGAAATAAATTTAAATGCCAGATTTAATGTTTTAAATTGTTTTCACATTTTTTAGGAATTTTTGTATTACAGAATATATGTAGTTATGTGTATCTCAAGAGGTCGGCATTGCCATAAAATGTTTAAAAATATTTAAACTGATATAAGAGCCTTATAATGCACTATGCTGAATGCACTTGTGGCAAATCACCTTATTAGTTTTTGCTGCTTTTATAGAACACAGATTGTTAATTTATAATTAGGAAAGTCCACTTTATGTAGTCCAAGTAATTTGGCTAAAACCAAACAATAATAAATAATTGAGCCAGAATTTCAAACCTGGGTTTCTATTTTAAAGTTTCTATGTTTGAATACTTCATGATTCTACTCAGCATGATAATCAAAGTGCTTGATGGGGTTGTTGATTTGGAACTGCAGTGATTTGTTCTGTCTTGACCTAAAAGAATTTGTAGAAATATCATTTGCACTTTGAAAAAGTTCAGACCTATTGTGAAAGTAGTTTGGAATAAGAATATTAAGGTCTTCCATTGATTTTCTGAATGAAATTTATTATAGTGGACCCAACAATTATGGTAAATTAAAATCATAATTCATAACAGTGTTCTTTCAATTTGAAATATGTATAAGAAGAGTGAGTACACAAGGGTTGCTCAGAAAGTTAGTGAAAATGAAAATAAAATAAATTTATTTTGTTGGAAAAAATTTGAAATCCATACATACAAGAAGTCTTCAAAAATGCATGGACCATGCATCTTACTAAAAACTTTACATGGATTTCATGGTATTGATCAAAGCAAACTTATGTTTAAATTCCATTTTCCATAAGTTTTTGGTATACCCCAAATACTCATGAAATATTGAAACCAAATGGAAAGAGCAACAAAATTTGAATTATTATTATAGATCTGTTTTTTTTGAAATACCTTTCCATAATGCAAAGCATGAACATCCATGTTTCTATCTCCATACTTCATATATTTGATTATTTGGTTAACCCTAACATTTTCACTTAAATTCGATTAGAGCAGTTGTACTAACTTGCATGATGAATTATCAAGGGTAGTGTTAAAAGGAGACTTCCACTGGTTATTTGGCACAGCAATTAAGATGCCACTTGGGACACCTATACTCCATATTGGAGCACCTGGTGTGAGTCTCAGCAACTCTGCTTTTGTTTCACCTTCCTGCTAGCATGCACCTTGGGAGGCAGCAGGTGATACTAAAGTATGCTTGGGTCGCTGTCACCAATGCAGGAGACCCAGCTGGAGTTCTAGGCACCTAACTTTGAGAAGGCTCAACCCTGCCTGATGTGGGCATTTGAAGAGCGAATCAGTGAATGAAATATCTCTGTCTCTCTGTACCTGCATTTCAAATAAAAATGGAAATAAACATTCTTTTAAACAAAAGAGGATAATTTGTATCATTCAGTGCATATATGCTTATAACTCCTGCACACTTTTGACTATATAAGAGACTCTGCTACCCTATGATTTTGACAACACTATGATCCAAACATTCCCTTTCAAATTGTGTATATTATCCTTTGTAAATTATATTATTTCACATAAGAAACTAAAAGTTGAAAAATCAAGGGTTTCTGAGTAAGATAAAACTTTTTTATGATTCTTGCCTAACCCCACACTTTGAGAAGTGTGGTTGGCTCATCTAAACATCTACTCATTGTGTTTCAAATGGAAGGAATTTCTTTTTAATATGTGATGTTGTTATGTAAATGTTGTTAAGACAAAGGACACACAGTGGTATGACAAAGAATGATCAATTTCTGTATGTTTACCATACAGGTTCTTGGTCATTACTTTGATGAATTATACTCAACAGATTTTGAGTGTTAGCTGGAATATATTAAATCATATTTAACAGTTGAACCTGGGCTCAATATAAGAAGAGGCATTCAAACATGAGACTTTTTTAAAAGGGTCACAAAAATGATTTTAGTCTCCGATTATTTTAAATCTTCTCCAATTCTTGGTGATTTAGTTAGGGAACTTCGGAAAGTAGAGTGTCAAAATGCAATTTCTTTGTACTATAAAAATATTAGATGTGGCTCACAATATTCAACTTTTTTCAGATGGCTTTCAGAGACTGACATCTGAGTAGAATTATAACTTCACATTCCAAGATTTTGGACTACCAAAGACACTTTTTTTTTTTTTTTTTAAACAGGCAGAGTGGACAGTGAGAGAGAGAGACAGAGAGAAGGTCTTCCTTTACCTTTGGTTCACCCTCCAATGGCCACTGTGGCTGGCGCACTGTGCTGATCCGAAGCCAGGAGCCAGGTGCTTCTCCTGGTCTCCCATGCCGGTGCAAGGGCCCAAATACTTGGGCCATCATCCACTGCACTCCCAGGCCACAGCAGAGACCTGGACTGGTAGTGGGGCAACCGGGACGCCCTGACCGGGACTAGAACCCCATGTGCTGGTGCCGCAGGCAGAGGATTAGCCCAGTGAGCTGCGGAGCCGGCCGACGTTTATTTTTATTTATAATTTTGTTATTTATTTATTTATTTAATCAAAAGATAGAGCGTAGTTAGGGAGGAATGGAGGATGAGACATAAAGATGAGCGAGAGATCTTCCATCCACTAGTTTACTCCCCAAATGCTAGCCATGGATGGGGCTAGGCGAGGCTAGGTCAGATTGAAGCCAGTATCTGGAGACTCCAACCTGGTCTCCTACATGAGTGATAGAAGCACAAGTACTTGGGTCATATTCTTCATCTTCTCAGGCACATTAACGGGAAGCTGCATCAGAGGCTGAGCAAGCAGGACTAGAACTGGCACTACAGTATGGATTGGTGGTGTAACAAGTATTGATTTAACCACTTGTACTGCAATGTCAGCCAATATTAGGAACTTCTAATAATCTGGCTGACAAGATCACATCCCTTATAAATTAAATTAGTGAATATGGAGATAAAAGCCATTTTTTAAAGACAAATCTCTCCACTTCCCTGCCAACTGAGACTCATAAACTTTCGAAATTTGAATTCAAACTAAGATTTTAATCTATAGTCCTTATAAATAAATAACTTAAATCAAATTTAGTAAATTAGGGTAAAATAAATGAATAATCTAAAATCATATACATTTAATTATCAGCTGCTAATACATATTACGGCTTTTTTTCAAATGTTTGCAACTATTATTCCATAATTCTATTTTGATGTACAAAGTAATATAAGAAAATTTATAATTTTGTCTTTTCAAAAATGTAAACAAAAAAATCCCTGGCTTTCAGAGTTTGATTGCAAATGAAGAAGCAGAGATGGCAAAGAATGTGTTTGGCAAGTGATCTAAAAGCATGCAGCTAAGGGTTGGATTTGGACCTAGCAGTAAAGAACACCACTTAACGATGTTGAGGTTTGAGTGCTGGCTCTGCTTCAGATATCAGTTTCTAGCTAATGTGTGCCCTGGATGGCAGCAGCTGATGTCTGAAGTAGTTGGGTCCCTACATCCAGTGTGGGAGGGTTGAACTGAGTTCTTACTCCTGGCTTTGGCCTGATCTACCTCCAATGGTTGTATTTCAGAATACACTCTCTTTCTTTGTCTGACTCTTTGCCTTTCAAATAAGTAAAATAAGAATCTAAAAAGTAAAACCATGTATTTAAGGATTATTTTCAGATATGTCTGTTTGTTGAAAATGAAATATGTTATATAGTCTTCTCCCTCGAATCCAAAAAAAGTCACAGTGTTGCATAATTATCTTTCAGCTTAACAGGTGCTTAACAGCATTCAGTGGGACATTCTATCAGAAGTCCTGCAAAAACTCCACTTTAAACAGATACAACCAGATGCTACACCCAATCAAGTTGTAGTTCCATGACTTCTTCTACTGAACTTCATTTATGAAGCTTGATTCTTACACTAATTTTTTTTTCTTCCCTGGAGATGTTGCTTCTCTAATACTAACCTCACTTTTATGTCAGCTGTAATGACCTTATTCACTACAAACATTATTGCAATTTTCATTAGTTAGACGTAGTTGAATGTACTCTTAGAAAACTGATAAATTTACCCTTATTACTGTTTTTGATAAGTACATATATAGAAAAATGCTATATTGTTATGTCATATAATTCTTCACTCAGTGGACTGTTAACGTGATGTGGACTTTTTGTCAGGAAATAGACCTATCATACAGAATAACCCAAATGCCTGCTAAATGGCAAACAAGCTGAAGTGAAAATAGTGATAGCATAGTTCAAGTAATCATGTCCAATCTTGATCATTATGTAGGATGCCATTTTATCAGAGTTCTGGTAGAATTTTTCTTATTTTATTTTTAGAGTATGATGTCAGTTTAGATTTGACAGTAGAAAAAGACTGTCATACCTATTACTCCAGTAATACATTTTTATTGATTATTTCTAATAAAGTCCATGGATTTATACTTTATTATACATAAATTACAGCTTGAATAGAACCTAAGCCCAATCAGAATGTCACCATAAATTCCATGGTCAAAATATAAATAGCATGAATTTCTTGTCAAAATAGTTAAAACTTTTTAAAAGTTTTTGCACCATAGGATTATGCTAGTTTTATGAGCTATTTATGCAACAATGGGAGAAATTTAGGAAATCTATGTACATTGTAAGCAAATCATTACATATTAATAAAGTTGTGAAACATAGCTGGGAATACAGTGCTCATACATTTATGTTATAGAAATTGAACTGCATACTTTAAATATAAATGACTATTACTATTTACAAAGAAAAAATGCTAATTATAATTATTTTGCATATATTGTAGTTGCAAATAGTAATAACACCTTCTCCACTATTATATTAGTAAGTTATTAGCTCTCTAATACTTTTTCAGGAGGTTTGTCAACTTAATTTACTCAAAAACAACCTCAAGTGCTTTTTAGTGCTCACTGTAATAATCTACTCACTGCCTGATATATGATAGATACGATGAATGGATGGATAGATAAACAGATAGATGGATCTGCATATACGTATTAAGTTACACTTGAGGCAAGTCAAAATCTACAATCACATAAAATAAGTTCTTACATTTTATAATAATGCCTAGACACTGACCACATGACAAACTTTTTAGAAGACTGATTAATCTTTTATGTATAGTCATTCTACACCTAATTCTACGATTTCAGACTTAATTGATATTATGCTTATTTTTTTTGTAAGTCCACTCTGTAAGTCCACTCTGAAATTTTAATGATTCCCAAACATTTTCTAAATCTTAGGTACTCATTTGAAAGGGAACATCCTGAAGTGGAAAATACCATGAAAACTGACAATGTAGTTACAAGAAAATATAGAATGTAATTGGAATTTTTTAGAAATATGAAGGTGTTTCTTTATTAGAAAAATTTTTAAGGCAGCTCACTCTGAAGAGACCTTTACCATCAGGAACCTGCAATTACAGAGGTGAAGGTTTCTGTAAATATTTGTGCCCAATACAGTAATCTGTTCATGTTAATCTGAGAGCCAAGATTTAGTTTTCTTAAGCTAATAGTTCCTTGTGTGCAATGCAGTCCCATGGATAAAAATGATATACTTGGATTTCTCTGTAATGTGATCTTAAGGCTTGGTGTGGACAAAGGAAGTAGGTGAAGATAATTCCTAAGACCAGGACACATATGGTGGCTGCTCTGTTTTGAATTATTAGCATCTTTTGTCTCAGATCCAGAAGTCTTCCGTCAGAAATGAGGTAACTTGTTAGCTTGCCAATGGCATAAAATAGTAGACCCTTCAAAACTCTATACATTTTTTTTTTTGACAAGCAGAGTGGACAGTGAGAGAGAGAGAGAGAAAGGTCTTCCTTTTTCCATTGGTTCACCCTCCAATGGCCGCTACGGCCGGCATGCTGTGACCACCAGTGTGCTGCGGCCCGCACGCCGCGCTGATCCGAAGCCAGGAGCCAGGTGCTTTTCCTGGTCTCCCATGCGGGTGCAGGACCCAAGGACTTGGGCCATCCTCCACTGCACTCCCGGGCCACAGCAGAGAGCTGGCCTGGAAGAGGGGCAACCGGGACAGAATCCGGCACTCAGACCGGGACTAGAACCCGGTATGCTGGCACCGCAGGCAGAGAATTAGCCTATTGAGCCACGGTGCCGGCTTTCTTTTAACTTTTACAATGACATACTTTAAGTTTATTTTATAATCATAATCTTACCCCTTCACTAAGTAAATAATTCAAGAAATAATAATAATAAAGCCCACTGTTCTTCAACAGTAGAGATAAGGACTGTAAACAATAATCAAGTCTCAAAATGTCCATTTTGCTCATTTATAAAACATTTTTATACTCTATTAGTTAGTATAGATCAGGGAAGACATATGGTACCTGTCTTTGGGGACTGGGTTATTTCACTAAGTATGATGGTCTCAAGTTACATCCATCTTGCTGCAAAAGACAGAATTTCAATTGATTTTTTTTTTCCTTTACAGCTGAGTAATACTATATACCATAATTTCTTTATCCAGTCAACAGTTGATGGACATCAGGGTTGATTCCATATCTTAGCTATTGTGAACTGACTTGCAATAAACATGGGCATACAGATAATTCTTTCATATATTGATTTCATTTCCTTTTGATAAATTCCCAGGAGTTGGATAGCTGGGTCATATAGTGTGTCTATATTCAGATTTCTTTTTTTTTTTTTTTGACAGGCAAAGTGGATAGTGAGAGAGAGAGAGAGAAAGGTCTTCCTTTTTGCCATTGGTTCACCCTCCAATGGCTGCTGTGGCCAGCGCGTTGCGCCGATCCAAAACCAGGAGCCAGGTGCTTCTCCTGGTCTCCCATGCGGGTGCAGGGCCCAAGCACTTGGGACATCCTCCACTGCACTCCTGGGCCATAGCAGAGAGCTGGCCTGGAAGAGGGGCAACCGGGATAGAGTCTGGCGCCCCAACCGGGACTAGAACCTCGTGTGCCGGCACCACAAGGCGGAGGATTAGCCTGTTAAGCTACGGTTCTGGCCATATATTCAGATTTCTGAGGAATCTCCATACTGTCTTCCGCAATGGTTGTACTAGTTTATGTTCCCACCAACAGTGGATTAGGGAACACTTTTCCCCATATCTTCACCAGCATTTTTTACTTTTTTGGTTTCTGTATGATGATGATTCTAACTTGGGTGACATGAAACATCATTGTGCTTTTTTTTTTTTTTTTTTTTTTTTTTTTTTTTTTTTTTTTTTGCCAGGCAGAGTTAGTCAGTGAGAGAGAGAGAGACAGAGAGAGAGTTTTAAACAGTGAGAGAGAGAGAAAGGTCTTCTTCGGTTGGTTCACTCCTGTAATAGCCGCCATGGCTGGTGCTGCTCACCGAAGCCAGGTGCTGGGTGCTTCCTCCCGGTCTCCCATGCAGGTGCAGGGACCCGAACACTTGGGCCTCCTCCACTGCCCTCTCGGGCCACAGCAGCGAGCTGGACTGGAAGAAGAGCAACCGGGACTAGTACCCGCGCCCCGACCGGGACTACAACCCGGGTGCCAGCGCTTCAGGTGGAGGATTAGCCAAGTGAGCCATGGTGCCGGCCCTCATTGTGTTTTTTAGTTGCATCCCTGATGGCTAGTGATTCTGAGAATGTTTTCTTAATCTGTTGGCCATTTGAAATTCATCTTTTGAAAAATGCCTGTTCAAGTCATTTTCCCATTACTTTAGTGGGTTGTTTGTTTTGTTGTTTTTGACTTTCATGAGCTCTTTATAGATTCTGGATTTTTTTAAAGATTTTATTTATTTATTTGAGAAGTAGAGTTACAGACAGTGAGAGGAAGAGACAGAGAGAAAGGTCTTCCTTCGTTTGGTTCACTTCCCAAATGGCCACAACTACCGGAGCTGCGGTGATCCGGAGGCAGGAACCAGGACCCAGGAGCTCTTCCCAGTCTCCCATGTGGGTGCAAGGCCCCAAGGACTTTGGCCAACTTCCACTGCTTTCCCAGGCCATAAAGAGAGCTGGATAGGAAGAGGAGCAGCCAGGACTAGAACCAGCACCCGTATGGGATGCTGGCACCGCACACAGAAAATTAACCAACAGCACCATGGCACCAGCCACAGATTCTGAATATTAACCCTTTATTAATTGCATATTTTGCATATATTTTCTTCTATTCTGTCAGTTACATCTTCATTTTGTTGAGAGTTTCCTTTGCAGTGCAGAAGCATCTGAGCTTGCTGTAATCTCATTTATCTATTTTTGCTTTGATTTCCTTTGCTTATGAGATCTTTCCAAGAAGTCTTTGCCTATGTGAATGTCTTGCAGAGTTTCTTCAATGTTCTCATAGTAATTTGATGCTATCAGGTTGTAGATTTGAATCCTTGATCCATTATGAGTTGATTTATATGTAAGGTTTAAGGCAGTGTCATTTCATATTTCTGCATGTAAAGATCCAATTTCCCTAGCACCACTTGTTAAAAAGACTATCTTTTCCTAGGGATTGATTTTACTTTGTCAAAGATTACTTGATTATAGATATTTGGATTGATTTCTGTGATTTCAGTTCTGTTTCATTGATCTACATGTCTTTTTGTGTGTGTGTGTGTGTGCCAGTACCAATGTGTTTTGATTATACCTTCCCTGTTATATTTCTTGAAATGTGGTATTGGGATGCCTACAGCTTTGTTTTTCTTGTCTAAGACTGCTTTAGCTATTTGGACCTCTTGTGCTTCAATGTGAATTTCAGACTGAGTTTTTCTAAAACTGAGAAGAATGTCATTGGTATTTTAATTGGCATTGCATTGAATCTGTAAATTATTTTTGGTAATGCATTATTTTATTGTCATTGAGTTTCTTGTGCCCTTTATATAATCCAGGTAATAATCCCTTATCAGATACATACATTGCAAATATTTTCTTCCACTTCATCTGTTGTCTCTTCATTTGTTTTTTCCTTTGTTGTGCAGCAACTTCTTAATTTGATATGATCCAATTTACCTATTTTTATTTCTTTAAATATCTATGCTTTTGGTGACTTACTTAAATGTCTTTCTCTAGCCCAATGTCTTGCAGTGTTTTCCGTATGTTTTCCTCCGGTGGTTTTTATAGTTTCATGTCTTAACTTTAGGTAGTTGATTCATTTTGAGTTGGTATTTGTATAACGTATCGGGAAAGAATCCTGATTCAAAATTTGTTTCTGGAAATACCATTTCCCCAATACCATGTGTTAAGGAGACTGTCATTTCTCCTGGAAAGTGTTAAGTACATTTATTGATATTAGTTAATTTTAGAGGCCTGTTTTTTTCTCTGTGGTTTATATGATTTCCCATTGTACCACATGTCTTTTCTATGTCAGTTCCATACTGTTTATTTTTAAAGATTTGTTTATTTGAAAGTCAGAGTTACACAGAGAGAGGAGAGGCAGAGAGAGAAAAAGAGAGCGAAATAGCCGGAGCTGCACTGATCTGGAGCCAGGAGCCAGGAGCTTCTTTTGGGTCTCCCACATGAGTGCAGGGGTCCAAGGACTTGGGCCACCTTCTAGTGCTTTCCTAGGCAATTTCAGAGAGCTGGATCAGAAGTGGAGCAGCTGGATATCAAACTGGTGCCCATATGGGATGCCAGCACTTCAGACAGCTGCTATACTTGCTACGTTACAGTGCCGACCCTCCATACTGCTTTGATTATTATATCCCAGTAGTGTGTATAAAAATCTGTTATTGTGGTGCCTCCAGCTGTTTTTATTGTTTAAGGTTGTTTTGGGTATTCAGTTCTTTTGTGTTTCCATATACATTTTAGCATTTTTTTCTTGCTTTGTGAAAAATGTCTTTGGGGTTCTGATGGGGATTGCACTGAATCTATAAAACGCATTGGGCAGAATGGGCACTTTAATAATATTGATTTTCCCAATCCATAAACATGAAAGGTTGTTTTTCCATTTTTGTATCTTTTTCTATTCCTTTCCTTAATATTTTTAATTGAAATTGTGGAAATGTTTCACATCTTTTGTTAAATTGATCTCAATATATTTAAAAATTTCCTTGCTATTGTGGATAGGACTAATCTTATAAATTCTTTTTCAGGCTGGCACTGTGGCTCAATAGGCTAATCCTCTGCCTGCGGCGCCGGCACACTGGGTTCTAGTCCCGGTTGGGGCGCGGGATTCTATCCCGGTTGCTCCTCTTCCAGGCCAGCTCTCTGCTGTGGCCCGGGAGTGCAGTGGAGGACGGCCCAGGTCCTTGGGCCCTGCACCCGCATAGGAGACCAGGAGAAGGCACCTGACTCCTAGCTTTGGATCAGCGCAGCTCGCTGGCCGCAACATGCCAGCCATAGCAGCCACTTGAGGGGTGAACCAATGGAAAAAATAAAACCTTTCCCTCTGTCTCTCTCTCTCTAACTCTGCCTATCAAAAATAAATAAATAAATAAATTCTTCTTCACACCGATCATTTTGGTGTATAAGAATGCTATTGAGTTTTACTTGTTGATTTTATACCCTGCAGCTTAGAACTATCAGCCATTCTAAAAATCTCTTTCTTTTTGATTCCCCAATATAAAGAATCATGTAATCTACAAACAAGGACTCTGCCTTTAAATTTTGTATCCCTTTTTATTTTTCCTGCCTAATTGCTCTGGCTAAAACTTCCAGAACTACATTTAATAAAGTGATGAGAATGAACATCTTGTCTGTTTCTGGACCTTTAACAATAAGTGCCTCCATTTAAAAAATGGAAATATATCAAATAAATCATGTAGCAATGCATCTCAAGGACCTGGACAAAAAATGTAAAATCAAACTCAAAATTAGTTGAAGGGAAGAAACATAAAAATTAGAAAAAAACATAAAGAAAGAAAAACTTAAAAGAAAAATATAACAGAATGCCACAGAAATAAAAAATAATCATTAGGAATTACTATAAAAAGTATGTGCCAACAAATTGGAAAATGTAGAGTAAATGGCAAGTTTCTTGACACACATAATTTAACAAAATTGAGGGACAAAAACAGAAAACTTGAGTAGACAAACAACCAGTTCTGTGATCTAATTAGTAATAAGGTGTGTCTCCCAAAAAGAAAAGTCTGGGACCAGATGGCTTCACTGAATATTTCCAACTTTTAAGGAAAAACTCATAACGTTTCGAAAAGATTTCCAAAACAACTGAAATGGAAACGATCCTTCAAATCTTATTCTATGAGTCCAGCATACCTTAATTCCAAAATCAGACAGGGATATAAGAAGAAAAGAATTGTAGAACAATAACTGATGAGCATAGATGAAAAAAAAAATCCTCAACAAAATACTATGAAATAAAATCTAGCAACTTATAATAAATATTATCCACTCTGAAGAAATGGAATTTATCCAAAGATGAAAGGATAGTTCAACATACACAACATCACATCACCAAAATGAAGGATAAAAGCCTGTATGATTATCTCAACAGAGGCAAAGAGGACATTTGATAAAATGCAATATGGATTCATGCTCTAAACCTTTAAAATTTGGTTTTAGAAGGAACATATCTAGACATAATAAAGGCAATATGTGACAGGTTCACTGCCAATGTCATATTGAATGGGGAAACACTGGAGTATTTCAAATGAGATCCAGAATCAGCAACAAAATTTGTAGCACATTTAAGTTAACCAAAACTTTTATTCTTTTCATTTTCATTGCTTTTCTTCTCACTTACTATGAGGTATATTTTCAGTTTTAAAGATGGATGATGCATACCTTCATCCTGATTATCTCTAATATAAATTATATTTGAACTAATATATTTTGATTAATTGATAAACTGAACTTCTATTTCTAAAATTAATTTCCTGCATAAGAAGTTTATCCTAAGGGTGTTACAGCTTAAAAATAAATTTTATTCAATTTGTGTGCCAGACAGTTTTACTGAAACATGTAACATAAGAAATTTACAGGAAAAGAAATATGATGTAACTTGATGCAAAGAAGGATTAGAGTGTGGGTGGGAGGCAGAGCAAGGTGGGAAGAATCACTATGTTCTTAAATTTGTATATATGAAATGCATAAGGTTTGTATACCTTAAGTAAAAGGTTTCTAGGCAAACAATGTTATTGGAAAGTAGTTAAATTTGAATTAATAATTTTATTGGAATATGATTCTGACCTTTCTCAGTACTTACAACTTTATTCTTAGGTTTTTGACAAGCTGTGGTGCTCTAACAGTATTGTAGTGTTTTCACAGTTATATACAGTGATTTAATATTTTACTCAAATATTTCATTTCTATAGATGAGTAACTAAGAGCCCAAGGCAGAGCTTCACTCTCCTTCTTCCAAACTTACCCTGCAGTTTCTCATACCCCAAAATGCACTGGAACATCACATTTTTCATCTTTCACACACACACACACACACACACATACACACACGTGCTTAGGAAATTATTACTGTATCTTTCATTAAGAGTTTTTTGTGATAACACAAAAGAAATTTTGTAGTTGAGTATAACGGGTAATAATTGTTAATTTAGATAGGTAATTACATCCTCTTGCATTTTAACAAACACAGAACTTCAAATATTATGCCAAATTTACTGAGATAATCACATACATTTTAAAACCATTCTTTGGTTCGCATATAATTATGGAATGATTATTTTCTCCATGGAAAGAGAATTATGATAGTTATGATAATGCTTTCAGGATATAAAAAAACAATCTATCGGCTCCAATCTGACCAAGGCACAGAATTCTAAGTTTTCACATTCTTACAATTCCTGCCAGATTATATAGATGATCCTGTGTTGGTCCATTTTTCAGTTGTGTCTACTTAGCTTCATCTCTGAATTCTCATAACAGAAGATATTCCAATATGTTTATTTTATAATATATTTTTGTCATGATAAAATTCATATATGCAAATACACAGGGGTTTTTGTAAATACACAAAGTTGTGTGATCATTATCACTGCTTAACTTTGAAACATTTTGACACTCAAAAAAGTACACAGTAATACTCCCTTTTCCAGTTTTGCAAACCATTCGTGTGGGACTATTAATTAACTTTCTTTATCTATGAAACTATCTATTTTTGTTTTACATTAAAGAAAACATAGCCAACTGTGGAATCAAAGATAATCAAGTAAATGCAGAAAATGTCAAAAGTAATTTTATATCATGGTAATATAAATATTGTGTTCAATATTTCTCTACAAGGGATAGATTTTATCTACATAAACATTTGCTTCCATTCACACATTCTTATTCCATAACTTGATATATGCAAACAGTAAATAATTCCAGGCCCCTTAGACAGACACCGAAGAATAATAGTGCAACATAAAGGACACAGATGTTACTAAAATCTTAAGATTGTCAAAGCAATTCATTTATAATTGATTATTATAATACTCTATTTGAACAATTTTGGTTATAAATGCTTCCAGTAGAGAAATAGTAAGAGAAATATTTTTTTTACGTTTCTTATAATGCTTATAAGGTATTTAAACATTATAATGTGGTTGTATCTATGAACAAATTATTGCTATTTAGGCTTAACAAAGCCTCATGTTGTCTCTTCTATTTCATTCATAGAAATCAAATAAGCAAGATAATGAGTAAACAGTGTCATTTCTAAAAGAATTTAAAAGGAAACACAGTGACATTTTAACCTAAGAACAATACATATTTTAGAATGATTAAAATTAATTTGGGGCTGTCATTTGACATAATGGATAAAATGTCAATTGGGACATCCACATCAAATTGGAGTGCCTGTTTTTAAGCCCGGATTCCACTCCTGACTACGAGCTTTCTGCTAATGCATACTCTGGAGGCAGTGGAAAGTCCCAATTAGTAGCATCTCTGCCCTCCACATGTGTGGCCTAACTTGAGTTTCCACCTCCAGGGTGATGCAGATATTTGAAGATATTTTGCAGATATTTGAAAAGTGAATCAGTCTGTGGGAAATATCTCTTTCTTCCTCTCCCTTTCTATCTATTTCTCTTTGTGTGTAATAAAGCAATATACATTAAAATCACACATAACATAAAATATTAATTGGTTAAATACTCTAAGCTATGGATCCTTAAATGTAAATATCTTACAATAAGTAAAAACATTCAGAGAAATGGTTTGGTTCATGAATTTAGGAGAAAAATATGTGAAATACATGATTTTCTGGTTGATTTAAGTAATACAAACATGATATTTACCCTTAAAAGTATCAGAATGAATTAACATTTGAGCACATGAAATTAAATAGCTTTAGCTTGCCTGATCTGAACAAAATAAGATAAGTAAGATGAATTTTTTTAATACAGCAAATTAATTAGGCACATAATGAGGAATAGAATACATCACAGTTCTAATTCAAATAAATAGAAAAATAGTTCAGATTCTAAGAGAAATAAATATCATCCATCATAGACATCCTTTAAATTAATTTTATTGGAAAATATAAATGGCATCGTATCTAACAGAATTTTATCTGAATTCCATTGCCAATTTTGTTCCATGAAATTACATTTCACTTTGACCCTCATCTGTAACTTTCTTTGGAGTTAATCTTAGGACATTATTCATTTTTGAAAGTGTTAATGTACCATAAAGGATTTGTGTTATCGTTAGACATACCATCTACGCCAGGTGTTACATGATCTCTGCATCTGCCCTGAAGTTCATTTAACAGTTTATAAATCTGTATGGTGAGATGATGTGTTTTCATGATCAATTGCATGCATAAACAGCACCTAAAATACATATATATAACAAAAGTAGGGTTTTTTCTCTTTTATCTTTTATGTAACACAGCACTATGTATACATTTTAAAGTTTTTCATAATATTCAGTTTTATTCATTCAGTGATTTTTGGGACACACATATGCACATATGGATATCAAAGCATTTTATATTTACTATGATATTACAACCTGCAATCTTATCCCTGGAAGACATATCATTTCATATTTCTATACCAAGTTTTTCAATAAATAAATAATTCTTTTCAGAATAAATACTTCATTAAGGGTAACTTTTTTTTGTATTTTATGACCATTACTAAATATCAAACAATTTACATAATTTTAAGTGGAGAATAAAATTATGATTCATATATAAAATAGATTGATTAGAATATTACAGGTAAACAATATGAAATATATTTTTTGTATTTATTTTACTTTCTAAATTTCAAAAATAGGTATGAAATACATATTTTTGGTGCCAAGCAATTAGAATTGGTTAGGTTGGCTAAAAAATAGTTTCAAAATCAATTTTATATAGCTGAGTATGAAGAAAATATTTAAATGTTCTTTTTATAATAAGAATTCTTGTAAAGACATCAAAGATAAAATTATAATCTAAAAAACAAATTCATCACACAATTCTATTTTCAAATGAGGAGTAGTTACAGATTTTAGTCCTTTATTTTCTTAATTTGTCAACAATCTTTTAAAATCTGTCTCCTAAATCATTATGAGTTAAAGTAATGTCCCTTATAATAGAGCAATGTGTGGATATCTGACACCCATGGGGGAGACCTGGATGAAGTGCCCTTGCTCATGGTTTCAGCCTGGCTCAGTCCTGGCCATTGTGGCCACTTATGGAGTAAACCAATGGATGTAAGACCTCTCTCTGTGTCTTTCCCTCTCTTTCTCTCTGCAACTCTGACATTTAAGTAAATAAATAAATCTTTATTAAAGAAGTTGCAATTGACTTGCTTTAGGACTAAAAATGCAGCTCTTCTTTTTCGCTTATTTAGTACACATTCATTAGTGAGTCACTCTGTGAGTCTTTTCCAACAAATTTTCTTTCACAAATAAAACACAGAGAAACAATACGGTAATGTATTGTTTTAGAAAAAAATCAAGTAAAACTTCTATTGATTCCTGTCCTTACTTTGACAAATATTTTTTACAGCAATATAAAAGGAAAATCAGTCATAATATATATCATAAAATATTTAAGAAAATCCATCTTTCTATATAAACTAGTATGAGTAAGCAGCTTGCGTTCCTAGTAATATATGTGTGTTTACAATTTTAATTCCAACAACTCTTTGAGAAAGGCAGTAATTTATAAATTTTCTCCTTTTTTAGATTTATTTATTTATTTGAAAGGTAGAGTTACAGAAAGGGGGAGACAGAGGCAAAGAGAAGTCTTCTATCCGCTGGTTCACTCCCCAGATGGCCACAATGGCCAAGGCTGGGCCAGACGGAAGCCAGGAGCCAGAAGCTTCATACAGGTCTCCTATGTGGATGCAGGGGCCCAAATACGTGGGCCAAATTCCACTGCTTTCTCTGGCACATTATCTGGATCAAAAGAGGAGCAGTTGCGACTTGAACCAATGCCCATATGGGATGCTGGTGCTACAGGCAGAAGCTTAACCCACTATGCCAAAGCGCTGGACCCATAAACTTTTCTTGATATAGGAAACATTAAAAGGGATAGGATGTGTGGGGAGCACCATGAGGGGTCTCTTACATAGCAAAGTGGAAAGAAAAGGAAGAAATTTGAGTTTCTAAGTTGTGTAACTTAGGAACAGCTTTTATATTTGGATATTTTTATTAAATAGTTATAAATCAACTTTTTAGTTAACACTATAAGGCTATTTAATGTAGCTTATTAAGAATATTTAGACAGAATAATTTGGATCCCAAATTGGATGGAGAGGTTTAGAATAAGCCAGTGTGAGAATGAAAAAGCAGTAGATGAGAGAAGAGGAACACCAAGAGCCAATGATGTTAATTACAGATTCAGGGTTCAAGAGTCAGCTGCAGAAGACTGTGGCTTATTCCAGCCTACTTTTCTTGATTAACCTACTGTATTCCTGAGGTCATAGGAAGGAGCTGAAACAGAGATACAGGTCCTTTTTTTTAAGATTTATTTTTTTATTTGAAAGACAGAGTTACAGAGAGAGGTAGAGAGAGAGAAAGGTCTCCCTTCTACTGGTTCACACCCAGCCAGAACTGTGCCAATCTGAAGCCAGGAGCCAGGACCTTCTTCAGGGTTTCCCACATGGGTACAGGGGCCCAAGGACTTGGGCCATTTTCTACTGCTTTCCCAGGCCATAGCAGAGAGCTGGATTGGAAGTGAAGCAACCAGGACTAGAACCAGTGCTCATATGGGATGCAGGTGCTGTGCCACCACGCAGGCCCCTTCAACATTGTTTTCTAATGCTTTATTTTATAGCTCTTGCCTGAGAGAGAAAACAGTTTTTTAAAAAATATTTTATTTATTTATTTAAGAGGCAGAGCTACAGAGAGAGAGAGAGAGAGAGAGAAAGAGAGAGAGAGACAGAAAGAAAGGTCCTCCAATGTCTGGTTTACTCCCCCAAATCGCCACAATAGCCAGAACTGGGACAATCTGAAGCCAGGAGCCAGGAGCTTCCTCCAGGTCTCCCACATGAGTGCAGGAGCCCAAGCACTTGGGCCATCCTCCACTGCTTTCCCAGGCCATAGCAGAGAGCTGGATCTGGAAAGGAGCAACCAGGGCAAGAACTGCCACTCATATGGGATGTCGACACTGCAGGAGGAGACCTAGCTACCATGCCACAGCGTCAGCCCCAGTAATCTTTTTTATATTATTTTAGAACAGATGATGAGAGTATTTCAAACTATTTCTGTCACTGCCTGATCCAGCGAGTCATCACTCTGTCCTTCAAGAACCATTTCCTTACTAACGTCCTCTCAGATACTAAGCCAAATGCTAAATTTTTGAAAGTGGTACCTTACTTTTGGTACTACTTACTTTCTGTGCCAATTGTACTCACTTTACATGTCAGAACTTGCCACATGGCTCTTCTTAATTTCCCCAGAGGCTGGAAATCTTAGAGGAGTAGATTAGAATTCTCTGAACATTAATAATGTCCATCGTATTGCATTATAATGATTTCTCTTTTAACTTCTTTCTTTCTTCCTTCTTCACACACATGAGAGGAGAGTGAAGAGAAAGGCTGAAGAGAGTATCAATTTTGATCAAAAACGAAGGATTGGTTCCCAGAGGAAATGTTTCTTGAGTGAGGGAAAGTTATGCTAAAGTAGCAGAAAAAAGCTCAGAGATGAAAAATGAGCAATTTTTTTTTTCTAGGACAGGAAGACTAGATATTGCTGATTCCAAAAACTGGGTTGTCTGTGCGTCTTTTTTCTAAGTATAACTATCAGATTTGATCCTAGATCCATAAATTGAGAATTACAAAATATAGTTCCCTAGAATATGCATTCTTTACAACTCATTACATTATAAAAAGAATGTTCCATTTCTATTGTTTTACAATCATTCTTTTAGTAATAATAGGATATGCATAATAAGGGTAATAAGTAAAAATGAGGGACTACATAAAAATAATTGTTAGCATTAAAATCACAAATTTGATCACTATAGTAGAATTTGAAACTTCACAAGTGTAACCAGTAAACTTCAATTCCTTTGTTGAATACTGTTTCATATTAAGATTCAGGAAAAAAAAAAAATCCATGCCAAGAAAGCCCTGCAAGGCTCATTACAGAAACCTGTCTCATTCTTTGTGATTACTGAAATTAGCAATTCTAAGCTAGCACAGAGAGAATTTATAGAAAATCAGTTTAAATGAATGTTTTCATTATATTTTAATTGGCTATATTTGCATCATATTATTAACATAAGTTACATAGTTTCCTCAAAATCTGAAGTGTCTGTTTTGGAAGCTAGTTCTCTGTTCAAACAGGCTATCAGCATGAAACAGATGGCACAAACTAGATTACTACAGGGAGCATTTAATAAAGATAATATTTATAGAACTGTGAGCAGCGTATAGGCACATAGTTCTAGGGAGCTCATAGACTCAAAGCTATTACCAGTTCTAGGACTGAAAGAAGGAAGGGAGATTGCCATTGTGAAGTCCTTTGAAAAAAAGACAAGAGCCATGATCTTCAATCATAAAACCCAGCTCAAATTGGATAACTCTGTAGGGAAGAGCCACTAGAATAAATGCCCTTACTTCCCTCTCCTACTTCTGTAGGTCTCCTGTCAGGGATCTCACTGACCAATCTAAATCATAGAAAAAAGGAACTCATTAATGGAATAGTTATTTGTCAGCCTTCCAGGGCTGTTATCTGGGTAGAGGAAGGAGAGGAAAAGAACTAAGGATGCAAATAGAATATAAGCAAAGCAATTTGAAATTAGACAAAAGGGAAATTTAAATTAATTATAAAATAATAATACAATAACTAGAAAAATTGATCATTTATTTTAAAATGTTTTTGTGATCATTCTTTAATTAAAATCAGTTGATTACTATAGTTGATTGATAAATATGGCAACATTTTATAGTGGTCTAAGCATAATTAACAAAAAATCTATAACATATATTTACTATTTATGGAACTATATTTCCATTAAAATATTAATACCCCATGAAATCTATTTGATATACAGATCTAATGCAATAAAATTTCTTGCTTAGTTTATAAATGCTAAGGATGCTTTAGAGGAAAGAGTAAATTATGTAGTTATAATAGTTGAATTTGGGGTAGTATCATAAGCCTAACACATAAAAATTAACTACTAAAACTCTTATAAATTTCCAAGCAAAAGGTTGACTTCTGTACATATAAACAGATAGGTGTTTCTTTTCCAAATATTCCTTTTCTATATATTATTTCAAATAAAATCTGATTTGAATCCCACCCAGTGAATAAGACATAAATGGCATATTAGCACAGAATAACCTGAAAAATAATATAGAGGGATAAATTTTAAGAACAGAAATTTATTCTTGCAGAATTAGAAATCCAAGATACATAGCTAGAAGTCCAAGATCAAGGAACCAGCAGCCTTGGGTCCCTGTGAGAGTTCTCCTCCTTACTCTCAGATGAACACTTTTTCACAGCATCTTCACACAGCATTTTTCTCCTGTGCTTTCTCAGAAAGAGGAAGGAATCTTGGTGTCTGTTCCTCTAATAAGGACAGCAGTAGTACTGAGTCAAAATTCCACCATATTGACCTCATCCAACATTAACTATATCTTTAAAGATCCTGTTGTAGGGTTAGAGGGACCGCTAGGTAGGGACAGGTAGGGCGGATCCCTGGAGATGAGAAACTTCCCTCTTCTTCCACGCTGCGAAGACCTGGCCTGTTCGCAGACATGCACAAATGAGATCAAGCACAGCCTCTTCAATGCTCTGAAGTACTCGTGGATACCTGAGTTCTTCAAACCCCAGACCCTCTTTATATCTGTGCTCAGTGCCCCAGATCAACCCTCCCAAGCCCCACATCTCATGCTCTAACACTGCCCCTAGGTGAAACGTCTACAAGGGAAATACAAAAAAAAAATAAAACAAACAAACAAACAAACAAAAAACAGAGAATCCACTTCCTCAAACAGACACCCAGGTTTGGGGCCCGTCCCTGTGCTGCTGGTCTCTGGGGGCTCAGAGGGCTATTGTTCTGCTTCTTGCTTGCAGGATAAATTTACTTTAGCTTTGCCATTAATTCTCTTTCCTTATTTCTATATTGAAAGAAGTCAAGAACCAAGTAATTCTCTCCCAACGCTTTCCCCCAAGGCTGCACAATGCTGCCTTGAAACACAATCACTGTAGAATTTAGGGCTTCAACTTAAGAATTTTGGAATAACACAATTCAGTCCCTAACAAACAAAATGCATGAATGTTGTTTTATTAAGAAAGTGTGGCTCATTAGTTTAAAATCAAAAGTTCAGGTAATTATTAATAACTACTTTTCAAGATGCAATCTAAATCAGTAGAAAAGCCAATCAGGTTTTACACTTTTTTGGTTGGAATTATAATTAATTTATTTACTTACCCTGGTCAAATGTGTTTGATCTTCAGAATATTCTGCATTTGAATATCATAATAAAATAGACAGTTTTGAAATGAAATTTCTTTAAAAAATTTCAATATACATTATTTGCCAACTAAACTTTAATCCAAAAAGAATGTATTACATTATCATAGTTGCATAATTTTTTTTTTTGACAGGCAGAGTGGACAGTGAGAGAGAGAGAGAGAGAGAGACAGAGAGAAAGGTCTTTTACCGTTGGTTCACCTCCAGTGGCCGCTGCGGCCGGTGTGCTGTGGCCAGCGCACCACGCTGAACCAAAGCCAGGAGCCAGGTGCCTTCTTCCGGTCTCCCATGCAGGTGCAGGGCCCAAAGACTTGGGCCATCCTCCAGTGCACTCCCGGGCCACAGCAGAGAGCTGGACTGGAAACGGAGCTACTCGGACAGAATCCAGAGCCCCGACTGGGACTGGAACCCAGTGTGCTGGCGCCGCAGGCAGAGGATTAACCTATTGAGCCATGGCGCTGGCCATAGTTGCATTATTTTAAAATATGCATCTCAATAGTATATATTACATTTAACTCAATTGTTAATTTTTTTAAAATTTGACTGGATCAACTCTTTAAGACTATACTTTTTAATAAAATGTCCACAATATTTTGGCTAAAAGCATTAAACAGTGACAGTGTAAATATTATAGACATTGCCAAAGACCAAAATGAAATAATTTATCAAAACTTACATTCTTCTTAAACCACATATGGATTTTCCTCCATTGACCTAATCTGAAGTAAGATCATCAGAGTCTTTCTGTAGATAGCTGTAATTAAAACTTACACTCTTAATTCCTATTGTACCATTTTCTGACATTGCAGAGTTAACAAACATTTCATCATTTGATGGATTTCCTCTGTCACGCTTATAAAAATGCATGCAGGGGCCCCCACCTGCAGTGCTAGCATCCCATATGGGTGCCTGTTTAAGACCTGACTGCTCCACTTCCAATCCAACTCTCTGCTATGGCCTGAGAAAAGCAGTGAGTGGAAGGTGGCCCAAGTCCTTGGGTCCAGGCACCTGTGTGGGAGACCCTGAAGAAGCTCCTGGCTCCTGGCTTCGGATTGGCGCAGCTGCTGCCACTGCAGTCAATTGGGGAGTGAACCAGCAGATGAAAGACCTCTCTCTCTCTCTCTCTCTCTCTCTTTCTCTCATTCCTCCCTCTCTCTGCCTCTCCTTCTCTCTCAGTGTAACTCTGACTTTTAAGCAAAATTAATAAATCTTTAAAAAAAAAGAGTGCATGGAAAAAACTGATAGCTCATTTGTATAATTTTATTTAATTGATATCTATAATGAAGTCTATGGTAATGGTAAAAATGACTGCACTGAACTATGAATTCCAATAGTAAACAAGAGTCATTCTGATGTTTGTAAACTGATCTCTGGTTATAATCAAAGTAGTTATAATTTGTAAATTATAAAAATTTAGTGTTTAGTGTTAGTGACTTCTTTCTTCTTCTAGGGAGCTACTGTTCTGAAACTGCCATCCTTGGTCCAGAACTCATTAGTTAAAATCAATAGAAGAATTATTGAAATATCTAATAACAAAATGTTTATTTAGTGTATATTCAGACTCTTAAATACAAAAACAAATAACAATTAATGATTTTTGAGCATTTTGAGTCAGGAGATAATTTAAAGACAAAAATTAAAGTATTACAAATTCTGTGAATAAACAGGAGAAAGCATTTTCAATATAACACAAAAATATGAATAGTCAGCAGTGGAGAGAAATGAGCAGGGATGCTTTCCTTTTTCACCCCTTATGCTTACACATTCTTCAATGTAGAGCAGTACTTAAGAAATAGATACTGGAGGCAAACTACTTAAGTTCAACTTTGATATATTTTTAAGTTTTTTTACTTGTTTGAAACTCAGAGTTACAAAGAAACAGAGAGAGAGGAGAGAGAGAGGGAGAGAGGGAGAGAGGGAGAGAGAGAGAGAGAGGGAGAGAGAATTTCCTTCCACTGGTTCACTTTCCAGTTAACCTCAAGTGAACCATGAGCCAGGAGCTTCTTCCAGGACTCCCACATGGGTGACAGAGGTCCAAGTACTTGAGTTAACTTACGTTTCTTTTTTCAACCATTTCAGGGAACTTGATTGGAAACAGAGCAGTTGGGATTCAAACTGGTGCCCATTTGGTATGTTGGCAATACAGGTGGCAGCTTTACCTGTCATACCACAATGCCAGCCCACAAGTGTGAATCTTACATGGAATAAAACTGCAAAGTTACAGAAATTCATCATACTATATACATACTGTCCTTATTTATTTATTTATTTATTTATTTATTTATTTATGCCAGGCAGAGTTAGGCAGTGAGAGAGAGAGAGAGGGAGGGAGAGAGAGAGAGAGAGAGAGAGAGAGAGAAAGGTCTTCCTGCCATTGGTTCACCCCCCAAATGGCCACCAAGGCCTGCATGCTGCACCGATCCAAAGCCAGAAGCCAGGTGCTTCCTCCTGGTCTCCCATGCAGATGCAGGGCCCAAGCACCTAGGCCATCCTCCAATGCCTTCCCAGGCCACAGCACAGAGCTGGACTGGAAGAGGTGCAACTGGGACATAATCCAGTGCCCTGACTGGGATTAGAACCCCAGGTGCAGGTGCTGAAGGCTGAGGATTAGCCTAGTGAGCCACACGTTGGCCTGTCCTTATTTATGAAATGATAATAATATTTCTATCTAAATCTTTCTGAAAATTACATGAGTCTAACAACATTGAACAAAATGAATACATGTGTGAACATATAAGTGTGCATTCAAATATATTTCCATGAAATTTGGAATAAGAAAACTATTTGAAGAGTAATAAACAATTTTACTGCAAAGATTAGCAGTCTTTTTATTAATTAATTTATTTATTTTTATTTGACAGGCAGAGTTAGACAGTGAGAGAGAGAGGCAGAGAGAAAGGTCTTCCTTCCATTGGTTCACCACCCAAATGGGCACCATGGCCTGCGTGCTGCGCCAATCCAAAGCCAGGAGCCAGGTGCTTCCTCCTGGTCTCCCATGCGGGTGCAAGGGCCCAAGCACTTGAGCCATCCTCCACTGTCTTCCTCGGCCACAGCAGAGAGCTGGACTGGAAGAAGAACAACCGGACTAAAACCTGGCACCCATATGGGATGCCAGTGCCACAGGCAGAGGATTAACCAAGTGAGTTACGGCACCGGCCCCAAGATTAGCAGTCTTAACTCTGATGTAAAGTCCAACATTTGATTGGGCAGCAAAACAAAGATATTTCACTGAAATCAAGAAATTTTCTTGTTAACATCCAAGGTAGATAAAAGCAAACCCAAGGTAGATAAAAGCAAATCATATCAAAACTTTGAGGAATCACTGAGATTTGTATGCTATTATAGGTTAGGCAAACATTGACTTTAATTATGCCATGTTGCTCTATTTTTAGCATAGTATTTGTAGTCTATTTTCTAAAAATGTAATCATTGGAATGGACAATGCCCTAGCAATTGACACTGTTTTAGCCACACAAGTCCCATATTGGAGTGCTTGGGTTTAATAACTGGCTCTGGATCTCAATTCCAGATTCCTATTAATGCAGCTCCTAGGAGGCAATGTGATATCTCAAGTGGTTGAGTACTTCCACCCAAGTGAAGAACCTGGATAGAGTTCCATGCTACAATGCCAGCCATTGCAGACATTTGGGAAAAGAACCATCAGAAGGAAAACACACACACACACACACACTCTCTCTCTCTCTCTCTCTCTCTCTCTCCTCTCTCTCTCATCCTCTCTCTTCCTCTCTCTTCCTCAGCCTCTTAAATGATTTTTAAAAGATAATAATAAACATATATTTATTTTTTTAAATCATAGAATTAAATTTCTATAATTTGCATCATTGGTATGGATTAGTACTGTTTGCTCTTCTTTTGAAAGGTTCTCTAAAAGGGATAAACAATGTTAATTCTTCCTGAGTTGTAATCACTGTAGTTGGATTTCAGCATATCTTTTTTTAAAAAAATTGTGCATTCAGAAATCACAGAATACAATAGAATGCTAATATATACCCATATATATCACATACATTTTATGAAATATCGCTGACCACACATTCTTTACCTTAAGGACCATAAGATTCTTGCTTTTTTATTTAATGTATATAATATCACCTTTTCCCACAATGTATACTCCTGAAAAAGAAACATTTATAATTCTGCTATTGGTTTTGTCTTCAGACTTCTGAGACTTTATCTGAAATGAACAAATAAAGTAGAAATTTTGGATGTAGATTGGCAACAAAAAGGACTCATGTTGACAAATAACAAAATCTTTGTTCCAAATATAAGAATAACTTTTGTATTTCATTTTAATACATTTAGAAAGAAAAAAATGCAATCTTTCTGTCTTGCATTCTTTTGTTCTTTCTTGAGTTCTTTTCCTCATTTAGCCCATAGGTTGAGTATGTTATTCTAGCTTGACAACTTTAAAATACTGTAAGAATTTCATTATACTTTTCTCTCTTCTTATAACAGGCAAAATTAGACATAATGGGTAAATCAAGACTTGTTTATTTTTAAACCAGCATTGGCATTTCACTATTAATATTATACTAACTCCTAATAATGAATTTGATTTCCCCAAATTGATGAGGAAATTGCTGATTATATGAGGTTTCCATATTTAGTAAAAATGAATATTAATATTGTAAAATGATGAATTGCTAATATGGGACATTGAGCTTGCAATCAGCTATAAAATATCTCTCCTATAAAAGACAAGAATTTATAGTGATCATTTTGGAACTCAATTCCATTTCTAATCCCAGGTACAACAAAGGAATATAAAATTCAATAGCCCTTAACAGTAAGAAATAATGATTTTTCTTTACAACTGCTTATATCATTTTTGGGGAAAAATAATTTAACTGTGTGATTATTAGCATTTTATTTTAAAATATATTTCAGAGAGAAAGGAAAATAAGACATACAGGACATCCTGCTTGACAATACAAGAAAAATGTCTATTGCAAAATATTTAAATTAATTGGACATATAACAGTTATTCCTGCTTCATCCCCTTAAAAGTTTTAAAGTAATATGTTAAATTTATCTCCATTTCTATCTAGCCATATTGATACTTTTCATTTTTTTAGAGTAATATAGTATCACTGTTAGATCTGATTCTGTTTTGTTATATTAGAAACAAAGCATTAATAGTCAGAGGAAATTATTCCACTTAATTAGCATTGTGGAAAAGTTCCATATTATGCTTAATGACTAAGCTGTACACAACTACAGATGATACAAATTTGGCTGGACAGAGATATTAAATACATTTAAATAAAATATTTCTATACTTCAAATCAGAAAAAGTACAAAGCAATAATCACAGAAAAAGTAAAAGTATGTTTGAAAAAGAATGATATTTCTGGTTTCTATATAAGTTTCCTGTGCACTTAAGATCCTATGGTGTCTCCCTGGTAATGGCTTTTAGCATTGTTACTGCTTTAACAATTGAGTGTTGCCTGCTCTTGATTGTATTAGAGGAGTCCTTATCAGGGCCTAATCCACGTATTTTTGTTTCTAAATGTAAGACTTCCCTTTGGATGTTGAGCCTTGAAATGTATCAGCTCTTATTCACAGGCAACTTGCATTTCTTGGTCAATTAAAGTCAGAGTACAAATCTTTGACTAATTGAATTCAGAACCCAGCACATAATGAAGTCCATTCTCTTTCACATGGTCTTGGCTGAGATGGATGCATTTTACTCTACTCAAAAGAACATTGTGAGGTTTAGGTGTTTTGGTGAAATGGGTTAGGCCACCACTTGGGATGTTGGCCAGTTTCAGTCTTAGCTCCTCTGCTTCAGATCTGGCTCCTTAATAATGTACCAGGAAACCAGGGAGGTGATGGTACAAGTGTTTGAATCTCTGCCACATGCTTGGGAGACCCAGATGGAGTTCCTGGGTCCTGGACTCTGCCTGGCCTAACCCCAGCTGTTGTGACCATTTGAGGAGTGCACCAAAAGCTATCTCACTTTCCCTTTCTCTTTCAGATAAATAAAATAAATAAACCTTTAAAAGAGAAAAAATGCTGTGAGTTCTAGTAATCAAAATATTTTGAAATCCAGTGATAACTATCATTGTATTGTTTCTTTTTCTCTTCCATTCCCTTTGTTTCTCAGTTTTGCTTTTCTAATTTTACATTACTATGAAACACATTATAATAGAAACCTTTCTCTCAGACTCTGCTTTCTAGGAATTTACACTAAAGCAACAGGTAAAAATTTACAGATGAAAAAATACCAGATGTTACTGGTAGAATATAAAAATGAAAAAGCAATGTGATTACCTCCCAGAAATGCCATAAAAAACTGTAATAGAGTCACCCTTATTACTCGGACATGTAATGTAAAATGTAATCTACAAACTTAAGTTTTAAGTATTTTAATGAGTAGATCAAATTTTGTTAATTTTGAAAAAGAAATTACAATGTTGAATAAAACAGAAAGTGTATGAATATTTGTCTTCCAAAAATAATAAATATATTATTTTATATATAAAGTTTTCAGTTATCCATTACTAGAAAACAGACACTTTCTCAGTATTTTGCATATATTAGTTCATTTAATCGTTAAAAAAAACTCTACTAAGCATATTGTTGTTACCATTTTTCAGGAAACATTTGGGGGAACTGGTATTTTGGTGTAGTGGATAAAGCCAGTGGCTGCAATACTGGCATCCCAGTAGTGGGATTCCTGGATCATCCAAGATGTCAACATCACAAGAATAGATAAAGAAAATGTTTCTATCTATCTATCTATCTATCTATCTATCTATCTATCTATCTATCTATCTATTTATCTATCTATCTATATCTATCTATCTATCATCTATCCATCCATCTACACAGTGGATTATTATTCAAATATAAAAGATGAAATTCTACCATTTGATGAAAATGCATACAACTGGAGGACATCATGTTGAATGGAATAAGTCACACAAAAGGACAAACACTACCTGTTCTTCCTTATATATTACAGTTACATTAAAAATATCAAAAAACAAAAAAGGAAGAATTTTTATCAGTATTGCCACAAATATAGCTTTGTCAAACTTTTTTTTCATATCACTATCAAACCAATGGTTAAGAATTATATACTGGGAGCAGGTGCTGTGGTACAGCGGGTTAACGACCTGGCCTGAAGCACTGGCATCCCATATGGGTGCCGGTTCTAGTCATGGCTGCTCCTCTTCTGATCCAGCTCTCTGCTATGGCCTGGGAAAGCAGTGGAAGATGGCCCGAATCCTTGGGCCCCTGCACTCAAGTGGGAGACCCAGAGGAAGCTCCTGGCTCCTGGCTTCGGATTGGCACAGTTGTGGCCATTGTGACCATCTGGGGAGTGAACCAACAGATGGAAGACCTCTCTCTCTGTTTCTACCTCTCTCTGTAATTCTGCCTGTCAAATCATAAATAAAATAAATCTTTAAAAAAAGAATTATATGCTGCTAAAGTTTTAATTATCTATGATTATTTTAAAATTTACTGTATATGAGTGAAATTTTTTCATTTGATTATTTTTATAGTCCTTATCTATATGCCTGTTGACCTATGGTCTTTTTACTTTTTATTCATTGGACTATTTAATTAATGGAACATTAAGTCTTTCATAGTAATGTAAATTTAAAAATATGTTATCTCCAAAACAAGCAAGCAAGTCAGTAAGAAAGAATAAAGAAAGAATGATTTTATTTTTAGAATTGTGTCTATAAAGTATATGGGATCTGTTCTCTTAGTATTAATATCACATTAATTGAAAACTGATAAAATAAAATTATCTTTGGTTTAAAAAATAGAAATAAATAAAATATTTTAAAAACCCAACAATCCGGCCGGCGCCGCGGCTCACTAGGCTAATCCTCCGCCTTGCGGCGCCCGCACACCGGGTTCTAGTCCCGGTCGGGGCACCGATCCTGTCCCGGTTGCCCCTCTTCCAGGCCAGCTCTCTGCTGTGGCCAGGGAGTGCAGTGGAGGATGGCCCAAGTGCTTGGGCCCTGCACCCCATGGGAGACCAGGATAAGCACCTGGCTCCTGCCATTGGATCAGCGCGGTGCGCCAGCCGCAGCGCGCTACCGCGGTGGCCATTGGAGGGTGAACCAACGGCAAAAGGAAGACCTTTCTCTCTATCTCTCTCTCTCACTGTCCACTCTGCCTGTCAAAAAAAAAAAAAAAAAAAAAACAAACCAACAATCCAAAATGTAAGTGATGGCCAATATTCATCTCTTAATCATACTGTGGCAGCATGAACAAGAGGCTGAACAGGACAAAACACTGATTCCTCCTCTTATCCATTTTCTAAACATGGAATCATACATTGATAATCACAATCATACATAACACTACTGAAATATTCCTTTATAAAGGATCTTACATTTTTATGAACCATGAAGAGATAGAGAAGTTAGTTAGGCTTGTAAAAATATTGACTTAGAATAGAAAATATTGTCTTCAAGCTTTCCATCTCTCTCTGATAAGGAAACCCTAAGAATGGTGACAGAAGATCTAGGTCAAAGACACCAGATAAAAAAAATTTCCAGAGAAAGTACCCTAGCTGGGAATGCAAGAATATATAGTAACATAGCTAAACAGGAGGACCCAGGTCACTAAATCCAATTCTTCGACAATCACTCAATATGTGCATCAAATTTAATGTGGGAAGAATAACTTTCCTCCATTACATTTTTCAGGCAAGGTCTTTGAGTCAATCTATGATTAACGTTAAAAATAACACAACAGCTTTGACTAGCAGCCAGACTTCTGGATATCTTTCTGCTCTTCTTTATCAAGCCTATTACAAACATTCTATAATTTTCTCAAACTGATGTGACTACTGATTTACATCATTTTCTGTAGATATACATTGCCTCTTCAAATACATTTTAAAGTTGTCATAATAAGGAAAAGTCCTTCGCTTTCAACAAACATCCAATTCCATGTACAATCCATTCATTTTCTTTTGATAACAGGTAGGGAACATCCTTTATGCTGGCATTGGTTAGCTATTTTACGCTTTGAATAACAAAGCCTTCAAAATTTTCAGCAATTTTCTTGCACTT
This sequence comes from Lepus europaeus, assembly GCF_033115175.1. NCBI lineage: Eukaryota > Metazoa > Chordata > Mammalia > Lagomorpha > Leporidae > Lepus > Lepus europaeus. Next base: position 49,509,631 of record NC_084832.1, on the reverse strand, counting down.
TCCTCTATAACTGCAGATTTTCAGTCTTCCTGATTTTCTTTTTAATCTGACTCAAGTTTATTTTGTTAAACTATTATATTAAACTATTCCTCCCATTTTAGTTTCTTCAGAGGTTATCTCTTTTTGCTCTTCCATATCTCTCCCATATTTCACTGTAATTTAAAAATAACTCTTTTTGTTCAGTCCTAAGGCTACCTCACTTGACCATCTGTATCACCACTACTCTGAAACTTCTTTTAATAAGGTAATCAATAATCTATTTATTTTAATATTTATTTGATATTCAAAATACTGCCTTTGACACTATTACTCAATGTCATTATCTTTAAAACTCTCTGGTCTGACTTGCATGGTTTTTCTCTTACTCCTAACTTTCTCTTTCACCTTTTACTTTAGGAATTCCATTTCCTTTACTCATCCTTTCAACCTAAGTGGCCTATCCCTGGGAAACCCTCAGACTGGTATCTAATAGACATCCATGCCTCAGATGTTCAAATAAAAATTTTTATTTCAAAACAACTCCTTCTCCATTCCTAAGCGCAATAAATGGAGCTACCATGTAAGTTTGAAGACTTAATCATTGTCTTAATCTTTTTATTCTATCCCAAGTCATGTATAATGAACAGATACATGTTTCTCACAGCTCTAGAGATTTGAATGTCCTTTAATAAGTCACTTACATTTGATGAGGGACTTCCTGCTGTATTGTCACAGGGAAGAAGTCAGAGGAGCAAGAGAGAGGAATGCTGTGTAAATCTGCTCATAAAGTATCTTAAGCACATTCCTAAGGAAGCAACTCTCATTGCCTAATCACGTATTAACAATCCCACCTCTTAATACCAGCTTATTGAAAATGTCAAAACATTGGAGGAGACAGTCTCAACCCATAGCAATCATTTTCCATTTTCTCTAAACTTTCTTTGAAGTACACAGTACAAAAAATCACTTTAGTTAGAAAAATGCATATCTCCATACTTTGACATTTAGGAAGGTACTTTGAATTTTAAAGTGCAAAGTCATGGCCTTTGATAAAACTTTTAACAGAATTCATCAAAATGTTTTTAATATCTGACAAGAGTACAAATAGATAAATAGATGGCTCTTATAGAGGATGCAGAGTCCATCTTACTAGAAATTACCTTTTCAAAGATTCTTTATTTGAATGGTAGAAGATGACTGTTCAGATATTTTAATTATATATTTCAATTACATTTGAAATTCAAATATTCTAATCAGTTTCATTAAATTAATATCATTTCCTCACCAGAATAAAATGTGTTTTCTTTTACTTTAATCACCCATTTAATGTAGCTACATTTAATATAACCAATTATTTTTACAAGCATGATATAGGACCTAGATAAATTTAAAACACAACTCTGAGTCTATTCATGCAAGTTAAAATTGACCCTGTGTATATATTACCTAAACAATTCAGTAACTTCACAGTATGTCTAAAAGGTATCAGGGAGCCTTGTAAGGGAGGATGCATATTATCAGAATTGCAGACCATACATCCCCTGTGACAACTATGTAACCCTGCAATAGCAAGAATATACTCATAGCATATAATTAAATTAAAACATTTGGCTACATTCCAACAAAATAATATTGCAAAAAAGTGACATGGAATATATGAAAACCACTAATATAAATCAAAAAATGAATCAACAATTTTCAAAATGTTGTACCAAAACTTCAATACATGCCAGGGTTACACATCTTGTCTAATAATGTCACAATAATCATTGAGCTCTATTTCTCAATTTGTATCCTACTCACTTAGAGAAGTTTTTTCCTTTAAAACTATTCTGATGGGGGATCCCCAAGACCATCCATACTTCCAATGGTTCATTAAAAGTAATCACATAACTCAACAAAGCTATTGTACTTTTGGTAACAGTTTACTAAAATGAAAAGATTCAGATTATTATCCTCAACAGAAAAGGGTATATAGTCTGCTGTGTATCCCACTTCCCATGTTGGATCATTCTCTCCCTTTTTGATTCTATCAGTTAGTATTAGCAGACACTAGTCTTGTTTATGTGATCCCTTTGACTCTTAGTCCTAACACTATGATCAATTGTGAACAGAAATTAATCACTTGGACTGGTGAGATGGCATTGGTACATGCCACCTTGATGGGATTGTATTGGAATCCCCTGGCATGTTTCTAACTCCACTATTTGGAGCAAGTCCAGTTGAGCATATCCCAAATTGTACATCTCCTCCCTCTCTTATATTTAATAGGGATCACTTTTCAGTTAAATTTAAACACCTAAGAATAATTGTGTGTTAATTAAAAAGTTCAACCAATGGTATTAAGTAGAACAAAAAAAAATACTAACAGGGATAAAGTATTAAATTGTACACCAACAGTCAGGACAAGGGCTGATCAAGTCACTGTTTCTGAAAGTGTCCATTTCTCTTCAACAGGTTTCCTATTTGGTGCTCAGTTAGTTGTCACCGATCAGGAAGAACATAATGATATTTGTCCCTTTGGGACTGGCTTATTTCACTCAGCATGATGTGTTCCAGATTCCTCCATTTTATTGCAAATGACCGGATTTCCTTGTTTCTTACTGCTGTATAGTATTCTATAGAGTACATGTCCCATAATTTGTTTATCCAGTCTACTGTTGATGGGCATTTAGGTTGGTTCCAGGTCTTAGCTATCGTGAATTGAGCTGCCGTAAACATTAAGGTGAAGACAACTTTTTTGTTTGCCAATTTAATTTCCTTTGGGTAAATTCCAAGGAGTGGTATGGCTGGGTTGTATGGTAGGGTTATGTTCAGGTTTCTGAGGAATCACCAGACTGACTTCCATAGTGGCTTTACCAGTTTGCATTCCCACCAACAGTGGGTTAGTGTCCTGTTTTCCCCACATCCTCTCCAGCATCTGTTGTTGGTAGATTTCTGAATGTGAGCCATTCTCACCGGGGTGAGGTGAAACCTCATAGTGGTTTTGATCTGCATTTCCTGATTGCTAGTGATCTTGAACATTTTTTCATGTGTCTGTTGGCCATTTGGATTTCCTCTTTTGAAAAATGTCTATTGAGGTCCTTGGCCCATCTCTTCAGTGGATTGTTTGTTTTGTTGTTGTGGAGTTTCTTGATCTCTTTGTAGGTTCTGGTTATTAATCCTTTATTGGTTGCATTGTTTATAAGTATTTTAACCCATTCTGTTGGTTGCCTCTTCATTTTCCTGACTGTTTCTTTTGCAGTCAAAAAGAAACTTCTCAATTTGATGCAATCCCAAATGTTAATTTTGGCTCTGAGTGCTTGTGCCTCTGGGGTCTTTTCCAAGAAGTCTTTGCCTTGCCAGGTGCCAATATCTTGCCCTTAAGGCATTCGGATCTGGCTGAAGAGCCCATGAGAGTATTATAGGCATGCAAAGCCAAGACACTTTGGAAAAAAAAAAAAAGAAAAAAAAAAAAAACAACACCTACATGAAAGATCTTTGCGAGTGAGATCCCAGTGGAAAGAACAGGTCATCAAAGAAGCAGGTACCTTTCTCTGAAGGGAGGAGAGAACTTCCTCTTTGACTGTGGCCTTGTCTAAATAAGATCAGAGTTGGTGAACTGAAGAGGCTTTCATAGCCTTAGCAATTCATGACAAGAGCCTAGGGTGATTACTGACGCCATAAACAAGAGTGTCAATTTTGTAAGTCAACAACAGGAGTCACTGTGCATTTACTCCTCATGTAGAATCTCTGTCCTAAATATGCTGTACATTGTGATTTAATGCTATAACTAGTACTCAAATAGTATTTTACTCTTTGTGTTTCGGTGTGGGTGCAAACTGTTTAAAGCTTTGCTTAATATATGCTAAATTTATCTTCTGTATATAAAGATAATTGAAAATGAATCTTGCTATGAATGGAAGGGGAGAAGGAGCGGGAGAGGGGAGGGTCGCGGGTAGGAGGGAAGTTATGGGGGGGGGAAGCCATTGTAATCCATAAGCTATATTTCGGAAATTTATATTCATTAAATAAAGGTTAAAAAAAAAGGTATATAGGATAGGGACAATGCAGGTATAAGCTAATTGTCTTCTCCCAGTTCAGTCATATAAAATACAAAGAGTTCTCTGTTATCTAGCTTAAGTTTGCATCAATTTACTTGAGATATAACATACTACCTTATTATGTAAGTTGATCCAAGTATTAGTGTCCAGGTTTTTGAGGGTTATTTGTCACTGAGTTGTGGCGGATTGCCTGCAAGGATGACTTTAGGTGCTCAGGCTCCAAACCCTTATAAGGTAAAACAAATACAGGATGAAACAAGTTCCATCACAACTCACAATTTTAGCTTAAACTACTTGACACAATAACGACATGGTTAAGCAGACATTCTTAATAGGCAAGATAGTCCAAGGACTAAGAGATTGTCTTCTCAAACTGGTGCAAAGACAAAACTTCTGTTTGGAATATACAAGATTTGAGTTAATCATTTACTGCACTGACAGCCAATTATTGCTTATGGTTGTGGCTCTTTTGAATCAAATGCCTATTTTCTATCCCATCCTTCAAAGAGATAAAGATGCTACTCATTACAAACTTGTTTTACCCTGAGCATTCCCTTATTAATTGTTGTATCCTTAGTAAATCTATAGTGTCCTAAATGTGGTATCATGTAATGCATGTAAAAATGACTGAACAAAAGTAAACCAGAATTTTTTATTAATTTAATATTGCATGTTCAATACATATATAGAAATGCATCACTAAACAATGTGAAGATACTGTTCCATTGTAGTCAACAACTGTGTTACTAGAAACTCTGCATAGTTTATGACTGAGATATAGGGAAAAGCAGGCTAATAATTTAGACAAAAAGTAAAACAGATAGCATGAAATATAATTAAGAAGACATGAGATTAAATTTTAAGCAATTTTCAAGCATTTGTCCCATAAGTTTCATATAGTTCTATTAGAAATTGACAAGCTACAGGCCAGTATCTAAATCTTGTTTGCCTATCTTTTTTGTTAATAAAGGTGTATTGGAGTCCAGCCACTTCCATTCATTTATGTACTGTTCTTGGCTGCTTTGAAAATAACAAAATCAAATATTTGTGGGGAGACTGGAACACTGGAACCATCTGGTGGAAAACATTAGAATGTTTTCTATCTGTTCTTCAGTGTCAAAGTGGCATGACCTCTGCCATAGATAAATAAAAAAAAACTTGGAATAATAAAATTAAAGAAAATATATAGTGTTAGTAAATTGATTGGTTCTAAATCTGAGAAAATCATTCTATAGAGTGAAAAATGAGAATTTCTGTTTAATCTATTAAAAATTCAAAGAAATAATTGCTAATATTGAAAGTCATCCTTATGCATTTTCTTTATTATATTCTCTTTATCCTTTCTTTGAAATCTATTAACTTCTAAATATTTCATTTTATACATTTGTCTTTATGTAGGATAAGTCCTAACTTTTATCTCTGAACTTATAACATGAATATATTGATATTATTTTGAGGTAAATGATATTAATGTTATTTTCCTTTTACTGTAAATTAGTGCAAAAAACATTTCTTCCACTAACTAGGGCTTTATTTTTCATGCATAGCCATTATTCTAGACAAGGAATACTGAGATCTGGCACAGATGGAAGGCATTATTATTCTTTGAGGCATTTTTTCCATAAGTGGAGTTTGGTTGGCTGGGTCAAAGAAAACACACTGAGCTCTCCATCATAGTTTCATACCAAAGGGATTTCTAATGGTAGGCAGCATGGAGTCCTGACTAATTAGCTTTTACTTTGGAAGACATCAAGCAAGAGAGAGAAAAAGACCTAAAAGAACATAAAACAAATGTTGGGAAACCTGATCACAAAGGAGGGAATGTAGTGATGTGAGACAGATGTATTAAAAAAAATCCAAATTGAATTTTATAACACAACATAATTCTAGGAAAAATCAGACAAACTTGAAGGCAAACTACTTTAAGTAATCAGAATAATGGAGTAAGTTAGAAACCTAAATGTAAGAAATGGTTGGCATTTTTGTATAAGGTTGGGTGTGTGCAACTGAAAACAGATTTAATGAAAAACCAGTAATCCTCCTATTTGTATTCCTTAGTCTTTTCTTAAGCAAATTAGCCACTGAATTTGGATAAAAATGAATTAAAAAAATTAAAGAGCTCTAAAATCTTCGTAGTTCAAGACAGGCACAAACACAGAGCCTGAACGCTAAAAAAATACCTAAAAATTTTGATTTATTCTTATTTCAAAAGGATTATGTAAGATGTCTGATTGGTGTTGCAGAAACACAAAATACTCTTTATTTTTATGCAATGTATGTGGTGGTGATCAATTTCTCTTTGACTGCATTCTAATATTTGTTTTTCTTTTTCTTTCAAATCCAGAATGAGCCTTATTTGCTCTGTGACTTTGATTTCTCTTTTTTTCCCAGTATTATATTTTCATAATAAAATAAATGAAATGTCAAGAATTCACCAAAAATAAAATTATAATGACATCAGCCCAAATGAATGAAGGCAGGAACACTGGGACAACAAAAAGGTGATTAGATTGAGAAGAAGCTACAACAAACCTTACCTATTTTTATTATTCATTTTATGACTCTAATCTGTTCTTCTTTAGAAATAAGCTCCAATATGACTTAGGAGAAAATGCAGATTGTACTGGAGATGGACTGTTATCCTACACATTATTTTCATTCAGGAGTGTTACTAAATGACTATTATGGTGTCATATCATAGATAGTCATATAGGATGCCATAATGAAAATAGATTCTGAACTCACGCAGCTTTTGTTCAGACCTGAGTCTGTCACTTGGTAGTGTAATCAACCTGTCTTTTCAGGGTCATCTCGAATCAAAAGTGATAGAAGAATATAAGTATTTCTTCAATTAATTCTTAGCATTAACACTTGTTAAATACATTAGTTCAAGTGGTATTTACTCTCATGCCTGCCGTGATTCAAGTGTGCAATAAACATTTGCTATCATCTAGTTATAATCTTATGGCACAAAACCTGAAATTAATGTTGATATGATACATACAAACGCATGAAAAACTGAAGATTATTACACTGTATGGCTTGGAAACTAAGTTGCCAATTTAGAACTCAGATGCTCTAATCTTTGCATCTTGATAGCCGTCATCAAGTGTTAAAATGTTGGTGCAGAAATTGTGCCTAAAGGTCAAAATTCTGATTAAGATGCCCACAGCCCCTTTCAGGGACCCAGATATTCACGTCACCTTTCCGCTGATGCAGACACTGGCAGGCAGCAGTAAGGGCTCAGATAGTGAGGTTTCTACCACTTATGTGAGAGACCCCAGTGGGTCTCCCAGTTCCTGGGTTTGGCTGGAATAGCCCCAGCTGTTTGGGGCATTTGAGAAGTGGACCAGTGGATAGGAGCATTCTCTCTATTTCTAAAATAAATAGATCAATAAATAAAATGAATAAAGAAATTTTAAAAAACCTGCTGCTTGCAAGTAGCAGAAATACTAATTTGAAGGTTAAAAATCTAAATAATAAAATAGAATATTATTTTACATAGTTTAGGTAGAGGAAAAACCCAGTTTCTCTTTATCTTCCTCCCTCCATCCCTCCCTCCCTCCCTCATCTTAATCACAACATTGTTTTACTCGAAAATGATTATTTTGTTGCAATAAGATGTCAGGCAGAAAAATCAGAGCATTCATGATGTGATCTAGTTTACAAGCAGAGGGAGAAAGTAAAAACCACTTTGTTTTCAGACTTGTAGGAGTTCTTCCTGTCATCCTGGGTATTGTTTGTTTACCTGTTTGTGCACCTGTTGACTTAATAATCTGTCAGCCACTGGAGGTCAGGATAAAGGACTATGGAATTTACTTCGCATTTACACAGTTCTATGGCATTTAGTAGCAACTGCAATAGAATTAGTAATCACTAGAAACAAGGTAAGGAGGAATAAATGCTAGACTAAATGGTGTCCATGATTAGATACTTTAATTTTATATGGCTGATTTTATTCTAAGTAAAGATAATTTTAGCTAGGACATTATGTGTTGAAGGAATAAATTAGTATCCATATAAATAAGTATCTGCACAGAAGTATCTTTTCCACCTGTGTGCTACTTGGTGGATTTTTTTAGAACAGAATGATAGATTGTTGTGGATAAACGTGATGAAGGTACACTTATGCATGGAGAATTCCCTGTTAGTATACTCTGATTACAAAAGAAAAGGCAAAGAGGAAGCCATCATAAGATGTCAAATATTCTTTAATGGTGGTGTATTAAAAAGAAAGGATGAATTTGTGTAAGAGGGTTTTCTCTGTTTAATTCTTGTTAGGACTGACATTCATAAGAAATATGTTCATTTGTAGTGTTAAATATTCCTTAGTAACTGTCTTTCCAGATCCATAACTAGAGGAAATAATTTATCGGAAAGAAAAATAAAAGTGAGTGAAGAATGCAGAAATATGCATAAAGAGAGGTCACATGTTTACGTACATTTTTTAGATATTTGTGTTATTTTCTCTTTTGCATTTATGTTTTATTTTAAACATTTAAAATAATATATACAGGTACAAAGAACAGTACAATGTCTAAACAATTCTTATCATTTTGCCATATTTTTTTCATACGTAAATATACATAGTATTTTTTTAAAAGCACGAGTGGATATATTACTATCACGTAAAGCGGGACAGAGATCATAAAATTAGGTAGTGAGGGTATATTGTAATGAAAGCGATACAGTTCAGTGAAAATAACATTTTAAAGCATTTACATACAAAATAATATGACATTCACACATATATATGCTATATATATATATATATATGCTCACATATGTTAGAAAACTGGCTTCAGATCGGTGCAGCGCGCCGGCCGTGGAGGCCATTTTGGGGGTGAACCAACGGAAGGAAGACCTTTCTCTCTCTGTCTCTCTCTATCTCACTAACTCTGCCTCTCAAAAAATAAATAAGTAAATAAATAAATACAAGAAGAAAACATATTTGTCTTTCTGAGTTCTGTCCGATTTCACTTTAACATAATGATCTTCAATTCTATACATATTGTTTCAAATGTCTATATTTTACTCCTTTTTATGTCTGAGTAACATTCTATCATATGTAAATATACACACACATCACATTCGCTTTATCCAGATATCACTTGGTAGACACCTAGGTTGATTCTACATCTTTGCTATTGTTAAATGGGCTACAATTAACATGGGAGTACAGGTCTGCATCTCTTTCATATGTTGACATAATTTCTTTGGGATATATTCCCAGAAGACAGATAAGTGAGTCATACAGTAAATTTGCAGATATATGTTATGAAATTTCAAATATAACTTATATAACCCAATTATTTTAATTAAAATTTGATGGTCAGCTTGAGGATAGATATATTACATATCTCAGATTTAATTGGAACATATTTAACTCAGAAATTTTATCACATTTTTGTCTTATTGCTTGAAATAATTTTTAATCTCTGTTAAATTGAAAAGTATATAACTGGAAAATTAAAAAGAAGCAAATCGAAGTGTTGCTTTATTGAATGGATGTATAATAGTCTTTCTTCTTTTAAACTTTAATTGAGCAGAAAGGATAGAGACTTTTACTTGATAAATTATGTAAAGAATTTAGTTATACATATATTTAAAAATAATAAACATAGAAATAAAGATTTCACTTTGCCTCTCATTTTACACATTTTACATCTGATTAGTATTTAATTCTATTTTCCAATAAGGCTCCTGTTAGATTGAAAGTCTGAATTTATGTTCAAGTCCAGACTCCTTCCTTTTCCAAATATTAAAGATGCAGATTGTAATTTGGGTCAAGTTGCTGCTATGAATTGTTGTCTGCTTACTAACCACAGGACGTGCATAGCCTTGATTTCATCCTTCTCTGAGTGTATTGATTACAACATTGATTTTTCTATTTTCAGCGTGTCTGTTTTCTCAGACTAGTTTGCACTGTTAGCCGAAAATACAGTTTATGTTTTATTCCTCTTCTCAACATCCACTTTTGAATTAGACTTTGAAATAAAATGATTGTCGTTAAAACAAACATTCAAGCTTTGCAAAAGATAAATTGCAGGTTTCTTCCCCTATATTGAATTCTCAGAGTAAATAATGCTACTCAAAGTGACAAATATCTCATTATTTATAGGAGATGAAATATTATACAGAATCGCATCTATAAAAATGTTAAACTTTGAGGTTGGTGTTGTGATGCAGTCTACAACTTCTGTATCCCATATAGATATCAGTTCATGTCCCAGATGCTCGACTTTCCATCTAATGTGGGCCCCTGTTACCCATATGGAGGCCTGGAAGAAGCTCCTGGCTCCTGGCTCCTGGCTCCTGGCTCCAGACATTGTGGCCATTTGGGAAATGAACCAGCACATGAAAGTTTTGTCTTCACTCTCTCTCTCTCTTTGCACATGGAAGTTCTGTCTCCCTCTCTCTGTAACTCTTATCCAGTCTACTGTTGATGGGCATTTGGGTTGGTTTCAGGTCTTAGCTATTGTGAATTGAGCTGCAATAAACATTGTCTGCTAATACTAACTGATATATATATATATATATATATATATATATATATATATATATCTTTTATTTAATGAATATAAATTTCCAAAGTACAGCTTATGGATTACAAAAGCTCCCCCCCCATAACTTCCCTCCCACCCACAACCCTCCCCTTTCCCACTCCCTCTCCCCTTCCATTCACATCAAGATTCATTTTCAATTCTCTTTATATACAGAAAATCAGTTTAGTATATATAAAGATTTCAACAGTTTGCCCTCACAGAGCAACACAAAGTGAAAAAATACTTTTGGAGTACTAGCTATAGCATTAAATAACAGTGTACAGCACATTAATGACAGAGATCCTACATGATTTTTTTTTAAATTGATTAATTTTCTATGTGACTTCCAATTTAACCCCAAGGTTTTTTTTTCCATTTCCAATTATCTTTATATACAGAAGATCGATTCAGTATATGCTAAGTAAAGATTTCATCAGTTTGCACCCACACAGAAACACAAAGTGTAAAAATACTGTTTCAGTACTAGCTATATCATTACTTCACATTGGACAACCCATTAAGGACAGATCCCACATGGGACGTAAGTACATAGTGACTCTTGATGTTGATTTAACAATTTAATATATATATATTTTTAAATATTCAATATATGTCTCAGAGCCTATTAGATGTAAATATATTTTAATGTTAGTACTTAATATATATTGATACTCACTTTGATATAAAAATAAAATAATACTTTTTATTTTATGATTTAATAATTCAATATGCAATTTGAATTTTTATCTGATAAAAAGAGAAAAGCTATCCCTATATATTTAACATCATTTCAGTTATATACACTTTCAGAACAATAAAATTATATAATACAATGAATAATACTTTTTTCAATGATGATATTTTATTTATGATTGAAAAACCTAAAAGTGAGTTACAAATTATTACAACATCAGGCATATTATTAATTTAGATTTTTTGAAGCTGGGATATATGCAGCCCTTATTAAAAATCAAAACATATAGGCAAATTGCCCACATGATTTATATCATGGCATACTTGTATACCTGCCAAAGTGGTGTAAGTAAATATGGTCTGGAGTTTCACTTGAGATATATGTACTTATACACAGAGAAAAGTTACTAAGCAATACTCTGGAAAGAGATCTGCCCTCTCTAAGTAGGCTCAGCATCTGGCTTCACAGTGTCAACTAGACCTTACATGTATACACCCAGAGAAATATATTCTAAAGGAGACATTGGAAAGTAGTATTAAAATACACAAAACAGTTAGTATTAGCAGACACTCGTCTTGTTTGTGTGATCCCTTTGACTCTTAGACCTATCAGAGTCATCAATTATGAACTAAAATTGATCACTTGGACTAGTGAGATGGCATTGGTACATGCCACCTTGATGGGATTGTATTGGAATCCCCTGGCACATTTCTAACTCCACCATTTGGGGCAAGTCCGATTGAGCATGTCCCAAATTGTACATCTCCTCCCTCTCTTTTGCCCACTCTTATATTTAACAGGAGTCACTTTTTTTTTTCAGTTACAATTTAAACACCTAAGAATAATTGTGTGTTAATTACAGAGTTCAACCACTAGTACTAGAACAACAACAACAACAACAAATACTAAAAAGGATAAAGTATTACATTGTACATCAAGAGTCAGGACAAGAGCTGATCAGGTCATTGTTTCTTATAGTGTCCATTTCACTTCAACAGGTTTCCCCTTTGGTGCTCAGTTGTCACCGACCAGGGAAAACAAATGATATTTGTCTCTTTGGGACTGGCTTAATTCACTCAGCATGATGTTTTCCAGATTCCTCCATCTTGTTGCAAATGACCAGATTTCATTGTTTTTGACTGCTATATAGTATTCTGTAGAGTACATGTCCCATAATTTCTTTATCCAGTCTACTGTTGATGGGCATTTGGGTTGGTTCCAGGTCTTAGCTATTGTGAATTGAGCTGAAATAAACATTGTCTGCTAATACTAACTGATAGAATCAAAAAGGGAGAGAAGGATCCAACATGGGAAGCGGGAGACATAGCAGACTCATAGAATGGCAGATGTCCTAAACAACACTCTGGCCTCAGAATCAGCCCTTAAGGCATTCAGATCTGGCTGAAGAGCCCATGAGAGTGTTGTAGGCATGGAAAGCCAAGACACCATGGAAAAGAAAAAAAAAGAAGAAAACATAAATGAAAGATCTCTGTCAGTGAGATCCCAGTGGAAAGAACGGGGCCATCAAAGAATGAGGTGCCTTTCTCTGAAGGGAGGAGAGAACTTCCACTTTGACTATGACCCTATCAGAATAAGATCAAAGTCGGCAAACTCAAGAGGCTCCCATAGCCTTGGCAACTCATGACTAGAGCCTAGGGAGATTACTGATGCCATAAACAAGAGTGTCAAATTGTTAAGTCAGCAACGGGAGTCACTGTGTACTTACGTCCCATGTGGGATCTGTCCTTAATGTGTTGTCTAATGTGCAGTGATGCTATAACTAGTACTGAAACAGTATTTTTACACTTTGTGTTTCTGTGTGGGTGCAAACTGATGAAATCTTTACTAATTATATACAGAATCGATCTTCTGTATATAAAGATAATTGGAAATGAAAAAAAAAACCTGGTGTTAAATTGGAAATTGCATAGAAAATTAATTAATTTTTTTAAAAAAATATTATGTAGGATCTCTGTCATTAATGTGCTGTACACTGTTATTTAATGCTATAACTAGTACTCCAACAGTATTTTTTTCACTTTGTGTTGCTATGTGGGTGCAAACTGTTGAAATCTTTACTTAATATATACTAAACTGATCTTCTGTATATAAAGAGAACTGAAAATGAATCTTGATGTGAATGGAAGGGAAGAGGGAGCGGGAAAGGGGAGGGTTGCAGGTGGGAGGGAAGTTATGGGGGGGTGAAGCCATTGTAATCCATAAGCTATATTTCGGAAATTTATATTCATTAAATAAAAGTTTAGTAAATGAAAAAAATACACAAAACAGTACATTTATTCTTTGTAAATACTCTTTCAGTATTCCAGTAGTTAAAATTACTCAGTGTGCCAATTATTCTTTCAATGGTCATTGAGAGTAAATTTTCACGAAATATTTGCCTGCCTTTAAGAATGCTGTTCTCTTAGCATGCATGAAGAAATTTCTTTCATAGAGTGAAGACCTATTGTCAAATGTGAAAAAAAAGAAAACGTGATACATATATACAATAAGATACTGCTCAGCCACATGAAAGATGAAATACTGTCATTTACAACAACATGGATGGATCTGGAAGACACTATGTTAAATGAAGTAAGGTGAGCACAGAAAGACAAGTATCATAGGATCTCACTCCTATGGAGTCTAAAATAAGGAGACACATAGCAGTTAAAAACATGATGGTGGTTACCAGAGGTTGGGAAGGAAGGGGTGAGGAAAAGCTTAGGAAATGTATAACTAGTTATACCTTTATAACAAGTGTTATAACTAATTAACAGTAAGAAGTTCCACTGTTCTGTTGCATAGGAAGGTGATATGGTGATTATAGATGATGCTGTACTATAGATTTATCTCAAAAGAAAAAAGAATTTAATGGAAGATAGAATAATTTTGGATGTCTTCACCACAAATAAATGTTAAATATTTGAAGAGGTCAATCTAATTGGACACTACATAATGTAGACATCCTTCAAAATGTCTTATGAGGTACTGATGTTGTGTAATAGTGGGTTAAGCTGCTGCCCACATCGCCAGCATCCCATATGGGCACCAGTTAAATTCTGGCTGTTCCACTTCCTATCCAGCTCTCTGCAAAGAGCCTTGGAAAAGCAGCAGAAGATGGTCAAAGTACTTGGGCTACTTGGGCCCCAGCAGCCCATGTGGGAGACCTGGATGAAGATTCTTGTTCCTGGTCCAGTCCTAACCATTGCAGCCACTGGAGAGTGAATCAGTAGATGGACCATCCCCTCCTCACGCTTTTCTCTCCCTGTGACTCAAAAGAAATAAATAGATAAAAAATTAATTTGTAAAAAAAGATTTCTTTATTTATTTGGACGTCAGAATTACACAGAGAGAGAAGGAAAAGCAGAGAGAGAGAGAGAGGTTTTCTATCTATTGGTTCACTCCCCAACTGGCCACAGGGCTGGAGCTGCGCTGATCTGAAGCCAGGACCAGGAGTTTCTTCCAGGTCTCCCACATGGGTGCAGGGGCAGAAGGCCCTGGGTCATCTTCTACTGCTTCCCCAGGCCATAGCAGAGAGCCAGATCAGAAGTGGAGCAGCCAGGGCTTGAATCTGTGCCCATATGGCATGCTGGCACTGCAGGTGATGGCCTCACCTGCTATGCCACAGAGTCAGCTCCAGTAATTCATTTTAAAAAAAGATACTCCAAAATAGGTATAGTCTATAGGTCCATGAAAATTTTAATAAAAGTAAAATTAAATGTTTGTGATACAAAAAATGCAAATGTCTGCTTCATGTTATGGTCCTTAAGTGGAATGACTGATGCCTAACTGCTTTGAAGATCATGACAAGATTACTAGTCAAAACAAGTACAATCTTGTGAACTACAGGCAATGTGATTGTTCAATAGTTCTATGAAACTATTACAACTGATTACTTGAGATAGTAAATAAGTAAATTTTTGTTAAATTAGTAAGAAATGTATATGGATCTAGGATAGAAAAACACTATGACGTGCATATAGTATAACTGACAGTCACATAAAGTAGCAAGATTAATTGATGATAATAAATGCAAGACTGATAAATTAGGAAGGAGGTATGTTATTCGAACTTTGAATAGGCACCTAAGAAATGTTTGAACTACTTCCTTTTTTTTAGTATTATGGGAACAATGAGTATATTTATGATTGGCTATGATATAGACACTGAAATATACACTTGATAATTTAACTATAGAGGTGGGGATTGAGATTGCCATGGTTTATTAGTGAATCTTCTTCATGGTGTCCAGGGAAAAAATTGTGTTGTCCACCGTAAACTCTTTTAAAAGTATATTCATTTTATTTATTTGAATGGTAAAGTTTCACAGAGAAGGAGAGAGAGAGAATGAGAGAGAGAGAGAGATTTTATCCACTGACTCACTCCACAATTGTTCTGAAAGGTTGAAAGACCTGAGCTGGACCAGAACAAATCCCGGAGCCTAGAACTACATCCAGGTTTCGAATATGTGTGGCGAGCATTCTAAACTCTTATTTTGAAAATGTTGACCCAAATAGAGAATACAACTGATGAACTGAATTTTTTTTTAAATTGTTAATTTTAAAAGAGTACACACACTCACACACACACAGAAACACACACATATATATATATACACTTACTTTATGCATACAAACATATATATATAATTACTACATACATTCATATGTCACATATGTAACATTCATAAAATATGTTAACCAAAAATATATATATATATACATATATACTTTGTATATATATGCATGCAATTTATAATACATACTACACATACTCATATATGTTTATATGTGGATGTGTGTGTATCCACAATACTTAAAATATGATTTGTTGGGTTTTGTCCTAAGCATATATGAATTATTTAAAACCTCATAACAAATCAATGAAATAAGAACACTGCCCAGATGCTTAACTGGTTTCTTTAAGTTCACACAGCTATACAGTTAAGAAACTGCCATTAGCTTCTGACATTGAGGAAAGGATTACTCATGCTGCCAATAAAGTTAAGAGTATTCATCTTTTGCCATTACTATAATATTACCACTAGTCTTCTCCAGCAAACAGCCTATGCCACCCAGAAAAAAATTACCTTAATATAACTTTTCTAGAATAATTTAATATGCCTTGTGAAATCCAAGTACACAAACTTCGTCAAGTTTCATAGGAATATAACTTACCATATATTATCCTATTGAAACATCATAATATCTTCTCTAAAAAATCTATTTTTAAAGTTTTTGCTTTCTTTCACATCATCCCTTCACTTAAACCAACACCTCAATAAATGAGAGGCACATATCAGCACATGTTATGATTTGAATGATGTCTAAAGAGATCTTAGGGGCCCTGCCCTATTTTGCAGCAGATTAAAGCATTGGCCTGCAGGTGTCAGCTTCCAATATGAGCACCATTTCAAGCCCTGGTTGCTCTACTTCTGATCCAGCTCCCTGCTAATACACATGGGAAAGCAGTGGAGAATAGCTCAAGTCCTTGGAACCCTGCACCCACATGGGAGACCAGAAGAAGCTCCTAGCTGCTGACTTCAGATTGGCTCAGCTCTGGCTATTGCAGCCATTTGGTCAGTGAATCAGCAGAGGGAAGGCCTCTCTTGGTCTCTACATCTCTCTTGTAACCCTTTCAAATAAAAAAGAGAGGGAGAGAGAGAGAGAGATCTTAGAATTGCAGTTTTAAATAATCTAAGCCAAATGGTGTTCATATCCACATTTTGAATCCCCATAGTTTTTGCATCGACAACAATTTCCATTAATATTTATTCAAAATGTGAGGTAATTCAATATGTGTGCTGTCCATTTTCTTTCATTGTACTTGGAATAGTTTTGCATCTTCATCTTCATCATTCTTCTATTTCTGTTTAGAAGAACTATAGTTCATTTCATTTACTTAGAATAAGTGTTTTCTGTTTGCATCAATTTTATTATATTTTGTTTATTTCATCTTTTTACATCATTGATAAGAGTATCATTAACTGTATGTTTCTATTTCAAAGATCGTACTGTTTCCTATGTTTGCAGTGATCTACATAAAATGAACCATTATATATCTTAAGATAATTATCTTTTATAATTAACATATTAACACAAAATTAATACATCATTAATTTATTATATACATACTTTATTAATTAGTAATATATTTACAAAACAAGTAGCTTAATTAGTCATGGTAGTTTTCTCTTTCCTTATGACATTGCATAATTATGTAATCTTATAGACCATACTTATTTTACATTTCATCGAATTTCTTAATTTCCAGTCTTTCTACCAACTATCCCTATGTCTGAATAATGGGTTCATTTTTGTTAATATTTTGTAAATGAAAGAATAACCAAAATTCATGCATCATCTTCCTACTTTTCCTTGTTCACTTCAGGATTATAAACTATATTTCCACTGTAACAAGTTATATTTTCAAAAGATATCAATATCTTCCCTCTCAAGTGTTGTTATTCAATTTTAACATGTCATTCCTCCATCAGGAGGAAGAATATAATCACTCTCTCTTCTAATGTTAACAAGTTTTTGATTGCTCTGAACAATAGGTTAAGGGGGCTGAAAGCCATGTATCTCACAACACTAAGTCAAAAGAGGCTATTGATGGGGCCGGGGGCATGGCTCACTTGGTTCATCCTCCTCTGTGGCGCTGGCATCCCATATGGGCACCGGGTTCTAGTCCCGGTTGCTCCTCTTCCAGTCCAGCTTTCTGATATGGCCTGGGAAAGCAGTGGAGGATGTGGAAGACCAGGAGGAAATACCTGGCTCCTGGCTTTGGATTGGCATAGCTCAGACAGTAGTGGCCATTTTGGGGGTGAACCAATGAAAGGAAGACTTTTCCTTCTCTCACTGTCTAAATCTATCTGTCAAATAAATATAAAAAAGAGGCAACTACTTTTCCTTTGCCATATTAACTCTGAGGAAAGTTAGTTGTCATGTAATAAATTCAACTACTCTATTACTGCCATGCTGAAGAATCTATTCAGGATGAACATTATCAAGTATATACAGGTCTGGACATCGTTGCCCATGCAGAATGAGTTCTGCAAACTAACATGTTAAATCAAATTGACCTAAACTTAAAGACTTAGACAAACAGATAAAAATTGTCTCTGCTCTGTGGGAAAAAATCCTACATGGAGGATCTCTGTGAGACCTCAGAGGAAAGGAAGGGTCATCAAAGAATGAGACACTCTTCTATGAAGGAATAAGAGAACATCCTCTGTGCTTATGGCCGTGTCCAAATACCGATGGAGTCTATGGTCACAAAAGGCCTCCATAGCCCTGGCAGCCCATGACAAGAGCCTCAGATGATCACTCATGTCATAAAGAAAGAATGTTAATTATTAAAGGAACAACAATAGTCACTGTGCACTTGCTCCCCAGGTAGGACCTCTGTCCCTATTGAATTGAAATATGAGAATCAACTGCAAATTCTCTCCCCAAACTGTACTGTATATGTTGTGTGTGGGTGTTGGGGCAAATTGTTGAAGTCTATGTTTAGCATAGAGTTGGTCCTCTGTATATAAAGTCATACTAAAAATGATCCATAATGAAGAAGGAGATGGGAGAGGGAATAGGAGGTGGGATGGGAGCGGGGTGGGGGACATGGGGAAAAGAACCACTGTATTCCTAAAGTTGTACCTATGTAAAAATGCATTCATTAAATAAAAAAAGTCTCTGTTGTTAATTTTCAGTAAGGAGTATTCATGGAAATGATGGCAGAAATTTAAATTACAGAATTAAAATATAGACTGGACTAGGAGCAAAATCTCTGGAGCCACTGCTGGTTTCATATATGATCCCCTAATCATTACCTCACACAAATGACGTGGCCTTTCACTACTCAGTATTCTGTTCCAAAAAGAAGAAGTAATAATCACAAATGCTTAATTTCAATGCTTTCATAATAGCTCTACGTTAGCACTCTCATATGAAACCAAAATAATAAAATTATTCAGATCTATATCATAATTTTAGATAAATACACAAATAGATGTAACTCTTCTTTGTTAATGACACTATAATAGCCAAAAAAAGTTCTAAGTTCAAACTTTGCTTTTTATAGTATATAATATTAATCATAGATAATTCTGTAGATTGTACTACTAATATGAATTTATAATTTTATTTCTATTGCTAAAGTCATTGCTATCACTGAGGCATTTTCACCTGTTTCTTGTAATAGATCCCTAATACACAGGCCAGCTTATCCTATTTCAGTGAATGATATTAAGCAATTAATTAATTGTTTAGACTATACGTTTAATAATACAATGTGATTTATGAAAAAGGGTAATTAAAGCTCTTTCTGAAGGTATTCAAATATCTAATATAAATATATATATATATAACAGAACAGAAATTCTGTGGCATTTTTAAATGTCATAAATTATTGATTTGTGGCTTCATTCAAGAATTTAGAAATATTCTAAAATAAAGAGTTCACTCATGGCTCAATGCCTCATAAGGTCAAACAGTGAGAACCAAATGTTTACCTAAATAGACAGCACATTTTGTGTCACAGGAGGGAAACTCCAAAATTATGGGACCCAAAACTTTAATAAGGTGGCAGGCACATCTGTGTCTTTATTCTCTCTAGACAAATCATCTTAACGAGTTTACAAGGTATTGCTTGCTTTCCTTTTGCTAGAATTAAACTGAGACTAACAGAGATTCAATAGTTCCTTAAAGTCATAGATTAGAAAGTCTCAAATCTAAGTCTCAAACATAATTCTTATCAACATCAAAACCTTGATCCTCGGGGGCCAACGCTGTGGCATAGTAGGCTAAGTCTCCACCTGTGGCACCAGCATGACATATGGGCACCAGTTTGTGTCCCCGCTGCTCCTCTTCTGATCCAACTCTCTGCTAGGGCCTAGGAAACATAGAAAATGTCCCAGTTGCTTGGGTCCTTGTACCCTCATAGGAGGCCTGGAAGAAGCTCCTGGTTCCTGGCTTCAAATTGGCCCAGCTCCAGCCATTGCAGCCACTTGAGGAGTGAACCAGTGATGGAAGACCTTTCTCTGTCTCTGCCTCTCTACCTGCAACTGTGCCTCTCAAATAAGTGAAAAAAAATCTTAAGATATGTGCTTATTTTCAGAGATTTGAATAATCACCTTGTAACAATGATCAAATTTGGTCTATGTTATGTCATGATTTTAAGGAATCTTATTTCAACCAGATATTTTGGATTTTGAGCCTTCTTGGCATTCTTGACAGGCATTCAAAAAATCAAAGTTTCAAACAATCTGGTCTCTAAAATTTCCAGTAAATCCTGGACTTTGGTTTTTCCAGTTTGGGCCCAACTGAAAAAATCGAAGGACCTATGTCTCTCATCTTATAGAGACACCAACTAATCAGGCTATTTGGATTATATTAGAAGTACTGTCAAGATGTGATGTGGTACCAAACTTTAAGTTTCTATAATGGAAAATGCTATTAATACAAATGTTTGAGAATTAAAAAGTCTCATGATCTTGTGTTACTAGACATGATAGTTATCTTAATGAGAAAGCCCCAGAGGCCTAAAGGGTTAAATACTTGTAAAATCCTACAGGTGCTTTCAAAAATACTGTGAAGTAAGCAAGTGCCTCTTGTTGGTTGATGAGTTTATAATTTTAAACATGGCGACTTAAAGTCTTTTGTCATCCACAGTTATATATGATGTGCTGCTCATAAAACTAAAGCGTTGTTGGTTCTGTGTTTAGCTGTCCTCCTATAGGTTCCTATGGACTTTTTCCAGCCACTTCTATTGTATTCAGTATTTTGGGATGGCTCTGTAAACAGATGAAGCCAATAATGTATTACCAGTACCAACTGAGAGAAAGTATGGTTAACTGAGGTAACTAAAAACAAAAAGCAATTCAAATCAATTGGCAATCTACAAAAAGAGTTAAAGATTTTAAAAGCTATTATTAAAATGGCTATATTGGTCTATTATGCTATGTTATATGTGTGTACATATTGTATGTCCACATGGGGAAATTTTATTAAGAGTTTTATTTTAATTGGCTTATAGATAAGATTGTCCATAAATTTAAGCTGCTAAAATAAAAAAAAAATCTTAAGAAAAAAACTATTGATTGTTAAAATTACCTTTGGATTCAAAACAGTTTATGGTGCATTTTCTGTGATTCTATAGTGGAGATGGGACTGTAAGGAAAAGTAAGATAATAAAGACAAAGTTCAAAAAATACATTTGTTTTATTAGGGTAACATATTTCCACTGAAGCAGATTTGTTTAGGTTTACAGAAACTGAGTTCTCATGAGCAAGCAATCAATTTTTATAATTTTACTAAATATTATACATATTTAAATTATATCCAGTAATTTGAAAAATACGACATTTAACTCAGCATTTTAACTAACACTTTGTCTCGCATGATTTTTATTTCAGTACACAAACATCATAATGAGCAGTACCTGAGTGGAACAAAATATATGGCCGTGATACTTCCTAAATGTCAACTGTATAATATTTGAGGCATCATTTCCTGCTGTGAAGTTTTCCTTTAATGATGACCTTCCTTGCTTGTGATTCTTCTGCAATTTTAGCACTGGGGTAGCTGCTGAGTCAGAAGAATTCAGACTATACTTCATTACAGTAGGCACTGAGCATTGCCTTCAAAGACTTGAAAACCCATTTTTATCAGATGATGCCAGTCATTGTCAAAATGATTACATTTATATCACAATGGAGAAGTGTGTTACAACTACATTAAGAAGTCCTTTTTATAATTCCCTCCTTTTTATCAAAATGTTTCATAGTTTGCATAATATTATTGGAAAAATCATTGATGCTATCTATATATGTACAAATAAACTGAAGAAAGCAGGAAAGAAAGTTCTTTCTTTAATTACCAGATTCCCTATTTCACAATCAAAGTCAGACTTTGCAGGGGATGTTGCACAGTGTTAACTCACAGTTAGGTGCATCGATGTCTGAGTCTTCAGCCTCATGCTTAGCAACACACAAAGGTGTGAAATATTGCAACACAATTCACAGCCTGTCATGTCTTATGACTTAATTAGAGATGTTTATGATCTTGTTATTCATACTCTATCGGTAACAGATGACTAAAAAATGAGACAAGGGACCATTATATGCGGAATAGCACCATCATCATCACATAAACTGAGAGCTCAAACTGTGGCTTAATTCAGTCTGGAATGCTATCTGAAGAAATAATTGAAAATAAGTATCATAGGGGAGTAGAGCAGCATAAAACTGTTCCCATGAAAAGAAATGGGAAGCAACAAAATACATATATTCTTAAACACCATTTTTGACATAATATTTTAGGGGTATTTACTTACAGTAGAAAGTGGGACCAATTCCATATATTAAATATTTACAATAAGGAAACTGAATTAACCTAGATACAATGGACTATTTTGGAAGTGCAATAGAAATAATTATTAATTATTAAATTTTATTTACAGATGATAAACTAATTCAGCAATTCCATACTTAACCATCCAGAGATAAGATTATTTGGGTCATCCAATTTAGATGTTCATTCACATAAGACTTTTTTTTAATCATTTTTTAAAAACTTTTATTTAATGAATATAAATTTCCAAAGTACAGCTTATGGATTACAATGGCTTCCCCCGCCCCATAACTTCCCTCCCACCCACAACCCTCCACTTCCATTCACATCAAGATTCATTTTCAATTCTCTTTATATACAGAAGATCAGTTTAGTATACATTAAGTAAAGATTTCAACAGTTTGCAACTACATAGCAACACAAAGTAAAAAATACTGTTGGAGTACTAGTTATAGCATTAAATCACAATGTACAGCACATTAAGGACAGAGATCCCACATGATATTTTTAAAAAATTGATTAATTTTCTATGCACTTTCCAATTTAAAACCAAGTTTTTTTTTTTTAATTTTCAATTATCTTTATATTCAGGAGATCGATTCAGTATATACTAAGTAAAGATTTCATCAGTTTGCACCCACACAGAAACACAAAGTGTAAAAATGCTGCTTCAGTACTAGTTATAGCATTACTTCACATTGGACAACACATTAAGGACAGATCCTACATGAGACGTAAGTACACAGTGACTCCTGTTGTTGACTTAACAATTTGGTGTCAGTAATCTCCCTAGGCTCTAGTCATGAGTTGCCAAGGCTATGGAAGCCTCTTGAGTTCACCAACTCTGATCTTATTCCAACAGGGTCATAGTCAAAGTGGAAGTTCTCTCCTCCCTTCAAAGAAAGGCACCTCATTCTTTGATGGTCCCGTTCTTTCCACTGGGATCTCACTCGCAGAGATCTTACATTTAGGTCTTCTTTTTTTTTTCTTTACCATGGTGTCTTGGCTTTCCATGCCTACAATACTCTCATGGGCTCTTGAGCCAGATCCGAATGCCTTAAGGGCTGATTCTGAGGCCAGAGTGCTATTTAGCACATCTGCCATTCTATGAGTCTGCTGTGTATCCCACTTCCCATGTTGGATCGTTCTCTCCCTTTTTGATTCTATCAGTTAGAATTAGCAGACACTAGTCTTGTTTGTGTGATCTCTTTGACTCTTAGACCTATCAGTGTGATGAATTGTGAACTGAACTTGATCACTTGGACTAGTGAGATGGCATTGGTACATGCCACCTTGATGGGATTGTATTGGAATCCCCTGGCACATTTCTAACTCCACCATTTGGGGCAAGTCCGACTGAGCATGTCCCAAATTGTACATCTCCTCCCTCTCTTTTGCCCACTCTTATATTTAACAGGAGTCACTTTTTTTTTCAGTTAAAATTTAAACACCTAAGAATAATTGTGTGTTAATTACAGAGTTCAAACAATAGTACTAGAACAAAAAAAAATACTATAATGGATAAAGTATTACATTGTACATCAATAGTCAGGACAAGAGCTGATCAAGTCACTGTTTTTCAGAGTGTCCAATTCAGTTCAACAGGTTTCCCCTTTAGTGCTCAGTTAGTGTCGCTGATCAGGGAGAACATATGATATTTGTCCCATTGGGACTGGCTTATTTCACCCAGCATAAGGTTTTCCAGATTCCACCTTCTTGTTGCAAATGACCAGATTTCATTGTTTTTGACTGCTATATAGTATTCTGTAGAGTACATGTCCCATAATTTCTTTATCCAGTCTACGGTTGATGGGCATTTGGGTTGGTATCAGGGCTTGGCTATTGTGAATTGAGTTGCAATAAACATTAATGTGCAGACAGCTTTTCTGTTTGCCAATTTAATTTCCTATGGGTAAATTCCAAGGAGTGGGATGGCTGGGTTGAATGGTAGGTTTATATCAGGTTTTTGAGGAATCACCAGACTGACTTCCATAGTGGCTTTACCAGTTTGCATTCCCACCAACCGGGGGTTAGTGTCCTTTTTTCCCCACATCCTCTCCAGCATCTATTGTTGGTAGATTTCTGAATGTGAGCCATTCTAACCAGGGTGAGGTGAAACCTCATTGTGGTTTTGATTAGCATTTCAATGATGGCTAATGATCTTGAACATTTTTTCATGTGTCTGTTGGCCATTTGTATTTTCTCTTTTAAAAAATGTCTATTGAGGTCCTTGGCCCATCTCTTAAGTGTGTTGTTTGTTTTGATGTGGTGGAGTTCTTTGATTTATTTGTAGATTCTGGTTATCAACCCTTTATCTGTTGCATAGTTTGCAAATATTTTTCCCATTCTGTCTGTTGCCTATTCACTTTCCTGACTGTATCTTATGAAGTACAGAAACTTCTCAATTTGATGCAATCCCAAATGTTAATTTTAGCTTTGACTGCCTGTACCTCTGGGGTCTTTTCCAAGAAGTCTTTGCCAGTACCTATATCTTTCAGGGTTTCTCCAATGCTCTCTAATAATTTGATGGTGTTGAGTCATAGATTTAAGTCTTTAATCCATGTTGAATGAATTTTTATGTAAGGTGAAAGGTAGGGGTCTTGCTTCATGATTCTGCATTTGGAAATCCAATTTTCCCAGCACCATTTATTGAGTAGACTGTCCTTACTCCAGGGATTGGTTTTGGATATAAGTTGGCTGTAGATGTTTGGATTGATTTCTGGTGTTTCTATTCTGTTCCATTGGTCTATCCATCTGTTTTTGTACCAGTACCATGCTGTTTTGATAACTACTGCCCTGTAGTATGTCCTGAAATCTGGTATTGTGATGCCTCCGGCTTTGTTTTTGTTGTACAAGATTGCTTTAGCTATTCGAGGTCTCCTGTGTCTCCATATGAATTTCAGCATCATTTTTTTCAGATCTGAGAAGCATTGGTATTGCATTGAATTTATAAATTGCTTTTGGGAGAATGGGCATTTTGATGATATTGATTCTTCCAATCCATGAGCATGGAAGATTTTCCCATTTTTTGGTATCCTCTTCTATTTCTTTCTTTAAGGGTTTGTAATTCTCATTGTAGAGATCTTTAACGTCCTTGGTTAAGTTTATTCCAAGGTATTTGATTGTTTTTGTAGCTATTGTGAATGGGATTGATCTTAGAATCAGCCGTGGCATTACCTGTGTATACAAAGGCTGTTGATTTTTGTGCATTGATTTTATATCCTGCTACTTTGCCAAACTCTTCTATGAGTTCCAATAGTCTTTTAGTAGAGTTCTTTGGGTCCCCTAAATAAAGAATCCTATCATCTGCAAAGAGGGATAGTTTGAGTTCTTCCTTCCCAATTTGTATCCCTTTAATTTCTTTTTCTCGCCTAATAGCTCTGGCTAAAACTTCCAGAACTATATTGAATAGCAGTGGTGAGAGTGGGCATCCCTGTCTGGTACCAGATCTCAGTGGAAATGCTTCCAACTTTTCCCCACTCAATAGGTTGTTGGCCGTGGGTTTTTCATATATTGCTTTGATTGCATTGAGGAATGTTCCTTCCATACCCAGTTTGCTTAGAGTTTTCATCATGAAAGGGTGTTGCATTTTATCAAATGCTTTCTCTGCTTCTATTGAGAGAATCATATGGTTTTTCTTCTGCAGTCTGTTAATGTGGTGTATCACATTGATTATTTTGCGAACATTGAACCATCCCTGCATTCCAGGGGTAAATCCCACTTGGTCTGTGTGGATGATCTTTCTGATGTATTGTTGCTTTCTATTTGCCAGAATTTTATTGAGTATTTTTGCATCTATGTGCATCAAGGATATTGGTCTGTAATTCTCTTTCAATGCTGCATCTTTTTCTGGCTTAGGAATTAAGGTGATGCTGGCTTCATAGAAAGAATTTGGGAGGATTCCCTCTTTTTTGATTGTTCTGAAGAGTTTGAGAAGAATTGGAGTTAGTTCTTTTTTAAATGTCTGGTAGAATTCAGCAGTGAATCCATCTGGTCCTGGGCTTTTCTTTGTTGGGAGGGCCTTTATTACTGTTTCAATTTCTGTCTTCGTGCTTGCTCTGTTTAGGTTTTCTATGTCTTCCTGGTTCAATTTTTGTAGAAAAGACCCAAATCAATAAAATCAGAGATGCAAAAGGAAACGTAACAACATGACAGCACAGAAATAAAAAGAATCATCAGAAATTACTACAAGGACTTGTATGCCAGCAAACAGGGAAATGTATTAGAAATGTATAGATTGCTGTACACATGCAACCTATGTAAATTGAATCAGATAAGACTTTCAATATTAGTATTACTATCAATTAATATTAGTGATGTGTATTCATTTTGAACACATGAATGTTAATTATTTAAGTATGTATTTCTTTCAATTTTCTACTCTGCATAAAAATCATTACAAATTTAGTGACTTAATAAAACACATTTTATCTGTTTTGATGATCAGGGGCCCTGGAACTTCTTGGCTACATCCTCTGCTCGAAGTCTCACATGACTACAATCAAAGTAGGGACAAGATTCTTTTCTTGTCTGGAAGCTCCAGTGGAGAAGACACTACTTTCAGGTTCATTCAGTCTATTGGGAAGAGTCATCACATATGACTATGTTACTTTTTATTGGTTATTGGTTGAAGTTGTCTCTTAAGTCTTAAAACATATCCTAAGGACACTCTCCATAGGCAGTTTATAACATTACTGTGCATCTCTTCATGACCAGCAAGAGAATTGTTGTATAAGAGGAGTTTTATGTAATGTAATACTATCAAAGGAGTAGCTTCAAGCACCATGTCCTTATTTTTGGTTATGAATATGTCATAAGTTCCAGAAACATTTAAAAATACAGGTATAGAATGAGAAAGAAATCATTGGGGGTCATTCAGCATTTATTCTTTAAATTGCCTCATTTTCATTTTTCTAAAACCTTACAAAATGAATATAATTATCTCAATTTTAAGGATGAGAAAATTGAAGTACAGACATTTAATTACTTTACCTTGATTATATAATTCTAAGTAGTATAAGCAGTGCTATTATTGAGTACAGAATATGTGTACATATCATTGTATGATTATGTTTCAGAGGGGAAGGTGTGATCAGCTCTGTTGTCATAATCTCACATTTACCTTCTCTTCTCCAAGTTGACCAATGTTGGGGCACTAGCCACACTGGGTGCAGTATTCATCCATGTTGCCACAAGGACAGATCAACTAGACAGAAAAATCAGCAGGAAACAACAGGGTTAATTGACACTATAGACCTAATGGACCTAACAGATATTTACAGAGCTTTTCATTCTAAGGTTGCAGAATAGCTATTCTCACCAGTGCAAGGAACTTTCTCTAGAATAGACCACATGCTAAACCATAAAGCAAATCTCAACAAATTCCAAAAAATTCAAACCATTCCATGGATCTTCTCTGACCAAAATGGACTGAATCTGTAATTCTGCAAAATTGTGGGAACTGAACAACATGGTCCTGAATGAACATTGGGTCATAGAAGAAATCAAAGAGAAATAAAAAAAAATTCTGGAAATGAATGTAGATAATGCATCATATCAAAACTTTTGGGAGGGGCTGATGCTGTGGCATAGTGGGTAAAAGCCACCACCTGTTAGTTCTGACATCCCATATGGACTCTGGTTTGAGTCTTGGCTGTTCAACTTATGATCCATCTCCATGTTATGGCCTGGGAAAGCAGTAGAAGATGTTCCAAGTGTTTGGGCCCCTGAACACACATGGGAGACCAAGAAGAACCTCCTGGCTCCTGGCTTTGGATCTGCCCAGTTCCAGCCATTGTGGCCATTTGGGGAGAGAACCAGCAGATGGAACAACTCACTCTCTCTCTGCCTTTGCATTTCTGTAACTCTGTTCTTTGAATATATAAATATATATAGTAAATCTTTTTAAAAAAAAACTTACGAGATTCAGTGAAAGCAGTGCTAAGAGGGACATTCATAACAATTGTTGCCTATATCAAGAAATTGGAAGGCACCAAATAAATGAACTATTAATGCATTTTAATGACACAGAAAAACAACAACAAACTAAACCCCAAATTAATGGGATGAAAATAATTATATTACAGAATAAATAAACAAAATAAAAACCAAAAAAATACAGAGAAATGAAGAGCTGGTTTTAAAAAAATGACCAAAATTGACACACCATTGACCCAACTAACCAAAAAATAAATGAAAAGAGGGGGAAGACTCAAGTTAATAAAATCAGGGTTGAAAAAGAAAATGTAATAACAGATACCAAATAAATAAAAAGGATCATCAGAAATTATTACAAAGAACTGTATGCCAACAAATTGGGAAACCTAGAAGAAATGGATAGATTTCTGGACACATACAACCTACCTATGTTGAGCCATGCAGACATAGAAAACTTAAACAAACCAATAACCAAGATAGAGATGGAATCAAGTAATAAAGACCCCCCCCCCCCAAGAAAGAAAATCTCAGGACTTGATAGTTTCACTACTGAATTCTACCAGATATTAAAAAAGAAATAACTCCATTATTCTCAAGCTTTTCAGAACACTTGAAAGGGAGGTAATCCTCCCAAACTCTTTCAGTGAAACCAGCATCATGTTAATTCCTAAACCAGAAAAAGATACAACAGAGAAAGAGAACTACAGACCAATTACTCCGATGAAGATTGATGCAAAAATTCTCAACAAAATACCAGCCAATCAAATCCAACAGCACATGAGAAAATCATTCACCAGGACTAAGTGGGATTCATCCCTGGTATATAAGGATGGCTCAACAGTTGAAAATCAATGTGACACATTACATTAACAAACTGAAGAACAAAAACCATAGTGTTATCTCAATAGATGCAGAGAAAGCATTTGATAAAATACAACATCCTTTCATTTTGAAAACCTTAAGCAAATTGGGTATAAAAGAAACACTCCTCAACACAATCAAGGGAATTTATGGCAAAACCATGGCCAGGATCTTATTGAATGGGGAAAAGTTGTAATTATTCACACTAACATCTGGAACCAGAAAAGGATGCTCACTATCGTCAGTGCTATTCAATATAGTCCTAGAAGATTTAGCCAGAACCATTAGGCAAGAACAAGAAATCAAAGGGATACAAATTAAGAAAGAAGAAGTCGAACTATCCCTACTTGCATATGACATGCATATCTTAACTCAATCTTCACTGTAAGATGTTCTACTTACATAAAGTAGAGCTGAGGTGTGGCAATTTTCTGAATTAGCTAGAATGACTCTTTTGTGGGAAGAACAGAGGTGTGATGCTGGGTCTGTGAGATTCCAAATCTCAGCATCACTAAAATCTTCCATCTGCTATGATCATCCTCTGAAAATACTTTCAGTTCAGGTACCGTGAGGAGTTAGAAGGGTTAATAGGCAGTTAGGAAGGGTCCCTGTGGGAATAAGAAATCAGGTGTTTGTATGGACCTGCCATCTCCTTAATAGACAAAAGACACTGCCCACAACAAAATGTAGACTGACAGGGAACCCAATGGGTCTCATATCCATAGGAAACCATGTGAGTACCTAGGCTTTGCCGTCAAACCAAAGCACACCACACAGCAGCATGTCTCAAGTGCTTAGCAACTGATCAGGTAGGCATAATCTGTCTTAATCAGCCAGGTCAAAAGTGTTTTTCAACTGTCACATCTCCCAAGTGGTTGACATGATAATGTTTGTTAACTGGTCAGAAAGTATGACCTCTATGCGAGAAACAAAGAAAAAAAAGGAGATCCCTTACATATCAAAACTACGTAGAAGAATCAATCAATTAATATGAACTCATTATATAAGCTCCAGATACCCAGACCTTGAAGGGCCCCTTTCTTGAGACCCTTCCTGGAAAGGACGACTCTGTTTCTCAATAAATCTATTTTCACTTGTTTTCCTCCTCCCTACCTGCCCCCCATGGTAATTCTTCATCAGTGTGGGAAAAAGAACCAGCTCTGAATTTCTGTAACAGTGCCAGAGACAATCTAGACTGAAAATAAAACACAAAATCTCTAAGAATAATCTTACTAATCTGATCACTCTAGATATTTTTTAAAATACCTACAGAAAATATCACTTCATACTCACGTATTTGTACTAGTGAAATTGTATCTACCAGAGCTTGCAATTGTATAATAGCTAAAATCACTACCAACAAATGTCTCTTATGACATACAATGCATCCCCATTTTATTCATCAGCTGAAGAGTTCAATTTACTAGTTTTTCCTGTGTCAGAAAGGTCAACA
Organism: Lepus europaeus; assembly: GCF_033115175.1. Lineage (NCBI taxonomy): Eukaryota > Metazoa > Chordata > Mammalia > Lagomorpha > Leporidae > Lepus > Lepus europaeus. The sequence goes on along the minus strand of NC_084832.1, from coordinate 49,478,771 downwards.
TTAAAACCATATTGCTCTGGGATCTTTTATGAAAGTGGAAAAGAAGCTATTTTCTTGAATTGTTCTAATCAAACTACACATAATTTCTTGAAAGTCATAAAAACCAAGGCATATGTTTTAATGAAAATAATGATGAGTAAAGAATTGACTCTTCCTTAAAAACCGTCAAGTAAACTAATGTTCAGTTAAAAATTTCCAGGGGGAAAGGATGTAGGGGCCCAGTAGTTTGCACAACTGTCGCACCACCAGCATCCCATATGGGTTGACAGTTCGTGTCTGTGCTGCTCCACTTCCTATCCAGCTTCCTGCTAATGAGCCTGAGAAAGCAGCAGAATATGGCCCAAGTGCTTGTGCCCCTAACACTCAGGTAGGAGACCTGAAGAAATTTTCTGACTACTGACTTAGGCTTGCTCCTGTCCTGGACATAACAGCCATTTGAAGAGTGAACCAGAAGTTTGAAGATCTCTCTCTCTCTCTCTCTCTCTCTCTCTCTCTCTCTGCCTTTTAAGCAAATAAATAAATCTTACAAAAATAAAATAAAAATCACTGTGTCTATGATTAAATTATTTAATTTCACTGTTAGCCCTGATTTATCTTTTATTCAAAAAATACCTGTTATGAGCTAGCACTTTGAGATACTGTTATAATTTTATAGTGGTGAATAAAACTAAGATTTCCCCTTATGTTGAGCAAAATTTTCTTTTCATTTTATCTCACTACTTTTCTCCTATAAATGGTATATTATCAGCTTCCTTTTTCTTATTATTTTTTGCCTTATTTGGAATGCATTCTTTATTTCTAATTCAGTATAAGGAAACTATTGAGGATCAACATTCATTTTAGAAAATATATTCACTTATTTATTTGAAAGAAAAAGTGATAGAGGTGCAGCGAGGGAAGATTGAGAGAGTCTTTCATCTGCCATCTGCTTGTCAATTCACCAAATAGCCACAACAGACAGATATGGGCCAAGCTTAAATATATTCATTTATTAGAGAAAATCAGAGAGAGAGAAAGAGAGAGAGAGTGAGTCCATCCACTGGTTCACTATTCATAGTACCACAATATCCATGTTTGGTCCATGAATTCAATCCAGGTCTTCCATGTGGATAGGAGAGACACAACTACTTGAGCTGTCACCTATGTCCTTGCAGGGTGTATGTTGGTGAAATATTGGAATTGAGAGCAGAGCCAGTTCTTGAAGCCAGGTACACTAATATGGAATATGGACATTCTAACAACAGTTCTAACTGCTAGGACAAATGCCCACCTCTGTAATATATTTTTGCAAATCAATTGGAAAATTATAAACAGCACCATTTTTGTTTAAGTTGGGAAAATCTGGGGAGACACAATACCAAGGAATATATATAGATAGAAACCAATAGTGCATTAAATGTTTCTTCTCTGGGAATTGCAAATTAAAACCACAGTGAGATATCAATTCACAACTCTTGTGAATGTTACAATTAAAATGTCAATATAATGGAAATGTTGAACAATAACTGGAAATTTGATATATTATAGATAAGAGCATGAAGTGATAGAGAATCAGGAAATTTAAGTTTCTTTAAAAATATGCATCCATAATATAATCTATTTTATGCATCAGTCATTGTACTTTGCTGTACTTATTTCAGAGGTTTTTTTTTTTTTAATTTTCATTATTTATTTAACAGATAGAGTTATAGACAGTGAGAGAGAGAGAGACAGAGAGAAAGGTCCTCTTTCTGCTGGTTTACTCCCCAAATGGCCACTATGGCCTGCGCTGCACCAATCTGAAGCCTGGAGCCAGGTGCTTCCTCCTGGTCTCCCATGCGGTGCAGGGGCCCAAACACTTGGGCCATCCTCCACTGCCCTCCCGGGCCACAGCACAGAGATAGACTGGAAAAAGAGCAACCGGGACCAGAACCTGGGGCCCATATGGGATGTTGTTGCCATAGGCGGAGGATTAACCAAGTGAGCCACAGCGCCAATCTCCCTAAGAGATATTAAAACATGTCCATGAGAGTCATACAATACTATCTGATGCATTATTGCTTCAAAATATCAGAAAAACAGAAATGAGCCGAAGTTGTGGCACAGTAGGTGAAGTCACTGCCTGTGACCCTGGCATACCATATCAAAGCACTGGTTTGAGTCTCATCTGCTCTGCTTCTGATGCAACTGCCTGTTAATGCACTTCAGAGCAAAGCAAAGGCTGCCTCTAGTGCTTGACATTCTGCCACCCATGTGGGGGACCAGGATGGAATCCCTGGCCTCTTTTTTCAGCTTGGCCCAGACATTTAGGGAGTGAACCAGCAGATTGAAGAGCTCTGTATGTTGCTCTGTCTTCCAAATAAACAAACACATAAATCTTTTTACAATCAAAATGAAACTAAAATTAAAAATAAAGGAATGAATAATTGATATAGCAGTTAAATTGCCACATGGCACACATGTATCCAAAATTGGTCTCTCTGGGTTGGAGTCCCAGCTCTTCTTCTAAACCACCTTCCTGATAATGTGCACCCTGAGAGGAAGCCAATAATGACTCGAGTTTTGGGTCCCTGAAACCCACATAGGAGACCTAATGGAGTTTCAGACTCCTAGATTCAACATGTCCTGGCCCAGGCTTGAGAACATTTGGGAAGGAAATCAGCAGATAGAAGAGCATTCTATCTGTCTCTCATTCATTCTTTCTTTGTTTCTCTTCCTTTCAAACAAATAATATTAATTTCTTAAATAAAATAAAATAAGCAATTTATAATTAATTAAAAAGAAATATATTTGGATGCTTATAGCTTGCTTTTTATTTTCCAAATATTTATTTTTGAAATATTTATTATCCAATTTGCTTAAAGAGTTTGTTTTTTAAAGATTTATGTATATTTTTTTATTAGAAACAGAGCATTACAGAGAAAGAAAGAGAGATGGACATAGAGACAGAGAGCTTTTATCCTTTGGTTCACTCCCGCAAATGGTCACAATAGCCAGGGATGGGCAAGGCCAAAGTCAGGAACCTGGAGCTTCATCCGGGTCTCCCACATTAGGTGCAGGGTCCAAGTACTTGGGTCATCTTACATTGCTTTCCCAGGTGCATTTGCAGAGAGCTGGATTGGAAGTAGAGCATCTGGCACTCAAACCAGTGCCCATGTGGGATGCTGGTGTAGCAAACTGTGGTTTAATGGACTTTGCTACAATGCCAGCTCCATTTAAGTTGTTTTTTTAAAGAGTGTATCATGCTAATATATGGAGAAATTTTACAGAGAAGGTGGACACAAAAATAGCATATATATATATATATATATATTCATTCACACTGAAACTTTGGTCTTTTTTTTTTTTTGCACTGTAGATCTCTAAGATAGTTTTTAAAGTAAGAATAATTAATTATTCCTTCATGCTTTCTGCTCAAAGATAAGAAATCGTGTATTTGGTGTATATATAATAAACTTCTGAAAAGTCCCTAGCTGTCCACTCTGGTTTTATATTGGGACAACATTTTGTCATAAAAATCATTATTTACCTAGGTTTATTTAAACATATACCATGTAGATATCTTTTTTCAGTTGTGGCCCATGGGTCCTGGGTTGCAAGCTCTATTTTGGTGATAAGTAACATCTCCATCACCACCTCCAAATTTCTTCAGTAAGTGGGAGGTGGAAAATATAAAACATAAATGAGAGATGCCTTGCGTTCCTGACTGATCCAGGGTCGTTAGGCTACCTTCAGGTGTATTACATTGGGAAAAGACCTATTAGATCTTAATACTAAAGGAAAAGATAGCAAACCAGTACAATAAGCTATATACTTAGAGGTTTAGTAGGATCCTTTTTCGTGAATGTCTTTTCCTAGCATCACTGAGAACAAAGGCAGTGCTTCTGGCTTTCCTGAAAGTCTGGTAAGATACACTTCTCAAGGGCGACAGTGGCAATGACTTCTGTAAAGGACACAGTAATCTCACTCTGGAATATGCCTCAGGCATTCACTGTCTAGTGAGCTGTGAAAAGCATATGTTGGGCATGAGGACTCTATGGAGATAATGCCACTTCACATTTAACAATCTTTCAATTTCACACCGTTATCCTTAGGAAAAACCAAACTAGATGTGACCTATAGGTGTCACCCATGCTTGTCTCACACTTAAGCTCTTTCCCTCCTGGCTGACCCCTCTGATGTACTGAACACCTGGTATTTGTTGAAGGAAGGTGGTTTCTGAATCTCAAGGGTTTAATCTGTGTTTTCCCATCATTACATGTTGTGTTATAATTCTTTGTTCATCTCTTAACAAAGCTTGCAACCTCTTTCATACAAGAGTATTTTTCTTTCCTGCTTTTATGGCTTCAGTGTTTTATACATGATAGTGATAAATAATACTAGTTGATTTAATGAATTTATTCCCAATGCATAAAAATAATGATTCTCAATAAGCAACCATGTTCTTGTGCTCTCTATTAAGTTTTGTAGCAATTATACAGATTACAAAAATGATGAAACCTGCTCTATCTCAAACTTGTGTACCTACTATAATAATGAAGTCTGCCTTACTCATGACTTTGAATAAATTATTATTGTCAGTGATTGGCATTAAGTCCTTGCCAAAGTCTAAATTTCTTGTCAATTAATGGAAAGCAGAAATACATAAGTCTTACAATCTGATCAAATCTAATTAAAGTGCTATTGAATTATTTGAATATTCAGATAGTTTAACTAATTAATAACATAGTTTCACTCACTAGTATCTCTCCAGCAGGCTGTATGTTCTTCAAGCTTGCCTTAAATCAAATAAATATTTAGTATCCAGAATGCAAAAAAGCAAAGTCACAAAACTTCCATATAGACCAGCAGATAACCACTTGCCACCACCAATAACTCTATTATTAAGCATTATAAGAAACACTACCCTTGAGTTTGCTCCTATATTCCAATTGTAGCAAGTAACAGAGTTCTCAAGTGCTTGATCGCTGGGTTTGTCAGGTCTTTACATGCTGTTCATAAAATGATCATGATGTGCAAATGACCTTTCTCACCAAACATATTTTTTGAACACTAGTCATCCAATGAAGAATGATTTCAGGTACCTTAACATTAAATAGAAATTCTCTGGTACATATTTTCGTAGTGATGGTTGAAGAGTTTACTTGATCCCCTTTTGTGGTGGGCATTTATTAATGGGGATCCTCAAATGCTTATTACCCATCTTCAAAACTATAGACAGTTAAAACCATATTTTTAGATTCTTTTTAAAATATAAATTACAGAAAATTTCATATTCTAAAGATTTGATCAACAAATTAGAGAAAACCTCAATTCAAAGATTACTAGAATAGCTATAAAGTATCTTCTCTTCTTCCTCCTCTTCCCTAGCATTTGAAATCTTCTTTCCTTCCTTCCTTCCTTCCTTCCTTCCTTCCTTCCTTCTACCTGATCCTTCTGTCAGGTGGTCCTTATCCTCATCTTCTTGCCACCCCAATGTTTACTCCCAGCTAGTGTTGTTGTTGTTGTTTTTATAGTATTTCAATTAATTATATCCTCCTATTAGAAAGGCAAGTGAATAAACAAAACAACATAAAATTGAGGAAAGTCATACAGAAACATTTTTTTCTTCTATATTTGGTTCTGGATAATATGTTAGGTAAGTTGTTGAGATTGCTATCAAAGTTGAAACATACTATCCAGCAAATTGACTTAACAGACTTTTTTTTTTTTTTTTTTTTGGCCAAGCAGAGTTAGACAGTGAGAGAGAGAGAGAGACAGAGAGAGAGTTATAGACAGTGAGAGAGAGAGACAGAGAGAAAGGTCTTCCTTTCTGTTGGTTCACTCCCCTAATGGCTGCTACGGCCGGTGCTGCGCCGATCTGAAGCCAGGAGCTGGATACTTCCTCCCGGTCTCCCATGTGGGTGCAGGGACCCAAGCACTTGAGCTATCCTCCACTGCCCTCCCAGGCCACGCAGAGAGCTGGACTCGAAGAGGAGCTACCAGGATTAGTACCTGGTGCCCCAACCGAGACTAGAACCCAGTGTGCCGGCACCACAGGCGGAGGATTAGCCAAGTGAGCCATGGCTCCAGCCCCTAACAGACATTTGACCCAACAGATACAGAATATACATTCTTCTCATCAGCATATAGGACATTTTTAATATAGAACATACATTAGGCCACAAATCAAGACTCATTAAATTTGAAGTTTGAAATCATATTATATATATTCTCAGACAATATAGGAATAAAACTAGAAATTGAAAACAAAAGTAATAGAAAACTCATAAATACTTGGAAATTAAACAGGAAGCTAGTGAATCATCAATGGGTCTTTGAAGAAATTAAGAAGGAAATAAAAAAAATTTTTGAAATAAATGAAAATGAAAACAATAAGTCACAGCCTGTGGAATACAGCAAAAACAGAATTAATGGGAAAGTTTATAGCCTTAAGTGCTTACATTAATAAAGAGAAATGTCTCAAATTAAAGATCTAATGACACATCCTAAAGATCAAGTAAAACAAGAATAAACTAAAGACAAAATCAGCAGCAGGTGAGAAATTATAAGTATTAGAGCAGAAACTATTGAAATTGAATCCAAAAAAATCAACAAAATTTGTTTTTTTGAGAAGATGAACTAAATAGATAAATCTCTAGCCTTATTAAAAAAGAAAAAATGAGAAAAATGCCAATAAGTAAATTTAGAGATTAAAAAAGAGACATCACAACCAATACCACTGAAATATGAAGAATCATAAGAAACTACTATGCAGAAGTATATGCTAGTAAACTAGATAGCTTCGAAGAAATGGATAAATTTCTGGATACATATAACCTGCCAATATTAAATCAAGAATATATATAAACATATATATATATACAAATATATATAAACAAAGCCATAACAAACAGCAATATTGAAGAAATAATAAGTCTGCTATCAAGCAAAAGCCCAGGACCTGATGGCCTTACTGCTCAATTTAAAGAGGTACTGACTCCAATACTTTAAAAAATATTCCAAATTGTTGAACAGGATGGAACTCTTCCTCATTTTAAGAGCCCAACATCACTCTTATACCAAAACCAAGAAAAACGCAAGAGAAAAACAATATCACCACCAATATCAATGATGAAGTTAGCAACACTAAATCAAGAAGATGTAGACAATATAAACAGACCTATAAAAAGAAATGAGATCAGCGAAGTAATCAAAATTCTTTTACCAAATAAAAGTCCAGCAACTGATGGCTTTCCTACTGAATTCTACAAAAAAATTCAGAGAGGAAGTAATTCCAATACTTTTCTTTCTTTTTTTTTTAAAGATTTATTCATTTATTTGAAAGGTAGAATTACAGAGAGACAGAGGCAGAGAGAGAGAGAGTGAGGTCTTCCATCTGCTAGTCCACTCCCCAAGTGACCACAGTAGCCAGAGCTGCGCCAATCCGAAGTCGATAGCCAGGAGCAACCTCCTGGTTTCCCATGCAGGTGCAGGGGCCCAAGCACTTGGGCCATCCTCTACTGCTTTCCCAGGCCATAACAGAGAACTGGATCAGAAGTGGAGCAACTGGGACTCAAACTGGTGCCCATATGGGATGCCAACATTGCAGGTGGTGGCTTTACCTGCTATGCCACAGCCCCAGCCCCCTCCAATACTTTTCAAACTATTTCAAGATATTGAACAAGATAGGACTCTACCAAACTCTTTTCATGAGGGCAGCATCACTATGATACTGATATTTGACAAACACATGACACAAGAAGAAAACTACGGAGCCAGGGCTGCGGTGTAGTGGGTAAAGCTGCCTCCTGGAGTGCTGGAATCCCATATGGTGAAGGTTTGAGCCCTGGATGCTCCACTTTCAATCCAGCTCTCCGCTATGGCCTGGGAAAGCAGTGGGATATGGCCCAAATCCTTGGACCCCTGTACCCACGTGGGAGAGCCAGAAGAAGCTTCTCGCTCCTGGCTTCTGATAGGCACAGCTCCTGCTGTTGCAGCCATCTGGAGAGTGAACTAGTAGATGGAAGGCCTCTCTCTCTCTCTCTCTCTCTCTCTCTGCCTCTCTGTAACTCTGCCTTAAAAAACAAATATTAAAAAACAAAAACAAAAACAAAAAAAAAAAAACAAGAAAACTACAGAAGCAAGCCTTTGTGGCACAGTGGGTATAGTGCTACTTGCAATGCTGGCATCCCATAGGGGCACCAGTTCATGTCCCGGATGCTCTACTTCTGATCCTGCTCTCTGCTAATGCACCTGGGAAAGCAGCAGCAGATGATCCTAGTATTTGGGCCCCTGATCACATGTAGGAGACACAAAAGAAGCTACTGGCTCTTGACTTTGGCCCAGCCCAACACTGGCTATTGTGGACATTTGGGGTGTGAACCAGTGGATGGAGTTTCTCTCTCTCTCTCTCTCTCTCTCTCTCTCTCTCTCTTGTTCTCTCTCCTCTCTCTCCCTCTGTTTGTGTGTCTCCTTCTCTCTGTGTAACTTTGCCTTTTAAATAAATAAGGCTAACATATTTTAAAAAAGGAAAGAAAGAAAACTGTAGACCTACACCCTTAATGAACATAGATGCAAAGATTCTCACTAAAATACCAGCAAATCTAATCCAAAATCACATAAAAATATCATACATCATGATCAAGTGTGATTTATCCCAGAAATGTAAGGATGATTGACATTCACAAATCAACAAATGCCATAATCTACATCAACAGAATAAAAAAAAAAAAAAAAAACATGGTCATCTCAGTTGATGCAGAAAGGATCTGATAAGACTCACCCCTTCATGATCAAGTGTGATTTATCCCGGAAATGTAAGGATGATTGACATTCACAAATCAACAAATGCCATAATCTACATCAACAGAAAAAAAAAAAAATGGTCATCTCAGTTGATGCAGAAAGGATCTGATAGGACTCACCCCTTCATAACAAAAAACTCTCCAGAAATTCACAAATTAGGTATGGAAGGAACCTAACATACCTCAAATTTATAAAGGCTATATTGACAAAGCAACAACAAATATTGTACTGAATGGGGGAAAACATGAAAGCATTTCCCCTTAGACTTAAAACAAGACAAGGATGTCTGCTTCCACTACTCTTATTCAGTATAATCCTGGAAATTTTAGCAAGAGCAATTAAGAAGGAGAAAGAAATAAAAGGCACAAAAATTGGAAAAGAGGAAATCAAACTATCCCTATTTGCAGATGACATAATGCTGTGCATGGAAAAAACTAAATGCTCCACCAAAAGACTATTGACGAGCCAATTCAGTAAAATTGCAGGTTACTCTGTAAACATATAAAAAAAAAGGGTAGCTTTCTTATATGCTTATGATAAAATCTGTGAGAGAGAAATAAAGAATGAGTGAAATCCTATTCACAATAGCAGGCATTGGAAGTACAATGGGATTGTGAAATACCATTTACAATTTAAATTTAGCCAAACAAGTGAAAGGTCTCTACAGTGTAAATTATCAAACACTGATGAATGAAATCAAGGGCAGAAAAAAATGAAAGATATTCCTTGTTCACAGGTTGTAAGAATCAATATTAACTTAACAATCCTTTACTACCTAATGTAATCTATAGATTCAATGCAATCCCTATCAGAATATTAGTGAACATTCTTTAGAGAATGAAAAAAAGCTATCCTAAAATCCATATGGTTCCTCAGGGCTGAGGGTGTGTCAAAGATGACACTCCCAGGTTAGGTGTGGTAAATCTCTCTCTTTTTTGATTCAAAAGGGATGTAATTCCGCACAGCTGAATGTAATTGGAGGTAGTTAGCAGGCAAATGATATACCCACAGGAGCCAGAGATTGGAAGCTCTTTCCCACGGACCACACAGGGAATCTCTGCTGCCCTCAGTGTGGGCTCCAATTCTCCTGCAATCTCCCACTGGGTTGCCAAGTTAGATGCTAATCTCCTGTTATTTCACCCCTCCCCCCAGAGTCAGGTTTTTCTGCTAGGCTCAGGGCTGGTGCAGACCTGAGGTCGCCCTGCTTATGACGTATGACCAAAATGGCACCTGCTCTGTCTTGCTCGCCTTTGAGAGGTGAGCGGAGAGAGAGAAACTTGTGTCCGTATCGGTCGCTTTTTTTTATTTTTTTCCTCTCTCTCTTCTAGTTAGCCTGGTGAACTTTTCCCCACGGAGTTTCAAGCCTCGTTCCCTCTAGCCTCCTCTTTCCGCTTGCCCGCTGGTGTCTCGGGCTATGGAGGTTCGGCTCACCTCGCGTTCCAGCGCTGGTGCGTTGAGTCTGCTGCTGGTGTCCCGAACTTGGGCTCCCACGCTCTCCACGCAGGTACACTGTGAATCTCTAGTTCCGGAAGAGTTTCCTCTGCTGTTTCATCCCCTACTCTTCCTTGACCCTGCAGTATCTCCACTTATATTAACCTGTCTCTCTCTCCGGACTAATAGTGTGCTCCCTGCCTATTCCGCCATCTTGCCGCCTGGAACGGAATATCATTATATTCTTAGAATTGTATCTGTGAATTATATTGAACTATAGTGAGTCTGTTAAAAACTAATTAAAAGTTTTAAATAAAAAACACTCTTTTCCTTATATGAATGAACAAATACGTGCTCCAATAGCATAGCAAATATTTTATGATCAGATATGAGCCATTGAAAACATGTCCTTGCTAGCCAACCATATCTCAAAAATATTTTATTTGTTTTATCTCCATTTACAATTAACAAAGATTATGAGGGGAAGGGAGACAGCTCAGTGGTTAAGTTTCTGCTTGGGATAACTGCAACCCATATCAAAATACCTGGTTGGCATTCCACCTCCAAGCTTGTGATTCAGTTTTCTGCTAATGCACAGACTTGGAATAGCAGATTATGGTCCAAGTACTTCAGTCCCAGCCACCCCTGTGGCAGACACAGATTAAGTTCTCCTGGCTTCAGCCTGGCTAAGTCTCGGATTTTTCCTGGCATTTAGGGAGTAAACCGGTGAATGTGTGATTTCTGTGCTTATTTTTATACCTTTCAAATCAAATGAAAATTTAAAAACAAAATTTAAAAACGTGTAGGAAGGTTGTATAACCAATACATGGAAGGGAAGAATATTTTTAACAAGGTCCTTTATCTCATTTGATTATATTTCAAAACTATGTATTTTTATAGAGTATTTTAGTCACTGGAGTTTAAAATTTCTACAGTCTGCTATTTCTTGTCTTAAAGAATTTAAGCCACATTAAATTGTGATATGCAAATATAATTGCAACATACACTTCCATAACAGATAAATTGGAAAATATTAAAGTAGTTTGTATTTGTGTGGTATTATCTTATGTATTCACAAAATGAGTTCTGTTTGAATAATTTAGAACATAACCTGGAGAATATAATAAAGAACCTGCTAAGTTCTCATTACTGGGGGCCAGCACTGTGGCACAGTGGGTTACAGCCCCGGCCTGCAGCGCTAGCATCACATTATGGGCTCTGGTTCGAGTCCTGGCTGCTCCTCTTCCAATCTAACTCTCTGCTATGCCCTGGGAAAGTAGTAGTAGATGGCCCAAGTCCTTGGGCCCCTGCACCCACTTCTGGGAGACCCAGAAGACCCAGAAGCTTCTGGCTCCTGGTTTCAGATCAGCTCAGCTCTGGCCATTGCAGTCATTTGGAAAGTGAACCAGCAGATGGAAGACCTCTCTTTCTCTCTGGCTCTACCCCTCTCTGTAACGCTTTTTCAAATAAATAAAATAAAGCTTTAAAAAAAGCTCTCACTGGGGCGGTCTTGTGGCTCAGCGGGTTAATGCCCTGGCCTGGGGCACCAGCATCCCATATGAGCGCTGGTTTGAGCCCCAGCTGCTCCACTTCCGATCCAGCTCTCTACTCTGGCCTGGGAAAGCAGTGGAGGATGGCCCAAATCCTTGGCCCCCTGCACCCACATGGGAGACCCAGAGGAAGCTCCTGGCTCCCGGTTTTGGAGCAGCTCTGGCTGTGGTGGCCAGTTGGGGGGTGGACCATCAGATGGAGGACCCCCTTCTCTCTCTCTCTCTCTCTCTCTCTCTCTTTTTCTCTCTCTGCCTCTCCTCTCTCGGTGTAACCCTGACTTTCAAATAAATAAATCTTAAAAAAAAATTTCATTATTTAAAAACAATGACTGTGCAGTTAATCTGTATCACTTCTAACAAAAATAATTATTATGGGTAATAAAATAGTGCAAATAGCTAATATTATATAACTGTCATCCTATCAACTTCTTTGTAATTTATGTGTTTGTAAATTATAAAGAATATGTACCTCATACTTTAATCAAAAGAGATATAAACACAGAATTGGAGGGGTTAGTAGCAACAAAGATTGCTCCCACTGCTTTATTCAGAGAATTCTTTGCTAACACTAACTTCACAGCTATCAATGACAAAAAGTATACTTGAGATTGAATATATACATATGCAGATATATATATATATATATATATATAAAATTTCACAATTATATGATTCCTCTCCAACACAGAAGATTTGATCATTATCTTCAGACTATACTTTGCACATGGTGCAAATAGAATGTGATGGGCTTTTACCATCCTTTGGATTCAGAAAGAATATTGCACACTGGTAAGTAGGTAAGCAGTGCAGAGACTTTTATTACAGAAGCTCAGTTATACAAAGAGCTTTTCAAGAATTGCTACCAGATAAAATTTTTCATTTGTGAATAGGACATTATCAACCACTGAATTACTGAATGCAAGATCATCTATCACTGTCAGTCTGATAGCTTTTGTACAATGAGAAAAGATATGTGATTATTGAATAATTTGAACTAACTCAAAAATACAGCCTTACACAGCTTAAAATTGTATGTATTTTAATAATGCAATGCAGTATTTGAACTTTTAATAGACTTTTGGCATACTTTATGCTATTTTCCCACTTTTTAACAAGTTAGAGGTTATTTTAAAGTTACAGCCACAGAATAATTTTAACTTCTTACAGAAACTTATGCCTACTCATGAGTGCAATATTCAGGTGAGCTTTTTCTAAATTTTGTGAGAACAATTGTCCCTTTCCTAAACATGACTCATGAAACAAAATAGTTCTGTCTCTGGAATTAGATCACATCACCTCTCATCATGGCAGACACTTTCCCTTATGAGTTAGTTTTTAAACATCCCACTCAAATCTAACCTTTATTCCTTCAACGCATTCATGAATTTCTGCCAGTTTACTTGCTAAATTACTAAGACAGACTTAAGTTTCTCCTCAGCCTGACTAAAAGTTTCTTCTCACCTCTAGGCTCCTGACCTTCCTTTTCTTAGAGTATTTACTTTGGTATATTTGATACTATCAGTTTAACTCCATTTGAGTTAATATCTGAACTTGAACAGTTGTATAAAATAGGAACTAATGGTGGGGTGAAGGGAAAGTTCAAGCAAAGATGAAAAATAAGTAACTGCATTATATTCCCTTTGTCAACATTCCATTTTCTCCAGATGAGTATTTCTCATCTATTCACATCTTACATTCTTAATTATTTATTTCAATTTCTGATTAGATAATTTGTTTAAAACAAAACTGTCTCTCCTTGATTTCTTCTGTTTCTGAAAGCATCAATACAGGTGACCTATTTTCTGTCTATGGCACAGCTTTCCAGAATTCCTCATCCCCTTGTTCAAAATTCTAATAAGGTGCACAGAATACAATAACATATTTCCACTTAAATGCATGTCATGGAGCTCTTGTGAAGGTGGTTCTTTTGTTACATTTGGATGCTTTATTTTATTTTTATGGGTACAGATTTTACAAGTACAACTTTAGGAATATAATGATTCTTTCCATCATACCTGTCCTCCCACCCCCACTCCCACCCAACCTCCTCCTACCTCTCCCATTTCCAGTCCCATTCTCCATTAAGGAAACAAACAAACAAACAAACAAAAAAAAACAAAAACAAAAACAAAAATCCTGTTCCTTGATAGTCAAGACAAGGGCTATTCACGTTATTGCTTCTCAAAGTGTCAATTTTACTTCTACAAATTTCCTTTTAGGTGCTCTATTAGTTATCATAGATCAGGGAGAACATACGGTATTTGTCCCTTTGGGACTGGCTATTTCACTAAGTATGATGTTTTCCATATTCATCTATTTGTTGAAAATTACTGGATTTCTTTTCTTTTACAACTATGTAGTATTCCATAGAGTACATATCCCATAATTTCTTTATCCAGTCTTCAGTTGGCTTTATGTTGATTTAATGTCTTAGATATTATGAATTGAACTGCAATAAACATGGAGGTGTAGATAACTCTTTTATTTACTTATTTCATTTCCCTTTTATAAATTCTCGGGAGTGGGATGTCTGGGTCATATGGTAGGTCTATGTTCAGAATTCTGAGGTATCTCCAGACTGATTTCCATAGTGATTTTATTAGTTTATATTCCCATAAACAGTGGATTAGGGTACCTTTTCCCCCACATCCTTGCCAGCATTTGTTATTTGCTAATTTCTGTGTGAAAGCCATTCTAACTGGGTGAGGTAAAACCTCACTATGGTTTTGATTTGCATATCCCTGCTGATTACTGATCCTGAGCATTTTTTCATGTATCTATTGGCCATTTGGATTTCCTCTTTTAAAATATGTCTATTTAAGTCCTTTACATGTTTCTTAACTGGGTTGTTTATTTTGTTGTTGTGAAGGTGTTTGATCTCTTTATATATTCTGGTTATTAATCCTTTATCAGTAGAATTGTTTGTAAATAATTTCTCACATTCTCTCAGCTGCCCCTTCTCTTTCTTGAGTGTTTCTTTTGCATCACAGAAGCTTCTCAATTTGATTTAATCTATTTGTTGATTTTGACTTTGATTGCCTGTGGCTCTGGGATCTTTTCTAGGAATCTTTTGCCTGTGCCAATGTATTGCAGGGCTTCCTCAATGTTCTCTAGTAATGTAATTTGATTGTTTCAGGCCATAGATTTAGATTTTTAATCAACTTTGAATGCCACTGTAAAGTGGCATCTTTGGGCTTCAAATTGCTCTTGAACACCCATGTCCCAAATCTGCGTGACAACAAAATGTCCATCCACCTCCAAATCTTTATTGGAAAATTCCACACCTGCTGTAAGGAAGAGTTGGCATTGAACTTTTTAGCTACATATCTGTTCATAAAAGAACTCTTCCGAACTCCACCATCTCCAAAGATAATTACTTTAAAAAGTGATGATTTCCCTGCTATTATTACTCTCAAGGACTTTGATTTAAGAACCCTGTAAAAGAGAAAGGTACCGTGACATTCAGTGCACAGTGCCAATGTCTAAAGATGGTGGTCCTTGTGCCACAGATATTTTCTCCATATCTCGACTCTTCTTTTTAGTTATCAGCACTGTAGACCAGGAAAACCAGAGACAAGCTTGCTGATCTGGATGTGAATTCAAATAAACCAACCACTAGTTAAACAAACTTTACTATCTTCATTAGAAACACTATTTTGCATTTCCTAAAATTAATGCCACTGGCAATGGAATTGGCTTTGCTCTGGCTAGTCGCCATGCTGTTCCCTTTGCTCTGGGCAGGAGAAGCTAGAGCCAAGCACAGGTGTACCACCTCGGCTGCCTCCTGCCTGCTTGGCCCCCAACCTTTTTGCTATGTTCATTGCAGCTAGTGGGGGCCTGCCAGAGCTTCTGGAGCATTCTCTGTATTCAGGTGAGGAACTTCTCCTGTGATGCAACACTTTTTCTTGTTAGCTGAGTGATTCTTCCCATTAACGTCAGAAGATAATTATGCTTGTATTGGACAATTAAGATCTATTTATTTGAAAGAGCTACAGAGAAGGAGAGATCTTACATCTGTTGGTTCACTTCCCAGACAGCCACCAGATCAAGAGTTGAGTCAGGCCAAAGCTAGCAGCTTCTTCCAGGTCTTCCACTTGGGCATAGAGGCGCAAGCACTTGGGTCATCCTCCTCTGCTTTGCTCAGAGCACTGCCGAGGAACTGGATTGGAAGTAAAGCAGCTAGTACTTCAACTGACACCCACATAGGATGCTGGCCTTACAGGCAGCAGTTCTACTCACTATACCACAATGCCATTCCCAGCTACTGGCTCTTTAGATGAAGCTAAATTAAATAAAGTTTTGAAACCCCACTCAACTGTATGTCAAGATCAAACCCACATAGGGCTAGTAACTTTGCCATATTGGAAATTTCTATCAATGTATAAAAACTGTTGGACAATGTTGCTGTAAACGTTATTTCCTACAAATTTTAATATACTTAAAAGACTTTTAATACTAAGAGATTCTCAGGTTAAATGATACAATTTGGTTCAAAATAACTAGGGGGAAAGGGTAAGAGGTTATGAAGGAAAACAGGATTTGTCCTAATTTGGTAATTCATAAAGCCAGGGGTAAGGTTCATAGGAGTTCTGTTTCATTATGTAGAAGTTTTGCGTATGTTTTAAATTTTCCATGATAAAAAATTGAAACAAACTTTAAGTGGCAACAATGCTTCCACCAGCACATACAAGTAGGTGTCAATAGGCATATATAGTGTCATGTTTTCATTTAAGCTTTATTTAGTTTCACTTCAAAATACACAAGTAACAATGCAGGCTCATATTTGCTAAGAATCCAAGCTGCTCAAATGAGTTTGATGTGCCTAATGTGCTAGATTATAATATTATATTAAAAATCCCTTTGTATTTTTACTGGGAGCTTTCCTTCCTTTGCCTTCTTTATAGTGATGACCATGTTTCTGTTTTTCTGTGTGCAGCCCATCCCTTAAGCACCTTTTGCAGAGCTGGATGGGTGGTGACAAATTCTTGCACTTTCTGTTTGTCATGGAAGGTCTTTATTTCACCTTCATTCATAAATGACACCTTTGCAGGATACAGTACTCTGCATTGAGTTTTTTTCTCTTAAGACTTGGATTACAAATCACCATTCTCTCCTAGCTTTTAGGGTTTTGATGAGAAGTCCACTGTGAATCTAATTGGAGATCCTCTGAAAGTAATCTGACATTTCTCTCATGCACATTTTAGAATCTTTTCTTTATGTTGTACTGTGGTAAGTTTGATTACAATGTATCATGAAGATATTTTCTGATCATGTCTATTAGGAGTTCTATGTGCTTCCTGTACTTAGATGCCCCTTTCTTTCTCCAAATTAGGGAAATTTTCTGTTATTATTTCATGAAAAAGGTCTTCTAATCCTTTCTCTCTTTCCATCCCTTCAGGAAGTCCTAGAACCCATATGTTTGGTCACTTGATAGTAACCCATATATTCCCAACAGTTTTTTAGTTTTCTAATCTCTTCCTCATGCTTTGTCTGGCTGTACAGTTTCCTGAACTTTGTCTTCTAAGTCCGATATTCTTTCCTCTGCTTCACTGATTCTGTTGTTAAGGCTCTCCACTGTATTTTTTGTTCTATTGAAATCTTCATTTCCAAGATTCCATTTTGATTTCTCTTTAAGATCTCAATTTTGTATGAGAAACTTCCTTTCATGTCATGTATGGATTTCATTAATATGTGGATTTGCTTCTGATTACTTCTGATTTATGGATTTGCTTCTGATTACTACTAATCCTATGATCAATTTTTTGAATTCTATTGCTGGCATTTCTTCAACCTCATCTTCACAATCTAGCATTGAGGTGTTGTGTTCTTTTGAGGGTGGCATGTTGTCTTTCTTGTTCTTGTTGCTTGGATTTGTGTCTTTGTTATTCAGCATTTGTGGAGATACTTGGTTCCTTCTTTGATTTTTCCCTGTGATGGCTTTACTTTTGCACTATGCTTATTGGATGAGTGGAATGTCTGCTTTCAGTGAATGGCTAGAGGCATGTGGTGGGAGTGGCCAAGGAGATCTGTTCAGTGCTCCAGGGTGAAGGCCATGTCTGAGGTGATATACCCAGGTTTAGTGTGTTAAATCTCCTTTTTTTAAAAAAAAATATCAGAGGGGAGTTTCTTTCTTGTCTGTTGGTGTAGACTTAGCTGTGCTCCTCTCCTTTAAGGAAACCAGTACCTGGGTGCTACCACCGGTGAGTATGTGATTATTCTGCTCTTCTACAATGACCACACAAATGATCTGTGCAGGCCTCATTATAAGCTCAGATTCCCCCAAAATGTCTCTCACCAGGTAACCAGAAAGCCCTGATCATGTGGAGCCTCCCACAGTAACTGCCCAATGTACTAGCCACACCCTGAATTCTCCCATGCAGCCTCAGGGTTTTCACAGTCCCAGCACATAAGGCTCCCACAGTCATGAGCACCCAGACCCTTATCTATTCTTCCCAGAAGGCCCAGGAGTCTCCACTTGACTGTTTGTTGGGCACAGTCACAAGCTGGTGCAGCTGCTATATATGTCCAAAATGATGCATGCTCTCTGTCAGCTTGTTATAGGATAGCTTTGCAGGATGATCAACGAGAGAAAAAATGTGCCCTCCTTTTTTTTTCTCCTATAGTTTGGTGGGTAACTATCCCCCATGGGGCCCCAAGCCAGATTGCCTATAGCCCTTCCTGTAGCTTTTTCAACAGTGTCTTGGGCTGCTGCAATCTGGTCTCACCATTCTCTCAAATTTTGGTGCAGAGGCTTTCAGCTGTGGGATCCTAAATTGTGCACATCCTGACCCTACACATAGGCTCATTTTGTTCCTCCAATTCACATAGAGTTTCCTCTGCTCTTTTCTTCCAAACTCTTCCCTGAGGCTACACTCTTTCCACTTTTTTAAAAACTGTCTGCTCCTAGACTTGAGCAGCAAGTTCCCTCCATACTTTGCCATCTTAATCCAATCTATACTATCTCATGATGGTAATTCTTATTGTACTTGTTGATTCTTCCTTAAGACACATAGGAGGACACTACATGCTGAACCATAACTTACCTTGTCTCTCCCCAATATCTTGGTGGACATTGAAGAGGTTTACTGTTTTTCCTTTTTTGAAACCTCTCTTTTAATAAGTTTGGGTATCCATATCTTACTTCTCCCATTTTCAACTTAAAAGTCAAAGTTTATTCAAAAGACTCATTGGCATTCATTACTAAATTTTGCTTAATTTCATCAACATTTCATACTACTAATGAATCAAGTTTAAGATATAATAGCAATCATCTAATTATTTTATGCATATCACTTGTATAATCAGCTTTAGATTTTTAAAAACATTTATTTATTAACTTTAAAGACAGAGTGACATAGGAAGAGGGAGAAACAAAGAAATCTTCCACCTGTGTATTCACTCCCCAAATGCCTAGAACAGCCAACACTGTACCAGATAGAAGAAAGGAGCCAGGAACTCCATTTTGATTGGCAGGAACACAACAAATTTATCTGTCACTTGTTACCTACTAGGATTGCATTAGCAGGAACCTGGATTGGAAGTGGAGAAGCCCAGACTCAAAGCAGACATTCTTCAATGGGGTGTGAGCATCCCATGCAGTGGCTTAACCTGTTTAGTCACAACATTCACTACAGGAGTTGCATTCTTATGTAGTGCTTATCCTGTTCATGTTTCCCAAAGCGATGGCATCCTCCCAAATAATCATTTTGCTTAATAGAAATGTGTAGATATCAAGTATATTGAATCATTAACTTATTTTGGAATCCTGTCAACATTTTGACTCGATAAAACAATATTTGTTAATAATAAACTATTTTGTAGTACTATATTACCACAGTGTTCTATACATGAGCTTCTCTCTCTTGTTTTCACTGACTACCATGCTGGCTTGATTAGGTTCTAAGGATGATTTTTCCAAATATCAATACTCACTGAGATCCCTTTTTCATGCATTCTTTTTTTTAAAAGATTTATTTTATTTATTTAAAGGAAGAGTTACAGAGAGGCAGAGGCAGAAAGAGAGAGATGGGTGGGGGTCTTCCATCCACTGGTTCACTCCTCAGATGGCCACAACAGGCAGAGCTGTGCAGATCTGAAGCCAAGAGCCAGGAGCTTATTCCAGGTCTCCCAAGAGGGTGCAGGGGCCCAAGGACTTGGGTCATCTTCCATTTCTTTCCCAGGCCATAGCAGAGAGTTGGATTAGAAATGGAGAAGCCGGGACTTGAACCTGTGCCTATATGGGATGCTGGCATTGAAGGTGGTGGCTTTACCCTCTGCACCACAGCACTAGCCCCTGTCATGCATTCTTGTTTCTTTTATTAACATCTCTTACCAATTTTAGTGTGCTTGTTTGTTCATGTGCTTCCAGATTTATTGAAAAACTTAAAAGAACCTAACTAAATGACTAACTATATTGGGAATCTTGTTTTCCCTCCCTGCAGATCTCAATGTCTTCAGAGTTCAAATATAAAACTGCAAATAGTCCTTGAATTATTATGATTCAACTTGAAAGTTTTCAACTTTACAATTTCATGAAGTGAGAAACATACAGTAGAATCTGTACTTCAAATTTTGAAGTGTGATCTTTTCTCAGGCTAGAGCTGTGTTGTAAAATACTCTTGCTAGTGCTGGACAATATCTGTGAGTCACAGTTCCCATCAGTTTTACAATCAGAAACAAAACAAATAATATTTTACAATGTGTATTTCTAAGCTATGATTTCTGTTAGGGTAAGTGTATTCAATGCATTTTTAGCTTATAGTATTTTCAGTTTACAACAGGGTTATCAGGACATAATCCTTGTAAAGTCAAGGGGCATCTGCTAGACATAAGATAGATAAAAAAGAGCTGCTTCTGAATGAAGAATTTGATGCCCCTCTAAGAGATACAGCAATAGCAAAAATGTGAAACTTTTTTCAGAACATTGTTGCAGTTGAGATGTTTCTGCAGAACAATATTTTCTCTATTTGGTGTTTTCTTTGTATTTTTAGGAAAACTGAAACTTTAATTAAAAAGAACCAACTTCGAGCTAATAAAATGTGCAAAGGGAGAATATGGCCACCAATTTAGCTCTGATAATGTCATGAATTGGCTTAGGAAACTGAAGAATAAACTAATTCCCGTGTGTGTAAGTGGGGGCTTTTTTCTTCAACTTTTCCTTTTTAGACATATTTTTAATACTCCTTGGTTTCCACCATCAAGAATAAGACTTAAGGAAAAACATTGCAGCTCAATATATTTCCTAACACATATTTCATTATAGGAATGATATTCTGTGTTCAGAAATGTTTCTCTTATATTTTTCTAAAACAAAAGACCCTTCCCTGATGTGCACAAAGATGAAAAACTTAAATACTATCCAGGTATCATAGCTATTCTATTCATTATTCCAGGTTTGTTGTTATACTTTAACCTACCAATGCCTCAATTAAAGTTTTACCTGAAGAACAATGCCTTTAGTTGAACAATATTTTAAGGTTTATTTCTTTATTTGAGTGACAGAGAAATGAGGACACACACACACAGAGAGAGAGAGAGAGAGAGAGAGAGAGAGAGAGAGAGAGACCAGGGGGACAAAGAGGGATATCATCGATTGGCTGGTTAACTCTCTAATTATCCACAACAGTCAGGGCTGGGGGCCGGGTCCCAACCAGCAGCTACAAAGTCCATCCTGGTCTCCCATGTGAGGTGAAAAGGACACAAGCACTCAAGCCATCTCATCTGCTGCTTTCCCAGCTGCATTAGCAGTAAACTGGATCTGAAGTGTAGCAACTGGTCTGCAAAATTTATCTGTTGTGCTAGAATGCCAGTCCCTATAAGTCAAATAATAGTTTTGTATAACACACAATATAAAGTTAAATACTAATATAAACTAAGATCCAGGTCATTTAAAACTACAGAAGTTGGGTTTCATTGAATACAATGTCAGCTCTACAGGTTGGTGTGTTTTTTCATTAGCAGAATTGGACCTACAAGCAAGCAATCATATATAAAGGAGCAACAGTTAGCATTGATCTTGGCAACACCTACTCTTACGTTGATGTCTTTCAACACAGGGAAGTGGAGATAATTACCAATGATGAGAGTAACCGAACCACCCAAGCTATTTCATCTTACAGACACCAAACAATTGATTGGTGATTTTGCAAAGAATCCAGTTGCAATGAACCCCACCAACATGGCTTTGATGAAGAATGATTGATTCGACACAATATTAATGATGCTCTTGTCCTGTCCTATATGAAGCATTGCCTGTTCATGATCTCAAATGATGCAGGCAGTCCAAGGTCCAAATAGAGTACAAAGGAGAGACAAAGCATTTCTTTCCAGAGGAGATATCCTCAATGGTTCTGACAAAGATGAAGAAAATTGCAGAAATCCATCACGGAATGACTACCATCAGTGCTGTGTTCCCAGTGACAGCTTACTTTAATGATTCTCTATGCCAAGCGATAAAAAGTGCTAGATCCACTGCTGGTCTCAATGTCCTTAGAATTATCAATGGCCTGACTTATGTTTCTATTGATTGTAGCATAAACAGACAAGTCGAGGATGAAGGAAATGTGCTGAATTTTGGCTTATGAAGTTGTACTTTTGATAGCACATCTTCAAAACTGAGATGGAATCTTAGATGTAAAAACCCACAGCTGGAGACACACAATTAGATGGAAAGCACTTTGACAACCAAATTATCAAACATTTTATTGTCGAGTTCAAGTGCAAAGATAAGAATTACATCAGTGAGAACAAGAGCTGTCAGACACTTCTCTTACTGCTTGTGAATGAGCTAAACATATCTTCTCTTTCAATACGTAGGATAACATTGAAATAGAGTCTCTCCATGAAGGAATCAACTTCTTTTTTTTTTCTATATCTTAATGTTATTTTTTTTAACTTTTATTTAATGAATATAAATTTCCAAAGTACAGCTCATGGGTTACAATGGCTTCCCCCTCCCAAAACTTCCCTCCCACCCACAACCCTCCCCTTTCCCGCTCCCTCTCCCCTTCCAATCACATCATGATTCATTTTCAATTCTCTTTATATACAAAAGATCAGTTTAGTATAAATTAGGTAACGATTTCAACAGTTTGCCCCCATATAGCAACACAAAGTGAAAAAAAAAAAAGGAATCAACTTCTATAACTCCATTCCCCATTCTCAATTAGAAGGGTTTAATGCTGACCTTTTCCATGACACACCATCCCATAGAAAAAGTCCCTTGATATTCTAAGCTAGACAGGTTTCAGAGCCATGATATCATCCTCATGGGTGTTTAATCTGAATCCCCAAGATTCAGAAGCTTCTACAAGACTTCTTCCATGGAAAATAACTGAATGTAAGAGAACCAACCTAGAAAGGCTGTTGCCTATGCTGTAGCTGTCAAGGAAGCCAGTCAGTCTGGAGACAAATAAGAGAATGTCCAAAGTCTGCTGCTGTTGGATGTCACTCCACTTTCCTAGGCTATTGTTGATGGAGTCATGACTGTCCTCATGAAGTACATTACTGTTGCTACCAACAGACACAGATTTTCATCACTTACACTGACAATCAGGCTGGTGTGCTCCTTCAGGTTTATGAAGGCAAGCATGCCATGATCAAAGACAGCAATCTGTTTGGCAAGTTGAACATATAGGCATGCTGTTCTTCAGATAGAAGTCACTTTGAATTTGATGTCGATGGAATCCAAAAGTCTCTGCTGTGGAAAAGAATACAGGAAAAGAGAACGTGGTTACCATTACTAATGACAAGTGCCATTTCAGCAAAGAAGATATTGAACATATGATTCAGGAGGCTGAGAAATACAAAGCTGAAGATGAAAGGCATAGGAGGAGGTGTCTTCTAAGAATGCACTTGAATCCCAGGCATTCAACATGAAAGCAAGTGTTGAAAATTTAAAACTTCAGTGCAAGATCAATGAAGAGGATAAACAGATTATTGGCAAGTGTAATGAAATCATCAGTGGCTGGATAACAAGCAGACTGTAGAAAAGGAAGAATTGGAATATCAGCAGAAAGAGCCAAAGAAAGTTTGCAACCCCATCATGACTGAGTTGTACCAGAGTACAGTAGGCATGCCAAGAGGAATGTATGGGGGCTTCCCTGATAGGGATGCTTCTTTCTATGGTGGTGCTTCCTCAGGGCCCAACATTGAAGAGGTTGAGTTAGCTAACCCTTGTAGCATTATTCCACACAATAAAAAATGAAAGGACTGAAATTTGTAGCAGGTTAGGTGGCAATTTTTAAGGTCATGGAACATACACACAACTAAAGTAAACATCATTGCACTAAATGAGCACTGCTTATAAGTGGCAAAAACAAAATCTTTTAAAAAATTTTTAAAGACATATTTGACAATAAATATTTATTTGTGCTACAGACAGAGAGAAGTAGAGACAGAGAGAGAGGACTTCCATCCACTGGTTCACTCTCCAAATGGCCCCAATGTCCAGAGCTGGGCCAAGCTGAAGCCAAGAGTCAAGAGTTTCTTCCAGGTCTCCCATGTATGTGCAGGGGCTAAGCACTTGGGCCATCTTCCACTGAAAAACAAAGTCTGAAATAAAACTGTGAGTGCTGGTTCTGGCTGCTCCACTTTTAATTCCAATTCAGTTCCCTGCTAATGTGCCTAAGGAAGCAGTAGAAGGTGGCCTGCACACTTGGGCCCTTGCCACTCATGTGAGAGACTTGGATGGTGTTCCATATTTCTTGCTTCACCTTGGCCTAGCCCTGGACAATGAAGCCATTGGGAGAGTAAACCAGCAGATTAAAGATCATTCTCTGTCTCTTGTCTCTTTTTGTCTATCTCTGTAATTCTGCCTTTCAAATAAGTCTTTAAGGAAAAAAAAAAAACTAAATTTAAAATTGGCACAATACAAAATCTATAGAAGTTACTTACTTTAGGCTGAAGGCTACAAACAAAATAGGTAAATAGGTCTCAAGATATACCACAAACCATTAGTAAAAGTAATCATCAGTCTATATATCTTAACATCTCCTGACTATAACTATGCAGATAATTGACCAGGCATTAAACGCTCAATCATTTTTCAGACAGATGGGAATGTGATAAATATAAGTTTTATATCATTTTCCTTAGAAAGAATTGGTATCTTAAAGTGAAGTCTGTATATATTGTAGTCAGAAACAATATAACAAATGAATTGACTTATATTATTATCTGGAAACATTTTTTTTCTTTTTATTTTAAAAAAATCTCTTTTTTGTATATGTCACAATTTCAAATTGATTCTCACCAAACCCCATTGGCATGGAAGGACACTGTCCAATAAATGCTCATAGTAAAAATCTATTTGAATCACGATGAACGAAAGTCTTAAAAATTTATGGGATTATTGCTGACTGAACATGCCATAAATCTGTCAAGATTTTACACAATAAGCATGCTAAAACAGGCTACAGAGACTGAAAGTAGACATCAACAAAGAAGCACTTATTGTAGGTAAGGGACTGTGAGATTTAAGCAGATTTTTGATTTATACCTCTTGACTTCTCACAAGCAGATTCTTTACCTGTCTACAAATGTGAGGTAAGTTTATTTAAACACATTTATTTAAATTTCAGCTAAACAATTTTGCAATTATAATGAAAGTCTCTTAAATATCCATGCTAATGCATAAGATTTAGATAGAAAAGAGAAAACTATAGCTCATTCAGACCACAAATCATATTTTGTTTATCAGCATGCTGAAAAATTGTTTACCATACAAGGGAAAATACTTTAGGACAGTCTACTTGTCTTTTTTTGGAAATCTATTTCTGTTATAGGCATCTTCACTTGGCAATCAACTGAATATAATGACTACTGAAAACTTGGAAGACTTTTTTTTTTTGGAAAGGCAGAGTTACAGAGAGAGATGGGGGCGGGCGGGGGTCAGGGGGAGATCCTCCATCTGATGATTCACTCCGCAAATAGCCACAACAGCCAGGGTTAGGCCAGACTGATGCCAGGAGCCAGGGGCCTCATCTGATTTTCCTTGGGGTCTTAAGCCTGAGACTGGCCCATGACCAGCAGGGGACAGTACAAGCACTCCCGACAAGGCGAACAGGAGAGGTAAGGTCGACAGGTCAAGCACACCACAGCAAGCACCATGAATTCTGTCGAAGCAGGAACTACTTTATTGAGGAAGTGTACAGGCTTATAAAGCTTACAAAACACATGCACAGTAGGGGAGCCAATTAGTGAAAAGGTCATGCAGGCATGAGTGGACCACACACAGGGGCATCTTAAGCGAGGTATAGGGATCATGCACTGACCACGTGTCCAGAACTAAATCGGACCAATACCTGCAGGTGGTCCGATCTCGTGTGGTTTAACCTCACTGGCCGCAGTCACGCCCCCCCAAACATCCGCCAGGTGCCATGTTGTTAGGGACTATTTTAGGCAATGCCCAATATTTCACCCTTTTTGTTTTATATTAAAGAGAGAAAGAGGAACTGAGTGGAGAGTGTGCCTGTCTTAGGTTGTCCCCTCTGACTGGGATCAGCCCTTTAGGGAGCATGTCTGTTTTAGGTCATCCCCCTCTGGGGATCTTACCTGTCTTTGGCTACTACTTCAACTGTTAGGTGCTGCCCCAAGGGATTTTACCTGTTATTGGCTACCACCTCAGCAATTCAGAGTATCATGTATTATACCTCTACATCTTGACAGTGGCCTAGGGCTCCCAATCTGGCGCTTAAAGAGCTGCATAACCTGGTTCTTGAAGAGTGGCATATTGTCGGACCGCCATTAACTGGACCGCAGCAATGCGATCCTAGACAAATTTATGAGGGCAATGGAGATCAAGGGGCCCACAAGGGGGAGGAGATAAGGAAGCCATCCCCCAAGGCCTGACCACAGATAACTAGAGCTTAGTTCCTTATGACATTTTTCAAGGTCTCTTGGAGGGTCTTGATCTTGTCCTGAATGATGCCGGAGCAATTAGCATAAAAGCACCACTCCTGATGTACCATGATGATCCAGTCACAATGAGGCAGAGTCCAATATAGTCTTTTCACACCTGCAAGAGAAAAGAAAAATTGCTCCTCAGGAGGGGGTCCCCGGGGTGACTTTCTTCAGCAAAGGGGAGATATTTAAGGTTTCTCACAGGTACTCATATGGAATTGGAATTCCCCTGAGGGAAGATACATCCAAATCCTCTACCAGCACTTATCAGTGGTTCTGGTCCTTGCCAGCATCCCGTTAGTGGGTCCTTCCATTTTACCCTAACTGAAAGGTAGGGTACTTGGAGGGACCAATGTTTGTGAAAGGCTGACAAGGGTTGATGTTTTGGAAAATTTAAAATATTTAAGATGAGCATGGCCATTTGTAGCTGGTCTTGTGGGGGTATTATTCCCCCTGTTTGTTTTATAAGTTGGTCTTTTAAAATCTTATTTTGTCTTTCGATGATTGCTTGTACTTGTGGGTTGTGAGGAATTCCAGTAGAGTGTTGAATATGCCATCTGTTGAAGAATTCTTTTGTTGTCTTATTAATGGAACAGGGGGCATTATCAGTCTTAACATTTACTGGTAGCCTCAAAATAGCAAAACATTGTAGAAAATGACTAACAGCATGTTTGGCCTTTTCACCAAAGTATGCAGTGGCCCAACAGGCATGGGAGTATGTGTCAATGGACATAAAGATATATTTAAGCTTGCCAAATTGTGTATAGTGTGTAACATCAGTTTGCCACAGTATTTTGGGCTTTATTCCTCTAGGATTTACTGCAGGTGTTTGGAGAGGTGGGACTTGTAACAGGGGAAGACATGATTTGCAGGTTTTTATAATCCATTTAAGGTCTTTAATAGGAATGGAAGGAAATCTATAATGTAATCCTCTCCAATTTAGATGTGTAAGGTCATGAAGACCTTGAGCAAGCTGTAAATCAGGAATTGTTTGAATTGGGGCTGTCAAGACCCCATGCATAGCCAATTGATCTGCCATTTTATTGCCTTGTGACAAGAAACCTGGCAAATTTTGATGTCCTCTCAAATGTTGTACAAAGAGAGGTTGACATCTTTGTCTCAATAAGGACCTTACCTGGATCATTAATAGGATGATATGATGTTATCTAACCTAATATGGCACAAAATTAGAGTGGGCAGAAGATTGACCACATAGACACTGAGAATAGATTTAGTGGCTCTCTAATATGGGACATGCCCATGGCTACAGCATACAGTTCCTTAAATTGGGCAGATCCCTCAACAGACTCAAAATATAATTGAGGTGACCTTTTTAGGGCACTTGATGTAGGAGGGTACACTACTACTACAGAACCAGCTTGTCCCTCATCCGTAAACACATTGACGGCCTCCTATAGGGGCCTGGTAGAGAAGAGGGTAGGAGGTATCCATGATAGGTGGGAAAAGGAAGTTACCCACCTACTTGGACTGTAATGGCAGTCAATTTTTCCTAGAAAACCCTCTAGAGCTAAGGACACCCTAAGGTTATTTCTTTGTATCCATTCAAAGTCTGAGGACCAGTAAGGGACAAAAAACATCTCAAAATCTTTGCCAAAATATCTACTAGAGGTGTCTCTCCCCTTAATGATGAGGTTTGCCAATTGGTCAAGATGTGAATACACTCTGGGGGCTCCTCCAATGGAGGTGTGTATCCATTGGAGAGGATTTCCTTTTTGGGTGATTACAGCTGTGAGCAGTTTGGCTCCTGAAATGATCCAAAGGTTCACAGGATACTTAGGGTTATATCTAGCTAGTTGGACATTATCAAGGGCCGATTGGACCTCTTATATTATTGTTAGGTGTGTTACATTTAGACTGATAGTCTCAGTAAGGTCCTTCTCTTTTAATAAATCAAAGAGAGGGAGGAGATCCTCAGTAGAAATATGGAGCCAGGGCCTCAGCCAATTTAGCTCTCCCAGCAGTTTTTGTAGTTCCACTAATGAATATTTGCACTGTATTGATAGCTGAGGTTTAAGGGGGGAGACAGAGTCCATATTGAGATGGGTCCCCAAGATTTTGAATGGGGGGACGATCTGTACCTTATTGGGACATTCCCTCTTAAAGCGACCCAATTGACCACATCTGAAGCAAGTTCCCCCTTTTTTCCCAGTGGCCAGAGTGAGGGCATTAGCAAAGCCCTCAGACAGTAAGGTTGCCTGGGTTTGTAAGGCAGCCGCCAAGGACTGAGATTGATGGGCTTGTGTCCCCACATCCTTGGTGGCCACGACTCATCTACCCGTTGACCCATCTTTCATACCTGCACAAGCAAGTTTATGATCTGTGGTCATGCCCTCCCATACTAACATCTTAACAAATTGATCTCTCAGGGGCCCTGGAGGGAACTTCCTCTGGAGGCTCTTTTCAACCCACTCTATAAATATGGCCAGGTCCTCAGATGACCTTTGAGTGATCCCAGCTATGGGTGGTTCAGAGGGCCTTCCTCCAGCTTTTTCTAGGCATCCAGTCCTATGGCCCTTACTTACTCCTGGTAAGGAGCAGGAATGGCAGCCTGTTGCAGGCCAGTAGCATATTGGTCACTAGATCCAGAAAGCATCCCCAAAGTTACTGGTATAGGAGGTTGAGCAGCCTGGTTTCTTTCCACCTGCATATGACACTCAACATTAAAAAAGGTGCACCACTTTATGAATAGAGGACCAGGGAGTACAGCTTTAGCCAAATTTTTTCCAGTCTTGGGTAGTACATTGTTGATGAGCAAGACCCTGGAGAATAGTCTTGGCCCATGGAGAATTTGACCCATCTTCAGAAACAGCCTTTTTTAATTCTTTTATCTCATGGGTTTCCCAAGGATACCACGGTGCAGGCCAGTTGCCTCCTGGATTGACGTTTACCGGAAAAGCCATGCAGGGTGAGGGTGAGACTCCACCTGGTCCATAAAATGGCGGCTGCAAGCCATCTCGGTAGAAGGACAAAACTGTGGTGGCTATCCAAGGGAGGGGAATGCCCATACGGGGGTGGCCACATGGACGGTACAAGGCCGAGCATCCCCTCTATAATTGGAGGCACAGTGGGTTGAGGCCGTGCTGGGCCTTTAGGGGTTACCACCATACCTGAAGGCCCTACCTTAGTTTCAACTGCCTCTGGGGATTTATGAGCCTCCTGACATTCCTCATCAAAGGCCACCCAGATCATCTGTTTCATATCAACTGAGTTACTTGCTTGGGTTGGTGAAAAGCAAGCCTTAAGGGCAGACAGGGTAGGGTAGGTCCCCAATGGAGGAACAGTCCCGAGATCAATCTCCTGTTTTTGAACCAGCTGTTCTACCCGGTCCCATGTGGACCAGTCAAAAAGATTGGTAGCATTGAGCCATGGCACCACTTCAGTAAGGGCTTCCCAAACAGCCTCAGCTTGAGAGTCAGAAATTTCTTTCTTTCTTTCTTTCTTTTTTTTTTTTTTTGACAAGCAGAGTGGACAGTGAGAGAGTAGAGACAGAGAGAAAGGTCTTCCTTTTGCCATTGGTTCACCCTCCAGTGGCTGCCGCGGCTTGTGCGCTGCGGCAGGTGCATCGCACCGATCTGAAGCCAGGAGCCAGGTGCTTTTCCTGGTCTCCCATGGGGGTGCAGGGCACTAGCACTTGGGCCATCGTCCACTGCACTCCCGGGCCATGGCAGAGAGCTGGCCTGGAAGGGGGGCAACCGGAGAGTCAGAAAATTCTAAACCTTGAGTCTTTGGTATGTATCTCAGTGCCTTAGGCGCTGGGTCATCAAACTTACCATGAGATTGCCCCATCCTTTCTGGAATACCTTACATTGAGAACCTCGCTTAGCTGCGTCTGCTGGTACTTTCACTTTGACCGGAGTCAGTCCTTCTCTCGGGCCAGAATCAGTCCTTCTTTAGGGCTCTTTTGAGTCCATCGTACCCCACATTGGGCGCCACTTGTTGGGGTCTTAAGCAAGAGACTGGCCCATGACCAGTAGGGGACAGTACAAGCACTCCCGCATGCTGCAGCAAGCACCCGTGAGTTCTGTCAAAGCAGGAACTACTTTATTGAGGAAGTGTACAGGCTTATAAAGCTTACAAAACACATGCACAGTAGGGGAGCCAATTAGTGAAAAGGTCATGCAGGCATGAGTGGACCACACACAGGGGCATCTTAAGCGAGGTATAGGGATCATGCACTGACCACGTGTCCAGAACTAAATCAGACCAATACCTGCAGGTGGTCCGATCTCGTGTGGTTTAACCTCACTGGCCGCAGTCACGCCCCCCCAAACATCCGCCAGGCGCCATGTTGTTAGGGACTATTTTAGGCAATGCCCAGTAATTTTCCATGTGAGTGTAGGTACTCAAGCACTTGGGCCATCCTCTGTGACTTCCCATGTACATTAGTAGAGAGCTGGATCAGAAGCAGAGCAATTGGGTCTCCAACTGGCTCCCAGATGGGTTGTCAGTGCCACACATAAAGGTCTGAACTGCTACACCAGAATGCTGGGCCCAGAAGGACTTTTATAGGCAATGCTTTATTTCATTTATTATTCTATGAGAGAATTTTTTGATTCACTACAATGTACAAAGTGTGTTTTAATTTTTCAATTCCATAACATGATAAAATGACTCAATCAATAACATAACTTACAAATATTTGAAGTACTGAAGTAACTTTTAGATTACTTGGGTAAAATGTCTACTATATTCAGTTTAATTTTCAAATCATGTTATTTAATATATGTGCCATTAGATTAATATTATGAATGTCTTATATTAAAATATAGTGCTCTCGGCCCAGTACAGTGGCAAACTAGGTTAATCCTCTGCCTGTAGTGCTGGCATCCCATATGGGCGCCGGGTTCTAGTCCCGGTTGCTCATCTTCCAGTCCAGCTCTCTGTTGTGGCCCGGGAGAGCAGTGGAGGATGGCCCAAGTGCTTGGATCCCTGCACCCCATGGGAGACCAGGAGGAAGCACCTGGCTCCTGACTTAGGATTTGGTGCAGCTCTGGCTGTGGTGGTCATTTGGGGAATGAACCAACAGAAGGAAGATCTTTCTCTCTGTCTCTCTCTCTCTCTATCTATCTGTAACTCTACTTGTCAAATAAATATATAAAAATCTTTAAACAAATAAAACAGAGCAGAGGGGCTGGTGGGATGCAGTCCAATCTTTAAAAAAAATATAGTGCTCTCAACCAGGTTAATATTAAAAATTTTACTATAAGGATAGATGAATTGACAGGGATGCAGAAGGAACTCTGCCTGTGTTAAGTTAAAGCAGTATGGCACAAGACTATGTAATGAAACACAATAACTTACAGAGCTTTAGACCACAAGGTCCCATACAGGTAATTTTATACAGGAAATTGAGGCTATAAAGAAGAGATGGGTAGACAGGTATGTAGAGAGAGACTGAGTCAGCATGATATCCTTTCCACATAAAGTATTTATGTGGCTGGATAAGACAATGCAAGAACAAAAGGAGGCAAGATAGCATAAAGTACCCATGAACATATCCCTCCCAAAACAACAGTAAGTTGGCAAACATCCACTATAAATAGATAAATGATAGAGATAGAGATAGAGATAGAGATAGAGATAGAGATAGAGATAGAGATATATCGGTAGGTTTATAGATAGATATAGATAGATAGATAGATAGATAGATAGATAGATAGATAGATAGATAGAAAATTGGACCTTTGGATCAAGCTGGAAAGTCTGAAAACACACTGCATTTTAAAGAAGGCAGGCTCACAGATAGTAGGCTCAGTGATTGTGGCCTTGGCTACAAATTCAGGAACAGACTTGTCCCCTGTGGGCTCTGCTATAGTATCTTTTGGCCTTGGGCCCTTCACAAGCACCATTTGCTTATGTATCAGGGAATAACAATGACCATTTATGACTTGAGTTACAGGCTTATTGATCTCAATGCCAGTTGTGGACCCAGAAGCAGCCCATGTTCCAGTTCTAGTTTTTTTCAGCAGTGGTATGTGAACTGCCCTACTTATTCAGGGACCTACCAGGAGACAAGCCATCCATTTTGACCTGGGGGAAAGTCCACTGATTTCAATATAAATTTGTGTCCTAATAATCCTGTAACTTCATTCCAGTACCTTTCATCTGTGGTCTGGCAGAAGTCTTATCTTTCTAGAGACCTTCAATTTGGAATTCTCATTAATGTCCCAAGAGAAAGCCTTCCAACACCATCTCAATTTAATCCTGAAGCAAATATGTTAACTGGTTCCATTTACTACTGCTCAATCATGGTTTGGGGACAATCCTGACTGCCAGGAATCCAGCAGAAATCATAAACATCCATGACTTAACTAATAATCTCATAGCTAGATTCACATCGCCATCAGCGAAGTATACAGTAAGTAAAAAAAAAAAAAAAAAAACCTCCCTTTCAGACCAAAGGGAAAGAAAGTTTTAAAGTGAGAATATAATTTTCCTCATGGGCATTTCTACCTTAGAAAAACTACTACAGAACATGCCTGTGACTATAGACTGTAGTTCAGGCCACCAAAGATTAGAGATGGGACACGGGCACTCCCTTGACTTGCATCCTCTGGTCTGCTTTAACACAAACCAGGAGGAAAAGAAAGCTAGGCATCAGAAGCAATGGGTGGCAGGCCTATTAATGGCTGATCTGTACAGTGATCTGCCCTCAAGGAGACCCAACAGGCCAGTCCACTGCAGTGGCTTTCAATGTGGTAAGCCTGGGCTTCAGCAGAAGTCAGCTTGTGAAGAGCCCTGGCAGCTCTGCCAAGAGTTGGATCACTGGAAATGGACCTGCCCTGGAGTCGAAGGATGCCCAGGTCAGAGCCACAGATCTTATTGGCTCCAAGCTGAAAAGCCCTTCACTCAGCCCAACTTCCAAAGTGACCACTGCAGTTGAGGGGACAGCCAAGTAGGGTCAGCAACATTGCAGGCAGAACTGTAAATTTCTTGTTAGAGATGCCCCCTGCCTTTACCTGGCCAGCTCTCCTCCCAGGCCAGCCAAGTAATGAAAGTCAACAGAGTGCCTTCCCCTAGGAGGTTCACACCTCCCTTAGGATATACCCCATGTGAAGAGATAGATAGGTCTGGGCCTCTTAACTTACAAGGCCTAAAGCCCACCAGATTATTATCAAGCCCCTTCTATCAGGTTCTATTTGCCTCTCAATCAGAAAAATTACTTGTAGCTTAGACAGCACCTTTCTTAGCTCCTCTAATAATGACTCTGTCCTTTGTTCTAGACCCTGTCTAGTCCACTTGGGCCTCATTCCTTTGTAATCATAACCTCTACTCTACCACCAATGGCTCTACTCCCAACCTGTGTGTACTGATGGTCCTCTTCCCCACTTAATGCTGTATAATTGTTCAGACCTGGTAAATGCCACTCTTAGGATCATTGGTTACTATCCTCACCCTGTCTTTTATGACCTTGTCTAAATATGATCAGAGTCGGGGAACTTGGAAGGCTTCCATAGCCTTGGCAACTCATGACGACAGCCTAGGATGGTTACTGGCGCCATAAACTAGAGTGTCAATTTGTTGGGTCAACAACAGGAGCCACTGTGCGCTTGCTCCTCATGTGGGATCTCTGTCCTTAATGTGCTGTACATTTTGATTTAATGCTATAACTAGTACTCAAACAGTATGTTTCACTTTGTGTTTCTATGTGGGTGCAAACTGTTGAAGTATTTATACTAAATTGATCTTCTGTATATAAATAGAATTGAAAATGAATCTTGATGTGAATGGAAAGGGAGAGGGAGCGGGAGAGGGGAGGGTTGCGGGTGGGAGGGAAATTATGGGAAGGGGAAGCCATTGTAATCCATAAGCTGTATACTGGAAATTTATATTCATTAAATAAAAGTTAAAAAACAAACAAACAAACAAAAAAAAACAAACATCCATGACTCCAGGGCCAGTCCCATAGACATTAGTCTTGAATGTAGAAAGTGAGGCAGCCCTGTGATTTGATTTCAGTACCTCAGCACTAATTCATGGCCATTTCATCCCATCTAGGTATATACCAAATGACCCTGCAGGAACCCTCACAAAGACTCAGTCAATTCACCTCTAGATGCATGCCTGATAACACATCTACCAGCTATACACCCTGAAGTGGACTATTGTTACAGTATCAACCCTACTTACAGGGTACTGTAGGAAGTCAGAGACAACACAGAATGCATATCCATGAGTCCCTGGTGACAAACTTCACAGCTACAGACTCCTTTGTGAAATAAGCAAGAGCAATATGCCCCAGCTCCAACCCTACACAGTTGCAATTCTGGAGGTAAATTCAGCAGTTTAATAAACTCTGAGAGAATAAACTTTGCTCAATCTGTTCAGCAAGGACTGGAGAAAGTATTGGCTCTCTCAAATGCACATACATCAATGCAAGGATACATACATCATGAAGAACCAGGCAAATGTGCTACCATTAAAGGAAACTATAAAGCTATATTAACCAGCTGCAAAATAGATGAGAAATTATGAAAAGTATGAAACAGAATTGAAAATAATCATCTTAAAGCAATTTAGCGAAATGCAGGAGGATTACAGACAACAATATCAGGAATATAATGCATGGACAAGTGAAAAATTTAGTAATAAAATAGAATTCATAAAAAAGAACTAAACATAAATTCTGAATTTGAGAAAATACATTGAGAAAATTGAAAAATCCAAAGAAGGGCTTCAACAACGCAACACATCATGCAGAAGAACAACAAGAAAGCTCAAAGACAGGTAATTTGAAGTTAGCCTGTTAAAGGGGGGGGGGGAAAAACATGAAAGTGTTAATGCAGTACGTGCGACCTACAAAGTACCACCAAGTGTATGAATATATGCATACTTTTTTGAGTTTCAGAAGAAGAGTAGGAGAAAGGAAAAGAAACATTGTTTAAAGAAATAATGGTTGAAAAATTCTTCGCAGGGAATATTATCTTTGTTACTTCATATAATCATATGTCTAAAAAACCAAAAAAACTCACAACATAAAAATTCACTGCATTTCTAAATAATAACAACAAACTATCTGAAAAACAAATTAAAAAATTAAAAAAATAATTCAATATTTGGCAATGGCAAAAATAACAAAAAAAATTCTAGAAACAAAATAATGAAGAGTCGTCACTAAGGATTTGTCACTAAAAGTTTTTTTAAAAAATTAACTTTTTTTAATTTAATAAATATAAATTTATAAAGTAAAACTTTGAATTGTAGTTGCTTTTGGGGCCAGTGCCATGGCTTACTTGGTTAATCCTCCGCCTGTGGCGCTGGCATTCCATATGGGCGCTGGATTCTAGTCCCAGTTGCTCCTCTTCCAGTCTAGTTCTCTGCTGTGGCCTGGGAGGGCAGTGGAGGATGGCCCAGGTGCTTGGGTCCCTGCACCCGCATGGGAGACTAGGAAGAGGTACCTGGCTCCTGGCTTCAGATCAGTGCAGTGCCAGCCGTGGTGGCCATCTGGGGAGTGAACCAACGGAAGGAAGAACTTCTCTCTGTTTCTCTATCTCACTGTCTATAACTCTACCTGTCAAATAATAAAAAAAAAAGATTTATTTATTTATTTGAAAGGCAGAATTACAGCGAGAGAGAAAGAGGAGAGAGAGAGAGAGAGAGAGAGAGAGAGAGAGAGAAGTTGCTCCATCCACTGCTTTACTTCCCAAATGGCTGCAATGGCTCGAGCTGAGCATTTCCGAAGCCAGGAACCAGGAACTTCCTCTGGGTTTTCTACACGGATAAAGGAGCCCCAGGACATGGGTCATCTTCTACTGCATTCCAAGGCCATAGCAGAGAGCTGGTTTGAAAGTGGAACAGCCAACAGGGA
Organism: Lepus europaeus; assembly: GCF_033115175.1. Lineage (NCBI taxonomy): Eukaryota > Metazoa > Chordata > Mammalia > Lagomorpha > Leporidae > Lepus > Lepus europaeus. The sequence continues at coordinate 49,442,294 of NC_084832.1, read as the reverse complement.
TATATTCAGCTCTCCACCAGGAGACAGAGGCTTGACTCATTGCCCCATGCCAGTGGAGAGTAACTGGTCACCCCCATGTCAGCAGGAAGCAGCTCTAAAAACAGATCATAGTTCCTCTTCCCTCCTGGACTTTTGGGCCTGATGTAATCCCATACAACTCTTGCTTTATAAGAAACAAAAGGGGGGGATGCTAGTAAAATAGCACATTCTTTTTTTTTTTTTTTTTTTTTGACAGGCAGAGTGGACAGTGAGAGAGAGAGACAGAGAGAAAGGTCTTCCCTTTGCCGTTGGTTCACCCTCCAATGGCCGCCGCGGTAGCGCGCTGCGGCCGGCGCACCGCGCTGTTCCGATGGCAGGAGCCAGGTGCTTATCCTGGTCTCCCATGGGGTGCAGAGCCCAAACACTTGGGCTATCCTCCACTGCACTCCCTGGCCACAGCAGAGAGCTGGCCTGGAAGAGGGGCAACCGGGACAGGATCGGTGCCCCGACCGGGACTAGAACCCGGTGTGCCGGCGCCGCAAGGCGGAGGATTAGCCTGTTGAGCCACGGCGCCGGCCAAAATAGCACATTCTTATCTATGGCATGAACTACACCCTGGATACCATCTTAGGCTCTAGTCTCTACTACCATGGCTAGAAGCCAGGTGGCCTCATGTCCCAGCTACCAGTGTCAGCTCCACCCCCATCCTAATGGGATTCACTGCTCCTACTTCCTTGCCCACTCCCTCTCTTGATCTCTCTCTCTCTCTCTGCCTGACATAAATTAATGGAAAACAAGTTCTTTTCAGTTGATTGGGGAAATTAACATTATTAAAGTACCCAAATTCTCCAAATTTTTAATCTCTATTAAAATTCCAATAGTTCTCACATAAATAGAAAAATAAAACTAAAATATGTATTGAATAGCAAAACGATGCTCATTTGTCAAACCAGTTGAGAAAAAAAGGAAGAAAAAGTGGCAGCATCACATGTATGATTGCAAACTACATTGATGAATATTTATATATATACATATATATATATATATATATGCATATCAACTGTATTTGGAACCTAAAAAAAAATTGAATTAATAGAATCAGGGACTAGAATTCTTGGCTGCCAATAGCTAAGCTGTTGTGAGCAAATATAGATATGTTGGTGAAAGGATACAAAATTTCAATTCTAAGATGAGTAAATTCTAAGGATTCAATATACCATGGTGACTACGTTTAATAAAACTTCATATTAAATTGTTATGAGAATAGATTGTCAGTGTTCTTATCACAAAATGAGTAATAGGCAAGGTAGCTATGAGTTGGACATCTTAATTAACTTTATTGTAGTAGTCATTTTACAACATATACCTTTATGAAATTATCATTTTATATTTAAATACATAGTTTTTATTTGCAAAACCGATTTAAGAAACAAAATCCAAATAAGATGTGTAACCAAGAGAATAACTGATTATTTAAAGTAATGCTTGGGAAAATCTTGACACATTTGCAACAACAAGACTTTTGCACAAGAATTTGCACAAAATAATAGAAAAGCTTACTTTGCTTCAGGAACTCAATCTTGCTTACTGAGAATACAGACAGTAGTAAAGTGGCAATGAGGTTTCAAATGTCTTTGTCAGCTGACATTGTAAGGAAAACAAAAATAAAAGAAAGATTGAACTAATAATTGTGATAACATGAGTGCATGATACTTCACAAAGACCCTCGAGAAATGATTTGGAAGAGAAACTTTTGAATGAGTTTGTTCTCCTATGTAGCAAGAGGAAGCATCAAGTTAAATTGCAGATAGTATTGTTCATTTTAATGTATTTACAATCATAACACTATAAGATGTACAGAGATGTGTATGTGCATGTCTGTGTATCTGTGTCTGTAAAATGTACATTAGAGTGCATTGTTTCATTCATTTTGTGATAACTATAATGATTTTGAACATGAAGAATAATAAAAACCATAAAAGAAAACACATTTATCTCCCATATAATTCAGGAGAATATTTTAGTGAAATGTGTTAGTTTGCAATATTTGCAATAGCAAAGTACCACACCTTGGATCACTCAAACAATAGAAATTTTTTCACATTTCCGAAAGCTAAAAGTTGAATTCAAATATTTGTCACTTCTGAGAGCTATGAGAAAAGAAAATGTTCCAAGCCTTTATCCTTAGCTTGCTAATAGCCATATTTCCCTGTGATTTCACATAGTATCCACTCTGTATACATATATGTTCAGATTTTCTCTTATAAATACACATGTCATAATGGATTAGGACCCTTTCTGTACCAGTACCATGCTGTTTTGATTACAACTGCCCTGTTGTATGTCCTGAAATCTGGTATTGTGATGCCTCCGGCTTTGTTTTTGTTGTACAAGATTGCTTTAGCTATTCAAGGTCTCCTGTGTCTCCATATGAATTTCAGCATCATTTTTTCCAGATCCGAGAAGAATGTCTTTGGTATTTTGATTGGTATCACATTGAATCTATAAATTGGTTTTGGGAGAATGGACATTTTGATGATGTTGATTCTTCCAATCCATGAGCATGGAAGATTTTTCCATTTTTTGGTATCCTCTTCTATTTCTTTCTTTAAGGTTTTGTAATTCTCATTGTAGAGATCTTTAACGTCCTTGGTTAAGTTTATTCCAAGGTATTTGATTGTTTTTGTAGCTATTGTGAATGGGATTGATCTTAGAAGTTCTTCCTCAGCCGTGGCATTGCCTGTGTATACAAAGGCTGTTGATTTTTGTGCATTGATTTTATATCCTGCTACTTTGCCAAACTCTTCTATGAGTTCCAATAGTCCCTTAGTAGAGTTCTTTGGGTCCCCTAAATAAAGAATCCTATCATCTGCAAAGAGGGATAGTTTGAGTTCTTCCTTTCCAATTTGTATCCTTTCAATTTCTTTTTCTTTCCTAATAGCTCTGGCTAAAACTTCCAGAACTATGTTGAAGAACAGTGGTGAGAGTGGCCATCCCTGTCTGGTACCAGATCTCAGTGGAAATGCTTCCAACTTTTCCCCACTCAATAGGTTGTTGGCTGTGGGTTTTTTATAAATTGCTTTGATTGCATTGAGGAATGTTCCTTCCATACCCAGTTTGCTTAGAGTTTTCATCATGAAAGGGTGTTGCATTTTATCAAATGCTTTCTCTGCGTCTATATGTTTTTTTCTTCTGCAGTCTGTTAATGTGGTGTATCACATTGATTGTTTTGCGAACATTGAACCATCCCTGCATACCAAGGGTAAATCCCACTTGGTCTAGGTGGATGATCTTTCTGATGTGTTGTTGCATTCTACTGGCCAGAATTTTATTGAATATTTTTGCATCTATGTGCATCAGGGATATTGGTCTGTAATTCTCTTTCAATGCTGCATCTTTTTCTGGCTTAGGAATTAAGGTGATGCTGGCTTCATAGAAAGAATTTGGGAGGATTCCCTCTTTTTGGATTGTTCTGAAGAGTTTGAGAAGAATTGGAGTAAGTTCTTTTTTAAATGTCTGGTAGATTTCAGCAGTGAATCCATCTGGCCCTGGGCTTTTCTTTGTTGGGAGGGCCTTTATTACTGTTTCAGTTTCTCTCTCAGTTATGGGTCTGTTTAGGTTTTCTATGTCTTCCTGTCTCAATTTAGGTAGATTGCATGTGTCCAGGAATCTATCCATTTCTGATAGATTTCCCTATTTGCTGGCATACAAGTCCTTGTAGTAATTTCTGATGATTCTTTTTATTTCTGTGGTGTCTGTTGTTATGTTTACTTTTTCATCTCTGATTTTATTGATTTGGGTCTTTTCTTTTTTTAGTTAGTTGGGCCAATGGGGTGTCAATTTTGTTTATTTTTTCAAAAATACAGCTCCTCGTTTGGCTTTTTGTAATTTTTTTTTTTTTGGATTCAATCCTATTGATTTCTTCTCTGATTTTAATTATTTCTCTTCTCCTAATAGATTGGGGTCTACTTTGCTGCAGATTTTGTAGATCCTTGAGATGAATTGAAAGCTCATTTGTCTGGTGCCTTTCCAATTTCTTGATGTAGGCACCTATTGTTATAAACTTTCTCTTAACACTACTTTTGCTGTATCCCCTATGTTTTGGTATGTTATGCTGTTATCCTCATTTACTTCCAGAAAGTTTTTGATTTCTCTTTTCTAATGACATCATTTTATCCTAACTACCTCTATAAAAGCTCTATCTCCATTACTATCATAATCTGAGGTAGTAATATATGGATTTGGAGAAAAGACAAAACTGAGCCTATAAGAGTGATTTTCATTTAAAAAAATTAATTGACATATAATAATTGTTTTATGGCTACAGTGTGATGTTTCAACACATGTAGTATACAGTATATAATGATCAAATCTGAGTAATTTTCATATCCATCTTCTGAAATATTTATTATTTCCTTGAAAATTCCCTCATCTAGCTACTTTGAAACATACAATATATCATTGTTACCTATAATCACCGTACTGAGCTACAGAACACCAGAACCTATTCCTATTGTGTGCACTGCGCAAACTTTCCTCACCCTCTCTATCCTTCTATGGGTTGAGTCTCTGGTACCCACCATTATACTTACTACTTCTATGAAATTGATTTTTTTTTAGATTTCACAAATAAATAAAGTCAGGCAATATTTCTCTTTCAGTATCTGGTTTATTTCACTTAATAAAATATCCTATAGGCAAACCTATTTTGCCACAAATGATGGAATTTAATTTTTTTGCTTGTCAATGGGAATATAAGTAGGTAAGTTATTATGGGTACATGAGTGAGAGTCCCCCAAACACCTAAAAATACAACTACTCTATGATCAAGTAATCCCATCACTAGGTATAGACTAGGAAATGAAATCAGAATGTTGAAGAACGCATCTGAATTCCCATATTATTGAGGCACTATTCACAACAATGAAAATATGATATTAACCTAAGTGACCCTTAAGGGATGAATGGATAAATAAAATGTGATATATTCATTTTTACACAATGGAATACTAGCATTTCAACCCTCAAAAGAGATTGTTGTTCTCATTTTATATAAAGAATTCTTCTGCCTTTTGTCCTAGTTGGATCTTTTATTTGGGAATGTATCACTCCTATGTATTTGCTTAGTGGGGTTGTGATAAAAAGGTTAAATAAAATCACTTGTCAGAAGGTTCCTTACACTGCTTGCTTTTAAATAAAGTGTTTACTTTCTTCCTGTTTGTTGAATTTAAATCTATAGCTTTATCCAGTCTTTTATAATATATTGAACAAATGTGACCTGTGGAAGTTTGCTTGAAAATATTACCTATATTTTTACTTAACATGTTTCTGTTTATGTTCAGAGAAGAATTACCTTAACAAATAAAATCTCAGAAAAATGCCTTTCAAAAACATTTAGCAGACTGATTGCTTTTGCTTGACTTGCTCAGAGTTCAATCCTGTTCAAGGTAATAACTTTGGGTTTTGATAACCGGTTTAAACATAAATCAAGGTGGCTGTCAGTGGCTCAAACAACATCAGGACTGTTTCTAACTACAAATGAGAGGTCTAGTAAATGCCTGTTAATGTACTCAGGCTGCCAAGTGTAGCAGCCAGTTCTGGCATCACTGCCACAAGACTTGCATCTGAGAAATTTTGCTTCCATGATTACTGGTGGATACAGTCTTAAAGTAAATTTGAGTACAGTTTTCGTAAGATGTGAGAAAAATTGTTTTTGCTATATTAAGGGAAAAAACAACTTGAGGGTTAGTATGCAAAATTATATGTTGTAAATTTTCAATTTTTTTTAAATTTTTTTTCAGTTCCTTAAAATATCAAGCTAACAAGGTTTTATTTTATCAAATGTCTGTATAATTTCAATGTGAAAAATTTTTTTACATACATTTGTTAAAGTCTCAATCTGTGAGATGGGTCACAAGGAAATAAGGAAATGCTGTGAAAATCCTCCAAATGAGCTTAACCATACGGACTCCCAGCTCCCACAGTGCACTTTTTGCAGAAAGGAATAAACACAACAATTTTCCATCTTGAAGATGATTACTCAAATATAGTCAGAACTCGGATCAAGTGAGTTTACATTAGCTAATTGGGCAAGGAATTCTCTCACAGGTCCAAACCTGAAGCCCTGCAGGGCCGGCAGAGGCCCCAGTCACCCGCACTCAGAACCAGCGTCACAGACCTCTTGGGTGTCTGCCTAGATTCAATGTGAAGTAAAAAATATCCCAAGTCTTACATCAAAATAGAGGCTTCGACTTAGAAATATGCTTTTAACCTTATTTTTAAAATAAGAAAAACAAAAATCAAGTTTGAAACACAGTAACACTTATTTTGGCAAGCTAGCAACCAAAATCTAGAAAGCATAAGCTATGTGGTTCAAGTGGAAAAGGCATTAAAGAACAACCTTAGTATTCAGGGAAAAATCACACTGAACAAAATATACAGTATGTCTAAGCATTCGGAAGTTATAATTTAAACGATAATGGTAAAAGCTAAAAACTATGCTCAGTTTCTGCTAGAGATTAAGTGCACCTTTACCTGTTTCCCCCAAATAAAATCAGTTGACTATTCAATCACACCAAGGTGGATTTGAAAGGCAGGGAGAAACATACAGAGGGAGATGGATAACATCCCTGGTTCATTCCTCAGATATTCACAAGAGCCATGGCTGGACCAAGCAGAAGCCAGGATCCTAGGCAGTATCTGAGTCTTCCTTTTGGGTGGCACAAACATAAGTACTTGAACCATCATCTATTGTCTTCCCGGGTGTGAAAGAAGGAAGCTGGATGGGAGTTATAGAATCCAACACTATGTGGCACTCTAATGTAGGATTCCCAAGCAAGAACTTAACCTGCTGTGCCACAATATCTACCCTTTTCATTACTTTCAATTTTTTTCTTATTTAATCTGAGTTAAGTCTTAAAAAGTTATACAGGATAGCTCAATTTGGAATTTACTAACAATTCTGAATATCACATGAAATCAGGCTTTCACATTTACTCATTTTGTGAGCTTGATATACATTGTAGATACAGAAGGGAAGGGACACAGAGTTTGGATGAAAATTTGTTCTCATCAACATTTTTCAAAGTGGGAACTGAAGATGAGAATATATATTCAGAAGGCTTGGAAAAAGTTAACATTTCTATTCTCATTTTGTACACAAGGGAAACCATTATCATGCCTTCCTGAAATAGCTTAGCAAGAACCCATTTATCCATTTTAATCAAACTTCAGGTCTGTAAATTTTGAATTTTTTTGTTCTTCCATTTAACTCAAATAACAGTGAATATGTGAACATCCCCTGTTTCTTTTTATTGCTCCATTCTCCAGAGTAATCAAAGATGAGACCCAGTGAAATATTGTTAGTCTTTTCTTGCAGATATGAGTATTTTCCACAACAGTACAGAAAAAAAATGAATTATAAGTGGAACCTGATTAATTGAAACTGATTCCATATTGCTTAATCACAGAAAAGCGTTAAGTTTTCAGATCACTGACATTGTGAATTTGATATGTTTAGGGATAATTACAATGTCATATCACTATATAGTCTTACAACCATTAGAGAAAATTTACCAAGTAAATAATTAGTCTGGAATGACACAATAATTATTAAGATATTAAAAGCAAAATATAATTTAAAATGCGCCTTATATTCAAATACTAAACAACAATAAAATTCATCTAAATATCTCTCTCTCTAAATATACACATGTAGATAGATTGATCTATATAAATATATTATTCACCACTGTTTTATTAAGTATTTGAATCCCAAGTACCTTTCTTTCCAAACTATGACAATTAAGCACAATATTTAATATTTTATAATGGATCCCTATTACTGATAGTTTGATACTGGTAAGTTTGACAATTTTAAAATAAAGAAAATGCTCACACTTCCCCTGATAATATAGTTGTGGTAATGGGGAGAGACAATACATGTAAAACGTTTAAAGTAGACCCTAGAAAAATTTATGCTTAATAATTAGTGATTATAACAAATATTATGATTATGATATGATTAATGTCCTTCCTTTGTAAATGGGTAGAATGCCTTATACTTACATTATGTTTTTCTGTATAATTTTATGTTTTTACAGACAATGCTTCCTGTTAAAGGTGAAAATTCTTTGTTTAGTCCTAAGTATGGTTCATATATCGAAAAGCCACAAACACAGTGTGTTTATCATGATCATCCACAGAGTATTTTTTTCTCTCAAAACAGTTGCTAAAGGGTAGAATCATCCTCTCTCTGTGCTAACAATTTGAATTTGAAATTACTATTTGAAATTCTGGCACTGATATCTGACATTGTTTTCACAAATTGCAGAATTTTTCTGGAGTAGTATTTCATTGAAAATAGTCTCCATCTTATTTTGACTCACTCTGGAACCTCACTTCATTTAACCTGACACAAATATATTGCCTCACAATTGACTGCTGCAGTTTTCCTCTACTGAACACATTCACTGAAGGGATGATAAGCATTTCAGGGTATGGATGTCTTTTTGAAACAAGGAATTACCTAAGATGCAGTGAAATAGTCTACATTTCAAAATCTTAACAAGATCTTAACAGGATATGTTGTGAAACTAAAGCTTTTAAAACAAATTCATGAAGTATAAATTAATGTTTTCTAGTGGCACAGGATACTCATCCTGTGATGTTTCCTTCTCTGTTTTACTTTATGTATTCTAATAGAGGAGGTGACAGAAGCCAAATAACACAATATTTATTGCATAAGGATATCAAAATTAAATGTGGTGTTATTTTCTGTGAAGTGCTTTAAAAATTTCTCACTGCATGGCAAAGACTCAGAAAATAGTAAGAGCTCAGTGTTAGTTCTCAAATAATGATTATTATTATCATTGTTATGAAACTTTTTATGTATACTATATCTGGACCTGCACTTAACTTTAGGCAGGAGCAGGTCAAGTGCATCAGTGTCAGTATCAGCAGAAACAAAATATGACATTTTGATTACAGGAATGTTTTACTATTTTTACATACCTTCTTTGAAGTCTTCTCTGAAACAAAAACCATAGAAAGTTATACATGGGACATTTCTACTTCAATTTATATAACAGAGACACAACTTCCCAGAAGAGCATACCCTAAGCAGTACAAAGAGTTTTCAAGATAAAAGGGCATAAGAAATCTAAGGGAGAAAATATGGACATTATTTTACTGCATTTTTGTTTCATGATGAATAAGAGTTTGATTAATTGGCCAATGTAAGGAAGAAATTCAGTGTTATCAAGAGTGTCTGACACATGAAAAACGACAGAAGGCTGGGGAATGATAATTTTACTTTTGCCATGTAAAGATTTATAAAAATATAAAATGACAAATATATGGAAGTTACCTAGGTTTCCTCTATAATAAGAAAAGAGCTTAAACGGTTGGCTTATAAATAAGAGCTCACAGTTTTAGAGCCTGAGCGCTCCAAGATCAAGGTACTGCAAAACTCAGTGTCTGGTGCAGATCTACTTTCTGGTTCATAAAAGGCGTCTTCCACTGCAACCTCATATGGTAGAAAGGGCAAATCAATTCCCTTGGAAACATTTTACAAAGGTTTTAAACTCATTCCTGAGGGCTCTTCCCTCATGTCCTCCTCATAACATCACCCTGGAAGTTCGGATTTTGGGTGGGGCACACAGGTTTTACCCCTCTACACACACACATCCCTACATAAATAACTATATAAGGTATATAGATAACTATCACCTATTTCCAAATTGTAAAAATAATTATTAAATACATTGTTTGTATGCATAATGTTCTAAATTTGTGTTTGCCATCTTGGAGTAACTTAACCCAGACCAATTTTTTATTATGCTGCTTAATTCTTATATTCCAATGACTCACTTTCAGAATATCACTGTATTGCTCAGAAATCCAATCTGAAGGGAACATTAACACAAAAGTTTCCAGCACATTTCAGTAGTCATTCAATAGTGTTTATTAAGGATGAGTTTTATAGGGATTTTAATAGAAGAAAAGTTGGAGAAGAATGTTTCTGAAAGAAACAGTTAATTGGTCTATTTAGAATTTCATTAAATAAAGCTGCTAAACCCTAACCATCTAATTGCATCAAACTGTTTTATCCTTAACTTTGGGTGCCCCAGAAACAGATCCTAATTTGAGGATCAGGTGCAAGTGATTCATTGGAAACATAAACTGGAGGTGACATGGCAAAGTGAAATTGGAAGAATGATACCTCAAGCAATGTTCCTTGGGAGATAATTTGGTTTCATCTTCAGGAACATTCAAAAGACAGTGCAGATTACTGCTGAGTGTCTCGGTTGGGAACAAGATTTTCTACTCCTGTACCCATAAGTGACAATTTACAGCCTGTGCAAGTAGGGATATAAATGTTCAGATTTTTCTGCACAAGAACGAGTTTTCTGTGTACCATAGGCAGTCTTACGGACAGACACAGGTGCTAGTGTTTTAGAAAATCATACTAGCAGCCAACATGCAGGAAAATTGGAAAGATATCCTAAGGGATATCAGAAAACCAGTGAGAGCTCTGCTGGCTCTACTCTGTGGCCAAAACTAAAATCTGCATGCAAAGTAGTTCTTAAAATACCAGGCACTTTAATGATAAGTATCATTGTATTCAGTAAATGATATGTTACAAGGATATCAGAATGAAACAATACATAAAACACAAATTAGAGCAATATCACTACTTTGATAATAATATATATTATATTATGCATAAGTAAGCATATTGGAGTGTGTGGCAGTATACAAGCTTATACACAGGGCTACTTAATACATACATTTGTGAATAATTTTTTTCTGACAAATATAAAAGAAAGCTGATGATGAATACAATACACAAATCTAATGTTGCACAAAGTAAGGAGTCAAAAATTTGAGGTTAGCTATTTTTCTTAGATTCCAAACCTGACTAAAAGCATTTTTCTCTGAACTACACACAAAATATAATTTAAATGCAGATTGTTAAGTTGAAAACATAACTGTCTAACTTCGTGTGACATTGAGGCAAGCAAGAGGAAAGCAGCCAAAATCACCCTTAAGATATTTTAAAATATCTCATTTAAACTTCAGTTCTATGCACTGCATAGGATTAAGGACTGTCTTGGAATTGCATCAGTTTATTTCCTTGGCAAACAGATAATGCATACATAAAATATCACAGATTTCTAGTAAAAATTATATTTTATTGTCTTTAATTCTCAAAATACACCAGTGAGAAAAAGAAATAATTTTTGCAACATTTTGCAATATTAACGTTAACTACAATATGATACAAAATGACAGTGCAACAATCACAAGTTAAGAACTGGCTGGTTTTTATTGTTTGTTTGTGTTGTTTTGTTCTTTTTGAAAAGATTTTATTTATTTATTTGAGAGGTAGAGTTAGAGACAGGGAGAGGGAAAGACAGAGAGAAAGGTCTTCTATCCATTGATTCACTCTCTAAATGGCTGTGATGGCTGGAGCTCCACTGATCCAAAGCCAGGAGCCAGGAGCCAGGAGCTTCTTCCAGGTCTCCCACATTGGTGCAGAGGCTCAAGGACTTGAGCCATCCTCTACTGCTTTCCCAGGCCACAGCAAAGAGCTGCACTGGAAGAGGAGCAGCCGGGACTAGAACCAGTGCCCATATGGGATGCCGACACTGTAGGCTGAGGATTAACCTACTGAGCCACAGCACCAGCCGCGAGCTGGCTGTTTTGAAAATGAGTTCTTTATTATATGTTCTAAAAGAAATACCTTTATCTTAAACAGACTCAAAATTTTCAGTTAAAATTATTAAAAATTGTGTAAGGAAAATTTAGTTCAGGGTGGGAGGTAAAGCCACTGCTTGGGGTGTCCGTATCTCTTACTTTATTGCCTGATTGAAATCCTAGCTACTCTGATTCCAATTCAACTTCTTCTAGTGCTTCAGCCTCCCCAACCTTGGCTGTTGCAGGCATTTGAAGAATGAACCAATGGATGGAAGATTATCCCCAACTCCACTCCTAGGTGGGTGTGTATACATATTTTTCTTCCTATAAAATACTTTTTTTAAAAAATTAGAAATATAATGGTTCTACCAGTTTGTAATTGTGAATCCAGATTATGTTTGTTGGAGATGTCTCAGAAGTAAGAGAAAAAAGAGAAACAATATTGTTAGCAAAAGAATTGAAGACATTACTCCAGGAGCCAAAGTTACAAGCATAGGCTAATATGAAATATTTGTGAACACAATCAGAAATCATGGTTGTATTTCTAACCATTTTTCCTAGCAGAATATTTGCAACCTACTATTTATGTACTCTCACAGCTCCTTCTTCTCCTTCACCACAGAATCTCTTCATATTTTGTATTACATAATTATTTAATTAATGCCATCTTCTCCTTTAAAAAATAAGCACTATGACTCAGCTACCTCACTCCAGGGAATAAATCTAAAGGAACATAAAATGCATTTGAATGAGTCACTAGTACCCCCATGTTTAAAGCAGCTTAATTCACAGTAGCTGAGATGGAATCAACCTACATTTCCATCAACAGAAAACTAAAGAAAATGTGGTATATATGCACACTATTCAATACCATTCAACCATAAAAAAGAATAAAATCCTGGAGGACACCATGGTTAGTGAAATAAGCTGAACCTCTAAAGTTGATTATTATATGTTTTCTGATTTGTGGCAGCTAAATAGAGTTCAAAAAGTGTTGAGATGTATGACTAGCATTGACATAATGGAATTTGATTATTTTTATAGCCTTGTCTGTATTCCTGATGAACAGTGGTTTTTATGTGTTTTACTTGTTGAAATGTTTAGCTAGTGGAGCATTAAGTGTATGACTAAAAAGTGAATGAAAACTATGTTATCATAAATATTAAGAAGAAGAGAGGGAGGAAGGGGAGTATCATTAGATTCTTAGGATTGTTTCTATGAATTACTTAAAATCTATAATTTTTATATGAATAAAAATAAACATATGACATAATCATTATTTTAATTTAAATATATCATCGCTAAATAAATACTTTGTATATATTATGAACTTTTGCACCATTTTGAAAGTAAAAGTATTAAGAAGTATTTTACTAATTAATTTTGGAATCTACATACTTCAATTAAAATATATGTGTAGTTAGACAAGTGTCTCTATATTTTGACTGATATTCCTGAAATCAGATTCTGAACAATTAGTATACAATAAGATATTCAAATGAATTTTGAATTTTAATTAAATATGCATGCATGAAGAACAGAAATACCTAGTGTACAGGAATGAAGAACTTATGCAGCCAATAGCTCAATATGGTTTCTACAAATGCTAAATGAGCTAATTCATAGAAAGGGCTTAGCACACCATTATTGTTATAACCATTATGACACATTTCTTTAAACATGGCATTCCATGATCATTACAGTTACACATGATAAGCACAGTGTTTTCCATTCCTTTGGTCCTCACAGAAATATAACAGACTAATTTGATAAAATTTCTGTGTAGCTTGATCAACCATACAGTAGAATATTGATTTGATAATTAACTGTGACCTGAGAAATGCAGCCACCAAAATTACTTTTTAATAATAATTTTCCAGGGCCGGCGCTGTGGTGCAGTGGGTTAAAGCCCTGGCCTGAAAGCCAGCATTCCATATGGGTACCAGTTCTAGTCCCAGATGCTCCTCTTCCTATCCAGCTCTCTGCTATGGCCTGGGATAGCAGTACAAGGTGGCCCAAGTCCTTGGGTCCCTGTATCTACATGGGAGACCCAGAAGCTCCTGGTTCCTGGCTTTGGATTGACGCAACTCCGGCCACTGTGGCCATCTGGGGAGTGAACCAGCGGATGGAAGACCTCTCTCTCTCTCTCTCTCTCTGTCTCTACCTCTCTCTGTAATCTGTCTTTCAAATAAATAAAATAAATCTAAAACAAAAAAAGAATATTTTTCCCCCTCTGGGAACTTACATAGTAAGTCAGTTGTACAAGAAAGGTATTTAAATGGTAATGGGCACTAAAATGTAAAGAGCCATTGTGATTGTGCCTTTCTGAAACATATTTTAATGTGTGATATATTCATATGAAAATATACCATAGTGCAAGCTATACCAGACAGATGAATCTTATGAAATATTTGGAATCTGGGGCAGATGTCATGGCACAGGGTTAAGTAACCATTTGAGACACCTGCATTTCTATAGGAGTGCTGGTTCAGGTGCCTGTACTTCAGTTTGCATTCAGCTTCCTGCTAATGCGGCACATCATGGCTCAAGTACTTGGGTCTCTACTAACCACATGAGAGAATCAGATGGAATCTCAGTTCCTGGATTCAACCTGGCCCAGACCGGACTGTTGTGACCACTTGGAGAATGAATTGGCAGATGGGAGAACTATTCTTCTTCCTCTCTCCCTCACCTTCTGTCACCCTGACTTTCAAGTAAAAAAATGACTGCCTGACTGAATAAATAAATAAATAAATAAACAAACAAATAAATAAATAGTTTTAATATAAGAGAAATATTTGGTATCTTAAAAATCAACAACTGTAAAATCTCTAGATTTCACATTTTATATGAGGCACTAATACTTTTTTTTTTAATTTGACAGGTAAAATTATAGACAGAAAGAGAGACAGAGAGAAAGGTTTTTCCCTCCGTTGGTTAACTCCCCAAATGGCCGCCAGCGCTGGTGCTGAGCTGATCCGAAGCCAGGAGCCAGATGCATCTTCCTGGTCTCCCACGCAGCGCAGGGGCGCAAGCACTTGGGCCATCCTCCACTGCCCTCCGGGCCACAGCAGAGAGCTGGACAGGAAGAGGAGCAACCAGGACTAGAACCTGGTGCCCATATGGGATGCTGGCGCCCCAGGAGGAGGATTAACCAAATGAGCCATGGCACTGGCCCCCACTAATACAGTTTTAATACTGGGGTTCTGGAGCCAGTGCTGTGAAGCCGTCTGCAGTGCCACCGTCCCATATGAGCACCAGTTTGAGTCCCAGCAGCTCCACTTCTGAGCCAGCTCTCTGCTATGGCCTGGGAAAGCAGTGGAAAATGGCCCAGATCCTTGGACCCCTGCTCCCATGTGGGAGACCCAGAAGAAGCTCCTGGCTCTTAGCTTCAGATACGCACAGCTCTAGCCATTGCAGCCAATTGGGGATTGAACCAGCAGATGGAAGACCTCTCTCTCTCTCTCTAACTATTCATTCAAATAAATAAATAAATCTTAAAAAAACATAGTCTCAACTAAAATTTTTGAAAATGTATGGAAATAACCAATTTTCATACAAAAATCTGATATAAATTAGAAAATGTGAATCATAAACAGGCTAAGTGCTGTTTCATATTAATAAGGGATAGGTTCATTATGGCTTCCCAATCCTCTTGCATTTTAGCCATAAGTATACCTCCAGTTTTTTAAGAGTACATGCTTTTTGATAAAGAAACAATGGATTCATGCTATTGTCTGCAAATGTATAACTACCTTTTAAAGTATATATTTTTAGGTTATATTAACTTAAACAAAATAATGCATATTGCAAATGAAGTGAGCCTTATATAATTTAAAATCCAATTCTATTTATATTACATTTATTTACATTACAAACTTTAAAAATGGTTAATATATACATACAGATACACACAATATACACATATGCGCGCACACACACACACTAGTATTAAATATACCTTCATGATTGCTGTATGACCTACTCATTAATAGACGCAAACATTGGAACTGGATATACCAGCATCACATATGGGTGCCAGGTTGTTTCCAGGCTTCTCCATTTGCAATGCTGTGGAAAGGCAATAGAAGATTTCCCAACTGCTTGGGCCCTGTTCACCCATATGAGAGACCTGGAAGATGCTGTTGGCTCTTGGCTTCATAGTGGCCATCTTGGCAGTGAACTAGTGGATGGAAGATTCTCTCTCTCTCCATGACTATCCCTTTCTCTCTCTCTCTCTCTCTCTCTCTCTCTCTCTCGTTCTGATTTTCAAGTAAATAAACACATATTATATAGACACCCAAATAGATCCCAGTTTTGTCTTCTGACTTAGCTTCCTGCCAAAGCAAAGCTTGAGAGGCTGCTGGTGATTGCTCAGGTAATTGCACTTCTGTCACGAACACAGGATACCTGGATTGAGCAGATGGAGTCTCTTTCTCTCTTTCCTATTTAAATAAATTAATTGATACATATATATTATATCTAACATGTTATATTAGATAATGGATGGCATCAATTTCCACATTCACTATTTGCATAGGTATAATAATTAAAAACTTTTAGTTATTATCCACACACAAAATGCCTTCAACAAAATTTATTGTAGCAAAAATAGAGAATTCACAGTTTTGCTTAATATTCTTAATGATTGGTCAGAAAGAGTATAACAAAATTTACTTTTCTTTTAATTTTAGTGAAGCGTCTTAGGTCAATTTCTCCTAAAATTAGAGCTCAAGATGAGAGTTGATCAGGAGGGTGCACTCACAGGAGAAATCTGTAGGAAAATAAAGGAGTCAGCACAAGTTCTGGGAAGAAGTATACTCAGATCTAGTTTAAGCAGAAGTTTGTCCCGAACTCTATCCCCTGGGGAGCTCTATAGAATAAGTGAAGCCAGAGTAGAGTGACTTCATCTGGAGGCAAAAGGACCAGAGTTTGTAGTGTTGTATCAGTAATTGAAAATAAGTGTCCTTGTAACTCCCAGAAGAAAACGTAATCTCCCAAGTGATCTGATTATAGTTACTGAAGCCAGTGCCCTGGAAATATTGTAAGTTGTTGTAAATTGTAAGAGGTTGGCAGCGCAAACTCACAAAACCTTGGGGAAGAGGGGCTACTGTTGGCATTATATCACATTACCAGGACATGGAATTATGTTTATCACTTTGTCAAGGGATATTTGACTGTTGACCTCTTTAGCAAGTATGTTATTGTTAATGATGTTATGGATTCCTTTTTAACAATGATTCCCTGAAGAGTATATTATGTATTTAATAGAAATTCCTAGAAGTTTAAATGCTAGGTCTAAGGTTATGTTCATTTTAATGTTGATAAATATGGCCAAATTATCTTCTAAAGAGGTTAATATTCTCCATTACTTCAATAACATTGTGAATTGTTTTTTTAATTTATTTTAATTTTTATTTGAAAAGCAGTGAGAAAAATACATGGAGATACCTTCCATGCACTTGTTCACTCCCCAAATTGCAAGCTATGAACACAGAACTCCATCTGAATCTCCCATACAGTGGCAGGGACTCAAATACTCAAATCATCATCTGCTGCCTCCTAAGATGCATTGACAGGAAGATGGATCACAAGTGAAGTAGCCAGGACTCAAACCAGGCACTCTCTCATGGGATGTAGGTGTCTCCAGTAGTGACTGCTGCCACTGCACCAAATGCTTGCTTACCCTTTGAATTAACTTTTGGATCCACAGTTATCTTGAAATGAAAATGACCTGTGAATTTAATTTGGTTTTACATTTTTTACAATATTGAAAACTTTAAGCAAACTTCATTCATAAAAACTGCATTCCAGAAAAAATGCCTAATATTATTATTATTTGATTCTAAGAACTAGAAACTCATTAAAATTAGCAAATTGTAAGACATTTAGTCATGTATTTTTCCAAATATTACTGTTCAGCTTTGTTATAATTCCACAGTGAAGAAGCATTTATTTTATCAAGTTAAATTTGTTTTTATTTCATAGTTCCTACACTTAAGATCTTGTTAAGTTCAATTCAGGGCTGGAGTTGTGGCATAGTGGGTCACCTGCAGCGCTGACATCCAGTATGGGTGCTGATTCAAGTCCTGGCAGCTCCACTTCCAATCCACCTTCCCACTTATGTGCCTGGGAAAGCAGCAGAGGGTGATCCATGTGCTTGGACCCCTGCATCCACACGGGAGACCTGGAAGAAGTGCCTGGCTCCTGGCTTCTGCCTGGCCCAGCCTAGGTTGTTTTGGCCATTTGAGAAGTGAAGCAGTGGATAAAAGGCCTCTCTGTCTCTCCCTGTCTCTTTGTAACTCTGTCTTTCAAATAAATAAAATAAATTTTAAAAAAGAAAAAGAAATTCTCTTCAACAAAATATATTTTATAAAAATTTGCATATTTTGCTCTAAGCACTTTAAAATTTTCTTATAAAATTTTCATTATTTTCATTTGAGACATAAGTTAATTTAGTGTATTTAAGAATTCAGTTTTGCTGTGAGTAAATATTATTGTGTTTACTTAATTTTATATAATTTTAGGTTTTTCAAAATATAAATGATGACTGATAAAATCTATAAAATGGCAATATGTCTAAAAATGTAAAAGAAAATTCATAAATCTGTCCAAGTGATTGATCAGAAGTGAAAATTAGTGTTAGTAATAAAAAATATTAAAAATAAAATACTTAAAAGAAAATTATAATTGCAAACATGGATTCTCCTATCTGGCTTACAAATATTTTCAGTGATAGAGTTTTTCTAATAAAATTTATATTTAAAGTAAAAAAATTGTGTTTCAAAATTTTGTGAAAGTTAATAGTTGACAACATTTGAGTACTAATTTAAATTGCTTAATTTATTTGTTGGTCATAATTAGTTTTATCTACAGAATAGTTTATAATTCTTCTGTGGAGTCAAAATGTAATCTTACAGAAAATCATTCACTTTCAGTACTATCAGCTGTATCAATAACACTTTGTATCATATATAATATAATATATATTATAATATATAATATATAATACATGATGTATATAAGATTCAAAAACTATTTAGACCTTGAGACCTTGCAAAATTTGTTACAGATCAATACAAAATGAAGTAATTCTAAAAGTAATACTGTGTTTACAATTTTTACACATTTTGAGATCAATCCCTCAACATGTATATTAGTGTACATCTCTCTATTCAAATAATTAGAAACCGTTGATACTGAGCAGCTTTTTTTCTTAGCACAGCAAAATCCCCAAGACAAAAGATAAAGGACTTAGGAATTGCTGAGGTTTCGGAGGTTCACGTTTTAAGATCAGGTGGGGCACGTGGGTTCTGACATCTGATTAGGCCAGAGGATGGCAATAGCGGTGCCTGGACAGAGGGAGGACCACATGGTGAGCCAGAGAACTGGCAGATGAAGGCTGGTACAACTCAACTTTTAAACCAACCTTCCCAGGACACCTAGCTTCTCACACCTTACCTTCAGGGACCTCAGAACCACCTACTAGGCCTCCTAAACACCCAAGCTGGGTTAGGTTTCCTGGGTTTTAAATTATTACTTGAATTTTGGGAGCCAACTCATTTCAAACTATGGAATTGTCATGGTGGTCATGTAAGACTATTGTTTTGAAAACAGGATAATTTTATAATAGATATCTAACTTTCCCGCTCCGTTTAGTTTCTTGTATGAATTTCTAAAATTAATTAGTAAGTAATTTTAAAATATAAGCACCATATTTAATTTTTAGCCATCTTTGAGTGATCTTGTAATATTTGAATGGATGACATGGCTGGATTTTCATATTTCATTGCATCCCAATTCTTCATTTTGGTCTGACTGGAAGGCTTTCAATATTTTTTAAAGTAAAATTCAAAACTTGTTCTGATAGTTCAGAATTGTGAATAATTTTGGATTCTGTTGACTTTTGAAATATAAGAAGAACATAAGTTATGTTCATTATATTTTTAAATAAATCATTAATATTCAAAATTTAGTTATAGGCATAACTTCTTGCCAAGCAGCTTCCCCTTGGCGGAGGATAATATCTCTGCTCCTAAATTGTTTATTTCTCATCTCTTTGTAGGCTTCGCTCTGAGGAGGATTTAGAGTCAGATTTGGACAAAGCTCAAATACCATACCGATTTTGAAAATTTCCATACAAAATTGTTCTGAGAATTGATACAGGGAAGTCAGAAAACTGAAAATAGGCTAAATATTTGCATCAGCTTATATATTGAGTTATCCAACAGAGAGCAGAAGTTGGAATGATTCACAGAAGGTTTTATGAACAGTGTATACAGTAGTGTGTATGCACCAGTAGGAAAGAATAAAAAATAAATGCTGAGAGGCTCTGAGGACTCAGTCAGTAGCAATTCAGTGACAGAAGGGAGAGATGGCATTTAGATGAGAAAATAAAAGAAGAATCTGGATAATTTGAGGTTTTCATCCTATTGAAAGAATCCAGGCAGCTGATATTTAGAACAACTAATAAGGAGTTATCACAGACAAAATTAAATTTTTCTTTATTCTATGTACTTTTCACTCTTCTTATGCAAATATTAATCATTAGACATACTTGATTTGTCTAAATATTGCCAAAGAAGACAAAGGGAAACATCTGGGTAGAGGAGTTACTAATTCTCTGAAATTTTTCTCTCCAGGTACAGAATTTAGCCATAATTACTGAATTTAGCTGAACGTATATCTATTACTAGCACTATTATAAAATTTGAAAACTTTCCAGGTTTGATCTCTAAACCAAAGCTAAATCAGTGTTCCTTACTCTGGTAAGTAAAAAGGGTACTCTGTTTTAAAGCGTTAATCTTTTATACCACTTCCTGAAACAAAAGTCATGAATTTTATTTTAGTGAAAGTGGCCATTAAAATCCTTTCACCATGTATTTTCTCATTAACTAAAAAAAATATATAATAATGGTTGTCTCTCCATTTTCCTTAATACATTTTGGTGGTATAGAGTGAAAAAAGTTAATGGCAATTTTAGTTCTGTCCTCATTATTGGTTCGCTGTAGTCATTTTCTACTTTTCAATGACTTTGAAAATGATCTTGTACAGTAGTGGCTTCCTATTATCCAGAAATGTACTAGGAATAGGTGTAATCTCATTATATCCACAACCACTCAGTAGAAAAATATGTAATGTTCATTTGAATATCTGTGAGGTAGTAGAGTATAGTTGAATAGCTTCATTTTCTCTGCTATAAGATGGTACAATTACATTTATTTTTTAAATGACAAACTCATAAAATTATACAGTGACAATCAGTGCAATTGCAGTTACCATTTGAGTAGGAGAAATCGGTTATAGGATAAATCTCTAATTTAGTTAATGGAATTTTGAAATAGAGCTTATAACCAAAGTGAAATCAAACACAGTAGTTTTGGTCGACTTTATTTTATAATCACTTACATTTTTATTACTATTTCACCCAATTGAAGTCAGGAGTAAATACATCATTAGCTTCTGATAACCATGGTTAGGGTTGAATTTTAGTATTACAGAGAATATCTACATGTCCAAAAGAAAGATGTACAAATACGCTGAATATCATTTGCAAGAATCTAACACAAATAATTTGAACTACAAGCTTTTAATCTTTAGTTTAACTATAATGTTTCTGAGATCATATCTGATGTTATTAAGTCTATGCTTTTAATTGTTTCTTTTAAGGTATGAAAATTATTGACATAAAGAAAGGAAAATAGCAATAAATAATTTTTTCTTAGAATGCCTTCTTAAAAAAAGCAAATACATGGATATTATGGTGCTGTATAAGTGGATCATTACTTAAAATACCCAAAATAATGTTCTTTTATAAGATAAGTAGCAACATAGAATAATTACTTTGTGGAAAGATGATAACAACATTTTAAAACATTAGTTAAAATAGTATAAATTTCTAATATATATAATAGTATATAAATTTCTAATTTATAAAATAGTATAAATATTCTAATTATAATAAACATTAAATAAATTGGCAAAACAGGCCTATACAAGGTCTTGGGATCCATTTCTTACGTTTGTAAAATATTAATAACAATCTCAGTAATAGCATATAGAGAAAAAGTATATTTAATTTAAGGAGTACATATTCCTTAATGCTCCAAACACAAAGTGTACTAAAGAAGGAAAAATGAGATGACTCTGATTTGATCACTTAACTTTGTTTACAAGCATTGAAATGTCACATTGAAGCCTATAAATATGTACAATCCTTAACTAACTTCCTGCCATATTCATATGTAATAACAGGACCTGTTTTGGATGTTCTGCAAGTGAGCCTGCACAGGAGATCAGAAATTTAAAAAATTATAATCAAATTCCTCATTATTTTGCCACTTATAGATGTACTAACAGGACAAATATGGACAGATAACATGTTCTGAGTATATACATTTATAGAGGGGGGGAGAGGGGAGAGAGAAAGAGAGAGAGAGGGAGAGAGAAAGATTTATTTATTTACTTGAAAGTCATAGCTACACAGAGAGAGAAGGAGAGGCAGAGAGAGAGAAAGAGAGAGAGAGAGGTCTTCCACCTGATGGTTCACTCCCCAGTTGGCTGCAATGGCTAGAACTGGGCCTATCTGAAGCCAGGAGCCAGGAGCCTCTTCTGGGTCTCCCATGTGGGTGCAGGGACCCAAGGACTAGGCCTACCTTTTGCTGCTTTCTTTTGCCACAGCAGAAAGCTGGATCAGAAGAGGAGCAGCCGGGACTAGAACCGGTGCCCATATGGGATGCTGGCGCTTCAGGCCAGAGCTTTAAACTGCCGTGCCAGAGTTGGCCCCAGTCATTACATTTAAAAAAAAAAAAAAGATGTATACATCCCATGCCATATGAGTACCTTGAATTTATACTGTATTTGGCTTCTGTATTAGCTTCCTGCTAATGCAGACCATGAGAAGAAGGAATGACGGCTCAAGTGATTGAGTTCCTACTATCCACATGGCAAACCTGATTGAATTACCAGCTTCTTGGTTTGGCTGATTACAGGACCTGGTGAGTAAACAGCAGATGGGAACTCTTGTCTGTCTCTCTCCTTCTTTCTCTTTGCCTAATAAATACATAAATAAAAAAGTTTTAAAATACTATTTCTATGTGCTTTTAACACAGGAACCCAATAATCCTAATTGCATTTTGAAAGATTCTTTAGTATAGAAAGTAAAAGATACCTATTTTTCTATTTTAAAAAATGTATAAAAATTTTAACAGTTCACTAAAGGACAAGGAAGGCACTTTCTAGTGGCACTATAAATACCACCCCAAATGTAAAAGAGTATCAGGTAGAAGTGAAGACTCATGAAAAGGAAAGCATATCATTAAGTCCAGATATTACATTTGTTTTATCATATATGGATATTGAACTGTGCCATTAAATACACACAGGCATACATTAAAATATAATTTGAAGGTAGCAGTGTCATGTTAATATTACACAATTTGGAAGGGTAGTGGGGCCGGCACAGTGGCGTAGAGGGTGATGCCTCCAGTGCTGGCATCCCATGTGGAGGCTGATTCGAGTCTTGGATGCTCCACTTCTGATCCAGCTCTCTGCTATGGCCTGGGAAAGCAGTTGAGGATGGCCCAAGTTCTGGGGCCCCAGAACTCCTATGAGAGACTTGGAAGAGTCTCCTGGCTCCTGGCTTCGCATCGGCACAGCTACAGCCATTGCAGCCAATTGGGGAGTGAACCAGTGGATGAAACACCTCTCTCTCTCTTTTTTCTTCTTCCTATTTTCCCTCCCTCCCTCTCTGCCTTTCAAATAAATAAATAAATAATAATGCTTTTTGAAAATGGGATTATACTACAACAAAAGAATGGTTATAATTTTCAGATGTTGCAAAGAATGAACTAAAATTGGTAAAAGAGAAGCAGAAATTTGGTTGCCATGAAAATCAGAATCAAATATTGTTTCAGTGGCTACAGAAAATTTCATTAGAAAGTGATCTCACAGTTCTCTTAAAGACACAAAAGATCTATTTTTAGGCCTCAGTGGTATTACACAGAGGTTTAGTTTGTCATCTATTAAGTGGTACAGGGGATTGATCTTGTGGTTAAGATGCTGTTAAGACATATAACTTAATTTTCAAATCTATTAGTAAGGAAAATATAAAATTAGTGTTAAAATCAGCACACTTATTCTTTTGGTATAAATGAGATAGTCTAACAACTGGGGGTATTTTGTAACTACTGATAATATGTTATATGACTCCAGTTCTGAAGGCTAAAGTATAAAATTTTGAAAATGAACCATTGAATTACAAAGCATTGAAATTTTACTCTGAAAAGTGAAACTGATATTGTTCACTGCCTCTTCTTGTTTGCTAATACAATGTGATACTCTATTCATCATTGCAACATAAATTTGACAAAGAATCTAAAGAAATGTAGTATGAAAAAACTTGTAGAAAAGGTCCTTGTATTGGAGCCACAGTAAGATATTTAACAAATATACATTTAACACAGGATTCCTATATGGAATAATAAGAATTCTTGCTTGTCAAAAGGAAATACAAATCATTAAACTCTCTCTCTCTCGCTCTCTCTCTCTCTCTCACACACACATACACACATACACACATACATAAACACACACAACTTGTTAAGGTAATTTATGAAAGAGAATAATTGAATGTCAACTAAACATTAGAAAATGAGTCCAGGGGTTGGCACTGTGGCATAGCGGGTTAATGCCCTGGCTTGAAGCACTGGCATCCCATATGGGCACTGGTTCTAGTCCTGGCTGCTCCACCACTGATCCAGCTCTCTGCTATGGTCTGGGAAAGCAGTAGAAGATGGGCCAAGTCCTTGGGCCCCTGCACCCACATGGAGACCTGGAGGAAGCTCCTGGCTCCTGGTTTCAGATCAGCACAGCTCCAGCCGTTGTGGCCATCTGGGTAGTGAACCATTGAATGGAAGACCTTTCTCTCTGCCTCTCCTCATTGTGTGTAACTCCAACTCTCAAATAAATAAATAAATATTAAAAAAAAAAGAAAATGAGTCCAACATTAGTTTTCAACAGGCTTATGTAAACTAAAGGCAAAATGAGATACATTTGCACTGTTACCAGAATGGATATACCTTTTAAATATATGAAATTGCCAAATATTTACAAGAATGTGGAACACCTGAAAATTTCATATGCCACTGTTAGAAATAAACAACTCATCCCTTTTTTTTTTGTTTTTGGAAAACCTTTGGCTGTACTCGCCGAAGGTGAAAATATATGCTTAATCCATGATTCAGGAATTCATTTATTACAACAAATTGAAATTTATCCAACGTTTCTTTGATAAACAACTACAGACTATTATGTTTTTCATAACATTCAAAATAAAAACAATTCATATGTCACCTAAAAATGGTTTATTCATTGTGGTACAACTATATAATATTTTGAAGCTTAATAATGGAAAATAACTGCTATTAACCTTTGTAATATAGATTAATGCGCTAGGGAATGAAAATATTATCTATAGTGGCCAGGTACAACTATATCATATGAAGTTCAACTTCAATCATATGAAGTTCAAATGCATTCATTACTAATGTATGACAATATGAGACAGATTACTTAATTTTGGAATTGATAATGTCTAGAAAGAGCAGGAATGTAGCTTCATCACCATTTATTTACTTAATATTATCCTTTAAATTTTGGTTAAATGGACATATTCATTTAAAAATGATCAAAATGCACATGTAACTAATATAATATACATATATAAATATATATAGTATTTTCTCTATTTTTTAAAAATCTTTCTATAATAAAAAACAGTAATTTGTTTTGGTAGGCTTGGCAGTGAGGAACTTTTTCTTAATGGCATAATTGTTTAACATTTAGTTACTTTTTTTAAAAAGGAATAAGTAACCCAGATTTTGACATTCACATAACATCCCAAATTATATCTCAAGTGCAAGAGCTTTGACCTAGGCTTCTATTAAATATTATAGATTTGTAAATTGAAGATGACAAGGTCACCACCAGATGATTTCCTGCAAGCTAGTATTCTATACCACAGCAGCTTTGTTTTTCTTTTATAATGTTTGTTTATTTTAAGAAAATCATCCAGCTATTTAGTATAACTAGAATCGCATTGGTTAGAGATGATTGTATGGTCCATGACTTGACTCAGGATGCAATCACTCTTGACCCTAATGAACATTTTGAAAAAAACAGATTGTTTTAGGATGACTTACAACAGGCATATGATTCTGAGTCGGACTCATTCTTCTATGATATAGCCTAGGGGTTAATTCCAAAACTTTGTATTTCCTTATTATAGATAGTAAATACAATATTTTTAAAAGATTTCTTAGGGGTCTTTATTGGGTAAAACAAAACAAAATAATGATTAAGTTTGATTAAAAAGGTAATTATAAATGTGTATGTGCACACACTTGTATAATGACAGAATCATATTAACTCATTTTCAGTTTAGCAGCCTAGTATTTAGCTTGCTACTTTCAGTCTCTCATAAGAATGTTTTAATTACCTTGTATGATTTAGGAACAGTTAATTATGAATATTGACCATAAAGCTCTGTTAATGTGTCTTAATGCATTTCAGGTCTGACAACCTGAGCTCAAGAGAAAGGGGAAGTGTTATGAAAATAATAATCTCCATGGTTCTGTTTTCCAATGAGACATTAAAAATATCACAACACACTTTTGGGTTGTCACATGTCATAGAATCTAACTATTCTAGCAACTAGATAACTTTACACCTTAATAGAGAGGCCCAGCTGAAATAATATTCTAGTAACTGAATGTGTGGTGTTTCTCAGAACTGGTGCTATAGTAGGGTCTCTATTCAGTATGAAATTATGAATCTCTCATGCTAACTATTTCAAACTAGTTTCTATTTTCTTGAATCAGAGTGTGAAATAAAGGAATGTGTACATTCCTTCACCATATTAGACTATTACTTTGTCATGAACATTCTTTGCTGTAAGCTTACTCTTGTGCTTTCATGACTTCAGCATTTTTTAATACATGGTTGACATCTAACTTGCTATTTTTTCTACTTCTTCCCCATAAATGAAAATATTAAACATAGCCTTAGATTATATGGCAGATATTTAACAACAGAAAAAATAAACCATAAGCAAAATAAACAATAAGATGGTGGCTGATGTTGTGGTCAGTTGGGTTAAGCTGCAGTTTTGCTATCAGTATGTCAGAGAGTTGGTATGAGTACAGGCTGTTCTTCAGATTCAGGTTCTTGCCAATGCACCTGGAAAGACAATGGAGGATGCCTCAAGTTTTTGGGCCATGTCACCCATGTGGGAGACTAGCATGGAGTTGCTGGCTCTTGGCTTCAGTCTGGGTCAGCCTGGCTGTTGTGACTATTTGGTGAATGAAGGAATGAACCAATGGATGAAAGCCCTCTCTCTCTCTCTCTCTTTCTTTCTCTGTATGTGTATGTGTGTGTCTGTGTGTGTGTGTCTGTGTGTGTTCCTCTCTCTCTATTGACGTGCCTTTCAAATAAATGAATATAAAAGAATACTTAGTTGGTCATTATACAGTTCAAGTAAATGTTGCAT
Organism: Lepus europaeus; assembly: GCF_033115175.1. NCBI lineage: Eukaryota > Metazoa > Chordata > Mammalia > Lagomorpha > Leporidae > Lepus > Lepus europaeus. The sequence continues at coordinate 49,415,068 of NC_084832.1, read as the reverse complement.
GTATGTATGAAATGTTTGTCTTCAAAAAAAAGAGAGATCTTCCATCCACTGATTCACTCCCCAGATCACTGTAATGGGCAGTGCTAGGCCATACAGAAGCCAGGAGCTTCATCCAGATTTCCCATGTGAGTGATAGGGGCTCATCATCCACTGCTTTTCTCAGGCCATTAGGAGGGAGCTGGATCGAAAGTGGAGCATCAAGACATGAACTGACACCCATATGGGATGCTGGTGTCGCAGGTGGTGGCTTTACCCAATATGTCACAATGCTGCCCTCATGTTTCTCAATGTACAGGTCACTGTTGAAACAATATTTCATATTGTAAAAAGTCAGTATTTCTTAATAAGAAGATATGCACATAGGAAGAGATGAAAACCATTTTCACATACCCTTAGAGTCATTTTTTAAAAAATTGAACAGAATTTCCCTTTCAAGGAAATTCAGGAAGTGCTCATATGACCTGGTAGTTATGTAATGTCACAGGGAATTGGAGGACTCATGTGAGCTAGAAACAAATCACACTTGAGAGTCTTGGAAGAGTGGCATAGCTCTTACTAATCCTATTTATTCAGCAATATGTGCTTAATGGTTTATAAGAATGTTATCACCTTTTTTTCCAAACATATGTGAGAAAAAGTTCTTTTAATAATGATTTAAATGAGACTCATAGCACATTTTACACACAGCCATTAAAGTGTCAGTTTTACAAAGGATCGCTGCTACTCTGTCTGCATTCCTTTCCTTGGTTCTTGTCACTGAACTATGTTCCAGAGGATATGGGCCTGAATGTAACACTTGAATCTGATTTTATCCATGACCAGGATTCAATTTTTAATTGAAGTATAATTTACATGTGATAAAAGTACAAGTTTTAGGTTTTTTATAATAATAAATTTTGTGATGTCCAATATGTAAGATCTAAACTAAAAACATAAGCAAAATGAAAGGAACCCTTCCAATATGGACTGTAATATACAATGGAAGAGTAGGGGATAGAAAAGGAAGAGGCCATATTTATTTTAATAGAAGCAGTATAGTTTTAGAAAGTCCAAGTGTAGGATCTTTTTTTTTTATTTTTTAAAGATTTATTTATGTATTTGAAAGTCAGCGTTACACAGAGAGAGGAGAAGCAGAGAGAGAGTGGTGTTCCGTCCAATGGTTCACTCCCCAGGTGGCCGCAATGGCTAGAGCTGTGCCGATCTGAAGCTAGGAGCCAGGAGCTTCTTCTGGGTCTCCCACATGGGTGCAGGGGCCCAAGGACTTGGGCCATCTTCCACTGCTTTCCCAGGCCATAGCACAGAGCTGAGTCGAAAGAGGAGCAGCGGAGACTAGAACCGGCTCCCATATGGGATACCAGCGCTTCAGGCCAGGGCGTCAACACTCTGTGCCACAGCGCTGGCCCCAGGATCCTTTGTTTTTAAGATTGGTGTGGAAATAACAAAATTGTTGTTTATTAAAGGGAGTTTAAAATTGAGGAAAGGAATGTATATGTATATCTGTGAGAATAGGAAGACTTATTGCTGAGAACTGCTGAAATACAAAATGTAAATTCTGTTTCTAATGTCCCACTATTCGTGGAGAAATCTGACAAGAAAAGTGTGTACTATGAACTACATTTTATAGCACTAAATGCCAAGCCCTTTACACTTACTCAAAAGGTCTAAGTAAACCTAATAAGGTAAATATTAGTATGACACCCATTTGAAGTTGAGAAAAGTAATTTCCATAAGCAAATATTCGATAATTAGGAATCTACAATTTAAAACCAATGCATTCTGATTCTGGAAATTGACTTTATATTCTATACCTTTAGTGCTCTAGTACAGTATTCACCTTCCAAACTAACTAAATTTATTAGGAAGATGTAAAAAACACAATCAAGGGATAGATGAATATGCAAGTAACTTTTTATACAGTAATAGAAACATGGAAAGGGTCTTTCACAGTAATCTAAATTTTGTCCACTCAATGGGAAACAATTCCGTATTCTATGAATGAGAGAACCATTCTAGAATCAGGTGCTCTGGTAATTGGACATGGGAATAGTTACTTATGGTGAAATAACAGCAATGTGAAGTAGGTTCACTGTACACTGCTTAGTAACTTATCTGAGTACTGTTAAAGAAATCACCACAAATAAATAGCTATATGAAGTGTGTTTATTTAGTTCCAGATGGCAGAAAAGGATAACAAAAGCTTGGAATTCACGGCAAGCTGATCCCCCATGGCTAAGGAAAGGGTGGCTGGCATCATGAATATGCCTACCTCACTGGTTCTGCATCTGAGGGACTGCTAAGTGCAGCTTCCACCAAGGTGAAGTGAAATGCTGGGGATAATGGTATAAAAGAGACCTTATTTCCGGGGAGAGAAAAGGGCAGATAAGAACAGAGTCCAGGCTGCTCTAGCTATCCCGTCCCTGAGTAGCATGCATTTCTAGCAAATTCTACAGTTATTCTTGAGAGTTATAAGTGAGAAAGAAGAGAGTACTGGGTTATTTCCAGACTACTTGGAGAACCATCCCATAATAGTGCTTTGGTGCTCCATTTTAAGATTATTAGGCAAGGCTGGAGATTCAGATTAATTTTGAAACCATTCATCAAACTCCTTAAACCATGTCTTATTTTTTAACATTATATTATAATAAGCTTACAATAATGTAGTTTATATTTTTAAAGGCTACAAGTAACATTCTAAATGCTTATTATATGTTTATGAGAAGGAAGTGATAAATGCTAAGGTTATAGGAGTATGTTTATCCTGACTTGAACATTATAGGATGTATATATGTGCCAAAATATCACGTAGTATTCCATAAATACATACATTTCAAGTTTCAGTTAATAATAAATAAAAAGAAAAAGATAAAGAAAGTCATTCTTTGGGCATAGGTTCAGTTAGTAGATTTGCTACTAAAGAGGTTTCAAATGGAAGCTGACATATGTCTTTAACCTTGAATTTTTCTAGAAGGGAGCAGATCACTTAATTTCTAAGATTGCTAGAGTGCTAAGGTTCATTGGCTTCTCAGTAACATTACTGCTTAACATTGCTTATAAAGCACCTGTCAAATATTTGACATTCTAATTTGATTTATAGTTATGTGTAAATATGAAACAACTTTTATGATATGCAGGGAAAATCTTGTTTCTTGACATTTCATCACAATGAATGTACTAATATCTGATATTTACAAGATATTTAATATATGTACATTGAAAAAATGAAAAATATCCAAGGGTAATAGGTTTTCAAAAGTTTTTGAAGTGTCGATAAAATAAACACACTTGATCTCTGTGTACACAAATTTTCCTGTACAGATGAGTAGTGGAATTTTTGTAATCTTTAGTTTATAGCAGAAACATTTACAGGTTAACTTGAACAACCTGCATATCTATCAAATAATTACACACTGGGAAATGAGATGTAACATGAGTGGGCAACAAGAACCTGGTGGTGATGAATTGAATAGTTCACAAAGTGGAGGATTAAAATGCAAAGTTTTGCATGAGAAATCAACAGTAATTTTGTGAAGAGATTGCCAATGCAGGAGGAAAACTATCAGTTGTTCCTTTTTACAGGGTCAAAAATATTAAACGCATGGTATTGTGTATGAATGGAGTACCTTTCCTTAAAAGAAGAATGCTGAATTTTTGAAACCTACAATTTGTGATCTCTAGGTTCACTGTTAAGATCAAAGGAATTTACAGTTATGAACAGTAAATAATAGCTTAATAGGGCCTTAGGACTCAATATGTTTACTGAATCATCCTGGAGCACATCATCAAACTCACGAGGGCACAGCATGATATTTTAGATGCTCATGAAAAATGTGGAAATGTTCAACATTTGTAGCAAAGCATTTGAAAAAAAAAATGCTAAAGGAAGTTCAGTTTCTCTTAGTGCTACATTTTTTAAAGACAATCACATCTTTATGAAACTGAGCTTTCAACAGTTGTAATAAAAAATGAATACTATGTAGAATGAAAGATGAATGCTTCGTGTCCAGTTTGATTCCTAACATTGCTCTTGCAAAATGGTGCACCCCATTAGTAAGCAGTTGAACTCAATTTTATTTTCATTTAAATTTTCCTAATTTTTAAAACAATTCCCTCTGAGTTTTTATTAAAGCACAAATAAGCAGTCAGAACACAAATTACTAATAAATAGTTCTGTTAGGTATTTATTTTGGAACAGGTTTGTAAGCATGAAAATTAATGAAATACCATCAATGGTGTAATCTAAGAGTTTGGGAACTTCTGAAAAATAAGAGAGTGTTACTAAGCCCATATTCATGGAATACAAAAAATTAATACTTTTGATTATAAACATGGGATTATGAATATTGGGGAAATATTTCTTTATTCTACAATTGCTCTGCAACATTATCACTGTCCTTGTTCATTCTCTGTCTTTAATTGGCCACCATAACTCTCCATCTAGGACTGAATATAGGAGTTTGTATAGTAGGATATCCACATTTGTGGGACACCATTGCTCAGTATTTTTTTTTCACTTTTTTCAATTTTTCACTATTTATTTGAGAGAGCAGAGGGGGAGAGAGAAAAAGAGAGAGCTCTCATCCACTAGTTCAATCCAAGAACAACAGTTAACAGCAGTTGGCCAGCTTGAAGCTGCAAATAGGGGATGCAATCTTTGTTTCCCATGTAGGTGTCATAAACCCAATTACATGAGCCATCATTGCTGCCTTCTAGGGTCTATATTAGTTGGAATTTGGAATCAGAAACTGATTCTAGGAGTAAACTCAGATACTACAATGTGGGCTGCAGGTATCTTCACTGGCATCTTAACTCTTAGACCAAACACCCATACTCACTCATTTTTTCAGTGTATCCTCCAATCCTTAGATGAATCTTTGGTTATTCATGTTATAATGTGGTCATTCTGTGATATCTAAAACTTGCTAGAATCAAAAGTTGAATGGTCTTTACTATGGCAGGCAGGGAGATGCTGTTCACCGTGTAAGTAAAATGGCATCAGCAGTCATCTCTAACAGCCTCAGCCTCTTCCTTGGAACTGCCATTCCTGGGTAAATGCCCATGCCAATCATGCAAAGAATTCCTGGTCATGTGAAATCTGGAAATAAGTGATATTTGTATGCTCCAGATTCTAAATTATTTGATCCTGATTGGTAATGTTTTCATCATCAGTTGCAATACAAATAGTTGTTCAATTTAGTTAAGCAAAATTTGCTGAAATTGCAGAGGTCTTTTCTTTTGTCAGCCTGGTTCTGCTGCAGTGTAGTTTTTCAATCAAGTTCTAATCTTAGAACTACTGTCAATTATTTCATATTTCATTAATCTTCACACCTATGGGGTATTAGGTAAAGTTGCCACCCATATGGGCACCGGTTCATGTCCTGGCTCCTCCACTTCCGGTCCAGCTGTCTGCTATGGCCTGGGAAAGCAGTAGAAGATGACTCAAGTCCTTGGGCCGCTGTACCCAAGTGGGAGATGTGGAAGAAGCTCCTGGTTTCAGACTGGTGCAGCTCTGGCCATTGCAGCCAATTGGGGAGTGAACCAGCAGATGGAAGACCTCTCTTTCTCTGCCTCTCCTTCTCTCTCTGTGTGGTTCTTTCTTTCAAATAAACAAATAAATCTTTAGAAATACCTCTGACAACAAGTCTTTTGTTAACTTAGGACATACCACTGAAACCTTGTTTTCTCCCTATGTTGCTTACAAGATCTACTATGGTACCTGTTACAGTGCTATGAATAATAAATGTGTCTTTTTTTATTTGCCATTTTTAATACAAGGTAAATAAATTTCATGTATTTCATATATAGAGATTTAGCAGCATAGTGATAGTTTCCACTCTATCCTTGCTACCATCCATACCCCCACCTACCCTACTCCTTCATTTTTTATTCTTTTAATTATTTCAAAGACATACTTTCAGTTTCTTTTATAATCATAATATTTTTATAATCATAATATTAACCTTCTACTAAGTAAATAATTCAGTAAACGGCAAGAAGAAAAAAACACTCTTCCCTGACAGTAGAGGCAATGACAATAAACAATAATCAATTGTCAAAATATCAATTTTGCTCATATACATTTTTGGACTCTGTTACTACAGATCAGGGAAAATATATGGGATCTATCATTATGGAACTGGCTTGTTTCACTAAGTATAATGTTTTCTAGTTGCTTCAATTTTGTTGAGAAAGACAAGATTTTTTTATGTTTGAGTAATTTTATATATATATATAAAGTTTTATATATATATATATATATGGTTGAGTAGTGTGTGTGTATATATATATATATACATATATATGTATGTGTATGTATATATATATATATATATATATATATATATATAGCACATTTTCTTTATCCAGTCATTGGTATATAGCATCTCTGTTGACTCCATATTTTAGATTTTTTGAGTTGAGCTGCAATAAACATGGAGGAACAGATAACTGCTTCATAGGCTGATCTCATTGTCTGTGGGTAAATTACTAAGAGTGGGATGGCTGAGTAATACAGCAGAGCTATTTTTGGATTTTTGGGAAATCCCCATACTGTCTTCCACAATGCCTGTACTAGTTTGCATTCCCACCAACAGTGGATTAAGGTAATTTTCACCACATATGCAACAGAACTTATTGTTTCTTCATTTCTGCATAAGAGCCATTCTAACTGTAATGAGGTGAAAACTCATTGTGTTCCCTTGGAGGAGTCATATTGTCTTCCTTGTTCTTTTTTCTTGGGTTTCTGCATTTATTTTTAGGAATTTTTGCAAATGCTTGGTTTTCTCCATTCTCAATGATTTTATTATTTATTTATTATTTATTTATTATTCTCAAGATTTTATTATTGAACCAGTCCTCTGTGGCTTAGTGGAATGTCTGCTCCTTCAGTGAATATCTAGAACTGTGTGCTGGGTGGGGCTAGGGAGCTCTGGTCAGTGATGCAGGGTGGGGTGAGAATCCAGGTTGACATCCAACTTTGGTATGGTAGATCTCCTCTATTGTCAGTTGTGGGAAGGGTATGATCATCTCTATTGTCATGATACCCTCCAAGGTGACCAACACCTGGTGTTAACCCCAGAAGGCACATTCCTCATCCATGCTCAGATGAACTGCACTAAGGATCTGTGCAGTCCTCATTGTGAACACAGAACCCTCTGAAATGACCAATCTCAAACAGTAAGAGAGTTCTGAGCCTCTGGTGCCAGACACAGTGATTGCCCAAAGACTCAGCTATATCCAACATCTTATTATCCAATCACAGAGTTCCCATAATCACAGAGCACCAGGCTCCCACAGTCATGGAGTTCAGAGGATCCCATCTTAGCCCCACAAACCTGCCCTGTCCTGAAAAAGAGCACAGACGTTCCCAGAAACAGCTGCCTGTGGGTATTCCACTTTGGTAGTCTGAGTCCTGGATCCTGTGACAGATTGAGAGGGTGGGTAAATGTCTATGTTTATACATGATGTTTGAGCCAGCTTACTGAGGAAGGAGTAAGCTAACACAGGAAGAAGTAACATAACACAGCTGTTATGTTTGTACATAAAACTCAAGAGAGGAGCAAACTAAAATAGAAAGGATACTGTAGTTGTTCAAGTTTATGATATATGTGACCTAAGACTTCTAGCTGAAAAGGATTTTTGGTTAAGAGAAAAACTATGAAGCAGAAACTGTGACTATGGACTGACAGAACTCAGACTTTTCTTGAAATTAAGACATTGTCCACAGCTGAAAACAGTACACTTGCCATTAGCAACATAGAAAAAAATTCTTTTACCTTAGGTTTAGTTTAATCTCTTCTTTAAGTTACACCTCTGATTTGTATGACAACCAATCATGTCAGTTAGGTTTGTGGGTATTCAAAAAAATGAGTGATTATATTCCAGTTTTCATAAGATGTTTCTGTTGAATTCAATCACCTTGTAGCAGAATTTTGTTCATCTTTGTTGTTATTTTTTGTAATTTTTCCAAGTTTTATACATGACTTCTAGATTTTACATTCCAATTTGGACATATTTTATATAAATTAATTAAAAATATCTTCATCAATATAACTTCATTGAGGATAAATTCATTTATTTCCTCTCATTGGTAAATATACATCACAAATTAGATAAATAGAACAGTGTTTATTATTCACCTGATTTAATAGAAATTCTATTATTTTATTATAATATTGGACTTTCTAATTTCTGGTGCTAAACTGGGACAAGACTAGATATTACTAAAGTTTTAGAGATTAAATCATTACATATCCTACTTCAAAGTGATGTTTATCTAATTACACTAATGACTGAGTTATTTTACTATTTGCTAATTATCTCAGCATTTTCATTTGTTCCTCACTGGACACACGACTGATATAGATGAATTCAATGATCCTTTTAATGCAATCATATTGTATTTGTATGCTCAGAGTTCCAGAACAGAATACCAAAGACTAAGTGGCTTAGAAATTTACTTTCTTATGCTTAGTGGATGCTTGTCCAAAAGCATGGTGCTGGCATGGTAAGTTTCTCGTGAGACTTTTCTTCCTGGCTTGAACATGACTGCCTTCTAGCTCTGTGGTCACAGAACATTTCCTTTGTGCATGTGAATTCCAGATTAGAAATACCAATTCTTTTGTATAGGCGCCCCATCCATATGACTGTTTTTAAACTTAATTATCTGCTGAATAGCTCTCTCTCCAAATATAGTTGCATTGGAAGTTATAGATTTAATATATTGATTCTGGGAAATCAAATGTATCTTATTAGATTATTAAATTTACTCCACAGTATTCTAAAATGTTAAAGATAACAGCAGTAAATATACTGAATGCAAAGAAATTCTATTAATAATATTTCAAAAATAAAGATAACATTCTGAATATAGAGTTTGGTATTTAAGCTTCATGTAATTATTTCTTGACAATTAATTTCTTGACATTTTTTCCAACACCATTGGAAAAAAGAGATCAAAATATTATTTATCTAAAGCAATCAAGTGGGTTTTTATACTTATTTTAATAAAAAATTGAATTTTATTCAATTTAAAATTTTGATCTTTTAGTGATCTTAAAGCAAGTTGTACAGTTAAAATTTAAAAAAAATAAAAATGCTTTCGATTTTGAGTTAGTTGCAATATCACACACACATGCACACCCACATATACACCTTAATTCTTACATAATATTTTATAGGGAATATTCACAGTTGTGATTTTGCACATATAATTAGAAGAAACAGAAGTAGCAACATGTTTCTTCAAAGTCAGATTATTTAAGAGCATAATATAGGAGACATGATATTTAAGTTTTACTGATGTAGATGAATATTTTTCTGTAGGTGAACAAAAATTGTAAAGTGAATGAAAGTGAAAATATCAAAGTGGATATTGTTTTGCAAATTGAGAAAAAAATTTAAGTATCAATCAACACTACAGTAAAATATTCATTCAATGAGAGAAACATATAAATTTCATTACCCATATAAAATATTTAATCTTAAGTATTAAATACAACCACTAAAACTTCATCTGACTTTAGAACCCAAAGTCAAGGCCAAGAAAAACACAGAAAAATCATGCATAATGTGCATTATGACAGACACAGAGTTTACAGAGTAATGGATGACTGAGTAAAGGGTCTATATCTGTGTCCTTTTGGTTTCTCTAAACCTAAGTGGTTATGTGTGTGCCTGTGTGTGTGTGTGAGCATGTATTTGTGCAAGTGATGTGTGCATGCATGCATCCATGCAGATACAGTGAGGATCAAGCAAAGGCAGATGAGTGAAAATCCTTGAGCAGAAAAGCTGTTGTTAGGCTATTGTGATGCAGGGAAAAATCCTAACTTTTTTCTTTACCTACTACTCATATCAGAAAAGAAAGGGGGGCCAGCGCTGCGGCTCACTAGGCTAATGCTCCGCCTTGCGGCGCCGGCACACCGGGTTCTAGTCCCAGTCGGGGCACCGATCCTGTCCTGGTTGCCCCTCTTCCAGGCCAGTTCTCTGCTATGGCCAGAGAGTGCAGTGGAGGATGGCCCATGTCCTTGGACCCTGCACCCCATGGGAGACCAGGAGAAGCACCTGGCTCCTGCCATGGGATCAGTGCGGTGTGCTGGCCGCAGCGCGCCTACCGCGGCGGCCATTGGGGTGAACCAACGGCAAATGGAAGACCTTTCTCTCTGTCTCTCTCTCACTGTCCACTCTGCCTGTCAAAAATTTAAAAAAAAAAAAATTAAAAAAAAATAAAAAAAGAAAAGAAAGGGGACATTCATCTATATCAATTGTGTGTCCAATGAGGAACAAATGAAAATGCTGAGATAATTAGCAAATAGTAAAGTAACTCAGGGATTAGTGTAGCTAGATGAACAGCACTTAATAATTTTGATCAGCAATTGTATTTGGACCAAGGGCTTTGCCTTTGATTTATAACAAATAGTAAATGTGCAGGAGGAGATAAGAAGACATACAAAAGTCAGTGTATCCTATCAATATTCTATGATACAATACAACAGCTCTTCCCACCCTATTCCCTACCTAAGATTTTATAAAATCACAAAGAAGAAGGAGAGATACGCAAAGGTGAAGAATAATTTGACCATAATGAGTTGGAAACTCAAATTAAACTGCAAGTGTCAACATGAAATGATTGATTAATAAAAAAGTAGAAAATTACCACAAATGAGAAAATTATATATTATCTCTGACCTAATGGAAGTGAGGACTTGTGGCCTAAAATGAATTACAAATACATTTACACATTTACATATCTGTCTTTCTTTTAATATTTATTTTTATTTATTTGAAAGACAGAGAGAGAGAGAGATCTTCCTTCTGCTGTTTCACTCCCCAAATGTGTGCAACAGTGGGGTCTGAGCCAGGCTAAAGTCAGGAGGCAGAAATTGTGTCCAGGTCTCCCATGTGGGTAGTAGGGGCCATCTTCATCTGCCTTCCCAGGCACATTATAGAAAGCTGGATCAGAAGTGCAGCAGTTAGGACTTGAAATAGCATTCTGATATGGGATAGCAGCACCACAAAAATCATGTTAACCTGCTGCACCACAGTGCTGGCAACTATCTCTCTTAGAATTAGAAGTTTCAATCTACTTTGAATCTTTCCCAATATTTAGATAGATCTGTTTATGAGGTGGATATGGATCAATATTTTAATACCCAAATGGTGATTTTGAAGTGGCCTTGAGAAATTATAGTAAAAATATGAACTAATGAATAGGAGAGGAATCTAAACATCATGTGAAACTATTATACATGGAGTTGAATGAGGTCACCAAGGGTCAAAATAGATTAAGAAGAGACTAGTTATTCATCTGAGCTTTGAAAAAACACTAACATTTAATAATATTGTAGAAAGGTCTTCAAAGTGAGCAGAAACTGTTATCTAAAACTGAACAGCAATGAAAATGAAAGAAGTCTAATCAGCGTTACAATCAACATGCTAATACTAAGTACAATAGGAACAAATCCTCTTCTATTTATTGGGCAGATTAATGTGGAGCTAAAATAACATTGAAATATGTGTTTCACACACAATTAAAGTGTTTTTCATTTATCCTGTATTGTAAATTGTAGGCTACTTGTTGGTGAGTCAATCTCTTACACGTGATTGTTGAGAGGACCTAGTTCTGTCATGTCTTAGTTCCATCATCACTAACATACCTTTTCTTTGTACTTAAGTAACAAAATGGCAGTAAATTAGCATAAATAATGTGGACATTTTCATAAATGTATTGGCTCAAAAATGTGTTACATAAATGCTATAGTGGCTCTTCAATTTGAATCTTATTGTTTGGAACTATTATTTGGAGGCAGGTGCTGTGGTGCATCAGGATAAACAATGGCATGCGATACTGGCATCCCATATTGGCATACCTATTTGAATACCAGCTAGTCTACTTCTGATTTAGCTCTCTGCTAGCGTGCCTATGAAACAGCAAATAATAATCAAGTAATTGGGTTCTTGCGATCCATGTGAGAATCCCAGGTGGAGTTCCTAGTTTCTGGTTTCAGCCTAACCCAGTTCTAGCTGTTGCAACCATTTGGGGAGTCAACCACAGAATGGAAGTTTTATATCATCTATATCTATATCTATCTATATGTATCATATCTATATCATCTGTATCTATATCATCTGTATCTATATCTATATTTATGTCTATAAATATCTATATCTATCCATCATCTACCTATCATCTACCTCTATTTCTCATTCTGACTTTCAAATAAATACAAAAGTCTTTTAAAATTTAAAAACAAGTAATTAAAACTATTATTTGTTCAGACCTGAATTCTAAGAGGTCACACAATGTAATTCAGTTGTGTGTCCAATGGGGGGGAAAAAAAACATAAAATTTGGTAAAGAGCTGAGGGTATACTTCACAAAATATTGGGCTGAGGTATCACTACCAGGAAAGCTCTTTTAAAGGAGTGATAATAGCATACAATTTGAGTGCATTAACATGTCAATTGAAAATAAAATCAAGGCAGTAGATATAACCCTCACTCTCAACAAATTGGGTCTCCAATATCCCTGATGAACATAGATGCAAATATGCTCCACAAATTATTAGCTAATCAAATCCAGTGAAGAAATGGGCAAAGGATTTGAACAGGCATTTCTCAAGAGATGAAATTCAAATGAGATACCAATCAAATACCAAAAAACATTCTTCTCAGATCTGAAAAAAATGATGCTGAAATTCATATGGAGGCACAGGAGACCTCAAATAGCTAAAGCAATCTTGTACAACAAAAATAAGCCGGAGGCATCACAATACCAGATTTCAAGACCTACTACAGGGCTGTTATAATCAAACCAGCATGACACTGGTACAGAAACAGATGGAAAGCCTGGTAGCTTTGGGATCCGCAAGGAGAAAAGGCCTACACTTCTGGGAATGGAGACTCCATACCCGCACTTTCAGGAATGAAAAGTCCTTGTCAAGGTCCCCACGGGTGCCTAAAGTTCAACCAATGAGGATCAGACCTGCCTCAACCTTTAACCCCCAAGCTCTGTATCTATAAAAGGAGCCCTCTCAACCTCTGACACCCGATTTCTTGTTGGGCCCGGTGAACCTCACTTGGGAGCGGAATTCCAATAAAAGCTTGTGAATTAATTGATTCATCTGACTGGGAAGATTTGTTACATGCCGGACACCTTGCAGATGGTGCCGAAACACAGGAGCTGAGGGTGCATGCCTCCCCTCTCTGGGTTTGAGGCCCCCTCGCTCCCTGAACCTGTCCTGTGCCCCAGGCTGACTATGGACCCCGCTTGACTGACTGTAAGTAACTCCTGCCCTGCTCTCCTTCCCTTCTCTGGTTTGGCCCAGTCTCTGCAATCTCTGGCTATCCATCCACTATCTGGATGGGGACCTGATTTTCCGAGTCATGTGCATGCTGGCCCCGTTCCCCACTTAGCCTCCCAGTGTCAATTGTTAAATCAACAATGGGAGTCACTGTGCACCTACTCCCCTGTAGGATCTCTGTCCTTAATGTGTTGTACTATTCATATTAATGGTAAAACTAATATTCAAATAGTACTCTATACTTTGTGTGTCTGTGTGGGTGCAGTCTGTTGAAATCTTTACTTAGTATATACTAAGTTGATCTTCCGTATATAAAGATAATTGAAAATGAATCTTGATGAAGAATGGGATGGGAGAGGGAGTGGGAGATGGGATGGTTGTGAGTGGAAGGGAGGTTATGGGGGAAAAAGCTGCTATAATACAAAAGTTGTACTTTGGAAATTTATATTTATTAAAAAAGTTCAAAAAATAAAATTCAAATGGCTAACAGACAGCTGTGAAAATGCTCAGGATGACTACAATTAGGGAAATGCAAATCACAGTCACGGTCATGTTTCACTTCAATCCAATTAGAATGGCTCACATACAGAAATCAACAAATAACAAATGCCAGTGAGGATGTGAGGAAAAAGGTACCCTGGTCCACTCTGTGGAAATGTAAACTGGTGCAGCCACTGTGGAAGAGAGTTTGGAGAGACTTCAGAAATCTGAATATAGACCTACCATATGATCTAACCATCCTACTCCTGGGAATTTATCTAAACCAAAAGAAATCAGTGTATGTAAAAGTTATCTGTACCCCCATGTTCATTGCAGCACAATTCTCAATAGCTAAGATTTAGAATCAGTCCTGATGTCCATGCCCATCAACTGTTGACTGGATAAAGAAATTATGATGCACACACACACACACCACACACACACACTATGGAGTATTACTCAGCTGTAAAAAAAAAAAAAAAAAAAAAAAAAAGGGAAATCCTGTCTTTTGCAACAAGGTGGACATAACTGGAGAACATCATACTTAGTGAATTAAGTCAGCCACAAAAAGCCAGATATCATGTGTTTTTGCTTAACTGAAATAACTAATAGAGTAGCTGAAATGCAATGTATTGAGGTGAGATGGACATTTTGAAATTAGATGATTTTTGTACAGCCCTTATCTCTTCTGGGGAGGAAAAGCATCCTTTTTTATTTTTATTTGTGTTCTCTTCATACAATTGTTGAACTATTTTACTAATTGCAGGGTTAACTATATGATCATTAAGTAAACTGAAACTAGATCTTTGTAAAAATTGAGAGTGGGAATGTCAGAGGAAAGAGGACAAAGGGCGAGCACATGGGAGGAAGCAATGGTAGGGTGTGAAGTGTCAATATGTTCCTAAATCTTATAGATGAAATACATGAAACTTGTATAATTTAAATAAATATTTTAAAACGAAGTTGGGTCTCAAGGGGAGCAGCAGTTGCCCAGCAGGTGATAATAGATGAAAGGCTGAGTAGTTCATTTTTCATTTATCATAATCATGGTCAGTATTCTTACTATCTTAAGTAATAGGTTTTGAAGAAATCTGCTTGAGGTTGTGTAAATGTTGCAAGAACTTACAGAGAAAAACTGAAAATATAAGTAAGAGAAGAACTATTGATACAAGAATGAATGATTAAGAATGGTGTCAAAAACACTTCTGAATAAAAAATTTCATCCATTTAAAAGTAAATATGTAAGTTACTCACATTGAGGATTAAAGTGTTATTCTATATGCTTGTAAAAGCACAAAGGAAAATATGAACATAAACTTTTAGTAGAAACATCTTTTCAGTGAGGGCAAAGAACATGGTAGTAGATGTATTTAGCTTTATATTTTTAATAGTCAGTGAAATTTTATTTTCTTTTATGTTTTAGTTACAGAGTAAAATCATGCAAATAGGGAAAAATAAGAAATTGGTGATATACCAATCATGCAAAAGAGTTAGAAGTTTGAAAAAAAGAGGGAGTAGTAAATTGAATTGTTTTTAGGAAAACATAGTTGAATTTCTGGAAAAATTATTGACTGAATTTATGTAGCTTAGAGCATTGACTATGCAAGTTTATGTGAAATCCATTTGTTGTTTAATATTACTTCCTCCCAGAAAATATAACATGTGGACTTAGGCACAGAAAAGTGGTTACTAGATTCACCCAAAGATTGATGTTCACCCTATTAATTGAATAAAAACACAGAATCAAAATCATTGGAGTTGTTACTGAAAGTACTGACTGTGAAAATGGTTGAAGACTTGACTTGTAAAGACAGGGTTCTTTGGTACTAATTAGTCATGTCAATGATGGAAGTCAAATGAGGGTTAGTTGTGGTCATAATGAAAGCTATTAAATAAGAGGGGAAAGAATTAGCACCATGGCTCACTTGGTTAATCCTCCGCCTGTGGCACCAGCATCCCATATGGGCATGGGGTTCTAGTCCTGGTTGCTCCTCTTCCAGTCCAGCTCTCTGCTGTGGCCCAGGTGGGTAGTGGAGGATGGCCCAGGTACTTGGGCCCTTGCATCCGCATGGGAGACAAGGAAGAAGCACCTGGCTCCTGGCTTTGGATTGGCGCAGCGCCTGCCGTAGTGGCCACTTGGGGAGTGAACCAATGGAAGAAAGACCTTTCTCTCTCTCTCTCTCTCTCTCTCTCTCTCTTTCTCTCTCTCTCTCTCACTGTCTATAATTCTCCCTGTCAAATAAATAAAAATAAAATGAAAAAATAAGAGGGGAAAAAGATAACCAAAAATTAAATACTTAGAAAGTTGGGATTTCAATGGAGTAATTATGAGCATAATTTGATAAATTCTATGGTTCAACCAGAAAGAAGTGTTAGAGGTGTAATGAAAGAGGACACCATTATAAATTAGTTGATTAAATGTGTGTCCTATTCAATAGATTAAGTCATACTTGGTGAATAAAAATAAAATGGGTGGAAGGAAAAGAGAATTAACTTCTGGATTTTTGAGAAATTTTGAGAGTAAATAGAATAAACGTTAGTGAGAAGTGGATAAAAATATGCCTCAATGGCAATGACATATATCTTGATTTGTTGGCTGAGATTTTGTGCAAGAGGATGAAGGGATAACTTGGCAAAGTGGGTAGTGGGAAACAAAGACCATGACTGAATCACTCTGCATACTGACTTGGCAGAAAAGAGGAAAAATTCTCTTTTCTCATAACTTTGTAGAAAATCTTGTCCAGTGTAGGGCTGGAATTTACATAGTAAGTAGAGACATGTGGAAATACTGAAATTATGATGAGCTTGCCAAATTTTGAGTAAAAATCACAGAAGTCATAAGAGAAGAGTTTGAAAGGTGAGAAATTTTAATATTGTTACATATTTATACTTCATTATTAACTTCCTATGACCTAATCCCGTGATTGAACTACACTAGCATTCAATTGTTGGTATGATTTATTCATGAATATGAAAAACTATGGTGATTTATTTTGGAATGTGTGCTCTGCACACACAAAAAAAAGATAAATTTTTATTTCTTCTAAAAATTATTTCTCATCTACTCAGCTTAATTAAAGGAAGCATTTTGTTATGTGTATGGATTACTAGGAATCAGGACTTATAAACAGATACTCTGGCACTCCAATGAATATAAGTACAGAAATACAAGACCTGTCAATTTTCAAGGAATTTGAAAAGGATATTAGTGTAAAGCACAAAACTAAATTGGACAAAATTTTATTTCTGTACATTCAAAGGTGCCATGAAATCTCTGAGGAAAATCTTTTCCATTTCTCAACATAGAACTGATGAAGCAGACAAATACCATCTGTTTGTGTTTATCATTGATATTTTGTTGAGTACTTAGTATATTAAGAAAATGCTAATTGATTCTACTACCTGAGCAAGGAAACATTTCCTTATAGCAATAGGCTTGGTTAGAAATATTGCTTGAAGAAAATAATCTGCATTCTATTTTCAAAGTTATTTTTGACTATATAACAGGGCAAACACAGATTACGATTCTCATGGGTGATTATCTGGGTCTATTTTGAATGAAAAGTAAGAATCATGTCTGAATATTTGATTTAGTAAAACGGATTCATATTGCTTTGCCAGAAATTATCTGCTAATTTTACTTAAATTTTCTGGGTATGGAAACACTGATGGTTCTTTGGTTGATGAGGCCTTATTTGTTTAGAAATGAGCAATGGCACCCCTCCAGGTCACAGAGTAGCTTTTATCAGCAACAGCCTTTAGGCCACAGTTTGCAATCAGTGAATATTTATATTAGTAGCAATTGTACCAGACAGTAATTATCTTATCACAGAGGAAAAGGTTAAAAAGAAGTTTCTCCATTGGACACCCACTGTGTGGATAATTAAGTATCTCCATGGCTTCTTTCATTACTGCATTCAATAATAGTTAAATACTAGGGAATCTAGCTATAATCAGACATGATTTGATGAGATACAGAGAAAGACAGGAACAAACAATTTTTGTCTCTAGTGTTACTTGCTAAGTTTCTTAATTTAATAGACAATGGTAAACAGTTTTATAGCATTCTCAAGTTACCAACACTGCTGTCCAATGAACAAAGTCATAGAGTAGAAGCATTTAATTGCATCTTGTGACATTCTAGGAAATATATGACAATACCTAAAGCATTAATTTTTTCTTTAAAGTTATGTTGAAAGTTATTCCCGAGTATAATTGTTAAAGATAATTTTTCTGACACATTTAAGTGATATTTAGATTATTAATTCATCCCTTGAAGCAAATGAAAGTGTTTTAGCTAAGGTTATATACATTCTGCTTTCTAGGTTATTAAAATAAAAATTACTCAACAAAATATTGGTATAGGTTATTCAATGTCACCTAAGAAGCAATGAAAAATATTGAATTATACTGGACTAAAGTTAATTTAATGACATTAAAAGAAATACCAATAGCATTTTTATATCATATGGACATATAATGGGCATGATGATTCAACTTATGGTAAATGGCATTGACTAGAATGTAGATTCTATCAATTTCTTCTCTCTTCTTTCAATTCTCACTTTCAGGCTCCTGTTTCCAGACTCTGAGAATATGAAATATGCACGGATAGTAATGATCACACATCTACATTGAAGAGCTACCATAACCCAGGTACTCTTGTGGGTATAAAGCAGGCATTGAAAAATTTTTAAAAACATAATAGTTTCTATGGATGAAATTATGATAGCATATTAGTTGTTTAAAAAATCTATATCATATGTCACACTTTTAACATGATCAATATTAGTACTCTAAAATATGTCATTTCTATGCTATATTTCATTATACAGAGCACAATTTCACAGGTTAACAGTCTCCATCCATATTAGCCAAACTATTTTGCATAATAAATATTTATTCATCTACAAAATTTACCACTCTGAGCTACTCATGTTGCAGTGAATGACAGACACACAATGCTGGTTGCTGGTGGTCTCTGTTCATGTGTGACAAGAGGCCAAAACACAAACAAAAACCTGATAAGAAGCAAGATAGTTTAAGGATACACCACCAGTGTGATAAGACAAGAGCAAAGAAAGAGGAATTCCATGGAATTCTTTATGTGTGTGTGTGTGTGTTCACCATTTCATGCATTTCATAGATGGATTTAAGAAGTATAGCCATGGAACTCTTAACAGGAACATATTTTGAAAATTTAATGGTAAATTAGGCAAACTGCTGCTGGTAAGATAAGGACAAGGAAATGGCAAGTGAGTTTAGCATAGGAAGAGTATTACTAAACTTGACAAGAAGTATTTTGGAATAAAGTAAAAAGCTCAAAGGCTGGCATTGTGACACAGCAGGTTAAGTTGCAACATGTAACATGGTGTCCTATATTGGAGTGCCAGTTTGATCCCAACTGCTTCACTTCTGATCCAACTTCCTGATAATGTGTCTGGGGAGGTAGAAGATGATAGCCCAAGTTCTTAGGCCTCAGTCATCCACACCAGAGACAATGACGGTGTTCCTGGCTCCTGGCTCCTGGCTTTCGTCTGGTCCAGGCCCAGTTATAGTGGCCATTTGTGGAGTGAACCAGAGGATGGGTCTTTCTCTCTTTCTTTCTTCCATTCTTTTTCTCCCTGCTGCTTTGTTTCAAAAAATAAATAAATCTTAAAAAAATAAATAAATAAACCTTAAAAAAAGATAAGAGTTGTAGATGGAAAGAAGGATCCTGTGTCCTGTTGGTAGGAATATATGAGTATGTTTTAATTCTGTACGAAATAGAATTTAAAGATAAATTAGTTTAGGTGGAAAATATTTTTAAATTCTTGATATTCCCTCATGTTAATACATTCATTATAAAACACAGTGTGGAAGCTCCTTTAAAACTTCAAACTAGAACTACCATGTGATTCAAAACCCATAGTCCTGGTTACACATCCAGAGTAAATAGAATGTCAAAGAAATATCAGCACTTCCTTATTAATCACAGCCCTCTTCACAGTAGCCAAAAAATGGAAAATGAACTGTTTCATGATGAATGACTTGAGGAATAGAAAATGGGATAATGTCCATCCTCAGAAATGAAAATTTTGGGGACTGGTGCTGTGGCATGAAAGGTTAAGCCTCTGCCTGCAGTGCCATCATCCCATATGGCACTAGTTCAAGTCCCGGCTGTTCCACTTCCAATGCAGCTCCCTGCTAATGCACCTAGAAAAGCAGTGGAAGATGGTCCAAATACTTGGGCCCCCGCACCCACATGGGAGATCTGGATGAAACTCCTGGCTCCTAGCTTCTGCTTTGCTCAGCTCCAGCCATTACTTTCTCTCTATCCTTCTCTCTATATATCACTGAGTTTCAAATAAACAAGTAAATCTTTTCAAAAAAGTAAAAACTTTCCTGTCATTTGCAAAAACATGGATGGACCTGGAAGTTACATGAAAAAGATCAGGCACAGAAAGACAAAAATGCTGTGATCCCATGAGGGTAATCTAAAAAGGTCAAACTCATACATACAGAGGGTAGAATGGTTGTTACCAAAGACTGGGGTGTGGGAGAATTGGGAGGATGACTGAAAGATGAAAAATTTCACTTTAATAGGAGAAATAAGTAGCAGCCAACTATATACCATGAATACCACAGCTAATAGAAATGTATTGTATATTTGAAAAGCTGTGATTGATTTGACATATTCTCATTTTTAAAAAATGTAAAATGATAAGATGTTAACAAGCTTGATTTAGCCATTCCATAATATAATATATATATCAAAGCATTATGTACAACATAAATATATACAATTTTGTTGGTTAATTTAACTAAATAAAAGAATGAAAAAACAAAGGCAATATAAGTTGTTCTAAGAATATGAAATCCAGAATTTTAGGAAAAAAGTCTAAATGGTATGGAGAAAAGAAGGACAATAGATGATAAAATATTATTTCAGGTAGTTTTATCCCAAATTAAAGTGGCTGGGTTTTATACCCATCTCAAGCTCCTGAGTACTGTGTCCTGCTGACACAAACCATAGAAGGCAATGGTGTGCTTTCAAGAGACTGTGTTTCTGCTACCATGTGGGAGACCTGAATGATGTCCTAGCTCACAGCTTTGGTTCCACCCAGCCAGATGGTGTGAGGCACTTGGAAAATGAACTAGTAATTGGGAACTCTCTTTCAGTATGTGTGTGTGTGTATTGTCTTTCCTCACCTCTCTCTGTTTCTCTGCTTCTCTGCTTCTCAAATTAATTAATTAATTAATTAACTTGTAAATATAACATAAAAGTGCACTTTCTTTAGGAAGATGAAAAGTAAAACTCATGCTACTAATGTATAAATGAATGCACTATTAAAAATAATTGAACAGTTCTTCAGGTTTACAGGAGGAAATTTTAAATGATTACTTCCCATTACTTAGGAAATTATATATGCTAATATATTTTCACTCTATGCATTTATTATATTATTATTTATTTATTATATCTAAATAAATTCATATATTGTTATCTATTATATCTTAATAATTGCATAATTTACATATCAGACTTATTTTCATTTATTTGAGAGAGAAAGAGAGAGAAATTGAGAGAGAAAGAGACCTTTCTCTGTTTCTGGTTCACTCCCCAATATCAGCAACAGCTGGGGCTGGTCTGGCTTCAGAACCAGAAACTAAGAATGCACTGCAGGTCTCCCTTGTAAGTGGCAGGAACCCAACTGCTTGAACCTTCACCACTGCCTCTCAGGATCTGCAACAGCAGAAAGCTGGAATCAGAAGCCGAGCTGGGCATCCAACCAAGGTACTGCAATGTGGGACACAGGTATTCTAACTCGCATCTTACTCACTAGGCCAAGCATTAACCCCAGACTCATTTTTGGTTTGAAAACCTTTATTGGAAGGTCAAAAGTATGAAAATATGCAAAATTTATGTTTGACGGATAGAGTTAGATAGTGAGAGAGAGAGAAAGGTCTTCCTTTCATTGGTTCACTCCCCCGATGGCCACTACAGCCTGAACTGCGCCAATCCGAAGCCAGCAGCCAGGTGCTTCCTCCTGGTCTCCCATGGGCCAGATTTTCTTCTTTTTTGCTAAACTTGTCTCTTTTCCTAAGGCCTTTCACTGACTGAATGAGGACCACCCACATCATTCGGGATTCTATCCTTTACATAGATGAAGACAACTGATTATATTTGTTAATTATATCCAAAGGCTAGCCTTTACAACAACATATAAATAGTGATTGACAAATAACTAGGCACCATGGCTTAGGCCAAGATGACAAAACTTCAACCTTACATGGAGTGGGCATTTGGCCTAGGGGTAAAGATGCTGCTTGGAACATACATCTCATGTCAGAGTGCCTGGGCTCAAGTTCCTGCTCTTCTCCCAATTCCAGTGTCCTGCTATAGGTGCAGTCTGGGAGGCAGAGGATCCTGTGACTCAATTAGCACTTCTTACTCATATGGGAGACTCTGATTGAACTCCCAGCTCTTAGCATCTTACTGATACAACCACAACTATTGCAGGAATTTTGGGGTTATGCCAATGCATATCCGTCCTCACAAGGCAGCCAAATACATGTTCTTAAAATTGACTTGCTATTGCTTTATATATATATATATATATATATATATATATATATATTTATTATTTAATGAATATAAATTTCCAAAGTACAGCTTATGGGTTACAATGGCTTCCCCCTCCCAAAATTTCCCTCCCACCCACAACCCTCCCCTTTCCCGCTCCCTCTCCCCTTCCAATCACATCATGATTCATTTTCAATTATCTTTATATACAGAAGATCAGTTTAGTATATATTAGGTAACGATTTCAACAGTTTTCCCCCATAGAGTAACACAAAGTGAAAAAAAAATACTGTTGGAGTACTAGTTATAGCATTAAATAAGAGTGTACAGTACATTAAAGACAGAGATCTTACATAATATATATTTTTTTAAAAAATTAATTAATTTTCTATGCCATTTCCAATTTAACACCAGGTTTTTCCTTTTTTCATTTCCAATTATGTTTATATACAGAAGATCGATTCAGTATATAATTAGTAAAGATCTCATCAGTTTGTACCCACACAGAAACACAAAGTGTAAAAATACTGTTTCAGTACTAGTAATAGCATCACTGCACATTAGACAACACATTAGGGACAGATCCCACATGAGATGTAAGTACACAGTGACTCCTGTTGCTGACTTAACAATTTGACACTCCTGTTCATGGTGTCAGTAATCTCCCTAGGCTCTAGTCATGAGTTGCCAGGGCTATGGAAGCCTTTAGAGTTCGCTGACTTTGATCTTATTCCGATAGGGTCATAGTCAAAGTGGAAGTTCTCTCCTCCCTTCAGAGAAAGGTACCTCCTTCTTTGATGGCCCCATTCTTTCCACTGGGATCTCACTCCCAGAGGTCTTTCATTTAGGTCTTCTTCTTTTTTTCTTTTCCATGGTTTCTTGGCTTTCCATGCCTGCAATACTCTCATGGGCTCTTCAGCCATATCTGAATGCCTTGAGGGCTGATTCTGAGGCCAGAGTGTTGTTTAGGACATCTGCCATTCTATGAGTCTGCTGTGTATCCCACTTCCCATGTTGGGTCTTTCTCTCCCTTTTTGATTCTATCAGTTAGTATTAGCAGACACTTGTCTTGTTTGTGTGATCCCTTTGACTCTTAGACCTATGAGAGCCATCGAATGTGAACTGAAATTGATCACTTGGACTAGTGAGATGGCATTGGTACATGCCACCTTGATGGGATTGTATTGGAATCCCCTGGCACATTTCTAACTCCACCATTTGCGGCAAGTCTGATTGTGCATGTCCCAAATTGTACATCTCCTCCCTCTCTTTTTCCACTCTTAAATTTTTAACACAATAAATTGAAAATATAAATGTTCAAGAAATAAAATCCAATCTTGATCTGAAATTTAGCAAATTTAAACCTTTTTTTGCATTAGGCATTATCTTTCTTCATTTGAATACACATTTCCACTACAATTAGTCTCACCTGCATAGCATCTTAAAAAATAATATTTTGGGCTGGCGCAGTGGCTCACTTGGTTAATCTGCCTCCTGTGGTGCTGGCATCCCATATGGGCGCCGGGTTCTAGTCCTGGTTGCTCCTCTTCCAGTCCAGCTCTCTGCTGTGGCCCGGGAGGGCAGTGGAGGATGGCCCAAGTGCTTGGGCCCCTGCACCCACATGGGAGAACAGGAGGAAGCACCTGACTCCTGGCTTCGGATTGGCACAGTTCCAGCAGTAGTGGCCATTTGGGGAGTGAACCAATGGAAGGAAGACCTTTTTCTCTTTCTCATTGTCTAACTCTATCTGTCAAATAAATTAAAAAATTACTAAAAAAATATTTTAAATTTCAACTGTAAATACTTCCCATTGTTTTATGCACTTTCTGGATTATGCATTTTATCTTTTGAGGAGTATTCATGTTCTATTCATGCTTCACAGAATTTAAAATGCCCACTCTATCCACATTTTGTGATATTTTTACAGGAACTTTCAATGTTTTGTGACTTCATCACTGACATTTATTTCCAAATCATCTACTTCCAACTATAAGTGCATTTGTCACAAGAGTAGATGCATAAACACTGTTGAGAAATATTTTCCTGATCGTTAGTGGCTAATGATATTCTTTACCTTGGACAATAGAGCTACTGGATGGAAAGTTTAAGTAAAGACAGATAAAGCAGAAACAGGTGGCTTAAAGGTGAAGAGGAATTAGAAAGAAATTATCATGAAATAATATAGTTTTGTGTGAATTGTTTTTAAAAATATATCTACAACATTTCTGAAAGTTTTATGAAAACAAATGATAAGAAATTTTATCTTGTGATTATTTCAGTATAATGCATTTTTTATTTTATATAGTGTAAATTTTTCGATATTTCACATAGATTGTATCATATTGTTGCATTACTAAGGAAGTAAATTTTTAGAAAACTCAAATAGAAATTAACATTAGTTAACTTTATTCATTTATCTCACTATATAAAATCTCAACTTACTTTTTAATAGCACTAATGAGAGTTTTCACAATTTATAAGCTTCAACCAAGCAATGGTAATTAACATGGAGGTGTTATTCACTTTTGTCCTAATACAGATTTCCTTTTAACCTTTCTAAGAGGTCCTGCTATTTTTTGCTTCATTGCTTTGCTTTATTGAACATTATACGACATGGCAAGCAATTAAATATGATTGTGGAGGAAATTAAATGAGCAAAAGTGCATTAATGGTCAGGTTTAAATATTTAAAAGCAACCAAATTGAAGTAAAGCTTACAGTTCTATATTTAACTTATCTTATTGTTCTCAGGTATTGTTCAGTGTAAAATGTGTTAAATCATTCATGCTTTCAAGAGAATAAAATATTTCTTTACAGTGGATTTTGTTGATAGAATTTGAAGGATGTCATGAAAGGATTGTATTGAATATATTATTTTTAAATAATATACCATGGTTAGTTTTTATTCAATGTCTTATTCTAGGCAGAATAAAGCTAAATTATAAACTGGAAAAGTGTGTGAATATTTATTCAATGTTCATTGTAATGTCTATTTTTAACACACAAACTAGTATATGAGTAGTTATACATTATGTCACCATTCAATGTATTTTATTTTTTGACTTCATTTCACATAAATACAGTTTGGATTAGTGAATATACCACTGAGGACTGAGTTCTGACTCAAGAGAAGTATGGAAATTTTGTCAGGCACATTAACTTCTAGGCAATAATTGACAAGGCTTAAAAATAAACTACTTTATTCTTGACTTACAGGTATTTAGACTTTTTCACAATGTGTCAGATCATAATTTAAAATTTTCTCTTTTCTCCTCAAAATTCTACTATCATACACTTTTTTAAAGATTTATTTTATTTAGCTGAAAGGCAGAGTTACAGAGAGAGAAGGAGAGACAGAGACAGAGATCTTTCATCTGCTGGTTCACTCCCCAAATGGCCACAACTGCCAGGGCTGGCCATGATGATGCTGGGAGCCAGGAACTTTTTCCAGGCCTCCCATGTGGGCGCAGGGCCCAAACACTTGGCCCATTATCTGCTGCTTTCCCAGGCACATTAACAGGAAGCTGGATTGGAAATGGAGCAACTGGGACTCAAGCCAGTGTCCAAGTGGGATGCCAGTGCTGCAGGTGTTGGCTTAAACCACCACACCACACCACAATGTTGGCCCCTATAATATATTTTATAGGTAATAATAATGATGACTAACTTATTAAGACAATAAAACAAGCGGACATGAACTTCCACAAATATTCATTGTTTTTTTGCTATCTCAATCTATTCAATCCATTTCTAGGTTTATGATGTGTATATGAAATCTCTTTGTTTCTTGCTAGTATTATAGCAGAAACCTCATTAAGACATGTTGCTTCAGCAGTATTTTTCTGACTTTAGCATTATTTTGTTTTACTTCCCCACCATTAAACTATATCTATTATATCCTACTTCATTTAGAAAACAAAGTCTGTTCAGTGTCATGTTGCCCCATGCTTCTGTTCTGTGACATCTTCTTCACTGCATTCTTTCCATTTCAGTCACTTTAATATTGTTTTTCCTTTTAGGACACTCTAGGTACGTTCTCACCTTAATCTCACCTTAATCTCTTTTACCCCCATACACCCATAGGCTTGAATACTTCTCATCTAAAATTTGCATATAAATGAATTATTGATGAAATAGTTTGTTTCAGAATGATAGCATGATTCTAATGTCACCAAAAAAAAGCATGACTAAAATACATTAGAATTACAAACAGGAACTTTTTTTCTAAAAACTGTTGGGTCATACTATAAAATATTAATGGTAAATCAATGTAATATAAGCAGATCTTATAGAATACACATGGATACCTCAAAAACTTCATGAAAAATTAAACTCATGAGCTTCTTTCAGGGCAAAAATATTTTATAACACATGGAAAGTGGGCATAATGGAAGAATAAGCATAGATTAAACAGAAAAACTTACCCCCCAAAAAATCATATTTTATTTCTAATTTCTATGAATTTTTGAAGTTCATGAATAGCATATCTCAGATTACATCTCAAATCAGTAGGGAAAGATGAACAAAGATGCCTAGTCACTGACTTGATTTCTAGAAAAATTACAATGTCTTTAGACCTTCACTTAGCATGTGCATAACGACAATCAACAGGGACCAAGCATTTATTACAGTGCTTAAGACATCTGAACCACATATTGGAGCACCAGCTTCAAGTCCTGGTTCTGCTTCCACTTCCATCTCCTTGCTGAAGTGTACTCTGTGAAGCTGGAGGTGATGGCTCAAGTAATTGAGTCTCTGCCACTCACATATGAGGTTCAAATTAAGTTTCTGGCTCCTGGATTCAGCATTGCCCAGCTCCAGCTGTTCTGAGTATTTGGATAATTGCAAAGCAGATGGCAGATCTATCTTTTTATCTATCATCTGCCGCTATTTCTCTCTGTCTTTCAAGTAGAATGAATATTAATTATTTAATTTTAAAAATTTAAAAGTAGTAATCAGTTTTATAAAGTAATTTAGATTTAATTTAAAAATCAGATTAACAAAGTATTATGTGGTCAGTGCATTGTTTTTTTAAACTGGAAATCATTTTGTTTTAAAAGTTAATGGAAACCATATTAAAGTTGAATAAAATATCAAAAAAAAAAAAAAACAAAGTGTTATGGAGTAAAACCATCATGGGGGATATGTTTCAGGTCTTTCAGAGAAAGTGGCCATTCCATGCTTCCACAATGAAAGAATTCATAAAAGAAAAACAATATATTTTAACTTTAAGAGAACAGGAGAGAGAAGAGGAAGAGGGATAGGAGGGTGGGTGCAAGATGGATGTAGTAGGAAGAATTATTATGCTCCTAAAGTTGTATTTATGAAATGTATGCATGCGCCTATATCTTGCAGGGTTTCTCTGATGTTCTCTAATAATTTGATGGTGTCTGGTCGTAGGCTTAGATCCTTAATTTTTGTTGAGTGGATTTTTGTGTAAGGTGTAAGATAGGGATCTTACTCCATGCTTCTGCATGTGGAAATCCAGTTTTCCCAATACCATTTGTTGAATAGACTGCCCTTGCTCCAGGAATTGGTTTTAGATCTTTGATCAAATATAAGTTGGCTGTAGATGTTTGGATTGATTTCTGGTGTTCTATTCTGTTCCATTGGTCTATCCATCTGTTTTTATAACAGTACCATGCTGTTTTGATTATAACTGCCCTGTAGTAAGTCTTGAAATCTGGTATTGTGATGCTTCCATAGCCTTGGCAGCTCATGACAAGAGCTTTGGGTGATTACTGATGTCATAAATAAGAGTGTCAATTGTTAAATCAATTACAGGAGTCACTCTACACTAGCTCCACATGTAGGATCTCTGTCCTTAATGTGTTGTACTATGTGAATTAATGGTAAAACTACTAGTCAAACAGTACTTTATACTTTGTGTACCTGTGTGGGTGCAAACTGTTGAAGTTTTAGTCTATACCAAGTTGATCTTCTGTATATAAAGATAATTGAAAATGAATCTTGAAGAAGAATGGGATGGAAGAGGGAGTGGGAGATGGGATGGTTGCGGGTGGGAGGGTGGTTATGATGGGAAAATCTGCTATAATCCAAAAGTTGTACTTTCAAAATTTATATGTATTAAATAAAAGTTAAACAAAAAATGCATGCAAATAAAAAACAGAGTTTCTGCATGTCAGAAAATAAAGTGAAACACAAAATGCAATATATGAGAAAGAATTTTTAAAGATAATTGGGTTGTAAAATTAAAAATATGGAAAATTTGTATGCGCCGATAATTTATGAAAGGACTTGAAATTCTGCCTCACATAAACTGGATGGTATAGCATTGTTACACATATGAAGAAATATCTCTAACAATTAAAACTACAACATAGGCTGGCGCCACAGCTCAATAAGCTAATCCTCCGCCTGCGGCGCTGGCACACTGGGTTCTAGTCCCGGCCGGGGCATTGGATTCTGTCCCGGTCGCTCCTCTTCCTGTCCAGCTCTCTGTTATGGCCAGGGAGTGCAGTGGAGGATGGCCCAATTCTTTGGACCCTGCATCCGCATGGGAGACCAGGAGAAGCACCTGGCTCCTGGCTTCGGATCAGCGTGGTGTGCCGGCCACAGCACGCTGGCCACAGCGGCCATTGGAGGGTGAACCAATGGCGAAAGGAAGACCTTTCTCTCTGTCTCTCTCTCTGACTGTCCACTCTGCCTGTCAAAAAACAAACAAACAAACAAACAAAAAAAACTAAAACATAAAAACTAAATACAATATCTGTTGTAAGGTAAACAATTTTTTTGATAAGGTATAAAGTTTATAATAGGTGATCACTTGTACTGTAATTAGAGTGGGACTATGCATTGATATAGTGCAGTATTTCAGGCCAACTCTGCACTGTGTGAAAAGAAGCACTTTTTGGTTGGTAGCACAAATAGCTGTGTGGAACTTTTTTCCTGTAAAACCATAATTGTTGTTGAAAATCTATGTAAATACACACACAAAGCACACAAATTTAATATTTCAAGAAATTTCCCAAGTAGCAAGTGGGGAAAAACTCCACCCCCCCCCCAGGAAAAAGTGCTTCATTATGTTACAAGCTATCACACTCATCCCCAGCTCAGCATAATGAAAATTCTACATTAGGCAGGTGCTGTCAACATGACAAGGCTTCCCTCCAGATGCCAGTCAGGGCAATGTTTTCTCTCCAGGAGGAGCAAGTTGCTCTCTGATCTCCATGTCCTTTCACAGAAGCTCAACTTTAGGTGAACGCTACTGACATATCTAGCTGTCTTTTCTCCCACACCTAGGACCCAATCATGTAATAGAAAGCACTTTTTCTTTTAAATAAGCTAATATGAAATTTTGGAAGTAAATTTTCTACTAGAATTCACTTTAGCTATTTTTTAAACTAGGATATTTTGAGATTGAAAAGTATGCTAAAATAATTTAAGTTTATAAAATTTTGAAGTATTTATTGAGATATCAATACAATATATTATATTTGAATAATTTTGGATATATTTGGATACTTTCAAAAATCCTTCTCAAAAATAGCACACATGTGCAATAATGAAAATATAAAGTTGCTTATTAATAAT
The DNA here is from genome assembly GCF_033115175.1 of Lepus europaeus. NCBI lineage: Eukaryota > Metazoa > Chordata > Mammalia > Lagomorpha > Leporidae > Lepus > Lepus europaeus. The sequence continues at coordinate 49,385,172 of NC_084832.1, read as the reverse complement.
AAAAATATTGAAATGAGTATATATAAAGCAATAACCTACTTTTATTCATATAATTTAGTCAGTTTTTTGTCTCTAAAATACAATGCCATCGGTATTTTTCTGAAAAATATAACTTTCATTATAGTGGTATTTTATATAATAAAATTGCCATCAAAGTTACTTTCTGCTTATTACAGTTTGCATTTTTTTAAAGATTTATTTATTTGAAAGTTAGAACTACACACTAATTTAGAGAAGGAGATGCAGAGAGAGAGAGAGAGAAAGAGAGACCTTCCATCTGCTGGTTTACTCCCCAACTGGCCACAACAGCCTGAACTGCTGCAATCCAAAGCCAGGAATTTCTTCCGGGTCTTCCACATCGGTGTAGGGGCCCAAGGACTTCGACCATCTTCCAAGGCCTTCCCAGGCTGCAGCAGAGACCTGGATTAAAGCCACTATGGAAGACATTTTGGAGATTCCTCAGAAACCTGTATATAGCCCTACCACATGACCCAGCAATCTCACTCCTTAGAATTTACACAAGGGAAATTAATTTGGCAAATGTAAGAGTTATCTGCACCTCAATGTTTATTGCAGCTCAATTCACAATAGCTAAGACATGGAATCAACCTAAAATGCCCATCAAAAGAAGACTCAATAAAGAAAGTATGGGATATGAACTCTATGGAATACTACACAGCGGTAAAAAAAAAATGAAATCCGGTTGTTTGCAACAAAATGCAGAAATCTGGAAAACATCATGCTGAGTGAAATAAGCCAGTCCAAATGGGAAAAATATCATATGTTCTCCTGATCTGTGACAACTAACTAAGCACCTAAAAGGAAACCTGTAGAAGTGAAACTGACACTATGAGAAACAATGACTTGATCCGGCCTTGTCCTGACTGTCAAGGAACAGCTTACTATTTTATTCTTTTTAGTATTTTCTTTTTCTACTTAATACCATTGGTAGAACTATTTAATTAACAGATAATTCATCTTAGGAGTTCAAATCCAACTGAAAATTGATCCCTGTTAAAAATAAGAGTGGGAATAAGAGAGGGAGGAGATGTACATTTCGGCACATACTCACTTGGACTTACCCCTAAGGGTAAAGCTAGAAACATGCCATGGGACTCCAAATCCCATTAAGTTGGCAGATACCAATACCATCTTTCTAGTTAACTTGATCAGTTTAAGTTCATAATTAATCAAAGAGATAGGATTAAGTGTCAAATGGATCACATAAATAAGACAAGTGTCTGCTAATAATAATTGATAGAATTAATAAGGAGAGAATGATCCAACATGGGAAGCAGAATACACAGCAAACTCATAGAATGGCAAATGCACTAAACAGCACTCAGACCTCAGAATCAGCCCTTAAAGCATTCAGATCTGGCTAAAATCTTATGAGAGTTTCTCAGGCATGTGAAGCCAAGACATTGTGGCAAAAAATGACCTAAATGAAAGATCTCTGTGAGTGAGATCCCAGTGGAAAGAATGGGCCATCAAAGAAGGAAGTACATTTCTCTGAAGGGAGGAGAGAACTACCACTTAGATTATGGCCTTGTCTAAATAAAGTCGGAGTTTGTGAACTCAAGAGGCTTCCATAGCCTTGGCAGTTCATGACAAGAGCCTCGGGTGATTACTGATGTCATAAATAAGAGTGTCAATTGTTAAATCAAAAACAGAAGTCACTGTACACTTACTCCCCATGTAGGATCTCTGTCCTTAATGTGTTGTACTATGAGAATTAATGGTAAAAATAGTCTTCAAGCAGTAGTTTATACTTTGTGTATCTGTGTGGGTGCGAACTGTTGAAATCTTTACTTACTCTATACAAAGTTGATTTTCTGTATATAAAGATAATTAAAAATGAATCTTAATGAAGAATGGAATGGGAGAGGGTGTTGGAGATGGGATAGTTTGTGGGTAGGAGGGTATTTGTAGGAGAAAAACCCACTATAATCCAAAAGTTGTTCTTTCGAAATTTATATTTATTAAATAAAAGTTTTCTAAAAACTAGGAAAAATAAAGGAAGTGGAGCAGCTGAAACTGGAACTGGTGCGCTTATGGAATGCCAGCACTGCAGGTAGCAGCTTTAACCACTATGCCAGAGCATTGGCCCCTCACAGTTTGCATTCTCACTCTCCAGATAAGCCTTTCTAAATACCATCAAATTTTGAACTGAGAAAATACTCTGCCTGCTAGCACTGAAGTATTTGAGTATCTCAGCAAATTTCACAACTTACAGTTAATTGATATTTCAAGAAGTTAGTGGAAAAATGAAATTATCACGTAGATATGTTTTTTGGAGCATAAGAAGTTTTGGTAATATGTGGAAAATGTTTATCATGAAAAAACTAGGCATAGATTCATTTTCAAGGAACTTTTGAAGAGCTCTGATGTCCTAAATATTATATATTTGTAAGTTGAAATTCTAAATAATTTTATTATAAACAATTTTCAGAGAAATATCTTTATATTTAATTTTGTTTTTCTTTCTTATGAAGATATTTTAAATAAAATATCATTAAATAAAATGACAATTTAGGTTATTTTTTTTTTAACTTACAATCTTATAATTTCTCAGCTCATCACATTCTGGAATATGATATGAATCTCTACATCTGAAGATTTTTTTTCTCTTCAATCTGGAAAATGAGTGAATAATAACAGATTTTAGAATCAAATCTTTTACAGATTCAGTCTTTTATTTTTTTATTTGATAAATTTCCCTCACTTGCTATTAAAGCAATGTATCTCAGTGCCTCCCTATTTGGAAGTTTTAACTTTAGAATTTAAATCATCTGAATGCTCCAAAATGCTGCTTGTTTTGTTGTTCCATTTCTCACATATGTGGCCTTAAGATTTCTAACTAATTTTAAAATAAAGCAACCACAACTAGAAAGATTAGTTACAAATTAATATAAAATAATTTAATTTTAATGTACTAAGGAGATCAGCAATGTGGCTCTTTGAAACTGTGAAAGATGGAGGATGATAGAGAAATTAAGCTTTTTAAAAAATGTTGATAAGTAGAGGCTAGCTCTGTGGCATAGCAGGTAAAGCCATTGCTTGTGGCTGCAGCATCCCATGTGGGCACTGGTTGGAGTCCCAGCTGCTCCACTTTTGATCCAGCTCCCTGCTGACGTGCCTGAGAAAGCATCCATATGCCGGAAGAGGCTTCTGGATCCTGGCTTCAGATAGGCTTAGCTCCAGCCATTGCAGTCATTTGGAGAGTGAACCAGATGATGGAAGATATCTCTCTCTGTCTCTCTCTCTCTCTCTCTCTGTCTCTCTCTTTCTTTCTAACTCTGCTTTTATAATAGGTGAATAAATCTTTAAAAATTTTTGATGAGTAGAACTTTTAGAAACAGAGCATATTATTTTAGCAAAACCTTTGATTTATCAAACTTTGTGATTATATGAACAATAATAAAATAAATTCATTTACCTTAAGTATGAACTTTTCATTTTTTACTTTTTTATTTATTAACTTTTTATAAATATAAAGAGGACAGATTTAAAGTAGTTCATAGGTTCAATTCTAAGAATATAGTGACACATTGCTGCCTTACCCTCTTTCCCTTCCTCCCTCCCACTTCCCTTCTCTAAGTATTGACTTAAAGAGAATGTATAATAGAAGCCATAAGAATGTTAGTTCTTTTCACTGTTTACAAAATATACCTACAAAATTTTATTTTGACTAATTGAAATTGATTTTAAAAGTTGTCTTAATTTTTTTTTTAATTTTTTTTATTTGACAGAATTAGACAGTGAGAGACAGAGAGAAAGGTCTTCCTTCTGTTGGTTCACCCCCCCCAAATGGCTGCTACAGCCGGAACTACGCCGATCTGAAGCTAGGAGCCAGGTGCTTCTTCCTGGTTCCCCTGCGGGTGCAGGGATCCAAGCACCTGGGCCATCCTCCACTGCCTTCCTGGGCCACAGCAGAGAGCTGAACTGGAAGAGAAGCAACCGGGACTAGAACCTGGCGCCAATATGGGATGCCGGCACTGCAGGCAGAGGATTAACCAAGTGAGCCACGGCGCCGGCCCTGATCTTAATATTGTTATAATTAACTGAATTTTTATTTGAAGAATAAGGTAACAGTGAAATTGAGGTGAAATAGAGGAATTCAAGGCTAGGCCTGCAAAGAATTCTTACCAGGTCAGTGATGAATAATCACAATCCCATGAGGGATTTCATAGCACCAATATCATAAGAAACATATGAACACAACTAATACAAGGAGAATCAGAAGCATTTATCAACAGATTTTCATGGAACAGTAATCTCAGAAGCCCTCTTCCACTGTGTTGCTATCAATGAAAAGCTTTAAAAAATAGTAATAATTCCAACACAACTGAAGAGACAGATATCTACAAGTAGACACCATTTTGCCATTGAAAATTCTGATCAGATTCAACAAACATTTAATTCTCAACAGAGAAAAGCCCTTAACAATAGGATATTTACTATAAGTCTCAAAAAGCAACTTTTTTTTAAGGTACAGGACTTATTGGTCAGAAAAGGAAAAGTCATACAGCTCCTAAGCACTAAGTAATAGCATGCAAAATTAGGTAGGATATGGTGACATGAAATGCAAAATGAGGATCTGACAGTGTTCCACTCACAGAATAGAATACATTAATGTATTGATGATGTGTCACCTGAGCTGAAGGGTTTTCATGTAATAAACTGCACAACAAGTCTTCTCAGTCCAAATTGATGAGTCAACAGATTTTACTAGGAAATGCCATGCTGTGATATTGTCCTATTTGCACACAGTGGTGAAATTCAGTACAACTTTGTCTTCCACAAATAATAGCTTGAAACAAAAAAGCAAGAGGTATTTAATGGTTTATTTTCCTGGTTGGCAAGTAAAACGTATGTGTTGGAGGGTTTTTGTTGATTTTGTGTGTGTGTGTGTGTGTGTGTACAACTGGAGTGATGTTTGTCTTCATGAGAGATTGTGATTCCTTTATAAGAAAAGAAATTTCAGATTTAATACATTGCTCCTTTCCAGTGAGATGCTAGTGTCAAAATTTTTGTATTGAAAAGAAAATAGTTCTGGGTAATGCCAAGATGCGCTTAACTTTAATTTAAAAAGTATTTCACCCATAAAAGTTTTAAAAACTGTGTAAAAAAATGAGTAGAGGGAATGTAAGTCTACTGCTACATATAGACGTCACAGGCTCGTAGAAAGGAAGGTTCTTAACAAGTTCTTCAGGTGTTTGAGTTGAAATGTGAATTGTAGTTTTAAAGAAAACCACAGGCTGTATTTTCCAGAGCCCTTTAAAGAGGAAGAATAACGGGAGAAACTTACCCAGTTAGCAATATATTTTATATCACTTGAACTATTATCTCCTTGAGATTGTAGAGAAAATGTTTTTATTTCAAATGATGAGATTCTTCAATTTAAAGGAAAAAAACTTTCGGGGAAAATTATCTTGAAGACATAAATGCTGATATGTTTCCACTGATACTTGGGCTTGCAAATGGATATCAGTAAGTATGGAATCATATCAAGAATTACCTGGAAGAGCTGAAGAAGATAGAACAGTGTGTTCCTTCTCTTTTAACACGATTTTATGACCAAGTGAAAAATCTTATCTGTGAATTTTCTACCTGCCTCTGGGAGAAGAAGTGTTTGCAGGATGCAGACTGATTATACACTGAAGATCACTCACTGATCTGTCCCTAGATAAACTAGGCTTTTCTGAAAAAGGAGAGGATCCTGTCTTCATAAAGGAAAAGAGGAAGAAGAAGAAAAACAATGCTGTGGTTTTCAATTTCTTGTGTTTGTGAACAATATTTTCTTATTGTCAGGCACCAAGAAAAAGTATTGCAATTAACTCATTCCAAGATAAAATAAATGAATGCTAGGGCTCATTATAAACCAAGCCTCAGAATCAAGTATTATGCATCAAAAAGAAATACAAGTTGCAGATTGAAAGTGTAAATTTCATTCTTAATTTTTGGTTCAAAAATAACACATTTTGATGTACATAGTTCCTAAAAATATCAAATAATCAGCTCCTTCAACTTTAAATCATATTGATTCAGACTTTTATTATTAAGTAAATGATACAGAGAATAATTGTTACCTAGGTACAATTTTGTTGAGCAAGTCTAATTGATTATATAATTTAGATAATGTTATGAATGTATGTAAGTAAGTATCAGGAGATTTAATGTCTATTTGTTAACTAGAAGATCCTTGATAACTATATTCAACCTACTGTACTGTGGAAAACTAGGAACACATTCCTTCTACAAAACCATGTTTTGCTATAGTTAAAAATAAACTATTATATATTTTCAGGGAAAATAGAGGAAAGCAGCTCAAATGTTCTCATCATAAAGTAAAGACAAAGAAAAGAAAACATTAACTACCATGACTTGTGGATATGCATTAAAATATCACATGGTACCCCATAAATATATAAAATGATTATGTTAATAAAAAGTTTTGAAAAGTTTAAAAAGATAGGAATGTTAACTAACCTGTTCTGATTTTCACACACCTAATGCATGCATACTGTACTCCATAAATAAGCACAATTAAAAAAAAGAAGATTCATGAACAGAATATATTTTAGTGGCATCAGTTTTGGATATTGCCGTTATTTGAATTTTTTCAAGAGTTGGTATGTAAGAGATAAATCCTTGAATTCTTCAGACTGCCTAGGATAACAAAAAATTTGATAGCTACATTGTAGGCTTTGATAAATGAAAATTTTTTGTGAAGCAAAACTCATGGGAGTTGCATTATTTTACTTCATTTAATTATTTGAGAGTCAAAGAGACAGAAATCTTACATTGTTTTTTGTTTTCCAAATGCCAACAAACAGCAGGAGGCCAAAGTGAACTCTGTGAAAGTGACAGGAGAACAACTACTTGAGACATTACCACAGCTTCCAAGGGTTCTAATGAGCAGAAAGCTAGAATAGGAAGTCAAAGCTCTGGGCCAGTGCTGTTGCACAGTTAGGTAAACCGCCATCTGCAGTGCTAGCATCCCATGTGAGCACCAGTTGGAGTCCCAACTGCTCCACTTCTGATTCACCTCCCACTGTTGTGCCTGGGAAAGCAGTGGAAGATGACCCAAGTGCTGGGGCCACTGCACCCACGCTGGAGACCCCGAAGAAGCTCCTGGTTCTTGGATACAATTTTGCCCAGCCCTGAACATTGTGTCAATTTAGAGAGAACCAGTAATTGAAACATATCACTCTCTGTCTCTTTCTCTCCTTCTCTTTCTCTCTGTAGCTCTGCCTTTCAAATAAATAAATGTCTCTTTAAAAAGAGAAGCCAAAACTGGGAGTCAAACTCAGGCTTTCTGATTTGGAACACAAGCATCTTAACTAGCCTTTAGACCCAAAGCTCTCCTTGAAAGTTATTATTTTCAGTAAGAGACATAAGGATAGAACAGGTCAAAAAAATATAATAAACCATACACATAAAAATTAAACAAAAGGAATATGCATTTGAGAATGTGAAAAATATGGTTTTGTAGTATTTAAGAGAAAATTTTCTTATTTTTATGATGTTGAGTCAGATGACCAACTTCTGAGGCCTATTTATAGATATATCCTAAAAATTTTAGTTTAACTTCTTTTAATGTGTATGACTTTCCAATTCTTGCCTTTGAGTACAGATGTTTTTGCTGAAATCTTTATACTAAATTGATCTTCTGTATATAAAGAGAATTGAAAATGAATCTTGATGCAAATGGAAGGGGAGAGGGAGCGGGAGAGGGGAGGGTTGCGGGTGGGAGGGAAGTTATGGGGGGGGGGAAGCCATTGTAATCCATAAGCTGTACACTGGAAATTTATATTCATTAAATAAAAGTTAAAAAAAAAAACATATCTAAAAATCAATTCTTCTCCATTTTACTTCTGTACAGTAACATCAGGAGAACTTTGTAAGATTTTTTGGTGATTTGTTATGGTCTTAATCCATCACCCCCTCCAAAAAAAACATTTATTAAAAAAAAAAAAAACTAAAGCCAACTATAACAGACTTAAAAGTGGCATCATTTAAGAAACGATATACTTATGAAGATGTAAATCACATGAATGGGAATAATTTTTGTATAAATGAGGGCCAAGGGAGATTGTCCATTCTGCTATATTTTTATTTTAGAGAACAGTTCCCCATCAGTTATCGGGTCTGCTGGTTCCTTGATCTTGGGCTTCCCAGCATCCATAACTGTGATAAATACATTACACTATTTATAAATGACCTAGTTAAGGTATTTTGTTAGGATAACTTCAACAGTCTAAGAAGCTAAAAGGCTTTTATACTTCTGTCTTTCCAGAAAACAACATTGTTATTTATGTGCAGTGAATAGCTTAGTTGGTAAGGATTGGCAGTCTGTTTATTGAAGGTCAAATGAGAAGTTAGGTTATATACATGAAAATATTCCTTGTTATATGGCCTGATGGCAATCACTCTCAGGGACATAGTGTATGACTTTTTAAGTAAGGAAAGCATAGGTTCAGTAGAGCAAGGGGTAGAAGCTTTGGCTATGAGAATTGCTGTTAGCCTGTTAGTTTCATTAAATTAAATTTTATTTTTTAAAATCAATTTACTTATTTGAAGGTAAGAGTTACAGAGAGAGGGAGAGAGAGAGAAAATGATAGAATCTTCTGTTACTGGTTCACCCGCTAAATGGTCAGGCTAAAACCAGGAACCTGGAACTCCATCTAGGCCTCCCATATGGATGCAAGGGGCCAAGCACTAGAGCCGTCTTCTGCTGCTTTCCTATATGCATTAGCAGAGAGCTGGATTAGAAGTGTAGCAACTGGAACTCAAAATGGCACTCATATGGGATTCCAGCATCATGAGAAGTGGCTTAACCTACTGTACCACAACACCATCCCCGAATTTAATTTTAATCATGTAACTTTTCTTAAAAATGTATTTCTTTATTTGAAAATCATAGCTATAGAGGAGGGTGGAGAGAGAGAGAGACAGAGAGAGAGAATTTTCTATCTGCTGATTCATACACCAGATGGCCAAATGGGCAGGGCTAGGCCAGGATGAAGCCAGAAGCCACGAGCTTCATCTAGGTCTCCCATGTGGATGGCAGGGCCCAATCACTTGGGCCATCTTCTGCTGCTTTTGCTAGGCTATACCAGGAAACAGGATTGAAAGATGAGTGGCCAGGTCTCAAACAGGTACCCATGCAGGATGCCTGCATCACAAGCCATAGTTTAACCCACTTATGCCACAATGCCAGCCCCAAATCATGCAAAATTTCTAAAAATTAGAGTTTTTATTGAGTTATACATTTGATTTTAGACTTATGAACTCATTTTGGAAGTAAGTATTAAATATTAGAGGAAAAATTGGGCCCATTTTCGCTAGGCTAACTATTGGTTACTATAAAGTGCCTTGCGTTATAAAACACTGAACATTGTTAAAATGTACTTGCAGAAGGGGAATTTTAGAATGCAATATATAGATTTTAAATTCAGAATATATTATACAACTTTTGGTGAGGGGTTTGCTTTTAAGGTTTAGAACCTTTTGACTACAGTATAGTTGTAATCTTCCATCAGTTCTGTCTTTCCCCCCTATAACCTCCCTCCCACACTAAACCATCCCATCTCCCACTCCCTCTCCCATCCTATTCTTCATCAAGATTAATTTCAATTATCTTTATATACAGAAGATCAACTTTGTATAGAGTAAGTAAAGATTTCAACAGTTCGCACCCACACAGATACACAAAGTATAAAGTACTGTTTGAGTACCAATTTTACCGTTAATTCACCTAGTGCTATGCCTTGTCATCTGGATTGACTTTCACATGTTTTTCATAGATAAACTAGAGTATTGTGTTCCTCCTCTGGCCCTCATATGGCAGATTCAAGGCAGAGGTGTGAATCAGTTTAATACAGTGGGGGAGATGACACTAAACTTAGGTAATACCATTAAGGGATGTTCATATCCTAAGAAGCTATTTAACTGCTGTGCCAAATGCCCACCCCTAATTATGACTGGTCTCCCATGCGGGTGCAGGGGCCCAAGCACTTGGGCCATCCTCCACTGCCCTCCTGAGCCACAGCAGAGAGCTGGACTAGAAGAGGAGCAGCTGGGACTAGAACCTGGTGCCCATATGGAATGCCGGTGCCGCAGGTGGAGGATTAACCAAGTGAGCCACTGCGCTGGACCCCCAGCATTGTTTTTAAGTTTTCTATTTTCTTCTTCTTCTCTCTCTCTCTTTTTTTTTTTTTTCGGACTGACTAAAATTTCCAAAGATTTGTCTTCCAGTTTGGATATTCTTTTTTCTGCCTCACCAAGTATGTTGATAAAGCTTTCCACCGCATTTTTTACTTGATCTATTGAATTCTTCATTTCTAATATTTCATATTGATTTCTCTTTAAAATCTCATAATTTCATGGAAAAATTTCATTCATGTCGTGTGGTTTTCTTTAGTTTGTGGATTTGCTTTTGATTGCTTTTAAGTAAACCTATGATTAATTTTTTGAATTCTGTTTCTGGCATTTCCTCAATCTTTTCATCTTCTCATTCTAATATTGAATTGTTGTTGTGTTCCTTTTAGGGGAGTGTAGTTGTGGTGTCTTCCTTATTTTTGTTTCTTGAATTACTGTGTTTGTTTTTATTTATTTGTGGAGTTGATTTTGATTTTTTTCCTCTGATTGCTTTTATATTTGAGCTATGCCTCTGTGGCTCTGTGAAATGTCTGGACTTTCAGTGAATATCAAGAGATGTAGGGGGGTATGCTCCAGGGTAGGGCAAGGTTAATACCCAAGTTGGGCATGGTAGATCTCAATGCCCAGGTGTTAGCCCCCAGTGTGTTATGTGCCACCATATGAACCACACAAATGATATGCACAGTCATCACTCTGAGCATGCTTCCTGCTGCAATGACCTGCCCTAGGCAACATTCTTGGAAACTTTCCCCTGGTAAGTAAAGTTTTATGTACCTGGAGAAACATGGCAAACAAGTAGGGAAAAACGAAGTCACAGATTCAGGGGATGACATTGTGGTGTAGTAGGTTAAGTTGCCACTTTATTCTAGACTCCCATACTGGGTTGCCATTTGGAGTGCTAGTTCAAGTCCCAGGTTCTCACTTCAAACTCAGCTCCTTGCTAATGTGCCTAGGAAAGCAACAGATGATAACCTAAGTGCTTGGGCTTCATTCACACAAGGGACAAACCCAGATGGAGTTCCTGTCTCATGGTTTCAGCCCTGCCCAGCCCCAATTATTGCAGCCATTTGGGCAGTGAATCACTGTATTGACAATCTGTTTCTCTCTGTGATTCTCCCTCCTTCTTTCACTCTCTGTTGTTTTACCTTTTAAATAAACTAACAAACAAGTAAATAAATAAAAAAATTTTTATTTTAAAAAGTCATAATTAGGGGTGGGCATTTGGCACAGCAGTTAAATAGCTTCTTAGGATATGAACATCCCTTAATGGTATTACCTAAGTTTAGTGTCATCTCCCCCACTTTAGATCTGATTTCTTGCTAATGTACATACTGGGAGGCAACCATTGGTGTCTCAAGTACTTGGATTCCTGCCAACCACATGGGAGACATGGTAGGAGTTCCTGACTCCAGCTTCAGCCTGGCCAAGCCTCAGCTGATGTCTGCACTTGGGAAGTGAACTAGTGAATGTAAGATCTCTCTCTCTCTCTCTCTCTTTCTCTCTCTCTCTCCTGCTTTTCAAATAACATGAAAATTAAAAACAAAGAAGTTACAAATTTTAATCATTTCCACAGAAATTTATTGCGACATAATTGAAATGTTTGTTGATATACTGGTAATTACCTGTATCAGCTCTTAGTATTAAGGCAGGTAGTTAGATAAAAGCCTATGTGTGCAAAAAGGGTTGAAGAAAATGAGAAACTTTAAAGAAGATAAATTTGTGTGCAATGGAACAAGAAAATAAGTTTTGAAAGAAAACAACACCCAGCTCCTTCTCTGTTTCCCCTAGTCCTAAGTATTCTTGCCTGTCTTTTATTATAAAGAATTCACAGATTTCAGGGAGTGATGCAGCTGGCCTGACAGGGTTATAATCACTAGCCTGAAGGATTCATTTTCTTTTCTTTTTTTTAACTTTTATTTAATAAATATAAATTTTGAAAGTACAACTTTTAGATTACAGTGTCTTTCCCCCCTATAACCTCCCTCCCACACTAAACCTTCCCATCTCCCACTCCCTCTCCCATCCTATTCTTCATCAAGATTAATTTCAATTATCTTTATATACAGAAGATCAACTTTGTATAGAGTAAGTAAAGATTTCAACAGTTTGCACCCACACAGATACACAAAGTATAAAGTACTGTTTGAGTACCAATTTTACCGTTAATTCACCTAGTGCTACACATTAAGGACAGAGATCCTACATGGGGAGTATGTGCAGAGTGACTCCCGTTGTTGTTTTAACAATTGACACTCTTATTTATGACGTCAGTAACCACCCGAGGCTCTTGTCATGAACTGCCAAGGCTATGGAAGCCTCTTGAGTTCACGAACTCCGACTTTATTTAGACAAGGCCATAATCTAAGTGGTAGTTCTCTGTTCCCTTCAGAGAAAGTACTTCCTTCTTTGATGGCCCATTCTTTCCACTGGGATCTCACTCACAGAGATCTTTCATTTAGGTCATTTTTTAAAATTTTTATTTATTTATTTATTTATTTATTTATTTATTTTTTGCCACAATGTCTTGGCTTCCAATGCTTAAGAAACTTGCAAGGGCTTTTTAGCTAGATTCAAACACTTTAAGCGCTGATTCTGAGGCCAGAGTGCTATGAGTCTGCTTTGTATACTGCTTCTCATGTTGGGTTATTCTCTACTTTTTAATTCTATGAATTATTATTAGCAGACATTAGTCTTATTTATGTGATCCCTTTGACAATTAATCCTATCTCTATGATCAATTATGGACTTACACTGATCACTTTGAATAGTAAGATGGCATTGGTACATGCCACTTTAATGTGATTGATTTGAAATCCCATGGCAGGATTCTTGCTCTATCATTAGGGGTAAGTCCGAGTGAGCATGTGCCGAACTGTACATCTCCTCCCTCTCTTATTCTCACTCTTATATTTAACAGGGATCACTTTTCAGCAGGAGTCGTTTTCTTTTCTAACAAATAAGAAACTTGATGGCCACTTGTCAGGAGAAGTTTTGTTATGGTAATTCTATATCCCAAAATCTACCCCCTAGACTTTCCCAGAAGAGTAAGGAAGAGAAAAAAGCGGGGACCCATACTCATGTCCATTAAAACCTCAGTGTAAATGCAGACTGAGCTCTCTGTCCTTTACTGAAATGCTTGCCTGATCTAACATGTGTAGGGATTTCTCTCTTCACTTTTTCCATAAAATTATCTGCTAATCACCTTCTCATTTGCTTATCCTTTAGGCATACTTCATCATCTATAGAACAAGTTCCTGGATTCAACTCAGTGGTACCATTAGCATCCATCCATTTTCACTGTGATGTATGCTTATCTTGGACATTGTTTCTTATTCAAAATCTCACATGTGTACCTCTCTTATTTCTAGCAAGAACTCTAGAGAAAGTAAATTTCATGTTTGAATGAATTTTCTCTAGTATCATTATTTCCAATATTCTGTACCTATGTTTAAACCTAGTAGGTCATTGAGGCCTTAAACCCCTAAATGCAGTGAAACTGGGAACAGATAACCTAGAAGTTAGTGGAATGCTAATTGCTTGAGAAAGTCCCTAACCTGGACATTCTAAATTGCTTAGATAAAACATTGTTAAAAAGGGACTTTACCAACTAGCCCTTCAACAATATACTCCCCCCCCCCAAAAAAAAAAAAAAAAAAAAAAACAGAAATAGGCTGCCTCCGTTGCCCAGGAGGCTCAAAATTTACTTTCAGCCTCCACCAGCTCTCTGGGCAGCCTACAATCCCATCATAAACTTCCTCTATGCTGTCCTTTCTACAATAAAAGTATTTTTTATTTAGTCTCTGCATCTCTCTCAAGTTGTAAAATCTTAGGATTCAAAGAGGCAAGGAGGGGGCTGACATCACAGGTAGTGGGTTAAGCCACCACTTGTGATGCAGGCATTTTATATGAATGCCAGTTTAAGCCCCATCTGATCCACTTCTAATCCAGCTCCCTGCTAAGGGCCTGGGAAAGGAGAAGAAGATGGCCTAAGTATTTGGGCTTCTGCTACCCATATGGGAGATAAGTTTGAAGATCCTGGGTCCTGGCTTGGCTTGGCTCAGCTGGAGCCATTGCAGCCACTTTCAGAAGTGAACTAACAGATTGAAGATCCCCCTCTTTCTGTGTGTCTCCCTCTCTCTGTGTAACTCTGACTTCCAAATAGATAAATAAAACTTTAAAGAAAAAGGGTGAAGAAGCAGCTAGTAAAGGAGAAAAGACTTTATTTTAGAGGGGTAAGAATAGGCAGGTTAAAGAGAGTGGGGGTTCAGCATACCTGGAGAGAGCACAGGGGTTTTCAATCCAGGCTTCTCACCATTTAGGCAACAGGCAGAGCCCTTTCTTAAGCTGCTTGTTGGGGGAGGTGCAGAGCCCCACACAGACCCTGATAAGGTGGGTGGGAGATATGTAGAAAGGTTGTCTCAATAGTTTGGAATGTCTCAGATAAGTGGCTTTTCTGAGCAATAAACATTCCACTAGCTTTCAGATTATACTGCAGACAGTTTCACTGGATTTGGGGCCTTAGGCCTCAGTGGCCTAGCAGGTTCTAACAACCTACAAAAGCCCAAATACTGTCTTTTATTTGAGGCATCAAAACAATTCCTACAAATGAGGCAGATTTCTTTGCTCAGATGAGTCATTGTTAAATCCAGTGTTTCCTCACCCTCTAGCTCTTTGCTTTTTATTTCACATGAAATATTTTTCTTTCACATGAATACTCTCTCATTTTATTCTTACCTGTTTCATTAATAACATTTGAAATTGGATATGGATAAGTAAATATCATAATTCTGCCTTCTAAAATAGGCAATTTTGACCTATATAAATATCTGAGGATGTAATGAGAAATATTAAATTTATGACAGAAATTTGTTCTAAGCCAATTACTCTGGATATGTTATTTGTTCAGTAAAATTTGAGCACCTAAGGGACAAAGAGCAGACTCCACTGTCCTACTTTTTAAGAGTATAAATAAATGGAGACAATATCTCAGGGGAAATTCTGTCTGCAGCACTTACTAATCATTCTCATTTAACACTTTTTCTGCTTAATTTATTCATTACAGACACCCAAATCCATAAAAACTCCAGTCTGAATGCAGACTAGGGTATGAGTTCTCTCCTGTGGTACTTGCCAGGTCTATGAGGTATATTTATCTCTGCTAAACTTTGCCTCAATATTCACTTGCCCTTCTGTGCCTATAACTGTGTCATCACGAGAAAATAAACTTCCAAGGCTTGGAATAATTGCTCACCCCTGCTTCAAAAATATACATACATGCCAAATGATTGATTAGTACTCCACTCTTGGAGAACATGTTCTCTAATTAAACACATACACACACACACACCAGTAAGTATAGACTAGGTTTTCCTCTGTGATTATATTTATAAAAAATGCCAAAGGCCGTATTCATAATTCAAAAAATTCTGAATAGTGAGGTGGACAAAAATTCACAACTCCGTTTAATGTTACCTGTTGTAATTGAAGATGAAACTGTTATAGGACAATGAAGATGATCTTGGTTCTTGTCTCACATCAAAGAAGAATTTCCATATGGATAGAGATACTGAAAAAAGCAAAATTTATTTGTGTTAACCCTACAACAGTCACGAGGATTGCTCTAAAGGAGGAATTTCCCATGAAAACTTGCCAAAGCTGTTTTTTTTTTTTTTATACAAAAAAGTGGCTACCTAGATTTAGTCAATAAGGAGAAAAGCATAATAACAGCTAACAACCAATCAGAGGGCTTGGATAGCAACCAATCAGAGGTAAGGACAAAATCCATCAGAGGGCTGGAATTATAATTTTGTCTAGTTTACTCATAATAAAATGAAAAATTCGTCAGAGGAATGGGGATTGGTAACATTGTCTAGCCTATTCTCACAATAAAAACATAAAAACTACATGTTGCTATAGGCAGCCTCTGGGAGGAGGGTGGAGCTAGCACTTTCTCCCACACCGAAAGTGCCTCTGCCCTTTGCTCATTCAGGCAGTGACTTGACCTAAATTCCTATTAGCTTAACTCCTCACAAAACCAAATGTCACATATGAGTAGCATAAAAATTTTATACCTGATTAAACAGCTTTAACTGAATAAAACTGTTGTAGGCAGGCATACAGGATAAAATTCATTAGATTTGTGAGCCGGAAGACCATGCCTTCACCACACCTCCTGTGTGACCTCACTCCCCCACCCAGCCACACATGTGTGCCCACTGACCAATCAGACTAATTAACCACTCCCCTTTGGAAGTGGATTAAAGGCCTAGAACACAGTGTGCCCAGAACTTTTTGGCTCTTTTTGGCCTTTTTTCCCTTTTGCCCTGGACCTGCTTGCTGCCCCTGCACCTTTGGGCCACCCACTCTATGCTTTTTGGCCTACATGTTCCTCCACATGCCTGGCTCCTGGTTCTCGGCAAGAATCTAAATGTTCCTCTCTCTCTTAGGTAGGGCCCTCACTCTCCTATGCATTTCTCTCACTGAATAAAAAGCTTAAAACTTATCATATGGGCAGGCGCTGTGGCTCACTAGGCTAATCCTCCGGCACACCGGATTCTAGTCCCGGTCGGGGCGCCGGATTCTATCCCGGTTGCCTCTCTTCCAGGCCAGCTCTCTGCTGTGGCCCGGGAAGGCAGTGCAGGATGGCCCAAGTGCTTGTGCCCTGCACCCGCATGGGAGACCAGGAGAAGCACCTGGCTCCTAGCTTTGGATCAGCGTGGTACGCCGGCCACAGCTGTCATTGGGGGTGAACCGATGGAAAAGGAAGACCTTTCTCTCTGTCTCTCTCTCTCACTGTCCTCTCTGCCTGTCAAAAAAAAAAAAAAAAAAAACCAGAAAAAACAGAAAAACACTTATCATATGGTCTCGTTCGTTAGTGCCAGTACTCAGAATTCTTTGAAATTTAGGCAAGAACCCACAGGCTTATTAATATTTTGAATTTACTAATAAGTACCACGTGATATAATTGTCACCTCAAACTCCAATATTATTAGGAGCCCTAGATGGGACTTCTAAGCGGTCTTTTTTTCAATAACATAAATGGCAGCCCAGATGGGACTTTCAAGGGGTCTGCCTTCAATAACAAAATAACTGATTTCTACAGGGCTTTTCTTTTGTCAATTAAGTTGATAAGGAATTTAACAGTTGTGAGTTGTTGCCACACACCACTTCTTCTATGAAACTTTATGTCTCGAAGTCTAGTGCACTTGGGCCTCATTCCTTTGTAATCATAACCTCTACTCTACCACCAATGGCTCTACTCCCAACCTGTGTGTACTGATGGTCCTCTTCCCCACTTAATGCTGTATAATTGTTCAAACCTGGTAAATGCCACTCTTAGGATCATTGGTTACTATCCTCACTCTGTCTTTTATGACCTTGTCTAAATATGAGCAGAGTCGGCAAACTTGGAAGGCTTCCATAGCCTTGGCAACTCACGACGACAGCCTAGGATGGTTACTGGCGCCATAAACTAGAGTGTCAATTTGTTGGGTCAACAACAGGAGCCACTGTGCACTTGCTCCTCATGCGGGATCTCTGTCCTTAATGTGCTGAACATTGTGATTTAATGCTATAACTAGTACTCAAACAGTATGTTTCACTTTGTGTTTCTATGTGGGTGCAAACTGTTGAAATCTTTATGCTAAATTGATCTTCTGTATATAAAGAGAATTGAAAATGAATCTTGATGCAAATGGAAGGGGAGAGGGAGCGGGAGAGGGGAGGGTTGCGGGTGGGAGGGAAGTTATGGGAGAGGGAAACCATTGTAATCCATAAGCTGTACACTGGAAATTTATATTCATTAAATAAAAGTTAAAAAAAAAAAGAAAGTTTATGTCTCAGTCAGTGAAAATTGCAGAAGGTCCACTGAATAAGAATGCTAATAGTTAGAAAAAAAGTATTTATACACTGTGGGGCTCAGAGGAAGGTGACCCATATTGAAAAGCTATTTTAACACTTAACTGATATGTTAGCTAGTAAAAGTAAAATGAAATGGACTAGACTAAAAAAATCCAAAACACTTAGTTCCAGTTATTATCAATAATATCTACAATAGACAAGGGTTTAGTAACACAATGCTGAAGGAAAATAAGTGCCACCCTAGGATTTTATTTTCAGCTGGTTAATACATTTCTTTTTTTTAAATATTCATCTGTTACTTACATTGATTATAATCTGTTTTTCAGCCTAGACTGGTTCTGGATGCCGCTTAAATTTAGCAAATGAACCGGCAGATGAAACATTTCTTTTTTGTCTAAGATTTATTTATTTATTTAGAGGCACAGAGAGAGAGAGAGAGAGAGAGAGAGAGGTCTTCTATCCTCTTCTATCCACTGGTTCACTACCCCATTAGCTGCAATGGCCAGAGCTTTGCGGATCCAAAGCCATGAGCCAGGAGCTTCTTCTAAGTCTCCCACAGGAGTGCAGGGGCCCAAGGACCTGAGCCATCATCTACTGCATTCTCAGGCCATAGCAGAGAGCTGGATCAGAAGAGGAGCAGCCGGGACTCGAACTGGCATCCATATGGGATATTGGCTCTACATGTGGCCACTTTACCAACTATGTACCAGCATCAGCCCTGATTAACATTTCAAAGATACTGAGGTAAGAGACACAGACTCTGATGTCCTAATTACAATCATGGCATTTTTATTCCCAAAGGATATTGCAAAGATAGCTTAAGTGTACTCCAAATGGGCATACTTTAGGAATCATGAAAATTCTCTGGAAAAATCAGTGTATTTGCTTTCTTTTTAAAGGAAATTAACTGAATGACTGGATTTATAATAATAATAATGAGTGAGTGGCAGGGATCCCAGCACTTTGAGTCATTATCTGCTGTCTCTTTGGATGAACATTAGCAGGGAGCTGGATCAGAAGAGAAGGAAGTGTGACTTGAGCTAGACACTATAACATGCGATACAGTTATCCCAACTGGTACCTCAAGCTGCTGCAACAAACACTGTCCCTGGGATAAGGTATGTTTTCACATACGTTTCATTATATAAAATATAGTTCGTATGTTACCTATGGGTTAACATATTTTTTGTACATTTTTTTGAGATATCAACAGTGCATCCTAAGCTAGGTATCTTAAAAAGAATGAAAACAAGTTTCTCACAGATTTGGAGACTGGGAAGTTCAAGATCAGTGTCTATATTTGGCAGAAGTCTTAAAATATTTCTGTGCTCTCTCTGCGCAAATCAGAACAGATTATTCCCACCCTTGAAAGTCCATTCCACAACTCTGCTAATCCATTCATGAGGCTGGAACCCTCATTGCCTAAACGTCCTACATCAGGCCCCATCTGACAACACTGCTTCATTGAGGATCAAGTTTCCAACATAAATTTGGGAATTCAAGCTAGGAATGGCCTAAACACTGAAAATTTTCAGTATATCTACAAATAAAAGTTACAATAGAAAAAAACAAAAACACAAATGAAGATTTAACACAATGCTCCATAAAATAAGAATGTGATCATGTAAGAACAATATTATATCAGAGCACAGACTCTGAGAGATTGTGATAAATTTTATAGGAGAACACCTTCCCTAACTGAAACTGGAAATTCGATTTGGAGTTTGCCAAAACGACAGGAAGGATAAAGTCACTCTGGGTTAACATGAGATTGGCTTAGTAATCTATAAGCCAAAAGGAATATATATCTTTGCTAGCGTAGAACTCCATATTAATGGCCAGGTTAGCATACCTTGATTAATATTAGACTGACTCTTATATTAAAACCACTGGATCTACCAGTTTGAAGATACTGAGATTTTCATTAATAAAGTGATTAAATGAAATGAACTAGAAAAGACAGGTAATGATTTTACTGATTGTAGACAGCTTAGAAATTATCTGCATTCAGTTATTTCCACAAATTCTGTAATCATTGTATAATAATTTATGTCCATATAAATAAATGTAATATGCAATTGTTCAATAATTAAGGATGTATACTACACACATACATATATAACATATGAATTGTTTGCCAATTTTGGAAAGATGTCAAATTTCAGGGAAAAAGTAGATATTTCTAACCAAAATAGGGTTGTCTTGTTAAACTGTAGTAGTTTGGAAAAATTCAGTATGTTTGAAAAATACCTCTTACTGATAGAAAATGCAAGGTTCGTAACTGTACAGAAAAGCAAATTTCAAATTATATATATATGCATAACAGTAACATATTTCATGGTAACATATTTCAAGTCATCTCAGGGAACCAAAGTTTCCTTCACAGAGTAAAAACCAAGAAGATGGATTAGATATCATTTATTAACTTCCTTATGCATAGAAACAGATTGACACAAATGTAGACAATAATTCTGAGCCGGGATCTGTGCACTGAATACAATTCATGTTTAAGTGTTCATTCCATGATAAATAATAAATAACAATTGAATATATAAACGAGCAGTAGATCTAATTGAAAGTCACACTTAGCCTTTAGCAAATATAGAGAATCCTCTAAACATACATTCAAATAGAATATGGAGATACCAATGAAGCTTTGCTACAAGCTGGATGTCTAGAATGTGAGGAAAATGCTCAGGATTTTGTTTTATAAAACTGTTGGAGGATAGGGATTTACACTGCAAAAAATTCCGTAAGCTTAAAATTGTTTGAATTCAATATAAGAATGGCAGACAATATGTCTATAGGGCCTGGCATTGTGGCACATCATGTTAAGCGGCTGCCTGCACCAGTAACATGTCATATAGGCCCCAGTTCAAGACTCTGCTGCTCTATTCCAATCCAGTTTCCTGCTAATATGCCTGAGAAAGCAGCAGAACATGGCCCAAGTGCTTGGGCCAAACTGCCCACATGGCAGACCCAGAAGAAGCTCCTGGCTCCTATCTCCCAGCTTCAGCCTGGCCCAGCCCAAGCCATTGCAGCCATCTAGGATTGTACCATTGAATGGAAGACCTTTGTCTCTCCTTCTCTCTATGCCTTTCAAATAAATAAAAGAATACATGTTTTAAACAATTTAAAAACAAAAACAATTTTTAAAAAGTCTGTAAATAAATAGTGAAAGAAAGGGCTTAGAGAATCCATCTTCTGAAGCCTGATAAGAAAAAAGAACATTTGGAAATTAAACAAAATGATTTGAAAAGTGGAGTTGTAATTATTTACAGGATAATAATTTATGAATATAAATTAATGTTGACATTTTAAATGGACAAATGACAAGTTAAAATGACCTTGGCTTTCAAAAATACCTTTTGGTTCTATTTCCCAAAGGCAAATGTTCACTCACACTATACTTTCTTACATAAGTATATTAATATTCCACCAGCTTGATTTTAATTCAAGGACCAGCAATTATCTTCTTTTGGTTTTGGGTGACTCATAGAGGTATCCAAGAATAATTCCAATATCTTAATGTAAAATTTGACATTTAGCTTATAATTCATGTTGGAAATGTTGTGCATGTAGTATGTTATTTCTCTTCATTGAAAAGTATACTCAAAGTTCGTATTGCCAGATGATCAAAAAGTACAATAAAATCTATCAACAAACAGTAAGGCGGGAGCATGCATATTTGTGTGTGTGTGCGTGTGTGTGGGGGTGTGTGTGCGTGTGTGGGGGTGTGTGTGTGGGGGGGTGTAACGTGCTCCTTCAGGACTAGTAAGGATGCAGATCAATGACAGTGTCAGGAAGCAGAAGGTGTTCCCAGTGCCAAGGTCAAGGGCCTTGTTTTCTCAGGTTTGGATTTTCTTCACCTCTGCTGAACTGCCTGTCTGCTGTAGTTCAGGACACTGCCTGGGCTCTGGCGGTGCTGGGGTCACCACTGCATTGCTGGATGTATTTTGGTTTGTGAAGCTGCAGCTCTTGCTTTGTGCTTCAATGCAGAGTATCTGAGGGGTCCCTGTGGTGGTAATATGCAGAGAGATGAAGCAGGAATTCAGACAATGGTTCTGTTTCAAGGTAGTCCAGAGCTACAGAGAATAATCTCTAGAAAACAAATGTTGATGTGGGATTTGGTCTACTGTTCGTGAAAGAGGTGAGTGTCAAGTACTTCTTTTTTTTTTATTAAACTTTTATTTAATGAATATAAATTTCCAAAGTATAGCTTATGGGTTACAATGGCTTCCCCCCTCCCATAACTTCCCTCCCGCCCGCAACCCTCCCCTTTCCCGCTCCCTTTCCCCTTCCATTCATGTAAAGATTCATTTTCAATTCTCTTTGTATACAGAAGATCAGTTTAGTATATATTAGGTAAAGATTTCAACATTTTGCCCATATAGCAACATAAAGTGAAAAAACTACATTGGATTACTAATTATAGCATTAAATAGCAATGTACAGCACATTAAAGACAGAGATCCTACATAATGTTTTTTCAAATTAATTAATTTTCTATGCCATTTCCATTTTAACACCAGGTTGTTTTTTTTCATTTCCAATTCTCTTCATATACAGAAGATCACTTCAGTATGTAATTAGTAAAGACCTCATCAGTTTGTGCCCACACAGAAAGGCAAAGTATAAAAATACTGTTTCAGTACTAGTTATAGCATCAATTCGCTTTAGACGACACATTAGGGACAGATCCCACATGGGGTGTAAGTACACAGTGACTCCTGTTGCTGACTTAACAATTTGACACTCCTGTTCATGGCGTCAGTAATCTCCCTAGGCTCTAGTCATGAGTTGCCAGGGCTATGGAAGCCTTTAGAGTTCGCTGACTTTGATCTTATTCCGATAGGGTTATAGTCAAAGTGGAAGTTCTCTCCTCCCTTTGGAGAAGGGTACCTCCTTCTTTGATGGCCCCATTCTTTCCACTGGGATCTCACTCACAGAGATCATTCATTTAGGTCTTTTTTTTTTTCCATGATATCTTGGCTTTCCATGCCTGCAATACTCTCATGGGCTCTTCAGCCAGATCTGAATGCCTTGAGGGCTGATTCTGAGGCCAGAGTGTTGTTTAGGACATCTGCCATCCTATGAGTCTGCTGTGTATCCCACTTCCCATGTTGGATCTTTCTCTCCCTTTTTGATTCTATCAGTTAGTATTAGCAGATACTTGTCTTGTTTGTGTGATCTCTTTGACTCTTAGACCTATCAGAGCTATCAATTGTGAGCTGAAATTGATCACTTGGACTAGTGCGATGGCATTGGTACATGGCATCTTGATGGGATTGTGTTGGAATCCCCTGGCACATTTCTAACTCCACCATTTGCGGTCTGTCCGATTGAGCATGTTCCAAATTGTTCATCTCCTCCCTCTCATTTTCCACTGTTATATTTAACAGGGATCACTTTTCAGTTAAAATTTAAACACCTGAGAATAATTGTGTGTTAATTACTGAGTTCAACCAATAGTACTAGAACAACAACAACAACAACAAATACTAAAAAAGATAAAGTATTACATTGTACATCTAAAGTCAGGACAGGAGCTGATCAGTTCATTGTTGCTTATAGTGTCCATTTCACTTAACAGGTTTCCCCTTTGGCGCTCAGTTGTCACCGATCAGGGAAAACAAATGATATTTTTCTCTTTGGGACTGGCTTAATTCACTCAGCATGATGTTTTCCAGATTGCTCCATCTTGTTGCAAATGACTGGGTTTCGTTGTTTCTTACTGCTGTATAGTATTCTATGGAGTACATGTCCCATAATTTCTTTATCCAGTCTTCTGTTGATGGGCATTTGGGTTGGTTCCAGTCTTAGCTATTGTGAATTGAGCTGCAATAAACATTAATGTGCAGATGGCTTTTTTATTTGCCAAATTAATTTCCTTTGGGTAAATTCCAAGGAGTGGTATGGATGGGTTGTATGGTAGGGTTATGTTCAGGTTTCTGAGGAATCTCCAGACTGACTTCCATAGTGGCTTAACCAGTTTGCATTCCCACCAACAGTGGGTTAGTGTCCCTTTTTCCCCACATCCTCTCCAGCATCTGTTGTTGGTAGATTTCTGAATGTGAGCCATTCTCACCGGGGTGAGATGGAACCTCATTGCGGTTTTGATTTGCATTTCTCTGATTGCTAGTGATCTTGAACATTTTTTCATGTGTCTGTTGGCCATTTGGATTTCCTCTTTCGAAAAATGTCTATTGAGGTCCTTGGCCCATCTCTTAAGTGGGTTGTTTGTTTTGTTGTTGTGGATTTTCTTGATTTCTTTGTAGATTCTGGTTATCAATCCTTTATCTGTAGTATAGTTTGCAAATATTTTTTCCCATTCTGTTGGTTGCCTTTTCACTTTCCTGACTGTTTCTTTTGAAGTACAGAAACTTCTCAATTTGATGCAATCCCAAATGTTAATTTTGGTTTTGACTGCCTGTGCTGTTGGAGTATTTTCCAGGAAGTCTTTGCCTGTGCCTATATCTTGCAGGGTTTCTCCAATGCTCTCTAATAATCTGATGGTTTCGGGTCGTAGATTTAAGTCTTTAATCCATGTTGAGTGAATTTTTGTGTAAGGTGATAGGTATGGGTCTTGCTTCAAGCTTCTGCATGTGGAAATCCAATTTTCCCAGCACCATTTATTGAATAGACTGTCCTTATTCCAGGGATTAGATTTGGATCTTTGGTCAAATATAAGTTGGCTGTAGATGTTTGGATTGATTTCTGGTGTTTCTATTCTGTTCCATTGGTCTATCCATCTGTTTCTGTACCAGTACCATGCTGTTTTGATAACAACTGCCCTGTAGTATGTCCTAAAATCAGGTATTGTGATGCCTCCGGCTTTGTTTTTGTTGTACAGGATTGCTTTGGCTATTCGAGGTCTTCTGTGTCTCCATATGAATTTCAGCATCATTTTTTCCAGATCTGAGAAGAAGGTCTTCGGGATCTTGATGCGTATTGCATTGAATGTATAAATTGCTTTTGGGAGAATAGAAATTTTGATGATATTGATTCTTCCGATCCATGAGCATGGAAGATTTCTCCATTTTTTGGTATCCTCTTCTATTTCTTCCTTTAAGGTTTTGTAGTTTTCATCGTAGAGATCTTTAACATCTTTGGTTAAGTTTATTCCAAGGTATTTGATTGTTTTTGTAGCTATTGTGAATGGGATTGATTTTAGAAGTTCTTCCTCAGCCGTGGCATTGCCTGTGTATACAAAGGCTGTTGATTTTTGTGCATTGATTTTATATCCTGCTACTTTGCCAAACTCTTCGATGAGTTCCAGAAGTCTCTTAGTAGAGTTCTTTGGGTCCCCTAAATAAAGAATCATATCATCTGCAAAGAGGGATAGTTTGAGTTCGTCCTTCCCGATTTGTATCCCTTTAATTTCTTTTTCTTGCCTAATAGCTCTGGCCAAAACTTCCAGAACTATATTGAATAGCAGTGGTGAGAGAGGGCATCCCTTTCTGGTACCAGATTTCAGTGGAAATGCTTCCAACTTTTCCCCATTCAATAGGATGTTGGCCGTGGGTTTTTCATATATTGCTTTGATTGTATTAAGGAATGTTCCTTCCATACCCAGTTTGCTTAGAGTTTTCATCATGAAAGGGTGTTGTATTTTATCAAATGCTTTCTCTGCGTCTATTGAGAGAATCATATGGTTTTTCTTCTGCAGCCTGTTAATGTAGTGTATTACGTTGATTGTTTTGCGGACGTTGAACCATCCCTGCATACCGGGGATGAATCCCACTTGGTCTGGGTGGATGATCTTTCTGATGTGTTGTTGCATTCTATTGGCCAGAATTTTATTGAGGATTTTTGCATTTATGTTCATCAGGGATATTGGTCTGTAATTCTCTTTCAATGTTGCATCTCTTTCTGGCTTAGGAATTAAGGTGATGGTGGCTTCATAGAAAGAATTTGGGAGGATTCCCTCTTTTTCGATTGCTCTGAATAGTTTGAGAAGAATTGGAATTAGTTCTTCTCTAAATGTCTGGTAGAATTCAGCAGTGAATCCATCTGGCCCTGGGCTTTTCTTTGTTGGGAGGGCCTTTATTACTGTTTCAATTTCTGTGTCAGTTATGGGTCTGTTTAGGTTTTCTATGTCTTCCTGGCTCAATTTAGGGAGGTTGTATGTGTCCAAGAATCTGTCCATTTCTGATAGATGTCCCTGTTTGCTGGCATACAAGTCCTTGTAGTAATTTCTGATGATTCTTTTTATTTCTGCGGCGTCTGTTGTTACGTTTCCCATTTCATCTCTGATCCTATTGATTTGGGTCTTTTCTCTTCTTTTTTTAGTGAGTTGGGCCAATGGGGTGTCAATTTTGTTTATTTTTTCAAAAAACCAGCTCCTCGTTTGGCTGATTTTTTGTAATTTTTTTTGGATTCGATCCTGTTGATTTCTTCTGATTTTAATTATTTCTCTTCTCCTACTGGGCTTGGGTTTGGTTTGCTGCAGATTTTCTAGATCCTTGAGATGACTTGAAAGCTCATCTATTTGGTGCCTTTCCAATTTCTTGATGTAGGCACCTATTGATATAAACTTTCCTCTTAACACTGCTTTTGTTGTATCCCATAGGTTTTGGTATGTTGTGCTGTTATCCTCATTTACTTCCAGAAAATTTTTGATTTCTCTTTTAATTTCTTCTATGACCCATTGTTCATTCAGGAGCATGTTGTTCAATCTCCATGTGTTTGCACGTGCTCTAGGGATTCCTGAGTTGCCAATTTCCAATTTCATTCCTTTGTGGTCTGAGAAGCTGCATGGTATGATTCTAATTCTTTTGAATTTGCTGAGACTTGCTTTATGGCCTAGTATGTGGTCAATCCTAGAGAGGGTTCCATGTACTTCTGAGAAGAATGTAAAGTCCTTAGATGTAGAATGAAATGTTCTGTAGATATCTGTTAGATCCATTTGGGCTATAGTGTCATTTAAATCTACTGTCTCCTTGTTGATCTTCTGTTCTGTTGATCTGTCTATCTCTGAGAGTGGAGTATTGAAGTCCCCCAGTACTATTGTGCTGGGGTCTAAGTCTCCCTTTAAGTTCCTTAACAAGTCTTTTAAATAAGCTGGTGCCCTGTAATTTGGTGCATATACATAGCCCGAGACACCAGCGGGCAAGCGGAAAGAGGAGGCTAGAGGGAACGAGGGTTGAAATTTTGTGGGGAAAAATTCACCAGGCTAACTAGAAGAGAGAGAGGAAAAAATAAAAAAAAGTGACCGATATGGACACAAGTTTCTCTCTCTCCGCTCACCTCTCAAAGGCGAGCAAGACAGAGCAGGCGCCATTTTGGACATACGTCATAAGCAGGGCTACCTCAGGTCTGCACCAGCCCTGAGCCTAGCAGAAAAACCTGACTCTGGGGGGAGGGGTGAAATAACAGGAGATTAGCATCTAACTTGGCAACCCAGTGGGAGATTGCAGGAGAATTGGAGCCCACACTGAGGGCAGCAGAGATTCCCTGTGTGGTCCGTGGGAAAGAGCTTCGGATCTCTGGCTCCTGTGGGTATATCATTTGCCTGCTAACTACCTCCAATTACGTTCAGCTGTGTGGAATTACTTCCCTTTTGAATCAAAAAAGAGAGAGATTTACCACACCTAACCTGGGAGTGTCATCTTTGACACACCCTCAGCCCTGAGGAACCAAACACAGCTCTCAATCCACACTCATCTCAAGCCTCTAAGGCACCACTGAAAGCAGACAGTCCACTTAATATAGAGCCATAGTGTAACAAGAAAAAACAACACAGTGAAGAAACCAAATATCTCCAACATGCCAAACAACAAACGCAAAAACCGAGGTAACAAGAACAAGGAAGACACTATGACAGCCCCAAATGAAAAAGACACCCCAATTCAAGATTATGAAGATGAGGAGATTGAAGAAATGCAAGAAGCAGATCTCAAAAAATTGATAAGAACATTAAGAAGTTCACAAAAACAAATTCTTGAACTACAGAAATCTTTAATCGACAAGATAGAAAATCTCTCTCGTGAAAATGAAATATTAAGGAGGAATCAAAATGAAATGAAACAACTAGTGGAACAAGAAACTGTGATAGTGACGAGAAATCATGATGAAATGAAGAATTCAATAGATCAAATGACAAACACATTAGAGAGTCTTAAAAACAGAATGGGCGAAGCAGAAGAGAGAATATCAGACTTAGAAAACAGAGAACAGGAAAGGAAACAATCAAATCAAAGAAAAGAAGAAGAAATCAGAAATCTAAAAAATACTGTCAGGAATCTACAGGATACTCTTAAAAAACCCAACATTCGGGTTCTAGGAGTACCTGAAGGCATGGAGAGAGAGAAAGGATTAGAAGGCCTTTTTAGTGAGATACTAGCAGAAAATTTCCCAGGTTTGGAGAAAGACAGAGACATCCTAATACAGGAAGCTCATAGAACCCCTAATAAACATGATCAAAAGAGATCCTCACCACGACACGTCGTAATCAAACTCACCACAGTGAAACACAAAGAAAAGATCCTAAAATGTGCAAGAGAGAAACGCCAGATTACTCTCAGAGGATCTCCAATTAGACTCACAGCTGACTTCTCTTCAGAAACCCTGCAAGCTAGGAGAGAATGGCGAGACATAGCCCAGGTGCTAAGAGAGAAAAACTGCCAGCCCAGAATATTATATCCTGCAAAGCTCTCATTTATGAATGAAGGTGAAATTAAGACCTTTCACAGCAAACAGAAACTGAAAGAATTTGTCGCCACTCGTCCAGCCCTGCAAAAGATGCTTAAAGATGTGTTACATACAGAAACACAGAAACACGGTCACCAATATGAAAGAAGGTAAAGGTAGGAAACCTCACACCAAAAGATCACAGGAATCTCAAACCATATATTAGAAAGTATCTTTGGCTAATGGCAGGGCAAATTTACTCCTTCTCAATAGTCACATTGAATGTTAATGGCTTTAACTGTCCAGTTAAAAGACACCGATTGGCTGATTGGGTTAAGGAACAAAACCCATCCTTTTGCTGCTTACAAGAAACCCATCTATCCAACAATGATCCATACAGGCTGAGAATGAAAGGCTGGAAAAAGATATACCATGCCAACAGAAATGAAAAGAGAGCGGGCGTAGCCATCTTAATATCGGACAACATAAACTTTACCACAAAAACTGTTAGGAGAGACAAAGAGGGGCACTATATAATGATTAAGGGATCCATTCAACAGGAAGATATAACGATTATCAATGTATATGCACCTAATTACAGGGCACCAGCTTATTTAAAAGACTTGTTAAGGGACTTAAAGTGTCAAGTACTTCTATTCAACCATCTTGGCATCCCCTATACGCAATTTTATTTAATTCATTATGTCCGGGGAGGACATTTGCCACAATGGCTAAGACATCACTTGTGATGCCCACATCAGAGTAACTGATTCAAATTGTAAATTTGCTTCCAATTCCAGTTTCCTGAAAATGTGCATTCTGGAAAGCAGCAGGTAACAGCTCACTTACTTGGCTCTCTGTCACCTATGTATGAGACCTAGACTAATTCCAAGCTCCTGATTTCTTCCTGGCTGAGTCTTGGGTAATGTGGGCAACTAGGGAATTAACCAGCAGATGGGGAATCTCTCTCTCTCTCTTTCTATCTTACTGTCTTTCAAATAAAATGAAGAGAAATTGATGAAAGTTTATTTCTTTCACGGCACTATGTAGTTGTGCCATTTTATACCAATTTTGCTGAGATCTGTGGATAATTAACAACAGTCCTGTTGTATAGCTTATAAATTATAATTTGTTGAATATGTCCTACAATTTTTTTCTGATTTGTGAAAAAAATCAATGATATGATAGATCTTGCAAAGAATAGACTATCAATTTTTAGTTATAAATTAAAAATAAGTATAAGCAGTGAAATTTCAAATTGCCCCCTGAGTACTGTGAAATTGCCTTAAACCACTTGGCAACCCTGTTAGGTCATTGCCTTATTAA
The DNA here is from genome assembly GCF_033115175.1 of Lepus europaeus. Taxonomy (NCBI): domain Eukaryota; kingdom Metazoa; phylum Chordata; class Mammalia; order Lagomorpha; family Leporidae; genus Lepus; species Lepus europaeus. The sequence continues at coordinate 49,355,187 of NC_084832.1, read as the reverse complement.
CTTGATAATGCATTTTGGGTACAGAAATCCCCAGTCAAAATTCAATGTTATATATAAGTTGTGATTCCTAACTGTATTCCTAAAAATACATGTCTAATTCAGTTTATAGATTATAATTTTCATATTTATGCTATTAGTTAACTCTAGAGTACAAAATTTATTTTCTATATTCTATATCACTATGGAGTTAAGGATTCAGTATTTAGCTATCATGCCAGAGTTCTGGAAATGAAAATATCTAAAATTGTCAGGAGTGTTAATTACTTTCACATATGTAAGCCATAAATGTCAAAGAATAAAGCTTATTTTTAAGCCTCAAGATATATATATATATATATATATATATATATACACATATATATATATATATTTATGTTTTGTCTCTTATCTTCAAAGCCTGTGAATAGACTGAACTTATCAATACTTAAGTCCTATTTTAGATTATACAAACATCCACAAAAATTGTGACTTTTGACAAGTATGCAAGCAAGCTTCCATTCCTTCCTCTGATTTTTTCCTTTTCTTTTTTACACACATAATTTGCAGTTTTCATTTTATTCATAATTATTAACAGGGTAGCTAAGAAAGCTATTTGAACATGAATTCTTACTTTTAGTCCTAGGAGGGCCTAGTGATTTCCCTTTGCTTGACAAACCTTAGACGTTTCTTCCTGACCCTAGGCCCCTGACTGAGCATTTACTTTAAGAAAAGTGTAATTGCACCCTCTTTTTTGGACCCTTTGATAGGTAAATCTCTTCCCACTTTCTTGACAGTTCACAACCCTGAAAGGGCTTTCTCAAATATCTGGGAGCTATTTCTTTGAGATGGAATTACTAACACTGGTAGAGTCCTTATCTCTCAGTCTCTAAGAGAGTATAGGATGCTAACTTCAATAACCAATTATCAAATCACATTGATCATATTCTTCCTTAATGTCTTTTCTTGTGCTTTTCCATTCACTCCTCCCAGCACTTAAAATGTTTCCAGCTTTTGTTTTCAGTAAGCTTGAGCTCAGCTTCTCCCCTGTGTTAGCAGCCTTGAGTCATCCCCCTACTGCTCTCCCTCAGTCTGTGGGGCTGGTAGGAATTGTTTCCAGGATCCCTGTGAATACAAAGATCCAAAAGTGTTCAGGTCTTCCATGTAAAATGATATTTGTATACCACATTCACACATCCTTCTGAATTTCTACATCATTTCTAGATCACTTGTAATACTTACATATGTAAATTGAGTAAATAGGCATTGTACTCTTGTTTATGGAATAAGAAGCAAAACAATCTGCAAAATAATACTCCGCTTCTGATCCTGCTCCCTGCTTATCTGCCTCAGAAGGTGGTGGAGGGTGGCCCAAATGCTTGGGCCCCTGCACCTACATGGGAGACTCTGAAGAAGCTCCTGGCTCCTGGCTTCCGACTGGGCCCCAGCTCTGGCTGTTGCTGCCTTTTTGGGCTGAAGATCTCTGTCTTTCTCTCTGTCTCTCCTCCTCTAACTCTGCCGCTTTTAAATAAATAAATAAATGTTAGAAAGAAAAAAAGAAAGAAAGAAAGAAAGAAAGAAAGAAAGAAAGAAAGAGAAGCTGGGTGGGCCTTGAATCAGGCTTTCTAATGTGGAATGTAGGTATCCTGATTAGCATCTTAACTGCAGGGTGAAACATCTGAAGTTGGCAGGCATAAAGGTTAAAATAGATTAGGTTTTTGAGCTGGAAGACCACGCCCTCACCACGCCCCTGTGTGATTTCACACCTTACTTGATACCTTTGCCACGCCCCTGTGTGACCTCATGCCCCTAACTTGGCCACACCTGGGTGCCTACCAGCCAATCAGGTTAATTAACCACTCCCCTTTGGGTGGCCTTTGGGCCACCCGCCCTAGGCTTCCTGGCCTAGATGCTCCTCCACACTGCTGGTTCCTGGTATGAACCCAGATTTACCTCTCTTTCTTAGATAAAACTCTCATTCTCCTATGCATCTTTCGCACTAAATAAAAGCTTAAAATGTACCATGCTGCCTTGTTTATGGATGCCAGGATTTAGAATTCTTCTCTAAATATTAGGCAAGAACCCTCTTGGGCTTATTAATATTGAGGATTTATTAATAAGCGTATGGATGGTGGCCGGCGCCACGACTCACTAGGCTAATCCTCCACCTGCGGCGCCAGCACACCGGGTTCTAGTCTCGGTCAGGGCACCGGATTCTGTCCCGGTTGCTCCTCTTCCTGTCCAGCTCTCTGCTGTGGCCTGGAAGTGCAGCGGATTGATTGCCCAAGTCCTTGGGCCCTGTACCCGCATGGGAGACCAGGAGAAGCACCTGGCTCCTGGCTTCGGATTAGCGCAGTGCACTGGCTTCAGCGCGCTGCCTGCAGCGGCCATTGGGGGTGGTGAACCAAAGGAAAAGGAAGACTTTTCTCTCAGTCTCTCTCTCTCACTGTCCACCCTGCCTGTCCAAAAACAAAACAAAACAAAAAAAAAAAGTATGGTGATAATGGCGTATGGTCATATTGTATGGCACCTCAAATTTTGGTAGCATATGTGACACCCCAGGTGGCGCTTCTTGGGAACTCTAAAGGGCTACATTTTTGTATAAATTTTAGGGGGTCGTCTCAGATATCACATCCACCATGAAGATAATTTTAAATAAAGTCCTCCTTTCCTACTTAACAGTAAAACTTTTACTGGAGAGCACTTTTGTTCAACTCATTTTCAAATCCACATTTTTCACAGCACTTGTATATGCAGAGGCAACTCTGGTGCCAACAACATGCTGTAGGATCATGTAGAGCTATGTACTCCGCCAGGAAAAACAAATTAGACATACTTGTCTTTGAAGATCCGGATTAATTAAATGGCCCTCAGAAAGCACTTTGCACTTCCCTTGTCAACAAAGAGAATGGAAACTCACATGAAAACAACTCTTTACATACACACATGTATACCCGTGCATGGATACAGCAGGTTCCCTTCATCTATGGTTGCACTTTTCCCAATTTCAGTCATCATGGTCCACTGTGATCCAAAAATACAATAACAAATTTTACAGAAATGGACAATTTATAAATTTCAAATGTCATACTATTCTGAGTAGCATGGTGAAATCTCATGTTAGTGCTCTGGCTTATCTGGAACATACATCATGTCTTTTTCTACAATGTGTGAACTGTATTATCTACTTTTTAGTCACTTAGTAACTGTCTCAGTTATGAGAATGAATGTTGTGGCTTTGTTAGGTAGGAAGTCAGAAATTAGCTTATGTGTGTGTGACAAGGGCCTAAGGAATTGACATCTACAGTGGTCCAGCATCCACATTTCAAAGTCACCCCAATAACCTTCCAGGTGTATCCCAGTATCTGCACTTTAAAGTCCTGCCCAGATCCTGATGACCTTCCAGGGGTTCTGCCCCTTCCTCTAAGGCAGGCACCCTAGAGAGAAGCCCCCTTGGCCAATGCCAGCCAGGCTTCCCCTGACAACTTCAGGGCGAAAACTCAGAAAGGAATTTTTCATATTTACACCCAACAAATCCTTTGTTCTGGAGGAGGAGAGGGGGAGAGAAAAGGTGGGAAGGCAAGCCCCATTCCCTTAAAAACCCAGCCTAAATGTGAACTGGGCACTCTATCAGGTTCTGTCTGGAGAAGTGCCCATTCGTTCTTACAGATGTCCCTACCCTAATAAACTTTGCCACTTTGCTTCTCTGGTAACATTTATGGCAACCACGAAGGGATTTTAAGAAGACATTGAAGGTCAGTATTCCCTCCCTCAAGTGGGATCGGATCTGCGGGAACAACCGTTGATCGTCCGGAGCCCCATGCCCCACAATTCTCCAAGAACGCAGAGTCCTCCCTCACCCCCAGCCACAGCTTAGTTATGGCAGGAACTCCAGAGGGATTGTAAGGAACAGGAGGCTGAGGGGCATCTATGGAGTGCTGTCTTGTGATGGTAGCTCTTTTGGCTTAGCTTCACAGTGCACTCTTGTAATAGATCAAATGAAGTTAGCATTGTTGAGTCCAGTTTGCAACTTTTACAGAGCTCATGATTTTCCCTGAGTGTCATAAAGACCAGTATATAAGGGATTTCTGTCCATTTACTGTGCTTACAGCAGTATAGATATAAACGAAAGATGGTATTGGAATCGAAAGTCCCATTTTCTGGCCACGCTCTCTGATCACCTAAATGTGAGCTAGGCAGAATCTCTCAGGTTCTGTCTGGAGAGGTACCCATCTGTTCTTATGGATGGGCCCACTCTAATAAACTTTGCCACTTTGCTTTCCACTCCTCTCTGTCTCATCTTGAATTCTTTCTTGTTACCTTTGCTTCTCTGGTAACAGCTTCACAGTGCTTATTACTGAACACAACTACTGTTTTAGTCCAAGCTGGTGGATTTGCAGGCCAGATTAGTTGTTTCAGAAGGGGGAACCTACAGGCTTAGCCAAATTGACATTAAAATAGCCAGGGACCATCAGGTCAAGTCAGATTAAGGGATAAAACTGAGAATGGATCCCAAAAGAGAGAGATTTAGAGATGTTTGGAGAAGGTTATGCAGCAAATACCAGATCTCTGGGTTTTAAGAACCCCAAGAAAATTTGCAGGTTACACGGTAATACTAGTTAAGCCCGACAACCCAGGCCCATAACCCACTGGCTACAGGGTGAGCCCAAGGTGTAAATTGGAGGTGGGCGGGGACGCCGCTCGCTCCCTAGCACAGCAGAAACCTCTGCCATGATTTCTCCTTTATTCTATTTCAGATGGGAAGCTGCTAGTATGCAGACTCACTGTTAAGATGCATTCTCAGAAACTGGTCTCGGTTGGACCCCCGGGTCTTACAAAAGGAATTGCTAGTAACAACTGTGTAACAACCTCTGTAACAACTGTGATGCCACAACATTCAATCTCAAAACTGAAATATTCAGTAATGGTTATTTTACTTAATGATGGCCTCAAAACACCAGAGTAGTGGTGATAGATATCATGTTATGTCTTACAATTATTTTACTTTATTGTTAGTTATTGTTTATCTTCCATTGTGCCTAATGTATGAATTAAATTTTGCCATGGGTGTGTATGTATAGAAAATATAGCATATATTGGATTTTGTGCTACTCATGGAATCAGGAATCTGGTGCAGATTTTGAAGATATTACTTGCTTTCTACATGCATGTTTATATGTAAACATTAGTTTAAAATCAATTACTACAAAATGATTCTAAAATTTCTCATTTATTTCTAACAAATTCTCAAACAGTGACAAATGAACCTTACGTCTTTTACTGATAGAGATTTGTAAATTCATAAAATAATTCCAAATGTTACAATGTCAAAGTTACTTTATGCTTTAATGGTAATAAACTCTTACTTGCCTAGTTAAAAATATTAAATGTCTTCATACATTTTGTATCTGGCTTTTGAAAGTCAAATTTGAAATAAATACAAATAATATAAAAATCTCTGCAGAGATCTAAAATCTATGGCTACTTTGATTACCTAAGTCATACTGTATGTTCTTTTTTTTAAAGATTTATTTTATTTATTTGAAATACAGAGTTACAGAGAGAGGTAGAGACAGAAAAGTCTTCCATCTGCTGGCTCACTCCCCAGATGGCTGCAACAGCCGGCATTGTGCCAGTCCGAAGCCACGAGCCAGGAGCCTCCTCTGGGTCTCCCAGATGGGTCAGGGGCCCAAGGACATGGAACACCTTTCACTGCTTTTTAGGCTATTGCAGAGAGCTGGATTAGAAGGGGAGCAGCCAGGGCTTGAACCAGCGCCCATATGGGATGCTGGGGCTTCAGGCCAGGGCTTTAACCCACTGCGGCACAGCACCAACCCCACAATGAATGCTCTAATTCTGATATATAAACATCATTCTATTCATTATGTATGGAGTACATTTAAATACAATAAAGAGAAATAAAGCTACAGACACAAACTTGACATATGAACACAATCATCACTTTTGCGAACTGTTCACCCACTATAACTTATTTTTTTTTTCTTTCTCCAAATCTATTCAATTCTATCACACCAAAGGCCTCAAAGAATGGGCACAAAATTGCTGTGAATCATAGTGTCAGAGATCAGAGAATTAATGGGTTTGGGGAATATTCTTCCTTGTCACTCATTCTGCACACAGGAAAAAAATAAAGCACATTAATAAAATATAAGCTGTTTTCCAAATATCATGAACATTAAACAATCTAAGTGTATTCCTATACTTAGAACTATGTATAGCAACTTGAAAAGAATCTGATAAACCATTGAAAAGAACGTGTTTTTCATTGCATGGATGTGCAGGATAAAATATATGTTAGTGTTTTTTTTTCTCCTTATCTATATTCTAAGGTTAAAAATGAGATTAAATTAATTGTTAAATATTAACATTAAAGTACCAATTTCAGCGCTAGTAAGAAATTAGACTGTGGTGTCTGTGGAATCTAAAGACAATTGCGAAAAAGCAAACAATAATCTCAACTCATTGCATTACAAAAAGATAATTTTGTGCATGGAAAAGTGACTCTGTCTCTGTTAATTTTTTTTTTATTTTTTTATTTTTTTTGACAGGCAGAGCGGATAGTGAGAGAGAGAGAGATAGAGAGAAAGGTCTTCCTTTTTGCCGTTGGTTCACCCTCCAATGGCCGCTGTGGCCGGCTCATCGCGCTGATCCGAAGCCAGGAGCCAGGTGCTTCTGGTCTCCCATGTGGGTGCAGGGCCCAAGGAGTTGGGCCATCCTCCACTGCCTTCCTGGGCCATAGCAGAGAGCTGGCCTGGAAGAGGGGCAACCGGGACAGAATCCAGCGCCCCGACCGGAACTAGAACCCTGTGTGCCGGCGCCGCAAGGCGGAGGATTAGCCCGTTAAGTCATGGCTCTGGCCTCTGTTAATTATTTTAATGACTTTCCAACAGTCAATCCAATGTTTTCTTTCTTGGAGCCAGAATGATTTTTGAATTCTGAGAATCCAGATTACAAACTGCATGAGTTTATATTGAATTTTGTTTTAGTTCTGTTGTTATTTCTTTGTAAGCAAGCATTTGCATACATAGATGTACTTAATTTAAATCTGTGAAAGAGTAGACAGTCTTTTCTTGTTCATGGAACCATAGATTTTTGAGGGAGATGATGCAGTCACAGAAACTTAAGTACCTTTTTACTTTTTTTTTTTTAAAAGAATTATTTATTTGTTTGAAAGTCAGAATTACAAACACACACACACACACACAGAGAGATTTTCAATCTGCTAGTTCATTCCGCAACTGGCCGCAGTGGCCAGAGCCGCACTAATCTGAAACCAGGAGCTAGGCTTCTTCTGGGTCTCCCATGTGGGTGCAGGGGCCCAAGGACTTGGGCCATTTTCCACTGGGTTCCCAGGCCACAGCAGAGAGCTGGATCAGAAATGGAGTAGCTGGAAATTGAACGGACACCATATGAAATGCCGACACTGCAGCAGGCAGCTTTACACATTAAGCCACAGAGCCAGTCCCCCTTTTTACTTTACATCTATGTTTACAAAGACTTAGAAGACACCAATTACATGAAACAATCCAATATTTGAAATCATATATAAGTAATGATGCACATTGTAATTACTTATGCAAAAATAAATGACAATTCTAAGATCTACTGTGTTATATATATGTGTAATAAATTCCAAATATAGGAAGGGTATTTTTACAGAAATTACTTCAACATTGCTGATCGGCCACAGTGGGATTTTTCCCCATGTAGCAGTTCTTCTTCAAGTTTTGTGTGTGTATGTGTGTGTGCTTGAATTTCATTTTATTCTTCTGCTTGTTTTACATTGTAAAATTGAAATCTTGCTACATCTTGTAAATTTTTATATATCAGATATTTTATAATATAGAGTTTTTCCAGATGCCTGATGTGTCTAAAACTTTCAGGGTAAGGTCATATTGCTTTGAGTTTATATTTATAATGCTCAAAAATATTTTTGAAGTACCTCCATGTCCTTTGGATTGCTGTAAAATCCTCATTTTTCCCCACTTAATCTTTTGTAAATAATAAAAATAGAATCCTAATAAATGGCACTTTTTTGCACTATTTATTAACCCTCTACTAATCAATGTCATACACCTTTTGAATTATAGAGTACAAGATAAATGAACAGCTATGTTGTAATCTTAAGAATAAAGAAATTGAAGTTCTACATACGGATTCTAACTCTGTTATTTACAATCTATATAAACTTGGATAAACATTTAGTTTCTGTCTATTTCATTTCCCTATCAAACTTACATAGATATTACATTCCTCTTTTTTGTGAGTTAAATGTCACAACCCACACAAAAACACTTCAAAATGAATTAATTTATTTTTTTAAAGATTTATTTATTTATTCAAAATTCAGAGTTACACAGAGAGAGGAGAGGCAGAGAGAGAGAGAGAGAGAGAGAGAGAGAGAGAGAGAGGTCTTCCATCCGATGGTTCACGCCCCAGATGGCAGCAAAGGCTGGAGCTGCGCAGATCTGAAGCCAAAAGCCAGGAGCTTCTTCTGGGTCTCTCACTTGGGTGCAGGGGCCCAAGGACTTAGTCCATCTTCCACTGCTTTCCCAGGCCACAGCACAGAGCTGGATTGGAAGTGGAGCAGCTGGGTCTCAAACCAGCATTCATATGGGATGCTGGCACTTCAGGCCAGGGAGTTAACCTGCGGAGCCACAGTACAGGACCTTATTTGAATTAATTTCAAGTAGATGCATTTCTGAAATAATGTAAGTGTTGGTAACATGAAAAAAAATTATTGATATTAGCATGAAAACAAGAAGTCAAAGTAGGGGGCCAGCGCCATAGCTCAGTAGGTTAATCCTCTGCCTGTGGCGCCAGCATCCCATATGGGCTCCAGTTCTACTTCCGGCTGCTCTTCTTCCAATCCAGCTCTCTTCTATGGCCTGGGAAAGCAGTACAAGATGGCCCAAGTATTTGGGCACCTTTACTCAAGTGGGAGACAGGGAAGAAGCTCCTGGCTCCTTGCTTCAGATCAAAGCAGCCCCGGCCATTGCGACCGTTTGGGCAATGAACCAACAGAAGGAAGATCTTTCTCTTTGTCTCTTCCTCTCACTGTCTGTAACTTTACCTCTCAAATAAATAAATAAAATCTTTAAGAAAAAGGAAGCCAAAGTAAAGAATGTGTATGGATAAGGCAAAGTTATTTGTAATGAATGCTTGTGAAGCTGGAAACATGAATGTCCAATGAAAAGTGAAGAAAAATAACAGACATTTATTAATTTCCAAACAGATCATACATCATGACACATATGAATATTTAGGTAAAAAGTACATAGATAAAATAGGGGAGGGAGAAAGGATAATTATTGTCGATAAGTGCATTGGTGGAATCCGGAAGAAAGTGCTAAGGAACAAATTTAATGTAATACTAACATGTTTGCCAATATCATATAAAATCCTTTCATGATCATAAATTCCTATTAAAATGCTTATGTAGAACATCATTAAACTTCCCTAAAATGTAAACATTTCCACAAGCTTACCAATGATTCTTATTTTGTGTGCCATGCCTCATCATTTTCTTCTTTTCTATCTTCTATTGGGTTGTATCCTATACTGTATTTTTATTCTGAGAGTTAATTCTCTTTATCTTTGTCCTAATTTTAGGTCTTGAAATACTTTCTGCTTCTTCAATACTTTTTAAAAATCTCTTTTATATTTATAAACTTGACTTTAGTGTTTTTGTTTTTATTTTCTTGAAATTCTCAGATTCAAATCATGGCTCCCCTACTAAATTAGCTTTGTGTAGATTGGACAAACAGGTTAGCATCTTACCTTATATTCTGCATATGCTGGATGGCAATTAGTTATTAATATATTAGTTAATAATTATATTAGTTAATAATCTATACCTGTTAAGTTTGTAGGGATTAAATGATTAATCTATTCAGATTTTGCATTTCATAAAATTAGAGTAGAATTATCACCAATAATGAGCCAATATTCATACTTTATTATTAAATAAAATGCAATTTATGAAGGCTTGAAATCACTGAGTTCAAATCTATCTTTACAAATTCTGTTGTGTAAAAATATTGTTACCCTTAAGTTTAATTATTTTAATTATTCTCATTTTAGGCTCAACTTTGCTCCATATATTTATGTTAATGTATTTGAGTGGAAAAGAGGAGGAAGATAGGGAGAGATAGAGAGGGGCAAAGGAATCTGAATTTCTGCACTCCCAAAAATCTTGCAATGGTCTTGGCTGGGCTCCAGCCAAATTACAGAGACAGGAATAAATCTAGGTCTTCCATATGGGTGCCAGGAGCTACACATCAGTTACTCAGATTTGGGGCATAAATGTCTTAACCATTGTGCCGAATGCTCATCTCCAAAGGTTGTTTGAAAGACTGTATTTAGAAAACGTGAAGTTTTGTTTGATATCACTTCTACTTTATAAATTCATAGTTTTATTTGAGAGAATACTATCTCTATGTTGCAAAAAATATCATATTTATTGAGATATTGTTTGCTTCCTAAAACCTGATTTTAGCAAAATATATATTCTTTAATAGTTAGTGCCTTAATTGTGGGAGAGGGGTGTGAGTATGTGTACAGAGTATTCCTTAGGTCAAGAGTATTCATTGCCGCCATAGTGTAACAAGAAAAAACACCACAGTGAAGAAACCAAATATCTCCAACATGCCAAACAACAAACGCAAAAACCAAGCTAACAAGAACAAGGAAGAAACTAAGAGTATTCATTGCCTTGAAAATTTTTGTTTCTGCATTAATAATTAATTGTTCAGTTTCACCAAAAATTATCGTGTACCATAGAAATATATTCAATGTGACATGCATTTGTGAATTTATATTTTTGGTTATATAAGTTTTGTTTCCACATAAATAGAATATGTTATAAATCACGATATTTTAGAATTAGTGAATCATTTTCAGCTGATTTGTGTATTTATTTATTTATTTTTTGACAGGCAGAGTGGACAGTGTGAGAGAGAGACAGAGAGAAAGGTCTTCCTTTGCCGTTGGTTCACCCTCAAATGGCCACTGTGGCCGGCACGCTGCGGCTGGCGCACCGTGCTGATCCGATGGCAGGAGCCAGGTGCTTCTCCTGATCTCCCATGCGGGTGCAGGGCCCAAGCACTTGGGCCATCCTTCACTGCACTCCTGGGCCACAGCAGAGAGCTGGCCTGGAAGAGGGGCAATCGGGACAGAATCCGGTGCCCTGACTGGGACTAGAACCTGGTGTGCTGGCGCCGCAGGTGGAGGATTAGCCTATTGAGCTGCAGCACCGGCCTGATTTGTGTATTGAGAGAGGGGTCTATTTTTCTTCTACATGTGTATATCTGATTTTCATTGAACCATTTATTAAAAATATTATAATTTTCATAAGTATGTCCTTAGCACCTGTGTCAAAGGTCACTCAGCTGCATATGTACGGCTTTAGTTCTAAATGTCTATTCTGTTATGTTGGTCCACAGATCTGTTTTATGCCAAAAGCATTTTGTTTTAATTACTATAGTTTTGCAATATATTTTATAGTTTTGTATATGAAAACAAAATGAAAAAGTCAATAAGAAAACAGTAGTACACAATTATAATTGAAAAGTTACAAGTATTTTTAAATGTTAATTATTTAGGAGATTTTCATTTCTAAAAGTATGGAATAAAATAAGAGGAGATCACCAACAATTACACAAAAACGTTGCAATAATCAATTATTGGGAAATAACTTATTTTTTATTTACAAGGCTGGGTTATTCTAAGTATAAAAGTTCTGTCTAATCATGTGCTAGTGGAAAAGCCAAATTTGTTTTGAAATATCTAGCTTTACAAAAATGATTTATATTAATGTTGTGAATATGTTTTATGCTAATTTGTCTTAGGGCATTTTATGAGTCTTTTAGACCTTTAAAAAATGGGAACTGAAAACAAGCACTCTACAGCTTCCTTTACATTTTCTGTTGCTCAAGTTCATCATATAGAACTTTTAACTAGAATTTCTTTTTTTAAAATTTTGCTCATATTCTCTTTTCTACATTGTTTCCACAGATAATTCTTTTCAGGAAATGCAGTTAAGTGTTTATATGCTTTGATGGTAAAATGATGGTTTCTACTTAGAGTAAACTAAACTCAACTTAGAGCCCAATTAGTTATGTACATTAGAATTATCAGAAAGCTGTCACACTTTCTTATTTGATTTAGTCTGTGAGAAAACAATGATAAAATATCTTAAACATAGATTTTGTGGTTGCCTGAAGAAGTCTAAACATACACTGTGAAAGAATTACAATTCCCATTCAATGTATCGTATTTCATCAACTACATATTAAATTGATGTTCCTCTTCCCTTTAATTTCCATCAACTACTTCCATTTACATTTAATGTGGACATACAATATAATTCTAATATTTCTATTTTATATATCCAGGCTCTTACTCACTTATTTTCTGTCACTCATCAATTCAAGCAATAAATATTAAGTGCATTCCATCTGGTAAACAAAAATTTAAAATGTTCCTATATGATAGATGTTGAATTCCTCTTGAAAAATTCTAATGATGTAGAGAGTGAACAATATAAATCCAAAGATACATAATATCATACTGTAAGTAATTTTTCACATAGTTGAAATGTAAGAATATTCTGGAAGATATAAACAGCTTCATGAACTGATGAAAGTAGAAGAAAGGAAAGAAGAAAGAACTCTATGTCTGTGTGTGCTTGTCATTCATCATTTCAAATTTTAAAACAGGGGAGATTTGGCACAGTGGATAAGATGCCATTTGTGACATTGACAACACAATTGAAGTGAGTGGGTTTAACTACTGGCTCCACTACCAATTCCAGATTCTACTAGTCTGAAAACTAAAAGGAAGCCAGCAATGATCAAGCGTGGGTTCATGCCACCCATGGAGGATACCTGTACTGAGTTCCTGGCTCCTGGATTTAGTATGACCCAACCTAGGCTTCAGGACATATAGTGAGTGAACCAGTGCATGGGAGATATTCCTCTCTCTCTCTCTCTCTCTCTCTCTCTCTCTCTCTCTCTTTCTCTCTCTCTCAAATACATACATAAAACATGAGTGAAAGAAAGAAAAAAATGAAGAAAATGAGAAATACATATTGAGAGAATAAAATAAAATGTGGAGAAAGTAAGAAGATAAAAAGAACTAAATAATTGGGTATGATAATTATGTGTATGAGTTGTTTGTGCAGAATATAATTTTAAGAATTTCATGTACCATTTAAGTCATTATAGGTTAGTATCACTCAAGGCAATTGCAGTTAAATTAGTACTGACATGAAAGAAAATTTCTCCCATGAAATTGAAACCTTAAAGAGAAATCAAAATAATGAAGAATTCAACAGAACAAATAAAAAAAATGCTGTGAAAGCTTTAACAACAGAATCAGTGAAGCAGAAGAAAGAATATCCAACTTAGAAGAAAAAGAAAGGGAAATTATACAGTCAAACCAAAAACAAGAAAACTAAATTAGAAAATTAAAAAAAAAACATTGTTGGGAATCTACAGGATATTATCAAATGTCCAAACATAAGGGTTTTAGGAATTCCTGAAGGTGTGAAAAAGATAAACAATTATAAGGACTTTTTAGTGACACAATAGCAGAAGACTTCCCTAATTTGGAGAAAGAAAGGGACATTCAAATACAGGAAGCATATAGAACTCCTAATAGACATGATCAGAAAAGATTTCACCATGACACAATGCAATCAATCACATCATAATAAAACATAAAGTAAGTATTCTAAAATGTGCATGAGAGAAATGCCAGATTACTTTCATAGGAACTCCAATTAGATTCACAGTGGACTTCTCATCAGAAACACTATGGGCTAGGAGAGAATGGTGAGATATACTCCAAAGCTTAAGAGAGGAAAAAAAAAAAAAAAAAAAAAAAAAACAAAAAAACTATCAACCCAGAATACTATACCCTGCAAAGCTCTCATTTATGAATGAAGGTGAAATAAATATTTTCCATAACAAACAGAAATTAAAGGAATTTTTCACCTCCCATCTAGCCCTACAAAGGATGTTTAAGAATGTGCTGCACACAGAAATACAGAAAAATGTTCATCAATATGAAAGAAGGTAAAGGCAGACAATCTCCCAGTAAAAGTTCAAAGGAAACTCAAAGTAAAAATTAGGAATATTTTTGGAAAAATGGCAGGACAAAGTTGTTACTTAACAATAGTCACTTTGAATGTAAATGTATTTATCACTAGTCACCTTGAATGTGAATGGCCTCAACTCTCCAGTTAAAAACACAGATTGGCAGAATGGATTAAAAAACAAAACCCAACTATTTGCTGCCTAAAAAAACACATCTTACCAATAAAGATGCAAGTGGGCTGAAGTGAAAGGATGGAAAAACTTATTCCATGTAATCAAAAACCAAAAAAGAGCTGGTATAGCTATCCTAATATTAGACAAAATGACTTTAACACAAAAACTGTTAAAAGAGACAAAAAAGGTTCTATGTAATTATTAAGGGATCAATTCAACAAGAAAATGTAATTGCTATAAATATATATGCACCTAACTACAGGGCATCTGGCTATTTAAAATAAATGTTAAAAGATTTAAAGGCAAACAGACTCCAATAAAATAATAATGGGGGACTTCAATATTCCACTTTCATCAGTGGACTGATCAATCAGAAAGAAAATCAGCAAGGAAATAGCAAATTGGGTATAGAAGGAACATTACTAAATGCAATCAAGGCAATTTATGACAAATCCATGGCCAACATCCTATTGAATGAGAAAAAGTTCGAAGCATTCTCACTGAGATCCAGAACAGACAAGGATGCTCATTCTTACCATTATTATTCAATATAGTTCTTGAAATTTTATCCAGAGCCATTAGATAAGAAAAAGAAATCAGAAGGACACAAATTGGCAAGGAGAAAGCAAACTATCCCTGTTTTCAGAACTTGATTCTATGTGTAGGGGATCCAAAGGACTCCACCAAGAGACTATTGGAACTCATAGAAGAGTTTGGTAAAGTAGCAAGATATAAAGTCAATACACAAATCAACAGCCTTTGTATACTCAGACAATGCCAAGGCTGAGCTAGAGCTCCTAAGATCAATTCCATTCACAACAGCTACAAAAGAAAAATCAAATACCTTGGAAAAAAATTAACCAAGGATGTCAGAGATCTCTACAATGAGAATTACAAAACATTAAAGAAAGAAATAGAAGAAGATACAAAAAATGGAAAAATCTTCCATATTCATGTATTAGAAGAATCAATTTCATAAAAATGTCCATTCTTCAAAAGCAATTTACAGATTTGATGTGACACCAATCAAAATACCAGACATTCTTCTCAGATCTAGAAAAAATAAATGGTGAAATTTATATGGAGACACAGGAGACCTCAAATACATAAAGCAATCTTATGCAAAAAAACAATGAAAGAAGCATCACAATACCAAGTTTCAAGACATACTTCAAGGCAGTTATAATCAAAACAGCCTAGTACAGATGGATAGTCCAATGGAACAGAATAGAAACACCATTAATTAATCCAAACATCTACAAACAACTTATATTCGACCAATCAATCCCTGGAGCAAAGACAGTCTCTTCAACAAATGGTGCTGGAAAAATTGGATTTCCACATGTAGAAGCATGAAGTAAGACCTCTGCCTTACACCTTTCACAAAATTACACTCAAAATGGATTAAAGATTTAAATGTATGACTAGACACCATCAAATTATTAGACAATATTGGGGAAACCCTTCGAGACATTGACATAGGCAAAGAGTTCTTAGAAAAGACCCCAGAGGCACAGGCATCGAAGCCAATATTAACAAATAGGATTGCATCAAATTGAGAAATTTCTATCCTGCAAAAACCACTCAGGAAAGTGAAGAGGCAACCAACAGACTGGGAGAAGTATTTGCAAACAATGCAACTGATAAAGGATTTACAACCGGAATATATAAATAGATCAAGAAACTCAACAGCAACAAAATAGATGACTCAGTTAAGAAATATATAAACTTAAATAGACATTTTTTTTTAAAAGAGGAAATCCAAATGGCCAATAGATACATGAAAAATGCTCAGGATCAGTAATCAACAGGGACATGCAAATCAAAACCATAATGAGGTTTCACCCCACCCTGGTTAGAATGGCTTTCATACAGAAATCAGCAAATAACAAATGCTGGCAAGGATGTGGGGAAAAAAAGGTACCCTAATCCACTGTTTATGGGAATATAAATTAGTAAAATCACTATGGAAATCAATCTGGAGATATCTCAGAATTCTGAATATAGACATATCATATGACTCAACCATCTCCTGAGAATTTACAAAAGGGAAATTAAATCAGTAAATCTCTAAATAAAAAAATTTATTTACTGCACTCCTATGTTTATTGCAGCTCAATTCACAATAGATAAGACATGGTATCAACCTAAATGGCAATCAACTGAAGACTGGATAAAGAAATTATGGGTGGGATATGTACACTATGGGATGTTACATAGTGGTAAAAAAACAAAACACGAAATCTGGTCATTTGCAACAAATGGATGAATATAGAAAACATCATACTTAATGAAATCGCCAGTTCTGAAGGGACAAATACTGTATGTTCTCCCTGATCTGTGAGAACTAATAGAGCACCTCAAATAAAATCTTCAGAAGTGAAATTGACACTTCGAGAAGGGATGTCTTGAGCTTGTTTTGACTATGGAGGAACAGCTTCATTTTTTTAGTTTATTCCATTTTTTTTTCTTCATACGATCTGTTGAACTCCTTACTAAACATAGAGTTAATTCTATGTACTAAAATCAATTGATTAATCTCAATCAAAAGGAAGAGTGAGAATTACAGAGGGAGGAGGAAGTTGTAACTGGAAAGCTATATAGTTCTGCATACATTCCTATGGACTTACTTAGATTTTTTTAAAGGTTTTTTTTTAAAGATTTGATTTATTTATTTGAGAGGTAGAATTACAGAGATTGAGAGGCCGATACAGAGAGAAAGGTCTTCCTTCCGTTGGTTCACTCCCCAAATGGCTGCAATGACTGGAGCTGCGCCAATCCAAAGGCAGGAGGAACTAAGAGCTTCTTCCAGGTCTCCCAGGTGGGTTCAGGGGCTGAAGCACTTGGGCCATCTTCCACTGCTTTCCCAGGCCATAGCAAAGAGCTGGACTGGAAGAGGAGCAGCCGGGACTAGAACCAGTGCCCATATGGGATGCCGGCACCACAGTTGGAGGATTAACCCACTGTGCCACGGCGCTGGCTCCATGGACTTACTTAGTTTTAAGGGTACAGTTTAAGAACTTGTCATGTGTCTCAAATCCCATTGAGCTGGATGATAAAAACATCTTAAGTGTTAAAGTGATTACATTAAGTGTTAAATTGAACATATAGATAGAATTAAGTGTTAAAGTGATCATATAAATAGGATCAAGTGTCTGGTAATAATAATAGATAAAATTAAAAAGGAGAGAATGTTCCAGCATGGGAAGCAGTCCACACAGAAGACTCATAAAATGACAACCACTTTAGCTAATGCTCTGACTTCAACATTAGCCCTTAAGTCTTCCTAGTCTGGTTGAAAAGCTCATGAGAGCATTTCAAGCACAGAAAGCCAAGACACTGTGGCAAAAAAAGTTCTGCAGGAAGGATCTCTGTGAATGAGACCCCAGTGGAAAGAAGTGGCTATTAAAGAAGGATGTACTTTTCTCTGAGGGAGGAGAGAACCTCCACTTTGCTTTTGGCCTTGTTTAAATACTGAGGGAGTCTGTGGATTCAAAAGGCTTCCATAGCCAAGGTAGCTCATGTCAAGAGCCTTGGGTGGTCACTGACACCATAGCTAAGAGTGTTAATTGTTAAATTAACAACAGGAATCACTGTGCACTAACTCCCCCTGCAGGACCTCTGTCTTCAGTGGGTTGTATTATGAGAGTTAACTATAAAACTAGTTCTCAAACAGCTTGTGTGTGTCTGTTTGTGTGCGTGTGTCCAAACTTTTGAAATTTTTACATAGTACAGAGTTGGTCTTCTGTGTACAAAGTTAATAGAAAATGACTATTATTGGTGAATGGGACTGGGAAAGGGCAAGGGAGGAGGAAGGCAGGTGTGAGTGTGGGTGGAAGGGTGGGTAGGAAAAATAACTATATTCTTAAAGTTGTATTTATGAAATTTGTATTCCTTAAAAATAAATTATAAAAATTACTGTTGGTTTGGGAGAAGACAGAAGTTCTATAATATAAATCCTGAGAGACAGAAACAGCCTAAACTTTTTCCTTTTGAAAGCACTTAAATATTCAAGGTAAGCATATGATGCAAATAAGGACTCGGTTTGATCATTCTTGTTGATTTTTCAAAAAAGATTCTTAGTACTGTTACTTTTAATGTTATTATACATTCTTATATAAAGAATATCTCTAAAGAGACAAAAGAAAGAAATTTGTGCAAGGAATAGTTGTCTATGGGAGACACATTAAGAGACGGAAAGACAAAAATGAAATGAAAGTAATTTTCACTGTGTAGTTTATAAAATATCCATGAATATTTATAATTTAAAGTCAAAAATAGATAAACTTTGTTGACTAGTGTTTTATTTTTTAGTTTTTTATTTGAGAGGCAGAGAGAGAGAGAGAGAGAGAGAGAGAGAGAGGAAGAGATGGAGGGAGAGAGAAATCTTCCGATTGCTGATTCACTCCCCAAATGCTTGCAACAGCCAGTATCAGCTAGGCTAAAGCTTGGAACCAAGAACTCCATCTTGTTCTCCCACATGAGTGGCAGGAAATAAAGCACTTGAGGCTTCATTTGCTGTCTGCCAGGGTGCATGTTAGCGGAAAGCTCTAAGCAGAGAGGAGACATGGTTCCAGGTACTCTGATTTGGAATTTGGGCATCACAAGCAGGGACGCAACACTGTGCATCACAATGGCCAACACTATTTTTTCATTCTTTGCGACAGAAATAAGTAATGACTTTCTTCAGTAGGCACTTGATTTTTGAATGAGCTGTTTACTGTCTTAGATTTTGGGTCTTTGAAATCATGTTCTTATTGCTATATTCAAAAGACTTGATGCGACAATGACAACAAATGACTTGATCTACTCTCCATGTCAAAACAGCAAAGAGCTTCTTAGCACTCAAGGTTAATTTAAACTAGAATATGTGACTGAGTGTCATTGTTATCTTTCAGATGCCCTTTCTGCAAATACAACTTTTATATCATTATGAAGAATAAAAAGTTAAAAATAACTTTACAGAGTGATTCTACAGCCATCAGGGTTTCACAGTCATGACTCAAATTACTCCTAATTATTGCTAACACACATTTATAAATTCTGAAGCTGTTAGTGACTTTTTCGCTTCTACATTGATGCTAACTAATCACTTCTCTAATAAAAATCATCTATTTCTGATATTATTTCTTGTTATAAATGTTCCTTTGATTTTGTCAAGAATCCTGAAAATTATCCCTGCCCAAGCATTTTCCACTCATTATACCAAAATGTGAGACCAATTGTCCTTTTGATATGGGCAGAAACATAAGATTAAATTAATTAGATTAATGAGCTGGAAAACCACGCCCCTGCATGAACTTTCCTGTATAAGCCCACCTGTTATTCAGACTACATAACCTCTTCCCTTTTGGAAACAAATAAAAGGCTTGGAGCACACTGGGCCTGCCACTTGCTCTCCTGTGCCTCCAGGCTTGTAGCCTTTTGGCTACCCCTCAGCTGTTTGCCTGTGTGACATATGATTTTGTGGTCATTCCTGCCTATGAAATTTTTCCTCTCCACAAGGCTCTGGCCTGTGAAAGCCTACACATGGTGCTTATTCAACCCTATGCCTCTTGGTGTGGGCGGCCTTTTGGCCACCTTTGATGCCTGCTTGTCCTCTTGGCCCATGCAGAGGCTCTCCTGCCCAAGTGCTCCCTCCACTTCGCAGCCTCTGGCCTACTTCCTGGAAAAGCCTGGTATGCAACTCTCAGTTTAAATTTCTGAACCTCCCTTCTCCTTTTTATAAAGCATTCAACTTTCTGTGTATTTCTCTCATTCTCACAATAAATGCTAAATTGCGCCATGTTATCTGTTTCATTACCAATAGTATTTAGAATTTTTATCTAACTAGAAGAAAAGAATCCTTAAGATATTGATATTAAAATAATTAATAAATTTGAAGTAAAGGGAGATGGTTTCACTTTCACTCCAGATTCCACATTTTACTAAACCTTCTGCCATATAGCAGGGACAACAGCCCTTCATAAGTTCCTTAGCCTCAATACAAAATTGGGTATGTTCTTCCAAAGGCTGATTCCTATGTTGAAGTATTTCCCAATAGAGGCCAACTAAAGTTTTAGTCTCATAATAAACATTTCTTTGACATTTCTCATCACTTCAGTTTCTCTTTTAATAAATGAAACAGGTAGAATATATAAATATGGAATTATACAGGTGATATACAAATGGATGCATTACATGAAATGTAAGAATCTACAAATTATTGTTCCATCAATAATTTAAATGAAATTAAATATATATATGATAATATTAAAAGAGTATCAATAACAATTTTTTTAAATTATCATTACCTGAACAGGCTTCCCCTATTATCATTATTTTTTCTGATTAACATGTACTACTGTATATTTTTGTATAGTTTAGTATAATATCTAAATGTATACATGTACCAGATAATGAATTTTAAAAATCTGTTACTGTATTCTAATTTGATTTTATTATCATGATGTAACATAATGATAAAGAATTCAAATTTCTAATTTTTAACTCTTTCCTAAAATTCTATATAAAAATTAAACACTTTTTGCATAGTTTCATATTCTATCACTTGTCACTTGTCGAGAATTCTTAGATGTGCAGTAAATTGTTTTGAGTCTTATCAGGAAGACTTAGGGTCAGGTTTGTTCATGCAGAGAACCATGTTTTAAAAGGAGATAAGTTCTGTCACTGATCTTTGAAATGCAACCGTAAAAAACTATCAAAAAAATTTACACTGATAAGAAACTAATTAAAAATTAAAATATTTTTAAGTTGTAAAAAGAACTTCATGTATTCTCCTGTTACTTTATTATTTTTTTTACTGTTAATTTTTTTTAACTTTTATTTAATGAATATAAATTTCGAAAGTAAAGCTTATGGATTACAATAGCTCCCCCCCCCCCATAACTTCCCTCCCACCCGCAACCCTCCCCTTTCCTGCTCTCTCTCCCCTTCCATTTGCATCAAGATTCATTTTCAATTCTCTTTATATACAGAAGATCAGTTTAGTATATATTAAGTAAAGATTTCAACAGTTTGCCCCCAAATAGCAACGCAAAGTGAAAAAATACTGTTGGAGTACTAGTTATAGCATTAAATAACAGTGTACAGCACATTAAAGACAGAGATCCCACATGATATTTTTTTAAAAATTAATTAATTTTCTATGCAATTTACAATTTAACACCAGGTTTTTTTTTTTTCAATTATCTTTATATACAGAAGATTGGTTCAGTATATACTAAGTAAAGATTTCATCAGTTTCCACCCACACAGAAACACAAAGTGTAAAAATACTCTTTCAGTACTAGTTATAGCATCACTTCACATTGGACAACACATTAAGGACAGATCCCACATGAGATGTAAGTACACAGTGACTCCTGTTGTTGACTTAACAATTTGACACTCTTGTTTATGGTGTCAGTAATCTCCCTAGGCTCTAGTCATGAGTTGCCAAGGCTATGGAAGCCTTTAGAGTTCGCTGACTTTGATCTTATTCTGATAGGGTCAAAGTCAAAGTGGAAGTTCTCTCCTTCCTTCAGAGAAAGGAACCTCCTTCTTTGATGGCCACATTCTTTCCACTGGGATCTCACTTCCCTGATCGGTGACAACTAACTGAGCACCAAAGGGGAAACCTGTTGAAGTGAAATGGACACTACAAAAAACAATGACCTGATCAGCTCTTGTCCTGACTGTTGATGTACAATGTAAATCTTTATTCTTTTTAGTTTTTTTTTTTTGTTGTTGTTGTTGTTGTTGTTCTAGTACTAGTGGTTGAACTCTGTAATTAACACATAATTATTCTTAGGTGTTTAAATTTTAACTGAAAAGTGATCCCTGTTAAATATAAGAGTAGGAAAAAGAGAGAGGAGATGTACAATTTGGGACATGCTCAATCGTAATTGCCCCACGTGATGGAGTTAGAAATGTGCCAGGGAATTCCAAAACAATCCCATCAAGGTGGCATGTACCAATGCCATCTCACTAGTCCAAGTGATCAATTTCAGTTCACAATTGATGACCCTGAGAGGTCTAAGAGTCAAAGGGATCACACAAACAAGACGAGTGTCTGCTAATACTAACTGATAGAATCAAAAAGGGAGAGAACAATCCAACATGGGAAGCGGGAGACACAGCAGACTCATAGAATTGCAGATGTCCTAAATAACACTCTGGTCTCAGAATCAGCCCTTAAGGCATTTGGATCTGGCTGAAGAGCCCATGAGAGTATTGTAGGTATGGAAAGCCAAGACACTCTGGAAAAAAAAAAACCTAAAAATTAAAATATTTTAAGTGACTACAGAAAAGATAACTTAGTGATCTGACTAATGATCTTCTAATTCTCCCAGTTATCCTCCTTTTGTAGCAAATTATTATACAGTTTCAAATTTTAATATATTTGATATGAATCCTATTTTTTGGTAAATACACTTTACTTTACTACACTTTGCAATAGAGGCCCCTGGAAAGCTCCTACTGTAACAGTTTGTATGCATTAACAGAACATTTTAGGCTATTGTACTTTTTAAATATATATAATATAAAAACAGAGTTACAGATAGTGTGGAAGAGACAGAAAAAGAGAGATCTTTCATCTACTTGTTCACTCCCCAAATGCCTACAACAATTGGGCCAGACTGAAGCCAGGAGCCAGAAACTACATCTTGATTGCCCAAAAAGGTTGCAGGAATTCCAGTTTTTGAACTATTATCCATTGCCTTACAGGAGCATTAATAAGAAGGGCTATTAAAAAAATGGAGTGACTGGAACTCAAAATGATACTCAGAGGCATCCAAAGAGGTAGCTGAAACCACTGGGCTACAACACCTATCCCAGTTTATTGTATTTTTGTGCATTCAATATTTGGATAGTAAATTAAAGCACTGAGACACATTAAATAAAGTCCCAAGATATATACACTGATGCCAAGCACATTGTCCTTTGTTCTATAAGTTCTCCTGAATACAGGATTGCTAGCATTTGTACAGACTCGTCAAGTATAAGTCAGGATAATATTTATCAGTGAAAAATCTTTTTAATTAGCATTGAAAACCATTGAAGGAATAGAGTTCAAGGGTGATATATTCTCATAGCTATCACAGTCCAGTATGATATGTTCCTACACATACCACACTCACAAGGTTCATGGTAAATATGCATTATGAAAAAGAATGCAATTGTCTAACATATAATGTTTACAGATAAATATACCTCAGCAAGTTCATGGAGAATTTGTATTATAAAAATAACATAGAGTTCAAAGACTAATGCCAATAAAAGCTTACCTTTTATTTCTATTTTTCCATGAAACTTCTGAAGTATATTTTGTTCATTCTGGAAGTAAAACAATGTAGTTATTCCAAATTTCTGACAAAAACATATTAACCAAATAGTTCACATTTCTGCTTTGTTAATTTTCCATGTGAAACTATAGTTAACAAATATGCATTAATAAAACAATTTACTGTTGGGTTTATATATGTGCACTAAGGAAGAAACTTTTTAAATTACTTGAACACAATCATAAAAGGATGAAAAGATTCCAAACAAAGTATTTGTAATTGCATTGAACTGATTATCTTTATCAGTTATAGAGTGTTAGAAATATTTTCTAACCAGGATTCTAAGATTTCTACATATTAAAACTACTAGCATATACAGGATACAATTGCAGACTTTTCCACTGTGAGAAAAGTAAATTAGGTAATCTTTAATAAATAATTTTCAACTACCATTCAACATCTAAACTAAATCAATAAAGATGTAGAAATATGTCATTATATTATTTCCTTTGTGAAACTGGTATTTGAAACTTTGAATATATAGAAATAGTTGAGTTATAAATAATAATTTTACTAAAGTTAAAAAAGCCAAAATATACATTTCTGTATGAATTATTTTAATCCTTGCTTCCTTATGTCAAAAATATTATCTACACAATAACTGGAATTTTATTAACTAGGTAAATTATAATAGCAGAAGATTTTTCAAAGGTCATTAAATTACAATTATGTTTTATTTTTCCTCATATAATTTATTAATTAGGTATTAATTTCTTGAATTTAATGTAATAGGATTTTGTACTGGCTGTATGGTACAGCAAGTGCAGCTGCTGCTTTCAGTGCTGGTATATCATGTCAGAGTGCTGACTAAAGGCCTGAGTGCTCTGCTTCTGATCCAGCTTCCTGACAATGGACCTGGAAAGACAGAAAATGATGGCCCAAGTATCTGGGTCTTTGCCACCCACATGGGAAACTAGAATGGAGTTCTTGGCTCCTGGCTTCAGCCTGGTCCAGATTTGGCTAACATTGCTGTTTGGAGGTTGAAGTAACAGATGGAAATCTCTTTCTCTCTCTCTGTCTCTGCCTCTTTCTCTCCCCTTCACCCTCTTTGTTGCACTGATGTTCATATAAATAAATAAATCTCTTTTAAAAAGCAAGGTAATAGGTTTTTATAGATTATAAGTTGCATTAGGGTAATACAGAAACTTAATCACTATAAACTACATTTTTAATTGCAAGAATCATATCTATTGAGACAGACAAATTCAAAATTCTCTTCCCTGTGCATCCCATAACAGATTAGAATAATCAATATAAGTAGGAGAGCAGTCCAAACAACAAGCTTTGATGGGGATGACTTTACTTATTTATAGTAACTAAAAACAACAGCCATACCTAGAGGAAATAAATAAAACTCATGAAAACCTCAACAAGGTGTTATTATGTGTACATATGTGAATTAAATAAATAAGTAATATAATCACTTATTTTATGTATCTGCTGAGACTTGATTATATATTATCACCTTTAAGAATATTCTAGTTTATTGGAAATGTAAATAAGCCAAAAATTGTAGCTTATTATCTGCCATAGTAATTTCCAAAATTACAGCAGGTAGTATAACCTTCAATTTATTGGAACAAGTTTACTTTTAGTTGATTAGAAAGTCTAAGAGAGCAATGTATGCTGCCTTGATCATCATTTAATGAACCATTGTATATTGGGACTACCATCCTATTTGATATAAATTACTATTTATATCTTACCTTGTGTACAATTTAAAACATGTAATCCTAGCTTCAGTTTATATTTCTTATTAATAAAATATGCCTATGTTAAATACAACCACTTTAGTGGAAGACATTCAAATTATTCAAATGTAAAAACATAGAGG
Organism: Lepus europaeus; assembly: GCF_033115175.1. NCBI lineage: Eukaryota > Metazoa > Chordata > Mammalia > Lagomorpha > Leporidae > Lepus > Lepus europaeus. The sequence goes on along the minus strand of NC_084832.1, from coordinate 49,329,757 downwards.
ATACAACATTGTGCTGCTTCAGGTTAAGCATCGCATATCAAAGTTTCAGTTCAAGTCCCAGCTACCTGCTTCTGATCCAGCTTTATGCTAACATGGCTGGGAAAGTAGCAGATGAAGTTCCAAGTGCTTGTGCCCCTCCCACCAACATGGTAGATCCAAATGGTGTTCCTGGCTCCTGACTTTAGCCTGGCCCAACACTGGCTATTGAGGACATTTGGGGAGTGAACCAGTGGCCAGAATATCTCCTTTCTATGTCTCACCCTCTCATGCTCTGTTTCTCTGCCTTTCAAACAAATAAAATTATTTTTTAAATAGAGTAGGCAAGGGCCGGCACCATGGCTCAATAGGCTATCCTCTGCCTTGCAGCTCCAGCACACCAGGTTCTAGTCCTGGTCGGGGTACCGGATTCTGTCCTGGTTGCCCCTCTTCCAGGCCAGCTCTCTGCTGTGGCCCAGGAGTGCAGTGGAGGATGGCCCAAGTGCTTGGGCCCTGCACCCGCATGGGAGACCAGGAGAAGCACCTGGCTCCTGACTTCGGATCAGCGCCATGTGCCAGCCGCAGCACGCGGGCCGCGGCGGCCATTGGAGGGTGAACCAACGACAAAAAGGAAGACCTTTCTCTCTGTCTCTCTCACTGTCCACTCTGCCTGTCAAAAAAAAAAAAAAAACTAAAAAATAAATAAATAGATTAGGCAAATATATTAATTTTTTTAAAGATTTATTTATTTGAAAGAGTTACACAGAGAGAGGAGAGGCAGAGAGAGAGAGAGAGAGAGAGAGAGATATGGAGAGAGGTCTTCCATCTGATGATTCACTCCCCAGATGACCGCAGCAGCCAGAGCTGTGCAGATCTGAAGCCAGGAGCCAGAAGCTTCTTCTGGGTCTCCCATGCAGGTACAGGGGCCCAAGGACTTGGGCCATCTTCTACTGCTTTCGTAGGCCATAGGAGAGAGCTGGACAGGAAGTGGAGCAGCCAGGTCTGGAACCGAAGCTTCAGGCCAGGGCATTAACCCACTGTGCCACAGTGCCGGCCCAAAATTTTTAAGCAATTATTATATCAGAAAATATTTGAGTATTTTGTATATCATGTTAATATAAACATATTATTCTTAAATTTTTATTTAAATTTTATAAATTTTATATATTTCATATATACAGATTTAGAAGCATAGTGGGACTTCCCCACCCAACCTCCTTCCTGCCCACATTCCAACCCTTCCTTCCCCTTCTTCTTGGATTCCTATTCTTAATTTTTAGTATGATCTGTTTTCAATATACTTAATGATTGCATAGTTAACCCTAGTCTAAGTAAAGGAGTTCAACCAACAGTATGAAGAGAAAGAAAACAAAACAAAATAAAACAAAACAAAACATTTTTCCTTGATGGAAAAGACACTGGCTCTAATCAATCAAGTATTCTCAAAATATTTATTTCAAATATTCTATTAGTTACATAACATCAGGGAAAACATGTTTGATTTTTTGCAATTGATATATTTCACTAAGTATAATGGTTTCCAGTTGTGACCATCTTGTTGCAAAATACAGGACTTATTTTTTTTTTTACAGCAGAGTAGTACTCCATAGCATATGAATATCATAATTTCTTTATTCAGTCAACTGTTGACTGGCATCTGGGTTATTTCCATATCTTAGCTATTGTGAATTGTGCTGCAATTAACATGAGTTTACAAATAATTCTTTCATATACTGATTTATTTTGGTTTGGGTAGATTCCCAGGAGTGGAGTGGCTGGGTCATATCATAGGTCTATATTCAGATTTCTGAGGTATCTCCATAATGTCCTCCACAGTGGTTGCACCAGTTCATTCCCAGCAACAATGGATCAGGGTACATTTTTCCCATCACACTCACTAGTGCTGATCATTTGTCAATTTCTTTATGCAAGCCATTCTAACTTAAGTGAGGTGAAACCTCATTGTGGTCTTGATTTGCATTTCCCTGATGACTAGTGATCCTGAGCATTTTGGCAAGTGTCTGTTGACTATTTGAATTTGCTCTTGATAAATGCCTGTTCAAGTCCTTTGCCCATTTCTTCACTAGATTGTTTATTTTGTTATTGCTGAATTTCTTGGGCTTTTTATATATTCTGGATGTTAATCCCTTATCAGTTGTATAGTTTGCAAATATTTTCTCCCATTCTGTCAGTTGTCTCTTCACTTTGCTGAGTGTTTATTTTGCAATGCAGAAGCTTCTCAGCTTGACGTAATCATATGTGTCAATTTTGGCTTTGATTGCCTGTGCTTCTGGGATCTTTTCCAAGAAGTCTTTGCCTACGCCAATGTCTTGTAGAGTTTCCCCAATGTTCTCCAGTAATTTGATGGTACCTGGTGATAGATTATTGTTTTTGATCCATTTTCAGTGTTTTTTTTATGTAAAGTGTAAGGTAGTGGTCTAGTTTCATACTTCTGCACATGAAGATCCAGTTTCCCCAGCATCATTTGTTAAAGAGGCTGTCTGTGCTCAATGGTTTGTTTTTTGCTCCTTTATGAAAGATAATTTGGCTGCAGATGCTTCAACTGATTTCTCAAGTTTGTATTCTGTTCTATTCATCCTCAAGCCTGTTTTAGTGACAGTACCAGGCTGTTTTATCATTACCCTGTAGTATGTATTGAAATCTGATATTGTGATACCTCCAGCTTTTTTTGTTGTTGTTTTTCTATAAGATTGCTTTAGCACTTTGGATTATCTTGTGTTTTCATATGAATTTCAGCATAGTTTTTTCCAGATCTGTGAAGAATGTCATTGGTATTTTGATTGGGATTGCACCGAATCTGTAAATTGCCTTTGGTAGTATGGATATTTTGTTTATGTGATTTTTTTTTGACAGGCAGAGTGGACAGTGTGTGAGAGAGAGAGAGAGACAGACAGAGAGAAAGGTCTTCCTTTTGCCATTGGTTCACCCTCCAATGGCTGCTGCAGCCAGTGCATTGTGCTGATCTGAAGCCAGGAGCCAGGTACTTCTCCTGGTCTCCCATGGGGTGCAGGGCCCAAGCACTTGGGCCATCCTCCACTGCACTCCCTGGCCACAGCAGAGAGCTGGCCTGGAAGAGGGGCAACCCGGACAGAATCCTGCGCCCCGACCAGGACTAGAACCCAGTGTGCCAGTGCCACAGGTAGAAGATTAGCCTATTGAGTTGTGGCGCCGGCTGATGTTAATTCTTTCAATCCATGAACATGGACATTTTTTTTTCATTTTTAATCCATCTTTTATTTCTTTCTTTAGCATTTTGTAATTTTCATCTTAAAGATCTTTGACATTCTTGGTTAAAGTTATTCCAAGGTATTTGATTCTTTTTGGAACTATTGTGAATGGGACTGATCTTAGAAATTTTTTCTCATCTGTGATCTTGTATATGGATATAAAAGCTATTGATTTTTCCTTGCAAATTTTATATACTGCCACTTTACCCAATTCTTTGATGAGTTCCAGTAGTCTCTCAGTGGAGTTTTTTGAATTCCCAATATACAGGATCATGTCATCTGCAAATAGGGATAGTTTGTTTTCCTCATTTCCGATTTCTATCCACTTGGTTTCTTTTCCTTGCCTAATGTCTCTGGCTAAAACTTTTAGGACTATATTAAATAGTAATAGTGAGAGTGTGTATCCTTTTCTGGTTCTGAATCTTAGGGAGAATGCTTCCAGATTTTTCCCATTCAATAGGATGCTGGCCATGGGTTTGTCATAGTTTGCCTTGATTGTGTTGAGGAATGTTCCTTCTATACCCATTTTGCTTAAAGTTTAACAATAACGCTGCTATAAACATGACTATACTACACCATACTGCAACTTTATCTTTAAATTTTTGAGAAATCACTATGCCTTTTCCTCCATAACTGTACTATCTTATATCCCCTAGCTTATGGCTTATCAATTTCATTTTTCTTTTCAAATAATCAACTTATATTTTTTCTTGACTTTCTAGTTACTTAAGCTATAAAGCCAGACTTTTGATTTTATATTTTCTTATTTTTATGTGTTTATTGTTATGAATTTTCCTTTACACTTATTTTCTACATTCCAATACAGTTGGTGTATTTTGTTTTCAATGTAATTTGTCTCTTAAGGATCTTCTAATTTCCCTTTTATTATTGATCCATTGGTGGTTTGGTTACTATGTTATTTAATTTTCATAAACTGGTGAATTTTCTCATTTTATTTCTGTTATTTAATTCTAAGTTTATTCTATTTTAGTAGAAGAAGTTATTTTACATACCTATCTTCTTAAAGTCACTGAGAGCTAATATGGTTTTACAGATATCAGATCTTTAATATTGTGGTTTGATTCTTTATATTTCTTTTTTTTTTCTTTTTCTTTCTTTTTTTTTTTTTTTTTTTTGGACAGGCAGTGTGGATAGTGAGAGAGAGAGACAAAGAGAAAGGTCTTCCTTTTTGCCGTTGGTTCACCCTCCAATGGCCGCTGCGGCCGGCGCATCACACTGATCCGAAGCCAGGAGCCAGGTGCTTCTCCTGGTCTCCTGTGCGGGTGCAGGGCCCAAGGACTTGGGCCATCCTCCACTGCCTTCCCGGGCCATAGCAGAGAGCTGGCCTGGAAGAGGGGCAACCGGGATAGAATCGGTGCCACAACCGGGATTAGAACCCGGTGTGCCGGCACCGCAAGGCGGAGGATTAGCCTGTTAAGCCACGGCGCTGGCCTTCATTCTTTATATTTCTACAAATAAGATTTTCAGTAATAAATTACAAGTCTTTAATTCTACATGATGAAGGGTGATAGAATGTTACAGAAATGACTGTGAATGCTATAAAACTTAAAAATCATTAAATCAACCATTTAATTGTACTCACAATGTTTTAAGTCAGTTTTTGGGAACAGTTCAACTATGTGGTTCATGCTTAGGATCTTCTTGAGGTTATAGTGCAATGTTAATGGAGGATGAATTAATCTGGAGCATACATTTTTCTGCAGGCCCAACTGGCATTAAGCTCTCATATGGTTCAGTCTCCTGGCTAGTGATGGGTACTGACTACAGACAGTGAGCTCATATAGGAGTGCCAACATGAAGCCGTTCCATATAGATTTGACTTCCTTTATAGCACGCTGATTTTTCAATAGTCAGACTTCCTACAGGACAGCTAAGGATTCCAAAAAATTTTTCAATGAACAAAAATGAATGCTTTATTAACTTTTTAAAATTTTTATTTATTTATTTATTTATTTATTTATTTATTTATTTATTTTATTTAGTAAATATAAATTTCCAAACTACAGTTTATGGATTACATTGGCTTCCCCCCCCCATAACTTCCCTCCCACTCGCACCCCTCCCATCTCCCACTCCCTCTCCCATTCCATTCACATCAAGATTTATTTTTAATTATCTTTATATACAGAAGATGATTAAGTATATACTAAGTAAAGATTTCATCAGTTTCACCCACACAGAAACACAAAGTGTAAAAATACTCTTTCAGTACTAGTTATAGCATTACTTCACATTGGACAACACATTAAGGATGGATCCAACATGAGAAGTAAGTACATAGTGACTCCTGTTGTTGACTTAATAATTTGACACTCTTGTTTATGGTGTCAGTAATCTCCCTAGGCTCTAGTCATGAGTTGCCAAGGCTATGGAAGCCTTTTGGGTTCGCCGACTTCGATCTTATTCTGACAGGGTCATAGTCAAAGTGGAAGTTCTCTCCTTCCTTCAGAGAAAGGTACTTCATTCTTTGGTGGCCCGTTCTTTCTGTTGGGATCATTCATTTAGTGTTTTTTTTTTTTTTCTTTTCCATGGTATCTTGGCTTTCCATGCCTACAATACTCTCATGGGCTCTTCAGCCAGATCCAAATGCCTTAAGGGCTGATTCTGAGGCCAGAGTGCTATTTAGGACATCTGCCATTCTGAGTCTGCTGTGTCTCCCGCTTCCCATGTTGAATCGTTCTCTCCCTTTTTGATTCTATCAGTTAGTATTAGCAGACACTCGTCTTGTTTGTGTGATCCCTTTGACTCTTAGACCTATCAGTGTGATCAATTGTGAACTGAAGTTGATCACTTGGACTAGTGAGATGGCATTGGTACATGCCACCTTGATGGGATTGTATTGGAATCCTCTGGCACGTTTCTAACTCCACCACTTGGGGCAAATCCGACTGAGCATGTCCCAAATTGTACATCTCCTCCCTCTCTTTTTCCACGCTTAAATTTAACAGGGATCACTTTTCAGTTAAAATTTAAACACCTAAGAAGAATTGTGTGTTAATTGTGTGTTAATTACAGAGTTAATTACAGATCTGCTCTTGTCCTGACTGTTGATGTACAATGTAATACTTTATCCATTTTAGTGTTTTGTTGTTGTTGTTGTTGTTGTTCTAGTACTATTGGTTGAACTCTGCTTTATTAACTTTTATGACCAAATCTCTGAGTTTAATAATGAAACTTCCACAGGATTCTCAACTTGATTCTTGAGTTCACAATTGACTTAAGACACGGTTTTATCCAAACTGAAGGTTTGTATGATCACTGTGAGGGTATAGACTTCAGGTAAAATGGGCGGTTTGAAAGATAGCCTATTTTTTGAACGACCACATACTAGAATAAAAAAGTGTCTTTTTAAGATCACCTTGAAACATGGTAATTTATTACATAAACACCAGAATTTGAGCTTATATATGAGTTTTGCATTTTCATTGAGTGGAATTTATGCATCAGTGTTTTAAAAGAAATAAAATTTAGCAGTGGCAATGATCTCACTATAATTTTGCAACGTATAATAAAAACTAAAATAGATGAACTGTTAAAAATTGGTTGATATAGGGGCTGGCGCTGTGGCTCACTTGGTTAATCCTCTAACTGCAGCGCCGACATCCCATATGGGCGCCGAGTTCTAGTCCCAGTTGCTCCTCTTCCAGTCTAGCTCTCTGCTGTGGCCTAGGAGAGCAGTGGAGGATGGCCCAAGTGCTTGGGCACCTGCACCAGCATGGGAGACCAGGAAGAAGCACCTGGCTCCTGGTTTTGGATCGACATAGCTCTGGCTGTAGCAGCCATATGAGGGGTGAGCCAACGGAAGGAAGACCTTTCTCTCTGTCTCTCTCCCTCACTGTCTAACTCTATCTGTCAAAAAATAAAAAAAAGGTAGATATAAAGTATAACTTATATGATGTTTATAAATCAAACACTTGAAAATTACAATCTAACTTATCATTGTTATAATAAATTACACAAATGGCTTGATAACTAAACAAATATACTAAAATCTAGGAAAGCAAATTTGTCCTTGAAACTTCAACCTTTAAAGAGACAATATAAATGTAATTGCAAGCTAAGAGAGGTGAGTTGGAGAGGAGAAACATCTGTGAAGGGGTAAGAAAATAATCCCAAACTGATTCCGTGCACTGTGACTTTGGGAGAAGATAAGAGAAGAAACCTTATTTTTATCTTCTTGTGAGAATCAATCAAGGATAATTCTTTTTGAAAGGTATAAATAATTCTTCATGCATTTTCTTTTTCTGAACATGGATTATGGAATCTATAATTTTTAAATATTTTTATTGATTTCCCCAAAGTTCATATCCTTATTTGGGGGACATAGATACATTATTTACAGAAGTTAGGAAACCCTCACATACAAAACAAACTTATGTCATACTGACTTATAATAGGAACTATGTAGTATCAATCTAAACATTTTAGGGCCATATAGTTAACATTACAACTCAATACTAAAAACAATAAATATGAAATTATTTCATCCAATATATTCTTAAATAAGTACATGGATAATAATATTCTTTGAACTTCATATTGCATAAATACAGATAATTTTACTAAAGAAAAATAAAAACTACTTTTGTACCCCACATACAATTTTCCTGCTTTAAAAAATTTTCATACTCTGAACAAACCTAATATAAACCTTCATGCTTTGTCCTCAACTAGGACTACATTGCAGTTTCCAGAAATTTTATGACTTTGTTTATTTCTTTCTGAGCTTTGAACCACTTTACATGATGTTTTCTCTTGTGTTATTTCTCTGCATAACTCCTATTTGTTATTTAGTTCATAGAGTCTCCTTCATATCATTCTTAAAACTTTCTTTTACTCTTCAAGTTGAGGTAAAGTGCCACTTCAAATCTTTCTCATGATAACTTGAAGAAGAGCCCATGTGACACCTTGATTTTCAAAACCATATAAGCTCTGTTAAATGAGCAAAAATTTTAAATAATATGAGAACTGTACTTACACAGTACAGCTAATAATTTTCAAATATTTATTAATACATTACTCTTTTCATAAGGTAATAAATTGGAAATGTTCTTCTGGTAATGTCACAACCAATATTCTAATTCCTACATTGTACTCAGCCAGGTCAATAATACACCTATGAAGAACTTCTTATATGGAAGGATATCAGCATGGCATAATTCAGTATTCTCCAAACTCTTTGTTTCCTTTACAATATATACTATATTTTATATTTCTATATATAGATATAAATGTGAGAATGTCTGCCACCTCCCATATTCCAGTAGATGATATCTCCTTACTAATCATAGTACATTTTATTCATCAGAGTGCTTCTCAAAATGACTGGTCCAATGTCTTGCACTTCACACTCACTGAATATTTGTTGGACTGAATCAAATTCAATTGAATATGGGTCAGTTGTCAGATTTCATATATCATGCTTCCTTCCAGGGAAAGTTCAAATATAGAGTCACAGACATTGCAAGCTTGTCCTGAAAATGGGATGGCAAGGAAGATGACGTTTTTTATGATAATTCTATTTTTATGGAAATGCTGATTTATAATCAAAATTATAGCTGTTATATTACATAAGTTTTCAATCCACAAGAATGTATAGAGCTTTCAATGTCAGTCTACTTATTATTGACTCCATATTCTGCTGCTTGACAATTTTCAGATTATATGATATTTTATCATGAAATCAGTCCTCCAAACATCCTTTGTATTCATCATGCAACTCAGAGCAACAGAACCATAAGCTGCATAAGGGTCATTATTTAGTACAGTTTGTAAGCATTATGCTACATATGAACTTTATATTCTAGGTTACAAATACTACATAGAAGTAGAAGTCTTCATTTTCTGTAAACTCAAATTCATTCTAACATGAAAATGTTTAACAATTATGCCAGTGATATAACAATTTGGTAATCTGTACTAATTTGGTATACTAAAAATTTTCCCACCATTTCAACTTCATTTTATACATCAGATAAGACAAAACTTTCTGTGTATGTCTATGAATGATCCATTCTAATGGTTAGTTCTGTATTTTCAGGGGTTTTCTTCAAAGTATTTTTGGTAAATGAATTGTACTCATATTATTCTTTTTTATTTTCTTTTTATAGAGAAGATTTAAAAAAAACATTACTTTGGATTGGACAGTGTTTCTAGTATACAAAACAATATTTTCTTATTGAGCCTAGCTTAGTAATTTAACATAGTACTTTTTAAAGATTTATTTATTTATTTGAGAGGTAGAGTTACAGATAGAGAGGGAGAGACAGTGACAAAGATCTTCTATCCACTGGTTCACTCCCCAAATGGCTTCAACGACTGGAACTGGGCCCATCCAAAGCCAGGAACCAGATGGCTCTTCTGGGTCTCCCATGTGGGTTCAGAGGCCTATGCACTTGTGCCATCTTCTACTGCTTTTACCAGGCCATAGCAGAGAGGTGGATCAGAAGAGGAGCAGCCAGGACTCGAACCGGCACTAATATGGGATGCCAGTGCCACACGAGGAGACCTAGCCTACTATGCCATAGCACCAGCACCATCTTATATTATTTTTTGAGATGTTATATTAACACTCTTTATTTGCTGTTTACCTCAATTGGAAATACTTAGATTGCCATTCTGTGAGCATTGTTCACTAAAGAGAAATCTAGTAATTTAAAAAAAAATTATTTTTTGACATGGTTTTACTAAGGTTTGTTTACTGCTTCACCAAGTACAATTTAAATTTCTTGACTGGGGGAGGGTTTTTGACACAGCAGTTAAGACGTTTCTTGAAATATCTCCATCCCATATAGAAGTACATGGGTTTGAGCCCCAGCTTCATTTTCTATTCCAGCTTCCTGCTAGTGTTTACTTTGGTACTCAGCAGGTAATGATTCAAGTAGTTAGGTTCCTGGCCCTCTTGTCAAAGACCCAGACTGAATTTCTAGCTGATTTCAGTCTGGTCAAGATCTGGGTGAATTTTGTGTCCTTTCAAGGAGTGAATCAGTGAAATCTGTCTCTCTCCCATTCAAATCAATAAATCAATAAATATAAATTAAAAATTGATTTTTTTACAGTTTTTATGGATTCTTGCTTTTTACTGGTACTTGCCATTTAGCTATTTTCTGTGTTGTTACTTACTAAAATAGTCATTTGATGATTGTTAAAAAATATTAATATTAAAAAATATTAAGATTAATTTGTAACAACTATTTTTAAAATTTTATTATCATTTCTATAGATTTATACCCAATTTTATGAATAACAAAAAGTCAAGAAATGAATTGAAATATGAGACAAAAACTAGAAAACTATGGAACTGAATATATAGAATTTACTATAGAATTAAATCATTGAAGTTCAAGGTTTGCCTCCTGATAAGAGGCAAAAAATTGATGTGGTAGAGATTGAGGAAGGTGGTACTAATCTAATAAATATTATCCCTTTTTTTGAAAGACTTTTCATTGAAGATAATATTTGCCAGTGGGTCTATGTAACAATATCCGGCTCTTCAGAATTCAATGGATTCACTGGAAAGACCTAGTAGATATTTTATCAATTGCCAAAAGTATGATAATGTCAAAGGGTGTGGTATTTATGAAAGTGAACAATATAATTCAATTGGGGACAAAATGCAAGAAGTCTGCAATTGGCTTCTGAAAGTTAGGTAATTCTATTATGCTTATTCAGGAACTGATCTTCAAAGACTTGTTTCCTACTTTGAAAGGTTGCGTATATTAAGAGATTAACAAATGAACTTAAAAGTCATATAGGCCGGCCAGCGCCGCGGCTCACTAGGCTAATCCTCTGCCTTGCGGCGCTGGCACACTGGGTTCTAGTCCCAGTCGGGGCACCGATTCTGTCCCAATTGCCCCTCTTCCAGGCCAGCTCTCTGCTGTGGCCAGGGAGTGCAGTGGAGGATGGCCCAAGTGCTTGGGCCCTGCACCCCATGGGAGACCAGGAGAAGCACCTGGCTCCTGCCATCGGATCAGCGCGGTGCGCCGGCCACAGCACGCCTACCGCGGTGGCCATTGGAGGGTGAACCAACGGCAAAAGGAAGACGTTTCTCTCTGTCTCTCTCACTGTCCACTCTGCCTGTCAAAAAAAAAAAAAAAAACAGTCATATAGGCCTTCAAAAATTGGTTTATATCTTACATAATGTAACTCAATTTCATATTATATAAGTGCAATTTCAGTAATGCTCCTGAGGAGCTCAGTAGTAATATCTCAATTTACACAAAACAAGGTGGAGGATAAAATGAAAAGAAGAAAGGAGGGATGGGCCTTGTGGCATAGCTGGCATTGTATACAGGTACAAGTGTCCTGGAAAAAGCAGTGGAAGGTGGCCCAAGTGTTTGGGCCCCTGCCACCCATGTGGGAGACCCAGAAGCTCCAGGCTCCTGGTTTTGGCCTGAATCACCACTGACTATTGTGGATATTTGGGGAATGAGGCAGCTGATGGTAGACTTTTCTCTGCCTTTCCCTCTCTCTCAGTAACTCTGTCTTTCAAACAAATAAATAAGTATTTAAAAAAAGGAGGCCAGCGCTGTGGCTCAATAGGCTATCCTCCACCTAGCGGCACTGGCACACCAGGTTCTAGTCCTGGTCAGGGCACCGGATTCTGTCCCGGTTGCCCCTCTTCCAGGCTAGCTCTCTGCTGTGGCCCAGGAGTGCAGTGGAGGATGGCCCAAGTCCTTGGGCCCTGCACCCCATGGGAGACCAGGAAAAGCACCTGGCTCCTGCCTTCGGATCAGCGTGGTGCGCCAGCTGCCACGGGCCGGCCGCGGTGGCCATTGGAGGGTGAACCAACAGCAAAGGAAGACCTTTCTCTCTATCTCTCTCTCTCTCACTGTCCACTCTGCCTGTCGAAAAATAAATTAAAAAAAAAGTATTTAAAAAAAGAATGAGGGAAAGAATAATAATTCTTTGTATTACAGATAAAATATCTGGGTAAGCAAATACTTCTTGAAATAGAAGTGTGGGGCTGCCATTGTGTTGCAGCAAGTTAATTTGCCACTTGCAACAGTGCATTCGATGTCTGAGCATCTTATACCTCATATCTTGGTAAATCAGCAGAAGACGACTGAAGTATTTGGGTTCCTGCACCCACATGGAAGACAGATGGGGTTACTGGCTCCTGGGTTTGGCCTATTGCAGCTCTGGCCATTGTGGCCATTTGGGTAGTGAATCAGTGGATGGAAGATCTCTTTTTCTCTCTGTCTTTGTTTCTGTCTCTCTCTCTCATTCTCTGTCACCTTGCCTTTCACATAAAATAAGCAAATCTTAAAAAAAATAATCAGAGATAAATCTGTGATTTATACATTAGTTATTCAGAAACATATAAAGTTGGCCCTCCATATCTATGGGTTTTTATTTGCAGGTTCCCAGTCCACACATAAAATAACACTGGACTGAAGATATTTGGGGAAAAATGTATCTGTACTAGATAGGTATTGGCCTTTTTTTATTATTTCCTAAGCAATAGAAGAGAACAACTCTTTACATAGTATTTATATTGTATTAGGTATAATTAATACAAAAAGGACTTAAAGTGTACAGTAAGATATACCTAAGTGAAATGTAAATACTATGACATTTTGTATAAAAGATTAGAATATATGAGGATATTGGCATCCATGTGAGATCATTGAGCTGATCCTTCATGAATATTGAAGGAATAAAATATGCAGTAGTTAGTCCTTTGGTTCTTACTGGTTTCCATGTATGTTCATGTGTAAAAGCTAAAAAGGAATATGACATCTAATTAATGTAAAGTTAATTATTTTCCCTTTGGAAGCACCACAAAATTTGAAGATAATAGAACAATTGAAAGAAGTAGATATATAAGAGTAAATACATGCAATAACATTTGGATGATAAATTTCCTGTCTCCTGTTTAAGAAACATTTCTCTGAAAGGTAAATGTCATACAAAATAAAAATATGCACACAGAAATGGTCCACAATTAGCATTCACAAACAATGTGGGCTGGAACTCTAAAATCTTTAAAAAAAAAAAGCTTCCTGGCCGGCGCCGTGGCTCAACAGGCTAATCCTCCACCTTGCGGCGCTGGCACACCGGGTTCTAGTCCCGGTCGGGGCACCGATCCTGTCCCGGTTGCCCCTCTTCCAGGCCAGCTCTCTGCTGTGGCCCGGGAGTGCAGTGGAGGATGGCCCAAGTCCTTGGGCCCTGCACCCCATGGGAGACCAGGAGAAGCACCTGGCTCCTGCCATCGGAATAGCGCGGTGCGCCGGCCGCAGCGCGCTACCGCGGCGGCCATTGGAGGGTGAACCAACGGCAAAAGGAAGACCTTTCTCTCTGTCTCTCTCTCACTGTCCACTCTGCCTGTCAAAAAATAAAACAAATAAAAATAAAAAAAAAAGCTTCCTATACAATGCAAATTAAAATTATATTATTCAAATAAATGAGTTTTCCTATAATATACTGAGAAATATCAGAACTTTATAAGAAGAAAGTAAAATACTAACTGGAACAAATAAGTATGTTTTACAAAAAATTAAAAGCTTTTATGAAGGATTAAGCAGAAGACTCAAGGTAGCAGAAGAGAGAACTATTGAACTAGAAAATGAAGTGGAGGAGATGATTTCCCACATTAGAGTGGGTAGATTTCATACACACATACAAACATACATTTTAATCGTGTTAAGAAATCTGGAAATGGGGCTGGCGCCGCTGCTCAATAGGCTAATCCTCTGCCTTGCGGCCTCAGAACACCGGGTTCTAGTCCCGGTCGGGGTACCGGATTCTGTCCTGGTTGCCCCTCTTCCAGGCCAACTCTCTGCTGTGGCCTGGAAGTGCAGTGGAGGATGGCCCAAGTCCTTGGGCCCTGCACCCGCATGGGAGACCAGGGGAAGCACCTGGCTCCTGGCTTCGCATCAGTGCGATGCACCGGCTGCAGCGCGCCGGCCGCAGCGGCCATTGAAGGGTGAACCAATGGCAAAAAGGAAGACCTTTCCCTCTGTCTCTCTCTCACTATCCACTCTGCCTGTCAAAAAAAAAAATAGTCATTAAAAATCTTGTTTAAAAAAAAAGCAATCTGGAAATGGAATTAAGGAGTTCATGAAACTTTTCTGTGTAATTCTAAAATAAAATATAGGGACATTAGACAATAACAAAAAAATCCTTCAGAGAATAATCTAATGGGGCAGTTGATGGGGCAAAAGTTATGGAAATTTACAGTGCAGCAGGAGTCACAGATATTACAATGAGGAAATTTGAGAAAATTTGCTAGAATTGTTTTAATGTTATGTCTAAATTCAAAGGACCATGTTGATATTGTCTACAATATGGGAATGGGGGGTGGGGGACAAAGAACCACAAAAAGGTGTCATTTCAAAGACTTAAATGCTAAACATGTTAAAATATTCCAGGAAGAAATAATGAAAGACCTGTAGCTCAAAATGATCTAAATAATCTTTTAATTATAAAAAGCAGCATTGAAATCAGAAAAGCAATCTTAGTACAAATGGCCTCAATATTCTGAGAGAAAATTTGAATTTCAATCTAGGGAATTTGTCAATTAAATATTTTTTTAAAAAAAAAGATTCAGAATTCTTCACAAAATAAATGGAAAGCAAAATTAAAAAAGAATTACTACATTTTGGCACCGTGGGTTTAGCCACCGCGTGTAATGCCAGAATCGTATATTGGAGTTTCAGTTCAAGTCCAGGATGCTCCGTTTCCAATTCAGCTCCTGCTAATGTACCTAGGAAGGCAGCAGATGGTGGTCCAAGTGCTTGGAGCCCTGTTACACATGAGAAACCAGAATGTAGTTCCTGTCTCCTGACTTCAGACTCATGCAGACCCACCTGTTATGGCCATTTAGTGAGTGAACCAGCAGATGGCAGGTCTCTCTGTTTCTTTCCATCTTTAAAAGAACAAAATAAATTAGGTATAGCATTCAGAAACTGGAAGAAGTGTGTAATGAAAATTTCAGAATAATGGATATGAAATGATTGGACATATACAAGTACATATTTGAGTAGCTTATAATAGAGAATAATGAAGAATTATGCAAAAATACATTGAAAAGAGAGAGACATATCAATCCCATGATAAATATAAGAAATATAACAGTTCATTATTATACAGTATTTATATAGTCATAATAATATAAAAAACATACCAATGATTTAACTAAAATTAGAATATAACTACTCAAAGAATAGCCCTTGCCTATACTCTTGAGGAACTATGGATTTTCTACTTATTACTTGTTGAATTAGTTATTTAATATAGGCTTAAGAGCATGATTAAAAGTTAATTTAAAAGTATGTCATTATAAAACTTAAAAGAAAAATAATAAAAGAAGAATGAGGCAGTGAGGGATGAAGGGAGGAAGAGAGGATAGGTTGGCAAGTACCATTAAGCTGTTAGAATTGTATATATGAGGGGCTGGTGCTGTGGCGCAGCAGATTAACGCCCTGGTCTGAAGCGCCGGCATCCCATAAAGGTGCCAGTTCTAATCTAGGCTGCTCCTCTTTCGATCCAGCTCTCTGCTATGGCCTAGGAAAGCAGTAGAAGATGGCCCAAGTGCTTGGGCCCCTGCACCTGCATGAGAGACTGGGAAGAAGGAAGCTTCTGGCTCCTGGCTTTGGGTTGGTGACACTCTGGCCGTTGCGGCCACCTGGGGAGTGAACCAGCGGATGGAAGATCTCTCTCTCATCTCTATCTCTCTCCGTAACTCTGTCTTTCAAATAAATAAAATAAATCTTTTGAAAAAAGGATTGTAAAGGCCGGTGCTGTGGCTCACTTGGTTAATCCTCCGCCTGCAGCACCAGCATCCCATATGGGCACCAGGTTCTAGTCCCGGTTGCTCCTCTTCCAGTCCAGCTCTCTGTTGTGGCCCAGGAAGGCAGTGGAGGATGGCCCAGGTGCTTCGGCCCCTGAACCCAAATGGGAGACCATGAGGAAGCACCTGGTCCCTGGCTTCGGATCAGCACAGCGCCAGCCATGGTGGCCATCTGGGGGATAAACCAATGGAAGGAAGACCTTTCTCTCTGTCTCTCTCTCTCATTGTCTAACTCTACCTGTCAAATAAAAAAAAGAATTTTATATATGAACTATATGAAATGATATCATTTTATATAAATAAAACATTTAAAAATGAGTCTGGTAGGCATAAGTATGAGTAAGTAGGAATTAAAATTTAGCTAATCTTCAAATTTCTCACCACATGAACCAATAAGTATGGTTTAGAATTTCTAAATTAAAAAAAATTGGAGCTATATAATTCAGAAATGTTGAGGCAGGGTTCATGCACAAAAATAAGTAAGTACTAGAAAGTTTTTGATTTGAAGGAAGGAATAGAATAAAGTGATTTTTAGAACAGGATGTTCATTACAAAATTTATGGTAACATTCTATGTTCATATTGATGAAATTGTAGACTACTTTTTGAAATATAATATTAAATAACTTGAGTTACCTGAATTGTTAATTTCACTGTACTCAGGAAAACATGAAAAACAAACTGTTACTGATGTTTAAGAGTAAATATGATGTTACCAAGGTGACTAAAACATTAACTGCATCATATTTCTTGATTCTCACAATAAGCAGCTCCCTCTCAGAATATTCCTTTTGATGTTATTATGAAGTAAGTAAGTAAGAGGATAGGGGCAATAATTCTGTACATACTTACTTTTGTCAAAATACAATAGCTATTATTTTTGGAAATGATCATTGATATTAGTATTAACACAGTTATAGTAGTCTTTACCAAAATATTTTAAATAATTCATGAGTTGCCATATGTAGTATGAGAAAGTTTAAAAAGTCACACATCGAAGATGAAAATCCTTTTCTACTTGAATAAAATGTCATGGGCCAGAAAAGATTTAACCTCTTCATGTATTTCTCTATGTTTCAGATTTTATCTTTTATCAAAGAAGAAAAAATGTTCTAATACAGAGATATTTTGTTTATATGTTCAATATGTGAAAAATATGCAGGCCTACTAGTCATTCTGTTGAACATAAATATAATCCAGTAATTCTTTGAATTAATATAATGCATGATATTCATCTCATATAGCTCCTTAATTTGTCATGTTGAAACTCTATAGAACAGGCTTAATATATTTAGTGAAAACAATATTTATCAGAGATATCAGAGACATAAAATAATAGACTTTCAGCATTAAAGGAATCCCAATGTTACCCATATTCATGTTAAGAGTAGGCTATCATTTTTCATTTGATACCTTTGCACTAGAAAAGCACCCAGCCCTTTATAGAGCTGCCCAGGATGGAGCTCACTAATTTATATAGTCTCCAATTCATTTGCAAGGTAGCTTTAATGGTTGGGATTTTTTTCTTTTAATAAGAAGATGAGTTTCCTTATAGATTATGCTTTCTCTTCTTGCTTTTGTCTCTGATGAAATATAGATTAAGTGAATTCCATCATTCACATGACAGTTTCTCAAAAACATGAAAAGTGTATTTGGTCTGTCTTAAATATTAAATGCTAACCTTATCCAGTTCTTCTAATCATTTTTTCTGTGAAATAATTTTCACTCACTTAATATACTTCCCAGTTTTCACACAAAAAAACACAGTTTGTCAACAGTCACTTCAAAAACATTTTCCAAACTGAATGATCATTTCCAACTAACTCTGGAGCTACCATGGAAGTATACTAAAGTTATTCTTTTTTATTTATTAATATGCATAACCCTACATTATTAGAGACTACAATTCTGTTGGCTATTGCTATTTACAAAATTATCTTCATGAACGTTAATTTATTTTCAAATATAAACTTAGATCTTCTATACCTAACATTGTATTTATTAAAATATTTTAGGTTTTGTATTAAATGACTTCATCCAAGTCAGAAATTTACAGAATGCACTTCTGCTTATCTCCATTGATAAATACCTTCACTGTGGATCATGGATGTCTGTGAGATGAACATTGTATTATAATGGTAGGGTGATGAGCTTTGTGGTTTTCTTGGATGATTACAATGGTTCTTTTGAAGTTATGTTAGACTTGAGCTTCCAGTTACCTTGATCACCTACATTCACCCAGATATTTAATCTCCAGCAATAACAACAACAACAAATTAGTCATTCTTACAAAATGAATGAAGAGATAAAGAAACAAATGAATAAGTCTATTTGGCAAACTGCACAATGAACTCTAGTATCAATTTATAGATGGGCTTTTATTTAATTAATTTTCTGTTTAAGTTAAAAATTATTTTTATTGTACACATAAAAAGAGATTAATGCTTAAGTAATTTGACTAACACTTTAACCATACAAGAGGACATTGATTTAAATATAAATACATCTTTAATAATAATAGTAGGTCTTAAAATGGATATTTGGTTAGGATTATCAGTAAGTCCAGTGAGGAAGGACTCTGGAAGACAAAGACATGGAAATAGAAGCAGTCCTAACATCTCATATTTTGCATTTTTATATTCTTATCCTTGGGGAAAAATACTGAAAAATCCAAATTTAATACAAATTCATTTGTCCCTCATAACTTATGCTAAATTACTAGATTTTAAAGACAATAGTGGTGGTCGAGCTGTTGGGCAATGGGTTAAAGCCCTGGTCTACAGTACTGGCATCCCATACAGGCAGCAATTTGAGTCCCAGCTGCTCTACTTCTGATCCAGCTCCCTGTTAATTCTCTGTGGAGAGCAGCACAGGATGGCCCAAGTGCTTGGGCTGCTGCACCCATGGGAAAAACTTGCAGGAGGCTCCTGGTTCCTGGCTTCTAATGGGCTCAGCTGTGGCCATTGTGGCCATTTGGGGAGTGAACCAGCAGATGAAATTCTCGCTCTGTCTCCATCTCTCTCTGTAATGCTTTCAAATAAACAAAATAAAATATTTTTAAAAATGTAAGAAATAGTTACTTCAGAAACTTGTATTTGCAAGGATACAATTTCTTATTATATATATATTAATTTTATAAATAAAATCAGATCTTCTGCCAATTCAAGTACTACTACTACTAATTTTTTTTTTTTTAATTTTTGACAGGCAGAGTGGACAGTAAGAGAGAGACAGAGAGAAAGGTCTTCCTTTTGCCGTTGGTTCACCCTCCAATGGCCGCCGCGGCAGGCACGCTGCGGCTGGTGCACCGCGCTGATCCGATGGCAGGAGCCAGGTGCTTCTCCTGGTCTCCCATGGGGTGCAGGGCCCAAGCACTTGGGCCATCCTCCACTGCACTCCCTGGCCACAGCAGAGAGCTGGCCTGGAAGAGGGGCAACTGGGACAGGATCAGTGCCCCGACCGGGACTAGAACCCGGTGTGCCGGCGCCGCAAGGTGGAGGATTAGCCTAGTGAGCCGCGGCGCGGCTTTTTTTAAAATTTTTTTATGTTTTATAAAATTAAGTCATATTTTTTCCTCACTGCAATTTCAAAGGAATTAGAGCCTAAATCTTAACTGGAAATTCCTTTAGTAAATAATTATTTACATATTTTAATTGTTTTAAAATATAATTTATTTTATTTGTATACATGAGTATACATTTCAAATTATCCTTCATAATGATATTTTAAGAAAAGTTTTTTTTTTTTTTATATCCTGTTGAGCAGAATGACAGTTCTGTTAAAGATGACAATGTAAGAGACTACTGTGGCCCAGCAGATTAAAGATCAGCCTGCAGTGCTGGCATCCCATATGGTGTAGGTTCAAATCCCTGATGTTCCACTTCCAATCCAGCTCCCTGCTAATGTGGCTGGTAAAGCAGCAGAGGATAGTCCAAGTCCTGGAGCCCCTGCAACCATGTGAAAGACCTAGAAGAAGCTCATGGCTACTGGCGTCAGCCTGGCCCAGCCCTGGTCATTGCAGCCATTTGGCGAGTGAAACAGCAGATGAAGGATCTCTCTCTCTCTGCCTCTCCTCTCTGTAACTCTGCCTCTCAAATAAATAAATAAATCTTTAAAAAAAAAAACAGTGACACAGTAGTCAACAAAACATGAGATGAATAAATCAACTGCATCTACATATTTATTCAATAACATGAATTATATTAATCATTACTTAAATATGGCATGTCAATGGTCTTTTACAGTGTAATATTAAAATTTTAACCTCTAATGTATAATTTTAAACTATGTTTCAATTGTATTTATTGTTTTACCATAATTCACGTTTCAGTTACACATTGAAAATCAATAAGTAGAAATTGAGTTTCATGATTGTATTTGTTTTTACTGTTGTCATAATAAGTAAGAAGAACTTTGTGACTTAAAATAGGCAAATCATCTTGCCATATGGTTGTCTATCTTAGAAATCTAATACAGTTTCATTGGCTTAAAAAATCAAAGCAATGGTAGAGCTGTTTTCCTTGGGAGGTTCTACAGGGAATCCATTTCCCTGCCTTTTCCAACTTTTTCAATATTTCATACATTAATTAATTTGCAATTACTTTTCCCCCTGCAAAATAATGTCTCCCTCATTCTACTTTGATCATCCTCTCTTTTTCTGACTACAGTAGGGAAAAGGGTACTAAAAAATACCTTAAGCTGGATAATTTATGAATAAATGAATTTTATCTTTCACAGTTCTAGAGGCTGGGAAATCTAGCATAAATGTCACAGATAGTTTTGTTGCTGTGAAGGACATACTCTGCTTCATAGACACTGTATTTGTGCTGGGCCCTCAAATTACAGAGGAGGACAGAATAGGCATCTTCAATCTCCTTTATTAAGGTCATTAATGCCATTAATGGAGACTTTACCCTTATTTAATACTTACTTAATACTTAATCACGCCTTAAAGGGTTCACAGTGGTAATTTAGTGTCAATGAAGGAATTTAGGGAGGTAACATTTAGAATATAGTATTTTCTCTCTTCTTAGGGGTTTGTGTGATTAGGATATACATGAATAACCCAAGAACATTTCCATATATCAAGGTCAATAACCTTAAGTATATCTGCAAAGTCCTTTTGCCATGTACAATAACTTAGTCATAGGTTCCTGGGATAAGCAAGAATGGGGAAAATACAGCTTACAAATATTCCACAGGTGGGACTCAAAATTCAATAAAACTATAGTGTGCTAATTTTTCAGTTCATAATTTTCTGTGGCCTACATTTGGTGTTATAACTATCCAAAATGGTTCTCATCAAAAAAAAAAAAAAAAAACCTACCCCTGCATGAGGATTCATTATTTTTTCTACTACATGCAATATCCTGTGTAACTGATATTTAAAATATTTGTTTACATCTTATTTGAAAAGCTAAGTAACAGAGAGAGGGACATACACACAAAGCTCTTTCATCCACCAACTCAGTTCACTCCACAAATGTCTGCATCTCCAAGGACGTGGCCAGGCTGAAGCCAGGAGCCTGGATCTCCACGTGGGTCTCCCATGTTGGTGGCAAGGACTCCAGTACTTGAGCCATATTCTGTTCCCTTCCCAAGACATATTAATATGAACCTAGATCAGTAGAGGAGCTTGAACCAGGAGTCCTTATGGGATGCAGGCATACCAAGCAGTGGCTTAAACTAGTGCACCACAATACCTGCTACTCAAGCATAATTTTTAACTTGGATTTTTTTTCTTTCATTTGTGGATAATAGTGATGAGAAAGCAATACTTATTTTCTTAAAAATCATCATTAAGTGGATGATATAAAGTTTAGCGGATAGTATGTATGAAAGCATCCAGAAAAGTCATGTGAATGCATTTTACCTTAAGAGAAACATTTTTTTCTTTTTATTTATTATTATTTTTTAAAAAGGGGGACATTTCTCTTTTTAAGACTTTATTTATTTATTTGAAGGGCAGAGTTACAGACAGGGAGAGACGGAAAGGTCTTTCATCTGCTGGTTCAATTCTCAAATGGCCACAATGGCCAGAGATGTGCTAATCCAAAACCAGGAGCCAGGAGCTCCTTCCAGATCTCCCATGATGGGTCAAGGGGAACAAGCACTTGAGTCGTCTTCCACTGCTTTCCAGGACATAACCAGAGAGCTGGATTGAAGTGGAGCAGCCAGGACATGAAAAGGTACCCTTATGGGATGCCAGCACCACAGGCAGAGGCTTAATCTGCTATGCCACAGAACTGGCTCCTCGAGCGAAACATTTTAATTTTGCACATTGAGGAATTTTTCTTTTTTTTTTTAAGATTTATTTATTTACCTAAAACTCAGAGTTACACACAGAGAGAAGGAAAGGCAGAGAGAGAAAAGTCTTCCACTTGCTGGTTCACTCCTCAGATGGCCGCAATGGCCAGAGCTGTGCCGATCTGAAGCCAGGAGCCAGGAGCCTCCTCCGGGTCTCCCGCATGTGTGCAGGGGCCCAAGGACTTGGGCCATCTTCCACTGCTTTCCCAGGCCACAGCAGAGAGCTGGGTTGGAGGTGGAGCAGCCAAGACTCGAACTGGCACCCATATGGGATGCCAGCACTACAGGTGGCAGCTTTTACTAGCTATGCTATGGCGCCAGCCCAACATTGAGGGATTTTTCAATGACTTAAGTTTAAATTTATTCAAACTATAAGAGAGTAATTTAAAAAATAGAAAAGCATTTTGAGAACCTGCCATAAAATAAGCATCACATTGGAACTATGTAAATCAGAGGACATGAATATTGATGTATTTCTTCATATAGAGAACAAATGATTTGTTTTAATATTTATTTGTTTTCAACTTTTATTTGAAATGGAGTGAGATAAACAGAGGTGGAGACAGGTATTACTATTGTTGTTTAACTCCTCGAATGCCCTCAACAGCCAGAGCTGGGCCAGGTCAATGTGTGGGGCCAGGAACTCAATCCGTTTTTCCAATGTGGGTGGCAAAGACCCTAGCACTTGAGTCATTGTTTGCTGCCCCCGCCCTGATATGTGCATTGGTAGAATGCTGTATTGGAAGTGGAGTAGCTGGTATAAAAATCAAGCACACTGATACCTGACATGGACAACCCAAGCAGTATCTTAATCTTTGCATCAAATGCCTGCCAAATGAACATTATTTTTTGATGCTTTGAATCGACACTCATGTCCATCAATACAATTTTCTAGTCAAGTTTCCTACTAATAGTATATTCACAATACTGGAATATACAGAAAGTTTACACAAATTTGATTAATGATATTACAAGTATTGTAACCTAGATAGGAGTAGTTTGCTATATGAAAACTGAGCACAATTGACCAATATCCTTGGTTAACATATAGAATAGAAATTAGAAATAGTTCTTATGGATGGCTGTTGGACTAGCAGATAAGCTGCTTGTTGAGACACCACGTTCCGTGTCAAAGTGCCTCAGTTTAAGTCCTGGTTCTACTCCTGCTTTCAGCTTCCTGCTAATGTGCATCCTGGCAGATGGTGACAAGAACTCATGTGTTTGGTCTGTCTTCCACAAGGGAAACTCGGATTGAATTCCTTGTTACCAGCTATTGGCCTGGCTCAGCCTCAACTGACATGGGCTTTCAGGGTATGAATCAGTAGACAGAAGCCCTCTCTCTCTCTCTCTCTCTCCTAAATATAAAAAGTGTTCTCAAGGAAATGTGCTCATGTTTCAAGGTTGTAAGAGTTAAAGACTAAATCTTGGTGCCGGCGCCATGTCTCACTTGGTTAATCCTCCGCCTACAGCACCGGCATCCCATCTGGGTGTCGAGTCTGGACCCGGTTGCTCCTCTTCCAGCACTCTTCTGTGGACCAGGAGGGCAGTGGAGGATGACCCAGGTGCTTGGGCCCCTGCACCCGCATGAGAGACCAGGAGGAAGCACCTGGCTCCTGGCTTCAGATCGGCACAGCACTGGCCTTGGC
This sequence comes from Lepus europaeus, assembly GCF_033115175.1. NCBI lineage: Eukaryota > Metazoa > Chordata > Mammalia > Lagomorpha > Leporidae > Lepus > Lepus europaeus. The sequence continues at coordinate 49,305,768 of NC_084832.1, read as the reverse complement.
TGCTCCTCTTCTGATCCAGCTCTCTGCTATGGCCTGGGAAAGCAGTGGAAGATGGCCTAAATCCTTGGGCCCCTACACCCACATGGGAGACCAAGGAGAAGCTCCTGGCTCCTGGTTTCAGATCGGCACAGCTCTGGCTGATGTGGCCAATAGACAGAAGACCTTTCTCTCTGTCTCTCCCTCTCACTGTCTGTAACTCTACCTCTCAAATAAATAAATAAAATCTTAAAAAAAAAAACCTAACATTTTATAAGTTACATAATTCCATCACACATTGCTTAACACAGTATTTATATATGGTAAAGCAAATTATACTCATTATATTGATGAATATTTGGAAGTTTAGAGATCAAGTGACTTGGCCTTTAAAATGGAACATAGCAGTTAAAGGTCATATTCAGAATTTTTGTAATCATGTGAAAAATCAGTATTTACCTGAAACAAATAATTATGTTATTTCTACTCTATCACAGTTTCAGAATTAAAAAAAATAATGTATCATTTAATAGCTTAAAACATTGATTCACGTCTGTGGATTTCTGAAAAAAATTGCTTGGCATTTAGGCACAGGACAATTTATGAGGAATATTCTAGAACAAATAATAATAATTTTAAAAAGTGTGAAAACTCCCAGACTTGTGTAAAAAGCATATTCTGAGTGCTAAATATTTATGAATTTTAAGATTAGCAAGACATTAAATGATGATAAAAATCAACAAGTGCTTATGTGATCTTAGCATATCCAAATGACTATATACTACCAAAGATCTGAGAAGATAATGGAAACATTATAAATATTATGGATATATGCAAACCTATAAAATATCAATATGACACTCAAGTGGATTGAAATTCAGATTATGATTTAGAAATTCTTATGAAAGAATTTTCTATAACAAATCACAAAGGAGATGAGTAAAACAAATGAGATGGCTCAAAAAAGACTGTTCGAAATATAAGTGTTCAGAGCTTGGTTTGTCTTTTGATATCTGCTTAAACTGGACAAGTAATTGGAAGATCTTTACCATCATGGATAGTAATATGGTAGAATGTGTAAAAATACATAAAAATGGGAACAAGAAAATTGGCCAACAAGTCATGTTGACCGACCTGAGACAAATTTGGAAATACAGTACCCTCAGTATCATTGGAGATTGGTTCTAAGAATATCCATGTATACCAAAATCTGTGGATATTCACACTTCTTCAACAAAGTGGCACAGTATACATATATAACATATGTATATCCTCCCTCATTTTAAATCATCTCTATTTAGTTGTACTACCCAGTACATTCTAAATGTTACTTACAGAGTTGTTATGTCGCATACGCATTTTTAAAGAATTAACAAGGAACGTTTATGCATGTTCAGCATGGATGTAGTTTTTTAAAAAATATTTTCAATCTGTGTTTGGTTCTCTGCACAGATACAGAACCTGTAGATACAGGACAACTGACTATATGAAGATTCAAAACAAAGGATTCCCCTCTCTGCGTATAGTTCCTTTCACACATTGTATTTTTTAAAGGAAAAAAGAACTGTTTTAGTAGAAACAACTAAATAATTGATGTTAGTAATGAAGTTATGATGAAATGAATTTAATAAAATATCCTATAATTGTGTTTATACTCATAGAACTGTTTCTGTTACAGAATAGCAACATTTACATCAGGATCTATCTATAAAGCCAATATCAAGTTGGGGATATAAATTTTGTAAAACATAAATTACAGATTACGCCATCCATACACACATGTTTGTATGTATGTTGTATTTCAATAAAGATATTTAAAGAGATGGTTGTTAAATTACAAAGATAAATAATAAATCCCAATATTATAAATAACAATATTACATTTCTTCTTTATTAATTCCTTGTATGTCTGCTTCTGCATTCTAATTATCATTCTAATCTTAATGAGTAAGAAAGGCATTAGGTACTTTCTGCTTTATTTTTTATTACTTTAGCCATGCTTCAATCAATTTGATATTACCAAAATTAGCATTCATAAATGCTTAATTTTCTGAAAGCATTCTTTTTGATGTAATTTCTGTTTGTGGATAAAAATTATTATTCTTGTTAAAAGTTTATAATCTAATTTTCTATAATGGTGTAGTTAATGATTTCCTTTGGAGAAAAATTATTTTTATTTGTAGGTAAGTCATTCATGTATATATAAAAAATTAACAGCTAGGCATATTATACCAAGCTGCATGATAATAATGCTGGATTTTTGAAAAAGAAGTAAAACCATGTTATTTTATTTATACTTTCTACCTTTCAATTTCAAATATTCAAATATATCTTTTAATTTTTAGGAAGAATAATGTTCATGGTCATGAAGGTTCAAGTTACTGTGCACCAGTTATCAATTTTTCTGCACTGGTGAGACAGACCATCCTCATATGAGATAAGTTGCATAGAGTCAATTTGTTATTTACAGACAAAAATAAAAGTTCCTTAAGGCTCAATAAGCTGCTGAGGGTGGATGAAGTCTTAACTGTGCATACCCTCATTGTGCAAGAGCTGAGGGAGCTCCAAATGCAGTCTGTCTCGGGTTGTATACTTAAGAGATGACAGAATTCACTGGGCAGTTTTGAAGGACATTATGCTCCAGGAGCAACAGGAAGAAAGTTTGTCCTGTTTCTGGCAGTTCCTCCCTATCTCAAAATTTTATATTCACTGAACATTTTACAATTATTTTGAAGAGCTCCATGTAAGAAAGTGGGAGATTTGGGTTAATACAAGGCCATTTTGGAGAACTGCCCTGCAGTTCACCCCAAGTCCAGGTATTATCCTTAGCAAAGCTAGTCCATTTCGTAGTCCAATCCAGATCTAGAAGCAGAGGTTTGTTTTGTCAGATTGATGCAAAACCTCGACCAACACAATCTCAGTCCACATTACTGACACATAGTAGAAATACATTTTACATAGCCTGGGAGAATTTCTACTACCAGCAGGATGGTCAATGTTACCTGAAGCAGAGATCTATCCTGGGCTCCCAAGTGATTCAGGAAAGAAGTTGGTAAAGGAATCAAAGATGGATCTTCCAGGTGATCTGTCTGAAGCCAATGTCCTTGCTTCTGGATCCCCTTTACCTTTGACTCTACAATGCCGGAAGTGCTTTTCTGACACAACACAGATATTCTTTCCCATTAGAATATAGGTAAGTCTGGAATATTTCTGCTTCCTGAAACAATTTTTGTGAAGGAGATGAGAGATGTCTGCTGAATTGTCAAGGCACTGACAATGAAAGAAGCAACACGAACCATGACCAGGGAAAGGTTTCTTATCTTTTTCTCTCTGTCATGACTTCTATGTATGGTACCAAAGACCTCATAAAAGACATAACTCTACCGTCAGTTGTTCCTCCTCCTAGTATGTTTCTAGGGTGTCTGGTATGGCTGGTCTCATTCTCAGGGACAAAATCCAGGGGCATCCACCCTGCATACTCTGTGTTCTGGATCACATCATGAATCAGTTGTCTAGGCCCCTAGACTGTATACATTTGAATACATGTAAATTCCTCCCTTCTTTTTCTGTTCTGTGATTAATTCGTGTGTATGTAGATCTTTCTTTTCACAATACAAGTTTTTATGCTAATAGAGTTGAATAAGCTCAGTTTCTTCCATACAATATTTTTCATGAAGCCCCTACAAAGAGGGCTAGCATTGATCCCACCCTTGTTCTCCTTGTCAACAATGAAGACAGATAGACAAAGGGCTTGATCAATTAAAGTACCGCCTTCTCTCAGTTTTGGTCATTGTGGGCTTTATACTTTGTCAAATCAATATGGTAAAACGGGGTACCTCAGGTACCCTCCCATGAAGTAGTAATCAGTTCCTCAAGCAGTAAACTAGGGCTTGGATTCTTCTGGCATATACACTATGGTATTAGGGATGCTGGTTTATTTAATGCTGTCAGTGCAAGAGAATCACTCTGATTGTTGACAAAATGAGATCTTGGATGGCAGATCCATAATTTTGTCTGGTTACCAATAGTGACCACAGTTTAGGAGAGCCTAATGAAAGCAAAAATGCCATTATTCCAGGTTGTTGTTGGGATTTTGTTGAAAACTAGATTCATAAGTTAGTGCCCCACTCCACCCCTTCCATAGTCCCAGGTGTTCTGGATTCATCGGAAAGAGGCTAGACAGAGTAGTGTAGAGACCCATTCTGTTTATATTTTTCCTGAAGCTACTTTCTCTGTATGTATCTCCTGCCCTTGTTGATTGGCTCAGACATTTGCCTCAGTCAATATATTGTACAAATTTCACATGTCTGATAATCTCACCCACATGAATGGATGACTCAGTTGTTCCTGGAGTCACTAGAGAGATTCTAATATCCTGGTCTTTGTTGCTCCACCCCCTCATCTTTGTGAGACCCACTAGAAGTTGAGGATGAGTACTTGGGGTAAGTACTTTTTTTCAGATTAGTATTAGGGAATACTATCTAGGTACTATGCTTGTCTAAACTTAACTTTGGAGGTTAATACCAGGGCTTGTAGTCTAAAGGGAAGAAAATAAGAGAATTGTTAAGAATGTCGAGATTAGGATTTCACAGATAAAGGCTAATCCAGTAGTTTCTTAGTCCATGTCTACTCTGTTCAAACTCAATCTTTCTCACCATGTATCACAGTGCATCTTTCCCTTGCATTGGAGTTCTGTCTTTAGTGTCTGTATCATATTAGCCAGATGAGGTGGGGGGCACCAGACATTAGTAAGTCATGTTGATCTCATAGATTCAGTTGTATTTTGAGTCCAGAATGTCCTGGTCATTACTGAAAGGTTCAGTTGTCCTATGGATGATAGGGTTTATGGAACATTCACTGTATTCCATGTGAGTTTACCAATTTTTATGCTGTTTGGAAAGTAAAGGCTGTATCTTAGCTAAAGTAAATTTTCAAGGTGTATCCAAAACATGTACATGTAAGTAAGTTTCAAAAACATGTAAGTTTTCCAAACGGACAACTTTCATATTCCAGAATGTACATGAATTATCTACATTTGTCCCTTCTAGACAAAATATCACCTTGTCTCTGTTCCCAAATAGGAGATCCTATAACAGTCCATTCATTCATTTGCTATACTTCTGAACAATGGCTACAATGTTGGCAACAGTCCATGTTGGCAAAATTTAGTCAGATGTAGAGGTAAAGTTGGTTTTCATGGCCATCATTAGTGTTTGGCCTTTTAGGCAGAAAGTCCATGTACATGCTCATTCAAATGATAGCCCATTTCTCAAAGGCAATGCAGTCGATAGACTCTTTTTTTGTTGTTTTTCAGAGTCATCAGTACACACTGTCCATGGGTACTTCTCTGAGTTTTTGGCTCCACGAAACCACAGAAACCAAAACATCTTGAATGAGTCCCTTGGTCCCTTCAGGTGAGCTAGATATTTATTCATGGAGCTGACAGGTCCCTTGGTATTCTGCCTGAGCCCAATCATAAATGTACCATTTTATTTGATAATTGATATTTGATATTTGATAATTATTTGAGACAGTCCAATTTTTTTCAGTGGCATTTGTGAGTACTCAGATAAAGATGGGAAGTTCAGGTCACAGTGTGAAATGCGATACTCCTACCTTAAGGTACTCAATTCCCATCAGTGTATAACAGCTTGCAGGGAGTTGCCTCAGATAACATATGTGTCTGGAATTGACTAGATTAGTTCACCTCAGTGGTAGTTTTATTTTTCTATAGACTCCCATCATCATGCATGAAGGCTGTAAACAGCTGTAATTTCATTAAAAGATTCTAAAAAGAATATTAAGTACAGTGAACCAATTATGTTCTGGTGAAGGGTTTCCAATGCCTGTTGTTGCAAAGATTGTTGTTCAGAGTTGACCACATCATTGGTTATCCTGACTAAAGGTATCAGAAGAACACCCAGATGAAGTGCACACTGCCAATAGTACTCAAAGTGGCCTATCAGCTGCTGGACCTCCTTTTGAATAGTGGGTTAAAATTTCTCATTTGACTGTATCTGGAATACTGTTTTGGTTTCCTGCCAAAGTGGCTTTGTCAAAAAACTTGAGAAAGTATGTTGTTTGTCTCCTTGCCCTGAAGGCCAGGTTGACCAGTGAAATTGGGCTATTACATTGTTACGGAGAGATTTTTAGGGGGTTTTGAATCAACATCATCATGACCCATCTTCCTTTGTTATTGTGTTTGTAGAATAAACCCATGGGTCTTGGACAACTTAGATGACAGGCAACAAAGGATATGTCCCACTTCCATGACTGGATTCCTTAACTCTGAGGGAGCATATACCTTCAATTGGTAGTGATGGTCCATGTTATATGGACCAAAATGTCAAAACCTATAATGCACTCAGCAGGGGAAGGCATTCTCTGGTGCTGGAATTGTGCCAAAGGTCCCTATTCTCTTGCCCAAAAACATTGTATGTCACCATGTTCGTCCCTATGCCTCCCAATGCCTTTAGTTTAATTTTTAACCCAAAAGGAACTGGGAATATTGACATGTGCATTCCAGTATCCAAGAATCCCAGGAAAAATATCTGAATGCCTTTCTTTCCTAATCTTATCTTGGCATTAGTATAAATTCATTGGTCTCTTCTGGGAATCCAGAGACATTAGCCCCATTCCTGACTGTGTATTTCAGTCTGCAACATCCAGATCTATAATTTCCCTTTACCAACTAAATACCAAATAAATTCTACACCTGTCCTTGAGACAATGGGTCTTCCTTTCTATGAAGGAAAGTAACTATGTGCTGGCTTCTTCTCAGATGCCTCAGAGGTTATATGAGAGCCTCTTTGCAGTTCTCTCAGTAGCTTCAGTGTTCCTCTCAGTACTCAATTCCCTAGCTCGCTGGGACTAAACATGAGGAATCACACAAGTACCCAGAAAATGGGATTGTTCATTATGCTCCTATTAACACATTACTTTCTTTCTTCTCCTGCTCATGTAGCCAGTAAACTCACATGTGGGGTGAAGAGAGCATGGGCATTGTCTCACTTATCTCAATTTCTTTCCCATCAATCAATCAGCTGTATGTCAAGACCCTGATATTCTCTGCTCTAGATCAAGTACTTGGAGATGTTGCTTTCCTGCTTATCCAGAGAGTCATGGCTATGTCATTCTAAACTTTACACATGACATCAATTTTCTGACATAGTATATACTTATATGCAATAAGTTACATGAAGTAGGTTTATTATGTAGAGATAGGCAACAGACTGTGAAAAAACCTAGGAGTCATGTAACCTGATCTCCAAAGTCTCAATAAAGCTGTCCAAGGCAAGTAGAGTCATGACATTGCACAAGCATCACTTGAATCACACCTAAGAAACCCTGAAGAACAGCCCGCTCTAAGACACCCTGCTTCTATGAGAGAGAAGAACAAACCCCAAGAGATTCCCTTCTTCACTTAAATGTTACACACCCCAGGATGTAAAGGAAAAAGACCCTGTCTGTTTCAGACAGCTCCTCCTTATCTCAGGATATTGTATTTGCAAGGCACTCTAGATTTATGCTGAGAACTACAAGCAAGAAAGAGGAAGAACTGGGTCAGTGCAAGGTCATCTTGAGAACTGTCCTCCAACAGTATAATTCTGTGTTTAGGTATAGAAATAATTTTTTTATTACTTGCTGTTAAAATTATTTCAAGGTTTATATAATCATTTAGAGGTTAAATGTTACTCTTCAGTGAATAATAACTGTGATTCCTGTTGTAAAAAAGTGTACTTATTCTCTTTCAGAGTTCTAATGGAAATGTTTTATTATTTTTGAAACTTACTAGAATATAATATACAGTAAAATAATTTTAAAAGAATTCTACTGTTCAGAAAACTTATCTCAATTACTTTGTTGAGGAAATAATCATGTACCTAGCCTATACTATAACAATTTAAACAGATTAACTCACCTTGGTTAATGGATAATGGCTCATATGTTCCCAATCTTTTGTGTCAGAGCTAGAAGAGATATATCAGAATTTTCTTATGGAAGTAAAATGTTTCTTGAGACTAAATTATATAATATGAGAAACTATACTTTGGTTTTGAGATCATTTTGCCACAATTCAGCTATATGTCAATGTACAAAGTACTCAACATTTCTGTGCATTCTGTCCATGTTTTTCATAAATGAATTGATGAATGAGACTTTAATAAATAATGGATGAATAGGTTCTTCTCTTTTTAACATTTATTTATTAAATTGAAAGTTACAGAGAGAGAGAGAGAGAGAGATCTTCCATGGATCACTCCCCCAGTGTCCATAATGGAAAGGGCTGGGTCAGACTGAAGCTAGCAGTTCATCTGGATCTCCCATGAGGGTGCAAGGGCTGAAGTACCTGGGCCACCTTCTGCTGGTTCCACAGGCTCATTAGTAGGGGGTTGGATTGGAAGTGGAGCAGCCGTGACTCAAACCAGAGCCCATATAGGATGTTGGCATCTCAGGCAGTGGCTTAACTCACTATGCCACAGTGTTGGTCCCTGATCCTCTCATTTTTTTTTCAAATTTTCAATAAGTTAGAGTATTTGTTTCTGCACTTGCTAATATTATGACTAAACAAAATTCAACAAACTTCTTGTAATACCTCCAAACTACTTCACAATGTGCTCACATCTTCAAATTTGTTGAAAGTTATAGAATTCTAAGTCTATTCTTTTTTTCTAAGATTTATTTATTTGAAAGTAAGAGCTACAGAGAGAGAGAGAGAGAGAGAGAGAGAGAGAGGTCTTCCATTCGCTGGTTCACTCCCCAATAGGCCACAATAGCCAGAGGTGCGCTGATCCGAAGCCAGGAGGCCAGGAGACAGGAGCTTCTTCCGGGTCTCCCACGTGGGTGCAGTGGCCTAAGGACCTGTGCCATCCTCTATTGCTTTCCCTGGCTATAACAGAGAGTTAGATCAGAAGTGGAGCAGCTGGGTCTCTAACCAGCACCCATATGGGATGCTGGCACTGAAGGAGGCGGCAGCTCCACCTGCTATGCCACAGCACCAGCCCTTTTAAGTCCATTTTTAATTCACTTAAAAAATCATGTTGTGTTTTTGTGTGAAAAAGCAGTTTCCAAACAAAAATGCACAAATGCATGGGCTTCTCAGTACAGCACTTTTTTTATATCTTGTGTTGTAAAACTAAAGCAAAAAGCAAAGCAACAACAAAACAAATAACCTGCTATACTAATAATTAAATGTGTGCAATTTTAAGATCACTTACTTATTTTACAATTCATATATTCTCCTTATAATAATATAATACAGTCCAATTTAATAAATGTCCTCTTTTCTCAAAGTTATGTTGGTGTTATATGGTATGTTGTAATTATTTCGAATATTATTGCCTAAGAAACAAGAAATTTGTAATAGGTTAATATATGATATTATATTTAAAAATTTATGCAAAAGCCTATTATGAAATATTCATTCATGGCTTTCAAAAAAGTTTGTGCCACAGTAAAGTTATTTTTTAAATTCCATTTTTCCATAAACGTTTTTAAACTATCCCATATTTCTGTTCTTCTGTCATCTTTTCTTTTCTCATGATTACATGTTTTGTTTAGAACTAGCCACTACTCTATCTACTGTGAATCAAGAAATTACCATCAATGAAATAATTTTCATGAAGGTAATATTATAATAGTATTTGAAGTATAACTGTATCAGTTTCTATAATGGATAATTCTGCAATTTTCAACTGGCTAAATTTATAAAAATGTATTTCTTATTTATGTAGGCATATAACATGTGAGATCATGGTTAAAGTACAGCAAACTTCTAAATGCTTCACTTACAAAAGGAAAATAAAAATCACAATTGTTTACTTCCTTCAATGAAAACAAATCTCAGACTACCAAAAGATCAGGGGAGCTACATGAGGAAATGCCACTCCTCAAATCACAAGTGATTTCAAGCAAAAGTATATCCTGTGGAGAGAGCCCGCCTACGTGTCATTGTATCTGTCCACCATTGCGAGGAAGAAATAACTTCACTTTTCTTCTGAAACATAGAATAATTTCTTTCTCTAAAAGCCACAACCTCAAACTGCCTCTAATGATGATGCTCAATTTAAAGTTTAGGTCATTAGGAGTCATCTCTGTAAGATCTGAATGTAGTTCTTCTCAGGACAGCAAACTGTGAACTAAAATAGATAAGCTTCTGCTCCTCCAAAACTCCCAACAAAGTAGAAGCAGACCTGGGATAAAGTAGTCACAGTAAAAGCTAAAACAAAGGGCAGCAACAATCAACTTGGAGATAAGGAAAGCAGCACAACACTTGCAAGTTCATAACAATGATGCAGGCTGAGTGGCATGGCATTGTGAGCCTAACAACTCTTCATTTTTAGTTTCTATGCAATTTTTCTTATCTGTAGAAATCCTTAACCACTGTTTCCTAAGAGTCTTTTCTTTGCCTTGGCATCATACGCAGTTCTCTCATGTGATTTATGATCCTTGACAACATGTGAAGTTGAAGCAGCAAAATATGCCTTTATTAAATGTTAAAAATTTTGCAGTTAGCTCTAGGCTTTATATGTTAAATACCTGAGATTTGTTTCAATGATCAAAAGAGTTATTTTTAACCAGGGAATACACAGGTGATGGACATTCCATTTTCTATCATATTTTTAGATCTACATTTTCAGACCTTCAGTGTTCTGTTAGAATCTTCCATTTTACCTTTCATACCTCCTACTAAGCCAAACAAGCTTTCTGTAAGAAACATCTCTCATTACCATTATAGCTACAGAAAAATACAAATTCTGAATTATCCAAAAATTAACATAAAATTATATATACTTGTCATGTCACTATCTTCCAGAACTGTTCCTGGTCAACTGGACTTGGCTATTTTTAGTTAATGGTTCTTAACTTGTGAGTCAGTCTTATGCATTAAGTGACATACAGGAAAATTGCCTGAAGAAGAGACACTGAGAAGCAACATAACACTGAGTACTTAATTCTCATTTGTCATAAATAGACCACAGAATAGGGATGTGGTGATGTAATCACGGGCTAGCAATCCTCTTTCCAGCCCCAATCTTAATTTAATGAGAGTAGAGTGTGAGTGTTTATTTAATTAGTTGCTTTTGACATGTGATTAAAAACTCTAAAATTAAGAAGAAAATTATGAAATAATATGTCTAGGCCTGGCATATACTGTGAAGTAAAACATAGTTTATCAAATGGACAGTAAGTGGTAATGAGATTTGGAGATGTTACTTTACCTGACAGGGTGTAGAAACTTGAAGGAAGAAAAGAAGATAGTGAGTCCTTTGGTTGCTTGGAGAAATTCCAGAGATCAATGTAAATTCAAAGTCTTTCAGGAGAACATTCTGAGAATGTCCTAGGAGGAACTAGGACAATGGAGCTGGAAAATGGTCATTGAGGAGAGAATGAAGATAGATTGATGTTACAGAGGTAGCTAATTTTTCACATCATACAAAATCTTGCATATTTGATTAAGAAGATGGGAATTTGGTCCATTTTAAGTAGGAAGTTAGCAGATAAAGAAAAATTAATACAGGATGATCTTATAAAAAGTAATAAAGCTGACATTCCAAGAAGCTTGTATACTTTCACTGTTTCTTCTAATGTTGATATCCTAAATATTATAGTGCTCTTTCAAAACAGGAAATTACCAATGATAGAATATTATGAACTAAATCACAGATACTATTTAAATACTGATAATTGCCTGGGTGTAGTTCTTATTCTGGTGTAGGATTTAGCCCAAGTTTCTAGATTACAGTTACATGTCATACTTTCTTAATCTCCTTTGGTTTGGAAAAGTACTTCAATTTTACTTGTCTATCACAGTTTTGACACACTTGAAAGGCACTGTTTGATTATTTTGTAAAAGGTTCCATGATATCTATTTGCATAATATTTCTTCAGATTAGATTGAAGGTGTAATTTTGGCACACATATAACAGACACTCTGCTTTGCTCTTCTTAGAGCTCATTGTTAGTCAAACTGTAATGTATATATGCCTAATTATTGGTAATATTAACTTATAACATTTTGTAGATGTAGTATTTGACATGTTCCTGCACTGTAAATTTTTATTTTTCCATTTGTATTCAATAATTATCCTTTGGAAAGATATGTTATGATGACTATGCAAACATCTTCTTTATACTCCTACTTTTGCCCGCTCAAGTGAATAACCCTCAATTATTCTTGCCTACTATAATTATTACTCTGGAATTTGGCAAATAATGATTTTCTATGTCATCATTCTTTCAATGTTCATTATTTTAGATTATGCTGCAAGGAAAACCCCTTTCTTACCACTAATTCACTTGTTTTATATTAATTATATTATTATGTAATCATGGAAATTGATTTTAGTACATGAATTTCTAAATTTTTCTTAATATACAAAGAAAAGATTTTGTGCATCCCATAGGTACAGTTTTGGGAAGACAACCCACTTCCCTCACTCCTCTGCTCGCCCCAATCCCCCTCCTACACTCCCCTCTCTTTGTAAGTTTTGACAAAGACATAATTTTAATCCACTATATATTCACAGGCTTAATACACCACTAATCATAATATTCAACGAGTAAAAAGTAGGAAGACCACAGTTCCACAGGAGTATAAACAAAGGCTAAAAATAACGATAATATCCCAAAATTACAATTTCATTCTTAAACATGTTTTGGTATTCTATATTAACGGCCATATATCAGAGAAACATGTGAATTCGATTTTTGGATACTGAGTATATCACTAAGCAGAGTGGTTTCTATTCGAATCCATTTTGTAGTGGCCGGCACCACAGCTCACTTGGTTAATCCTCCACCTGTGGCGCCGGCACCCAGGGTTCTAGTCCCGGTTGGGGCGCCGGATTCTGTCCCGGTTGCTCCTCTTCCAGTCTAACTCTCTGTTGTCGCCTGGGAAGGCAGTGGAGGATGGCCCAAGTGCTTGGGCCCTGCACCCGCATGGGAGACCAGAAAGAAGCACCTGGCTCTTAGCTTTGGATCGGCGCAGTGCGCAGGCCATAGTGGCCATTTGGGGGTTGAACCAAGGGAAAGTAAAACCTTTCTCTCTGTCTCTCTGTCTCTCTGTCTCTCTCTCACTGTCTAGCTCTGACTGTCAAAAAAAAATCTATTTTGTAGCAAAAGACAGAATATCATACTTTTTTTATGGCTGAGTATATAGTGTATATATACCACATTTTCTTTATCCACCCATCAATTGATAGGTTGATTCCATATCTTAGCTATTGTGAAATCAGCTGCAATAAACATGGGCTACAAATAATTCATTCATATTCTGATTTTATTTCCCTTAAGCAAATTTTCAGGAATGGGGTGGCTGGATCATATGCTAGATTTATGTTCAGATTTCTGAGGAATCTCCATAATGTCTTACACAATGGCTGCACCAGTTTATATTTTAACCAACAGTGGTTTAGGGTACCTTTTCCCCACATCCAACCCAGCATTTTATTTTATTTTATTTTATTTTATTTTATTTTATTTTATTTTATTATTTATGTATGATAGCCATTCTAACTGGGGTGAGGTGAAACATTACTTTGGTTTTTATTTGCATTTGCCTGATGGATAGTGATTCTGAGCAATTTTCATGTGTCTGTTGTCCATTTGAATTTCATCCTTTGTAAAATTCCTGTTCAAGCCCTTTGCCAATTTCTTAACTGGATAGTTTGTTTTGTTTTTGTTGAGTTTCTTGAGCACTTTAGAAATCCTGGATATTAATGTATTAATGCTTTATTAGTTGCATGCTTTACAAATGTTTTCCCCCATCACTTTGTTCTCTATTTTTTTTAAAAATTTTACCTATTTATTTATGATGCAGAGTTACAGACAGAGAGAGGGAGAGACAGAAAGGTCTTCCATTTGCTTGCTCACTGTAAATGGCCGCAATGGCTGGAGCTGAACAAATCCAAAGCCAGGGGCTGCAAGCTTCTTCTGGGTCTCCCATGTGTGTGAGGGGCCCAAATATTTGGTAATCTTCTACTGGTTTCCCAGGCCATAAACAGAGAGCTAGATAGGAATAGAAGCAGCTAGGACATGAACCAGCACCTATATATGATGTGGGAGCCACAGGTGGAGGCTTAGCCTACTAAGCCACAGAGCTGACCCCACCACTTCACTTTGTTAAGTGTTTCCTTTGCAGTGCAGAGGTAATCAGCTTGATATAACCTCAATAGTCTATTTTTGCTTTATTGCCTGTGCTTCTGGGGGTGTTTTCCAGGAAGTCTTTGCCTATGCCAGTGTCTTGAGGAGTTTCTCCATGGTTTTCCTCTAGCAATTTGATGGTATCAGGTTGTAGACATGGATCCTTGATCCACGTTGAGTATTTTTTTTTTTGTATAAGGCTTAAGATCTTGTTTCATACTTCTACATATATAAATCCAATTTTCCCAGCACTGTTTGTTGAGGAGACATTCCTTTCTCCAGGGATTTATTTCAAATCTTTAGTCAAAGATTAGTTGGTTATTACAGTGGGAATTAATTTCTTGGGTTTGTATTCTGCTCCATGTCTACATGTCTATTTTTGATTATAAATGCCCTGTAGTATGTCTTGAAGTCTGGTACTGTGATGCCTTTAACTTTGTATTTGTTATTTAAGACTACTTTAGCTGGTCAGGATCTGTTGTGTTTCTATATGAATTTTAGCATCATTTTTACTATATCAGAGTAGAATGTCATTGGCATTTTGATCAGGATTGCATTGACTGTGTAAATTGCTTTTGATAATATAGATATTTTGATGAAACTAAATCCAATCCATAAACATGGAAAAGTTTTCCATTTTTTTGATGTGTCTTCTATTTATTTCATTGTTGTTTTATAACTTTCATTACAGAGATCTTTAATCTCCTTGGTTGAATTTACTCCAAGGTATTTAATATTTTTGTAATTATTGTGAATGGGAGGGATCTTATTCTTTCTCAGTCATGGCATTCCCTGTGTATACAAAGACTACTTTTGATTTGTGTGTGTTGATTTACATCCTGCAACTTTATCCAATTTGCTTATGACTTACCATAGACTCTTAGTGGAGTTTTTGCTTCCCCTACATATAGAATCATATCATCTGCAAAAAAGGATATTTGACTTCCTCATTTCCAATCTGGATCTGTTTGATTTCTTTTTCTTGCCTAATGACTTTGACTAAAACTTCCAGAACTATATTTAATAACAATGGTGAAAGTGGGCATCCTTGTCTGTTTCCAGATTTTAGTGGAAATGCTTCCAACCTTTCACTATTCAATATGATGTTGGCTGTAGGTTTATTGTATATTGCCTTGATTGTGCTGAAGAATGTTCATTCTATATCCAATTTGCTTAAGGTTTTTAATCATGAAAGAATGTTATATTTTACCAAATGCTTTCTCTGCATCTATTGAGATAACCATATGTTTTTTATT
The DNA here is from genome assembly GCF_033115175.1 of Lepus europaeus. Taxonomy (NCBI): domain Eukaryota; kingdom Metazoa; phylum Chordata; class Mammalia; order Lagomorpha; family Leporidae; genus Lepus; species Lepus europaeus. The sequence continues at coordinate 49,290,391 of NC_084832.1, read as the reverse complement.
CTTCAATTTTTAATGCGTTGTACCACAGGTACTGATTTGCATGTTGAACCACCCATGGATACGAGGGGTAAATCCCACTTAGTGCAGATGAATGATCTTTCTGATGTGTTGTTGGATTCTATTAGCTAGCATTTTGTTGAGGATTTTTGCATCTATTTTCATCAGGATGTTGGTCTGCAGTTGGTGTTGTATCTTTTTCAAGTATTTGGAGTTAACGTGATGGTGATCTTACAGCCGCAGTTTGGGAGGATTCCCTCCCTTACAATTGTTTTTAAATAGTGTTGGAAGAATTAAAATTAGTTCTTTTTAAAAAAATTTTGTAGAATTCAGCTGTGAAACCATCCAGTCCTGGGCTTTTCCTAGTTGGAAGGGTCTTCATTACTGATCAGTTTCCATCTTTGTTGTTAGTCTGTTTAGGTTTTTTGTCTTCATGGCTCAATTTTGGTAGATTGTATGTATTTAGGAATCTATCCATTTTCCAAAATTTAGATGCATAACTATTTGTAGTCATTCCTGATTATTTTTTTTTACTACTGTTGTACCTATTGTTACATCTCCTTTTTCATATCCAATTTTATTAATTTGAGTCTTTGCCCCTTTTATTTTTTGGTTTTAGTTAGTTGACCCAATGGTGTACCAGTTTTATTTATTTTCTCAAAAACAGAACAGCTTTTCATTTTATTTATCCTTTCTGTCATTTCTTTGGTTCTAATTTTTTTTATTTCTTCTGTATTTTCCACCTATTAATTTGAAGTTGAAATTGTTGTTGTTTTTCTTGATCATTCAGATGCACTGATAGATGAATTATTTGATGACATTCCAATTTCTTGATGTAGGCACTGATTGCAATATACTTCCCTCTTTACGTTACCTTTGCTACATTCCATAACTCTTGATATTTTCTGAAGATTTTATTTGCTTGATAGGTAGAGTTACAGACAAAGGGAGAGACAGAGAAAAAGATCTTCTATCTGCTGGTTCACTCCCCAAATGGCCACAATGGCCGGAGCTGAGCTGACATGGGATGCCGGCAACACAGGTGGCAGATTTACCCCTATGCCACAGGGCCAGTCCCAACTCTTGATATTTTTTGTCATCTTCATCTGTTTCCAGGAATTTTTTATTTCATTTTTATTTCTTCTATAATCTACTGTACATTCAGGAGTGTTTTTTTTTTAAGTGTACATGTGTTTTCATATTGTCTAGAGTTTCTTGAGTAGTTAATTTCCAGCTTCACTTCATTGTGATCAGTAAAGATACATGAAATTATATCAATTTATTTGGAATTTGCTAAGACATGCTTTATGGCCCAGCATATAATCTATCCTAGAGAAAGTTACATGCACTTATGAAAATAATATGTACTTTGTAGGTGTGGGATGATGCTCTGCAGAGATGAATTAGGTCTATGTGGTCCATAGTTTATTTATTGATTTTTTTGACAGGCAGAGTGGACAGTGAGAGAGAGACAGACAGAGAGAAAGGTCTTCCTTTTGCCATTGGTTCACCCTCCAATGGCCGCCGCGGTTGGCGCGCTGCAGCCGGCGCACTGCGCTGATCTGATGGCAGGAGCCAGGTGCTTCTCCTGGTCTCCCATGGGGTGCAGAGCCCAAGCACTTGGGCCATCCTCCACTGCACTCCCTGGCCACAGCAGAGAGCAGGCCTGGAAGAGGGGTAACCGGGACAGAATCGGTGCCCCGACCAGGACTAGAACCCGGTGTGCCCGTGCCACACGGTGGAGGATTAGCCTACTGAGCCGCGGTGCCTTTGTTGATTTTCTGTCTAGTTGATCTGTCAGTTGATGAGAATGGAATGTTTAAGTCTCCCATTACTATTGTACTGGTACTTTCCCTTTATAGCCACTGACATTTATTTTAAAAACCAAGAATACTAGCATTTGGTACATGTACATTTATTCTAGTCACATTTTCCTCTTGAATTGATACCTGTCTTTTTCTCGTTTAGGAGATTTTGCTTTCCATTAGCATGGACTATCTTCACTTTCAGTCTGTCTGGAGAATTTAGGCCATTCACCCTCAAAGTTATTATTGATAAGTAATGACTTGTTCCAACCATTTTTCCATTAATATTCCTATTTTTTGGTTTGGATTTCCTTTGTCTTTTTTTCCTATGATATTTCCTGCCTTTACATTCTTTCATAATGATGACTATCATTCTCTTTCTCTGTGCAGCACATCCTTAAGGCTGGATGAGTGGTGACAAATTCTTTCAATTTCTGTATGTTTTGGAAGGTCTGTATTTCACCTTCATTTATACTGGAGGTCTTTGCTGGGTAAAGTATTCTGGGTTGACAGTATCCTTCTTTTAGGATTGGATTATATCTCTCCATTCTTGCCTAGCCTGTAGGGTTTCTGTTGATAAATCAGCTGTTATTCTAATTTGGAATCCTCTGAAGGTAATCTGTCATTCTTCTCATGCACATTTTAGAATATTTAGAATTTTTATATTTTATGTTTCCACTTCCTCAAGTCCTTGCTCAGCTGGCTATTCATGGAAAGATATTCTGTGACCACCTTATTCAAAATGAACATTGGCTAGAACTGTTTTTCCTTTAACTCTAAGTGCTTATTTGCACTGGCTTATTTATTTATGCATTTTTAAATATTATTTATTTATTTATTTATTTGAGAGGTAGAATTACAGACAGTGAGAGGAAGAGACAGAGAGAAAAGTCTTCTATCTGTTGATTCACTCCCCAAATGGCCACAACAGCTGGAGCTGTGCCGATCCAAAGGCAGGAGCCAGGTGCCTCTTCCTGGTCTTCCATGTTGGTGCAGGGGCCCAAGGACTTGGGCCATCTTCTACTGCTTTCCCAGGCCACAGCAGAAAGCTGAATTGGAAGAGGAGCAGCCGATACTAGATCTGGTGCCCAAATGAAATGCCAGTGCCATGGGCGGAGGATTAACCTACCATGCCACAGCGACAGCCCCTATGCATTTTTTTATTATATTGCACTACAAGCAAGCTCCATAAACAAAATATGTATATGTGCTTTCCTTCTCTGGTTGACCAAAATAAAACCATTTCTTAAAAAAAAAAAAAAAAGAAACAATGCATTTATTATGTGCTTGTTAAGGTTTCATTCTGAGATACACAAAATTTAAATAGTCTTGAAAATGTACTTCAGGGTTTTACCTGCTGGTAGATATTTTCATGGTTTAAACTGCAATGGGATTGTTAACTACACTTCTTCACAAGAGCTATCATTGGGTTGCCCCTGTGGCACAGAAAGTTAAGCCTCTCTCTGCAGTGCTGGCTACTCATACGGTGCCTTGTCCAGTCCCGGCTGTTGCACTTCTGATCCAGCTCCTTGCTATTACACTTGGAAAAACAGTGGAGGATGCCCAAATTCTTGGGCCGTTGTTTCCAAGTGGGAGACCTGTAAGAAACTCCTGGCTCCTGGTTTCAGCTTGCCCCAGCCCTGGCAGTTACAGCCATTTAGAGGAGCGAATCAATAGATGGAAGATTCTCTCTCTCTCAAGTTGTGTGTGTGTGTGCTTCTCACCCTACAAGTAAATAAATATTTAAAAAAGAAGAATTGGGCCAGCGCCGTGGCTCACTAGGCTTATCCTCTGCCTTGCGGCGCTGGCACCCCGGGTTCTAGTCCCGGTCGGGGCACCGGATTCTGTCCCGGTTGCCCCCCTTCCAGGCCAGCTCTCTGCTGTGGCCAGGGAGTGCAGTGGAGGATGGCCCAAGTGCTTGGGCCCTGCACCCCATGGAAGACCAGGATAAGCACCTGGCTACTGCCATCGGATCAGCGCGGTGCGCCGGCTGCAGTGCACCAACCACGGCGGCCATTGGAGAGTGAACCGACGGCAAAAGGAAGACCTTTCTCTCTGTCTCTCTCTCTCACTGTCCACTCTGCCTGTCAAAAAATTTAAAAAAAAAAAGAAGAAGAATTGTAGTTGGTGTGGCAAGAGTTTGCAAGAAAGGGAAAGGGCAGCATTTCAGAAAGCAAAAGGGGTGACCCTATGAACTGCTACAAAGGCTAGTGATTTCATTCTAGACATTGCCATTCTGGACAGTTCACAAGGTCAGCACTGTAATCAGGTGAAATTATGCAGATAACTCAGTTCAAAATTCACCTGAAATATTTAACTGTGACTATTCCTTCATTCAGAAATTGAGCTGTGAATGTGCCTCAGACTTCATTTAGCAGCCCCTTTGCTCCATTTTAAGTGCTCCAAACCAATGCTAATCCACTTGGATTATCTTCCTTGACACTTGATCTTGAAATCTTAGGAGAATACTTGACATATATTAAAAGTCTAAAGAATACTTGCTAAATGAATAAAAATTTTTCTCTAGGGCTGGTGCTGTGGTGTATTGGGTTAAGCCTTTGCCTGCAGTGCCAGAAGCCAAAGTCCAAGTTGCTCCTCTTCCTAACCAGCTCTCTGCTATGGCCTGGGAGAGTAGTAGAAGATAGTCCAACTGCTTTGGCCACTGCACCCATATGGGAGACCTGGAGGACACTCCTGGCTCCTGGCTTCAGTTTGGCTTAACTCTGGTTATTATCACCACCAGGGGAGTGAACCAGTGGATGGAAGACCATTCTGTCTCTTCCTCTGTCTATAACTCTACCTCTCAAATAAATAAATAGAATCTTTGCAAAAAATAAGCTTTTCTATAAAGAAAAGAAATAAAAACAATAATAATTAATAACATCTTGTTTAGAAACTCATTCACAGATAGTAAAAGTGTTTGGCTTACTTAGTCCGTTGCTCATCTATATTTTTTGCCCTTCACAATTGTGTCATAGATTATATTAAAGGGATGACATTACAATTTTACAAGCACTTTGCTGGAATGCATCAATAACATGAAATAACTGTACTGAATTCTCTTATGAGAGGAGTATATTTTGGAGATATTTGACAGCATTGACCTTTGACAATACTGCTTCAAATATATGGTGATAATGTTTGATTTGCTAAAATGTTTTAGACTCTGTTATAATACTTCACTACACATTTTCTATATTGTAGGGAAAATAAAGATTAAGTTTCAAAAATGGTGATTAGCATAATGCCCTTCAAATCTTGGGTCACTTACATAGGCTTTCCCAAAGTTTAGCTTCACTAATTAACTACAACTTATTTTACATATCAATCCACAACCCTTTCACATGGAAGAAATAAAAATATCAATCTATTAAAGGGCAAGAAATGACATTATAGAAGTGCCTTGGGAGTAATAAAAATGACTTGCAACATAATTCTCAGAAAGTCATAGCCTCTTAAAGTTTGTCATACAAAGTCCTTTCCCACTTATGTGTTCTGATAAGCTCAGAAAGTTTGATTCATTTTTTTCAAATATTGATGTCAATGCAGAGTTTAAGAGTGAATGACTGTTTAAAATGTTTTGCATTATAACACAGCAGATTAAATCTGTGCTTGGGACAGCAGTCTCCCCTAATGAGTGCCTAGATTGAGTCCTGGCTCATTTATGTCCAATAAAGTTTTCTGTCAATGCATCTGAGAAGGAGTAGATGATGGCCTAAGAGTTTGGATTTCTGTTGACCACATGGGAAACTGGATGGAATCCCTGCTTTGGACTGGCTCAGTATTGCTGTTGTAGGCATTTGGAGACTGAACCAGTGTATGGAGGATCTCTCCCTCTCTGTCATTCTGACTTTCAAATAAATAATAAATAAAACTTTAAAAATATTTTGAATAACACTTAGATTGCAACTATGTAGGAGATAATGACATTTCTGTAAATATTCAGTAACAATAAAAATTTGATTTCAAAACTAAAAGTTAGAAAATGGTGTTCTGTCAATTATTTAGAAAAATCAGTAACTACTTTTAAGTTAATAAAAATTAAATACATGACATAATGTAAAAAGGATTCCTTTTCCATTTGATATAGCATATCATTTTTTTTATTCTTAAGTATTTATTTATTCATTAGAAAGGCATAGTTACAAAGAGGGAGACACAAAAGGGGGCTGGAGAGACAGAGAGAGAGAGAGAGAGAGAGAGAGAGAGAGAGAGAGAGAGAGAGAATATCAGTCTTCTATCTGATTCACACCACAAATGGTGCAATAGCTGGGGATAGGCCAGGTAAAAGGAAATAGCCCAGAACTCCATCCAGGTCTCCCACATGGGTACAGGTACCCAGGCACTTGGGCCATCTTTTTGCTGCTTTCTCTGAGAGCAGGGAGCTCTGGATTGGAATTGGAGCAACCAGAACTCAAACCAATGCTCATATGGGATGCCAGTGTCTTAGGTGGCAGTTAATCCACTGTGCCACAATGTCGGACCTTATCAGTTTGTTTTTTAACTTAAAAAAAAAAGACATTGTGTTTCCACAACTGAATATTAATTGTATTGGAGTTTTGTCTGACTCTCAATATATATATAATGTAGTTACCTCATTCAAAGTCTAAAAAATAGTTCCAAAATTCTAAATGGTTTATTACTTTTAAATAAATATTAATATAAGGTCTGCTTTATTTTTCTTTAGTAGAAAAACAAGCATGATCCTTCAAAGGATTTGTTTCCTTTTTATGATTGAACATTTAGAACTAAAAAAAGTTTCTTATTTTCCACATAGCTCTCTAAATATATAATTCATTTAATTATCTTTTGAAATATATTTCTTTGTGATCAGACTTACAAAATAGACATTCTCAGAGTAACACATAAAGATAATAGCAGTCAAGGTTGTCAGAGGTCATTCTTCTCATATTTCTCTTCTTTGTGTTAAATACGTTCCAACCTCTTTCACCCAAGGGGAGTGGTTTTGAGCATGGTATAATTTACATTTGTATTTATGAATTTAAAGTGACTATTTGGTCTGGTAGTAACTATTAATCAAGGACATGATTTTTATATGCCAGTGATGTCAAAGCAGACTCCCTAATATTACAGAAGTCATGTTCAGACAGCAGCTGGGCGACAAGCCATAATTGAACATATTTAAAAATCCACCCCATGTACTGAACAGATTTCAATGTCTGGTGTGTTTAAGGTCCACTGAGTTGTGAAATGGCTGCTTCATTCACACAGATGTTAATATCTCCAGGCTCTTCTCTAGCTTTGTAGCTTCTCATTTACATATCTTCCGTAAGTTTGGTGTTCATGAAATGAGATACAGCTACTTGTCAGTACTCTGTTATAATAAAACAAGTGCAAGACAAAATATGAGCAACTATAATTACAGCTCATTAAGGATTAAGAAGAAAAATAATAAGGAACATAGTAATAGGAGTTCAGTCACCAGTGCTCCATTAGTTCTTTTACTATTTAAATACCTGAAGTTGTTGAATATAAATTATCCATGAAGACTTTAAAAAGTTTTCTAATTTTTTTTTAACTTATCTGAAAGGCAGAAAGGCAGAGAAAAGGGAGAGAGACATAAACATAAATCTCCAATTTGCTGATTCACTCTCAAAATGTCCACAACGGTCCCTGTCTGGAATCAAAGCTACCCATAACTTTTCCTGTTCTGATGTGTTGAGTATACTAATGCCCTAAGAACAATCCATTCACAAAGCTGATATTCCTTAACTGAATTTGTTATCTTTATCCAAGCAGCCATCACTTGATGGTTCTCCTTTCACAAATATGACAAAAATATATTAGTTTTGATTTGGCCTTTACAGAGATGTGTTCTTTAAAATTACTATGTTACTGTAGTTCAAGTAGTTTTTAGTTTCCTTGAGAGTATTTTGCAAAATGATTTTAAAGACATATTTAAAAATTATCTTTTTAAAAGGAGTTTAGAGGTTCTTCATTTGTACATTAAATTATCTTTCATATTTGTATATATTCTTCAGTGAGAATGATCAGTCTTTCAGGTTTTGAGAATAGACAATGTTCTTACACTGATAATTTCAAAGAACATAAAAATTATAATACTATGACATGTTCATAGTTATTTAATCCAAATTTAACTTACATAACTTAATAATTTGTTTGTCTCTTAAAATAGCTAAGTTATAGAATATCACCTCCTTGTTGCAATGTATTTTTTAGCCTAAGGCTTTCTGCTCCATGTGTCTACATGCCTTTTGGCATCATACATTCAATTTTAGTTACTGCAGTTCTGCTTTATAACTTTATACAGAAAGGGATATATATTTCAACTATAGTTTTTCTGCAGTTTTATTATAAGTATGCTGTAATTTTTTGGCCAGAAAAATATTATTAAAAATACATGAACTTCTTTTACCAAACTCCACGGAACACATAAATGTACATAATAACATATCCTTGGGATAGCAATGAAGTCTAAACCTGAATTCATTTATGTTTCATTTCCTTTTTACAAACACCTATAAGGTATTTTTACACAATATTTTAAGTGCACCTGCATTTTGATTGTTCGAATCACATGAGATTAAGTGTGGATCTTCTCTTGTGGTCATGTAAATGCTCAAAAGGTTTTGAGTTTTGGATTTGTCTTTGGTATTTTCATTGGTGTTGCATTGCAGCTGTAAATTGCTTTTGGTAGTGCTGATATATTGAAGATATTGATTCTTCCAATTCATGAACATAGAAGATTTTTCCATTTTCTTTAGCCTTCTTTTATTTCATTCTTTAGTGTTTTGTAATTTTCATTGTACAGCATTTTGACATCCTTGTTTGAATTTATTCCAAGGTATTTTATTTTTTGGTAGATATTGTGAATGGGATTGACATTAGTAGTTCTTTCTCAGCCATGGCACTGCCTGTATATACACAGGTAGTTAATTTCTATGTGTTATTTTATATCGTGCTACTTTTCCAAACTCTTCTATGAGTTCTAATAGTCTCTTAGTGGAGTCTTTGGGTTCCCTATATATAGAATTATGTCATCTGCAAATAGGGATAGTTTGACTTCCTCCTTCCCAATTTGTATCCATTTGATTTAATTTTCTTGTGTAATGGCTTAGGCTAAAATTCCAGGAAAATATTGAAAAGCAACTGTGAAAGTGGGCATCCTTGTCTGATTCTGAATCTCAGTGGGAATGCTTCCAATTTCTTCCCATTCAATAGGATGCTAGCCGTGGGTTTGTCAGAAATTTATTTGATTGCACTGAGCAATGCTCCTTTTATACTAAATTTTATTAGAGGTTTCATCATGAGAGTGTGTCATTTTATCAAATGATTTCTCTTCATCTGTTGAGATAATCATGTGGCTTTTGTTCTATATTTTTTAAAGATTCATTTATTTATTTGAAAGTCAGAGTTACTCAAATAGAGGAGAGGAAGAGAGGGAGAGAGGTCTTCCATCTGCTGGTTCACTCCCCGATTGGCCACAATGGGAAGAGCTGCACCGATCCCATGACCACAACCAGGAGCTTCTTCTGGGTCACCAGGGGCCCAAGGACTTGGGCTATCTTTTACTGCTTTCCCTAGCCATAGCAGAGAGCTGGATTAGAAGTGGAGCAGATAGGTCTTGAACTGGTGCCCATACGGGATTCCGGCGCTTCAGGCCAGGGCATTAACCTATTGTGCCACAGCGCCAGCCCCATTCTCCATTTTGTTAATGTGATGTATCGATTTGCAAATGTTGAACCATTCCTGCATACCAGGAATAAATTTCACATGGTCCAGGTGAATGATCTTTCTGATGTATTGTCGGTGTTCGCTGGCTAGTATTTTGGAGAGGATTTTTGCAGCTATGTTCAGGGAAATTGTTCTGCAGTTCTCATTTTCTGTTGTATCTTTTTCAGGTTTAGAATGAAGGTGAAGCTGGCTTTATAAAAAGAATTTGGGAGGATTCTTTCCTTTTCAACTGTTTGTAATAGCTTGAGAAGAATTGGAGTTAGTTCTTTAAATGTCTGTAGAATTAGTTTTTTAAATGTCTGTAGAATTCATCCAGTGCTGGGCTTTACTTTGTTGGGAGGGTCTTTATTACTGATATGATTTCTGTCTTGGTTGTTTGTCTGTTTAGGTTTTCTATGCTCATGGTTCATTTTAAATAGGTCATATGTGTCTAGGAATCCATCATTTCTTCTGTGTTTCCTGGTTTGTTGGTGTACAGTTCTTTGTAGTAATTTCTGATGATACTTATTATTTTTTGTGTTTCCTATTGTTACATTTTCTTTTTCATCTCTAATTTTATTAATCTTGGTCTTCTCCCTCTTTTTCTTGGTTATTTGGGCCAATGATGTGCCAATCTTATACATCTTTTCAAAAAAAAACCCAGCTCTTTGGTTGAACATTAGTATTATTTTATTGATTTTGATTTTGTTGATTTTTTTCTCTAATTCTTTTTAATTTTTTTAATTTATTTATTTGAAAGTCAGAGTTACACAGAGAGAGGAGAGGCAGAGAAAGAGAGAGTGGTCTTCCATCCAATGGTTCACTCCCCAATTGGCTACAACGGCCGGAGGTGTACCAATCAGAAGCCAGGAGCCAGGAGCTTCTTCTGGGTCTCCCTACTGGGTCCACGGGCCCAACGTCTTGGACCATCTTCTACTGCTTTCTCAGGCCATAGCAGAGTGCTGGGAGAGAAGTGGAGCAACCAGGTTTCAAACTGGTGCCCATATGGGATGCCAGTGCTTCAGGCCAGGGTGTTAACCCCCTGTGCCACAGCACCGGCCCCTCTTCTCTAATTTAATATTTTCTTTCCTCCTACTATTTTTGGGTTTGGTTTGCTGTTGTTTTCCTAGGTCCTTGAGATGCATTGATGGCTCATTTATTTGGTGTCTTTCCAATTTCTTGATGTAGGCACCCAATGCTATAAACTTTCCTCCTAACACTGCTTATTCTGTGTCCCATAAGTTTGATATGTTGAATTGTCACCTTCATTTGCTTCCAGAAATTTTTTTATTTCTCTTTCGATTCCTTCAATGACCAACTGTTCATTCAGGAGCATATTGTTCAATCTCCTTGTTTTTAGATATGTTCACAGGATTCCTGAGTTGTTGAATACCAAATTCTTTTCAATGTTGTAGGAGACGATGCGTGGTATGATTTCAATTTTTTTGAATTTGCTGAGACTTGCTTTATGGCCTAGTATGTGGTCAATCCTCAAGGAAGTTCCATTCACTGGTGAGAAGAATGTATATTCTATGGCTGTAGGATGGAAAGCTCTGTAGATATCTGTTAGGGCCATTTGGTCTATAGTGTCGATAAGTCTGTTGTTTCCTTGCTGATTTTCTGTCTGATTGATCTGTCCATTGCTGCAAGTGTGGTTTTGAAGTGCCCCATCACTATTGTATTTGTATCTGTGTCTCCTTTTAAATACATTAACATTTCTTTTAAATAGCCAGGTACCCTGCATTAGGTGTAAATATGTTTATAATAGTCACATCTTCCTGTTGAATTGATCCTTTAATCATTACATAGTGCCCTTCTTTGTGTATTTTAACTGTTTTGTGTTAAAGTCTTTTTTTTTTTTTTGATGATATTAAGATGGCTATACAAGCTCTTCTTTTGGTTTCTGTTAGCATGGAATATCTTTTTCCATCCTTTAGATTTCAGTCTGTGAGTATTATTGTTGGTGAGATATGTTTCTTGTAGGCAGCAAATAGATGGATTTTCTTTTTTAATCCATTCAGCCAGTCTGTGTCTTTTTACTGGAGAGTTGAGGCCATTTACATTCAAGGTGACTGCTATTAAGTAGCAATTTTGCCCTGCCATTTATCCATTAATATTCCTACTTTTTACTTTGAATTTCATTTGTACTTTTACTGGGCGATTTTCTGCTATCACCTTTTTTTTATAGTGCTGACTCTGTTTCTGTGTTTCTGAGTGCAGTGCATTCTTGAACATCTTTTATAGATGTTGCCGGGTATTGAAAAATTCTTTCAATTTCTGTTTGTTATGGAAGTCATTTATTTCACCTTCATTAATAAATTAGAGTTTTACAGGGTACAGTGTTCTGGGTTTACATTTTTTTTCTCTTAAGATTTGGAGTATATCACACCATTCTGTCCTAGCCTTTTAGGGTTTCTGATGAGTAGGCTGCTATAAGCCTAATTGGGGTTCCTCTGCATGTAATCTGTCATTTCACTCATGCACATTTTAGACTATTTTCTTTATGTTTTATTGTGGGGAATTTGACTACAATGTGTTGTGGTGAAGATCTTTTCTAGTCATGTCTATTGAGAGTTCTATGTGCTTCCTGTACTTTGATGTCCCTTTCTTTCTCCAGATTAGGGAATTTTTTTGTTATTTGTTATTTGTTATCATTTCCCTAAAAAGGCCTTCTAATCCTTTCTCTCTTTTCATCACTTCAGGAACTCCTCTAAGACCCAAATGTCGGCTTATTTGACAGTATCTTGTAAATTCCAACAGTGTTTTTTGGTTTTCTAATTTCTTGTTGTTTATTGTCTGACTGTAAAATTTCCAGAGATTTGTTTTCTAACTCAGATATTCTTTCTTCTGCCTTATCTACTCTGACGTGAAGACTTTCTACTGCTTTTTTTATTTGATACTGTGAATTACTCATTTCTAATATTTCATTTTGATTTCTCTTTAATATCTCAGTTTCATGGGGAAATTCTCATTCTTATGTATAATTTTCTTTAATTTGTTAATTTGGTTCTCATTGCTTATAAGTAATCTGATGATTAGTTTTCTGAATACTGTTTTTGGCATTTTCTCAATCTCTTCATCTTCATCTAAAATTGAAATGCAGTGTTCCTTTGGGGGGTTCATAGTGCCTTCCTTATTCTTACTTCTTAATTTTTTTTCCTTTATTTTTTACATTTGTGTAATTTTTTATTGTCTAGTGGCTTTTATCTTTGGTCTGTTCCTCTGTGGCTTAGTGGATTGTCTATACTTTCGGCGAATACCAAGAGGTGTGTGCTAGGTGTGACCATGGTGCTCTGTTCAGTATTCCGGGGTGGGGCAAGTATCCGAGGTAAAACCGCCATTGGGATCTATAGCTCTCCTCTGGTTAACTGGATGGAGAGGAATGGTCATCTCTGTTGGTGTGAGCCACCCTTCTCCTCACAGCTGTGGGATACCCCAGTGTTAGTCCATAGTATGCTCACCATTCATCTACACTGCCTAATGAACTGCACATTTGATCTGTGGAGTCTTTCCTGTGAGCACAGTTCCCTCTGCTATGAGTTACTATAGGTAACCGAGGAGCTCAGGAGGTGAGGAGAAGCGCTCTGTAGTTGCCTCCCAGGATTTAGCCACACTCTGTCTCCACTTATGCAGTCACTGTTTTTCTCATACTCTGCTCCCAGGGCTGTAGATATTCAGTGGGGCTACTCCACCCCACTAGCCAGTCCTGTTTGAAGGAAAAAACAGAGATATTTTATGAATAATATTATTGTTATATTTTCTTCAATAGTAATGAGGTATATTGTGAAATTTATAATTATGCTTTTCAATATTTTTTGCTTCCTGAATTATTTAGACCCTAAAGCTTGAATCCAGAAGTAGCTTTCTATCCATAAGTGTATGTTCCAAGATGCCCAGTGAATGCCTGAAGCCACAGATGATGCTGAACACAGCATGTACCATATATTTTCCTATATATGTGTAACTCTTATGAAGTTAAGCTCCTAAATTAAGGCAAGAAATTTAAAAAAATAACTTACAAAATAGAATAGTTATAGTGTAATGAAATTTCAAACAATACTGATCTCAAGCTTTGATTCATTATAAAGTAAAATAAGAATCACTTAAAAATAAGCAATATTATGACAGCGAATCTGAAAATCCATGTAGCTGCTAAGTGTCTAGTGATGCGTTGTGTACAGGAGTACAATAGGTCTCTGATGGAAAAAGGAGTTCTTCACAATCAGGAAAGACAAAGTGGGACAGTTTGAAGTTTCCTGATTATATAAAGAACAGTGAACAATTTAAAATGTAGGTGCTGTTTTTCATAGAATTTTTCATTTAATAATTTTGGGTCATTGTTGACACAAGTAGCTCAGTCCACGGGTAAGAAGGGACACTAAACGTCTTTTGTTTGTTTGTTTTAATCTCTACTTTGTGATATTTTTGGTCCCAATGTTCTTAATTGAGCTGTTATTAGATCTACCACCCTGCCCTAACTTGTGTTCTATTGAAAATTTTTCCCCATCCAAGATTTCTGATGACCTCCATTTTACTTATAACGTTTCAGATTGTATATTGGCAAAATTAGAATGAACTATCCCATTTAGAAGAGATATTCTTTGTCAACTTTGCTTAGAATATAATCCTGACATTTTTACAATTTTACACAATTTAAAAATAAAGGAAGATCATTTATTTAAGCATTTCAGTTTTAAACTTAATTATCCTTCAATTATGAGATCAACATCTACATTAACTCCACTGGTTGTCATTAAAACTCTAATTAATAACTTAAATGATAAATTTTCTATGATAGAACTGTGAATATGTATTTCCTTTAGTGGTTAATCATAAGAATAAAATTCTACAGAGGCTAAAAATGAAATTACTAGAGAGTAAAATAAAAAATTTGAGAAAACATTTATTTTTGTATACTTAAGGCATAGATTCCACAAAATCAATAATTTTTTATTGTATTTACTTGTATTTACTTGTTACTGTTTCAGCTGTAATTTGACAAATTATGGTTGTGTATATTTATGTGGTTCAAAATGATGTTATGATTTATGAATTCAATGCTAAATAATTAAATCAAAGTGATTATCCTATCTAACACCTAAAATATTTATTTTTTGTGGTAAGAGTATTTTAATCTTATTCTTCTTTATTTATTTGAAAGGCGGAGTTAGAGAGAGAGAGAGAGAGAGAGAGAGAGAGAGAGAGCTCCCCAAATAACTGTAATGTCCAGGGCCCAGCCAAGCTGAAGCCAGGAACTTTGAATTCCACCCATGCCTCCCACATGGATGGCAGGGCTCACACACCTAGACCATCTTCTGCTGCTTTCTTAGGCTCAATAGAATGCACCTGGTTTGAAAGTGGAGAAAATGGTTCTGAAATTGGCAATCATATGGAAACCAGTGTTGCAGGTGGCAGCCTAACCCACTGTAGCACAAAACTGACCTCTAAGTTTATTTTTTATTGATTTAAAAATGTACAGTCCATGGGTAAGCCATGTGGTGCAGGAGATTTAACTGTAGTTTGAGATGCCTACATTTTGTATCAGAGTACTTACTTCAAGTCAAGGCTACTCTGTGCTTCTGATCCAAATTCCTGCTCGTGTACATGGTGGCAAGGAATGATGGGCCAAGTGCTTAGGTTACTGTCACCATGTGGGAGACTCGGGGGTGGGGGGGCCCTGATTTCTGGTTTTGGCCTGACTTAGCCCTGGGTGGTGTGCACATTTGGGAAGTGAACTGACAGAATTCACTTTCTCTCCATTTCTCATTCTGCCTTTCGTGAAATTAATACATAAAGTACACATATGTTCACTTGTTTGTAATATCATTACTAAACACCCTAGTACCTACCATCCTATCTAGCATATAATAGTGACTCAGTTAATACTTGTTTAATAAATAAGAGAACAAGTAGCTTTTTAAAGATGTATTATTTATTTTATTTGAAAAGCAGAGTTACAGAGAGGAAGAGGCAGAAGCAGAGGCAAAGAGAGAGGTCTTCCATCTGTTGGTTTACTCCCCAAATGTCCACAACAAGCTAGAGCTAGGCCAATCCAAAGCCAGGAACCAGGAGCTTCTTCGGGGTCTCCCACATGGGTGCAGGGGACCAAGGACATGGGCCATCTTCAACTACTTTCCCAAGCCATGGCACAGAGCTGGATCAGAAGTGGAGCAACTGGGACTTGAGCCGGTGCCTATATGGGATGCCAATACTGCACGAGGTGGACTTAACTGCCATGTCAGAGCGCTGGCCCCGAGAAAAAATAGCTATTAAAAACTAGCATGTTGACAATACAATTTTATATAGAGTTCACTGTATTTTGTTTAAATGAATTTAAATAAAATCATAAATATGGAAATTTCGTGTACATCAGGAAACTTTTAAAAGATTGTGGAAAATTGATTTGAAAGATAATTTTATCTTATTTTTGAAATACATACATAATGCTTTCAAAATACACATTTTTCATTAAATTTTTGAAGACCTCTTGTGTGCCTCTGTGGGTCTGTGTATATACCTATATGCAAAGATCATCTATCTATGTTATACATGGAAGATTTCTAAAGTTAATTATTTATAAATAATTTTTAAAATTTTTGACTAGTACAAAATTTGTCCATATTTAAGGGTTAATGTGATATTTCAATACAGGTAGAAATGGCTTAATCATCAAATTAAGGTAAACAGAGTAATTCCCTTAAACATTTATATTTTATTTGTGATGAAAACTTTTAAAATTCTTTCTTCTAGCTATTTTACAAACATGCATTATTGTTATTCATAGTCAACCTATTGTGCAAAAGAACAACAGAGTTTCTTCCTCTTTAACTGACTGTATCTTAGTGGCCATTAATTAATCTTTCATTATCACTCCCCACGTTTATGAACAATTATGTTTATCAAAATGAGTTGATTCAGTATACTATATGTGCTTCTTATTGCTTAGGGAAACATAAACAAAGATTTTTGTTACTCTTCCCCTTAAAATTTCCTTCTCTTTTCAATGTCTAAAGCATTGTCATGACTAACGAGAATCAGTATGAAGAATGAAGGAAGAGACTAATGAGGTATATTTTATTACAGTTTTCAAAGTGTGACACTTTTATTCATTTTAAAACATGATAACATTTAAAATTGTTTCTAATCACTAATATGTTGAGAAATTCCTAGATATGTTTTTTCCTACTTAAAAATATTAGGAAAAATATTCCCCAGACAAGTTTTATAGTTATTAAAAACAGCCTATTTATTTATATTCTAGTCAATTTTATTTTGATTACAATATATATTTCGGGGGAGAGAGCAGACATCCCCAATGAAATGTATGTATCAAACTCATAAATTTCACTTTCCTTTCTCCTTTATCTCTGAACACCTTCCCAATTAAAATATGAATTAATTATCAGAAAGAGATTTAGAATGATGAGAAGTGTGCTAAATTATTTCATTTTAGATAATAAAGGTAAATGTTAGCTTTGAATTACTTGTTACAAGGACATGATTATTTTAATTTAATAGGGTTTTAAAGCAAAGTGAGAATATTTGTAGCTACTGTTAATAGGATCCAAAAGCACACATTTTCTCTCAGTAAAATTCTCTCTACTTTCCCTGAAAGCTTTTTTAAAGATTTGTGTATTTATTTACTTATTCATCTATTTATTTTAAAGGCAGAGTGAGAAAGAGGAGAGAGAGGAAGGCAGAGGAAAAGAGAGAGAAGAAAGAGGGGGAGAGAGGAAGGAGAGAGACACAGAGAAATATTCCATTCACTGGTTCACCCCTCAAATGACCACAACAGCCAGGGTTGGGGGGCTAGTCTGAAACCAGGAGCCATGAATTCCATCCAGGTATCCCACATGGGTAGCAGGGATCCAAGTACTTAGACCATCATCTGCTTTCTTCTCAGGCCTATTGGCCAAAAGCTGAATTGGAAGCAAAGCTGAATTAGGACCAGCACTCTGATACACTGCAAGCAGTAGTTAAATGGGCTTCCCTACAATGCTGCCTCCTCCCCTGAAACCTTTACTGTTTTGATTTATTCCATTGTTTTTAATTGCAAGAGCTCTGATTATGGTCTGTACATACAAATGTTTGCATTTCCATTATGGGATGAACATAAAAGAATTCAAATATATCTGAGCATTGGCTGTACAGAATTTATTACATATTAGCAATGCAAAAATGAAGTACCAAAAATCATTAAGATTAGTAGAGACTATGCAAACTTACATTATCTTGATTCTTGATAATTATTTCAATGCAAAACAATGTAGGATCACTGCAAGGTAGACAGGCTGTTTTACTTCTGAAGGGTGACGTGAATCTCTGATCATATGTTGGGGTGTAGTACAAACATATGAAAAAATAATAAGGTGAGATAGGTGTTATAGTTCAGAAGATAATGCTACTGCCTGTGTCACCTACAATCCTCATTTGAGTTCCTGGTATCAGTTCTGGCTACTACACCTTTCTGAGCCAACTTGCTGCTAATGTACCTGGGAAGCAGGGAATTAATACCCAATTTCTTGGGTTATTACAACATAACGGGGAATTCAGATGGAGTTCCTAGTTTTTGGCTTTGGACTATCCTACCCTCAATTGTTCCAGGTGTTTGAGGAGTGAATACCTCTATCTGTGCTTCTCTCTTTATCTGGTACTCCGCCTTTAAAATAAATTAATAAACAATTTATAAAAGCAATGTGGGTGGATACATTGGGTGCTAACATCCCAAACATGCACCAATTCAAGTCCTAGGAGCCCCATTTTCTATTCAGATCTTTGCTAATGTTCCTGGGAAAATGGCCCAAGTGCTTGGGCCCCTGCCATCCACATGCGAGACACGGATGGAGTTCCAGTCTCCTGGATTTGACCTGGCATAGCTCTGGTCATTGTGTCCATTTAGGGAGTGAATCAGATCTGCCATCGTCAGCATGAGAGCTGACTCAGAAGATAAACTCTTTCAGACACAGTGTTTTATTAAACACATCTTGGCCACTCTATCTTATCTGGAAAGATGTGTGTGGCTGTCTTGGAGGGTAAAGTCTTAAATAAGACTTTATATGGCTTCATACTCAGGTTTCTTGATGTGCCCAAATAATCATTTGACAACACCCAAACATTTACAGTCCCAACACACACAAAGTTCAGTGTGCCTGCCCTGATTATAGGGTGACGGTAATATTCTACAACTCTTTAAATATTTCTGTCCCTGCTTTTACTATGCCATGAAGTGTTTGCTGGTCTGTGCTCTATAGGCTCTGGTCTTACTGTGCTTGAATTTCGAAGACTTGATATGTGATAATGAAGAAACTGTTACTCCCTACAGACATTTGCAAAATATAACCCCTGACTTATTTAAACATATGCAGGCTTAGTACACTTAAGCATCACTATAATAAACCAAGTTTCATTATTCTTTGGCCTGAAGATATTATATGTTCTGCAAATGTCAAAGCAAAATAATAAGTGGTCATTTTAATGACCTTTTACAAAGAAAAAAAAAAACTCCTGGAAAATATATTTTTAATTTCCTGTTGACAGTTTATCATGATTGAAGCAGCATGTCTTCCGTTCTTGAATTTTGAACATGGATAAATGGTATGTCCTTATGTTCTCCTTCAACTGAGATGGCGTTGCTGACCTCCTACATTTCATATCCATCATAAGATGAAAGCCCATTAGCTAAGTTCACATCAGAATTTCTCCTCGTCAACACAAGTTTGTCACGAATGATTCCTTGTTCTCCCTTGTGAGATTGTGAAGGAGTCATTAGAAAGAGATTTGTTGGATGCGCTGAAAGCAGAAGTACATTGTTGTGATAAACTCATTAGCATTGCCACTACTTCAGGAAAGTTTTTATATCATCTATAATATAAGACATGTACATACAAAATCTCATTAAAATCTCCATGGTTATCCACAACTCAGAAATTTATTCCCCTTTGTGCACAGGAGGATGCAACACATGCATTTTTATTTCTGACAAAGATTAATTGTTTTGTGTATTTATTTTCTCTTGTTACTTGACCATACTTCTCTGAACAGGAGATCACAGGCTCAGTTGTACTGAAGCAGTGAGAGTTGTTTCTAAAAGAGAAAGTTCATACTCTCTGTTGAGTGTTGAAGTTTTTGTTATACATACATATGTCAGAAAACCTGGCAAAAGCATCGCTGACACATGGAAGCAGGAGTTATGAGAGGTGAGGCCCTAGTTCCATTTAATTTGATCCTACACTGCACCAAGCACAGTGCCAAGTCTAATGCTTTCTGACAGATGTTGATTAGCTGTGCCTGGCTAGCTCCTCTTTACATTATTTCAGTTCACACTCATTTTAAACACTATATGGAATTTCTCCAAAGCAGTGACATGTCCATTTGGGGAATGGAATAATCAAACCCAGCCACTATTTCCCTTGCTTACTCACATACACAATAACCTGCTTTCCCTCACCACTTCACCAGAGTCATTGGAACATTTTCTCCCCATTGCTAGCTGAATCAGTCTCTGTGACTTCCTTTTATTTTGTTTCTAAACATTATTTTGAAAATAAATGCATCATCCCTTAGAATACAAAGTAAGGCCGAAGTCACCTTGGATTTCACCCAGTGTTTCTCTTGTCTTCAGTGTAAAACAAAACTAAGCCCTTCATGAGAATCAGGATCATTCCTAATGACCTCAAACAAAGAGGATCCCATAACCTTTCAAATTCTCTCCTCTATTTATCAAGCTATAATATTGACATGTTGAACCTGTTTCTGGAGATAAAGCTTATCTCACTCTATTTTTTTTTTCTGCTTGGTGAAGATGGAAAAGTATGTCACTGGTTCCCTTGCTTTCTTATCAAGGTGATATATTTTATTAATTTTATATAACTTTTAATATATATGGTATTTAGCCTACATTTTCCTTTCCTTTTTATTCAATCATTGCTCAATATACAACAGAAACAGCCAGTTTTGAGTAGCAAAAAAACACATTATTTTTTTCTTAGTAAGGATAAATAATAACTTTATTTCTGAGGTTAAGATTAATACTTGGAATTTTCTATAGTTGTGGTCCTTTTCTCATTTTCTCAACTCTAAAGATCAAAGAAAATTTATCTTCAAAATGTAAAGGTAATCACTCTATTTTTTTAAATCTGCAATTATGCTTTATTTTCACTTGAAAAGCAGAGAGAAAGAGTGTCAGAAAGACAGAGATACGTGCTATCAGCTTTTTCACTCCCTGAATTCCTGCAATAATGGAGGCTGGGTCAGAGTGAAGCTAACAGGCTGGAACTCAGTTTGGGTCTCCTACATGGGTGGCATGGACCCAACTACTTTGAGTTATTATCTACTACTTCCAAAATTGCATATCTGCAGAAAGCTGGAATCAGAAGCAGACCCCAGATTCAATCTTGGTAGCCCAATATGGGATGTGGGCATTCTGAACAATGTCAAACCCTGCATCAATTGCCTGCCCAGGTTATCTTTTGTGGCTTGTCCTGCAAAGCTGCACTGTCTGGGAGAGCAAGGTGACGGTGTACTTCCCATAAGGAGACAAGTTTCGATGAACATGTCCGACTTCATTCACAGCCATGCAGGCTTTTAAAGGGCAGGGAGAAGGGTTGTTATTATCTCAGAGGAACACTAACTTTAAGACAGAACCGACACTGGCACCAGTACGCCTCTTTAATCAGCTTGAAGCTAGCTTTCCTGGTGGGCCTGGGCCACACGCAGGAGCAGTTTGCCTGATTGGCAAGAGGCAGGGGTGGGGAGAAATGTGCCTGGGCATCCCACCGCCTATCAGCAGCCAGGTTAACTACTGGGATTGCTCACAATCTTTACTTCAAATATGCCAATTTTTAGTTCAATTTCTATTTCAAAATTAGCACATATAAACATTTCACAATTAGAACTGTCATTAGTAGAGTTTCTCTTGAGCTGTCCCTATTTTATCAGTTTCTCCTTCTCAATTCTCAGTCCTATAATTGCCCATGTATCTACTTGTTGCCCCAAATGTCACAGACTCTTCTTCTTGAATGGATTCATCCTCTCTCTTTGCCTTCTGCAGTGACATTTTTGCATTCAATTTATTTTTGTTTTACTCCACAAGAAACATCTTTTTTTTTTTTTTTTTTTGGACAGGCAGAGTGGACAGTGAAAGAGAGAGACAGAGAGAAAGGTCTTCCTTTGCCGTTGGTTCACCCTCCAATGGCCGCCGTGGCCAGCGCACCACGCTGATCTGAAGGCAGGAGCCAGGTGCTTCTCCTGGTCTTCCATGGGGTGCAGGGCCCAAGCACTTGGGCCATTCTCCACTGCACTCCCTGGCCACAGCAGAGAGCTGGCCTGGAAGAGGGGCAACCGGGACAGAATCCGGCACCCCGACTGGGACTAGAACCCGGTGTGCCAGTGCCGCAAGGCGGAGGATTAGCCTATTGAGCTGCGGCATCGGCTAAGAAGCATGAAATAAAAAATATATTAATTTTCTTGATTTTTAAAAAATGAATAACATGCATTTTAGTAAACTCATCACAAGTTGCTGTCTTACTATCTGGTGGCATTAGGAAATACCTCCCAAAAAAGTCACAAATTGGGAATTCTGTTGGACATACCAAGCAGCCATGTGTTGAAATGAATGCTGTATTCATGGAAGAAGTACAGAGCTTGGCAGTTTGCTGGAAATAATTATGGCTGAAAAAAATATAGTGTACCCTTATAATATATTAAGAAGGTTATTTTTATGATGAGTTATGGCTTAAGTAGTTGGATTCCTGCCACCCACAAGGAAGACTTGATTGTGTTCCTGCTCCTGGCTACTGTATTAGTCCCAGTGCAGGCCAAGCTACTATAGGCCTCTGGGGAGAAAACTGCTGGATGGGAGCACTACTCTTCTTTTCTGTTTCTTTCTCTCTCCTCTCTCTATTTTTATCTCTATGTCTATCTTTTTCCTACTCAAATGAATTAAATTTTATCAAACAGAAGCATTTATTGTTTTTGTACTGACAAGATTTGTACCCTTAGCTATCATGGGTTGCAGTAGGAGTAAAATTGAGGGTACTATCGTCATGGGAGCTTCTTATAGATTAAATACTGAATTTATATTCCAGGGAAGCTATTCTCCTTTAGCCAGTACATTCCTGTATTAATTAATCTGTTTTAATTAATTGGGTTTTCTAAAAGATTTAGTATGAGAAGGAGAGCTCTGTTACTATAGAGAGTATGCAAATAAAGAAAAATGCAATCATTGGTATAGAGCATTGAGATTCTTTCAAGGGAAGTAAATTTATCATTTATGCACTTTAGCAGATTTTGAACAAAAGGTTTCCAATGAGTTAGAGGTGTACAGAAATCAATTGCCTATAACAGAAGTCTAGGACAAAATCACATGAAATATATTAAAAACAGTAGCAAGATATGTATGGATACTAAAATGACATGTGGGAGGTAGATTTGCCAATACTCCATGATTCATTTTCACATTCTAAACAAAAGCAAGTGGGTGCAAAATGGTGTTACTATGATATTAGAGTCAGGAATAGAAACATATGTTGTTTTTTTTTTTTTTTTTTTTTTTTTTTTTTTTTTTTTTTTTTTTGTGGTCTGAGGATTTTTGAGTCTGGGGTCGCGATCTAAAGGACCCAGCGGGGATTAGGGTCCTTCATTTGGAGGTCCCACCGAGACTTGACGACCCACGACTCAAGCCCTCAAAAGGCCAGCCGGAGTCTCATCCTGCAGGTGAAAGACCGAATCTGCAAACCTGGTCAAGAAGAACACCCGGATCAGGTCCCCTACGTTACAGTATGGGAGGACCTGATATCGGAGCCGCCCTCTTGGGCTTCTCCCTTCTTGCAGGACAAGAAGGACATAAACCGCCCCCTCCTTCGGTTGTCCCGATGACTCTCGTCCCCACCCTGCGCCGGCGCCGCCCCCTACCTTTCCTGCCGTCTCTACCTTGTATCCCTTACAGGAGCTGAGAGAACAGAAGCCTCGGAGCACCCCCCACTGTGCTGCCGGACAGCCAGGGGGACCTCCTGATGCTGGATCCTCCTCCCTATGGACGTCAAGCAGCGAGGCACCCGCCGTCAGACTCTACCACGGAGTCTGAGGAGGGAACAACTCCCACTCCCGCTGACCCATTCTCATCACCCCCAAGCAGCCAATTGCGGTTGCGTAGGAAAATAGGGGAGGGGGGTGGTGGGGAATGGTCTTCCCAGGCTTTTCCCCTGAGGACAGTAGCTGGACAGATACAATATTGGCCGTTTTCCGCCTCTGACCTGTATAACTGGAAAACATATAACCTGTCTTTTTCACAGGATCCACAAGCCCTGACCGGACTCATAGAGTCTATTTTACTAACACATCAGCCTACCTGGGATGATTGCCAGCAGCTCTTGCAGACTTTACTAACCACTGAAGATAGGCAGAGGGGTTATTTGGAAGCCCGTAAAAACGTGCCGGGAAACGACGGGCGACCCACGCGGCTTCCAAATGAGATAGATGAGGCTTTCCCCTTGACTAGGCCCGACTGGGACTTTAACACTGTGGCGGGAAGGGAAAGACTCAGACTTTACAGCCAGATTCTCCTGACCGGTTTGAGGGGAGCGGGGAGGCGCCCCACGAATCTGGCAAAAGGTTAGGGCCATTGTGCAGGAAAGCAAGGAAACCCCAGCAGGATTTTTAGAAAGACTGATGGAAGGGAACAGGATGTACACCCCCTTCGACCCTCTGGCCCCGGACCGGCAAGCCGAGGTCATCATGTCCTTTATTGGACAGTCGGCCCCTGACATCCGGGTGTGCCTTCAGAGGCTGGAGGGGCTTCAGGGGTATACATTGCCTGATTTAGTAAAGGAAACGCCCGAGGAAAGGGAAGACAGGCTAAGGCGGGAGCAGGATCGAAAGAAAAAAAAAATGGAGGGAAAAGCGTAGAGGGAAGGAACTGACTAGGATCCTGGCCACCGTAGTTTCCAAAGCAGAGCAAGGGAGGACCAGGTCAGGAAGGGACCCGGGAGACCGGCAAAGGCCCCGTCTTGACCGAGAACAATGCGCGCTGGGCAAAAGAGTGCCCGAAGAAACAAGCTCGTCTGAGATCCGTTCCTGTACTATCTCTGGAGAATGAAGACTAGGAAGGGGATCCAGTGGTGCACGACTGCCATCAAGTCCTTGCTGAAATCCACGGGACTCGAGCCGACCTGACCGACATTCCCCTGCCAAATGCGGGCCAACCTGGTATACCGACGGGAGCAGCTTCCTGCAAGACAGCGAGAGAAGAGCCGGGGCAGTGGTGGTGGACGGCCGAACAAGGTCAGTAGTCTGGGCTTCTGCCCTGCCCCCCGGAACCTCCGCTCAGCGGGCAGAGCTGATCGCTCTGACCCAAGCACTCCATGCAGCCAAGGGAAAGTGGGTGAACATCTACATGGACAGCAGGTACGCTTTTGCCACTGCCCATGTCCATGGGGAAATCTATAAGCGAAGGGGGCTCCTGACCTCCACGGGAAAGGACATTAAAAACAAACAGGAAATTTTAAACCTCCTAGAGGCCCTGCACCTGCTGCGAGAACCTAGTATCATCCACTGCTTGGGCATCAGAAAGGAGGGGGTCCCGTGGAGGAGGGCAATCGGCTCGCAGACAAAGTGGCTAAAGAGGCAGCCTTGACTAGCCAACTACTGGCTGTAAAGGACTCTCCTAATGCAAGATGGACAAGGGTATTTCATCATTGGACTGGACACTCTCCTTCGACAAATTACTGAGGCCTGTGTACCCTGTGCCAAAGTAAACCCCAAGCACCTAGAGGGGGCCAGGATCAGAGGGGCACGACCTGGCGTAAACTGGGAGGTAAATTTTACAGAGATTTGCCCCGGCAGGTATGGAGTTAAATATCTTCTAGTATTTGTAGACACCTTCTCAAAATGGACAGAAGCCTTCCCGACCAAGAAAGAAACCGCGCTGGTAGTAGTCAAGAAAATCCTAAAAGAAATATTCCCCCGATTTGGACTACCAAAGGTACTGGGGTCAGACAACGGGCCGGCTTTCGTCTCCCGGGTAAGTCAGATGGTGGCACAGGTGTTGGAAATAGAAAGTTGCATTGTGTTTATAGGGTAAGTCAGATGGTGGTACAGGTGTTGGGAATAGAGTAAAAGTTACATTGTGCTTATAGACCGCAGAGCTCGGGTCAGGTAGAAAGAATGAATAGAACTCTTACAGAAACTTTAACAAAACTGGTCATGGAGACTGGCACTAGGGACTGAGTCGAATTGTTACCTATGGTGCTGTTCCGAGTTCGAAACACCCCCTCAGCCTTTGGCTTGACGCCCTATGAAATCCTGTATGGGGGGCCCCCACCCATTGCCGATCTGTTGGGTCCCAGCATTGATTGCTATGCTACCTCCCCTGGCTTGCAGACGCGGCTACGCGCTTTGCAACTAGTCCAGGAGTATGCCTGGAAGCCACTAGCAGCAGTCTATCAGCCCCAGAACATGGGAACTCCACACACCTTCCAGATCAGGGACCAGGTCTACGTGAGGAGACATCAGGTGAAAAGCCTCGAACCTCGCTGGAAAGGACCCTTCACCGTACTTTTAACAACTCCCACAGCGGTCAAGGTGGACGGCATAGCTGCCTGGGTGCACGCCGCACACATCAAGAGGGCAACTCCAGAGTCCCCAACGGAGGTCCAGAGTCCCCAACGGAGGATCAGACCCCGAGACAACCGGAAACGTGGAAATTGCAACGGACACAAACCCCTTAAAGATAAGACTCTTTTTAAAACTGTGTAATACTTGAAACAACTGTAATAGTTTAATTAGGATCTGTTTTGCTGTTATTTGAGAGCCTTTACCCTTCCCTTCAATACCATCCCCTGGCTAAAGTTCATTCCAGAGGGGATGCAGATTTGGATGTAATCTCTCTGTCCCAGGCATTGCAGAAAACTGCTGGCTCTGCTTACACCAGGGACCTCCCCTCCCTCTTGCTGTTTTCCTGCCGCTTAATAATACCCTTGGGTTTAATAGCTCTGTTAATTGCCCTCCCTTACAGCCTTTCCCTGTCCTTCCTGTTCCAATGGCCTAAAAATGATTCCTTTAACATTAATATGGCCTATACCATTTTACCGGCAAATTGGACTGGTAGCTGTGCATATGCTATGCTTCTGCCCAGTGTAGACATTATTAGTGGAGATACCCCTGTCCCGATTCCTTCCTTCGATTATATTGCAGGAAGACAAAAACGAGCTGTACAATTCATTCCTATATTGGCTACGTTGGGAATTTCCACAGCTATGGTTACAGGATCCGCAGGACTGGGAGTTGCGGTCCAAAACTATAAAGATTTGTCCCAACAACTTATTAATGATGTACAATCCCTATCCTCCACCCTTCAGGACCTCCAAGACCAAATCGATTCCCTAGCGGAAGTGGTCTTACAAAACTGTAGGGGCTTAGACTTGCTTGCCGCCAAACAAGGAGGTATTTGTTTGGCTTTGTAGGAAAGGTGCTGTTTTTATGCTAACAAGTCCGGCATGGTTCCTGAGGATCTGGAGCTTCGCCGCCATGCCATGGCTAAAAACCTCCTGTGGACAGGATTCAATGGACTGCTTCCTTACTTGCTACCACTTCTAGGCCCTATTGCTGGTTTGCTTGTTACACTATCTGTGGGTCCTTGTATTCTTAATAAGCTGATGTGGTTTGTTCGTGAACGCCTTTCAACCGTTCAGGCTCAGAGCGCTAAAAACCGCGGAATCTAGCCTGTAAATTTTAGGATTAAAATTTGTACAAAAACAAAAAGTGGGGAATGAAGGACTTCTGAAAATTTACCTGCTAAAAAACTAGGAAGTTTCAAGAAAGGTCAGTTAGTTTCTGGGAAACTGCAACTTAGCAGATAACAGGGAATAGCAGTTTGGAAACCCCCCTTGTGCAATGGTTAAGATAAGTAAAACTGATGTGTACTGAGATAAGCAGGAATGCTGTATACTAAGATAAGTGAAATTACTGTAAACAAAAACCCCCTTCCCCTTTGTATTCACTTGCTTAAGATAACTTTGTGGTTTTTGCCTTTAAATACTGCCTGTAACACTTGTCCAGTACCTCACTCTCTCAGGAGGGAGGGGTCCGTTTTTCGCAAAACGTAAATAAAGCCACCTCTTGCATTTGCATCAAAAAAAAAAAAAAAGAAACATATGTTTTTTGTTTTTTGTTTTTTTTCCTGAGGAGAAGGACTACTATGCTAGCGATTTTTTTAGATACTTCTGTTTCATGTGGTTATGTGTTAAGTGAAGTTAGGTTCTTTCCACTCCACAGAGACAAGGAGATTGGGTGTCATCTCCCTAATGATTATATTTCAAAGGATTCCTTCCCATTTCCTGGGAAAAGACAATCTTGAGTTGTAAAACTGGCAATTGGCTGGGAGATTCACATCTCAAAGAAACTGAGATGTAAGTCTTGGTGAAGGTTCTAACCCACTGGAGGGCAGGAGCCTAAAGTCAAGAAGCTTGTCTACATTTAGTCAAATTGGGAGTGTTTAGGCTGTCATGATCATTACCACAGAGATCTAAAAAGGCATCATAGTAGTAGACACTAGAAGTCAAGCAGAATAAAGGAGACAGATAAATAAAGACACAGATAAGAAGACAGACCGGCAGATGTTGTGCTTAAAGTTTAGGATACTGGGACTCCTGGATATCGTATCAGAATGTCTAAGTCCCTGCTCCATATTTTATTCCTGCTAATGTACACTTTAGGAGGCAGCAGAATATGGCTCAAGCACTTGGATCCCCGTCCTTACCCCTGCCTCCCTGCGGGATGCCCAGTTGGAAATCTTGGATATTTGCTTTGGCCAGGTCTTGCCATGGTTCTTGTGGGCATTTATTGAACCGATCAGCAAAAGCCTTTCGTATTCTGTATCTCTGGCTCTCTGCTTTTCTCATAAACAAAAGCAAAATTAAAACATTTTTAAAAATATGGGAGATATCAAAGAATAGGAAAGAAAGACAAGAATAGAAAGAAATAGCTATCTGAAATTGCCCTTGTATCTTGCAAAGACTTTGTATTTACATTACATATGATACTGTGGATAATCTGAGCATATTTATGCTTCCACCTTAAAAAATGCACTTCATAAAAAATCCAGAAAATAAATGCTGGCATGTATTCATGGTGTATGTGTTTTGTTCTGAGCATGTTTCTGTTTTGGACTCATGTGCTTATGAGTGGAAAAGATGGTATATATTCTCATTAAGATTTTTATCTCTTTGTCTCTTCTCCTCTTTAATTAGAATAGTACCATTAATTTTGTAAAAGTTTCCCACAAGCTATTTGAAAATCATGGCAAATATAGCAACATAGAAAGGACCAGATGTACAGGAATTCTAAGTGGCCCATTAATAATTGTCATTCAGATCGTCATTGAAATGTAAACAAAAATGGATTTGCCATTTCTTAGTTGTCCTGGTGGTCCTCCACTAACTTCCTTCTCTTCTTGTCTTGAAATTTTATCCAGCTCAAACTGTTCCTCTCACCACACTGTTCTGTGTGTAATATCAATGAGTCATTTATCATTCTCTCCAATGATCATGATTCATTTTCTTTTGTTCTTACTGGATTTTATTTCAAAGTTTTAAAGGACAAGATCTATACCTAATTCACTTCTAAGTTTCCAGATTCTAACATGGTGATAGGTACAAAAAAGGAATGTATATGTAGAAAGGAACAAATGAATTAATGAAGTGATTTCAGATTTTCTCTTGTCCTTTTCTTAAGAGACAAGGGGGTAACCCTTTCTGGAAGAGTTAGAGTAGGTAAAATTTGTCAAATGTTCACATTCAGATCCAGGGAGATCAAGGAAAAGTAATTTACATGTCACAACAAACTTATAATTTCACTACTGTGCTAAGCAGTGCAGCAAACTTATCTTACACATTCTTCATATGCTATCTGAAATTTTATTTTTTAGCATATAGATAATTTTTTGCTGAAAGTACATTGCTACACTAAAATGACCCTTGGCATAAGCACAAATCAAACTTCTAACTTTGCTTCCTTTTTATTATAAAATGGTCACTGTTTTCATTTAAACTCTTGGTAGGGTCATTCAGTTTTGACCTATCAAGCTTTCATTTCCTGCTGCCTAAAATGAAACATCTCTCCCTCCTATAACTGACAAGAGTCACATTTCTTGTGGGATTGATTTCTTTCATCTTGTTCTTTTTTGTGCTCTTATCTTTCTTTTGCTTTCTTCCTTTCCATCAGTGATAAGGTCACTATATTTTCTTGTTTTGTTCCACTGCTGCTTTTTTAACTTAATTGATCAGTTTCTTGCTTCTTAATTTATGTATTCTGTCTCTATTTTCTCTTTATTTGTTATTTATCTTTTCTTTCTTCTAACATCTTGGGTTTTTTTCCTGCTCTAACTTTTCTCCCTTTATATCATTTCCTTGTTGAATCTTTAATTATTGTTTCTGTTCATTATTATATTTCCTTATATAACTTAAATACTTATGTCTTGTCAATTTTCCAATTTGCCTACTCTCGTTTATTCTATTCCCTATATTTATTATTTGTCTTCACTCATTTAAGCTGAGTTTTCAGATCATTCATATCTAGCAGTGTATGTTTTTCTTATTATCTTATTCACATATATTCATTTTCTTGGCTACATTTTAATGAAGAATGTTTCTCCATTGTTTTGCAACCAGTTTTAGAACACCTTAAGTCTGATATTAGTGTAGAAAACACACAATTTTTCACTTACTAAAAAGTAATTTTGTAATTCTGTATCTTCAATTCCAGATCTAATCCTTCTCATAGGGAATAGGTGACAGAGAAACTTAATAATAGAATTATGAAGCACATAAACACACCATACATTTCTCAGAAACATTTGAATTGAGTAATAAAATGTGTAAGTTGAATCTATTTTCTCTATTTTTATTAGTTTCTAATAGTTATCTTAAAAATGACTTTTTACTTTTCAAAATTATGCAATTTAATAAAAATATTTAAATCCAGTATATTCCCAACTCTATCTTATTCAAAATATGCAAACAAATCATGTGAGAAATAAGAGATTTTGAGTAATGCAAATTAAATATTGCCACTTTGAAACAAAAGAAAATGGTGTTTCAACAGGTATTCTTGTTTACTTCTTATTTCCACTTAAGAGCAAACCACCCTTCTTCCTTCAGAATTTGCCCATATCTTATAACCAAGATAATTAGAAAACTAGCAGAAATCTCTGAATCCACTAATCAGTGGAAGTGTTTTCTGAAATAAAAGTGATCTTGATTTGTGACAACTCATGCAATATGGCAGTTAAAAAAAACAAGGTATGCCTCAGGAGTCCAGTGTATGCTCAGGTGTCCTTGACATATTTATAGAAGCAGTTCACTCCCTGACTTATGCCTCTTCATGATAAATATCAAACCTGGAAATGTAACACAAGCTCATTGACTTTATAAACTTTCAGTTCTAAACATTTTACCTAATCTAAGGTATGAATTCTAAAACAAATTATTGGCTTTTTATATCCCTAAGGAATAATCAAAAGATTGCCACTCACCAAAGTATAACAAACCATCAATTGTTAGATATATTACAATGTTACAGATATTTACAAATATGTATCATAAAGTCAATAAAATTTAATATAAATCTATATATGTCTTTAGGAAAACAAGTTATTTTTAGTGAAAATTTTTTAAATTTTATTTTCATTCTCTATGCAATAGAAAACTTTTTGCTTTGAAGCTCTGTAATTGAGATCTAGAACTATATGTACTACATGTGAATAATCAGTAACAATGACATTGCACAACTATTTGAAATCTGAATAGATGGAGTAGGTTGTTAAACACAATGAATCTCAATTAACAAACTCAGATTTAATTTATATAGGTTAATTCAATACTGATTAAGAATACTCAAACACAATAATATGTAAAAATCATTTTATTGATTATTATATCTGCTCTCACTTTTTTGAACTACAATATAAGTGGTGCTTCACTGGTACAAGGAATTTTAATCTAATAAATATGATCATTATTAAAATCCTATGTGTTTAAATTCTCAGTACTCATTTGGTGGTAAGTATGTCTCTGCTTATCTAAGAACAGGAGAAGCTGTGCTAAGGAGAATATTCATGCTTAGCTGTGCTAAGCAGACATCTTCTCTGATGTCCTACCATACCCACTGTGCAGTGTCACATAGCAGGACTTAAGTCCTGGCTTCATAAGGTCCACTGAATTATCAGGGTTTTTATGTCCACTTCTATTAATTTCACAAGGGATTTTTGTTTTTTTACAACCTTTTTAAATCACCTAAATATAATTCCTTTTGTAAATTAAAGTTGTTATAAATTTCAGCAAAGAGAATCAGATATATCTTATATATAATTATATAATATTATTTCCTATACCTATAATTCCTATATCTATATATTTCCTATAAAATATAATTATTTCCTATTACCCATTCAGAGTCCTCCAAGCAAAAATAAAACATTGCCTATATGCATTATTATAATGATTATTCTTTGGATTTCCCAGCCCCCTCCCCCCACCAAAGCACATGACGATTTAAGGTTTTGGTTGCATAAATTTGACTACATGTGAGATAAAAAAGAAGAAATGAGGACATATGCAAATGCAACAATGAAAATGAGCACATTGATGGAGAAAATGTCAATAAGCCATGCAGTAAGAGAGTTACTGCCTTAGAACTTCTGAAGTATGTCTAGAATGTTTCCTCATCCATTCTTCTGATAGGCCAATTCTAGAGTATTTGTACATTTGCTATTCTTTAAATATCGCCCATGGTGTTAAATTTCCTTTATCAGTTGGGCCTGGCCAAATTGAGCAAGATCAAGGATTTCCCAGTGGAGCCCTGAGGCAGAAAAACCTTAATTGCAGGAACATTTCAAATATCAGAGTCAGTGCTCACCAAGCTCATTGAATTTCAGAGTTGATCTAGAAGGATGTAAGGGGTGCACAAAAACATCTGCTGGAATTCACCTTGTACTATACAGATGGTTTCTTGACTCACATGGAATTCCCTCTGTCCCAATTTTTTCCAGTTTTGAGCCAACAGCAGTTTCTAAAATTGTCATAATATACTGGAATACATCTATCTTACTTCTGTGATTTCCTCTCTTCTAAAAGTCTGATATTCATAATTTTTCTTCACTCAGCCATACTAGACATTTCTCATTATCAACTATTCATATTTGGAATGTTTGATAGAAAGGAAAATGATAAATTTTAATTAATGCTTCAATATCAGCTGCAAAATGCTGTAGATTATTCCAGCGTACTTTTCTTGATTAACCTACTGTATTCCTGAGGTCATAGGAAGGAGCTGCAACAGAGATGCAGGTTCTTAACAAATGGTGCTGGAAAAACTGAATCTGCATTTGCAGAAGTTTGAAAATAGACCCCTACCTTACAATTAACACAAAAATCCACTCAAAATGAATAAAAGACTAAATCTATGAACCCATACGATCAAATTACTAGAGAATATTGGGCAAAACTCTGCAAGACATTAGCGTAGGCAAAGACATCTTGGAAAAGACCCCAGAATCACAGGCAATCAAAGCCAATATTGACATATGGGATTAATCAAACTAAGAAACATCTTCACTGCAAAGGAAACACTCAGCAAAGTGAAGAGACAACTGACAGAATGGGAGAAAATATTTGCAAACTACGCAACTAATAAAGGGTTAACATCGAGAATCTATAGAGTTAAAGAAATTCAATAATAATAAAACAAACAATCCAGTTAAGAAATAGACAAAGGAATTGAACAGGCATGGTTCAAGAGATGAAATTCAAATTGCCAACACAGACTTGAGAAAACGCTCAAGATCACTAGCCATCAGGGAATTGTAAATCAAAACCAAGGTCAGGTTTCACCTCACTCCAGAGAGAATGGCTCTCACCCAGAAATCAATGAACAATAAATGCTGGTGAGGATGTGGGGAAAAGGTACCCTAATGTACTGTTAGTGGGGCTGTAAAGTGGTGCAGCCATGTGGAAGACAGTATGAAGATACCTCAGAAATCTGAATATAGACTTACCATATGATCCAGTCATCACACTCCTGAGAATTTACCCAAACCGAAAGAAATCAGCATATGAGAGAGTTATCTGAACCCCCATGTTCTTTGTAGTACAATGAACCAGTTATCAACCCAGATATCCATCAACTGTTGACTAGATAAAGAAATTATGACACACACACAAACACACACACACACTATGGAGTACTACTCAGCTGTAAAAAATAATAAAATCCTGTCTTTTCTCCCTAAAAGACAAATATCATATGTTTTCCCTTATCTAAAATAACTAATAGAGTTCCTTAAAAATGTAATTTATTGGAGTGAGGACATTTTGGGATTTAATGATTGTTTATAGCTCTTGTATCTTCCATTTAAGAATAGTGTTTTTTTTTCATACAATTTATTGAAGTCTTTTACTTAATGTAGTGTTAACTTTACAATCACTAGGTAAAACTGAAAATATATCTTTATAAAAATTAAGAGCAAGGATGGGAGAGGGAAGATGAAGAAAGGTTGGAGCTTGGGTGGGTGGGAAGTATCAATATGTCCCTACATCTGTATATGAAATACATGAAACTTGTTTAATTTAAATATAATTTTAAAAAATTAAAAATAAAACAAATGTAAGCTACATAGGGGTCTGGAAAAGTCATAGAGCTAATGTACTTGTTCTGCTTTCCATCTTTGGCTTAAATCCCAAATGTATAATTTATATGGTACAAAAAATTGCTGCCAATCTTGCCCAATAACTGTGCTTTGATGGAACAGAATATAATTATCCATTACACTTTTATTTTCCCATGATCATTTGTTGTCATATAAAAAATCTTTATTCTCTATCATGGACTCTTGATGTCTTTCTTAAACATTATATTATTTTCTGCTACAAAAGGCATGACTTTGCTCTAGATCCATAAGTGTTTCATGTGCAACTTGTGAGATTTTTCTGGAACCTCCATCCATTGCAGTTATGTGTGCAAATAAATATTTATTCATCACTGCCCATCCCTCATTTGGTCAGTGTTCTTTCAGAGATGTTTAATTGTTCTTCAATCCTAGGGTTACACTTATGTGTGCTGAAAACCAGATTACGGTTGGAGAAAAGCCCCAAGACAGAAACACAAATTCACTTTATCATACAGATGAGGAACTGGAAGTGTGCACTGAACAGTACCCTGCAAATACGTAGCTGAAATCAGAAACCAGAGATGTAATACAGGAACCAAAGTTTCCAAAATTTAAGGTTTTCAATAAATTGGACAGCATTGTCCTCAAGCTTGCACCATGTTTAACCTCTTCTTTCAGTTGAAATTGACTCATTATATGTTTCAGGACAATTTGTTGATGGCTTATAATTTTTCTTGGATTGCATGCCATAGATATGTGTATGTGTGTGTGTGTGTGTGTTTATTTACCACTTGCACTCTTACTTCTGAGATGTAAGAATTATCATCTGCAACTGAAACATGAAATTTAATTTTTTATGGAAAACTTATACATAAATGTATGTGAGGGGTAGGAAAAATTTCTAAGTTGTATATACTCAGATTCTAGAAACAATGAAGTATGATGCTGGCAATGTCTTCATTACTATCTCTAACTGTTGGTCATGGTCATTTTAATTAACATTTACTTTATTTTTAACTTGTCCTGTTTAGCAAATATGTAACAAGTAAAATTTTTTCCTTTAATATAAAAAATGATAATCCTTGACTAAAACACTTGTTTTCAAAAAGATAAAAAGGAAAAGGATCATTTAAAGTGAAAAAATTTAGATTCATCATATTAAATTCGACTATGTGGATACTCAGTATGATAATGTGTAGTTAGAAGTGAATTTCTATCGAACATCACATATATTATTTCTATTTCTATTTCTGTTTCAAATATGGATGGTGTTTGGATAATAACAGCATATTGGACTTTGAGCAGATATCTATTGCTTTTCACCTTGAATCCATACTCTAGTAGACAGCTTGCACTCATTTCACTTTTAGTTGATGTCATATATATTCTTTCAGTATAAAGCATATTTCTGTTGACTGATCCATGAGAATATGTTTCCTGCTTGCCTTAGTGATGTATTCTGTTAAATGTATTGCTTTGTTAGACAATAGGAAACAGGAGTCAACTTTGCTACTCTACACAGATTGCAGACAAAAAGAACCTGCTTGAAATTAAAGTCAACGCATGAGGAACACAATTGCGAAAAATCCAGTAGATAATAATGGAATACTTGGAGTCTGGTTTCATCCATGCCTAATTTACATCAATGTTTTCTCAGTTGCATTAATGAATCATCTTCTGAACCCCATTTCTTTACTGTAACCCAATTTTGGGTAAACATTTTTTTTTCCTTTTAATTTGATAAATCTATTTTGCCCCCTATTATATGTAAAGCTTTGTCATATGTGCCGCCCTATGCCTAGGAGTTTGATTCAATCCTGTTTATGTGAAGTCAAAATGTAAGAGTCGCTTGTCTTACCCACTGGAAAGAGAAATTAGATTTCAGTAGTGTAAGCATCAGGCAAGAACATAATAGATAATGAGAAGAAAGCAAATGGATGTTTATTTCATCAAATTCACCCTGATGTTAAGTGTATCAAATTTAGTATACTTAATTATTAATTTGCTAAATGGTACCTGAGTCACCTGAATTAATGGAGTATAAAAATGTACATTACTTATTCGATCTTATAAAGTAGAAGGAATCTGGATCATTAAGTGACTAAACACTCTTAATGAGGTGCTATCCATCATACGTGAGTATACTTTTTAAAAAATACATAGTTTTTCCAGTAGCTTGAATTCTCATCTTTTCAGAAATTAAAATATCTACAGATATTTTGCCTTTCATATTGGCTGATGTTCTCTTAGGAAAAGTCCAAAGATAGTAACAGAATATTAGCAGTCCCATCCTAAAAATTCTCGAAAGCTTGGAAAAAGCAGAGATCTGTGTGTGTTCTTCATTGAAGAGTTCTGTTAGTATTTCAAAAGTGAATTACCTGGTTGCACAACAGTAGCCTTACTCAAAAAGGGGACCAATAACTCCCAGAGCTATTGACTCAGATAATTGCATTAAATAAACGAGGGAAATCAACACAACGTGTGAGTGTGTGCTATGTGGAATTGAGATCTCCACTTCATCATCCTGTTACTAATATATGCTTAATGTAGGAACACCACATTATGGAGCTTCAGTCAAGAAAACTCCACTTCTTCCAGCAAGTCTTATGTGTTAATAAAAATTAAACATCAAACCTGATGCTGGAAAATAGAATTTTCAAAATATGAACTTATTATGTGTTATCTTTTACTGCCTAAGTTTACAAGCACAATGGCAAAAGTAACATATTTAAACATATTTGTCCTTAAATGTGAAAATATTTCAAAGCAAGTGTATTCAAGTGAACAAAAAAAATTGAACATTTAAATACATCTACTTTCCCCTAAAAATAGGACTCTAATGATTGTAAGCCTTGTTCATAACACCCAGTTTTATAGGAGAAATTTTATTCAGAGTGAATAAATAATTTCTATATAGGATTATAGAGTAGAAAACTACCTTTGTTGCAGAGAAAAAATTTTCACAAAATTTTGAGCAATGTGCTTGTGAATTCAGAGATCTGTTGGTAGCATTTGGCAAATGAGAGGCTGTTTATGTTATGATTTATGAGAAAATTGGGAAAAAGAGAAACACAGCTATTCAGCAGTATTGCTGTGCCTATACATTGCATGTTTATAATGTTGTTTGACAGATGTGAGTAAAGAAAGAGATTTCTTTTTAATTATCTTTTCATGGTGTGCTGTATGCAATGCTCAGCCTGAGCTCTGATGTTTGTCAATGTGATTTACTTTAATAGTTAGGTTTCTCACAGATTATCAAGGAAGTGAAGAATAAACATTAATACTTTGTATTTCATATAGCTCTAACAATTTGAGTTTCATCTCATAAGTTCACCAATCCTTGCTTCAGTTTTCAAATTTACCTGATAAAACAAGGAAAATTTATTCAGCAACATTAAAATTCAGCCCTACAAACTTTCCCTGAATTTTCTTGGAGAATTAATCAACTACAGTTGTTTCTGAATAAAACACTCTCAATATAGTTTTTTAAGCCATAGCTAGTAATTAACATTCTGAAAGATGAATGGCGCAAATGTTTCATGAAGATGTATATGGAAGACTGATCTGAAATATAAGATATGCTGATGCAGAATTCACCTGGCTTCTAAATGAGGTAATGCTTTCCCTGAATTTATTTATTACCAATGTATCTCAGTTGTGTGAGACAGTAGAAGAACATGGACCCCACAAGTATCTGAATAGAAACATGAAGAATGCTTGACCTTGCAGATGACGTGTTATTTTGCAACTGCCTTTGGGTTTTAGTCCATCTGCTGTGAGTAAACAGCATGAAATCGCCAACAGGGGGAGCTCCAGACAGAAGACAAATGAAGCAGATTTTGTTTGAGAGTGTAATTTAGCTGAACTGACAATATATTATACCTTAATAGCCCCTCAGAGTGAATTTAATTGATGACCCAACTTAGATATTCTTTTAGAGTATCTTTGTGCTGGATTGGATGCAAGCTGGTTGCTTAAGTTTACTTCCCTGCTGTTAGTGGAGTGACTGCCATCTGGAGAAGATATCTGCTAGTATGTTCCTGGAATTTTTCCATTGTTGCTGCTTCTGTGAAGAAATAGAGATACTTCTGATCAACTAAGAGAAAAATACAAAAGAAATTATTTTTTCAGGGAGGTTTAGTTGACGGACAAATTTCATTAAATTTTAATTATTTTTCATTCCATTTTCATTCAGGTGAAATAAAAATGTTTGTATGGGAGAGGAGAATTAATTTCTTTAAGATTTATTTATTTATTTGAAAGTCAGAGTTACACAGAGAGAGGAGAGGCAGAGAGAGAGAGAGAGAGGTCTTCTATCCGATGGTTCATTCCCCAGTTGGCTGCAATGGCCAGAGCTGCACTGATCCGCCAGGAGCCTCTTCCAGGTCTCCCATGTGGGGGCAGGGGTCCAAGGACTTGGGCCATCTTCTACTACTTTCCCAGGACATTGCAGAGAGCTGGATGGGAAGGGGAACAGCTGGGTCTTGAACCAGCACCCATATGGGATACCGGCGCTTCAGGCCAGGGCGTTAACCTACTGTGCCACAGTCCTGGCCCCGAATTAATTTAATTTTTTTTTTTTTTTAGTGATGGGACTGTCTATAACACACTCACAAATACAGAATAATTTAGGTAAGAAAATAACAACAACCATGGCATGATAGCAAAATTGTAAAAGGTAAAGCAGATTTAAAAAAAAAAAAGATCCTAATAATTTAAATGCCCATAAAAATACTTGTTTCTGAAACATCTGATTGGGAAGGAAAGCTACAACTATTAAGTTGGTGCCTACTTATGAATATGCTAGATTCTATACTATACAATTTATAATACTGGATAAAAATATGGCGCAACTATCCAGGTCAAGTTTACTTTGGGCATTAGCTCTTTGGTGTGACAATTAGTCATTCTACTCATTACAGGATGTTTAATAAGCATGATCTATGTGTCAAACATAATTTGAAATTCAAGAAAAATGTCAAATATTCCATCTCCAAAGTGTGTATAGATCAGTAGGAATACACATATAACTGCAGTGAAATCTCAGATGTAAAGGTAAAAAATGTATAAAATATTCTACATGCAAAAGAGGGCCTAATTCCTGGTAGAGGGTTGGTTTAACATGTTGTTGACCAGAAAGATCTATGAACAATCTAAAATCTAAGCAACAAAAGATAAATTAAGCACATGACAATTTGAATCTCCCTGAATGATGGTTAAAGTGTTCTCCCGTCAAAGCTATGCCCTTAAGACATTCACAAAATGTGGTATAATTGCTGTTCTCATATCGTAGCATATTCCTAAGTACTTGTTGGTCACCCGTTTTTGGTTGATCAAATATATGCCACACTAAACTTGTTTTTCTTCCTAAATCCTTTTCTGCACTTATATTTCCCTTATTTTTCTTGTCTCCAAAACTTAAAGACTCAAAGTCTTTATGCTCATTCACTTGTTACTCATGTACACACACCTTTTGCTCTACTATTTCTGGCATCACTACATCATACAGATACTTTTGCAGGATGTCAACAACTAATCAGCATCTCTAGTCTGTTTTCTTTCCCATACACATTTATATTAAAGCCACTTTATAATAATTTATAAGATGTACCATTATGAATGTACTCTTCTTCCCTCCAAAAAAGTAATTTCAATGATTTCACAGCAGATTCAGGAGAACACAAACAGAAACAAAATTTTTAACCTGTTATTTAGGGCACTCTGAGCTCGTGATCTAATCTACTTTCCCAATATGTGTTCATTATAGTATTTCCCACACCTATCCTTTAATTTTCTTATTCAACACCTTTTTCTTTTTTTTCAGACTGAACTGTATTTTCTTTTCAAAAATCTCATTTATTTCTTGGAACAAAACTGTTATTCATTTCATATGTGAATACCATCAGTTGAGAAGAAATCAGAGGCAGATTTAGCTTTTACATTTTAATTTATGATATTTATTATTAATTTGAAAGGCAGAGAGAAATAGACAGAGGTAGACAAATAAACAAGAAAAAAATCTTCTGGGGCTGGCGCTGTGGCATAGCAGGTAAAGCCACCACCTGCAGTGCTGGCATCCCACATGGATGCCAGTTAGTATTCCTGCTGCTCAACTTCCAATACAGCTCTCTGCTATGGCTGGGGAAAGCAATATAAGATGGCCCAAGTCCGTGGACCCCTGCATCCGTGTTGGAGACCTGGAGGAAGCTCCTGGTTCCTGGCTTCAGATCGGTGCAGCTTTAGCTGTTAAAGTCATCTGGGGAGTGAACCATCAGATGGAAAACCTCTCTCTCTCTGCCTCTGCCTCTCTGTAACTGTGACTTTCAAATAAATAAATAAATCTTTAAAAAAATAAAAAGGAAAAGATACACTTGTAGCAGTAAGTTGTTCTAACATCGATGCATATTTCAATGAAAATCTCTGAAAAGTGGGAAATTCATAATTGCCTATCTATTGTGTACACATCTCAAACAGTGGGAGGCTTTTGCACCTAACTTTCAGTTCATTGTTGCTTTACTGAATGATTTCATGTTGTAGGTTTTCTGGCACATCAGTTGATTCCACATTGAATGGTGTGGCAAAGATATTCAATTCCATTCATTTACTTTTCATCTCCTTGAATATTTCATTAAATGCCTCAATTAGTTTCACACATATTCAAGTGTCCTTGAAGGCTTTTGTCCTCCCAGCATATAAAATGCACCATGTTATTCCTCTCAAGTGGCATTTTCCACAGCCTTAATTTAGCTTCAGATGAGTTGTGTTTGAAATGAGGTTAGCTGAGAAAGTGATGGGGCTCTACAGCTTGATGTTCAGCTCTGAGAGGGACCTGGTGATGTTGGCCATGAATGCTAGATCACACAACCACTTGCTGTTATTGAGTTGCCTGATGAGTTTTCCTTTCATCTACATGAACTGGTTGACATCACCCCACAGTTTATAAAACCTCATGAGCGTGTTCCTGCGATTCTGCCACCACATTTCACAGTGATAAAAAAGATTACTATTCCCAGAGTCAAGATCAATCAGTAACTCCTTAAACTGACAACTGTTAACTCCTCTGCTTTTGGAAAAAATATGCATAACACTATTGTTGACATCACATCATTGAGTTTCAAGAATTGTTCATAGCCTTTCCTTGTATATGATGCAATGGCATATGATTAATTCACTTGGATCAAGATTAAGATGTTTCAGTGCTTTCTTGAAAAATGCAATTAACCATTTTTGCTAGTCAACCATAGCTGGAGGTCCATCTGTAATGAAGCCATTGAACTTCTCAAATATTAGCTCAAGATTTTTCTTTAGTATGTCTCTCAAACAAGTCTTCATTTCCTATAGTGACATACATGGCTTCCAGTGACAGCAGTTCCTCTAAGATGTCAAAGTCTGCAGTTATCCCATGAATGAAAATGGCCAGCTGGGCAGTATTTGATATGGCCATTGTCTTATCAAACCACAGAGAAAAATTAGAAATCTCTTGTAGAATCATTCAGTATTATTTTCAATATCTTGTACTAAGTCAGTAATCCAATTTGACATGGTTCTCTGAGACAAACACTCAGTTTATTTTGTCTGCTTCTAACAATTCCCCAGCAGCCACCGCACACTCTTTCACACAGTCTCCCAATACATCAGGCCTTAACTTATTTAAAATTAACTTGCTCACTGCATACATCATCTGAATAACACAGTTTATGTCATGATGAGGCCTAGTGAAAGCAGCTTGTTGTGATTCCAAACTCCTAAGCAGAGCTTCTATTTCATCCAGAAACACAACCCCCGTTTCTTTAATTTAGAATGTTTTGCACTTTAATGATGATCAGTTGGCTTTTTTTTTTTTCATTACCCTAACACATTGTCACAAACTAGGCATACAAGTTTGCTGTTGGCGTCAACAGCACAAAATCATTTGTCCATTTTGACACTCTACATGTCTTTTTCTTTTGTCTGTAGCCACCTTTTTAGGATGTGACACCACTTAAGTGTTGATAACTATCCAGTGGGTGTGTGTTGCCGAGATGTGATTATTTTACTTGATCACTGTTATAATCCTACATGAGCATATCCAATGTATCTATCATTGACTCTTGATGTATTTTCTGTGTACTATAATTTTCTTAATCTTCATCTGAGATTTAATCTTTGAGTCAGGGTAGATGATTACAGATGTGATGACAAAGATTGGATGGGAGTTACCATCTGTGTTAACAAAGAAGTCAACAAACATCATCAGCAATCATTGCAGGACATCATTGCAAGGTCATCAATGTCGTGAGGCTCCATCTCATTGCATTTCCTCTCATCATCATTGAATCAATCACTAGAGTTTTGCCACAGTGTGTTAACATACGTCAGCAATGTGTACATTCCAGCCTGAATTACACACTGTCATCTAGGACAGTGCATCACAGGCATATGAGCCACGGGCAGCTGAAGAGAACATATGTGTCTGCCCCATCATGTATTTGTGCGTGTCTTGTCTATCACATGGTGTTTGTTCTTGTCTCTCAAAATTTGTTATGAATATGATTCACTGGAAATAAATTTATACTGTCATGCAAAAGGCTCCTAGATTTATTGGAATTTGAGTCTCACTTGTGGTCGTCTTGGGGCCAGACCAAATGATTTTTCAGGCCTTACACACCCTGTGGGCCAGTTGTTCCCCACTCCTAATCTGCTGTAACAAAGGTGCAAATCAAAAACACAAACAAAAAAGTCTTACTGAAAATCTAAATCAAACATTTCCACAATCTCCAACTCACCCTGTAGAAAGGATTGTAAAATATCATGGCATGCCCATATATTGTAACATATTAGATGGAAGCCAGGAGAATACAGCTTCACAGGAAGGACATCTTAAATGACATTAAAACATAATTAATATTTAGTTCCTTTGTTTAAAAGTAAACTAACAGGACTGGTGCTGTGGCATAGTAGTAAAAGTCTCTACCTGTGGCACCAGCATCCCATATGGGTACCAGTTCATGTTCTGGCTGTTCCTCTTCTGATCCAGTTTTCTGTTTATGGCCTGGGAAAGCAGTAGAATATGGCCAAGAGTTTTGGCCCCAGCACCCATGTGAGAGAATAGGAGGCTCCTGGCTCCTAGCTGTTGTGGCCATTTGGGGAGTGAACCAGTGAATGGAAGACCTCCCTCTGTCTCTCCTTCTCTCTGTCTGTAGCTCTGCCACTCAAATAAATAAGTGAAAACTTTTTTTTTTTAAAGGCAACCAATCAGAGTTGGTGTTTGGTGTGGCAGTTAAGTCACCATTTGGGATGCCCACATCCCATTTCAGATTGCCTGGTTCAAGTCACAGCTCTGCTTCCAATTGCAGATTCCTGCTAATCTCCACTTTGGGAGGCAGCAGATGATGGCTCAGATACATGAGCCTCTGTCACTCATGTGGGAGACTGGATTTAATAGTTTTGAGCTCTTGGCTTCAGCATGACCCAGCACTGGTTGTTGTAGGCATTACAGGCATGAACTCACAGATAGGAACTCTCTCTGCTTCTCTGACTTAAATTTTTTTTTATTTTTTAGTTAAAATAAAATAGTAAACTAATATTATCACAGATC
The DNA here is from genome assembly GCF_033115175.1 of Lepus europaeus. Lineage (NCBI taxonomy): Eukaryota > Metazoa > Chordata > Mammalia > Lagomorpha > Leporidae > Lepus > Lepus europaeus. The sequence goes on along the minus strand of NC_084832.1, from coordinate 49,246,659 downwards.
TAAGTTTCAATTTCTCAAATAATTGGCAGGTATATACGTGATTATCATTTTTATTCATATGGATAGAGTTGCTTTCTATAGAAAGTCACCCATAGCTAAAGCTGAAGAACTTTTAGTCTGAATTCTTACCTCAGGCCTTTTTCTATGAGAATGACTCTGGGAGCTGAAGCATCCTCTGCATGAATCTAAAATGTGCTTTGATTGAGTATATTTCCTGGCACCCATGTAAGACACAAACTCACTCGACTAACTTCAGAGCAGCAGGGATTTCATTGAGTCTGTTCTTACACTATTAATCTTCAATACCTATTTCATAGAATTACAGAATTTAGAGCCTAAAGGTACCTTTCTCTAGTTCAACCCTGTCAATTTACAGTTATATAAACTGAGGTCCACACAGGCTGAGAAACTTGCCCAGGGTTAAAAAGCTTCCTATTAAAAGCAGAATGAAAACTAGGATGATCTCTCTCTCAACATTAGAAAAAAGAGTCATTTTTTAGTCCTTTCTGCAAACTCCATGTAATTGATCTCAGACTTTTGTACATAAAACTCTCATAAGACATAAAATATCCTCCATAAAACTATGATATAATTCCATAATTCTAAATATATCCATAAATTTTTGAGTTCAATCATATACTATAGGGAGGGACATAAATATAGATTTTTCTAGAATATACTGTACTATCAAAAAAAGAAAAGTAGACATTCTAAGTGAGCCAATTTTCAATCTAGATGGCCATGTTTCTCTATATTCTTTGGAGTTTTTCAGTTCCTCTGATACTACAATGCATCACACCTATTAGACACATTTGAAGATATGCATATAACATGCATTCTTTGCAAACTAGTGCATAATGGTAATATTCATGTGAGGAAAAAAGAATAATGTACAAAAGAGAAATACAAAAGCATCTGTAAGCATCTCATTGATGTTTCAGTTAATGTAATTTGCTTAATATAAAAAAAATTAGTCAGTATCTATGTCAACTGGTTTCTGAGACACCTTTTAAAAGCTTTAAATTTTACTGTTGCAAATTCAAATACTGTCTATGATGTTTTACTATCAAATATCTTTAACAAACCAGGAGATTTTGAAGAGGCAGTGCAGTATCCTCAGGGGATTGGATCCAGGACCATCCACAGACACCAAAATCATCAAAGCTCAAGTCTTCTGTGTAGAATGATGTAGTCTGTGTATATAATACACACACACTCTCTTGTAAACTATAAATCACCTCCAGGTTCCTATTAATGCTGAATACCAAATAAATGCTAAGTGAACCATAAACTGTATTGTTAGTGACAAATGATAGGTATAAGAATAGAGTCTTGTACATGTTCAAGGTAGATGAAATTTATTTTTCCAAATGTTTTTTATCCACATTTGTGGAATCTTCTTATGTGTAATCCACAAGTACAGGGGATAGATTGTAGTCTGTGAAAACTGGGTAATAGTAAATCTTGTCTTTTTATTTTAAGAGCTTATCTGCCTTTGGATAATTAAGAAAAAGTACAGAAAAATTTATAGAAATCTAAAACTATATTTTATATGATTAAATCTATTGATAATTGAGCATGGAAGATTCCTATGAAAATGAATATGAATAATTCTATCATTGAAAAAATACATTAAAAATATTTGTCTAAAAGCCAGTTGCAAGAGAGCAATAATATATTTATAAAATGCAATAATTAATATACAAATTGATATATATATATAATTAGCATGTTTTTCTCCTGCTAGTTGAAATACACTAAAAGAGAAGTATCCAGTTGTATTATTATATAAACTGTAAAGTAAAAGGAAGTAAGGATAATGAATACTCACTTGTGCTGATGGGCTCTATCTAAACTTTCATTTTCTGTGCTCACCCTCAAGGTCACATAGCTATATACAAGTCATGGCAGCCTCTTGCTCATTAGCTAATGAAGTTAGTTCAGATATTTCCATTTACACTCTACAGGTTGTTTGTAAAATCTTTAAAGCAGAATTAAAGTTAACTTCATATTTTTGAATTACTTTCTTTAAGGTGCTCCATTTTTTAATCAAGAGTTATACTCTAGAAACATTTTTAAATCCCATAGTAAATAGTTACTATTAAAAGAAACTTTTTGTTAAACTGGAAACTGTACCAACCAGTGACTGAACATCACATTCAGAGAATTTGCAAATTGTATTTCACAGTATTTAGATCCCTTTATTCAATGTGCAAAATGATAAAAATTACTTTTTAAAGTAAGTGGACATGACCTTGCATGTTTAAAATTGATCCAATTCTATCCTGCAAAAGGGTGACTGAAATTATTTATAGTTAAGTAATGTTTTCTCTTAGTTTCCTATTTTACAATGACATTAGAATAATGTTTGAGAACTACAAAAATGAATAACTTGAGAAATCCAATGGAAATATATTTTAATCTAGAGTATATTTAATTGGGAAATAAAAATTGTATATGTGGATTCTGAGCATGTTTCAAAACATGTATATGTTATGGAATGGCTATTTTGATTAACAACACATGTATTACCACACATACTTTTTTGGGTGGTAGGAGCACTTCAAATCTACTGTTGTTAGGGTATTTGTAAGTATTCAGAAACTATTATCCACTGCAGTCAATACTATGTATAATAGACATATTGAGCTTGCGCCCTCTACTTAGATTAAACTTTGTAAACTTAGATCAACATTCCCCAGAATCCCTATCTCCAATCTTTGGAACCACGTTTTATATTTTTATGTTTGACTTTTTTAGATCCCACATATTGATGACACCATGTGATGTTTGTCTTTCTCTGTATAACTTATTTTACTTAACATAATGGTCATTCGTGTAAAAACTTCAGAATTTCTCTTTCAAGATTTTCCATTTTTCCATTTAGTATAAATACTAGATTTTCTGTAGCCATTCATCCATTGATGAAACTTGGCAATTATTGTTAATGTTAATAGATATGGGAGTGCAAATACCTTTTTGATGTACTGGTTTCAGTTCCATTTGATATTTACACAGTAGTTGGATTCTTAGATTATATGGTAGTCCTAAATTTTAAGTTTTAAGAAGCTTATTATTATTTTCCATAATGGATATATGCATTATTAATAGTTGTCCCTTTTATCCACAGTCTCATCAACACTGGTTGGTTTTTGTATTTATCATTGTAAAAGGTGTGAGGTGGTTGGGTCCCTGTACCCACATGGGAGACTCAAAAGAAACTCCTGGCAGGCCGACGCTGTGGCTCAATAGTCTAATCCTCCGCCTTGTGGCGCTGGCACACCGGGTTCTAGTCCTGGTCGGGGCGCGGGATTCTGTCCCGGTTGCCCCTCTTCCAGGCCAGCTCTCTGCTGTGGCCAGGGAGTGCAGTGGAGGATGGCCCAAGTGGTTGGGTCCTGCACCCCATGGGATACCAGGAGAAGCACCTGGCTCCTGCCATCAGATCAGCAAGGTGCGCCGGCCCGCAACGGCCATTGGAGGGTGAACCAACGGCCAAAGGAAGACCTTTCTCTCTGTCTCTCTCTCTCTCACTGTCCACTCTGCCTGTCAAAAAAAAAAAAAAAAAAAAAAAAAAAAAAAAAAGAAAGAAAAAGAAAAGAAAAGAAAGAAACTCCTGGCTCCTGCCTTCAGCCTGGCCTAGCCTCAGTTATTGAGGCCATTTGAGGAGTGAACCAGTGGATGGAAGATGCTGATGTCAATGTAGGGACCCAGGATATATAAAGCAGCAAGGTAGAAGATGCATCCAAAAGAAGATAATACTCCTCCAAAATTAGACCCTGAACTGAAAGATATCTATGATATGACAGACATAGAATTCAAAATAGTGATTGTAAGGAAACTCAGTAAGATGCAAGAGAACACAGACAGCTTAAAGCAATGAGGAAATCAATGAGTGACATGAATAAAAATATTGTAAGGAGATAGAACTCATTAACAAGAAGTGAATAGAAATTTTGGAGATGAAATCTTCAATGAATGAAATAAAAAAAAAAAAACATTGAGAGCTTTCACAGCAGAATGGATCAAGTGGAGGAAAGAATTTCTGACCTTGAGGACAAGAATTTTGAAATAGCCCAATCAAACAAAAATAAAGAGAAAATAACTAAAAAGAATGAAGAAAGTCTACACAAACTATAGGGATGCTATTAAACAAATATTTTTATTATAGACATTCCTGAAGGAGAAGAAAAGAAAAAAGGCATTGAGAATCTGCTAAATGAAATAATAGTTGAAAATTTCCCAGGTCTTGCGGCATCATTATCCTATATGGGCACCAGTTCAGGTCCCGGCTGCTCCTTTTCCAATCCAGCTCTTTTTTGTGGCCCAGGACAGTGGAGGATGGCCCTAGTGCTTGGGCACCTGCACCTGCATGGGGGATCTGGGGAAAGCTCCTGGCTCGGGTTTGGATCAGCTCAGCTCTGGCCATTCAGTTATTTGCTGAGTGAACCAGCAGATGGAAGACCTTTCTCTCTGTCTCAGATAAATAAATAAAAATCTTAATTTTTTTAAATTAAAAATTAAATTAAAAACGCATGCATGCACAAAATTATTACTCATTTTGCTGAGGCATATAAAATTGCACAATATGTACATTTGTATTGCTAATTATAAGATGAAATGTGAAGGAAAAGGGAAATGTAAAATGAGTTTAAATTGGTAAAATAGATGAGATTACAGAAAATAATAGAAATGGCACTAAAAATGCTAGCATCTTCTGTTATGTACAGCTAAACCTATCAATATGCATATCTTTATCCATATTTTTAGTTTGAAATAGGACTGTTGGGAATGTTTAAATTTTGAATTGGAACTCCTCTCAATTATGGAAATTTAAAAGACCTTGCAAACAGCATAATTTAAAGATCCTAAATCTATTAGCATTATATATTAGAAATATTAGATATATCCATAATTTCACAAATAATTTTTCAGTTAAATCTATTACATTTTAGTGTATAAAATGGTTGTACATATGCACCTTATTTTAGTTATTTTAAAATTTATGACTATTTTATACTTACCTCATTTTTGTCTTTTATCTTATTAAGGATGCATTTTACATATTTAATGTCTTAGGAGTGAAGTAATAATTATAAAATATTTAATATTTGAGAGCTTTACTGTACCTTAGGATGTTTCTATTTATTGTTAGTATCCTATATTTTGCTTTATTGTTTATGATTTTTGTATTCTTGTTTTATATATCCTAGAATAGCATATTTGAGTTCCTAAGCTTAGAATAAAGATGGGTTTTTGCAGAAGGAATTTGCATTGCTGTTGTCAGAATATTGGGTGTGATAGCTCCCTGCTAATGTGCCTGGGAAAGCAATGGAAGATGGCCCAAGAACTTGGGTCCCTGCCACCCAAATGGGAGACTCTGAAGAAGCTTCTGGCTTTAGCCCCATCCAGTCTTGGCTGTTGCAACCATTTGGGGAGTGAACCAGAGTGTGTTTCTCTCTCTCTCTCTCTCTCACTGTGACTTTCAAATAAATAAAATCTTTAAAATATTGTAATACAATCCACTGAATATTTGTGATGTAAATTCATTATTAAGGGTGGAGTTTTCCATTTTTAATTTTATTTATTTTTTATTTTTCTTAATATAAAGATAACATACTTCATATGCCTCATAGGTACAGTTCTAAGAAAATAACCATACTTGCCTCCCTCCCCCTCCATCCACTCAGTCCTCCTTCTTCCCCGCCTTCTTTTCTTTTCCTTAATTTCTACAAAGATATAATTTTAATCCACTCTATAATCATAGGGTTAATTCACCATTAACCATAATATTCAACAAGTAAAAAATGGGAAGACCACAGTTCCACAGGAGTATAAAGAAAGGCTAAAACCAACAATCATATCACAAGATGTTCCTTTTATTCCTATATAAATTTGTGTATATATACATATATGTATGTATATATATATATATATATATGTAACCATTTGTAAAGTTTTCGTAGTTCTAATTTTGTAAACAAGCCTAGAGATCCTCTCTTCCATTGGGCTCTCATCTCAGTCTTCTATGCTTCACAAACTTTGAATTTATGTTAACTCAAATTTTGCTTTATCCAGTTCAAAAAGTAATCTGTGTCTCTAAACTTTAATTTACTTTTGACTTCAATATAATGTTTATTTTTGTGCTAATATCTACATCATCATTTTGAGATTTTTGTTAGTATTAACAGATACCTAATTATTGATTGAATTCATAATCCCTCTCTATATATGCCTTTAAAATATTGTAAATTATGTTTACATAGTAAAATGAATATATACATTTTTTATTTTGCAAGACAATGTAGTTTGTACTGTTGAAGATAAATTCATTTTTATAGCATTCTTCCTTTCCCTTACTTGATTTTTAAAATATTATATAATCTCAAACTGCCTTAGTATTAAATCCAGACTTCCATTTACCATCCTTCATACAAGTTAGGATATTTGGTTTTAAGCATACTCCTGTCTTCCATGGGAGATTAAAAAAAAATACAAAAAAAGGAAGGAAGCCTGATCATTAGCTCTGAATGAGGAGGGAGACTATCAGAATTTAGCTTAATGATCAAGGCTCAGCATGGGTAAAATCAACCAGTTACAGACTTTCCAACCTGGAAAGGTCATCTGATTAAATTTATAAAAGCAAAGAAGGAAGGCAATAAAAATATGAGGAAAACTCAAGATGTTAAAGGAGAAATAAAACAGATTCCTTAATGTATATAAAATGCTTTATTTGGAATTATAAAATTAATTTTATATGTGGCAACTAAATATCTATAAATCTTCCAAATGTGTTAGAAAATTTACATAGTCACAGCCTTGTTGTCAGAGACTAAAAACCATTTACTCAACACAATTATTTTAATAGCAGAAGCTACACAAATCACATAAGAATCGTGATAGCAAGTTATAACTGGGTAGAGCAATATAAAATAATGATAATATAAGGCTTGGGTTTCATCACTTTTTATTTTAATTTTGAAACTTGGAAGGATGCTTAGTATAACATTAACAGGAAGAGTTTAGTACATGCATAAACATATACATTATCCTAATAAGTTTTAGACTTAAAGGATAGGGCTTAAAATTTTCAAGTATGGCTGAATCAAATTGGACTGATCCAAAATCCTTTTCCCCCTATGAAAGATGACATACAAAATTGTGCAAATTTTTGGCTGGATATCCTTTTTCATTTCTTTCTTGTATTTTTTTAAACACTATTTCTTTTGACATATGACCCCTCATGCAGAAATATTCCACGTTTCTAATTTTTTGTAATATCTTGGACATTGGCATAGGTTTGATTAATGAGCTCATTGTTATTCATTCTTGTTAGATCTTGCTGAACAAAAACCTCCTTGACTGAACTTAAGCAATGACTCTTTTTTCTCAAGGTTACCACTGAGCCACTCAAATGTTTCCCTGTGTGGAGTTCTCATTTTTAAAAACCAATGTTTTAGAAATGACTATATTGAGTTTCTGTTCAGCTCTTTTTTTTTTTTTTCGGTTGCTGTTCAATAAGAAAACTTGCTACATACCTAACATTTATAAAGAATTTTACTATTAAAAAATCAATCTGCACAAAATCGTGTGCTCTAATGGCAACGTTATCATCATCATGAATACACTATTGCCTCATTATATACCTTATTCATACGTCTCACTTGTATTTGTTCTTCCATTGTTCCCCTACTGACTTTCTATCTTTAATCACTCTATTAAAGAGGAGGACTACATTGTAATTCCCTAGTGCGTCATGTAGTCCTTGGAGAATATTCACTATTTTATATGATTTTTAGCTGGACATTATTCAATATTTCTTGTTGGAGTAAAACCCAGAGAAATTGGAGAATGTTAGCTGAAATTTTCTCTGACTAGAATTTACCTAGCTTATTCAAAAGAAGGAGAAAATAAAAATGTGTTTATATTGAAATGTGCATTTCTACAATCCTGCAATGGTGAAATATTCATAGCTGAATTGCTTTTATATTTATAGGCTAAACAAAAGATATATTTTATTACTTATTTTCATTTCCTGTATGTGCCTACATTATTAAAATTAATTACTCACTGTTAAAGTAGGATTCACTTAATAATTGTTAATGTTTTCTTCTGAGTTTCCACTAGACAGAGGTATGTCACTTTATTTACTTTGCCTGTTTATATTGTGTATGTGTGTATGCGTGTTTCTGTTAAATACAAATTGAAACCCTGCTACCAATTGTTAAGGTGGCCAAACTATATAACTTTTATAATGAATATAGCCATTGCATTTTTCACAGAAATGCTATGATATGGTAATTCTTATGTGAAAGCAGTTTAAACATAAACAAAACTCTTATTCATTCAACTGCAATCTATCAATTATATTCATATTTTCACATGTAAATATTTTCTAATATAATGTAAATTATATGAAACAAATGGCACTATATTCTTATACTTTATTTTAAATGCAAAGTATTAACCTTCTTGTAAGCAGTCTCAGTATGGAGAAAACATTGGAGAGCATATTGGCAATTAACATAATTATATCAAGAGTTCCCTAGTGGTCAAAAGCATTAGTACTCAAATTGCATTATGAATATGCAAATCCAGTATTTTTGATTTAGGTCATTTGTCACTGATATCAAAAACTGCAAGTCATGGCTGCTGTCTGAAATTTTGAAAGAACTTCAGATGATGCTGATGAAATTCAAAAGAACCTTTTGATTCATCAGCAGTCTATTCAAATGTGCAAGATCCACTAAGAGGCACATTGCTTTCTATATTTTAATTTTATTTAAGTACTAACATATATTCTTGTTTTTAAAATTATAATTTGGAGTGATGAAACTATCTTTAATGAAGAATAGTTCAAAAACTGGGTGGATTTATGTAACATGCAGAATCTTGTACAGGGCATACACTTCGGACAGGTCACAAGTGCTCAAGTGCTATTGTTAGATACTTTTTTGCAGACCATGATACACAGGTGCAGTTCAATGAAGCAAATATTAGAATGTTACATTGCTGTATAGTTTAACCACTCCAAATAACACAAGACCAATGTCAGTTGCGTATTAAATATTATTCAAAAGCAACTGGTTTTATCTAAATACAATACACAAAAAGGAAATAAAATAAATGATAAATAACTTTTAAAGTAATTTTAAAAATGTTGTAGGCCATAATAAAATACAAACAGGAAAATCCCTGTTGTTTTCTGAAAAAAAAAGTTATTTGATTAATAGAATGACAGAGACAAGGAGAGAGAGAGAGACAGAGAGAGAATCATAGAATCATCCATCATCTGGCTCAGTCCCCTAATGGCTGCCAAAGACTGGGGCTAAGCCAGGCGGAAGCAAAGAGTCACACATGTTAAGGGGCCCAAACAGTTGGGCCATCATTCACTGTGCTCTCCGATGCATTAACAATAGGTTGGATCAGAAGCAGAGTAGACAGTCTTTGAACCAGAGCTCTGATATGGGATGCTAATGTTGCAAGCAGTGTCCACAAGGCCAGTCCTGGAAATTCTTATTGCATAACTACCCAATTATTTAATCCCTTTAAGATTTATGCATGAGATGACAGAATTAAATGTTATTTTTATAAAACACTGAGCAACATACTTGCTATGCATAAAAAGTGCAAGAGAAACTATGAAATCATATGATTAAATGTGTTGTTTTTTTGGACCAACAAGTACTGAGTAATATTTTAAAATTACCTCTGTGACCTTATTTACTACCAAAGCTCATCTCATTGTCTCTCAATACAAACATCCTAAATCTCATTACTCATTGGAAATTTCTTGTATGTACTCTTTTCAGAAGGATCATGAACATACGATTCTCTTTCTTCATATTATCAAATGCCTCATTTTCTTAGTACTTTCAAATTTCTGCTCAAATCACACTCTAGTAATGAGGCCTCCCTTGGGTTCTGTAGTTAAACTACCTATGAACCCTATATAAAAGACCATATTCTCACACCTGCCACTTCCTTTAGCCTGATTATTTTGTTTGTTTTTAGAGGTTATCACACTTAACTTCCTTATTCCTTTGCATATTCTTTGGTAATGCACTCCTGATCCCAACTGCAATATAAACCTCATGAAGATAAGAAAATTACTTCTTTGTTTCAAAGTTCTGTGCCCAGTACTTAACAACAGCATATGCCATAACAAACAAATTATTTTAAATGAGCAATAAATAATGTGTATTTTCAAAATTTAAATGCTAAACATAACCTATTGTGCAATTTAATTATTTAATATAATCTATATGTTTTAATCTAAACACTTCTGGACCACAAATAGGATTTCATGCTTATATCAATTAATTAATTAATTTCAAATTGGGATTAAACTATTATGTCATTTTTATCTAATGGATCCAAAATATATTTGAGTTTTATACCATCAATGAAAAGCTATCAATTTGCCCCACTTCAAAGTAATAATATTTATTGACCCCGGTCTCCGCCTTGAATCAAGCACTAGAGTCAGCATCTCAGAAAACACATGTTGTACTATAATATGAAAGGAAATATTTATCAAGTATCTACTGCACATGGCAGACTTCTAAGAGGCAGAGAGAAAATAAAGATTAAACACAATTTCTTTGAAGACACTTAATATTTCAAAAAATAGAAAGTTGTGAAAAATAAGTACATGAATAATAGAATATGATGAGTGAAATAAAAGTAGCATTAAGTATGAATCATGGAGAGGTTCCTTCTTATCAGAAAATATGATCAATAAGAGTAGGAATTAAGATTTGGCATAAGTAAAGTAATCATATTCTATTTAATAAATTTTAAAATATTTTCCTACTGACCTCAAGGACAGAAATATGATTTGTCTGAATCAAACTTATTTTTAAAAACTTTGGGTTTTTTAATGTAAATACAAATCAAAGTCCAACCTATAATTATTTTTAAAGTTTTTTAAAGTGATTTTATGAATGTATATGATTTTAGGATTAACCAGATATGGGATGATTTTATTGCCAGAGATTGTTTAGGAGAATATTAACAAGTATAAGCTAAAGTAACCAAAACAGCATGGGAGTGCCATAAAAACTCGAACATAAAATTGTAGAGAAGAATAGAAAAGACAGAAATTAATTAAAGTACTTATAATTAGATAATTTTTGACAAAGTCATAAAAACATATTGGAGAAAGAACAATAAATGGAGATTGGAAACCTGGATATACATATAAAAATGAAAATAGATCACCCTACACAACAAAATCAAATCACAATGGATCAATGACCTAAATGCAAGACCAGAAGATATGAATACACTAGAGGGATGTATTTCAAGAGGTCACTAGAAGCAAAGACCTTTGAATAAGATCCCAAAAGCCCAGGAAACAAAGGCAAAATTACACAAGTAGGATTCTATTATATGAAAAATCTTTCACACAGCAAAGGAAACACTTGACAAAATAAAGAGAAACCTGACAAAATAAAATAAAATATTGAAAGTTACTCATAAAAAGGATTAATATCTAGAATATATATATATTTTAAAAAAAACCTCAAATCAAGAACAAAAATAAACCCCACAAATAAAACAATAAAACAGGAACAAACGATTTGGATATTTCTTAATTTGGCATAAAAATACCAATGGGTACATTAAATAAGCTCCGTATCACTACTCATTAAAAAATTCACACCAGCACAACAATAATGGCCCAGCATTATGATGCAGTGAGTTAAACTGTCACCTGCAACACCTGCATCTCATATCAGAGTGCTGTTTGGAGTCCTGGCTGTGCACTTTTCACTCAGCTCTCTGCTAATTCTGTGTAGAAAGTAGCATAATATGCATCAAGTTCTTGGGGCCCTGCAGCCCACTTGGAGTTTCAGGCTCTTGATTTTGGTCTAGCCAAGCCACATTTATTAGAGCCGGTTAGGGAGTGAGCCAGTGGATGGAAGACCTCTCTCTCTCTCTCTCTCTCTCTCTCTTTCTTTTCATTTTTCCTTTTCAATAAATAAAATAAATCTTAAAAAAAAAGAAGAAAAACTGTGAGAAGTCACCCAAGTCAGAGTGGCAATTAGCAAAAAGACAAAAAATAAATGCTGACTCTGGTATAGAAAGGGGAATTCTTTTGCTATGTTTGGGAGAATGTGAGTAGAGCCATTGTAGAATACAGTATGAAAGTTCCTTAGAAAAATTAAAAAATAGAACCATGATATGATCCATCCATCTGACTACTGGATATAAATATATCAGGTTCAAATCAACACATCGTATTGTTTTCAAGTACTTTAAGAATGTTGAACATATACTTTAGTAATTAACAATGTCACCCACATTTATTAATCATCTTTGCAGTCTCAGTAAATATGAATTAAATCTAACATGTGGATAAGTATTTGGAATTTTTTAAAATTAGTTAATTCCCAAAGTTATACCATTTAGCTTTCACAGAACACCATGATGTCTTAACTCAAAATGACAAGGTAATCCTGTCAATCTTTATGGTCCTCAAAATGACCTAGATTTGCTTATCTATTTGTCATGAAAAAGTCATCTAAACGAATTTTCATAAATATAATTTAAATGTCATTTGGTATAAATTGAGAAATTCTTAGAATATATAAAGTTAATGTTGTTAGTTAAAAAAAATTCCATTCATGTTATATTTTTACTTGACTATTTTTTGATCTATCAGTATATGACCTTCTTGATAGATTGAGTACATCAGATTTAAATTAAAATCATCTTTATTAGACTCCAGATGAGGGAAACAATAAAATCCTCAAATCCTATTTGTATAGCAACAGAGTCAGTGTTGCCACAGTTTATCAAGGAACATATGCTTGCAGATTCTGGATCAAAATAAAAGATTTAATTATTATGAGAAGATCACATCTATTTTCTTTATTCAAAAATCAGGAAGCCATTTTTATCTAATATAAATGCCAACAATGAAAGAAAACAACAAAAAATTCCAAATAACACAAATTTCCTTTGTCATCCAATTATTTTTATTGCCTCTACTATATTGCATTTGCAAAATTACACACTAGACTTTTTTAGCTATCTTATTATGTTAATGTGATTTCATAAGACAGATCCCTTTTATGGTTCACAGTGTTATATAAGTATATATAATTGTGATATATACATATATATCTCAATATAAACAAATTGTTTTGTAGTGCTTCTTTCAAGGCATTTGCAAAATGACAGGAATCAAATGATATAGAAGTTTCATTCCCCCTCTCTAGGATTTCCAGGACTACTGCACAGGCATTTTCTCTGTTACTTGAACAACCAAAATCTTTCCCAGCTCAAGAGTTTTATACTTGGAGTTTCCCACTGCCAGAAGTGATCTTTAATTGGATCCTATCATGTCTCTGACTTCCCCATTATTCTTTTTATTCTAGGATATATCCTTAGCAGGGTCTTTTCATTTGAATTAACTCTTCCAATCTACCTAAACTAGCTTCATATTTGGTCATATGCTACTTATTTAATCCCTCCAAGTCACTTTTTGGAATCTCTAATTATCATCTTTATTCACTTAATCTTCTCCTCCAACTTCCTGGAAGCAAACTTTATTAAATAATGGACATGTATTCTTAACTTGTCACTGTATTTTCCCCCTGAAAATCAAGTTCTTGCACTTATGAACATATACATGAATATATACATATATTTGTTGAGTACTATGATGAAAAATAGACTTAAGTTACTCTGAAGAAGCAAGTCAGATAAAGATTTAAATACATTTAGTCTGATTTTTTTATAGATTGAATTTAACAATTCAATGTGAGTGAAAATGATTGACCATTCCATATGAGTAAAGGAAAACCAGTAAGTTAATGACAATTCATTTGTTTCGACTGTTAATACATGAAATCTTCTAAGGATTTGCTACTCTAAAAATACTAATGCATCATTTGGACCAGAAGACCCCTTTCTGAGTCTTTAGGGAAAACATTGACACAAAAAATGCAAGTTTTACAGTTTTCCATTTGTTATTTGAATTATTTTAAGTTTGTTGGTGTGTTACATCATTTATTGCCAGTCATGAAATTATTATTAATAAAGTGACATCCATCTAGAATATTCTACTTTCTTGCTGGAGATTTATACTGTGGCATTTCTCTTAATGAGGAAGGGAAGTCTCCTTACAAAGCATTGTCTTTTATTCTACAGTCATCAAATATATTGGGTGGGAAGTATCATTAAGGTTTCTTCCCAAATCCAATTACTGGCAAGGAGTGCATGTCAGACTGAATACAAAACGTACCAGTTACCAGTACAGACTAATATCAACCCAAACTAAAGGCAAATGGCTTCAAATGGCAGTCCCAGATAACAAGTTTGCTTGGTAAAATCTGATGTCTTTATATCTCACTACCATCACCATTTAACCTACTGCTAGAAACAATAGCCTAATGTTTAATATATTACCTCATTCTGGTTACAACAATCACCTTTTTCATTAAAAACATTATTAAAGATCAAATCCTGCAGCTTTTGCACTTTTAAATTAAGTACACATCTATACCCATATTAATCTATATCTAGGAAGCTATATCAATATAACCTAAGAAAAACAATTTTATTGCACATGCAAAGCAACATTTCATATTATAATATGCACTGTCCAGTTATTTTAAATGCCTTAAATAATTATTATTTGATAAACATGTTTTCAAACAGAGAAATTTTAATTTAGGGTAAATTTTAAAATGTTGGGAAATATTGTTGGGTGTCCAAGTTCCAAAGATGTAGATGAGGTAAAAGCACAAAATAACTGTCTTTATTTGAAGTAAATCTATACCATCTACATAATATGCAGGACCAGCTAGTGTCCTAATAAATGATAATTAATAATGGAAACTATAAAAGAGAAATAGAGTCAGATAATAAGGGCAAAAAAAGATTTTATTTGTTATTTTTTTCAATGGAAGAAGAGGCTTCAGTATAGAACTTAGCTGAATTCCAAATACAACAAGAAGTGGGGATTTAGAACCAGGTCACAGCAGAGGGTTTCAATATATGAAAAATAACTAAGAGGAGATATCACAGGTAGATGGTCTGACATCAAGGGCAGAGATACTAGGCCTGGAACAGATGACAAAGGAGACCATATATCAAGGATCTAGGGGTAGGTCTAAGGGCTGGCATTCTTATTACATTACATAGAAGGGTTTTCTAAAACTTGGCTGGGCAGTTGAAGAAAAGGGTCAAAAAAGAGCTCAGAAAATCCTGTTTTCATTTCCAAAAGCAAAGAACTAAAATATGCCAATAGCCACATAAGTTTATAAAAGGAGTATTCATTTGAGCTGTGACTAGCATCCTGACCTGTGGAACCAAATGATAAATAATAAATGGGCATAGACTTAAGTCATTAATTTTCTAGTAATTTATGTCACATGTAGAACAAAAGTACTTGTTTAGGTATTTTCTATATATTTTGAAATCTGACCAATCAAAACTTAATAAATGTGGTACAGGTTTCCACATTAATCTATTTCAGCATATGTAGTATGTATTTCAGTATTAATCTATTTCAGAATATGTAGAAAAATATATTAAAAAACAACACAGTTAATGTATTTGTTTTCCTTTCACATATTGGAAAATATTTGTGGAAATATCAAGGGCAGCTTATTGGCTCCATTTACGTTATCAGGGACCAGGCTTACTTGAGGTTTCTTCAGTCTTCATCCTCATATTTACAAGTGATTTTGAAACTTGACATATTCATGGTCCAGGGAGCAAGAAGAGAAATGGGATAAATGCAAAGCAATGTATGAGGGGTTGGTTCTTTTGCCTAAAGAATTCTTTTATAAATATCATTAAATAAATTCTATTACATTTCTTTGATTATAATTTAAAAAAACTAGTAACCTAACTTTCAGTATATCCAGGAATGTTTATCTTTTTAATCAAGCAAACTGTGTCCCCAACTAAATTATATTTCTGTTAATTGTAAGATGGGAATCAGGGGGCAGGCGCTGTGGTGTAGCAGGTGGGGCTGCCGCCTGCAGTGCTGGCATCCCATATGAATGCTGGTTCAAGTCCTGGTTGCTCCACTTCCTATCCAGCTCTCTGCTATTGCCTGGGAAAGCAATGGAAAATGGCCAAACTCCTTGGGTCCCGCACCCACGTGAGTGATCCAGAAGAAGCTCCTGGCTCCTGGCTCCTGGCTTCGGAGTGACTCCAAGTGTTGTGGTCATTTGGGGAGTGAATCTCTCTGTAACTCTGCCTTTCAAATAAATAAATGAATCTTATAAAAAAGATGGAAATCATATTACATTACTGATAAGATATTTGAATACTAAAAAATAGTATTCCTTAGGATTATTTCTTATTTTTTTCTTGTGCCAAAATTTAGCTTCAAATCACATGCACAAGTAATTTGCTAAATAATCATTTGTTCAAATTAATTGATTTTCAGCTATAAATAAAATAATTGATTTGGAAGGGAATAATCCCTCCTTTTTTGCAATATACATGCACTTTTCTTCATATTTCTGTATATATATTGAACTCATTTATTTTGACATATTGGAAAAATACTTTATGGTAATTACACATCATTTGTGATGATTGAATGAATATCATATAAGTTCTATTAATTTTTTCATTTACTATCAGTGTAATATGTCTCAATTTCCATGCGAAAGGCTTTTGAAGCTAGAATATATTATATTTGTAATGTTATTGAACACTAATCACATAATATAATCATAAAAATTTAAATCTGTGTTTTTAAAATTATGGATAGATTAGCTAAAATGAAATATTGATCATTAGATCAAAAACCTAATTTGCCCTGTTCTATTTTCTACTGTATCCAATGTCCAGTTATTGTTATTTCAGATCAAGATTAAAGATTGAGTAGAAATGTTCCAACAATGGAATAGTTGTCAAGAGATTTTTTTTCTTAAAAATGCTGTATTTTACCAATGTAAAAATTGATATTTGAAAAACTGGAACTTTCCCTTTTTTTCCTTACTCATAAATTTAAGGCATAGAGCTTTCTCTTTTTCAAAAAGCTTATCTATTTATTTGAAAAGCAGAGTTATAGAGTCAGAGAGACAAAGAGAGCTATCTTCTATCTGTGTTGACTCCCCAAAAGGCCTCAAAAGCTTGGGTTGGGGCTGGGCCAGTCTGAAGTAAAAATCCTGGAACTTTAGGTATCCAAGTTGGGGGATAGGGGCCCAAGCACTTGTTCATCTTCCACAACTTTCCAGCCATATTAGTAAGGAGCTGGATTCAAATTTGAGGAGCTGGGACTTGAACCAGTGGCCATTATGAAATGCAGCATCACAGAAGGTGGCTTTATCAGCTGCACCACAGTGCAATCCTCTTTCTTTAGGGTGACAAATTACTACACCTTTGCTTTACTCCTTCCAAAGGTTGGATCAATTGAGAAATACAGAATGAGTCTGAATAAATGAAGATGAAATATCATTTTATTACTCTTAAACCTGTTTAATAGCATGGTTCAGGTTTAATTCATGTGTACTTCCTTATATTTCTACACTGAAATGAAATTACTCATACAGATGCCTGGACAGCTGTAGATGTTATCCAAGTGGTAAATCACTTATTTTCTGACCAAGGTTAATACATGTTTCCAGGAGAGGATTGTCCAAATATGGAGTATATGTTTCTGTCTGTTGAGTAATGCAGCTCCCTCTTTGTTGTGTATGAAGAAACTAGAGAGGTTTTTCATTTGTTCTCATACCTTTCATTCTGCAGAACTGAAGTCAATACTCTTACAGAGAACTCAGGGAGTAGAAGAAATGTTTTCACAAGTAGTGCTATTTTCTGTATGTTCTTTAAATATCCAAATACAAAATACTTTGTTCATACTGAACTCTACTAAGAACAGTTTACTGTTAGCAAGAATGTATCGATTTACACATTTGCTAGCTCAATAATGAACTAAAGGTTTAAATATAAAACTTGAAGTTGTGTACTCTTAGAAAACATGAGAAAGAACTTACATCATTTTGTCATAATATTTTTGATATGGCACCTGTGAAAATTGTCAAAATCAAAGTCAGGCCAATTTTGTCAAATGCTAACAAGAGTAAATAAAACCACGAAGTTATGAAGGAAGGAGTCTTATACATATTGCCTTATAGCAACAAGCACAAAAAAGACTACCAGAACCACAAGCTTGCACAAAGTCCTCCACAACCTTATATAAGAAATGCAGCAAGGACATCTTCCCAGCATCTGTCTATTACAGCTTCAGACTGATGTTATCTGTATTAGTAATCATTGTGACTAAAGACTGTTGTTTCAAAATATCTTGTGCAACCGTCCTGATTTTTATCTAAACTGCCACCCTCTTTCCTCAACCACTTTGAATATGCCCGTAATTTTTATGGTGAGTACAATTCCATTACAATACTCTTTTATTCCCATTTCTTTTCCTAAATATAACTTGTTTTTGCTTTATTTAAAACTTCTGTACATTCTCTAGATTGACACACCAAAAGTACAGGCAACCAAAGCAAAAACAGACAAGTGGGATTAAATCAAACCAAAACGCTTCTGCACAGAAAAGAAACAATCAACAAAATGAAAAGGTAGCCTTCAGAATGGGGAAAAATGTTTTCAATTCATCTGTCTAAGAAAGGTTTAATATCCAAAATACATAAGTAACTCATACATTTCAATGATAAAAATACAAATAATCCAATTTAAAAATGAGCAAAGTCATCTATAGACACTTCTTAAAAGAAGAAATTCAAACATCTAAAAGGCATTTGAAAAACTGCTCAACATCTCTTATCACCAGGGGATGCAAATCAAAACCAGAGTGAGGTACATGTTAGGAAGACTATTATCAAACACAAATGGTAACAATGGTTATCAGAAATATAGATAAAAGAGAAACCTTGTATACTATGAGGAATGCAAACTAATAGAGCCAATATGGAGAGCAGTATACAGAGTCCTCAAAAGAAAAAAAATAGAACTGCCATATAATCTAGCAGTTCTACTTCTCTGTATGTAGCAAAAGGTATTAGAATTAGTTTCTGCCACTGATATCTGCATGCTTAGGTTCATTCCGACTGTATTTACAATTCCAAAATATGGAAAAAAGCTAAACATCCCTGAAAGATGAAGAGTGGTAAGGTGACTACTGATAATATATTGTTTATTTCACAAAAGCTAGAAGAAAAGATTTTGAACATTTTTACCACAGAAATAATTGAGGAAATGGCTAATCTTATCCTGATATGATATCACATAATATATATATATATACATATATATATGTATTGAAGCATCATGATAATTATCAAATGGGTACAATTCTAATATGACAATTAAAAATAGTAAACTTTTAAAAAGAAAAGGGTAGGGCTAGTGTTAGATAATTTGGTCATTGAGGGCACTGACTTGGAAGGGATTAGTGTAATTCTTGTGGGATCATGTTTAGTTCCCATGAGACACAAATGTTTTTAAAGACTGGGACTGAGGACCAACATTGTGGCATAGTGGGTAAAGCCTCCACCTGCAATGCTGACATCTAACATATAACATGATGAAGATAGTAAAAATACTCTACTGCATATTTGATAGCTCTAAAATCTTCTTAACATACATATGCAAATGGCAATTATGTAGAGGTGGTAGAATTGTTAATTAGTTAGAATGTGTAATTATTTCACAATGCCTACATATATCAAAGCTCCAAGTTGAACAATTTATATATAATTGTTATAAATAAATTTTATAACAATAAGGCTGTTATAAATATGTAGACAAGTGGTGGACAAAGATATATTTGTATATATGTTCATGTGCACTTAATGATTCATTTTCAATTTCAGATAACTTACGTATTATAAAGTTTTTAAACTATAAAAAAGAAAAGATGAATGTTTCAGTAAATATATAAGGATAACCTGATTAGACAATAGGCAGTATAAAGTTGTAGCAAATCATCACACAGTACTATATGAATATGTAAAGTTTTATTTATGTTATAAATGTTAAAAATGAGTTCACATACTTTGTAGATATGTGTTTGTCTTAGCAGTCAGTCTGTTAGAAGAGTATGTTCTTTTACCTTGAGGAATCTATGAAACATAATGTATTTCCAGTATAATATCAAAGAATTATGCAAAACAACTCTTCAGACTATAAAGACATTGCTAACTAAAATGTAGAGACCATGACTAAACATCTTCATTCCTAACACTACCCCCACATTTATATTAATGTGCCGGGAGTACACAAACAGTATACAATATTCGTCTTTCCTAGGAAATGTGCTTTGCACCTTTTGGAAAGAGTTCTGGAGCATATAAAAAAAAAGCCACTTACTAAACCTCATTTTTAGCATTCTAATAGCATATAATGGTTCATGTTTTAGCAGAATACATTTTGAAGTTAGAAAGCAGTATAACTGATGGGATATTAGATGACCTCATAGTTTGCCCAATTTTATCATACATATACTGTCTAAACTCTTGCTAAGTAACCCTTTTAACATCTGATTTAGTTCTATGTATACAAATACAAATCATATTCAATTCTTTAGATTATAATATCAAATAGCCACGTTATGAATTCCTAGTTGCAACAGCTGGGTAATATGTTATTTTGAACAAAGTCATAGTTGAGGTTTGTGTATTTTTGTCTTTATTTATAACTCTCATACCAAAGAAATATACAACATGATGAATAAAATCTAGATGATAAACATGGTTGCAGCTTAAAATGAATGATTTTGAAGTAAACATTTAAGCAATTTTTTTCTCCGATTGGCTTTTGTCTATTTTGAATTCTGCACAAAGGCAGCAAAGCTTTGGAAAAAAAAAAAAAACACAACTGCAGAAGCAAGACATGCTTCTAGCAATAGCAATGTTTCTTGATCACATTTTTTGGGCCTCATAGTTAAAAACTTAGCAAGAGAAATCTGGCTGGTGCCATGGCTTAACAGGCTAATCCTCCGTCATGCGGCGCCGGCACACCGGGTTCTGGTCCCGGTCGGGGCGCTGGATTGTGTCCCGGTTGCCCCTCTTCCAGGCCAGCTCTCTGCTGTGGCCTGGGAAGGCAGTGGAGGATGGCCCAAGTGTTTGGGCCCTGCACCCACATGGGAGACCAGGAGAAGCACCTGGCTCCTGGCTTCGGATCAGCGCAATGCGTCGGCCGCGGTGGCCATTGGAAGGTGAACCAACGGCAAAAAGGAAGACCCTTCTCTCTGTCTCTCTCTCTCTCACTGTCTACTCTGCCTGAAAAAAACAAACAAACAAACAAACAAACAAAAAACACTTAGCAAGAGAAATCTTAAGATGTTAGCTACATTCCCTTAACTACAATGCTAGATAAACAAAATATCATGTGTCAATCAGTGTCATTTTTTAAACATCACTTTTGAGGCCCTCCTTAACATTTTTGCTCTCCCAAGGAAAGGTTCCAAGGTAAATTTCCACAATTCCATTGCTTGACCCTTAATTTCAAGAATTAGACCCAAGGCTTCAGAATCTTCCAGGTGATCCTTGTCATTCACAGCATTTTTCTTGGTCAGAGTTATCTTGCCTTATAACCTCTCCTGCAGAAAGGATATATATATATATATATATATATATATATATATATATGTCACTGAGTGATTACGTGGCAAAATTCTAATTAACTGGCAGTGTTTGAGGAGTTGGGACACATAATAAATAGACTTGTGATAAAATTTAGAAGTTGTTTAAATGTCATCATCAACAACATCATGCCAAGCCTGTGGTTTTCTCTGTCTGGATTCCATTATCAATATGCAAAAATATTCTTTACAGGCTTGAATTTATCCACAAACTATGAATTATTACGTCAAAATATTATTCATATATAATATTCAGTAGAAATATCCTCTTATACATGAAATATTGTTATTTTGAGAAATCTAGAATCACTAGAATTGTAAATCTATTGTTTTTTTTCTGGTGGCACACAATTAAAAACATGGTACTTAAAAGACCGCAGATTAGTAGGGTACATTTTTTTAACTTTTATTTAATAAATATAGATTTTCAAAGTACAGCTTTTGGATTACAGTGGCTTACCCCGCCCCCCATAACTTCCCTCCCACCAGCAACCCTGCCATCTCCCACTCCCTCTCCTATCCCATTCACATCAAGATTCATTCTCAATTATCTTTATATGCAGAAGATCAATTTAGTGTATATTAAGTAAAGATTTCAACAGTTTGCAAGTAGGGTACATTTTTAATTCTCTAATAGGCCTACTAAAATGTCAACAGATGGGAAGTTAAAATTTTACTTGCTTGAAAAACTGCCATAATGAGGAATAAATAAATTGCAAAGTATTTGTGTTCAATACAATTACAAATTAAATCAACTATGTTGCTTTTATAAGTATTAGTTAATGAAGAGATCTTTAATTTAAAATGTTATGATTTTACCTTTTTCTTTCTAGAAGAATTGATGTCTACTCACAGAAAGAGGTTGATAACTAGTAAGTGGAATAGGTATAATAATACTAAAGATGATCATTTAGTGTTTTTTATATTCCCCATTATTTGGAGCTCCCACTCCAGTTCTTTATTTCCTGTTGCCTAAAGATAATGGCAAAATATTTCTTCTCAATATCATTTGTGGGGCAGAAGGCGAGCAATTTTATGGATACACATTCTACAGTCTCATTTCCATTAATGCTGAATTATATCACTGATAAGAACTGGCAGAGGGTATACAGGATGAAATTTATAAGCCTTTCCAAAAACTTCATGATTCCTATGAACAACAACAGATCACTCTCATTTTGGTTGGCACATACTGTCACCATGTAAAATCACTATCATCATGCTGATTAGAAACAAAGTCAAAAAGGGGAGATTTCCAGATAAAAGGAAATAAATGAAAACAAAGGTAACAGACTGAATGATGATGGACTTTGGCACCATTCAGCACATAGACAGTAAAGGAAGATAAATGGCATGTGAACCGTGTGGTAAGAATCTGAATTGTATTTCCAAAATCAGCTTCTGACTCTGATTATCCCAGTAATCAGTGAATGAGCTCCTTGGTAAGTAAACAGAGTATTTATGAAAACAGATTGCTTCAACCACAATACTACATTAGCAAGATATTCAGATAAGTAGGGGGATATTAAAGAAAATGGCTTCATAGGAAATATCCTTCAGTGTTTGTCCTGAGTAATTCAACTATTGCAACATTTAATAACACCCTCCTATGGTTTCAAAAAGAAAAGAAAAGAAAAGAAAAGAAAACCTGCTTGCTGCTGAAAGAAAGTCTACTAGAACAGTAGTAGTCTACTGTGAGGAAGTAACAGCACCAGCTGATCATATGAAATATTAATCAATTACTTATTCAAAATATCTAATAGTGCTAACTACTAGACACATAGAATTTAACTTAGCTTTTTGTGCTAAAGATACACAATGCAATCATGATTCTTTAGAAATCACTCAGCATTATGAAGCACATTTTGAAGTAGTAGGTTTGATTATGATAGGCACTGAAATCACAACTTTCGTCATTCTCATTACCTTCTGAGGCTTTAGCACCATCAAAATGCATCACGTACACGACTTCTCAGCATGAGGAAGTACCCAATTTCTTATTCATTTCAATAACCTCGTAAATCGTGGGTTCTTGGAAATTAAAGCAGATTTATTTTACAGATGAAAAAACTGAGGACCACCACACTTCAATAAGTATTCAGCTTCCCATTAACTGATTGTGGAAATAAAACACATATCATGTTTTCAGCCCACTCTTATTTAAAATTTGTTATCTGGTCTAATAGCAAGAATTGTGAAAACATAGGCTCCCAAACACAGGAACTGTGCTAGCTGTGCTTGTGTGGATGTGTATCTGTGTACGAGTACAAGTGTATATGTTTGTGCATATTTCTCTCTTGTACTCCACATGCTTGGATTGTACTTGAAATATAGAGAATTAACACTATAACTAGTACTCAAACAATATTTTACACTTTGTGTTTTGGTGTGGGTGCAAACTGTTGAAATCTTTACTTAATTTATACTAAATTGATCTTCTGTATATAAAGATAATTGAAAATGAATCGTGATTCGAATGGAATGGGAGAGGGAGCAGGAGATGGGAGGATTGCGAGTGGGCGGGAAGTTATGGGGGGAAAAGCCACTGTAATCCATAAACTGTACTTTGGAAATTTATATTTATTAAATAAATGTTATAAAAAAAGAAATATAGAGATGCTCAATAAATATTGGTTAAGTGACCAAATGGAACTTTATACTCCAGACGAGCAGTTGTGTGTGTGTTGTGTCTTAAAACTAGTGTTTGCTTACTTAAATAACTGAGATTAATTTTCTTCTTGTTCTCACCTTATGTAAATCCCTATAAGAGTTGAATTCTAAAGATATAAATATTGACCAATTACATCGTGATATTACAAATAATCTTAATAACAAAACACCTGAATATTGATGATTGTTAAATATCATGTGTTGTTCAAAAATGAAGATTCTTGTGGAGCAAATTTGAGTTAGGACTAGAAGTGGTTTCTTTTTCTTTTTCTTTTTTTTTTATTTGACAGGTAGAGTTATAGACAGTGAGAGAAACAGAGAGAAAGGTCTTCCTTGGTTCATTCCCCTAATGGCCACCAAGTAGCCAGGTGCTTCTTCCTTGTCTCCCATGCGGGTGCAGGGGTCCAAGCACTGGGGCCATCCTCTACTGCCCTCCCAGGCCACAGCAGAGAGCTGGACTGGAAGAGGGGCAGCTGGGACAGAAACCGGCGCCCCAACCAGGACTAGAACCTGGGGTACCGGTGCCGCAGGTGGAGGATTAGCCAAGTGAGCCACAGCGCTGGCCCTCCTTAAATGATTTAATTGGTAATACTATGGGGCCATTCAATTGTTTTACTTCATAGAATGTGTAAGCAAGGACATTTATAAAGTAATACTAAAAATGAAGCTTTGTGTTCAGACAAACCTATTTCAGTTGAGTCCAATCTTACGCTTTTCTCCCTATATCCTTAACTGCCTTGCCAGTTATTCTTTCTCTGGGACAAAACAACTTTTATTTATTTTTTTTTAAATTAGTTATGAGGAGAAGATAAACCAATTTGGCAAGATATAGATAAAATAATCAAATAAATAACAGACATATAACTTTTCTAATGTTGGTAGTAACAGATTATTTTGATCTAAATTCCAAAATTCCTTATTTTACCATAGCCAACTGCAATTGGATACACTTTGCATGTGTAATTTTTAGAAATGCCTCAAAATAATAAAAATTTAGTGAAATTCATCATCTAAACTTAAAGATTTCTAAAATGTAACTAAGATTTTAAACAAATCTCAGAGAGGAAATGTAAGTAATATTAAGAAGATTCTATTAAGTAGAAAAAGTAAAAATACAAATCTTTCATATTTAAGTCAGAATCAACAAAAATCTATAATACATTCCTTACAACAGTAAAACATGTGTAAATTCAGATATTTTTCTTAGAGACAAATATGAAGGACTTCATATTATCAGTCAGCTTCACATATTTTTCTGTAGTTTATAGGGGAGGTTAGCAATCACTTCAGTTTTCTTCTGACTGTAAGGTAGGAAATGTGTGTCCTGGGAACATAAATCTACTGTGACTTTTCTATCCAGTTTCAGTTGTTTTACTGCTATAGATTCCAATGTGTCCCACTGTGTAAGGACAATGGAAATTAACACTATGTGGAGAATGCCAAATTCATTTCACACAACAGTAATCACAGTAATAATCAAAATAATATATAATCATCCTTGAGAATAAGTTCAATTCTATGAATCAGAGTCCCAAAGAAACCAGTTTCAGTCTTAAGAAAATCAGACAAATGTTTTTACAGATACTAATTATTCTATTTCATTCCTTGTTTTGTTTTCATGAGCATCTGTTATGTGTGGATCTATTTTGTTTTATAATTTTAGCTTTAAAAAAAAAAACAGGCAGATGTTTGTACTTTTTCAGCCTGGTAATTGGAGGAGCAATTAGAAGCAGCGAGACTGGCAACAAAGAGGAAGTTTGCCAAAATTTCATGGATAAGCTACATTTTCAAGAAACTATCCATGAAATAGACTTTATTTATCCGCACAGAATCATTAAGGACACCTCATATTCACTGGATGCCAGCAAATAACTTTGCAGCAAAGTAGGTGAGAGGTGTTTTCAATTTTGAAAAATACTGTATGTTGAGAAAGAGACAGATCTAATTTATGTAAACGTGAAATTTCTGCCTAAAGTCTTTGCTTTACATTTCTATTTTCCTTGACTTTTGCTGATCTACAAATCCTCTTTCCTTTTTATTCTGACACAAAGCTTTCACAAGCTTCAGACTTGCTGTATGTAACTAAACCATGCTGTAATTCCATAATCAGCCTCGCTAAAGTCTCAGAATTTTCTCATTACTCCTCAATTCATGTGAAAATATACTTCCTAAGAACCTGTTTTACAAGGTGTTATGAAATTCTGAAGTATTAAACTGAAAAAAAAATCAACACATAATCCTGGGAAATTTTATAAATAACATTGAAGTATATTCTAATATTGACTACAGGAACCACTTAACAAATTTATGGCAGGGATAAATATAAATACCTGATATGGGAAATGTACACATTCTTAAACATATTTTCCTCAGTAACACAGAAAACAGTTTAAACCTGCAGAAGATATGTCACTGTAATTAAACCCCTAGGGCCAGTGTTGTGGTGCAGCAGGTTAAGCTACTGCCTGCAATACCAGCATCCCATATGAGCACTGGCTGGAGCCCCAACTGCTCTATTTATGATAACTCTCTCTGTTAATATGCCTGGAAAACCAACAGCAGATGGCAGAACTGCTCGGGCCTCTGTCACCCACAAGGGAAACTCTGATGTGTTCTAGGCTCCTGGCTTGGTGTGGCCCAGCCATGAGTTGTTGCAGTCATTTGGGGAGAGAAACAGCTGAGGGAAGACCTCTCTGTCTTTCTGTCTTTCCCTTTCTTTCTCTCTGTGTAACTCTTCTTTCAAATAAATAATCTTTAAAGTAAATATATAGACAATCATGCCTTGTATGGTATGGAATAGCATCACAGTTGAAAAGTAAGCTGTAGAGTTTCAGGGGATGTTGGACAAAATAAATATAAACATTAGGAAATTAAAACCTGGAACTTACATATAAGATCTCATGTATTTAAAAGCAAAATACATATAACCTTCAAAAAATTGATAGTTGTATGAAAGATGACAACCACAAAATAAAGCAAATAAGCACACAAATAAAAAATTGATAAATATAAAGAGGTACTCAATCTATTGATCAGAGTAACTAAAAACAGATTACTTGTATTTAGCACAATAAGCCTGAAAATGATTCAAAGCAGAATTATAATCTGAATGGTTGTGAAGAAAAGCTTACATACACTGTGTTAACATAAGAAATTCAATTCTTAAAAAGATTTAATTGTTTATTTAAAATGCAGAATTACAGAGAGAGAGAGGCAGAGATAGAGAGAACAAGGAGAGATCTTCTATATGCTGGTTTACTCCGCAGATGGCTGCAAGGTCTAGGAGTGAGCCAGGAGGAAGCCAGAAATCAGGAACTTCATATGGGTCTCCTGTGTGGATGTCAGGGGACTTAACAATTGGGCCAGTTTCTTCTGCTTTCTTTAGGTCATTAGAATGGAGGTGGATCAGAAGTGGAACAGCTGTGACACGAACAAGCATCAATGTGGAATGCCAGCATCACATGCCATAGCTTTCCCCTTTATGCCACCGCACTGGCCCCCCAGTAATTCAATCTTAAGGAAGAGTGGTATGCAAGTTTTAATGGAATTTGTGCACCTAACAATCAACTGATTCCAACTGCAGAGTTTTATTAACTAGTATATTATAAGAAATGTAGGAGAACATGTATTATGCTATTGATGATGATATTAAAATGCAAAACGTGGAAATTTTGTTTTGTGATGGGTAAATAAAAAGTGGTATAGTCATCATATTTTGCATTACATGAAAGTTAAAATAAATCACTTTTGTAATGAGTACCACGTGTAGCACTTTGACATAGGAACTTAGAAGGATTTCATGTATAACTCAACACTCATAACAAATATAATAGGCTAGATGAAATCTCAAAAGAATTCAATATTCCTCACATTTAGAGAAAATCACTTAAAAGAGAGGTAACAATTAAAATATAGGCAAACATGATAAAAGTTAAGTTTTCAAAATTATTACCTACTGCAAGGAATAGATAGCAGACTTTTGACATTGCTGGCATCTGAGGGAACAGTTTGGTTCACATCAACTGACGTGCTGCTCTGCAGCATGGCTGAGAGTAGGGCAACTTTACTGATAAGTCTCTCACACCCATAATTCTCTTTTCTGGATATTTAAATTTGCTTTTGGGGAAATGAATCAGAAGGGAAATCCAAACACAATCTCTTCATCATTCTTCCCAGAGCGGCATGATGGCGGAATAGGCAGGGAGCACACTGATAGTCTGGGAGGAGACAGTTTAATAAAAGTGGAGATACTGTAGGTTCAAGGAAGAGTAGGGGAAGAAACAGCAGAGGAAACTCTTCCTGAACTAGTGACTCATGGTGAACCTGCATGGAAGGTGTGGGAGCCCACAGCTTGGGACACCAGTGGCAGAATCAACACACCAGCACTGGAATGCAAGGTGAGCCGAACCTCAATAGCCTGAGACACCAGTGGGAAAGCAGAAAGAGGAGACTAGAGGGAACGAGGCTTGAAACCCCATGGCAAAGAGTTCACCAGGCTAACTAGAAGAGAGAGGGAGGCCGGCGCCATGGCTTAACAGGCTAATCCTCTGCCTTGTGGCACCAGCACACCAGGTTCTAGTCCCGGTTGGGGTGCCAGATTCTATCTCGGTTGCCCCTCTTCCAGGCCAGCTCTCTGCTATGGCCCGGGAAGGCAGTGCAGGATGGCCCAAGTCCTTGGGCCCTGCACCCGCATGGGAGACCAGGAGAAGCACCTGGCTCCTGGCTTTGGATCAGCGTGATGAGCCGGCCACAGCAGCCATTGGAGGGTGAACCAACGGCAAAAGGAAACTTTTCTCTTTCTCTCTCACTATCCACTCTGCCTGTCAAAAAAAAAAAGAAGAAGAAGAGAGAGGGAAAAAAAATAGTGACCTGTACAGACACATGATATTCTCTCTGCTCACCTCTCAAAGGCGAGCAAGACAAAGAGCAGGCAGCATTTTGGACATACGTCATAAGTGGCGCGATGTCAGTCAGGACTGCACCTGCTCTCAGCCAAGCAGAAAAACCTGACTCTGGGGTGTGTGTGTGTGAAATAACAGGAAATTAGGACCTTGTGAATATGTGGTGCTAATGAACTGAGACTGTGAAAAAAGAGACAGTGGGTGAGAGAACTCACAGAATTCATGTGAGTACTCTTCAGAGACGCTATAATTTGGTAACCCTGGCAACCCAGTGGGAGACTGCAGGAGAATTTGAGCCCACACTGAGGGCAGCACAGATTCCCTGTGTTGTCCTTGGTAAAGAGCTTCTGATCTCTGGCTCCTGTGGGTATATCATTCGCCTGCTAACTACCTTCAATTCTGCTCAGCTGTGTGGAATTACTTCCCTTCTGAATCAAAAAAAAAGAAAGAGAGAGAGAGAGATTTACCATGCCTAACCTGGGAGCGTCACCTTTGGCACACCCTTAACCCTGAGGAACCAAACAGAGCTCTCAGGCCACACCCATCTCAAGCCTCTAAGGCTCCAACAAAAGCAGACAGTCCACTTAATATAGTCATAGTATGACAAGAAAAAAACACCACAGCGAGGGAAGAAGAATCCAAAGAATATCTCCACAATGCCAAGCGACAAACACAGGATAGAAAATCTCCTTTGAGAAAATGAAATCTTAATGAGGAATCAAAATGAAATGCAGAAACTAGTAGAACAGGAAAGTGTGATAGTGAAGAGAAATCAAAATGAAATGAAGAACTCAATAGATCAAATGACAAACACATCAGAGAGCTTTAAAAACAGAGTCAGTGAAACAGAAGAGAGAATATCGGACTTAGAAGATAGAGCACAGGAAAGTATATAGTCAAACCAAAGAAAAGAAGAGGAAATTAGAAATCTAAAAAATATTGTTGGGAATCTACAGGATACTATTAAAAAACCCAACACTCAGGTTCTAGGAGTTCATGTAGGCATGGAGAGAGAGAAAGGATTAGAAGGCCTTTTTAGAGAGATACTTGCAGGGAACTTCCCGGGTTTGGAGAAGGACAGAGACATCCTTGTACAGGAAGCTCATAGAACCCCTAGTAAACATGACCAAAAGAGATCCTCACCATGACACGTTGTAATCAAACTCAACACAGTGCACATAAGGAAAAGATTCTAAAATGTGCAAGGGAGAAACGTCAGATTACTCTCAGAGGATCCCCAATTAAACTCACACTTGACTTCTCATCAGAAACCCTACAAGCTAGACGGGAATGGTGAGACATAGCCCAGGTACTAAGAGAGAAAAACTGCCAGCCCAGAATATTATATCCTGCAAAGCTCTCATTTGTGAATGAAGGTGAAGTTAAGACCTTTCACAGCAAACAGAAATTGAAAGAATTTGTTGCCACTCGTCCAGCCCTGCAAAAGATGCTTAAAGATGTGTTACATACAGAAACACAGAAACATGGCCACCAATATGAAAGAAGGTAAAGGAAGGAAACCTCACAGCAAAAGATCACAGGGAATTCAAAGCATATATTAGAAAATATCTTTGGCAAATGGCAGGGCAAAGTTACTACTTATCGATAGTCACATTGAATGTTAATGATCTGAACTGTCCTGTTAAAAGACACTGATTGGCTGATTGGGTTAAGGAACAAAACCCATCTTTGCTGCTTACAAGAAACACATCTTTCCAACAAAGATGCATGCAGACTGAAAGTGAAAGGCTGGAAAAAGATATACCGTGCTAACAGAAATGAAAAAAAGAGCAGGTGTAGCCATCTTAATATAAGACAAAATAAACTTTGACACAAAAACTGTTAAGAGAGACAAAGAGGGGCACTATATAATGATTAAGGGATCAATTCAACAGGAAGATATAATGATTATCAATGTATATACATCTAATTACAGGGCACCAGTTTGCGGGGCATGAGCACAGCCATGGCACGGCCAGGCCAGGCCTGGGGCCTCCGCATGCACAGCTGCCCCCGGGTACCCCCGCCCGAGCTGCGCGGAATGGAGCTGTGTGGAGCCAAGTAAGATGGCACCCAGAGGAAGTAAGATGGGTGGAATCCAAAGTTTTTTACCACTAAAACTAATTGGCTGCGCAACATCAGGGGATGTAACAAAACTA
The DNA here is from genome assembly GCF_033115175.1 of Lepus europaeus. Classification (NCBI taxonomy): domain Eukaryota; kingdom Metazoa; phylum Chordata; class Mammalia; order Lagomorpha; family Leporidae; genus Lepus; species Lepus europaeus. The sequence goes on along the minus strand of NC_084832.1, from coordinate 49,215,343 downwards.
GTAATAAGTGTATAGACATATGGCTAGTCCTATAGAAATCCCCCCGTAAGGTAGTTTTTTTAAAGTGATTGGTTGGTCCTTAGCCCTGCCCCAATGACTCTGCAGTTTTGTGCTATACAAGGTTCTGTTACACACGAAGTAAATGAGTCCTTGCTAATAGACTTGGCTCCCCGTTGCGTCTGATTGTATCCGGGATCGGGAAGCTGAGGAATGGGCGAGCGGCACACTTACCTTTCCTCAGACACAGACCATCCTCTTTCGGGTGGACTAAGACCCTGCACCGGTTTATTTAAAAGATTTGTTAAGGGACTTAAAAGGAGACTTAGACTCCAATACAATAGTACTGGGGGACTTCAATACTCCACTCTCAGAAATAGACAGATCAACAGGACAGAAGATCAACAAGGATACAGTAGATTTAAACGACACTGTAGCCCAAATGGATCTAATAGATATTTACAGAACTTTTCATCCAGATTCTAAATTTCAATATGGCTGCAAAAGAGCCATATTAGTTAACATAAGGATGTGAAACGTGTCCATCAAATGTACTTATCCCCAGTTATGCATTTGTTACAAATACATAGTTTTTAATAAATTCTATCAAGTTTAATGTCTGATTTACTTAACTTTAAAAAGGAAATAAGAAAATGTTATAGTAAAATTAATTGAATGCATTTGGTAAATTCTGAGTATTTAAATCTATGTTGTATCTGTACATAGGCAGAGAAAATTATATTGAAAATTGTAACAAGAATCTAGGATATTAAAAAATGGCCTCAATTGCTACTTCCTTCTTTCTGCTGTATTTTACACTTTAATTATTCTCTGTTCTCCTGTCTTTCTTTAATTTCTTCCATAGTTTTCACCACTCTGTATAGGTTGTATAAGTCTTCTTTGCCCACACAATTGTTATATAATCTTAAATTGTTTCCTTGAATGTCTCTAACCTCTGTGAGTCTTGACGAACACACTAAGTATAGACCAGTTGGTTGCACCAGAGTGAAAAAAAGTGAGATTAAATGCATAAAATGAACAAATCTAAAATTTTTTCCTAGTAATACAGTTGTATACATTACTTTCAAGTAATATATTTCTTCAGGAAGAGACAAATACTCCATTTTAAATATTCTGTTTCTAATTGGATAAAGCATTTAAAAAGTGGGAAGATATTTTAAGCATGCTATTGGAGTACTATGTCCCAAGAGCAGAAAGTTTGTCTTTGTGCAAAATAGAATTATGTTCTAATGTCATTTTAAAGTATTTGTTTTCATCTACTGGAAAGGCAGAGCAATGAGTAAATGAGAGGAGAGAGAGAAGAGACAGAGAGAGAAAGAGAGATAGAGAGAATCTGCCTTCCACTTTCTCTCCTCAAATACTCTCATTTGCCGAAGTGGAGCCAGGATCCCAGAACTCCATTTGTTTCTCCTGTATGGGTGACAGGGTCCTAAGCACCTGAGCCATCATCTACTACCTCTCATGATGCACTTGCAGGAAAATGGATCAGAAGCAGAGTAGACATGAATCCAACCAACACTCTGAGATGTGATGTAAGCTTCACAAACGATGACTTAACCTGTGGAACAACTATGCCCATCTCATATTCTCTTGTCTTTACGATTACCTAAACAAATCAAACTCCTTGGAAAACATTATAATTAGTATAGTATAAACCTATGTACATATCTAGACATACATATATATACATGCCAATTTTATTTAAAAATGATAGTGGATTTTATTCTTTTTTTTTCTTCCTTTTTCTTTTTTTTTTAAATTAAACGTTTATTTAATGAATATAAATTTCCAAAGTACAGCTTATGGGTTACAATGGCTTCCCCCTCCCAAAACTTCCCTCCCATCCGCAACCCTCCCCTTTCCCTCTCCCTCTCCCCTTCCAATCACATCATGATTCATTTTCAATTCTCTTTATATACAGAAGATCAGTTTAGTACATATTAAGTAACGATTTCAACAGTTTGCCGCCATATAGCAATACATAGTGAAAAAAAAATACTGTTGGAGTACTAGTTATAGCATTAAATAAGAGTGTACAGCACATTAAAGACAGAGATCCTACATAATATTTTTTTTTAAAAATTAATTAATTTTCTATGCCATTTCCAATTTAATACCAGGGTTTTTTTTTTTTTTCATTTCCAATTATCTTTATATACAGAAGATCGATTCAGTATATAATTAGTAAAGATCACTGGCTTGTTTCTCAGCTTTCTTAGATTCATCTTTAATCTTACAAGTTTCTTAATGCAAACTAGATACTTCAATTCACCTCCATAATGCCACAAAATATTTTTAGAAACTGAAACCCGTGGATAACAAATTCATATATGTGGGGCCAGGAAGAGGGCCAGTTAGAAATGGCTCTGGATTACTCAATTCCTATATATTATATACTATTTTAGCAAAGAATACAGAAATCAGAGAGATCATAGATTTCAGTGGGAGTCTATCTCTGATGTATGCATTAAATTATGCTTGTTATTGCCAATGGTGTTATATCTGAAGTTGAATTTTCCCAATTTCTCAGAAGTGACAGTTAAGTTATAATCTCAGCATGTTCAGCACGCTTAATGAACTCCTTGGGGAGACCAGAATATCTGTAACACAATTAACTTCCCATTCTTATGTAAATGAGGAGTTTCAGAGTCCCTGATGGAAGCCTGCTTTTTGGCTACAGTTAGAAAATGTATGCTATTAAATGACACATGGAGCCTTAAGCTGGAATTTAGACTTCACTAATTTGTGCTGTGACATGTGCAAAGTGCTTTGGAGGAAATGTGAAACCCAGTTGTTTAAATGTAGTTGATGAAATAGGGATTATCACCCTTGGCTAAATTGTCATCAGCAGCTTGATTGCTTTCACTATTTTCTCATATTACAGAGGAGTACTTGACACATCTTTCACTCATAGTAGTTGCTTTAGTATTACAATTTTCTCATTACATAATTGAAGTTATTTATCTCAGATAAAGCAAACCTAATAAGAAAAAAAGAATGTTTTCCCAGTTCTTCTTACAAGTAGATATTCATTTAGCCAGTATGTAGTATCTAAAATATGTAATTTTATATACGTGTTTCAGAATAATTTTAAAAATTAAAAGGTAAATAATTTAATATAAAGAATATAGATCTGAAAAAAGTGTAATTTTTAAATGTATAATATTTGGACAAATTTATTGAAATTTAATTGTAAAATCAAATATAACTTAAAATCAACAAGCAACCCTGGGATTTAATTGTTTGCTCTCTTTAGTAATCATGTAGAAATAACATCTTAAATGAAATCATCTAGAAGAGGATGTCTAAAAAACACACCAAAGGAAATATTAAAAATGCCTTTACATATCAAGAAGCTGTCTGAAGACTTAATGAATAGATTTTCTTTTAGTGATGAAAATGTTTTGAAATTAGAGGTGGTGATTGTATGGCGTGATGATGAATACCCTAAACTTTAAAATAGTTAAGTTCATGTAACATGCATTTCATCTCAATAAAAAATGCAAAATATATTGAACTTGTTTAAAAATAAAGGGTTTTTTTTAGATTTCTTTATTAATTTGAAAATCAGAGTTACAGAGAGAGAAGGAAAGACAGAAAGAGAGGGGTATTCTACCTGCTGGTTCACTCCTCAGTTGGGTGCAATGACCAGGGCTGGGACAATTCAAAGTCATTAGCCAGGAGCTTCTTCCAGGTCTCCCTTGTGGGTGACAGGGGTCCAAACACTTGGACAATCTTCTACCGCTTTTCCTAGGCAATTAGAAGGGAGCTGAATTGAAAGTGGAACAGAGAGCTGTACAGGTGATAGCTTTATGTACTATACCAAATATCGGCCTCAAAATAAACATGAAAGTTTGAAAGAAGGGTGAAATGTGATTATTTATGTCTTTGAAATTAAAATAATTATTTAAAATTATTTTCACACAATCAAAATATTGCCTGGTTCTGCTGACTGCAGTCCACAAGCGCAGTGAGTTTAGAATTTCAGTCCTGCTATTTACATTGCATTTAAAGCCACTCCTCTCCCTAGGCCTTATGTTAAGCACTTAACACAGAAGCTTGGGAAGCTAAGGGATGTAAAAAATTTGTACTTTTCACAGAAATTAGCTGGCTTGAGTTTAAGAAGGAAAAAGGTATATGTAGGAGTTGGGGGAGGATAGCTTGACATCTGTCTATCTTTTTTCAGGGTTATTTTATAAAAATTTTTGAACTGATTTTCTTCTTTAGGCACAGATTCTGGAATTCAAATAATTCTTAACTTTTGTAAAGTATTTGTCAATGTCAGTGTAGGTCTAAAAATAAAGTCTTCCAATCTTCCATGACATGGAAATAACATTGTCTTTGATTGTTAAAGTATAATTCAACACAAAATGAGTCACAACTTAATACAACATTCTTGTAAAAAAGAAAGCTGATTACTTTCTTAACAACATCCATGACCTGATCGATAAGGTAAATATGTCTTGCATATCCAGAATAGGACAGCAATAGCAGCACACACAGACACACACACCCAATATTAGAGAGATAACTTTTAGCGCTGTTCATCCTTGTCCATTTTAATGGAATTCTTTTTTCCAGGGCTCTACTTGCCCAACCTAAGCAGTAAGTATACATTAAGGAAGAGAGTAAAAAAACATAAATTTTGCTCTGATTCCCTCTTGTTAATCAAGCACACTCTGCATTAATTGAGTTTTTGCTACAGTGACCTTGTCTGTGAAATAAATTCGTTATATTTGTCTTACTAGTGTAAGGTTAGAAGAAAGGAAATTTAAAAGCCTTAACCCTGGAGACTAACAAATAATTCTGCAACATGATGTCACCCTATAGCAATCAATTATCAAAGCCAATTAACACATTCACATCATTGCTTTGCTTGTACTGATTATACTTTAAAATTTATAATCTCTTAAAAGTCACCCTAAACAAAGATGCATTGTATTTAAAAATGTGAAGATCAACTGTGGAATATCATTTAAATCTATATTAGTAGAGTCTGTACAAGAAAAAAAGAAAGCAAGATATGTGCCTATTTTCCCCTGCATAATATTATTTTCAAAACATGAGTTTGATTACTGGAGGAATCAATGAATTATTATTAGCTTTTTGTAGAGATTTCTTTTTTAAAGAATTTGAGAACTGATCCTATCTTTCCTGTAAAATGGCTTCGCCTTCGTGGTCAAGTTGTTGATGACGAAAAAATGTTTCCATATAAAATCAGTATACATCTTACATAAATAAGGAATGACAGAATATTTAAAACAATTTTGAAATTTCTAATAAAATAATAAGCCTAGGCAATATGTAACTCTAGTTAATTATTTTTAAAAGATGGATTTATTCATTTGAAAAGCATAGTGACAAAGAGAGAAGAGAGAGGAGAGGGAGAGGAGAGAGAGAGAGAGAATATTTCCATCTACTGTTTCACTCCCCAAATGCCCAAATGGCTGCAACAGCCAGAACTGGACCAGGCTCAGCCACGAGTCAGAAACTCCATCCTGGTCTCTCCCATTAATGACAGGGGCAGAATCTTCCTCTGAATTCTCAGGGAGCTGCATTGAAAGCAGAGCAGCGGGGATACAACCAGCCTTCTAATATGGGTTGCCAGTATTGTAAGCACTTAACACACTGCACCACAATGTAAGTCCTATGAAATGTTTTTATATAAAAAAGAACTTGTATTGATCAAGACCCTAGAAACAACTACAAATTTTGAAACATAAAGAAATATATCAATATATCACATGAGTGCTTCAACAAAATGCAGGAAACTTGCTGGGAATATTAACGAGCAGAACTATTTCTATATGTTTATCTGGAAACTATTTTCTTTCTTTGAGGTATTGACACTTGAACTAATGTAGACAAAACAATGGCAAGTAAAACAGTTGGCAAGTAACTGCAAATTGAGGAAGCATCACCAGTTGAACTTGTGGCATTGAATATGTTGTTACTGCATACTCACATGGAAATAAAAACTATTTTCCCTTAAGAAAGCTTTGAATGGAATAATAACAGTTAATTTTGTTGGTACTGATTTTAGAGTTTAGAAATTTCTGTGTGGCACAATTGAAAGTATTTGTGCTTTGTATTGAATTACAATGTTTCAAAGTAAATCATCTGAATGTTGGTCTGATTTGTGAACTTAAATAGCTGTTTTCTACACATAATACATGTTATGCTTGAAAGAATAGCTGAAAGTGAAACTGCTTTTTCAGATTTGGGTAGCTTGTAGCTTTTTCTAAAAAATTATCAGAATGGTTCAGATTGTGTATTCCGCCTAGTGGCTAAGACGATTCCGCCTAGTGGCTAAGACGCCAGTCAGGATTCCTGTCCTACACTGGAGTTCCTGGGGTCAGTTTGAAACTCCAGTTCCTGACACGAGGCCCCAGCCTCTAGTTGCTGTGAACACACAGTCCTGGTGGCAGCTGTGATGGCAGACATAATTGAGTTCCTTCCCAATTGTGTGAGACCTGTTTTGAGTTCCTGGATCCTATTTTTGGCTCTAGCTCAACACAACCCATTGGGGGCATTTGAGGAGGGAACCAGCCAGTGGATGGGAGCTTGCTCTTTCTGTCTGCTTCTCAAATAAGTAAATAAAGAACTAATAATTAATTAAATAAAGTGTTTTTAAAGTGAACTAAATTAACCTGTTTCTTAGCACTGGTATTGTGGCACGGTGGGTAAAGCCACTGCCTATGATGTTGGCATCCCACAAATGTGCCAGTTAATATCCTGATTGCTCTATTCCCATCCAGAGTGTCCTACCAATGGCCTGGTCGGAAGCAGCAGAAAATGACTCAAACATTTGAGCTTCTGACAGCAATGTGAGAGACCCAACAGAAGCTCTTGGCTCCAGGCTTTAAACTGTGGATGAAAGATCTCTTTGTCTCTCTCTCTCTCTGTCTCTCTCTCTCACTCTCTCTCTCTCATACACTTACACATTCTAACTTTTAAATGAATGGATAAATCTTTTTTTTAACTTTTATTTAATGCATATGAATTTCCAAAGTACAGCTTGTGGATTGCAATGGCTTCCCCCCCATAACTTCCCTCCCACCTGCAACCCTCCCCTTTCCCACTCCCTCTCCCCTTCCATTCACATCATAATTCATTTTCAATTCTCTTTATATACAGAAGATCAGTTTAGCATATATTAAGTAAAGATTTCAACAGTTTGCACCCACATAGAAACACAAAGTGAAAAATACTGTTTGAGTACTAGTTATAGCATTAAATCACAATGTATAGCACATTAAGGACAGAGATCCCATATGAGGAGCAAGAGCACAATGACTCCTGTTGTTGACCCAACAAATTGACACTCTAGTTTATGGCACCAGTAACCACCCTAGGCTCCCGTCCTGAGTTGCCAAGGCTATGGAAGCCTTCCGAGTTAGCCAACTCTGATCCTATTTAGACAAGGTCATAGTCAAAATGGAAGTTCTCTCCTCCCTTCAGAGAAAGGCACCTCCTTTTTTTTTTTTTTTTTTTTTGTAAAGGGTTTATTGGGGAACACCCAACAGACCGGAAAGCTGATTCCAGCCAAGACTGGGAGAAAAGTCACTCAACTTTTGTAGGTAAAGGGGTTTGTCTGTAGAGAAATTTTGAACAATTATACAGCATTAAGTGGGGAAGAGGACCATCAGGACACACAGGTTGGGAGTAGAGCCATTGGTGGTAGAGGTTATGATTACAAAGGAATGAGGCCCAAGTGCGCTAGACAGGGTCTAGAACAAAGGACAGAGTCATTATTAGAGGAGCTAAGAAAGGTGCTGTCTAAGCTACAATTAAGTTCTCTGATTGAGAGGCAAAGAGAATATGATAGAAGGGGCTTGACAATAATCTGTTGGGCTTTAGGCCTTGTAAGTTAAGAGGCTCAGACCTATCTACCTCTTCACATGGGATGCATCCTAAGGGAGGTGTGACCCTCCTAGGGGAAGGCACTCTGTTGACTTTCATTACTTAGCTGGCCTGGAAGGAGAGCTGGCCAGGTAAAGGCAGGTGGCATCTCTAACAAGAAATTTACAGTTCTGCCTGCAATGTTGCAATCCTTTTTTAAAGAGAGTGGGGCAGTGGGGTAGAGAGGGGGGGAGAGAGAGAGAGAGAGAGAGAGAGAGAGAGAGAGAGAATATCTTTCATTTGCTAATTCACTCCCCAAAAGCCACAATGGCCAGAACTGGGCCAACCTAAACCAGGAGCCAGGAGCTTCTTCTGGGTCTCCCACATAGGTTCAGGTGCCCAAGCCCTTGGGCCATATTCTGCTGCTTTCCCAACTGCATTAGCAGAGAGATGAATGGTGAGTGGAGCAACTGGGGTTCAAACCAGTGCCCACACGGGATGCCAGTCATAGGCAGTAGCTTTATCTGCTATGCCACAGCTCTGAACCTGGATAAATCTTTAAAAAACAAAAACAAGCCAGCAAACAAACAAAAAACAAAACAAAACAAAAGTCTATCACTTGATGTAAGACAATAATATTTATTACAAATTATAAAATTAGAAGTTATCAACAAAACATCATCGACAAGAAGAAGAGAATTTTAGGAAATTTACAATTAACACTGTGACAGTTACACAGTATTTAAAGACTTTCTTAAAAGATTGACAATAATATTAATGGATGTAATTTCTGTATATTATGTGATAGCAGATCCACATTTATAATATCTGTGCAAAACAATGAATCATTATTTTCCAAATTATAACTCATGACATTTTGAAATCCATTCAAGATATGATATAGATTATACTTGCATAAAGTTAATATTGTTGAAGATTCCAACAGCAACTGACCCTAAAGAAAGTATCACTTCTTGTGTTTCATGCAGCATCAAGGCAGAATATTCTCAATTATTTGAAAAGTTAGAGGAAATAGTCCACTGCCAAATACATATGGTATTAAGCTTGATCTTTTCATACACTTTAACTAAAATAATACTGTAATAAATTATATATTAAATATATATAATTTATTATATAAATAACAAATTATAAAAATTTTAAATATTTATAATATTTTGAATGTCAACTCCCAAATGCTAAATACATATATATATATGTATATATATATATGTATATATATGTATATATAAACCTTATAAGAAAATGTTCATTTTGATTTTCAATATTTTAAGAATATTAAGTTGTCTTGAGATCAAAATGTTGAGGATCAGTGCTACAGATTATTATTATTTTTTTTTTTTGACAGGCAGAGTGGACAGTGAGAGAGAGAGACAGAGAGAAAGGTCTTCCTTTCGCCGTTGGTTCACCCTCTTAATGGCCGCTGGGGCCAGCGCACTGCGCTGATCCGAAGGCAGGAGCCAGGTGCTTCTCCTGGTCTCCCATGGGGTGCAGGGCCCAAGCACTTGGACCACCCTCCACTGCACTCCCTGGCCACAGCAGAGAGCTGGCCTGGAAGAGGGGCAACCGGGACAGAATCCGGCGCCCCAACCTGGGCTAGAACCCAGTTTGCCGGCACCGCTAGGCAGAGGATTAGCCTGTTGAGCCACGGTGCCGGCCCCAGTGCTACAGATTAAAGACATACAGCAAACTGGAAGATAGCACTGCTTGTACAGACTCTACTCCTTCAGTTTGTCTTTTTTCAGATAAGCTTACAGTGCCTTCTTCACTGAGTGTAGCTGTATTTTATTCCACTTGCCTCTAAATTTGACTGTGACTACAGTTGAAGGACAAAAAGCTATCAGATCTGGTTATTTTAGAAGCTTCAGAAAGCTCAGGTGCTCTGTTTTGGGTGTGTTATTGATATTAGAACCTCATGGACTAAGCACTTTATGAAAGGAAGGTCAGATTAAAGTCAAGATTCTCTGAGAATGTTGCATAGCTTTTTTTTTTTTTTCAAACTGGTTGATTCAAGCAGGTGGCTGAGAAACAGAAGAGTAAAATAATATCTTTAAAGTACCATTCTCTATCATTCTGCAAATGGTTATAAAATATTGTAACATATATTTACTAAAATATTTAAGAATGTTCTATTTTGCTGTAAGGAAAAAATCCAATAGGCACAAATATGAGTAAATATGAAATAAAGTATAAATAGCAAGTAGTTGTGGCATGAAGAGAAACCTAATAAATTGTGTGAAGTATAGATATGGAAATTGATATGTAAGTTATAATAGAATAAATAGAACATACATGAGTTGAACCAAGGTGCAAGCAAAGTAATTAATTAATATTAAGTATATGTAGGAAGGGATGGCAGTATTAAATAAATCTTAAATATTCACAAAGAATATTGTCTATGTTGGCAGCTATGACAGTTTCAAATTAGCCGCTCAATGGTGACACATAATCTGGCCCCAAATGTCTCTGTCCAAAGTATAGCAATAAAATTATAGCTGCTCATCAGGCTATCTGCCAGTTATAGTTGTGGGCAGATGTGCTTGCATCTGCATCCTTTCTATTGAACAAGTGTAATTTGGCTTTAGACGCTTTCTAATACCTCTCACTTGTCAACTCAGGTCCTGAAAAATCACCCCATTAGTGAGGAAGGTCAATGCAGCAGAGAAATGTATTTTTGTCTTGAATATATCTGCATATATATGTATATATAGATAGATAGATCTGAAAATACATGCTATATTTTATGTGATGTATATGTAATGTGTGTATATGAATATAAAGAGTGATACTGTGGGTTAGTGTTTGTACATGCAAATATTAATTATGGTAATTTTTCGAATAGCATGTTTTATGATCAAGAATATACTACACTTATAATATTTCTATTGTAACATTTTTTTTATTTTTCAAGACAATAAAATTTAAATCACAATTCAATTTTTTTTTAATTCTAAATTAATTTTTAAGTAATACGTGAGGGATCTGTTATATTTTTAATATAATGTTATATTGCATTTGTGAAATAATCATGAATCTAACCTCTAATTTATTCAGAAGCCTGAAGTTATCATTGCTACCTAAATAATAATTGCTTAAAGAAGTGTGGATTTTGGACCCCATTTATAAGCAAATAAAAATGTTTTCTGACTCGATCAAGGGGATGAGTCCATTCTAAAAAGCCAGTGTAATGTCACAAGGTGTGCAGAGGAGGTTCAAACATGTGATTAATCAATAGCCATTAAATAATCCATGTAACATTTTTTAAAAAGATTTATTCTGTTTATTTGAAAGGCAGAGATACAGAGATATAGATTGAGAGATACAGAGATAGAGAGATTTCCATCTGCTGATTTCTCCCTAAATGGCCGCGATGGTTGGGGCAGGTCCAGCCTGAAGCCAGGTGACAGGAGCTTCACCCAGGTCTCCCACATTGAAGAGGTCCAAGGACTTGTGTCATTCTCCACTGCTTTCCCAGGTGCATTAGGAGGAAGCTGGATTGCAGGTGGAACACCCAGAACTTGAACCAGTGCCCATATGTAATGATGGCTGACACTACAGAGGGTGCTTAACTTGCTGTACCACAATGACAGCCCACAATTTTTTTAACAAATATAGTACAATAAGTATAAAAATATGGTGAGATATATTTTGAATATTTTGGAACTCGAGTTCAAAATTATATAAAATAAAATTGATGTTTGATGTATGTGGAATTAACCAGATATCTTCATGTAGTCATGTTATAAAATGTTTTCTTTATTTTAGAGTACTTAAATGCTCTTTTAAAGATTTTTCTACTTTTTCTTATGTACTCTGAGTTTAAAGTTGATAGGTCTATAAAGTGATTTTATCAGGTGGTGACTGAGACCACAAAACTAGCATCATAACTGAACATTTCATTTCATTGCAGCACTAATGAGTCTTACAAAAATCACTTAGGGAATGCCATTTTTATATTTTTCTCAACATCAAATTTCTTTTCTGTAATTTTTCTGTAATCTTCTGCAAAAGATTATTCTAAATACCACTTAATGTTCTGAGTTTTTTGTGTTGAATATGTTAGAGATATGTTCCAGGGCACTGTTAAAATTAAAAAAAAATAACAATAAAATGGAAACTTCTTGTCATTCAAGAAAATTAATTCTGTATTTAATTCACTCCATTTTTTATTTAAGGCATATTTCATGTATAATTTTGAGGACCAAACCAAAAACTGCCTATAGTAATTTACATGCTGAATATGGCATGTTAAAAATGGAATAAACATTATAGATAACTTTGAAGTTTTTAAAATTTATTTCATATAAAATATAAGAGCATCATAATGTATATTGTTTATTTTAGGTTATTGAGCATACTTTAATTAACTTCTGACAATGATAAACATGCAAATTTTACCATAAAGGAGAAGGATGATTAAAATCATTATGAAAAGACAATTTTAATAATTATGATTGAGTTTTAAATTACTTTTCTAAAGTCACCATAATAAAGTATCCCCAAGTGGGTGGCTTAAATACTAGAAATGTATTTTCTCAACATTATAGAGGTCAAAATCCAAAACTGAGGTGTTTTCACGTTGGCTGCTTGGCCTGCAGGTAGCCATCTTTTCCACTTGTCTGTGCATGGCCTTCCCTTTGGCATTGTCAGTGTATAAAATCCCTCTTCTTACAATGACAATAGTCATATTGCATTAATGCCTACCCTAAATGATTTCATTTTAATCAAATAATCTCTCTAAAGACCTTTGTTCAAATACAGTCACATCCTGTGTTACTGGGGGCTAGAATTTTAACACATGAATTTTGGGAGACACAATTTAACCCATAACAATTTTCTACAGATAGCATACTACGAAAATAATAGTAATGATACAGAAAAAAAACTATTGGTATGGATTAAATCAAGTCTTTAAGTTGAAGAAGCATTCATCCTCAATTATCTGCTTGAACCCATATTCTTAATGTACAAGTGACCAGTTTTTTTTATTGAAACGATCAAGATATACATATTTCTTTTTTTAAAATTAAACTTTTATTTAATGAATATAAATTTCCAAAGTACAGCTTATGGGTTACAATGGCTTCCCCCTCCCAAAACTTCCCTCCCATCCGCAACCCTCCCCTTTCCCGCTCCCTCTCCCCTTCCAATCACATCATGATTCATTTTCAATTCTCTTTATATACAGAAGATCAGTTTAGTATATATTAAGTAACGATTTCAACAGTTTGCCCCCATATAGCAACACAAAGTGAAAAAAAATACTGTTGGAGTACTAGTTATAGCATTAAATAAGAGTGTACAGCACATTAAAGACAGAGATCCTACATAATATTTTTTTAAAAAAATTAATTAATTTTCTATGCCATTTCCAATTTAACACCAGGTTTTTTTTTTTCATTTCCAATTATCTTTATATACAGAAGATCGATTCAGTATATAATTAGTAAAGATCACATCAGTTTGTACCCACGCAGAAACACAAAGTGTAAATATACTGTTTCAGTACTAGTAATAGCATCACTGCACATTAGACAACACATTAAGGACAGATCCCACATGGGATGTAAGTACACAGTGACTCCTGTTGCTGACTTAACAATTTGACACTCCTGTTCATGGCGTCAGTAATCTCCCTAGGCTCTAGTCATGAGTTGCCAGGGCTATGGAAGCCTTTATAGTTCACCGACTTTGATCTTATTCCGATAGGGTCATAGTCAAAGAGGAAGTTCTCTCCTCCCTTCAGAGAAAGGTACCTCCTTCTTTGCTGGCCCCGTTCTTTCCACTGGGATCTCACTATTTCTAATACTAGTTTGGATTTTCCAGGAAAGCTGGACCAATATAAGACACGCATGAACACAAAACAGAGGTTAATGAGACTGACACATCACTTAAACTGATCAGTAGGCTGAAGACCCAGAAGAAGTATGTTTGAGTCTGAAGGCGTAACATCAAGACCCCAGTTCAAAAGTTGCCAGTTGGAGAATGAATTTGCTCTCAACTTTTTGGTCTCTGAAAGCCTTTGTTGATTGGATGAAACCTGCCCACATTGGAGAAGGCAATCTTATCTACTCGGTATATCAATTAAAATGTTAATCTCTTGCAGGAAACATCCTCACTAACATGCTCAAAATAATGTTTAACAAAATCTGGGAACTCCTGGGCCCAATTTTTCTGACATAAAATCCTCACTCCTTTCGGCTCCTGCGCTATTTAACAATGCATGTCAAATAGGCTTTGTGGCTTCAAAGAGCTTTAAGGTCTTGAGGCTCACAATTCAATATAATAAAAAAATGAACTAAAATCAGTAGTAGTTTAGTGTGAGAAAAAAATCACATCAAATGGAAATTTTAAAATGATCTGTCATCACCACTAAGTGATGAATTTCACAGTTTTCAGAAGGAAACAAGCAGTACCAATCTAGATCAAGACTATGTGATAGCCAAAAATATATTATAAGTAGAAAACATAAACAAAAGGGGCCAGCACTCTGGCATAGTGGGTAAAGCCACCATCTGCAGTGCCAGAATCCTATATGGGCACCCGTTTGAGTCTTGGCTGCTCTACTTCCAATCCAGCTCTCTACTTCCAATCTAGCTCTCTACTTCCAATCAATCTCTCTCTCTGGCCTGGGAAAGCAGTAGAAGATGGTCCAAGTCCTTAGTCTTTTGCACCCAAAGGGAGACCCAGAGAAAGCTCCTGGCCCTGGCTTCTGATTGGCACAGCTCAAGCAGTTGCAGATAATTGGGGAGTGAACCAGTGGATAGAAGACCTTTCTCTCTCTATGCATTTATTTCTCTTTCTCTGTAACTCTGACTTTCAAATACATAAATAAATCTTTAAAAAAAGAAAATATAACCAAAATAAATTACACTTAGCATCAGAAATAGAGCAGAAATGATGAATTTGTATAGTTAATAAAAATCAGCCTACTAGAAAGATGTTATCAATACTTTCATTTTATTTATTTATTTATTTACTTACTTACTTATTTAAAAGGAAGAGAGAGAGAAGACTCTTCCATCTACTGGGTGACTTCCAAATGTCTACAGTAGCTGGGGTCTGTAGGCAGGAACAGGAACTTGATGCAGGTCTCCTCCATGGATAGCTGGAATCCAATTACTAGAGGCATCAGCACCGTTCCCTAGAGTATCTATAAGCAAGGAGCTGGAGTTGGGAACTAGAGCAAGATATCAAATCTAGATACTATGCTGTGAGTTGTAGATGTCTTGACCACTAGGCTAAATAAGAATCCCTGGCTGGCGCAGTGGTTTAACAGGCTAATCCTCCGCCTTGCGGCGCCGGCACACCGGGTTCTAGTCCCCGTCGGGGAGCCGAATTCTATCCCGGTTGCCCCTCTTCCAGGCCAGCTCTCTGCTATGGCCAGGGAGTGCAGTGGAGGATGGCCCAAGTGTTTGGGCCCTGCACCCGCATGGGAGACCAGGAGAAGCACCTGGCTCCTGGCTTCGGATCAGCGAGATGCGCCGGCCTCAGCGACCATTGGAGGGTGAACCAACAGCAAAAAGGAAGACCTTTCTCTCTGTCTCTCTCTCTCTCACTATCCACTCTGCCTGTCAAAAAATAAATAAATAAAAATTAAAAAAATAAGAATCCCTGTCATTTATTTATTTTTAAAAGATTTATTTATTTATTTGTAAGTCAGAGATACACATAGAGAAAGGCAGACAGAGAGAGAGGTCTTCCATCGTCTGGTTCACTCCTCAACTGGCTGCAACGGCTGGAGCTGCACTGATCCAAAGCCAGGAGCCAGGAACTTCCTCCAGGTCTCCCACAGGAGTGTAGAAGCATAAGGACTTGGGCCATCTTCCACTGCTTTCCCAAGCCATAGTAGAGAGATGGATTGGAAGTGAAGCAGCTGGAACTCCAACCGGTGCCCATATGGGATGCGGGCACTGCAGGTGTACGTTTTACCCTTTATGCCACAGCGCTGGCCCCAGCCCATCATTTATTTTGAAAGTGTTGCAGATAAACGTATTACTTTATAAAGCATTGTTTAAGAAATGGGCTTTATTAGAGAAATAGACGTCTCCAAAATCATCGGGATAAGAGAACCACTAATAGTATCAGTACTAGATGTGTTTTACTTGGCATAGACTTCATTTCAGTCAAGTGATTACTTCATAGAATGGATCACCTGTTGGAGATTTGTATTCTGCATTTAAAGAATTAAAAACAAACCTTTTTCTTCTACACAACTCATTTACAAACAATTGCAATTCACTTTCAGTAGGTGAAAGTGTATTAAACTCTTCTTATGGCCAAAGATAGGTATGTTCCAGGGTGATCTTGTACTTAATCCACTGCTGGCTCCAAATCAGTGGTCCCCTTTAATTTGTCCAAATGATTTCCAGTCTTTATTATCTTAACAAACCTGAAATTCCTTGGTATTCTTTCAATCACAGAGGTTCTAATTTCCAAAATCAAAGCTGCCACCAGATCTTCCCTCCTTTCTCCACAGGATGATATGTCCCTAAGGGGAATATCATGGCCCCTAGTACAGCAATTATTTCATCATTATCTTTACCAGTGTTTTATTCTCACCCCAAAGAGACTACCTCCTTTATTCCAGGATACTCAGTTGAACTTAATTAGATTTCTGTTGATTGTCACTCCTGGAAATACACATTTATTTATTTATATTTTATTTTTTCAAAGAATCATAGTCTAGGAAGGATGGGATTGATTCTATCTTGTCGATCCTATCAGGCCAGGAACATCACCAAAGGGCAACTGTTCACAGTAAAAGGAATTGGATTTATGGTTCTTAATATATATAAAAAATAAAAACATAGGAAGATGAAATAAGATAGCATAAAATGGAGTCAATTCAACTGAAGAAAACGAAACACTGAGAATGTGCTTTAAGAAAATATTCATCTAATTTTGGAGATTTACATCATTCTTTCATAGATTGAATTTTATTCCTTATACTGTTTCTATGGCTTGCACTTAATGTAAATGTAATATGTACAAATTAAAAAGTGAATCACATACATCTGAAATTGAATAAACACCTTTGTAAATATATGCCAAACCACATTAAAATAATATGACAATTTTATAGATGATATATTTACACAGCACAATATCATTTCTGGGTTAAAGAAGAAAGCTGATGTATTATTTTTTATATCCACCTAAAATGGACTGGTATAGAAAATAGAACTATATGCATATTTATTATTTGAAGTGTTTTAAAAATTATAAATTATTATTTAATAATTATTTTGGACCAAATGACTCGACATGGTTTTTGATTATTTTTAACATAATGCTAACTAGATTGATTATAAGCAGATATACATAATATTAAAGCATACAAAATCAGTTTTCATCATAGATTTTGACCCAGCTCATTTCTGAATATCTCATGACATAATTAACCTCTCTTTTTTTAAAATCTAAGTCTTTTCATGTTAATTGAGCTGTACTTATCTGTGTCTGTTTAATGCAAGGATCTTCAAAACTGTGGTTTTAGCTTATTACATTGGGAGGAAGAAAAAATTAAATTTATCTAGAAAAGCATATATTAATTCAGAATGCCTGATACATGAAATGGATCAATTATGCAGTCTTGGAAACATATTACATCCAAGGGTCTTCAATAGTAAGGGAGAAATTAAAGGACACTTGAACAGATTGTATTATTTTCAGGTTAAGAAATTCCTGGCATATTGAATGAGTGTTGAATAATAGATTAAACTATATAGTTACTGAGAACCAGTTGTGTTTCCTGCATTGTTCTAAGTTTGTGTTGATTGTTCCATCTAATATTTGCTATACCATTGTAAAATTGTTTTTATCATATTAAGTGAATTAGTAGTGTATTATAAATTTGGATTTTTTAAGAAAAATAAGAATAAGGATTCATGATCTCACTTCAATTCACATATTTTTCTGAACCCGATTCCTTTTCTCCCTGTGATTTTATGAATCACTGCTTCAAATTTGAAGAATTGTATTTTCTTAGATCATCAAAGTTTGGCTTATTAACAAAATTCTTACTACTAAATAGATGGTCACTGGGTGTAGCTGATTTTACTTCTAGCATAATCATTCTTGCATCATTCTCTTATCTCAATGTCTATAAAAAACGTTTTTATGCATCATTTCCTTACCATTTTCAACAGCACATCTTAAATGATTTCCACACTGATTGCAGTCACCCTCAACAATGCAAACTGAGGTATCTCTTTAGCTATTTTGCACAGGTGTCTGCAACAGTTTGAAACACTGATGAATCATATCATTATCTACTCTTTGCCAGTCAGTTATATTTACTAGCTATGATCAATAGCAAAATACTAAAACCGAGTATTTGCTAACTGCATTGGTTAATTGTGCAATAATCTAATCTAAAGTAGCATTTATATATAAAATCTATAAATCAACTTAAAACCAGACGAGTTATTTGAAAAAAGTAAGTCATGATTTAAAAGTTGTCCAAAGCAGATCCTCACTTCCTAAAATTTCATGTGAGGTTAAGGTTCATGATCCATTCTTCATTAACACTAAGGTATAATTTACTTAGGGGCCCTTAAATAATATAAAACAGCAATACAAAAACAAAACTCTTAAAGAATGTGTACTTATTATTTGATAATGATATAACTATTGATGTTTTAGTGTTTGTGTAATTTAAGTAGGTGATACTCGTGCAGAAAAGTGATTACTTTATTAAATTTGAGTTCAACGTACTATGACATCATAAACAAGAACTTGATCAAAAATAGCTATTATTACTTGCTTACATGTAATGATTATAAGTAGAATATTCTGAAATGACCTTTTGCACACTATGAAACAATGTGATCCTATTTATTTTTTTAACAGTTAAACTTATTTGAAAGGCAGAAGCAGACTGATAGTGAGAGGCAGAATGACAGAAAAGAGGAAAAACTCCTCTATGCTGTTTCACTGCTTAATACCTGCAAGAGCTGGTATTGAGTTGAAATAAAGCCAAGTGTCAGGAACTCAGTCCAGTCTCACACATTGTGGCTGGGATCTAAACACTTGAGCTATCAATTTTTTGCCTCCTAATATCTGCATTGGCAGGAAGCTGGAATTGGGAGCCAAAGCTGGGGATCAATTCCAAATATCTCACTATGTTACATGACATCTTAACTGTCTTAAATAATAGGCCAAAACCTTGCCCCCATCCTAACTTTTAAAGATGTGAACTGAACTATCAGGCTTTCTCATTTATTTAATGCATCCAATCATTTCAATAAATTTATAATTGTGACACACTGACAAAATGCAACATGATTTAGAGTGGCAAATAAAATCAAAAGGGTGAATGAACAAAATACATTTTTAAGAATTGAATTTATTCATACTTTCAGATTATTAAGAGATATTCTATAATTGGGCAATACTGATCAAATAGGTAAATGACAATCCCTCAATATGTGGCATTCAAAGTAGGATTTTGAATTTATTTTGAACTTATTGGCAACCTAAGAACATCCCTACCTATTGGAAATTTGAATTCTACTATCAAATATTTCACTGCAATATTTAAATTTAACCCTAATTTTATTAAATAAGTTGTGGAAATAATTATTGAAAATATGTTTTTGAAGAAAAATTTTGAAAACACATCACATATATCATATTAGATTGTTTAAAATTTCTTTAAAATCTTGTCTTCCATCTTCATTGATGTATTATGATAAGAATGGTTTCTACACTATGATCGCGATTAAAACAAACATCAATCAAGTTCAGATATATATACGTGTATATATATAAATTTTATTTTGTCTTCTTTTTCTCCTTTGCTCTGTTAGGCTTGTTCTAATTATATTGACTGAAATAATAATAATTTATGGTTAGCAAAATCAATAATAAAATATTATCATTTCTCTATGCATCATCTTCAATATCATTTAATATTTATAACAACATTTGTATTTCTATAAACATATCAACCCAAAAAACAGTGTGGAAAATGATATTTTACCACATAGTCATACAGTTAATGAAGAACTACCGTCACCCTGGTGGTGAAGTATTCCGTATATTTGCCTTTGTTCATTTGCTTTTTGCTACATCACAGGCATTTTTACATACTCAGAACTTCTGGCAGTGCATCCTGCATGTTCCCTTTCTTTTGGAAAATAAGAAATGAATGAATAACCTTCCCAGGCACTTGTAATAAGCAATGGATTTACAAAAATGAATGCATATGTTTATTTGAGCCTCTGGAACTTCAGTTACAGAGAACTTCAAATTTGTGAAGTAGCTAAGATGAAGGATAGTCGAAAGTTCCTAGGCAACTGAGAATTTTACGTGAAATCTCTGCTTTTTAAAAACTATGCCAATTAAATAAAATATATACTAAATCTATCCTGCTTATTTCATTTTCAGGATATCTAATTAGATCAAAGGATTTTTATAAGTAAATCTTTGTAGACAAATACTCTAGTGAAAACACCTACTTTCTTTTCCAAAAAATGCCTTTAAATATTGAATTATTTCTGAATTTGTAGTCTCTCTCTCTCTCTCTCTCTCTCTCTCTCTCATCTCTGTCCTCTATCATCTACCTAGCTACCAGTCATCATCTATGTATCTTTAAACATATCCCTACTTTTTATATCTGTACCTACAACAAAACTTAGTCTCCTTAGTTGTAACTCTGCATTTCCTATCAGAATCCATCCAGCTGGGATCTAGTTGGCATCTCACGCACCACAGACTATGACTGAAATCATCACATTTTCTACATTCAGTTTCTGAACATGAATTTCACATTTTTATTTGTGCCAGCATCTTTTACTCATTCATATCCCCAAACTTGTTGTCATCTCTGACCTTTATTACTATCTTAACATTTTCTTTATTGGCAATACTGGAACATGCCCAGCAGTCTTCTATTTTATGCTCTTCCTGCATAATATCTGACTCCAGTGTCCAGAGATATACTCATATGTGCAAATTTTAGATGTTTGAAGCCCGGATAAAATATAACCTCCCTAGTCTACCTGGATTTTCACAGCATAAAGTAGCCTCTTCATTAACTTTGATTTCAACACCTTTTGCTTTGAGAATAGTTTTACATTTTAGTTTTGGATGTAGATGATGTCATTTATATCATTTGGTTTATACTGTACTATCATGAAAAAACTATCATTTTTACACAATAAAACATGCATACCATGCGGTTTTAGCAAAATTTTTTCAAATTATGTTCATCAGTCTTCTAATCCTAATCAAAGCTAAATAATTTATAAAAAGGGAAAAGACAGGCCGGTGCCGTGGCTCAACAGGCTAATCCTCCGCCTTGCGGCGCCGGCATACCGGGTTCTAGTCCCGGTCAGGGCACCGATCCTGTCCCGGTTGCCCCTCTTCCAGGCCAGCTCTCTGCTATGGCCAGGGAGTGCAGTGGAGGATGGCCCAAGTGCTTGGGCTCTGCACCCCATGGGAGACCAGGAGAAGCACCTGGCTCCTGCCATCGGAACAGCGCGGTGCGCGGGCCGCAGCACGCTACCGCGGCGGCCATTGGAGGGTGAACCAACGGCAAAAGGAAGACCTTTCTCTCTGTCTCTCTCTCACTGTCCACTCTGCCTGTCAAAAATAAAAAAAAAAAAAGGGAAAAGAGCCCATTTGAATATTTTTTCACTCTATTAAAGTAAGCAAATATAAAAGATCACATTTCCTACAAAAATGCTGATGTAACATTGCTCATAATAAATATTTTTATTTGCTATGAAACAAAATAGTCTCAAATTATAAAGGAAGTATTTCAAATTAAAAAGGAAGTAGTGAAAATATATAACTGCTGAGCAACAAATTAATGGCTGGATCTATAGATCAATATATGAAAATACACTGACTATTAGAGAGCTAGATGACAACAGGTGGAATATACACAACCTTTCATGTACTCATGAAATTTATAGCATTGGGAGTTCCAGATACATAAGGAAAAGTAAAAAACATGGCCGGCGCCGCGGCTCAATAGGCAAATCCTCCGCTTTGCGGTGCTGGCACACCGGGTTCTAATCCCAGTTGGGGCACCATATTCTGTCCCGGTTGCCCCCCTTCCAGGCCAGCTCTCTGCTGTGGCCAGGGAGTGCAGTGGAGGATGGCCCAAGTGCTTGGGCCCTGCATCCCATGGAAGACCAGGAGAAGCACCTGGCTCCTGCCTTCAGATCAGTGCGCCGGCCGCGGCGGCCATTGGAGGGTGAACCAACTACAAAGGAAGACCTTTCTCTCTGTCTCTCTCTCTCACTGTCCACTCTGCCTGTCAAAAAAAATGTATAAAGCATGAATTCATATTAAATAGTGTTTGTTCATTTCATTTTAAACCAAGCAACAAGATAAGAAATGTGAAATGTTAATGACACTTTGTAAATTTCACTTCAAGAAGTACTTTACCAATTAACAATAGTTCCAATCTCATGGAAAATGATTTTAATTTCAGTAAAAGTTTGTAGCATAAAAGTTAAATGTGCCATACATTAACAATGGGCTCAATAATGGAAATAAAGATGAAGTTCATGTTGCCATGCCATTCACAAAGAAATGTATAACCTAAAGAAGTGAAGATTAGTCCAGATGCTTATATTAATTCTGAATTAAATGTTGATTGTTTGCTCAATGGGTTTATTCATTAATTTATTAAAAAATTATAGAGGAGTTATGATGTTCACAATACTCTATGCAGTTAAAAATGCATATGGCATTATTCATTTCCTAAAGGATTTCATTCTATTGGAGGAGAAATACATGGACAATAGTTTAAATTCAGAATAAGACTTTAAAAATTTCTTTAGAATAATTCAAGACTACAAAAGGAACTAAATAACTGAAAATGAAAGAATATTTTAAAAAGATAGGGAGGGAGGGAGGGAGGGAGGGAGGGAGGAAGGAAGGAAGGAAGGAAGGAAGGAAGGAAGGAATGGAGGGAAGGAATGGAGGGAAGGGAGGAAGGAAGATAGAACTCTGCAAGACTTCTTTATGCGACATTGCTTTTCTCATGGTGTGGTGGCTTGTTTGCAGGAATCGGCCTTCCCAGAGAACAAGACATGTGCATGCGTTGTTATAATCTAGCCTCACCTGACCATACTCTTAAGTCCACTATAGCCTATTGATTAAGTCAGCAACAAAGGACTGCCCTGGTTCAAGGTGAGAACTTCAGAAAAGCCTGTTGGATAGAGAATATTGCATCAGACATGTTTGGAAAACATGATATACCATGTTATGTTACAAATGACTGGACTTCAAAAAGCCCGTGGATTATGCATTTTCTTTGCTGCAAACCCTTCGAAATCCATGCATAGGAAGACTTCAATATGCTCAAGGAAAACGCCTATTATGAAATAAACCTCTGTATGGATTTCAAGTTGTTTGGCACACAAACAACATATCTTTTAAAAAGTGTTTATTTTTAAAGCCAGAGAGAGAAATAGAGAGGGAGAGAGAGAATGAGAGAGAGAGATTGATTTCCCATTCACTGTTTGACTCCTAGATGCCCATACCTGCGGGGGCTGGGCCAGGTCAAAGCCAGAAGCTGAGAACTCAGTAGAGGTCTTCCAAACAGGAGGCAGAGACCCAGTTGCTCTGTCTCCCAAGGTGCATATTAGCAGGAATACAGAATCAGGAATGGAGTTGTGATTCAAGCCCTGGCACTCTGATACTGGATGTGGGCTTAGGAAGTGCCATGCTAACTGTTGTTTCAAACACTTGCCCTTGAACATATCTTTCAGTTTCATTTTCCATGAGATTTCTGAAGTCATTTCATATTGCGTGTATGAATGCAGAAATTAAAAAGATGCAAGACACCTCTGGCAACTCAGCATATAGTTCCATGGTTTTTTTCCCCACCATTCACTGCAGCTTTCTTCTATTGGGTAGCTATCACTCAGGCACTGAACCAATAGACAAATCTCAACCCTTTTGCTACAGTCATTTTTGGGCAAATCTGAATGAAATTTGGGATATTTTTCATGATTGAAAAACATTTCACTCAGGACTGGGGCTGTGGTGTAGTGGATAAAGCTGTCACCTGCAGTGCTGGCATTCCATATGGGCGCTGCTCCTCTTCCAATCCAGCTCTCTGTTATGGCCCGGGAAAGCAGCAGAAGATGATCCAAGTCTGTGGGCCCCTGCATCTGCCTGGGAGACTCGGATAAAGCTCTGGCTCCTGGCTTTGCATCAGCTCAGCTCTGGCCATTGCAGCCATTTGGGGAATGAATGAGCAGATAGAAGATATCTCTCTCTCTCTCTCTCTCTCTCTCTCTCTCTCTCTCTCTCTCTCTGCTTCTGCCTCTTTGTAACTCTGCTTTTCAAATAAATAAATTTTTATAAGTAGTTTCCTTAAGGAGGGCATTTACTACAGTAGTTACCTTGCTAGTTGAGACGTGTGCCTTCTGTATAGCAGTGCCCAGGGTCCCATCAACAGTAGACTGGATAAAGAAATTATGGGACATGTACTTTTAAAAATTTTTTTTTGACAGGCAGAGTGGACAGTGAGAGAGAGAGACAGAGAGAAAGGTCTTCCTTTGCCGTTGGTTCACCCTCCAATGGCTGGCGCACCGAACTGATCCGAAGGCAGGAGCCAGGTGCTTCTCCTGGTCTCCCATGGGGTGCAGGGCCCAAACACTTGGGCCATTCTCCACTGCACTCCCTAGCCACAGCAGAGAGCTGGCCTGGAAGAGGGGCAACCGGGACAGAATATGGTGCCCCAACCAGGACTAGAACCCAGTGTGCCGGCGCCACAAGGCGGAGGATTAGCCTATTGAGCCACTGCGCCGGCCACTTCCTTTTTCTTAAATATGGATGGGAGTTCACAGAGTTCCAAATTGGGTGGTATCATCTTATGTTCACAAACAAAACATTCCTTTAAAATAAATTTGAAGCTGAGAAGCAATAGGAGAGATGAGAATTGTGACTTTATGACATATTGTGTCACTGAAATAAAAAAATATTTGAACACAATATATATGGGTAGTCTTTAACTAGTTCATAGAAAATGCAGTCAAATGCATATTGTGAAAAAGTATGCATGAATTATCAAATTATTTTCAACCAAAATAAGCATCTTTTAATTTTAATTTCTATGAACATTTCAAAGTACCCTCATGGGCAATTATTATGCCATTTTTTATATAGTACTGTTGTAACAGTGGATTCTTGGTATCTGCAAAGGATCCTGGGCCCTCTGGACCCTGAGGGAAAATTGCCATTCAAAGAAATAGGCTACATAAGGACAAAAAGTATATTTAGGGCAAAAATAAGGAGGTTTATTAGTGTAGAACCTACATTGAGAATAGGTTTTTGTTCCTCCTAAAGCTGTAATTCTAGGTTCTTTTGTTTATTTAGAAAGGTTCTTTGATAGATGTCTTGATGTAGCTTCTATGAATTTGGAGAATCCAAATTGAGTTCAAAAGAGGATAAAACTGCAGGCAAGGAAAAGACACAGATTATCCTGGGTGTGGCTTTGGGAAGTAGTTGCTTTCTTTTTATTATAGATACATTGATTTTACTTTGTATTTTAACACATTTTATAAAAATAATAGTGGTATTCATGGTAGAATGACTTCTCTTACTATTTCTCATCCTTTTACCTTTTTCCTGTATTTCAGGTCCTCTTAAAAGTCATTTTTATGCCTAATAGAAAAATCAAAATGGGAAAAAAAATTGAAGGTAGGCTGTGTTCACTCTTACAAAGGAGTGTTACCTAACTAAATGTGTGCAATCTAGCTAAAAGAATTCATAAATAGAAATAAATTGTCCAAATGTCTTCAATTACTGGGGAGAGTCCAGAGGACTCAGACAATTCTCTCCTGGGGCATGAACAGAATAAGATTATATTTCCCTCTTGAGGTATGTAAACAATTGCTCGACTCATAAACTGTAATCCCAGATTAAGTGTGCCTAGAGATTAGTAGCATGGGTTTGCTGATATTGCAGTTGTATTTTCCCTGCTGGGTAGAAACTAAATATCATCTTCCCAGGTGACAAATAGGTCCCACCTAGGAAATGCACAGTAAGTCTCTCAGATGTGGCTTCCAAACTGTATTGACATCTTTGGCATAAGTTAAACTGTGTAAAATTAAACAGCCTTATCTATCTGTAAAAAATAGTTGAAGAGGCTCTGCTGAGATTAGCATTGTGGATGCAGCTCTTCTTAGGGAAATCCTAAGAAAATTATCCTGTCATGTCATCTGAGATTTAATGCAGTCCAGGTATACAGATCTTATAGTTTTGTTTGTTTGTTTGTTTGTTTTTCTCCCACGTAAAGTAGGAACACTAGATACAAAAAGCTTAATATCTGCCAGTAGGTTTTAGATATGCCTCCTTTTCAGGTTGTTGCAAAAGTGATAGTACAATAGAATAATTTATGTAAACAGTAGTATGTCTGGAATGAAACAATTTTAAATTTGCTTTCTTATCTTAACACATGAAGAAAAAATTATGGTTAAAAATGAAGAAACTGGGCCCATTGCTGTGGCATAGCCCATAAAGGTGCCACCTGCAGTGCTGGCATCCTATAGAGGTGCCGGTTCAAGACTTGGCTGCTCCACTTCTGGTCCAGCTCTCTACTATGGCCTGGGAAAGCCTGAGAAGATGGCCCAAGCACTTGGGTACCTGCACCCACATGGGAAACTCAGAGGAAGCTCCTGGTTCCTGACTTTGGATCAGCCAAGCTCTGGCCATTGGTGTCATTCGGGGAGTGAATCAGCATACAGAAGACCTCTCTCTCTCTCTCTCTCTCTCTCTATATATATATATATATATATATATATATATATAGATAGATAGATAGGTAGGTAGATAGATAGGTAGATAGATAGATATAGATGTATATATCTGCTTCTGCTTCTCTCTAACTCTGCCTCTCAATTAAATGAACAAATCTTTTTTAAAAAAATGAAGAAGCTGAAATGTTTTCAGAATCTTATGATTTCATTTTGCATGACAATAAGTATCTCTCATGTCTCTAAAAACAACAATTCATTGTTTTTTAGTAGATAACCTTTAACAAACCTCAATTCTTTTATACTCAATCTCTGTTCACTTCACTCTTCTCTCATCATAGCAAACCTATGAAACCAATTTTGTTCTTTTTCAATTGTTCTCTTAAAAAGGTTTTATTCTCCAGTGGATACTGCATGATATTACTGCTGGGTGTATATGAAAATGATTTCTTCTCTCCTACAACATTTTTAGCAAACTAGCCCTAATTGCTGCCATTCTTATTGAGATCATTACAATAGGCAAATGTGTTTTTCTCCCCAGAGATAGTTTTAAGAAAATGTACCCTGTAGATGTCTCTCCTAGATCTTGAAAGAAAACCGTACTAAAATTTTGCATCCTAATTTTCCCTGAACAGCTTGATGAAGCACTATTGTTAAGTTGATTAATCTGGCATTGATGGTAAAAGATGACAAGAAACCAATCAAAAAGAGTCCTCTCAATTTTTTTAAAGATTAATTTTATTTCAATGAAAGAATTAAACAGAGAGAGGGAGAGCCAGGGAGAGAAAGAGAACTTCCATGCACTTATTCACTTCCCCGAATGGATACAACAGCTGGGCCTGGGCCTGGCTGAAGCCAGATGCTCCACCTGGGTCTCCCACTCAGTTCTAGGGGTCCAATAACTTGTGCCATCATTCCACCAGCTTCCCAGGGGCATTATCAAGGAGCTGGATCAGCAGTGGAGCAGCTGAGACCTGAACTAGCTCTCTGGAATGAGATGCTGTTGTAAGTGGCAGTTTATACTCCTGTGCCAAAATGCAAACTCCTCAGGGTATTTTCTTGAGGTTCCCATCCCCCAATTTTTTTTTATTCACTGCAAATGTAGACATCCTCCCTTTGTTGTTCCATGTTATATAATTTTTTATATATTTAATTTCTTTTCTTTCATTTGGTTTTTAAGTTGTGCCCATTGTGTATTTAAATTAGATCCATGACATTGAGTATACATTCTGTTTATTGACTCAATCAACTACATGGTAGACACCTAGTTTGCCACCTAATTTGCACACAATAAAAATGTCTGTAAATATTATTGCACAAATATGCTTTATGAAACCATGTGAGATTTTCTTTAGAATATCACAGAGAGGTAGATTTACACATGATATTTCTCTTTTTAAGATTTTTATTTATTTATTTGGCCGGCATAGTTACAGACAGTGAGAGAGACAGAGAGAAAGGTTTTCCTTCTATTGGTTCACTCTGCAAATGGCCGCTGCGGCGGGCGCATCATGCCGATCCGAAGTCAGGAGCCAGGTGCTTCCTCCTGGTCTCCCATGTAGGTGCAGGGGCCCACGCACTTGGGCCATCTTCCACTGCTTTCCCAGGCCACAGCAGAGAGCTGGACTGGAAGAGGAGCAACCAGGACTATAACTGGCACCCATATGGGATGCCAGTTCTGCAGGCGCAGGATTAACCTAGTATACCACTGCACCGGCCCCTACACAAGATATTTCAAAATTGCTCTACTCAATAACTATGCTAGCTTTTGTCCACTCTGTTACATATGTATAAATAAAAGTAGGAGTAAGCATGTTCAGTGAAAATGAAAAAAAAAAAAAACCTAAGGATTTAAATAAAAATAATAAATTATATACTCTGCTAAATATATTCATTTGTGAACTACTTTCTGGATTAAAGGTTTGGGGCCGACGCCACGGCTCACTAGGCTAATCCTCCGCCTTGCGACGCCGGCACACCGGGTTCTAGTCCCGGTCAGGGCACCGATCCTGTCCCGGTTGCCCCTCTTCCAGGCCAGCTCTCTGCTGTGACCAGGGAGTACAATGGAGGATGGCCCAAGTCCTTGGGCCCTGCACCCCATGGGAGACCAGGAGAAGCACCTGGCTCCTGCCATCGGATCGGCGCGGTGCGCCGGCCGCAGCGCGCTACCGCAGCGGCCATTGGAGGGTGAACCAACGGCAAAAGGAAGACCTTTCTCTCTGTCTCTCTCTCACTGTCCACTCTGCCTGTCAAAAAATAAAAAAAAAATAGGTTTGATCAAATGGTATTATATTAAACCTTGAAACCCAAATGACACGTTTGATAAAAAATTGAGATATGTGTATGTATTCTAATACACACACTTTCAAAACAAATCCACTTAATGTCAGTAAAAATATATATGATATGTTGGAAACTTGGGGAAAAAAAACAAGCTTTAACCACAATGAATGTGTGTGAGTTTCTGTTTTACATATATATATATATATATATATATATATATACTTTTTTTTTTTCACGCTGCATACTGTCATCAAATTCCAAATGGATGGGTGAGTATCTAGTCTAGTTGTGAAGACGTAGGTTATTCCCATAGTAGAATGCCTGGTTTGATATCTAGCTGTGGTTACTGACTGCAGACCTTGGAAGCCAAGTAGTGATGCTCAAATTTTTGTGTTCTGCAACTTACATACGATTCCTGGACTGAATTCTCATCTCCCAGATTTGGCCCTTACTTGGCTGTGGCCTTGGTGCGCATTTGGGAAGTTAACCAGTGAATGGGAACTCTCTATCAATCTCTCTCTCTCTCTCTCTTTTTTTTTCCCTCTGTGTGTGTGTGTGTGTGTGACTCTTAAATTAGAAAAGCATATATCTAAATAAGGTCAGAGTTTGTGAATGGAAGAGGCTTCCATAGCCTTGGCAGCTCATGACAAGAGCCTCTGGTGATTACTGATGTCATAAATAAGAGCATCAATTATTAAATCAACAACAGGAGTCACTGTGCACTTACTCCTCATGTAGGATCTCTGTCCTTGATGTGTTATACTATGCAAATTAACAGTAAAACTAGTATTCAAACAGTGCTTTATACTTTGTGTGTCTGTGTGGGTGCAAACTGTTGAAATCCTCACTTAGTATATACTAAATCTTTTGTATATAAAGATAATTAAAAATGAATCTTGAAGAGTGGTACGGGAGAGGGAGTAGGAGATGGGATGGTTTGTGGGTGGGAGGGTGGTTATGGGCAGAAAAACCGCTATAATCCAAAAGTTGTACTTTAAAAATTTATATTTATTAAATAAAAGTTTAAAAAAATAAAAGGAAGATAAAAGAGAAAAGCATATGAAATATTTATTTTTTCTAACTTTGTATACACTTAAATATTCATGTTTTGTGATAACACAGTATGGAAGGAAAAATTTTTATAAATGAATTGGAACACTATTTATTAAGGATGTATTTATTTTTTGAATGGTAGAGTTACAGAGAGAGACAGAGAGACGGAGACACACATACACACACACACACACACAGAGAGCGAGAGAGATCTTCCATTCACTTGATGTTGGTTCCCCAAATGGCTACAATGGCCGGGACTAAGGCAGACCAAATCCAGGAATCAGGGGCTTTTTCCAGGTCTCCCAAGTGCCTATACAGGCCCAAGAACATGGTCCATCTTCTAGTACTTTCCCAGGTGCACTAGCAGGGAGTTGGATGGGAAGTGGAGCAGCTGGACTTGAGCAAGCACCCTTAAGGGATGTTGGCATCACTTGCTGCAGCTTTACCTGTTATCCCACAATTCCACCCTTGGAACAAGATGAGTAGTATTTGCCAGACTAGTAAGATGCCATTGGTAGCAATCTTCTGCAAATAGCCCAACAATGCCCAAATAGAAAATGATATGAGACTTTTTTTAGGACTTGTGAGCATGCATTATATCCTGTGGGAAAAGAAAGAAAGAAATATGATTTTTAAGAGAACTTTGAAAAAGTAAGATAATTGCCCAATAAAAAGTTTCTTCGTTCTGTCAATCATTCTTTGAATTATTCAGGTAAAACTATGCAAAATTTATGTAGATACCAATTCTATTTTAAACTTGAAATTATAATATGAAAAACAGAAAATTATTAAACACAATTTAATAATTCTTAGTAGTTTATCTAGTTATCTGCTAGGTTTGCAAATTGCTTTTTTTTTTTTTTACAGGCAGAGTGGACAGTGAGAGAGACAGAGAGAAAGGTCTTCCTTTGCCGTTGGTTCACCCCCAATGGCCACTTTGGCCTGCGCGCTGCGGTTGGTGCACCGTGCTGATTTGAAGGCAGGAGCCAGGTGCTTCTCCTGGTCTCCCATGCAGGTGCAGGGCCCATGGATCTGGGCCATCCTCCACTGCACTCCTGGGCCACAGCAGAGAGCTGGCCTGGAAGAGGGGCAACCGGGACAGGATCGGTGCCCTGAACGGGACTAGAACCCGGTGTGCCGGCGCCACAAGGCGGAGGATTAGCCTATTGAGCCGCAGCGCCGGCTGCAAATTGCTTTCACTGCGTGCTATCCACCAGCTGAAGAATGCTCCCTGAGTTCCCTTCTAGTGCATTCATAGTGCGAAGGAAGGATCGATCAAGTGCAGATGTCAACAAAGCTGCTTTAAAGAATATCAATAATTCAGTAAAATAATTACTATTAACGGTTTTATAAAAGATGATTTATGAAATAATTCATATCATAGTAAGCTAATAACTATTGAAATTTAAAATGTTTCCAAACTTTAATTTTTGAAAAGCTTTTTGTATCAAAAATAATTGTTTTCAGTAAAAATATGAAATAGAATACAGAACCAGTTAATCAAAGAAAAACATTCAGACCTGCACTACTGTAGCAAAGTGAGTGATTATTTTTGTATTTACTATCTCTCAGATTGAAAACTACAAAATGTAAAGTTTTCTGTACTTTCTTTGCTTTGTATTAATTTGTATACATTTCCACATTGCCGTATGCAATTTATTAATCTCAGTTTCAATAGACAAAAACTAAAGCTTAAAATAAGTGTACTGTGATCCATTAGATGATAATCCTATTGTTGTACAGTCAGATGACTTTCTTCTTGTTTGTAAATGTAGATAAATATGATCCAAAATATTTTTATTTAAATTATTCAGTTCTTCCACATCACTTTAATTAAATTATAAAATTTGAACAGTGAGACAACATTGTATAATTAATTTCAGATTTAAGGATACATGGCCAAAATATTTTCCATACAGTTCTGTTTATAATGTCAATAAATATAAAAAACATTTTTTACATTTTTTTCCAAAATCAGATGTTTAATTTATTTATATTTATTTATTTATCATTTGAAAATCAGATTTACAGAGAGAGAGGATTGAAAGAGAAAGAGAGATCTTTCATCCACTTTTTCACTCCCCAAATGGCCACAATGGCTGGGGGTAGGCCAGACCCAAGCCAGGAGCTTCTTCCAGGTCTCCTACATGAGTACAGGGGTTCAAGCACCTGGGGCATCTTCCATTCTTTCCTAAGAACATTAGCAGGGAGCTGAATCAGAAGTGGAGCAGCCTGGACTTAAACCAATGCCCATATGGGATGCTGTTGTTGCAAGTGGTAGCCTAACACACCAAATCACAATGCCGGCATCTTAAATATATATATATATATATATATATATATATATATATATATATATACATGCAAATATATAAAAATCTATAGAGTACAGGTTAAAGTCCCAATTACTCCACTTCCAATCCAGCTTTCTATTAATGTGCCTGGAAAGTAGTCACTGTTGGCTCAAGTAATCAAGTCTCTGCTACCCACATGGGAGATCCAGATGGAATTGCTGGTTCCTGACTTTGATTTAGTCCAGTCCTGGCTGGTGTAGATATTTGGGGTGTGAATCAACAATAGAAACTGCCTCTCTCTCTCAAATAAATGAAAATAAATAATAATTAAAAATAAAGCAATGATGTCAAAGAGTAATAGATGATTGAAATAAAGGTGTCAAAGGAGTCAGAGAAAAATTTCACATTGTTTCCTTGCTTCAAATTGTGTGTTTTTATGATGGCCAAGTAAGGAGATGACATTTGAATACACTTCTGCACCCAGTCCTTTAACCTAGGATAGTACCATCTAAGTAAGTAATCACTAAGTTAAAAAAATACTAAGTTAAATGTCAGTTAATGAGAGAGAAACAAAAAACAATGAACAACACAACTATTGCTGAATGAATGCCAAAAGAGAATTGCTGAATATAACACAAAATTTAAAATTATAGACACTAAAAATGCTACAACAAGAGAGTGTGATACACATCACTGAAAGCAACACAGACCGCTTAGTTGACCATTGTGAAACCTGTATGTACACCTGTGCAGAGGTAATGTTTATGTCACAGACAATGCTGAAGTCTGCCGTTCACCATACATTTCAGAGAATCTATGGCAGCACAACGGTTGGTTATAAACTTTTGCTTAGAAAAGTTCTGAAACTTAATAAGAAGGGCAGCAAGAAAACTATAATCACATCACTTCCGTTTTGTATAGAAAGAGTTTGAGTTCCTCCTGTTACCATACCAGACATCTAAAAGCATCAAGATACATCAAGTTTTACGTTACTCTCTCTGTGTTTTAATATAAAAATGTTCTCTTCAACAATGTTGAAGAGAATACATTCCTTGCCTTCCAAGTGCTGTTAACTCCATATTTTACTTTCTCTTGTGTTATACCTCTCTCCTTTTTAAAAAGATTCATTTACTTTATTTGAAGGTCAGAGTTACAAAGAGAGGAAGAGAGAGAGAGAGAGAGAGAGAGAGAGAGAATGTTTCCCATTTTCTGGTTCATTCTCCAGATGGCTGCGAAGGCCAGGCCTGGGCCAGGCTGAATATAGGAGCTTCATCTGGATCTCCTACGTGAGTGACAGGGACCCAAACATGTGGGTCATCTTCCGTGCTTTTCCCAGGCCATTAGCAGGAAGCTGGATGGGAAGTGGTGCAGCTGGGTCAGGAACCGGTACCCATATGTGATGCTGGCATAATAGACAGAGGCTTTACCCACTATACAAAACAGCAGCCCCAACTCTCTCCTTTTCTTATCATATTTTTAAAAATTTAAATAAGCGCTACAGTTCTTAAATTATTCACCTAGTTGTTTCTCTCTCTCTCTCTTTTTTTTTGTTCCTTTACAAATTTGTCTGGAAGTGGAGTATAAACTCCCAAGTTCAGATTTTTCACCTACTAATAATTCCCCATTGTCTTGTTTTAACTTTTGCTTTTTTTCTAAAAGACAAAATTCCATTTTTAAGAATCATAAATGCCACTATATTCTTTCACCAATCTGTCCTCCCACTAAAATTAAATTTTAGTCACACAGTGCTAGATGCGTCTTACCTTGTACTATAAACTGAAAGTTACTTGATGAATGAGCCTTTATCAATTTACTGGCCTAAGTACTAAGCCTAAATATGTATATAATGGGAGTCTCATAAATATTTGTTGGATGATCGATTGCTTGAATGAATAAATGCTAATTAGCTAGATGTGAGTTAT
This sequence comes from Lepus europaeus, assembly GCF_033115175.1. NCBI lineage: Eukaryota > Metazoa > Chordata > Mammalia > Lagomorpha > Leporidae > Lepus > Lepus europaeus. Next base: position 49,181,179 of record NC_084832.1, on the reverse strand, counting down.
ACAACTTCAACACTATTTCTATTCAATGTAACAGCTGAGAATCTACTGTCTATGAGGCACTCTGATATGACCTGGTGGTGTAAAGGCAAACAAATCAAAAGTCTTATAATGGCTTTTGTCATTAGTTTAGCAGATAAATCACAAATGCAGCGTAAGTTGCTGGAAAGAGGTATGCAGAAATTATTTGGCATCATGGAAAAAGAGTAATAACTTAACAAAAATGGTCAAATGAGGTCATGCATGGTAAGTGATACTTGAAAAGATTTTAGATGCTCTCCAGCCAGATTAAGATAAAAATTTTTCAGCCAGAGTGAAAGGCATGTAAAAGAATGATGAATTAAGAATCACTGCATAATGACGAATGGTACATGAGATATGGAAGCATGAGCAAAAAGAGAGGGGACAATATATATATATATATATATATATATAAGTTATTGATATCTTAGAGATAACACAGCTTTACTGAACATATATATATATATACATATATAGTATATAGTAATATATATAAATAAATATTATATACATATTACCCTGAAAGCAGTATGGGGGAAGGAGTTGAAATTAGAAAAAGCAATAATTATTAAGAACTTACCATTTTTCAGGCATTATTTTATGAATCATTGATTTATTAGTTTACATTTGACCTCGGCATTTATATGTATAATTTACTCAGTCTTGCACATGAACAATAAGGAAAATAAAGAAGAACCAACAACACAAAAGGAGCTGATAAAGCTTAGATTTGAACATTATTGTTGCTGAATCTAAGCCATATATTTTAAATGACACACTATGGTGTTTCTCTTAAGAGTCACGAGCCTTCCAGAGAGTATCTAAGATGAACTTGATTCTATGTGATATTTTAAAATATGGATACTCGTTCAGTTAGCCTTCATGACATTCTCAGGCCAAAATTATTAACATTCTCACTTTGTGAATGAATATACTGAAGCATAATACAACATATGTAGAATTATAAAATGATCAATTATAAGATTAAATGTTTCCGCGGCCAGCGCTGAGGCACAGTGGGTTAACTCCCTGGCCTAGGGTGCTGGCATCACATATGGGAGCCGATTGGAGAACCAGCTGCTACACTTTTGATCCAGCTCTTTGCTATGACCAGGGAAAGCAGTAGAAGATGGCCCAAGTCCTTGGGCCCCTGACCTGCGTGGGAGACCCAGTAGAAGCTCCTGGCTCCTGGCTCCTGGCTTCGGATCATCACAGCTCCTGCCATTGCAGCCATCTGGGGAGTGAAGCAGCAGATAGAAGACCTCTCTCTCTCTCTGCCTCTCCTCTCTCTCTGTAACTCTGACTTTCAAATAAATAAATAAATATTTTAAAAAAGATTAAATGTTTCCTGACTCCAAATCCCAATGTTTATTCCTGTCTAAGATACCTTACTAATTCATATGAATTATCATAACTAAATTGAAAGTGGGAATTTGGAAAAGATGGGAATTAAAAATATATATAATTTGTGCAATTAAATCAAACTGCTACTTGAGTGAATATTAGTATCTGTGGGAAATTAAGCACAAGAATGGAGTCAATACTACATAAAAAAGAACTAAAATCAAAATAAGCAAATTTACTAATTTGTGTTGTTGAGATTAAGTTAAAATTTTAGATAAAACATTAGGCACTTTATTTTCAAAATAACCCACAATATTCTGACAGTTGTGGAGCATTTCTCAATGATTGACTTTTTGACAGCAAGATAGATAAAAATTCATGCTTATGCTCAATTTATAGGTCTTTTTAACAATAATTATGCCTGGGGCTGGTGCCATGGCTCTCTTGGTTAATCCTCTACCTGTGGTGCCAGCATCCCAGATGGGCGCCGATTCTAGTCCCATTTGCTCCTCTTCCAGTCCAGCTCTCTGCTGTGGCCGAAGCCAGAAGCCAGGAGCTTCCGATCAGCACAGTGCCGACCAAAGTGGCCATTTGGGGAGTGAACCAATGGAAGGAAGACCTCTCTCTCTCTCTCTCTCTCTCACTGTCTACAAATCTACCTGTCAAATATAAAAAAAAAAAAATTATGCCGAATTGATTGTATATCATAAGAATAAAAGATATATCAAATAGATTAGAAAGATATTTTTCAACTACTGGCTGAGCTAATGACTTTTCCCATACAAGCAGTCAAAATTCAAATTCAAATATTTATATCCCTTTTAGATGCATCTCAATATTATAAATGTAATTCTTATTTACAGTATTATGAGACTGGCAATTAAAATTATCTGGATTTTCACCAAGATAACTTTATGATTTAATATTATTATAAGTATTTACCATTTTATAAATGTGAAAACCTGAATAATAATGGCTATTGGAAGTCAATTTAATAAATATAACTTATTATTTGTTAATATCAAAATTCCAAATATACAAAGAAATTCGTACAAAGGAAAGTTAAATAATTCTGTAATTTTGGCAGGAAGAAGCAATGTACTAAAGCTCTTTATTTTGTTGTAATACATAAAAGCAATATTTCTTTTTTTAACTTTTATTCAATTAATATAGATTTCCAAAGTACAGCTTTTGGATTACAGTGTGGCTTTCCTCCCCCCATAACTCCCCTCCATATCCTGGGGCCCCTACACCCATGTAGGAGACCCAGAAGAAGCTCCTGGCTCCTGGCTTTGGATCGGCGCAGCTCCAGCCATTGCGACCACCTGGGGAGTGAACTAGCCATCCTAGTGAACTAGGATGGAAGATCCCTCTCTCTCTCTCTCTGCCTCTCTTCTCTCTGTGTAACTCTGACTTTCAAGTAAAATAAATAAATATTAAAAAAAGAATAGAATAAGGGATAGTAACAATGTGACCATCTTAATAGACACAGAAAAGAAAATCAATTTACTAAATCCAACTATCTTTCATCCAACCATTCTACATGCTCTGTACAGAATGAAGCCTCCTTAATGTGATAACGCCTTTACAAATCACAGGTACCATAACACTTTATATTGGAAGACTGAATGTTTTCCTCCTAAGACCAGGATCAACACAATGGTGTCCAATACATAACTTCTATCTAACACTGTATAGAAATTAAAACCCTGAAAGTTAGAGAAGAAATGTTATGAAAGCACATTCTAGGTATATTAAAAAACATAGAACTATTTATTTTGACATTTAACATAACTACATTGTTCTTGAGTTGCTTTTTCATTTTATATCTTATTTACCTAGGTAAAACAATAATACAGAATAATATAGAATAAAAACAATAAAGAAAAACAAAAAAGAATAATGATAAAGAATAAAAGTAAAGAAAAATAAAGTAATAAAGAACCAGAGGCCTAAAGGGTAAAATACTTGTAAGATCCCATAGGTGCTTTCAAAAATACAGTGAAGTAAGCAAGTGCCTCTTGTTGGTTGATGAGTTTATAATTTTAAACATGGCAACTTAAAGTCTTTTGTCATCCACAGTTATTTATGATTTGCTGCTCATAAAACTAAAGCATTGTTGATTCTGTGTTTAGCTGTCCTCCTATAGGTTCCTATGGACTTTTTCCAGCCACTTCTATTGTATTCAGTACTTTGGGATGGCTCTGTAAACAGATGAAGCCAATAATGTATTAACAGTACCAACTGAGAGAAAGTATGGTTAACTGAGGTTACTAAAAACAAAAAGCAATTCAAATCAATTGGCAATTTACAAAAAGAGTTAAAGATTTTAAAAGCTATTATTAAAATTGCTATATTGGTCTATTATGTTAGGCTATATGTGTGTACATATTGTATGTCCACATGGGAAAATTTTATTAAGAGTTTTATTTTAATTGGCTTATAGATAAGATTGTCCATAAATTTAAGCTGCTAAAATTAATCAAAGAAATGTTTCAATTCGTGTGACCTGAATCTCTGTATCATATGATTTATACTTGTTGGTAGAAAGAAACTAAAATTATTTTATATGGTTGTGCTTAAGTTCACTGGTTAAACAAACTACACCATGTTAGATATTTAAGAGGTATTTCCAAATTCATGATTCTTAAAATTAAGAGAAGGCATTGGACCTTCTGGTAAATGTTTTCTTAAGTTGTTATCTAATGGTTGAAACTGTTTGCTAAGTATTCATGTGATATTGCTATTGTCAGCAAGCGATCTAGGACTTGCTCCCTCATTTCTCTATTCTAAGCCCAACTTGTTCTTTCATTTCTCTATTCTCTTCAAGGTAGGAAACTAATTCTATTATGAAGGAATCTGTAGGACACACAATTTAATCTTTAGACCTTATAAAAGAGATGGCTAACATTTTTCTGTAATAGCATAGCCAAAATAAGAACTTAAATAATAATCTCATAGCTAGATTTACTTCTCCATCAGCAAAGTAAACAGTAAGTAGAAAAAATCTCCCTTTCAGACCAAAAGGAAAGAAAGTTTTTAAGTGAGAATATAATTTTCCTCATGGGCATTGTCTACCTTAGAAAAACTACTACAGAACATGCCTGTGACTGTAGACTTGTAGTTCAGGCCACCGAAGATTAGAGATGGGACTTGGGCACTCCCTTGACTTGCATCCTCTGGTCTGCTTTAAAAAAAACCATGAGGAAAAGAAAGCTAGGCATCAGAAGCAATGGGTGGCAGGCCTATTAATGGCTGTTCTGTACAGTGATCTGCCCTCAAGGAGACCCAACAGGCCAGTCCACTGCAGTGGCTTTCAATGTGGTAAGCCTGGGCTTCAGCAGAAGTCAGCTTGTGAAGAGCCCTGGCAGCTCTGCCAAGAGTTGGATCACTGGAAATGGACCTGCCCTGGAGTCGAAGGATGCCCAGGTCAGAGCCACAGATCTTATTGGCTCTAAGCTGAAAAGCACTTCACTCAGCCTAGCTTCCAAAGTGACCACCGCAGCTGAGGGGACGGACAGTAGGGTCAGCAACATTGCAGGCAGAACTGTAAATTTCTTGTTAGAGATGCCCCCTGCCTTTACCTGGCCAGCTCTCCTTCCAGACCAGCTAAGTAATGAAAGTCAATAGAGTGCCTTCCTCCAGGAGGTTCACACCTCCCTTAGGATGTACCCCATGTGAAGAGATAGATAGGTCTGGGCCTCTGAACTTACAAGGCCTAAAGCCCACCAGATTATTATCAAGCCCCTTCTGTCAGGTTCTATTTGCCTCTCAATCAGAAAATTTAACTGTAGCTTAGACAGCACCTTTCTTAGCTCCTCTAATAATGACTCTGTCCTTTGTTCTAGACCCTGTCTAGTGCACTTGGGCCTCATTCCTTTGTAATCATAACCTCTACTCTACCACCAATGGCTCTACTCCCAACATGTGTGTACTGATGGTCCTCTTCCCCACTTAATGCTGTATAATTGTTCAGACCTGGTTAATGCCACTCTTAGGATCATTGGTTACTATACTCACCCTGTCTTTTATGACCTTGTCTGAATATGATCAGAGTCGGCGAACTCAGAAGGCTTCCATAACTTTGGCAACTCATAACGGGAGCCTAGGGTGGTTACTGGCACCATAAACTAGAGTGTCAATTTGTTGGGTCAACAACAGGAGTCACCGTACACTTGCTCCTCATATGGGATCTCTGTCCTTAATGTGCTATACATTGTGATTTAATGCTATAACTAGTACTCAAACAGTCTGTTTCACTTTGTGTTTCTATGTGGGTGAAAACTGTTGAAATCTTTGTTTACTATATACTAAATTGGTCTTTTGTATATAAAGAGAATTGAAAATGAATCTTGATGTAAATGGAAGGGGAGAGGAAGTGGGAGAGGGGAGGGTTGCGGGTGGGAGGGAAGTTATGGGGGGGGAAGCCATTGCAATCCATAAGCTGTACTTTGGAAATTTATATTCATTAAATAAAAGTTTAAAAAAAAGAACCACTTGTAAAGAAACTTTATACCTATGTCAAAATTTTCCCACCATCTTTCATTTTTTTCTTTATTTCTCAAATGAATAGGTACCAAGCTGTATTTGAATGAAACCATTCTGATGCTCTTATTCTATCTACCTTCATTAAGATTTTTTTTTTTAAATTTTTGACAGGCAGAGTGGACAGTGAGAGAGAGAGACAGAGAGAAAGGTCTTCCTTTGCCGTTGGTTCACCCTCCAATGGCCGCCGCGGTAGGCGCGCTGCGGCCGGCGCACCGCGCTGTTCCGATGGCAGGAGCCAGGTGCTTCTCCTGGTCTCCCATGGGGTGCAGAGCCCAAACACTTGGGCTATCCTCCACTGCACTCCCTGGCCACAGCAGAGAGCTGGCCTGGAAGAGGGGCAACCGGGACAGGATCGGTGCCCCGACCGGGACTAGAACCCGGTGTGCCGGCGCCGCAAGGCGGAGGATTAGCCTACTGAGCCGCGGCGCCGGCCATTAAGATTTTTTAAATATATTTTCTGTGACTCAGATTCACCTCATTTAATTTTTATATTATATAAACAAGATTGTAACATTTTATTCAATTCTTCTCTCACATTATGCTGTAACCTGTGTGACAGAAGGAACTATAAATCAATCACATTTGCATTCTTGGTTAATCTTGCAACATCAAGTTCAAGATAGCAGTAGGATGAACATAGTAATGATGTAACTTTCCTTGGAAATATTCAAACTCAGATAATTATCAATCAGCAATTATGGAAAAGTACTGCTGATAACAGATTATATATGTGGTTTAATACCTTTTTATGAGCTTTCAAAATCTAAGAAATAAAATTATGTTAAAATATTTGTTAAAATATTTAAGCACATATACATGTTTCCAAGTAATTAGTATATTTTGACTAGACTATTGTAGTTTGTAGAGTTATAATAATTTATATTAACAGAAATAGTGCAATGCACATGATTCTATAGTAATGTATAAAGAATTTGTTTTAACATTTGTCAGTGTGTGGCTAACGATAAGAATACCCCCTGAGATATGCATTATAAGTGGGTTTTGTCATTGTGAAACTATCATAGAGTGTACTTACACAAATCTAAATGGCATAGGTCACTCAACATGACCTCTTGATGCAGTCAAGAGAGGGAGTAAGCAGATGTATGAAGCCCAGAAAATTTATTTTTATAGGTAGCAGTGCAGTATAACATAATGATAAAATCAAAGTATCATATAAATGAAATCAGTAAGATATTAGTTTATTATGAATATCAAGTATGTACTGTACATTACATAATTCTATGTGCTATAGTTTTATACATCTAGTAGCATTATTGGTTTGTTTACACCAGCATCATCACAAACACAGGAATAATGCATTTTGCTTTGATTTTATGATAGATATATCATGAGGCAATATGTGGCACAGTAGATATGTGTTATGTAGAAGATAACATGGATATAGGAAAATGTACAGAATGTACACACAGTTGACATAGATATAAAAGAGTGAAAACTCCAAAGTAACTACAATCCAACACAGGAAAGCTAGCATAGACAGGGATACATGAGGTGTGTCTCCTCTTTTCTTTCAAGATTTTCTCTTTGCCTTTAATTTTCTGCAGTGAATATAATATGATATACTTATTTGCAGATTCTTTTTAGATGTTGCTTATTTAGATGTTGTTTAGATTTTGCTTGGAGATGATGAGTTTGTTGACTGTATGGTTTTGTGTCACTTTAATTTTAGAACCTTCTTAGAGCATATTACTACAATTATTTCTTCCATTGCTCTCTTCTCCTTATATGCTCAATGTGCATGTATTGTACCTGTTGCAGCTCTTACAGGCCCTATTTCAATTGTTTTCATTTTTAAACGATTTCTTTGCCTTCCAGTAGGTAGTGTTTTAATTGGAGTAGCTTTGAGTTCACTGATTTGTTCCTTGGCCAAGTCTGATTTATTGGAGAGTCAAAGGTTTTTTATTTCTGATGCAGTGTTTTTGATTTATAGCATTTCCTTTCTTAACATCCATTCTTAACATCTTCATTTATTTGGTGCTTCTGCATGCTGTTCCTTTTTTAATTAGACCTTTAACACATTCATCATAGTTGTTTTAAAATGCATGACAATTCCAAAAACTTTGCCGTATCTAAGTTTGGTTCTGACTCTTGCTTTGTCTCTTTATTCTGTTTGTACCTCATAATAATTTTGCACTTCTGTTGAATCGTGATGTATTGATGAGAGAAACTGAGGTTAATGGACATTTAGTGTGAGGCTTTATGTTTACTTGGGTAGGAGGGAGCTACATCTACTTGTGTTTATTGTGGTTGTTGGAAGGTGAAATTTCCTCTAGTATCTTTGCTTTATTTTCCTGTTGTCTCAAGGTTTCCCTGGAAACTTCTTAGAAATAAACTAAAATGTTTAAGTTAGAATTATTTTAACTTTCATGCCCCAGTATTATACAGATGCTTGAGTAAGGTAGTGGTAAGTTGTGAGATTTTTCTATTAGAGTAGAAAAAAATAATTTGATTATTAACACTAAATAATAGGGAATGTCTCCATTTTCTCAAATGAAGAAGCTATATCTGGAAAACTAGTAATAGATTTAGTCAAATGTTATATTTACTGTAAGCCACCATTACTATTAAAGAACTAGCTCTTTTCTGAAGGGACAAAATTGTGAGTGCAGAAGGCACACTGAGAGTAGAAGGAGTGTCTAGACCTGCTGACATTCCACTAATCAGGAATGTACCTTCTACCACATGACGAGACACAGGCAGTATGCCATTCACAGATATGTCTTTCCATGATGGGGAAAGTTCATTTTTATTTAATGCTATGACTAAAGGTAGTGTATTTTCCTTAAGGAGAATATGTTTAAATGTTCAGAGACTACTCAATTTACTTCTTATTTTCTATTCCTAAATCCAACTTACCCATTCCTCCAGTTAGATGTCAATTTCTCCAAAAAGGAATTTCTGAATTTGAGGTTTTGAGGCGTGACAATGATTATGACACCTGAGTTAAATGACAGACTTATCATTTGGAAGTTAGAAATCAGCATTTACTGCATTTTGACACAAACATTTGGAGATTTGTTTCATCATTATCAGTATTTAATACATGTATTTATGTACTTTTATGTTTTTTTCTAGAGTTAAGAAGCTATTGATCGAAGTATATCATATAATACTTTCTATTTATGCCATTTATAATTTTATTGTTTTCAGTTCCCTTCTCTCTAATTTGCTGTTTCTAATCTTAATTTCTCAAGCCACCAACTCACCATGGATTTATTTTCTCCTTCCTAATGTGAACTCCAGCAAGATTTTAAAATCATCCAGTCTGCAAACTTATCCCCTCTGTATCTGAGTTTTACACCCTCAACAACGTGTACCTCAACTTACTTACTCTTGATTCTTGGCTACCATGGACTACCCAGATCTATATTGAGATAGTTGGATCAAGTAAAATGAAAGCTCACTCTATATTAAAAAATTTTTGAATATTGAACATCTCTGGCATCCTACTCCTTATTTCATAACAGTTGCTACAACCATACATCTGCCTTTTGAAGCTTTTATTTTGAGCTTACTGACCATGATTAGTAATTCTCTGAAAAGTATGTCATGCATTTGAATCTGTCAGGCAGCTTCTCATTTCTATGTGAACACCTTTATATATTTACTTACTCATTTTCTTTTAATTTACTGAAATAAAAGCATTTTCTTAGTTGCATTATTGACTAAATAATGATAAATTATGAAATGAACTTAATGCAACAGCAAATGCATTCCTTCTTCTGCAATGCTATATCTAATAACAGTGTTAGACAAATATTTTAAATTTATGTTCTATTTCTTTGTGTCTTTCATTTTATAACTCCTTAATACAATCTGCATTTGTCTAAGACTTGCTTCACTTGGCCATGAGTAAGGCTGGTATCTAGCTAGTATGAACCAGTTGGTTTCAAGTTGCTATGTTATAGCAGGCCTACACTTTTTAGGAGAAGTCCATGATAGTCCAAAATTTTTTGTTTAATATTTATGTATTTATTTGAGAGGCAAAGCTACAGAGAGAGAGGAGAGAGAGAGAGAGAGAGAGAGAGAGAGAGAGAGATCTTCTATCTGCCGGTTTCATTCCCCAAATGACCCCAAAGGTGGGGTCTGTGCCAGTCCAAAGCCAGGATCCTGGAGCTTCCACCAGGATCTACCAAGTAGCTGTAGGGGCCAAGAATTTGGGCCATCCTCCACTTCTTCCTCAGGTATATTAGCAGGGAGCTGGATCAGAAGTGGAACAGCCAGGACTTGAAATGACAACTGTATGGGATGAGCCACAGTACTGGCCCTGCTAGGCCAATTTTGATAGAAATTAATTCTGATCCTTGATTATATGCATCAAAAATAAGAAAATTTATAATGTGACAAGGATGTTTCTCAGATTATGATATTCTTTTATTATTGCAGTACATAATGTATTGGAATATCTGTGTATTTACTTTGAATTTGATTTACTGTATACAAACAAAAGTATCCAATTTTTCCCTTTTAATTCCTAGTTATATTGACTAAAAATAAATATTTACCTGATGACTCAAAGCATCCGTCAACTATAATGTAGTGTCTACATAGTAAAACCTCAAGGCTATTTCCTAACTCAGCACTTTAAATTTCACTTGAGCATTTCCCTCAGTTCCATAAAATGAAAAACTGAACCATCCAAGATTCTGTCCACAGTAGAAAATCCTTGAGTAGTGAACAGACAATTTCCTTACAGCACCAGAAATTTAATGACACTTTGAATCAATGAAGACACATGAGAAGGGAAGTTCTAAAAATAGCAATCCAATAACTCTAAACCAAGCCTCTTAAATCACTGCTCAAGGATAGGATTGCTTCAAAACTTGGTACGTTTGTCAAGGGCTTTTTTATAAGTGAATGAGGGCTTGAATCAACTTTAGAGGGTCATCATTCTATCGAAGATCATCTGTTCCACTGACATATCTTGCTCTTGAACAGAAATAATGACTTATTATTTTTTAATTAGAAGATGGGAATATTACTCATAGAAACCGAGTTTGTCATGTGCAGGAGCAAACCTAGATAGTATGATTTAAGTGAACTGGTTACTTTGAGTACCTATACTTCTGTACATGAGGAACTTCTAACTCTTCCTGATTGTTTTTACCTATATGGTCATGTTCCCTGTTTTCTTTACCATGATATTTAGAAGTGCATTATTTAAAAAGCAACACACCCTATGTCTTCTCTGCCTTTTTGTCTGTTACAGCTATACCTGCATCATAAAACTAATTGCAGACAATCTTTGACCTCAAACAAATTCAAAATTATGTTATCCTAATTAGAATATGGCACAGCATTTTATTTTTCAAATTTACAGATGACTTCAACTCCATCACTACTATATTTGTTGTAATTTTCATATTGCATTATTAGAACAGAACCTCCATTAATTCTTCTCTGCATAAACAGCTAAGTCAATACATGGATTTGACTAACACCCGACTATTCACAAGCAGGATTATTAGAATTGGATTTTTTTCATAGCCTATCACCACCAAGCTATACAACCTGTAAAAGATTCTTAAGCGTTCTGTGGCTCCATTCAAAATTAGAGATAATAATGCTAACCACACCTGATACTATGAAAGAAACAATAATGCACGGAAAATTCTGCTGTACAATCTAATTCTTATAAAATGTAAATATTCTTTGTTAATTTTAGCAAGAGTTATATAATTCCCCCCCCACACACACACAAACACACACACACATAAACCCATACTCACATTATAAATAAAATCAGTATCTCTTTCTTAAACTTTCTTCTTCCATTCAGGGTAGCATGTTAAGAAACAAAAATGATATGTTTACTATATACTAATCTGTTATGATATTTAGTGTGAATATGGGAAATTTGGGGAATAATGAGAGAGGCTCAGAATTCACTAAATGAATTATTCCCTATGCAGATAACATGTTGTAGCTGAGAATTATTGGAGTGGGTTCCAAAGTCATGTGCTTGTCCTCTCTAAATGGGAAAATTAACTTGAAGTGTGTGAAGTAGGTTCACTGTGCACTGGTTACCTGCTCTTAGGAGCCAATGAGATAAAGCCCCAGATACCAAGTTACATGAGTGGGTTTATTACTTACAGATAGGCAGAAATGGATGATGGACTACTAGGATTAGTTATAAGTGGGTCCCTCAAAGCTCAAGAAAGATTCCTGAAACAGATAGGATGTTGTCTGCATGTGCCTTTCTTGAACGTCTGCTAAGGTACCCAAAAAGCATCAACCTATACTGGATGTTGTTCTTCAGACTGATCTGAGTTCCTGGTAGTCATGGAAGCAGGATATGTAATACACTACTTCATAATTTCTGTTTCAAAAGTTTAAGACAATTCAGGGAAAAAAGTTAAAGAAAGAAAGTGCTAAAGGACATCTTATTTTTACAGATGATTAGAACACAGTCTGGGCTTTTTTTGGCAAGCTCCCTCTTATTTCAGAATATTTTGAAATTAAAGCACGTTCTATAGTTTTTTCTTGAGATCTGCAGAATGCAGTGGTGGAAAAATTAAGTTGGCACAAGCATACCTTGAGAACTCTTCTTCAGGATGGTCTCTCAAAGTCATAGCTGTAATATCTGACACTGAGACAAGTACATTATGTCACAAAGAAATTGAAATTTGAAACTACTGTCAAAATGGGAAGTATTTGTTATTGAGGCATACATGAAAAATTATGTCAGTCCTCCAGTATAGTTTTTTTTTCAAAATAGCAAGTAAATATCCACTTGCATATTATTAAAGTAACTAATTAGGTTATAAAATAGAAATAAAATAATGATTGGAAAATAAACAACATACATGCAAATAACAGTGTTTTATGATCATTTCATTTAAAATGCATACATACTTAGATAACTGTACAGCAATGTAAAATAGAAGCTTTACTATGTATCTCAGTAAAACAAAAACACATCTTTGTAAAGAAAGGTAATAAGAAACATCTGTAAATGTTTCATTTGTAGATGTTTCTGGATAAGTTCCTCATTCATACATATGAAGGGTTAATTCCAGGACAAGTTCCTCATTTGTGCCCATTAAAATTTAGTCATTTAATTTCTCAGAGAAATGGAAATTGTAGATGCATTATTTTTTAAAAAATTGAATATTTTATTGAGACTGTAATTTTAACAAGTAACATAAAGTGAAATGTTTAGAAGCATAAAAATAGAAGAATAACAAAGATGAACCAATTTTGGACTTTTTGAAATTTTCTTTTTCAATCATTATAGTTTTCTATAAAGTATCCCATTTAGCATCCTATGAACTTTGGAATAAACTTTCTCAAATATGTGTAATCTCATAGTTATTACATTGGGTATTAGTGTGTGACCAAAAGTAGAGCAATTAAGTGTGTGGATGTCTTTGGATATGATTGTTTTTGCTTTCATCAGCCGTCCATATTTGCCCAGTTCCTCTGTCCCTTTGAGATGGACAAGGGAATATGCAGTCTCTGGATTTTCAGTCACTTCCTGAGACCTTAAAGAGAAGCCAGACTAAAGCCGATGTTATAATGAAGGACAACAGTTCTAGTGTCTATCACCTGGTCCTTTTTCTACCCATAGAGACGTACATGCTTCAATCCTTCCTGACATTTATGACATATATGAAAATATAACAAATTCTACTGACTCAAATTCCTTGTTTGACATAATGATTCTAGATTATAGGTATTATGAACTACTTCAGCCTCATGACACTTCAGCCAAAATACACCATTTTTAAAAGGCACAATTCATTCAAAAGACCTTCAAACTCTTGAGAAAAGGTCCTTTTATTCCAGTATAGAAACCTGACTGGATTTCAAGTGAGATCACTGCTCCAAAAAGGAAGCTATGTTGCCTCTCCCTACCCCCGAAATACCAAAAGGAGATGCTGGGCTACAACTACTGCCAAACTCTGTTTTGTCTAAGGGAACTGGAAGCCCCATTGCTACCCAAAGCCCCAGAGGCAGATACTTCCTGTGGCACAGGGCAGGTATCTCTATACCCTACACATCTGGAAGCCACACTGGCTCACTCTTTGTGATCTACAGAAATCTCCCTCAGTTTCTGAGGCCTGGTGCCAGAAGCAGCCAATACAGAAATGAGCAGACTTGAGGAAATCCCCTTGTCCAACTCTTAGTACAAGGTGCTTGATAGAGCACAAGTCCCAGAATCACCCATGCATGACCTGTGAAAACAGTGAGCCATGTCTTCATGTGTTTTTCAGCTCCAAGACTGTAGCTGTTTATGCCAAAATCACTGGAGAAACTCATGTTCACTGGTTGGATCTGGACTGTCTAATATACATTCCTCTGCTTCAAACCAGTGGCTGCCAGTATCCAATCCTCAGCACACACTGAATGAGCATGTGAGACCTGGCTAAGAACCTCACTGAGTCCTACAATTCTGAGGAAGTAATCTAAGTTCTGTAAGTCTCAGGGATACCTGTGCTCCCCCATGGGGTCTGGGAAAGGCCTTATTTGTGTTACTTGGCTCCATACCTGTACCTGCTAATGTACAATATTCAGTAAATTATGCAACCACCATGTGGAACTTGGGTAAGTTATCTCTGAATAATACATCCCTCGGACTGTAAATGCTGAAGCTATATTCCACAGGGCCACTGGAGTTCACCCCGAGGACTGAATAAGGACCCCACTACATTCTGCAGCTCTGACCCTATGATGCCTGTGTGGACGTCTGTGCTCACTCAAGGCACCTAGAGAAGACCCGATCTACATTCCAACAATTCACACATGCACCTGCTAGTGCACAACTTCTGAGAAAACCTGTGATCGGCCTATGATGTGAATAAGGTAATCTCTGAGTCCTAAAGTTCTAGGAATTGAACTTTTGGAGCTGAATTCCAGTCACCTGAGCTGACCCTCTGAGATGTATAGAGGACTATATCTGCATTCTAGTCAGTAGCAGGGGTCTAATTACTGGAAACATCATTTATTGCCTCCCAGGGTACCCATTATCAGAAAACTAGAATTGGAACTACTCAGAACTTGAATGCAGCCACTCTAAAAGAGAATATGAAATTGTCAGGTGGTGTCTTAACTGCTATGACCCAAATCCTTCTTTAGCTGAACATCTTTCTGTAAAAGTCAAACTTTGTGCAGTATTCCAGAACACTCTGTCCTTTCATTTGCTCTTCATCTTGTTCTGCAACTTGCTTATACTGTTCAGTTAAATTAACTGGAATATTTTTTAAAAGTATGAGGCATACTCCTGCCTGAGGTCCTGTGTATTTACCCCTTCCTTCATCTGAAAAGTCTCTTTTCCAGACACTTGCCTAATCACATCACTTCTTTTAGTTTATTGTAAAAATATCCCCTCCTCAAAAAAGTCAGCCCTAGAAACTTGATGCAATTCCCATTATCTTTCTTTCTTTCTTTTTTTTAAGGGAAAGAGTTTATTGGGGGAAACCCGACAGATTGGAGGGAAGGGGCGAAGAAGGAAAAGAGGGGGAAGGAGAGCATAAGAGAGAGACAGAGACATAGACAGAGATCAGGAGATGGATAGAAAGAGAGAGAGCCAAGTGTTCAGGAACAGTTCCTTTTAAAACTTTGCCACAGGGTGGGCAGGAAAGTAGGAGTAGTGAATCCCATTAGGATGGGGGTGGGGCTGACACAGGTGATTGGGCCATGTGGCTACCTGGCTTTCAGGAATGGTGGCAGGGGCTAGAGCCTAGGATGCTGTCAGGGTGTAGATAAGACTGTGTAATTTTGCTAGCATTGCCCTCTTTTTTTTTTTATAAAGCAGGAGTTGTATGGGGTTACATTAGTCCCAAAAGTCCAGGAGGGGTAGAGGGATGATGATCTGTCTTTAGAGCTACTTCCTGCTGACACGGGGCAATGAAGTACTCTTTGCTGGCATGAGGCGATGTCTCAAGCCACTGTCTCCTGGGTGGGGAGCCACTATCCCTGTAGCTGCATTTGGTTGACCTCCTGATTGCGGAAGACCTTGGTTCGTTCCATTATTAACTCCTGTAAACACTAAAGCAGACACAATAGTATAAAAGACAGGGTGAGAATAGCAACCAATGATCCTAAGAGTGGCATTAACCAGGTAATGAAAGGAGAGGAGAGGAAATTGGGGGGGGGGGTTTCCTCTGGATCCTTGTGAGGATAGTTTAATGGAAATGATTTAAAGCTGATCCCATCCAAGACTGGGAGAAAAGCCACTTATCTTTTGTGGGTAGAGGGATTTGTCTATAGAGAAAATCCTGAACAATCCTGCAACACTGAGTGGGGGAGAGGACCATCAATATACACAGGTTGGGAGTTGAGCCATTGATGTTAGAGCCTATGATGTAGAGGCTATGATCATACAGTAATGAGGCCCCAAATGGGCTAAACAGGGTCTAGAACAAAGGACAGACATTATTAGAGTACATAAGAAAGGTGCTGTCTAAGCCATGAATAAATTTTCCGATCGAGAGGAAAATAGAAACTGACAGAAGGGGCCTGATAATAATCAGGTGGGCTTTAATGCCTTGTAAGTTATGAGGCCCAGACTTATCTCTCTCTTCACATGGGGTACATCCCAAGGGAGGTGTGAACCTTCTTGAGAAGGCACCCTATTGACTTCCATTACCTACAGGTCTGGGGGGAGAGCTGGCCAGGTAAAGGCAGGTGGCATCTCTAACAAGAAATTTACAGTTCTGCCTGCAATGTTACTAACTCTACTTGGCCATCCCCTCAGCAGCAGTGGTCACCTTGGAAGCTGGGCCAAGTGAAGAGTTTTTCAGTTTGGAGCCAGCAAATATGTGGCTCTGACCTGAGTGTCCTGCGACGACAGGGCAGTTTCATTTCCAGTTATCCAACTCTCGGTTGGCAAAGCTGCCAGAGCTCTTCATAAGCTGACTTCTGCTGAAGCCCAGGCTTACCACATTGAAAGCCACTGCAGTGGACTGGCCTGTTGGGTCTTTTTGAGGGCATATCACTATACAAAGCAGCCATTAATTGGCCTGCCACCTATCTTTATATTGCTTCTGATGTCTAGCTTTCTTTTCCTCCTGGTTTTTATTAAAGCAGACCAGAGGATGCAAGTCAAGGGGGTGTCCCATTATCTTTCTTTGTTTTGTCCCTGTCCTTGTTTCTTATCACCTAAAACATGCAAATTATTTATGAAAAGTTTCCTTTTGTTCATAAAATTAAAGCAATCAAATGTAAGAACTCAAAGAATGGCCAACCTAAACCACTGATGAAAACATCAGAAAGCATATTAATAGGATATATTATTTTGAGAGTATATTTTTTACTCTGTAGTTCTTATAAAATCTGAAAATATATCACATGAGGATCATTCTTGAAATACCTAATAAGAAACAAAGCATTAACTAAAGTGAATAAATCAAGAATAACATTTATTTCATTGTGCTATGCAACAAGGATAAGTAGAGTCTCCATTTCAAGGTTGTTGATTTTTGTTTTTTTTTTCTCCCCGACTGTGATTATATCACCTTGACTGGAACTATTATTCAATAGAGAAGTCCTTCAAATGTAATTGCCAAGTCAGGGACCTACAGGGAAATGGGGATCAAAAAGCTCTCATCACTCCAGATGCTACAAAGCCTTCCCTTCCAGATGCTCCCGGTTTTGCTCCCCAGGTATTTTTAAATTAAGAATCTGTCTTAGCTGGCACAGGAAGACAAGAGGTCAAGCTCCATCAGATGATTCACCTAAACCTATTTTAAAAAGAAAATGTCCTAGGAGTCTTGTTGCTATTGTAAAGGATTATTTAGTGAATCCAATTCCTGAGTTTCTAAATATCTCAGCAGTTTGACAAAACTTGAGATCTTGACTTCATCAGACCAGAGTCTAGAAATAGTGAGTGTTTTATCAAAAAAGAGTCTGAATTCACAACAGCTTTTCAGAAATACTGATCACTGATTACTGTGAAAAATATGGAAGTGTAGCTGTGCTGACTAGAATGCCACCATCATGCCTCAAGACTTCATAGCAGGGAACAAGGTGACATACTTAGATTCATGTTCCCAAAATATGTTGACAATATCTTATGATAACTTTGGAAGATGGACATACATGTATTTCTGTATGAGTAGTCTAAAAAGTGAGGGACAAACATTTAAAAATATCCTATGCCATGGATTAAGATGTATTAGCACATTTTTGTCTCATTCACTTGTTCTGGATATTGAGTTTATTTTTTTTTAATTTTTGATTGCATTTATTTATTAGAGAGAGAGGGAGGGAAAGAGGAAGAAAGTGAAACTGTGAGTAGTGAGAGAAGGAGAGAGAGGTAGAGGGAGCATCCTACCACTGGTTTGTTCCTCCAGTGTCTGGAGTGGCCAGGAGCATTCTGTGCCGGAAGCCAAGATGAATCTACATCACCAGTGCGTGCAGCATAAACAAAATTAATTGAATCATCACCTGCTGCCCCCCAAGGCTTGCATTAGTAGGACCTTGGAGGCGGGAACTGGAGCTGGTTATTGACACAGGTAATCCAATGTGGCAAGCAAGAATATTAACCATTATCATAACCACTAGGCTAGACAAGTGACTTATTAGTCATAAAGCAAAATTAAAATATATGAAGCAATACATTGGATTGTATAATTTCTTTCTGACTCAGAAGGGCATAATTATTGACACACATCAAAAGTTGTTTTCAGAATTTTACATCCAAACAAAAATGAGCACAACTCAAAACCATAATGTTTGTTGAATACTACAAACACTTAAAATATTCTGTCCATTAGGGTACTCAGTACTGCTAATATCAAACTCAGATTTTCCCATATGAAAATTCTTACAGAAGGAAGGGGAGGAAGGAATGAGTGTGATAGAGATGAAATAAGGCAAACATTTTTGAAAATTGTGGTAGTTACTGAAAACTTCACGTGAAGAATACTATTCAGAAGAATAATACCTTTCCCAGCCAAACTTCGACAAGCAGGACAGAAAACTAGCTGTGTACATGGTTAAGTTTCATATCTTCTTTTGTGCCTCAGTGTTCTCATCTAGGAATGAAGAGAGCTAATAGAAGTCAACCAAATAAAGGAGAAACTGATAGTAATCCTATCACTGAGATGCTCTGCTGATTAAATAAGAAAAATTATGTTAAATATGATTCACAAAATTGTTACTATTTGGGATAGAGATAATAATACCTAAAAATTCAGCTGTTAGGAGGAGCAATAATGCATTCAAGATTGGTTTAAAAGATTGCAGAATGGTAGTTTCTTTAAAAGTATTTATTCAACTGTTTTATCAAACTTTTTATCAACTTTTTATCAAAAGTTGTGAAAAATTCCAGGTTTTACTACTACATTGACCTACTTATCATTCTGAAAAGTGGATAATATTGTATTAGAAATCAATGAAGGGATGTTGCAATGTTTGTAATGTTGCTTATAATCTGAGATTGTTCCACAAATATATCAACCATGTAAACATAATTCTTATGAAGAAACTCATCCAGACTAATTCTGTTTTGAAAAAAAAATGTTTTTTAAAAAAGTTATTTTAGTGAATATTATTTCCTATTAATAAATCTTTTTATCATAATGAAAGCATTTTAAAAGAAAAATAGAAATCAAGTTAAAATTCATTTAATACACAAAATACAAATAGTATTTATATATGAATATATAGATTATTTTGTCCATATTTCAGTCTCCAGAAAAGAAATTTTATGAGAACAAAGTCATTTTTTGTTCCTTAATACATAATTTCCCTAGCATTTGAAAGTTTTCGATATGAACAAGATTTTGACATCTGAAGAGTGTCTGTACATTGATCTTTAAAACCCAAGGGCTTTTACCACCTGTCAGAAAATTTCCTAACATTAATAATTCATTCCTTTTGTTGGCTCTCAATTTGTTCTAACATGCACAAACCTCACTAAACTGAATACAGTGGTTTATAAGGTGATCTTCTGATTAAAAAAAAACTCCAGATTGTCCAGATTGGAAGAATAAACCTAGGAAATATAAGCATGTTGAATGACATACAGAAGAGTTATCTTTCCTGCAAATTAATTATAAGTAAAGCTTTAACATCTGTTGCATGCTTTAAAATGCTTAGTATTAATTATACTCAGATATTGTTTTAAAATTTCAAGTACGTTTTAAAGCTAATTTAGTGAAAATGTAATTAAATTCTAACTAAACTTTTGTAGATATATTTTATTCTATAGAACACAGAAAAAATTCTTGTCATTATTGATTGAAAAGTTTATTTATTTATTTATTTTTGCAGGGTGAACTGGAGGGGTGTGGTACTCAGCAGCCACTAAAATGTCACAGAATTTTATTGGCAGAAATAGTGTTTTGGACATACTAATATGTGAACAAAAATGCATTTGCAGTAATTTCTACCAAATTGGTAACAATGTTTGTTCCAAGAAAGGGAATACTTGGGTGTTTCATTTGCTCTTCCTTTACCTGAATTTCCCACTGTACAAATGGCATCACTTTCTTTTGTAATAAGACAAAATTAATCTATTATAATTGTTCATTTTGATGAAAACAAAGTCACTTTTAAGTACTTAGGTTTCCTTAAGAAGCAGAAATAATTCTCATGTTGTCTTATGGCAGCATTGTATCCTCTGCTGAGGATGCAAGAGGACCTTCCTAGTGGCAGCTTAAGTTAGACATAGGAAGGATGCCTCCCTCAGCTCCAAGGTCCTGGATTCAGCTCCTGTGCCCTGAGGCTCAACCGATCTCATCTCCACAGTATCCTCACTTCGAAGTCAGTAGCAGAACTGGACAAGTTTTCATCAATAAGAGGTTAAGTTCAGTTTCTACAGTGATTTTTTTTTCTTTCATCTTGCCTGCAAATTTTCTTCCATTTTTCCCTTAATGTGTACAAATTTTGTTGTTTTTTCTCTTCAGTTCAAAGAATAAAAACAGATAGAACACAATTTGGTGGGTTAGCCTTGAAAATTTTAAATAGTGCAGGCAGGGTTTATAAGATGTGGGATTCATATTTATCAGAAGACAGTTCTGAAAACAGCCATATTACTTATTTTTTCATAAATTACTTGTAGTCCACAGTAAATTAGAAAATATTTCTAAAATGTAAGACAGAAAGAAGATAATTGCCAGTGTCGATAACATAGTATTTGAAGAATTTGAAATAAATGGAAGAAGATTTTTTCCCCTAAGTAGTCAATTTTTTTTCTGTATTCCAACAAAGAAGAGATTCAGGAAGCTGTTTATCCTGGTGGTTAAGATGCCTACATGCCACGTTTGAGTACCCAGATTAGATAGCCCTGTTCTGACTCTTGATTCCAGTTTCCTCCTAATACAGATTGTGGGAGGCAGTGGTTATGGCCCAATTAATTGGATTTCTGCCATCCACCTGGACACCTGGATTGAATTCTAGTTCCTGACTTTGGCCAAGCCCAGCTCTGGTTATTGTGAGCAGCTGGGAAATGAATCAGTGGGTGAGAACTTTCTCTCTCTCTCTCTCTCTCTCTCTCTCTCTCTCTCTCTCTCTCTCCTTCTCCTTTTCTCTGACTCTCAATCTCTCTGCCTCTTAAAATATTTAAGCAAAGGATCATGCTAAAATGTATCTTACTGTATTCTTTGTGCATAACAGTGAGCTGTGGTGGTAGAGACAGCTTTCTATTGAGTATGAAACTATCACACATCACGTTACAAGTTAATTAACGCAAATTCATGTAAGATATTTTTAAAATATCAACTCAAGTCCATAATTACATGATGTCACAAATAAAATGATTTCCTGTTCATATGTGTAATAATAAATTATTTATTTTCAAAATTGTAGACCTTTCAAGGGCAATCTCGAATGATTTTCTTATCACTTAATTAAATCAGCACATTTTGCAATAGGTTGGTGGTTGTAATAATATTAAATCATTTGGATTAAAATTCTGACTACTTCTAAAAAGGTAGTATTCTTAAGGTGATGTCTTAACTTCATTACAATTATGTTTTCCTAAGAAAATCTTGGACAGTGCTTTTACTGTTATAATTCTTAAATCTGACTTTCAGAGAAATACAGATTCATTCTAATTGTGAAAAAAGACATTCATTTTTTGAATGTCAAGGATTATTAATAGTCATCTTTAAACACTAAATTTTAAATTAATACCATCATAAATCAATATAGAATCAGGTGAAAAGATAATTTTCTTATAAATTTTTATTACTCAGCTTTAGCTTCTGTGTTTAAAGTGATAAAGCTTTCAAGATATGTACATTTTGAGTAAATCATGCTATCTAGTGATTTTAGCATTATCGATGGCAGAATTTATTTTCAAAAACATATTCTTCAAGAAGCCCATTCCCAAAAACTTAAATATGTAACATAATTGCTAAAGTACAATATGATAAATGTCACTGAGGCTAATCTATGTTTAAAATTCTCTTCCCTTTCCTCACAAAGAAAGGTTTGAACTTTCTTTTTCTATTTAAATTAGCTCACAACCAATTGACTTACTTTTGCCATTGAGTGTGAGTATTATCACCTCCTGGTGAGAAGCATTTAAAATTTTCCCATACGTGATTTTCTATATCGAGCCAATGTAAGTTTGTTCATACAGAGACCAAAGGAATCCAAAAAGCTTAGAAAACCCTTAGAAGACTGAGCATGCTTGTAACTAAGAAGCATATTTTATTCATTTGGTATCACATTTTTTTTCCCACAACATAGCCATCCTGTCTCTACTGCCATATCTAAATCATATCAGAACAAGTAAATAATTGATACATTTATCTAAGCTAATCTGTTAATTTTCAAAGTTAAACCCCATTTAACAATTCATCATTGCTTTTGCATGTTTCCTTGATTTGTGTGTTAATTTTTTCTAGTCTTATCTGCACATGTGCACATTATTATTAAAAGGGTAATAAGAATATATATATATTTTTTTTTAAATAATCTGCCCTGATTACATGCATGAAAATAAACACACAGATGAGGTGAATTACTCTGTCACTGAATATTTTGACTACTGCAGATTTACCACCGATAACATATGCAGTGATGAAGTTCAAATGATAAACACATTGGGGATGTCAATTTTAAAATAATAATAATTTTCGTGTGTCAGTAATCCATGATTGCATTGTCTCTAGCTCCACAAAGTGATGAAAATATGCCAGATATTGACATTTTGAGAGGTCTCTGAAACCATTTTGTCAGTTCCACTTTGAGTATCAGGTTACTTGACAAGTTCCATCAAATAGGAAAAGACTAAGCCATAACATCAGCCACATTTGGGCTTGAATAACAGCATCACTGCCTAAAATTTTACCATCTTCTCGTGTTTATCATCTGTATGAAGAGGAGTAAGATAATCTAGCTCAATACAATATGCAAAAATAAGAGATTCCATTAATAATTTAGCTAGGACTAACTAACTTTCCACTATTGTAAAATCATTTATTAAAACAGGGCATATTTACAATGCTCTTATGCAATGCTCATATTTGCAGTGCATTTATGTTCCAAGTACTGTGTTATGAAAGGATTTCTAAAAAGCAATGGAGAAATAGACATATAAGGGCACTAGCACTTCTTATTTATTATCTCTTTTATAACACAATTTTATGTATTTACTTATGTTTTAAAAGAACCTTATAGTTATTCATTTATTAGAAATAGGTTTGTGCATACACAAATTCCAATCACTGTGTTAGGCAATGGGGACTCAAATAATAGCAAGCATAAAAAACAAACAAACAAACAAACAAAAAACAACTTTGCTTTCATTAATAGTACTTGCTTCATATCTGGTCGACGGATTCTGGCATAATATAATATTCAAAATACACTATGGCAGAAAAGAGATTAATTTACTTGTTTTGCAAATCTTTAGGTCACCTGAGAGATGGATAGTTTAGGAGAGTTTTACTTAATTTTACAGGTCAGCGACAGTATCAGCTACAGATTGGCTTTGCTCATCAGAAATAAGCTTGTTGTTACATCTGTGAATTTGGTCAGGATGAAACCATTGACTCAGCTCTACTCCACATAACCCTATGCTCCAGCATACTAGCTTCAGTTTGTTCGGGTGGCAGTCTTTGAGAGTCCAAGAAAAAGAGTGAAAGTTGACAGGGAAATTATCTTAAGGGACAGGCTCAGAACTGATGTGCTGTCACTTCTGCCACACTCCTCTGACCAAAGAGTGTCACAAGGCCAGCCTTTGTGACATGTAAGAGAAGTGCATGTAAGCCTTGAACATAAAGGTAGGGAAGTAGATTCTATTTATTGGAAGGATCTGCTCTATGACATTAAAAGGGGTTTGAACACAAGGGATGTAATAGTTGCAAATAGCTATTATTTCTTAGACTATTAAACTTAACCAAATAAAAATAATATTTATGGCTTCTGGGAACAAAACCTACATTTTGAGTGAGCATAATGATGGATTTCCAATCTACGGAAATGTCATGACCCTGGAAATCAAATGCATTGAAATTAACAGACACTGTGTATTTTGTTTGATCCATTTCTCAGTATACAGACAGCAATTGTCCGAGAGCACTATAAGAAGTAGAAAGACAGCTCCCAGCTTGCTTTCCATTTTACAAAACTATGCATCAAACTTGACAATTTATTCTTCCTCCAATGGGCTAGGGAATTTCTTTCATTTATTCTTTAACTTACTTTATATTCGGAGACCATATAAAACACAATTCTGTATCAGCATAGGACTATTCTACTTCATCCATCTAAATTTGCTTCAAGTTTTATATTCTTTGACAAAAATTAGGTGTCTGCAATCTCCACCAGATATGTTTGTAATTTTCTAAGTGTATTAATACACATAATTTTTATTTCAAATGTGATTCTTTATGTATGTAGCATTAGTTCTGAACAATTCTTTCCTTAGTGGAAAGAATTATACTCACCAAATTTGTATCACTAAAATACAGAGAAGTTAAAAAAATAAAACCTAATAAAGTCTGCAAAGATAAGAAAATTAATAAATAAGAAAATTGGGGACAGTTTTGTGGTTCAGCATCTTAAGATGCCATGTGTGATACTAGTCAGCATCCCATATCAGAATGCCTGTTCAAGTCCTGGCTGCTCTGATGATCCAGCTCCCCACCAATAGCCTTCAGAAATCAGGAGAAAATAACCCAAGCACCTGGACCTCTACTATCCATTCAGGACTCCTGGAAGAAGTTCTTGACTCCTGGTCCAGCCCTGGCCTTTGCTGCTGTTTGAGGAGCGAAAGAGTAGATGGAAAAGCTCCTTCTCTCTCTGTCTCTCCCTTTCACTCTTTTCAAATAAGCAAATAAACATTTCAAAAATTAATAAGGGTTAAAGTAGTAGAACATTTCAATATATTTTTCAAAATTAGAACATTGATGTCTTAAAGTAAATGCCTCAGGAGAATGGAATAAGTAGACGAAGAAGTGTACCAGCTATAGAGGGAGATTGCACGGAAATAAGGCTGAGTTCCACCTAATCTGCAACACACACACACACACACACATACACATCTGGAATTCCAGAACAATTAGCAAATGGATGCTTGAAGTACTTGGGACTACAAGAGTATAGCAAGTAACATTACTATCTCTGTTTAACAGAGGAAGATAATGGCATTTAGAGGAGTTAAGAAATTACCTGAGAGTCTACATAGTAACTATTAATTTGTGCCACACACATTAGATTCTGAAATCAACATCATAAGTTTAAGATAAACTTCCTTTTACATTTAAATTCCCATTTCATCAAATAGCCAATCCTATTAATTTTACTTGAATGGCATGTTTATATTTCATTCTCTTAAATCTTGGCTCTCTACTTTTAAATTTTCTTGCACAATTCAATTATAAAATACTTCTTAGAGTTTTTAATGGTACACAGTATAAGAAAACCAAGATGAAGGGAATTTAGGATGGTGACGTCGCTTATGTGATTGTGGACGAGTTAATCAATGCTTATGAAAATCATTTTACTTCGTAAAATGGGAGAATTGAAATTAAATACTGGATGTGCCCTGCCTATCACAAATTATGAATTGAGCCCTTACCCCCAATTTCATGGTATTGTATATAAATCCTTTGGGAAGTAATTAAAATTTGGGGTAAGCATTATGGTACAGTGGTTTAAGCCATCCCATTTAGGATGCCTGCAGTCCATATCATACTGCTTCTTTCAAGTCTTGGCTATTCTGCTTCTGGTCCAGCTTTCTGAAAATGTGCATGTTAGGAGCCAGTAGGTGATGGTTCACATTATTGAGTCTGTGCCATCCATATTTGAAAACTGGATTGAGTTCTTGGCTTTTGGCTACTGTCCCAGCCCTAACTGTTCAGGTATCTGGGGCTGGAACCAACAGATGGAAGATTTCTCTTTCTCTCTCCCTGTATTGTTCCCTGTCTTTTGTTCTGCCTTTCAAATAAATAAATAAACAATTTTCTGGGTGAGATCGTCTGATGAGATTAGTATTCTTATCAAAAGAAACAGTAGAGAGCTTGCTATCTTTCTCTTCTGGTACATGCACAGAAAAGGTTATTTGTGTGAAAATGTGGCTGTTCATAAGCCAGAAATAAGGTCCTCACCAGAACCTGACTGTAATGGCACTTTGACTTCAAATTCCCAAGCTCCACACTGTGAGAAAACAAATTATGATCATTGAGGCCACCCAGAATATGGTTTGGCTGTGACAGTTTAAACTGGCTAACACAAAGATTGGTTATTAAAATTAATTGTAACGATAAAGTAAAAAGTTCATTTTTTTCAATATTATTGGTGAAAATGACAGACTACCAGCTAGGTAGACAGGGATCAGGGGCTTCCTCCCCCAACTTCTGAAGATGAGCTTTGGAGCACCTGAGAAAAGTCAAGCAACCAGCTTCTGTGAATAACGTGAATGTCACGAGGTTGTCTTTGTAATCCAGGTTTTCCTGTGCTGTAACTGAGCTAAGTAATGAGAATTCTATATGTCTTGTGTGGAGGGAATTTCATGTATTTTCTGTTGTCTTTGTAAGGGATTTTCTGACAATTAATCACATAAAACCATCTCTCTTACAAACAAATCACAAGAACTTCTCCTTTTACTGTCTATAAAAACCCCTAGACAATCAGACTTTCTTCATGGATCCCTCTCAATGATAAAGGTTTTCTTTCACATGTGCTTTCTCTGTAACTACTTTTGCTTTACCAGTCTTCCATGTCTGTGTTTCTAGTTTTTCATGGTCATGAGACATGAACCTAAGTGATTAGGAACTGAAGACTCCTGCAGTATTTCTTAGGGAAAGGTTGATTTTTTTTTTTTTTCAGAGATCCACCATAGACCACTAACAGTTAAAAAACATCAGGAATCTGTCAGCCACTTCAAATTGATTAGCCTGGCTGCTGGTCTTAAAGACTCAAAAGGCAGACTTTTTGGTACTGGAAATATGGGTCTTGTTATGCCTCAGTTTTTATTCACAGAAATGCATCCAATACATGAGACTGGAGTGAGTTCTTGGAGTAACTGATGGTTTTTGGCTGGGTGAGCTCCCCAGTTTTGCCAGAAGGCTTTCTGATCTAATCCAGACACAACCGCATTTTAGACTATTGGATTAAAATCTGCACCCCCTCCCCGCTTCTTTACATTCCCTATTCCTCCTCTCCCAGTCTCAAATGTCAGGAAGGGAGGGGATCCAGAGATACCTTTGGTTTGGGAAAACTCTATACAGGAGATTCGATCACAATACTACCCTGAAAAGACCCAATGGGCACTTTCTAGATGTTACAGTTTTGGTATAGGATTTATGGCATTGAAAGGTCTCAGTCTGAAAAAGGAAGGACCCATATTCCTTCCTTCTGCCAGGGGAAGGCGCTGGAAATCTCCATCAAGCTTTCTACTTGGGGAGGGATAAAACTTTTCAGCTGGCCTCAAGGCTATTTATGAGAAAGAACCTCCTCAAGACTACAAAACTAGTTGTGAGAGCCTGTGAACTTTGTCTTAAAAACAACTCCTTAAATCAAAGGCTTCCTCTCCCCAGAGTGCAAAAAAAGAGGCTATCCAGAGGAGGACTGGTAACTAGATTTTATTCACATGTCTAAATCAAGAAATGCCCACTACCTCTTGGTGTGGGATACTTTCCCTAATTGGGTGGAAGTTTTTTTCCTGTAGAACTGAGAAGGCTACTGAAGTAGTGAAGGTGCTGCTCAATGAAATAGTCCCTCAGTGTGGACTTTCTAAGAACCTAAATATGACTCCCCCTTTACAGCTTAAAAAGCTACTAGGCAATCATCCTTCAATAGCCTGCTTCTTCAGCGACGCCTCTCAGCTCTGGTGGTAGCCTTTTCTTTCACTTTTACTTCCTCTCTGCCTTTTTCTTTTCAGCAAACTACTTTGGCTTTACACACTCTTTCTTGTTTGTGCTCCTACTTTTTCATGGTCATGAGACAGGAACCCAAATGATTAAGAACAGCAGACTCCTGAAATAAACAGGAAAATTTATCAACAACTCAAGAAATAATTTGTAAAGATAATAAACTAACAATCTAATAAGTATCCCTGAAACATGGCATTTTGTGTATTTATTAGATGTACTTCACTATATTCCTAATGTGATTTGTTTCTATTTTGCAAATGAAGAGTATGCAGTGAGAGGTAAAATAGCTGAGTTCAGACTTGTGAGCTTTGAGAGGGTTGGTTTTATGGTTATTTATTTAGCTGAAATCTGGGCACTGGGATTTAAAGAGTGGTCCTAGATTTTCCATAACATATAAGAGAGATTCCTTATACTTAAATTTGGGGTTGCAGGGCATTGAGGCGATATGTGCAATGTCAGCATCCCAGATGGGTGCTAGTTTGTGTGCCAGCTGCTCCACTTTCAATCCAGCTCCTTGCTACTGAGCCTGGCAAAGCAGCAGAAGATTACCCAAGTGCTTAGGTTCCTGTATCCATGTGGGAGATCCAGATAAAGCTCCTGGCTCCTGGCTTCAGCCTGGCCCACCCCTGGCCATTGAAGCCATTTGAAGAGTGAACCTAAAGATGGAAGATCTCTGTCTCTGGCTCTATCTCTGTCTCTCCATCTCTCTCTAACTCTACTTCTCAAATAAATAAAATAAATCTTCAAAAAAATTGTGGGGGCAAGCAAAATATGAGTTTATGTTGAATACCTATTTGATTTCTGAAAGTTGGGAATTTTGGTGCAATACAAAACAGGCAGTGTCTACTTGTCCAATCACAATAACAACTCATGTCACTGAATTTCTAATGAGATATGTAGAATGATTCTTATGAAATAAGCTACTTAAATATTGTATGATCACAACTCATGAGTGGAGGAAATAACGGTGTGTGACTCTACTGGAAAAAAGCTACTAGAAATTTGTATCTGGCTTCTTCCATAATTAGTTTCATGCTCCTTTTTCTTTTCTAAATTTGCTTTGCATCTGCCCACCACATTAAACTACATGTGTGAGTAGGATTACATGCAAGATCCATTGAGTATTCCTAGAGTATCATTAAACATAGAATAAGTCTTGGGGGTATCTGCCACAAAGAAACTCAAGCTTGAGGCCAGCATTGTGTTGAAGCAGGTTAAGCCACACCCTGCCACACTGGTGTCCTGTTTCAGAGTGCAGAATTGAGTCCTGACAGCTCTGCTTCCAGTCTAGATCCTGCTAACGTGGTTGGAAAAGCTCAAGTACTGGAGCCCTGTCAACTATGGGGGAGACACAGATAAAATTCCAGGTTCCTGACTTTGGCCTGGCTCAGTCCTGGCCAGTGCAGGACTTTGTAGATTAAACCAGCAGATGGGAAATTTCTGTATCTTTGTTTCTCCCTCTTTCTCTTGTCATTCTGTATTTGCAATAAAAAAACAAAAACAAAAACAAAACTAAATACCAAAATAATAAAAAGGGAAATAGGTTCAGAGAGTTAAATTATTTGGCTTCTCTGTCAGACCTGATTCCAATCATCTGTCACATAATATTTAAAAATCAATAGGTGGAATTGAAAACAGTATTGAACATCATAGTATTAACATTATTAGAAGAAAGGCCGATGTTCTTGCTGGAAAGAAGAACATGTAGGGTTTATGTATTTATCCTTAATAATCTTTTATTTTAAGAATTATTTCAAAAAGATGGAGAACCAAATTAATTACTATTCAAAATCATATACCACAATCCCCCTTTCTTCACTTCCTCCAGATTATTCAAAGCATATTTAAGGGAAATTTTCAAAGGCTAGTTATATATTTGCATAAATTTAACTTTGAGAAAAAGTAGAGATTAATCCATAGTCATCTGTCACTCTTTTTATATGGGAATTCTTGCTGAAGAGCAATGAAAACATATGTGGTAATCTTAGTCTTACACTTCTGAAATATTTTTCTTCTATTTTATTCAAGCATTGTTTTCTCTATATTTGGCTCTATTTTCTTCAAAGTCATTCCTCTGTCCAGGATTTTTAAGCCCAGATAATACCCTTTTTGTGATCTATAGAGATAATCTAATTTCTATAAATACAGTGATCAGAGAAATAAAGTTTAGCCCTTAAACAGCAACCAGGAAATGCACTGATTATTATTGTGCACCAATGTTCTGGATATCTACAAACTGGGGGAAAGAATACAAGAGTTAAAGAAAAGGAGAAAATAACCTCTGGAGGAAGAATAGTGAGAGTCTGGGGAAACTGAGTCTAAAGAAAAGAAATAAGCTTCTGTTGGGACTAATTCTACCTCCTTTGTGATCCTTATTGTCAGTGATCCGGGAAAGCCCATGAAACTTACACAACTATGGTCTAATAAATTAAAATCATTGACAGTTTGATGTTTACCTTCAATCAGGATTTATATAATCCTGTTTTAAATTAATATTTGTGAAGCATCTATGTTTTGCTAGATAGTAAAAATACACTATTAAACAAAATATTATTGTCTTAACATGCATTAATTTAAAGGAAGTACAATGCATAATCTCAATACAAATTATTATATTGTTATTAATGCTGCCATATAAAAGTGCTATGCTTTTCTGGTGTTCCTGGAAAAAAGGATGACCTTCAATTTTTAAGAAAATTAGGAATATATTCTTATATTGATTTTAATATACTGAACAGGGTATTTTTTTGAAAAAGGAAACCGGTGTCCTTCATAAAGAAATAAGAAACAAAGATAAATGATGCAAGAGTCTGTAATTAAGATGACCTTGACTCTAAACTTATTAACTAAATATTCGATTTTGTTCAGAAATTAAGACATAATACCAGGCCCTTAGATTAGTAGCTTTTGCCATCATTCAATGTTCTATAATTGAGGTCACTGGGCATGCAAAATGTACTATGTTACAATTAATTCACCAGTGCAATATCTAAAATCCTTTAATTATACATTAGAAAGCTTAGATTCAAGTCAGGATTTAACAAGAGAAAAACTCTTTTTTTTTCCATTCTTTGTTTCTTTCTTTCCTTCTTTGATAGCATCAATGCTTCATTAAAAAAATCATGGCTTTTAAAATACAAATTCCTGTATCTTGAAGTTCTTTAATTATTACATCTGTGTAAATGCAGGTTCAATGCTGGCATTGGCTAAAATTTGAAGGAAAAAAAACAAACAAATATGTTAATATTCACTCTTGAACTATTATAATTATAAATATGTTCACTACTATAATATCAAATTTGGGTAAATTTTATATTTTTAGATAAAATATGGAGTATTCTAGATCTCTTTTATCTTTATCTTTAATTAATTTAATTAGCTATGTTATGTATAATGTTTTAACATTGGGGAGTAAGACTAAATTAATGTTCTAATATGTAATTATTTTATTATTTCATTTTTAGATATCTACTAATTATATTATTTTTACTCAGTCTTCATTCGTTAATACTTCCTTCAAAATATGAGTATATATTTTTAGATAACTATGTATATAAATTTTATTAAACTCAGATAATTTCAACAACAAGGTTATATATTGGGTTGATTAGAAAAATAATAACAGTTCTCTAACATTCCCTGTATTATGCCATTTGCAATGTAACTGCAAACCCTTCTATCGAGAGTGGCAATTTATTTCCTCCCTCTTAGATTCTTTTGCTTTTCTCTGGACAATAAAATTCTGAGAAATGATGATACTCTCTTCCAAGTTGAGACTTCAAGCATGTTCACACATGTCCAATCATTATGTTTTTTTTTTAATTTTTAAAAGAGATTTATTTATTCATTCTGAAGGTAGAGTTTTGAGAGAGACAGAGATAGAGAGAGAGAGGTCTTCCATCTGTTGGTTCACTCCCCAGATGGCCGCAGTGGCTGGAGTTGTGCAGATCCAAAGCAAGAAGCCAGAAGCTTCTTCTGGGTCTCCCACGTGGGTGCAGGGGTCCAAAAACTGGGCCATCTTCCACTGCTTTCCCAGGCCATAGCAGAGAGCTGGATTGGAAGGGGAGCAGCAAGGACTTGAACCAGTGCCCATATGGGATGCCAGTGCTGCAGGCCGGGGCTTTAACCCACTGCACCACAGAGCCAACCCTGTCCAATCTCTATTAAAAAAGCCATGAGAACAAACCTTGTGTAACCTGTTGCAGGACAGTTGGATAGGAGATGAACTGTCCAACTAAGGTCATTCTACAGCTCGCATCCCATAAGGAAAGTATTGGCTTATGGCAACATTGCCTTATGGCAAGATTGATGCCAAATGAAATTACATGTCTTCCCTATGAATCTCATGAAACCAGAGGATTAGTGTAAAATAATCTGTTCTTACATTAGGTCACTGATAATTGTGATAGCTTACTACAGAGTAACAGTTCACTGGTATAATTGAAAATTGTTTTTTTAAAGATTTAATCATTTATTTGAAAGGCAGAGTTATATATATAGAGCGAGAGGGAGATCTTCCATTGGCTGATTCACTCCCTAAACAACCACAATGCCTAAGGCTGGTCCAGTCCATAGCCAGGAGCCTGAAACTCCTTCTAAGTCTCCAATGTGAATAACAAGCACCCAAGCACTTGGAACTTCTACTGCTTTCCCAGCTGCATTAGCAGGGCACTGTATCAGGAGTGGAACAGCAGGGATTCCAGATGGTGCTCGTATGGAATGCGAGCATCACAGGTGGAGGCTTAACCTGCAGTACCACAATGCTAACCCCAGACAACTGTGTGGGTATTTTGTATAAATATTATAGTGAGAATAACATTTGGAAATTTATTTTGGAAATAGGTCTAAATACTAGTGTGTGAAATTTTTGCAACATTTTTATTATTGTGGTAAGAAATTTCAAGTCCTAAAATCCAACTTGCAATTGAAATGGAATTTTTAAGCACTTTATTTCAGAATAGTTTTAAATTTACAAAAATAAAGTAAAGTAGTACAAAGAGCTCTCAAGTACTCCAAACCCACTTTCCCTTATAGTTAACATTTTATGATACTGCATTTGTCACAATTAAAGGACATATCTAGTTGTCCTATATTTTTTTTATCCAAACTTCCTCTATCCTTCCCACCCACCACCCATCTCAACCTCTAGCAATGACTATTTTGTGTTCAGATTGATTTTTTAAACTCCCCACATATGTGGGAGAACATGTGGTCAATGTCTTTCTATGTCTGGCTTGTTTACTTAACATAATGTACTCCAATCCCATCTATTTTTCTGCAAATGAAAGGATTTCATTTCTTTATATGGCTTAATAGTATTTCATCATGTATGTATACCACATTTTCTTTATCCATTCATCAAATGCTGGAGACTTTTGATTCCATATTTTGGCTATTGAAAACAGTGCTGTTATAAACATGGTGGAGCAACATTCTTTTGTATATAATGACTTCAAAACTTTGGCATATACACCTAGTAATAAGATAGCTTAATCAGTTGGCAGTTGTATTTCTAGTTTTTAAGGAAATCACAGTATTTGCCATAGTGGCAGTAAAATTGAAATCCCTACCTTCAGTGTAGAATAGTAGCCCATTCTATACATCTTTGTCAGCACATGCTACATTCTGTCTTTTGATAATAGCCAATCTAACAGAAGTGAGGTTATATCTCACTGTGTTTTTTTCCTTCTTTTTATATTTCAGATTTATTTATCATTTATTTGAGAGATAAAGTTACAGACAGAGAGAGGGAGAGACTGAGAGAAAGGTCTTCCACTTGTTGGTTCACTCCCCAAATGGCCACAATGTCTGGAGTCAGGTGGATCAGAAGCCAGGAGCCAAGAGCTTCCTCTGGTTCTCTCACGTGGGTGCAGGGCCCAAACACTCAGGCCGTCTTCTACTGCTTTCCTAGGCCGTAGCAGAAAGTTGGATTGGAAGAGGAGCACCCAGGACATGAATTGGTACCCTATTGGGGTGCTGGCTCCACAGGAAGAGGCTTAGCCTACTATGCCATAGTCCACCATACTCATTGTGGTTTTGATGTGCATTCTCTAATAGGTAGTGATATTAAGCATATTAAAAACACAGTTTTTAGCCATTGTCTTCCACTTTTAGAACTGTCTATTCAGGCTTTTTCCCATTTCTGAAGAGATTTTTGTTGTTGAGTTTTGCAAGTTTCTGCTACATTCTAGATATTAACTCTTTGTTGGATAAACAGCTTGCAACTATTAACTCTCATACTGTAAGGTGTCTATTCACTGTATTGTTTCCTTTGCTATGCAAAAGCACTTGATTTTGATATAATTCCAGTGCCTAGTTAAACTCTTGTTGCTTCTGCTTTTAGGGAGTTATCCAAAAGCATCATTGCATATAGCAATATCTTGAAATGTTTCCCCCATGTTTTATTCCACTTCTTCTGTCTCCAAATGGTCAAAATGACCAGGGTTGTTCCAGGCTGAACAGAGGAGCACATAACCCCATCCCAGTTGTCACAGAAGTGGCAGGGGCTCAATCTTCTACTGTTTTTCCAGGTGTATTATCAGAGATCTGGGTAGAAAGGGGAGTACCCAGGACTTGAACTAGTACTTTGATATGGAATGCTGGTACTGCAAGTAGAAACTTATTCCCCTGTGCCACAATGTCAGTTACCTTATCTGGCAATTGTATAGTATGAGGCCTCACACTTAGATCTTTCATCCATCTTAGGTTGACTTCTGCATGTGGCAAAAAATAGGAAAGCAATTTTATTCTTCTACATATGTGTCCATTTTTGCCACTACCATTTATCGAAAAGGCTATCCTTTCTCTTATGCATGCTCTGGCTACCTGTGTCAAATATCAGTTGTTTATATGTACATGGGTTACTTTCTGGACTGTCTTCTGTACCATTGATTTATGTGATTTTGTTTTACACTGGCACCATATGGTTGCTATTACTATAGTTTTGTAAGTTTTAGTTTATTTGTTTGTTTATTTTATTAAATCAGACATTGTGATGCCTCCAAGTTGATGTTTTTCTCTGACTCACTTTGGTTATTCACTTCCCAAATGGGCACAAAAGCTGAAGGTGGAATAGGTCAAAGACAAGAGCCTGGAACATCATACAGCACATCTTTGTATGTGGCACAGATTCAAGTGATTAGACCATCATTCTCTAACTTCCCAGGCATGAGCAGGAAACTGGATCTTAGTGTATTCAGGACTCAAAATGGCACTATATTATGAGATGTGGACATCACTCAGAAGCATGTTGTTCACTTTCCATGTGTTTGTAAAGTTCCTGTTTGTATTTTTTTGTTGACTTCCATTTTTCTTCCTTTGTGGTCTGAGAAGTTACATGGTATGATTCCTTTTTTTTTTTTAATTTACTGAGCCTTGATTTCTGGCCTAGTGGATGACTAATTCTAGAAAATGTTACATGTGCCTATGAGAATGTAATCTGATGCTGTTTTATAAATGCTCTTTAACTGTCTGAAGTCCATTTGCTCAATAGCATGGCTAAACTCCGACATGTCTGCTGATTTTTTGCCTGAAAGATCTATCTATTGATGATGGTAGGGTGTTGAAGTTCTCTATTGATATTGTCATCTCTCTCTTTCTTTAGGCCTAATGACATCTGGTTTATTTATCTAGATTGCCTTGTGTTGGGTGTGTGTGATTGTTATATCTTCTTGTTGAATTGGTCCTCTCAGCAATAAAAATGTCCTTCTGTATCTCTTTTTACAATATTTTATTTAAAGCCTGCATTGTCTAATATGAATGTAGCTACTGCATATCACCTTATGTATGGCATAGCCTTTTTTATCCATTCATTCACTTTCAATATGCATGTATTTTGTTCCTTTATTTTTCTTTTTGTTTACATCATGTAGTTGTATCTTGTTTTTATTATTATTATTATTATTATTATTATTATTATTCCTGTTTGGCCAAACTATATCTTTTTACTGGAAAATTTAATGCATTTGAATTGAAGGCTAATGTTGATGCAGAACAACTAAATTCTTCCATTTTGCTGTTTAATTACTAGTTGTATCTCTTCTAATAGTAAATTGTGTAGTGTGTGTTTTCATGATAGTTACTTCAAATGCAGAACTCTTCAGAATTTCTTGTAAGGCTGGACTGGTAATCATGAATTCTCTGTTTTTGTTACCAAAAAAAAAAAATGTGTGTGTGTGTTGTGCATGTGTATTCCTTCACTTCTAAAGATAATCTTCCTGAATATAATTTTCTTGGTTGAACTTTTTTTTTTCTTTCAAGACTGAATATATCATCCCCACTTTTTCTGTCCTGAAGAGTTTCAGCTGAAAAGCCTTCTGTTACTCCAATGAATTTTCTACTTTCTGTAATGTGGTGTTTTACTCTCATTCTTTAGGATGCTCTCCTTGTCCTTTACTTTTGACAATTTCAACATAATATGCTTTAGACAAGGTCTTTTGGTCGATTCTGGTTGAATTCCTTCCAGCACTTGTACCTCTATATCTCTTTCAAAACTCAAAAAAATTTTCTGCTATTGTTTTATTCGGTAGGTTCTCAGTGTCTTCCCTTCTCTTCTACTTCAGGAAAAACTACAATATGAATATTTGGTCGCTGAATGGTATCTCATAGATCTCATAAGTTGTCTTTATTATAATAGGGTTATTTCAAAAGTTGTGTCCTCAAGATCAGAAATTATTTATTCTCTATCTGTTCTACTCTTCAGGCTCTCAATTATATCTTTTATTTCATTGAATGAAGTTTTCAAGTCCAAAATTTTTGTTTACAGTCTAATGATTTGGGTCTCTTTGTTGAATTTCTCATTCAAATCATGCACAATTGTCCTCATTTCTTTAAACTGTATATTTTCTTGTACCTCACTGAGGTTGTTTCTGACCATTATTGTCAATTACTGTTTCTGAAATTTCATGAATTTCCTTCAAATCATAATATATTTCTAGAGAACATTGTGTTATGTTGGAAATGCCAACCTTCCTTGATTTTTCATTTTGTTTCATTTGTCCCTGCATTGACATCTGTACATCTCAGATAATAGATTTTTTTTTCTACATAGAGTAAGTTTCTTTTAATTGGATGTAAAGTGTCACTTAGGTTGTTGCTTTGGCTTTGTTTCTATATGAGCCTGAAAGTATAACAACTCAGTGATATTTTCTGCTATAATAAATGTCAGCAATGTCCATGAGTGCCAATGTTGTCTAGTCTACAGTAATTCTTGGAGGTAGCAGTATGGCTTTGAAATAGATGTAAGTGTCCCAAGGTGATTTCGGTGTCAATCACTCTTGGATTTGTGTTGGCCATGGGTCATGTTCCTAGAACTGTAGGATGCTGAGGCTACTATCTCTTTGTCTTACCAGGTATGCATGAGTGATACTAAGATAATTTCACCAATAAATAACTTGGGCTCTGAAATTATGTGAGCTTGATGAACTTATGCACACCTGCTGGCTTTTCATGAGTGTTGCTGGAGCTTACAGCACTAAAATCTCTAGGCCCAGCATTGAGGGTTGTGAAGGGGACCTTGTTCCAGATGTATGGGATATCATACAGGGATTGAGCACTGCCAGATGCAGATGTGAAGCAGTGGAGTACAATTAGGTACCACAAGGTAGGTTACCCTGGCTCTGAGGAATATAGCACTAATAGTCACAGTTCTGGATTTTCATGATGCCGTGGGGTCATTACCTAGGTTTCAAAGTTCAAGTGATGATTTGTTGAGGATTGTGAACTAGCAGTCACCAGCCTGAACCAGAGGAATACAGATGGAGCCCTAAAGATTCAAGTGAACACAAGCTACATCAAGGATTGCTGCATCAATAGCAACAGTTCCAAAGCTGCAGGAAACAGTACCCACATGCTATAAGAGGGTGACACTAGGGTTTATTGACTTCCTGGCTACCTAATACCTGTGCAAAGATGCAGATGGGGACTTCTTTAGGTTTAGTCCTCTGGTTTTGTTATGTGATGCCCCTGGTACTGGGCTCCAAGAAGCTGATAGTAATTTACCTAGATCATGTACAGTTAACAAACCCAGCTCCAGGGCTTATGCCCATAAATCCCAAAGCTGCAGGATGCAGGGACCCTACTATCTGCCATGGAAAGCATCCTAGCTATGAATCTGAGAGCTTCTAGTATCAAAGGAGCTGTTTGCTGTTCTCTAGGATGAAATGAGATGTGGCAATATTTGTATTGCAAAAGTTCAGGACTGGCACTGTGGAGATGGAAGGGGAAAATTTGAGTTCCCTCTTTAAGGCAAAGTAATTATTTGAACTCCAGTCAGTTTGTAGACTAGATTAAAGTCTGTGAGGGCTATAGACTTATCGCATAGTTAGGGCTCCTTGTTCTGCAGCAGTGCCAGGGTCACTGTACTTCTGTTTATCTCTTCCTGGCAAGGGTGCTGAGGTATTCTTTATTCTCTTTCTGCTGTCTTCAATAGTTTCTCTACTGCTTGCTCTTTCTAACCCTACTGTACTGTAGTTTTCTCTCAGTCAGTAGCCTGAAAATGCATTACTTCCTTGGTTATTCTGGTATTTTTCTGTGACTGAGGCCAGTGAAGGGCCTTTCTATGCAGTCACCTTGGAATGGAATTTTTTTTTTTTTTGACAGGCAGAGTGGACAGTGAGAGAGAGAGACAGAGAGAAAGGTCTTCCTTTGCTGTTGGTTCACCCTCCAATGGCCCCGCGGCTGGTGTACTGCGGCTGGCGCATCTCGCTGATCCGATGGCAGGAGCCAGGTGCTTCTCCTGTTCTCCCATAGGGTGCAGGGCCCAAGGAGTTGGGCCAACCTCCACTGCACTCCCGGGTCACAGCAGTGACCTGGAAGAGGGGCAACCGGGACAGAATCCAGCACCCCAACCAGGACTAGAACGCTGTGTGCCGGTGCCGCAAGGCGGAGGATTAGCCTGTTGAGCCAAGGCGCCGGCCTGGAATGGATTTTAAAGAAGGAACATTTTCATAGGGAATGCTATAAAATTGATTCATATAGCAGCCGGTGTTGTGACATAGAGGGTTAAGCTGCTGTCTGCATCACAGGAATCTCATATGGGCACTGGTTTTGGTCCCAGTTGCTTCACTTCCAATCCTGCTCCCATATTAATGTGCTGTTGGAAACCAAAAGAAGATGGACAAACTACTTGGGCCCCATGTGGGAGACCCAGAGGAAGCTCCTGACTCTTGGTTCCTGGCTTTGGCCTGGCCCCAGACTGTTGTGGGTTGTTGCCATTTGGGGAGTCAAGCAGTAGATGGAAAATCTGTCTCTCTGTCTCTCGCTGTCTCTCTATCTCTGTCTCTGTCTCTCTCTGTGTGTGTGTGTAACTCTGACTTCCAAATAATAAATCCTTTTTAAAAGTGACACATATAGAATTTAAATAGTAAATGAAACTAGTATCACAATAAATGAGTTTAAAGCACATTATACCATATTGAAAGGACAATTCATAAGCTGAAAAATAGGAAGAAAGAAATGATCAGGATGAAGAAAAGAATGTTATAATAGGAAGTATAATAAAAATGACAAATACACTGATAATTAGAGTACTACAAGGAGTGGAGGTAGGAAATAAATCAAAACCAACATTTGAAGAAACTTATTTAGAAGTTTCATGGATTAATCAAAGACATCAAATTACAAATTGAAAAATCACTATAAACCTAAGAAGAGTAGTAAAAAGCTATATATTCTGAGACATCTCTATGAAGCTGTTAAAAATAAAATTGAAAAAAAAATGAAAATCTGCCACTATACATTTTGTAGAAGTAAAAATAAGATTATTTTAGTGTTAATTGATTTTAAAATAAAGTGATTTTTAAGACATTTATTTATTTATATTTTATTTGAGAGGCAAAGTTACAGACATAGAGGATGAGATAGACAGATAGACACACACACACACACAGAAAGAGAGAGAGAGAGAGAGAGAGAGAGAGATCTTGCAATCTCTGGTACAAACCACAAATGTCTTTCTGTAGACAGGACTAAGGCTGAAACCAAGAACCATGAACTCCATCCTGGTCTCCCATATGGCTAGCAGGGATCCAAGTACTTGGACCATCTTCCATTGACACTCTAGCAGGGATCTGGATTAGAAGAAGGGCAGCTTCTATTGGTTAGTGACCAACAGAAATTTTTTCTAAAAACTTTTTGAAATCTTAACATATGGATTGAAGCACAATATATTAGGGGCTGGCATTGTGGTACATCAGTTTAAGCTCTGCTTGCAATGTTGGCATTCCATATGTGTGCCAGTTTGAGTTTTGGCTGCCCTAAAGCCAATCAAGCTCCCTGTTAATGCACCTGAGAAAGCAGTGGAGGATGGTCCAGGTACTTGTGACCCCACATCTACATAGGAGACCAAGATTCAGTTCCAGGTTCCTGGCTTTGGCTCTGCCCAGCCCCCAGCATTGTGGCCATTTGAGGAGTGAAACAGAGGATAGAAGATTTCTCTCTCTTTCCTTTTCTCTCTCTAATCACCTT
Organism: Lepus europaeus; assembly: GCF_033115175.1. Lineage (NCBI taxonomy): Eukaryota > Metazoa > Chordata > Mammalia > Lagomorpha > Leporidae > Lepus > Lepus europaeus. Next base: position 49,140,503 of record NC_084832.1, on the reverse strand, counting down.
TGAAGTAAATACATATATCTTTTAAAAATGTATTGATTCAAATCTTCACATACTTTTACTGCACTATATTCACCTACTTCATAAATATCTATTCCACTGATTTATTGACCCTAGTTGGTTTGTTTAATTCCAGTTAAAGTAAAACAAACATGATGTAACAAACTCAGGATGGATGATAATATTATTATGCATATATTATATTACTTGCAAATACTTCGCAAGTGTTTATATGTACATGAATTAACTTCAAAAATCATGGAAAATTGAATTAAAAGTTTATTTTTGGTAAAAAAAATGTGAAACTCACACACATTTTTTTATATTATTCCTTTTCATGAACATTTTGATGACTTCTTGGATCTTATAGTAAAATGTGTATTAAAGTATCAAGTGAATACTAGAAGACACTGACAGTTTGAAAATACTTAATGGTATGAACATCAAAGGTAAACTTAAGAAAGTGAATGAAGAAGTAGACTCAATGCAAATACATTATATCTACACATAAAATATCTAGAATGAGGACCAATTTTGTGACACAGCTAGTTGAGCCACAGCTTGGGATAACAGCATCCCATACTGGAGAGGAAGTACATGTCCCAGCTGTTATACTTCTGATTCAGTTCCCATCAGTGTGCTTGGGAGAGCAGAATGCAATGGCTCAAGTACTTGGGCCCCTGCCACTCATGGTGGAGACCAGATGGAGTTCCTGGCTCCTGACTTTGGTCTGCCCCACCACTGGCTACTGCATGCATTTGAAATAATATTTCATTACTAAATACAATATTTCAAAATTAACTCGCAATATATCAAACGACAGATGAAGGAAAGCTTTATCTGTGTTTATTTGGTGTTTATTTACTATGGCAATACCTTTGATATTAATTGAAAGCAGTACTGCTTTTGTATGGCAGTGTATCATTGTCTCAAAGCTTCATTATTTTATTTACAAAAGATATTTTATTTCATAAAAGTTTGTCTTTAAAATATAGCTCCTCTACATGTCCTTAGTTTAGCAGTCAATATAATCAAACTCAATGAAGCCCTGATAGCTTTTGCACGTATTTTTTTTAAATGTTTTTTTTTTTTTTAATTTATTTGAAAATCAGAGAGAGAAGAGTGAGGTGAGAGAGAGAGAGAGAGAGAGAGAATGCCCAGTCGCTGTTGTATTCTCCAAATGCTGAAACTCCTGGTGGCCTGGGCTAGACCAAAGCCAGGAATCAGGAAAATCCAGATCTTCCTTGTGAATGGCAGGACTTAACTATTTTATCTATCATCATTGAATTCCAGGGTTTGCATTAGCAAGAAGCTGGAGTCAGGAGCCCAAGCTGACATGAGATGCGGAGATAACAGACAACAGCTTACGTACTAGGCCAAATGCACATCCCTTATGCCTTTCTCCAAAATATTTAGGTTAGAAAAAATTAGTAAAGGCTTTATTGTAGAAAATAGATGTCTAAAAACTGAGAGATTTCAGCATAATTTTTCAGCTGTTGATATGATTATAACAGTTTTTCTTAAGAGACATCCCTTTTTATTACCTCAGAGAAGCCACACTGAAAAGCAAAAATATTCCTTTGGGACTGTAGTTATGATAGACAAATATAGTACAAAGAAAAAAATTAGAGAGCTCCTGCTAATAATGCACACATTAGAAATAATCACCTCCTTATTAAAATAGCAACAAATAGCCTGAATGTTGAACTCCTTGCCTTCACTCTTCAATGTCTTTATTTTTGATATCTATTTAAATTTTTGGTTAAATTTCAGCTTCAGCCAATGAAGTATACGATGTTTACCAAAAAGAAAAAAAAACAAATTGCTTCCAATAAGTTAACACAGAAAGAGTATCTGCAAACATTCAATAGAGCCTCAGTTGTTCTCTAGTCCTCGGGCATAACCTGCAAGTTTCTTTTCAGAAAAGAAAGTACTGAGTAAAATTTATTTTCATAACCAGATATTTTTCCCTGGTATATAATTAGCAAATAGATTTTACTTGGAATAAAACTTTTTTTGGCAGATTAAGTAAAGAAAAGGAAATAAATATAATTGCATTATTAAAGTAAAATGTCAGACTTTTTTTACTCATGTTTTACAGAAATATATTTTGAGTATCTAGTATGTGTCTGGATGTTTTCACTTCTTGGAATAAAGCAAAATAATCCCAACTAATTCCAATTTATGCTTACCTTGGGGGCCTATAGGATATGACCAGAGTAACTAAATTCTTAATGGTGACATGTACAACATTGTCAGAGTTTATAAAAAAAAATAAAATTTGTAATGAGAAGCTTCCATATAGATTTAAATAAAAGAATATACTGAAATGATTTATGTTGTCAAAGAATCAGTCTAGCTTTTCCATGATAAGAGTAGAAATAAAGAGAGCAGCAAGGAGAACAGTATGAAGGTCCAAGAATCAAATTAGAGTGACAATTAGATTGCAGACTACAAGGTTATTGGGGGTGATCTTGGAAAGTGATCCGTGTACGAACTAGTCACTTAACATATTAAATCAATATTTTTGAAACATGGAAGTATGCACCCCTCTAATGGATGAAAACTTGGATAGGATAATAATTACTAAGAAAGGGATATTTAAGACATACAGAGGTAGTGCTAAGCCATTGATTAATTTGATTTCTTAAAATAAACATAAACGGACTGGCACTGTGGCAAAGTAGGGTAAGGCTCCACCTGTGGCACCAGCATCCCACAAGGGCACCGTTGAATCCCAGGTTCTCTTCTTCTGATTCAGCTCCCTGATAATGGCCTGGAAAACAGTGGAATGTGATCCAAGTGCTTGGGCCCCTGCACACACGAGAGACCTGAAAGAAGCCCCTGGCTCCTGGCTTTGGATGGACTCGGTTCTGCCTATTGTGGACATCTGGGGAGTGGAACACCAGACGGAAGACCTCTCTCTCTGTCTTTCCCTGCCTCTGTCTCTAACTCTGCCTCTCAGATAAATGAATAACTCTTTTAAAAGCATAAACTCTTTTAAAAGCTCAAATGAATTTGAGCTATATGGAAAAATTTAGCTATAGTTTTGTATTATGAAAGTCTTTTACTATTATGAGAATAATAAACAAAAAAATTAAAAATGACTGCTTGAAAGTAGGTATTACCTTTGAATTATTAGTGGAATCATTTTATAAAGTTAAACATCATCAATAGGGTAATAAACAGTTGCTCATAGGATAGTAAGAAATTAGCCTAAGCACAAAAATTTAAGTTCAGTTAGCCCTTATAAGGCAGCTGCACTGGCAAGTCAAAAATATCATTAGGGAAGATATCGTGAGAGAAAATTGTTGTTTCCAAGAAGGTAGAGTAAACTTTTCACTTTGATAATATGTATGGGATTAACCCAATGACTCTCTTTTAAAAAAAAAAAAAAAAGAGAGAGAGAGAGAGATTCATTTATTTATTTTAAAGGCAGAGAGAGAGAGAGAGAGAGAGAGAGAGAGAGACCTTCCATATATTAGTTCACTCCTAGAATGTCCCCAACAGTCAATTCTGGAACAGACCAAAGCCAGAAACTACTCCACTTGAGTGGCAGGAACACAAGTGCTTGGACCATCTTCCAATGCCTTCCTATACACATTAGCAGGAAGCTAGATGGGATGGACTCCAGATGGCACTGTGATATGGGATTCTGGCTTCCCAGTTGTAGCTTAACCTGCTGAGCCACAGTGTCAGTCCCTAAGGTCTTTATATCAGCTATCAACTATATTTTCAGATAATTTGGCTCTACTTAGTTAAAATTAATTTTTGTCTTCAGTGATTACTGTAATCATATACTTTGTGTGGGAAAAGTCTCCTATATACTTAATACTATTTAGAAGAATAAATTATTACAGAATTGATCAAAGTTATATATATTATATATATATAATATATATATATAATTTAAATGAAATGGACATTATAGAATCCTAAAGGAAAAGCAAACAGTATAGAGGGGAACAATTATATGTAATGGTGCTTACATGGAGAAATAGATCATATATACTATTATAAAACTGATTTAAGCACTTAGATATGTGGATTATATTCACATGGGGAAATATAATATTTTGCAGGTGTTTTTAGATATACCCAGAAAAATGAAGCTCGAAAGCCTGTATTGACTATGATGATGGACAGTGTTTGTGCTATACTGAGAATGACAGCCATGAAGAATCAAGGACAACTGTGCAAGCCAAGTTCAAAACGGACTGACTTGATGAAGAGTAATTTCACCATGGGCCACGAAGTACACTAGGTCATTGACTGCAAGCTCTTTAGAACAACCTGTATTCAACCAGAATTGTACAAGAGGGAGAGAATTGTGGGAGGTAGGAAAAAAACCATTACATTTAGAGTTCCCAAGTATATTAACACTCTTTTTTTTTTTTTGCAGAGCTCACCATCTTTCAGACATGCTTACCTCAATGTTTTTTGATAAATTGCTTAGTCCAAAAATACTTGAGAATGTACTAAACAACTACAGTTGTACTTTCATTGTCAGTAAATAGAAAACTCGGATTATTTCTTCATGCTTAAAAGTGTACTGGGTGATGCTGCAGTTAAATATGAACAAAAAAATCGCTTGATTTCATGACACTGATTCATAAAATATGCTTTAGATATGTGATGGTTTTTTGAGAACCACTACTTTTATTGTTCATATTTTCTTCTTTCCTACTATTAAGTAATTTTAATTGTTCTCTCTGTTTTCTTTAGTAGCCCATAAATTATATATCCTATTACTATTTGCCTAATATTATGACAAATATTTGCTATGAAACTAGGCTAACAATGTTAGCATTACCATTATTATATGATTTGTCATCTAATCTAGGACATTTCTGAAAGTGCAAAATAAGTGGATTTTTTTGGTACTTACAGTGATAGCTATAGTTAAATTTCACAGTCATATATCAAAAATATCTTGAGAAATGAAAATCATTGTCAGTCTAGAAGTAGTCAAAGTTAATCAATGCCTTTACTATCATGCTAAACAGAATGTTTTAAGAAAACTTTTCTTTAAAATCTTTATTTTCTTATTTTTATTTTATTTGAAAAGCAGAAATATAGAGAGAGAGACACATACACAGATATCTCCCTTTTTCCATTTCACTCTCCAATTGCCCCCAAGGCAGAGCTGAAATGGAGGGTGGGTAAAAGCTGGGAGGTCAGAATTTAGTCTTATTCTCCCACATGGCACAGCAGGGACTGAAATCTTGAATACTTTTCTGCTGCCTCCCAGCACTGCATTTAGCGGGAAACTGTATTGGAAATGTAATAGCTAGGACTTGAACCAGACACTGATAATGGGATACAGGTATCCCATGCCAGGTCATGGAAAACTGTATTTCCAATTGCATTTTTATGTTATATAATATTATTCAATGTGTTTTAATAAATCTTATACAAAATAATTATTAGCATTTTTGCATTAAATAAAATAATCATTTTGGTATACATGTAAATTTATGAATTTCTTTGACTGTTGAAAATTTGTGATGCTCAAATTTTGGTTTATTTTCTTCACTAACCTCCTAAATCTGTATATATGAAACACATGAAATTTGTTCACCTTAAAAAATAAAAAATAAAAATAAGTTTAATTTTTTTCCTCTATTATGAATATATCCAGTCAATCTTTCATTAGAAAATATATTTCATAGAAAGCATTTGTTGGTAGAAAATATTTTTATTTCACTGTCATTGTTGAAAGATGTAGTAAATATGCATAGAATCCTAAGCTAATTATTTCTTTTTAGTGCATTGAAAATATTCATATTCTGACTCTTAGGCTTCTAATAATATGTGTTATATAATAGTTATTGCATTAATATTGATTATAAAATTATATCATATAACAAAATATAAATCTAAGTATTTACATAGGATCCTTCTGTCCAAATCAACTTCTGACTCTTAAAATTATCATTTAATCAAGTATTTTTTCATTTGCAAGCTGCATGTTAAAATATTTCAAGATTGTTTGTTAATTTGATACAGTGTTAAAAGAGGTACCTACACGTTGAAAAGGATTTTGATTTTTTTAAATGGATGATTCAATTTTTAAATTTTTAAAATATCTGATAAGCTTATCATTTATTTTCAATTTATAGCAAAAATAATTATTTCCGACAGCTATAGATACCAAAATGCTAATTTAACATGTTATACATTTTATTGTTGTCAGAATGTTTATTTATTATTGATAAAATAGACTGGCTATGATCAATATGTGAGAAATATGTTTAATTATTTTGTAATTTTATTCAGTCCTATAGCTAAAACATGGTGTGATTAGACAGTTTCAAAACCACTGAGCATACAGAGAGGTTAATTACATCCATTTATATCCCTATGCCAACATATTTTCTGATTTTACATACATATCAGAATGTAATAATATAGAGTACATTGGATAAATTTAAGATGTAAAGCAATAGTAACTCCTTTGTTACCATGCAATTTACAGTTAAAATTACAATGATTTTGCCTTTATTGATCATTTGAACAAACAAAATATATAGAGGCAATTCTTTGAGTCAGAGGAATGCTTTCTTTTCAAAATTACCATGGGAAAGTTTGCAAAAACCATTCTGAAAATGCTCAAAAGATATTAGTATACTACTAACAGTAGTTATTTTAATAGCTGAAAATATTCAAATAGGGAAAGCTGTCTGTTCCACGTTCATAAAGTCTATACAATGAATTTAAAGTCCAAGGGAGATTCACATTTTAGGACAAGGCAGCATAACTGCTGAATTACAGATATGAGGCAATCTGATGTAAAATTTTAAATAAGTTGTAAGGCAGCTAATGGGGATTTCTGTAAAAGATGTTTACTAAGATGTAGAATATATAAATGAACTTGTGTTTTTCCTCAAATCTTATTCTTTCAAAGCGTTTGCTACAGACAATAAATATCAATAAGTAGTATTATCTTAAAGTGTTTCAAACCACCTATTCTGACAAAAAAAATGAACCAATGCTTTGAAGTTAGAAAAGTCTCAGGTGAAATACTGTGTGAAATTGGATAAGATAATTAACCTATGGTTTCAGTTATTTCATATGAATATAAGAGTTGCAATGCTTTTCTTAAAGTGTTGTTAACTAAAATTATTATTGGGGTAATACACATATGAAACAAAATATTTCTTGCTTTACATCTGTGTTTTCTCAGAGCATTATTATACCACTGAAATTATATGTGAAAAACTCTAAACCAGCAGTTTTTACAATGTAATAAAATTATAGCTTCTCTCCATACATGCGCGCGCACACACACACACAGTGGTTATATGAAGAGTCTACAAAAAGTTTACAGTAAATGCATATTATGAAAAATCTACACATGTATTTCAACTTTTGCACCAAACTAAACTGAACTGTTAATTCCAGTTTTCATACACTTTTTGGACTATCCACATATGTATCTACAAGACTTAAATATATTTGCAGTGTATCCTACATGTTCAAGAAAAATAAAGTGAATATAATTTTATTCCAATCAGCTATGTGTCTGAATTAAAGAATAAATATAAACATCTGTAGAACTAAATGTTTTCTTTTCTTTTTCTTTTTTTTTTTTTTACTAAATGTTTTCTTAAGGAACACCACACAGAAAAGAGAGATAATCAGAGTCTAGTTGTAACAATAACTTAATTACAGCACACATTCTTGAGTACAATATTTTCATTCATATTTTAACAACAAAATTCAAATTGTGATTTTAGGGCCTTTTGCTGAGAAATCCTTGCAGGTCATTTTGAAGCCTCTTGATGTCTCAGATCATTCTCAGTGGTCTCATTATTATCTGCACAGCACAACCACCTGAGTAGCTTTGTACACTTCAGGTGCTTTAAGACCCCCTCCTAAAGACAGTGATTTAAATGGGATGTGGCATCTGGGCACAGGGGCCAAAGGAGAAAACCCCTGATACAAGGAATATATGTTTGTAAATACCGAGCACTTTCAATAAATTTGAATACTTCTCTATATTGTTATCTCCATTGTCCTCACATAGCTCATTTGCTATTTTTTTAATTTATTTTTGACAGGCAGAGTGGACAGTGAGAGAGACAGAGAGAAAGGTCTTCCTTTTGCCATTGGTTCACCCTCCAATGGCCGCCGTGGCTGGCGCGCTGCGGCCGGCGCACCGCGTGGATCCGATGGCAGGAGCCAGGTGCTTCTCCTGGTCTCCCATGGGGTGCAGGGCCCAAGCACTTGGGCCATCCTCCACTGCACTCCTGGGCCACAGCAGAGAGCTGGCCTGGAAGAGGGGCAACCGGGACAGGATCAGTGCCCCGACCGGGACTAGAACCCGGTGTGCTGGTGCTGCAAGGCGTAGGATTAGCCTAGTGAGCCACGGCGCCGGCCTGTTCCTTTGTTATTTTAAAAACAATTAGCCAAAAACTATTAAGTCCTCCAGGTTAGATGTTACAGCCATTGTCAAAGAGTATAAATACAATACAAAACTGAACAGCTGATGACACTTACTGTGGGGAAATTAGTTACATGAAGCAATTCAAAGATGGTGCCCAGAGGAAATAAGGTGGGTGGAATATTGACTACGCAACATCAGGGGAAGTAACAAAACTAGTAACAAATGTATAGACATATGGCTAGTCCTATAGAAATCACCCCGTAAAGTGATCTTTTAAGTGATTTGTGGTCTTTAAGCCCTGCCCCAATGACTCTGCAGTTTTGTGCTTTAAAAGATTGTGTTACACGCAAAAGAAATGAGTTCTTGCTAGACGTGGCTCCCCGCTGCGTCTGATTGTCTCCGGGATCGGGAGGCTTGGGAACTGGCAAGCAGGCACTTACCTTTCCTCGGACCCAGTCCATCCTGTACTGGTGGACTAAGACCCTGCATCTGGTGCCCAACGTGTGGCTCGAGCAGTAACTTTTCCGCCGAGGCCAAGCAGTCTCTCAGGGTGAGTGAAACCCTAGTATGGGTAATGCAGTTTCGTCCATTATGGACTCGGCCTTAAAGGCCTTACAGGACTTGGGAGAGCCCAGAGACTCAGAGGAAGATAGCAGGGAAAGAGAATGGGCTAAGTTTAATCAAAAAGCAAAAACGAAAGTAAAAGCCATCCCGCCTAGCCCATCCGCCCCAGAATGGCCAGAACCCCCCTCATACCTCCTGGGGGCAGAGGCGGCCTCCCCCTATGTAGAGCCTTGGAGGGAGCTATGTCATCTGGACCTTTGCCCGGGAGGAGGGAGGAGAAATGAGGAGTTCTATGCGGGAGCAGCCGCTGGCATGGTGGCAGCCAATCCGCTCACTCTGCTGGTGCTGCTGCTCTTGGGGCCAGGCGGCGGGGGCCAGGCAGAGCCCCCACACAACACCTGTGGGAGGATCACCCCACTGCCTTCCGGGGACGTGGCTGCCACCTTCCAGGGCCCCTGGGCGTGCCTGTTGTGCCGCCTCGCCCACCCCGCCGAGGGCTGCTGTGAGCTGGCCGCACACCTGGCCGGCCCGGACCCCACGAGGTCACCGTGGAGCTGTGCGAGGAGCCGTGCCTAGCCGTGGAGCTGAGCAGCACCGCAGCCCCCTCGCACCTGGACAAAGCAGTGTGCGTACTGCACTGCACCCAGCAACACAGCGCATGGAGCCTGGCAGGGACCGCCGGAGCAGCGGCAGCAGGGGCGGCCCTGGGCCAGCAGTGGGCTCAGCATGTGGCCGACAGCTGCTGCCCACGGAGTCGAGCAGCAGCGCGGACCGGGAGGACGACGATGGCGGTGAGCACCAGTGGGGGAGCCCCGACGTGGGGGGAGAGGAGGGCTGCAGCTCTGGGTTCCTCTCTCCACCGTGGAACAAAGCTGGGGACTTGGGGCCGGCGAGGAGAGGCCGGGGCGGCTCCCTGAGAGACTGTGACAGGGACGCGGGCCCGGCCCGATGGCACTGAGCGAGTGCACGCCTTACAGCCCTGCGCCGCTCCCGCCGGGTATCCGTGGCTGCCTGAGGCCGGGGCCTGGCCCCGCCACCCGAGGCCTGCACACACCTTATGCCCAAGCACTCACTGGACCTGGCCAGAGACGGAGGGCAGTATGTGCCAAGTCTTGGACTGCACGGGCTGGGAGAGGGTTGAGCACCTTGCTACAACACTCACCGGTACCGCTCCTTCTCTCCGTGCTGCTGCTGGACACTGTGCCCTGGTGTACGTGCCCGTCGCATCCAAGGGCCAAGAGACCAGCCTGCCCAGGACTGCCTGTAGCCCCACCTCCTGGAGATGCTCATTCAGCTGCCTGCCAGCTTGCTCACCAAGGTCTCTATCCAGTTTGAGTGAGCCCTGCTCAAGCGGACTGAGTACACTCCAGACCCCAGTCATGGCTTCTATGTCAGCCTGTCCATCCTCACTCCAGCTACTTCGTGAGACTGTACACAGAACTGCTGCTGGTGAGTCTGCCCACGCAGGACTTCAGCATGCCCTACAATGTGATCTGCATGTGCTACGGCTCCTTCTCCACATCGAGGAGCCTATTACTGGCGGCCTGGCCAAGAGGCTGGCCTAAAGGAACAATTTTTAAAACAAAAACGGGGGACCAACCCCCATTTCAATGGATGTGTGAGACTACGGGGATGGGTCATTGGATTAGTGAAAAGGTTCTCAGGAAAAAATCTGGAATAGATGTCAAATTGTTAATGAGACCTTGGGCCAATGGGTGGCACCTCAGAAGGGAGGGATGTTTTGGTTATACAGGGCTACAGAACTCACACCTTGTATTTCGATAGGGCTATTGGTGCACAGCAATGATTCCTGTGCGCTAGTGACCCTCATCCCCCACGTACTGTAACCACACTCTGGGTGCCACAGGGGTTGGTTTAGGAGCTTCATTTTTAACAAAACAAAAAAGGGGGGACCATTCCGAGAAATAAAGGACATTATGACAAAATTAATGAAAAAAAAAAAAAAAAAAAAAACTTCCGTGTAGCCGGGACATACTTCCTAACGGAGGTGTCTGTATGCCCGAACCTCAAACAAGGTGGGCATGCTCGAACTTCCATCGGCTAAAAAACAAAAAAAGGAGGAATATGTGGGGAAATTAGTTACATAAAGCAATTCAAAGATGGTGCCCAGAGGAAGTAAGGTAGGTGGAATCCAAAGTTGTTTACCACTAAAACTAATTGGCTACGCAACATCAGGGGAGTAACAAAACTAGTAACAAGTGTATAGACATATGGTTAGTCCTATAGAAATCACCCTGTAGCCGGCGCCGTGGCTCAACAGGCTAATCCTCCGCCTTGCGGCGCCGGCACACCGGGTTCTAGTCCCGGTCAGGGCACCGATCCTGTCCCGGTTGCCCCTCTTCCAGGCCAGCTCTCTGCTGTGGCTAGGGAGTGCAGTGGAGGATGGCCCAAGTGCTTGGGCCCTGCACCCCATGGGAGACCAGGAGAAGCACCTGGCTCCTGCCATCGGATCAGCGCGGTGCGCCGGCCGCAGCGCGCTACCGCGGCGGCCATTGGAGGGTGAACCAACGGCAAAAGGAAGACCTTTCTCTCTGTCTCTCTCTCTACTGTCCACTCTGCCTGTCAAAAAAAAAAAAAAAAAAAAGAAATCACCCTGTAAAGTGATCTTTTAAGTGATTGGTGGTCTTTAAGCCCTGCCCCAATGACTCTGCAGTTTTGTGGTTTAAAAGGCTGTGTTACACACAAAAGAAATGAGTTCTTGCTAGACTTGGCTCCCCACTGCATCTGATTGTCTCTGGGATCTGGAGGCTGGGGAATGGGCGAGCGGTGCACTTACCTTTCCTCGGACCCACTCCCTCCTGTACGGGTGGACTAAGACCCTGCAACTTACCCTTTCTTCAAACCCTAAATGTAATTGTAGAATATTTTTAGTTCACTATAAAACCACAAATATTTCAATACATTGAAATTATTTTGACTCATGTTTCCATTCATGTGTAATTCTGTAGTGTTTGGTGAGGCATTTCCCACCGGGAGGCTCTCTTCTGCTTCATTATTCCTAGATGATTCTGTTAAAAGTGTAGCATCCCCTCATTATAGGATGCTTCCTATCAAAGTATTGCAAGAGCCCCCAAATTAGCGTTCTACAAAGGTATTGTTTTAATGATGGTAATTATCACTGATGGTAATGTGACTGCTTCCTAGGAGCTAAAGTAAACAGTCTTACTTTGAAGAATGTAAGATAGAGCATAATGATTCGTATTAATGAAATGGCCTTATAATCTTGTCAGATGAACTGTAACACCTTTAGGGACTATTAGAAACTGTGTTAACTTGGATCTCTTCCTATTTACTTAACGAGTTTTAATTTATGTCATGTAAATTTCCCACACTGAGTTAGACTGAGGTCAACTCCAGATAGTCTCACTGTTCCAACAGAATCCCCAGGAGATCTAAAGCTATAAATTTGTCTACTGAATGATTTCTAAATATTCACACACATACACACACACACACACACCCCTCATGAAGAAACAGACCAACTGTAGCCTGGAAACCAATAAAAAAGCATGCAAACAAAAAATATAAAACAAGAAGTACAAAACAGAACCTTATTAAAATAAATTAAATCAGTCAAGTCATAGATAAATACTATAATATAATGGAAGGTTATAGTAACAATATTGTTGATGAGGAATAACTAAAAATAGGCTCAATGATGCATCTAACTTGTTACTAAGGTTAATGTCCCTCCACATGGCCTTCTTAACTACCATAGCAGTGGGTGATAGTGAAGGGAGAATTTCTTCCTGTTTTCAACCTTTGTCACAGGATTTTGTTTGAGGCATCAAAGAGAAGAATGTGCTTCCCTGCAGGATTCTAAGAGAGATCCTCATTTGTTTGGAGGGGTCTGTGGTAACATTGTCAAGATGAACACTATATATTGTGATCCTACAATCATATTCCTTGACTCCAAAAAAACTATAGCCATGTTTACCCATCTATATTCCCAAATGTAAGTGTTGTAGAATGATAGTTTCTACTCTTAAATTATTGGTTTTGATCCATAATTGAAAAACACACTTTTTTCAAGGATGAATGTACAGAGTTTTACCTTTCTGAAGACAAAGAAACAAAACAAGTGAGCAGAGGTTTCACAAAACCCTACTCAAAGCAAATTAATGACAAATAGCAAAAGAAGTTCCTTGTTATGTTATTTTCTAACATTACTTGTTCATTTATCCTGCCACAAAATATTTACAAAAAATTATCTGACAAGGTCAGTTTGAGCAGCATAAATAGAAATGTATTGTCTCTCATAGGAATAAGAAATGTTATTAATTCACTCAAAATATTCACTGAATGGCTGTTATGTTTTATGCATTCTTCTAGGTTCTAAACATTCAACAGTGGATGAATATAGACACATTCATGGTCCTCATGACTCTTGCCATCTCCAAGTGGATTTACTCTCAAAGTTCTCGGGATAGAATTATTATTAATGGCGTCATTATAACTTCAAACCAATATTTCCATAAAATTATTTACTAATTTTACTGAAAGCTATACTTAGTAACCTTTAAAACAGAAAATTCACTGCTTTAAATTATTTGTGCAGTAAGCCAAAAGTCGATTATATTTTGTAATTTAAAACCACAGTAGAGATGATTTTAAAATAATCTGAACATGATTATTGTATTAGCTTTGTATTACTGTAGCAAATCGCTTGAAGGAACTAACTTCTTTATAAATACAGAGCCTCATTTATTTCACAGTTGTTAAAGTTCAGGTCCAAGATCAGGCAGCCTCACTAGGTTGGCCTATTTTGAGGACAGCAGAGGCAATGGTGGAAGCGTGTATTGGAGGGAGTGCATTACATCTTGCACCATGAAAAGAGAGTGATTGGGCCTAAACTCAGGGTTTTATAAAAGTACTCTCATGAAGGCCAGCGCCGCAGCTCACTAGGCTAACCCTCCGCCTGCAGCGCTGGCACCCCAGGTTCTAGTCCCAGTTGGAGCGCCGAATTCTGTCCCGGTTGCTCCTCTTCCAGTCCAGCTCTCTGCTGTGGCCCGAGAGGGAAGTGGAGGATGACCCAAGTCCTTGGGCCCTGCACCTGCATGGGAGACCAGCAGGAAGCACCTGGCTCCTGGGTTCAGATCGGTTCAGTGTGCCAGCTGTAGCGGTCATTTGGGGAGTGAACCAACGAAAGAAAGACCTTCCTCTCTGTCTCTCCCTCTCATTGTCTAACTCTGCCTGTCCAAAAAAAAAAAAAAAAAAAAAAAAAAAGAGTACTCTCATGCGCATTACCTTCTGAGGACACCTCTCCAATGACCTAAAACCTCCCAAAGCTTTCACTACCTTCCAAAAGTGCTACAATACCATTATTTAACATCTGAGCTTTGGGGGAATGTTTAATATCCAAACTATAGAATTCCAGACCTCAAAGTTCCATGTACTTGTCATGATGCAAAATGTGTCCATTCATCCGTTTTTGTTTTTTTTTTTTAAGATTTATTTTATTTATTTGAAAGACAGAATTGCAGAGAAAGGTAGAGACAGAGAGAGAGGTCCTCCATCTGCTGGTTCACTCCCCAATTGGCTGCGAAGGCCAGATCTGCACCAATCCAAAGCCAGGAGCCAGGAGCTTCTTCCAGGTCTCCCACGTGGGTGTAGGGGCCCATAGACTTGGGCCATCTTCCCCTGCCTTCCCAAGCCATAGCACAGGGCTGGATAGGAAGAGGAGCAACTGGGACTAGAACCGGCCCCCATATATTATGGCAGTGCTTCAGGCCAGGGCTTTAACCCACTGTGCCACAGTGCCAGCCCCTCCATTCATCCTTAACAGATACAAAATCTTAATCTTTCAGCATAGCTCTAAGATCCGAGTTCAAAGTGTCATCTGGGACTCAAGGAAAACTCAGATGAAGGATTGGTAAAATAAAACTCACAAGTTAGAGTTACAGTGATTAAGACATTTCTCAGTATGCCTGCTTTCCTTAATGGAGTTGCCTGGGTTTGAGTTCCAGCTGTGTTTCTGGTTCTAGCTTTCTCTAATGTACACACTGAGAAACAGTAGGTTACAACTCAAGCAGTTGAATTCCTGCCTCCCATATGGGAGAGCCACTTTGAGATCTTGGCCCTCTCAGTGTGGGCTGGTTCAACCCTTGCTGTTGCAGTCACTTGGTTATAAAAGCTGCAAATGGAGATCTGTTTGTGTTAATTCTTCGCATTTCTTTCTCTCTCTCTTTCCCATCTCTCTTTCTCTCTATCTCTATCTTTACATCTATTTATATCTCCCTTTTTGTCTCTGATTTTCAAATAAAAATGTTAGGTACTTATAAAATACAATTATGACACAGGCACAAGATAAACGTTCCTTTTCAAAAGGGGTGCATGGAAAAAATAGAAATGAGGGATAAAAGAGCCCAGCAGGACTGAAACACAGGGATGGGAACATTAAATCCTAAAGCTACATGTGTAGCATTCTGTGGAACTGTGGTGGGGATAAACACCCAAGGGCTTTTACATACTTGCTCCCTTGGCTTTGCTGGTCACAGTCCCCATGACTTCTCCCAAGGTAGCACACAGATCTCTGTCATTTTCCCAAAGGGATTATTGCATATTGCTGGGCACTTTATCTCCCTAGGGTCTACACTTCAGCTTCACTCTCACAGCTCCAATAGGCATCACCCTGGAAGTGGCTCTTCGCAGGAACTCAGTCTGAGGCAGAACTCTACTTGGTTTTCAAGACATTCTTTGAAATTTTGGTTGAAGGGACAATAACTATTGCATTGTCTATGCCTACAAAACCAAACCACCACATGAATGCTGACAAGATCAGCTGTTTGCATGAGTGATACTTTAGCTTGCTTGAACTATGGTTGCAACAACTTTGGAGAACTTTTCCAGCAAGGTGGACATCAGTGGAGACCTTTAATAAGCACAGCAGCATGGGACATTTTCCTAAAATAATTACACCTTAGAGGATCTTTCAAACCATTTTTACTTCTACATTGAGTTTGTTATGGGAACATTTGTGGCATCAAAGTTTTCTGAGATGTTCTTGAGGTATTTTTCCAACTGCCCCCATGTAAAACACTTTGTGTCTGATTTTATTGTTCCTAAACTCTTCAACAACCACAACTTCACATCCTTTCTTGGTCTTTTCATGGAAAAGCGGTGTATTTTTTCAAATATTTTCAGTCTACAACTTATAGTTTCCAATTCTCACTGTAAACTTACTAAACACACCCAATAACACTCATGCCACATCCTGAATAGCTTCCTGTTTGAGATGTCTTCTGCCAAATAAACTACTTCATCATCTTTTAAGTTTTGCCTAACACAAAGTCTCAGATCATGGACATAGTACAACCAGGTTGGTTGCTACCACTGTAGCAAGGGTGATCTTTAGTAGTCAAAGAACACTCCAAAGAACACTCATGCCCATTGAACATGATCAGCAAGTTGGACACAAGCATTATCAGCAAGTCTTTACTATCCACATCTGAACACTAGCAGCAATCCCCTCTACTGATATGCTTACAACATTCTCAGATCTCTCTGGCTTGTTCTTCCAAACTCTTCTAATCTCCCCGCATTAATCAATCTCAAACCATTTTGACATCTCTATGGATGGGTAGCTTAATAGCTTCATTCATATATCGATTTTCTGTATTAGGCAACTTTGTATTACTAAAACAAAATATCTGAGACAACTAAATTTACAAAGGAAAAGGTCTATTTAGCTCAAACTTTTGGAGGTTCAAGTCCAAAATCAGGCAGCCCTAAGGATAATGGAAGGCACTTGCAGGAGTATATGTTGCAATGAGAAGTTACACCTTGAGCAAGGAGCAGAAAAATTGTTTAGGCCCCAACTCAAAATTTTATATCAAATTTCTCATAGAACTGTCCTTCAATGGCATGTCTCATTAAAGACCTAAGATCCTCGAATAGGTCTTTCTCCTAAAGTTTCCACTATATCTCAATAGTGGCACCGTGTAGGCCCAGCCTTTAACACAGGAGCCTCTGAGAGAACGTTCAATATCAAAATCATAGCAGTTCTATATTTATAATAAATTTCACAAGTTTAATAATAGTTTTCAGCATGTTATACTGCCCATCACAGTTTCCAAAAATGATTATCTAAAATTGCTATTTTGAAGTTGGACAAAACAATCTGTCAATTTTATTATGTCATACATTGAAATTACAAAAAAAAAAGTCATCCCATAGTTCTACTGCACATCCATGGTTATTTCTTATGTTACTGATGGAGGTGAAAGTATATGAAGAAAACTACTGCATTGGACCATCCTCAAATCTATTAACTTTCCTATACTCCTGCCATCTCCCTAACATGAATAAAGCATATGCTCTTATATAGATCTCAGCTCCACTTGTGAACATTCAATCTCATTCCCTCTTGTTTATGAAATAAATCACTCCCGCAATTTCTCCTATTCTTGCGTGATCAAATATTTCCTTGCTATTAGGTTATTCCTGCTTGAATAGCAACATATCAATTTCTTCTATCTCAGAAACAACACAAAAGAAGCACCAGATAAGACTTCTTTGACCTGCTTCCCCTTCTATCTTCTGCCTGATTTGACTTGTGCTTTTTATTGAAATGCATTGAGAGTGTAATGGTATTTCCTGTGTGAACATTTTCTCTTTCCATTCTCTGTACAGCATTTAACCTGATTTCCTCAACTCTAATGAAATATAACACATTATTGCCACCTGTACATATCTGAATCTATGATTAGTTATCAGGTCATAATTCATTTGACCTATGAGAATAATTTCACAATATCACTACATCTCATAGAATATTTACTTCTTTAGACCACAACTACGTTCAACCATGGCTTGGCTCTTATCACCTTCACAGCTGCTTCTCACACCATTTAGCTTATTTCTCCTCATTTGATAGACTTCATATCTCTCATGTGTACTTGGGAGTTGCACCTCTTCCCTGCTATTTTTACACACATGTCCTAAGATATAACAGGCAGTAAAGAGCCAAAAAAATTAAAAAGTTTGATAGCTTTGTTACATCGATTTTATTTTATTTTCAATTCTGTTTCCATGTCTAGAACATCATATGTTCCTTTTGCTTTTTTGAATGAATATGAGTAAGATCTAACAAATAACATCTAAAAGGTCAAATATATTTGCACATAGAATAATGAAGACTCTTAGTGATGGAGTCAAAGTCAATTTTTAGATTTCTAATCTTGTGATGAGTTCATGTTAGGAAATCTTTCTTTCATTCCAAATTTATTTTACAATATACTATTTTTCTCCTCAAGAAGGCACCTGTATGATGATTGATGACCTTAAGCTTGAATGTCAGTCAGAAAGCACTCCTGTTAATGTCTGTAGAGCACTCAGAAATATTAAATCTCTTTTTAATTTTGAGAAAGGATTGAATGACCTAGAGTGTCAAGATATTTGGCAACATTGTCTTTTTAAGAAGTGAAGTTGATAGACAAATAAATGACAAAAATATAATATCCACTACATACATTATTTCAATCACAGAAATCACAGAAGAGGGCTTTAATTTTTATTTTGTAACTAAAGCACACTTGGTATGAAGTTAGTAAGTATGATTTGGAAACTATATTTCTCTAAGGTTCACTTTCCTCATTTGTAAAGTGAATACAAAGAGTAGTAACTTTCAAAATGAGTTATGATGATTAAACAAATTAATGTAAGTCAAACAGTTAAGAATGGCACCTAGCAAATATGAAGCTCTTTAAAATTTAGTTATCACAGATGCCAGTGCTGTGGCACAGTGGGTTAATGCCCTGGCCTGATGCGCTGCATCCCAAATGGGCACCAGTTAGAGTCCCAACTGCTGAACTTCTGATCCAGCTCTCTGCTATGGCCTGGGAAAGCAGTAAAAGATGGCCCAAGTCCTTGGGCCCCTGCACCTGCGTGGGAGACCTGGAAGAAGCTATCTGGCTCCTGGCTTTGGATTGGTGCAGCTCTGGCCATTGCAGCCAGTTGGGGAGTGAACCAAAAGATGAAAGGCCTCTCTCTTTCTCTGCCTCTCCTCTCCTCTCTCTGAGTAACTCTGACTTTCAAATAAATAAATAAATCTTCAAAAAAATAAAAAATAAAATTTAGTTATCACAACAATTTATGTAATCAATTAATTCAAGTTTAAATCATGTTAAAATTTTAAAAAAGCAGAAAAACCTGACTCTGGTACGAAGTAATAACAGGAGACTAAGACCTAGTGAATGTGTGGAGCTTATGAACTGGGACTGTGAAAAAAAAGAAAGAAAGATAGAAAGAAAGAAAGAAAAAAATGAGGGTGTGTGGGAGAATTCACAGTGTGGCTTGGACATGAGTAGTCTTGGTGGTAGACACCACAAGCTTGGGCAGCCTTGGCTACCCAGTGAGAGATATTTCAGGGGAATCTGAGCTTACACTGAGGACTGAACAGATCCTTTGTGTGGTCCATGGGACAAAGCAGACGAATATTATACCCACTGGGGCTAGCGCTCAGGCACTGATCACCATCGAGGAGAAGAGCTCAGCTGAGCAGAAATACTTTCCTTCTGAATAAAAAAGAGAAAGAAAGAAGAAGATTTACCACGCCAGACCTGGGTGTGTCACCTTTGGCACACCCGTAACCCATGGAACTGAACAGAGCTCTCTGGCCACACCCACCACAAGCCTCTAGAGATTCACCAAAAGAAGACAGTCCACTTAATCTAGAGTCATAGTATAATGAGAAAAGCCGCCACAGTGCAAAAAAATAAAGAAGAAACCAAAGAATATCTCCACATTGCCAAACAACAAACGCAAAAACAGAGGAAGCAAGAACAAGGAAGATAATGTGATGCTCCCAAAAGAACATTACACTCCAATAAAAGATTATGAAGATGATGAGATAGAAGAAATGCAAATAATTGAACTAAAAGATTTTAAGGTAAGAATATTTAGAAGTAATCAAAAACAAATGCATGAACTACTGAAATCCATGCAGGACATGACAGATAATCTCTCTCATGAAAATGAAATCTTCAGGGAGTGCAGTGGAGGATGGCCCAAGTGCTTGGGCCCTGCACCCCATGGGAGACCAGGAGAAGCACCTGGCTCCTGCCATCGGATCAGCGCGGTGTGCCGGCTGCAGCGCGCCTACCATGGCGGCCATTGGAGGGTGAACCAACGGCAAAAAGGAAGACCTTTCTCTCTGTCTCTCTCTCTCACTGTCCACTCTGCCTGTCAAAAAAAAAAATGAAATCTTAACTAGGAATCAAAATTAAATGAGGAATTTAGTAGAACATGAAATTGAGATATTGAAGAGAAATCAAAATGAAATGAAAAATTCAATAGAACAAATAAAAAACTCATTTGATAGCCTTTAAAACAGAATCATTGAGGCAGAAGAGAAAATATCAGACTTAGAAGACAGAACACAGGAAAGTATACAGTCAAACCAAAGAAAAGAAAAGAAAAGGAAATTAGAAAAAAGAAGAGGAAATTGGAAATCTAAAAGTTATTGTTGGATATCTACAGGAAACTATTAAAAAGCCAACATTCGGGTTCTTGAAGTTCCTGAAGGCATGGAGAGAGAGAAATGATTAGAAGGCCTTTTTAGTGAGATAATAGCAGAAAATTCCCTGGGTTTAGAGAAAGAAAGAGACATCCAAGTACAGGATACCCACACAACTCCCAAAAAACGTGAGATCCTTGCCAAGACATATTGTAATCAAACTCACCACAGTGAAACATAAAGAAAAGATTCTAAAATGTGCAAGAGAGAAATGCCAGATAACTCTCAGCGGATCTCCAATTAGATTCACAGCAGACTACTCATCAGAACCCCTACAGGCTAGGAGGGAATGGCAAGATATAGCCCAAGTACTAAGAGAAGAAAAGTGCCATCCCAGAATATTATATCCTGCAAAGCTCTCATTTGTGAATGAAGGTGAAATAAAGACCTTTCATAGCATACAGAAATTGAAAGAATTTGTCAGCCCTGCAAAAGATGCTTAAAGATGTGTTACAGGCAGAAACACAGAAACACTGCCATCAATATGAAAGCAGGTAAAGGAAGAAAATCTCTGAGTAAAAGATCACAGGATGTTCAAAGTATATATTAGAAATATCTTTGGAAAAACGCCAAGGCAAAGTCATTACTTATCAGTAGTCACATTGACTGGCCTCGACTCTCCAGTTATAAAACACAGACTGGCTGAATGGATTAAGGAACAAAACCCATCTATTTGCTACTTACAAGAAACACATCTTTCCAACAAAGATGCATGCAGACTGAAAGTGAAAGGCTGGAAAAAGATATTCCATGCCAACGGAAACCAAAAAATAGCTGACATAGCCATCTTAATATCAGACAAAATAAACTTTAACACAAAAACTGTTAAGAGAGACAAAGAGGGACACTACATAATGATTAAGGGATCCATTCAACAGGAAGATATAACTACTATAAATGTATATGTACCTAATTACAGGGCACTGGGTTATTTAAAAGATATGTTAAGGAACTTAAAGGGAGACTTAGACTCCAATACAATATTATTGGGAGATTTCAATACTCCACTTTCAGAAATAGATCAACCAAACAGAAGATGAACAGGGAAACAGCAGATTTAATTGACACTATATACCAAATGGATTTAATAGATATCTGCAGAACTTTTTATCCTACACTTGAAGAATACATAGTCTTCTCAACAGTACATGGAACTTACTCTAGGACTGACCACATACTAGGCCATACAGCAAGTCTAAGCAAATTCAAAATAATCAAAATCATACCATATATCTTCTTACACCACAACGGAATGAAGCTGGAAATTAGCAACTCAGGAATCCTGAGAGCATATACAAACACATGGAGACTGAACAACATGTTCCTGAATGCTCCATCTATGAAGAGTGGGTCATAGAAGAAATCAAAAGAGAAATCAAAAACTTTCTGGAATTAAATGAGGATAACAACACAACATATCAAAACTTATGGGATACAGCAAAAGCAGTGTTAAGAGGAAAGTTTATATCAATAGGTGCCTACATGAAAAAAGATATGTTGCAATGAGACTTTGAAATTTAAAAATGTTTCTTTGTGCATTTTTATCTTTAAAAACTGACCCACAAAGAATAGATGCATCAGTTCTAAAATATATTTCCTGACTCCTTTTTTTGTGTTTATCCCGTTAGTAACAATTATGTACTATTTAATCATTCTACATTCTTTATTTACTTGAATCATAAAATTCTGATTTACATTCAGAGCATATTATTTCTTTTTTCCTTACTATTACATAGGGATCTCTGTATGCAAAAAAAAAGGTAATAAACATTAAAATAATTATTTCATATCCATTCCAAATACATCCAGTTACAGACTGTCTTCCTTGGTGCATTACTAAAATCTGTTTATGAAAACTTCAGGATGCATTTATAGTTTTTTTTTTACTCTAAAAATCCATTTTCAAATATGATATTAAATATGTTTGCTGATATACAGAAGACAATTTGTCTTTTGGTTCAAGCATTGTGGGGCAGAGTATTAAATCAGAGCTCTGATGCTGGAATCTGACTCATGTCCTGCCTGTTCTGAGCCCAAGCTCTTGATGAAAAAGCTGCAGAAAGAGTCTAGAGGAAATCTGGCTTGGAGACCCACTGGGGATAGCGTATTTGCTATATGAGAGGAGAAAATGCAAAGGGGGGGGGCATGTTTTTTTCTTTCCCTGATCATCCTGCAACAGCATCCCATAACAAGCTGACAAAGAGCAGGCACCACTTTGGACATATGTTACAGCCAGCTTATGTCCCCACCCAGCAACCAGCCAAGTGAAGACCCCTGAGTCTGATTGGGAGATCAGATAGTGGGCTGGGTGCTCATGACAATGGAAGGCTTGTGTGCTGGGACTGTGAAAACACTGAGGCTGCCTGGGAGGACTCAGGATATGCCTAGGACTTCAGGCAGTCACTGTGGGAGGCTCCATACAATCAGGGTTCCCTGGTTATATGGCAATGGACATTTTTATGGAATCTGAGCTTACACTGAGAACTGCACAGACCTTTTGTGTTTTCCTTGTGGCAGAGGACAAATAATATACTCACTGGGGTTAATGCCCAGGCACTGACTAGCCTTCTTTGAGGATAGAAACTCAGCTGATGCTATGTCAACAGAGAAGAACAAATCTCCCCTCTGATTAAAAAAAATAAATAAATAACAAAAAATGGAGATTTACCATGCCAAACCTGGGTATGTCACAGAGCTCCCTGGCTATACCCACCACATGCCTCTAGGTATTCTCTGAAAGCAGACACTCTACTAATCCACTCAGATTAGTCCAAAGATAAGAACAGCCATGGTGAAAAAATGAAGAAGGCCGGCGCCATGGCTCAATAGGCTAATCCTCCGCCTGCGGCGCCGGCACACTGGGTTCTAGTCCCGGCTGGGGCACCGGATTCTGTCCCAGTTGCCCCTCTTCCAGTCCAGCTCTTTGCTGTGGCCCAGGAGTGCAGTGGAAGATGGCCCAAGTGTTTGGGTGCTGCACCCGCATGGGGGACCAGGATAAGCACCTGGCTCCTGGATTCAGATCAGCATGGTGGTCAGCCGCAGCACACCGGCTGCAGTGGCCATTGGAGGGTGAACCAACAGTAAAGGAAGACCTTTTCTCTCTCTCTCTGTCCACTCTGCCTGTCAAAAAAAAAAAAAAAAGAAGAAGAATCTAAGGAGTATCTCCACAAATGCTGAATAACAAATGTAACAACTCAAGAAACAAGAATAAGGAATATAACATGACACCCCCAAAAGAACACAACACTTCAATACTAGATTATAAAGATGATGAAACTGAAGAAACGCTAGAAATGGAATTCAAAAATTTTATCATAGGATTAGTTAGAAGTGATCAGAAGCAAATTCATGAACTAATGAAATCTATATGACATGAAAGAAAATTCCTCCCATGAAATTGAGATTGCAAATATAAATCAAATTCAAATCTAGGAATTGAAGAATTCAATAGAACAAATGAAAAATGCAGTGGAAATCACCTTAACAATAGAATTGGTGAAGCGGAAGAAAGAATGTCTAAATTAGAAGACAAAGCACAGGAAATTATACAGTCAGACCAAACACAAGAAGAAATTAGAAAACTAAAAACACTGTCAGAAATATATAGGATACTATCAAACAACCCAACATCCAGGACCTAGGAGTTCCTGAAGGCATGGAAAGAGAGAAAGGATTAGAAGAACTTTTTAGTGAAATAATAATAGAAAATTTCCTCAAATCCTGCCTGCTCTGGTTTAATGTGGGAGACCTGGATGAGAGTCTAGGTTCCTGGTTTTGGCCTGATCCAATCCTGCCATTGGAGCCATTTGTAGAGTGAACCAGGGATGGAAGGTGCATTTTTCTCCCTCTTTCCCTCTCTTTCTTCTCCCCTCTCTCCCTCCTTTTCTCTGTAACTCTGCCTTTTAAATAAACACACACGCATACACACACAGAAAAAGAAAAAGAGATTTTCTATCTACTGGTTCACTCCACAAATGGCTGAGACTGTTGGTGTTGATTCATGCCAAAGCTAGGATCCTGGAACTCCATGTGGGTCTCCTATGTGAGTGGCAAGGGTCCAAGTACTTGAATCATCTTCTGCTGTTTTCCCAAGCACATTAGGAGTGAGCTGATCAGAAATGAGGCAGCTGAGATTTGAACTGGAGCCCAAAAGGGGCTAGCATTGCAGGCAGTGCCTTAACTAGCTGTGCCACAAATCTGTCTCAAAATAAAATCAATCTGGGAGAAAAGGAGAGAAAGAGAGAGATAGAGCAACTTATCTTTTGACCTCCTAGCCACTTTCTTGGCATTCTCTTCAAATTTCTCTTGTTGATTTAATTATTTCTGCAGAAAATGTAATTTTTAAATGTCTGCAGCATTGTTTGTGTTTGTTGTAGTGGTTTACGTTTATATGAATTTTAGGTTTAGTACATCAATATTGAAAATTCTGGCATATTATATCATGATCCCTGAAGAATTACTTATATTAGAAAATAAATTTCTGTTAATGTATATTTACTTAGAATTGTGTTATATTCAAGTGTTGCTTATATAGAATTTGCATAGTAATGAGTGAGCTTGAAAAAAATATGTCAGGTGTTGAAAGAACTGAGTGAGAGACAGGAGCACCACTGGGTTAATAAAAATTGCATTTCACTATTAAGATATTTGTCCAAATACATAGAGTATATTTTGGGGACATAAGTAGAAAAGAGGCTTACCAGTTTATGGCCATACCACCCTGAATGCACCTGATCTTGTCTGATCTTGGAAGCTTCGCAGGGTCAAGCCTGGTTAGTACTTGGATGGGAAAGGAAGCTTAACATTACAAAGGGTACTATTCTCATAAGTATCCGACAAGCAAATAATTCTTTTCCCAATGTCTTCAATTATCAACATAAAGTGACATCTTTCATTACTCTAATTTCATAAATAATACATCTTACATTGCAACTATTAATGTGCTTTGAATAATTATGCACTGTAAGATAAAATGTTTTGAAAGATAGAATTTGTAAATATGGCTGTAAGATGAGAAGTTTAGCTATTAATTCTCTATTTGCCTTTGATAATAGGATTTCTCTATGGTTGCTGAAAATTTTACTTCCTCCTTACTACAGTCTACTTGTTTTGTTAAAATATGCTTTCAATTTCTTTAATTTATTTCCAGTGATGTGTCTCCCCATGCCAGGAGCCAGATATTGGAAGACAGTTTAATTCAATTGAGAGTTAAGAAATTAGGAACCAGGAAAAATTGCCAAAGGCTTTCACCAGGCACTTCTTGAAAGTAAGTATTTATTTTTAGTCAACTCATCAAGCTGTGTCAACAATTTTTATGTTCTTCATCTATTTCACAGCAATTGAAAATCCATGAGATTTGTAAACCATTGACCATAATTCTTGCTTGCATCTTTTAATGAAATTTATTTTCCTTGTTTCAATTGTTCTCCAAGCTCAGAATAATAATATAAGTAAAGCTTATGTGTTGCATTTTAATGATCAATTTTTTTTTTGCCTCTTTCTTAGTATCCTTAAACTATTTATTCAATAATTCTGGGAACAATGACACATGTAGACACATTTATACATTCACAACTCTCAGGAATTCTCCCAACATATTCTGTTGAGGAAATGAACTATTTTAAAACTTTTGTTGAAATATTCATCAAAAGTAAGGCCTAAAGAACTATCTTGTAAAATTCCTTTAATATCACCTATCTAGGGTTGAGTGTTGTGGCACAGATCATTAAGCTGCTGATTCCAATGCCAACATCCCAGAACACAACACAGTTCCAGCTCCACTTCTGATCCAGCTTCCTGTTAATACACCTCAGAAGGCAGCAGAGACTTGGCAGTTGTAGCCATTTGGGGAGTGAATCATCGGATGGAAGATCTCTCTCTCTCTGTCCCCTTTTGCCTGTCTCTCTATTTCTCTCTGTCACTCTGTCATTCAAATAAATGAATATTTTTAAAGATTCATTTTATTTATTTGAAAGACAGAGTCACAGAGAGAGGCAGAGATAGAGAGAGGTCTTCCATCCGATGGTTCACTCCCCATATGGCCACAATGGCCAGAGCTATGCTGATCTGAAGCCAGGAGCCAGGAGCTTCTTCCAGGTCTCCCACATGGGTGCAGAGTCCCAAAGACTTTGGCTCTTCTACTGCTTTCCCAGGCCATAGCAGAGAGCTGGATCAGAGGAGGAGCAGTCGAGGACTAGAACCGGTGCCCATATGGGATACAGACGCTTCAGGCCAAGGCTTTAACCCACTGCGCCACAGCACAGGACCCATAAATGAATAATTTTTAAAATTATCTATCTATAAGTAGAAAAGAGTTAATTTCCTGTTTTCAACCTTTCTCTATTATATTTCTGAAATCACTGAAGAAAAGTATCCAATTTTCCATTGTACCCATATGAGTGATTGTCTCTCCTTTTAAGAATCATTATCTTCTAGAAAACGAAGTAGCACCTTGACAGTAGGGACTCCATTTTGGAGAACCTGAGACTCCATTCTGGGAAGGTGCCCCCCCCCCCCCCGTGAGACTCTAGTCTGAAACTATGATCTAAAACAGTTAAACAATAGCAGTCCACTACATCACACTTGGCAGAGCATAGAAACCCCCAGCATGATCGCTCAAGCTTGGAAGTGGAAAGGCTACACCTGGATTAATGATAAAAATGTAATTTGTCTATGTCCTACATATGATTAAAACCAATACCTGGATTAATGTCAAGATTATAATTGGAATTGTTAAGATTGTAACTGGTATTGTCAAGATTATAATTGATACTAGTTTCGCATAGGTTTTAGGTCAGCTTGACCCCAGTAACCTTGTATTCCCCCGGATCCTAGCAACCATGTATTCCCCTCCCGATTTTGTGGTTTTTGCCTTTATAAACCCTGTTGCTTTGGGCTTCAGGGTCGAGAATTCTTTAGGGCATGAACCCACTCTCCACTGCCGGCAATAAAGGAACATCAAATTCTATCAATGTGTGGAGCTCCTTTGTTTGCACTCGCTCAGGTACAACAAAAATGCAGAAAAATCAGCATGAAATAAACAAGCTGTCTTGTACGACAAGTATAAAAAAGGCATTTTTCCATAACTCCATTGTTAATTCTACAAAATCCTGTGGAACTGAGAGCATTAACAAAGTTAAAGACAAATCGTAACCAAATGAAAAGCAGGGCAAGAGAAGTCCAGATAATTTTATTTTCATCTGTGAATTCACTTGCAACTTGTTAATAGCCTTTAAGCTTATATGTTTAATTTATCCTTACATCTCTCATGAAGTCATGAAGTGTGATTTTACTCCACTATAATTAGTTTGGAGAGAAAGTGATTTGAGAAATGATCTTTTTTACATATGACAATATTATGTGGATAATTAATGTTTGTGTTATTGGATTTTTAAGTAAGCAAAGAATGAGGTTTAAGTAAACAAGCAATGTTATGAGATGTTTTGATGTACATTTTAATATAATACTGTTTTCACAGGTAGAATATGTGACTCTACTTTTAGAATATCAGGAGAAGTAGATTATTTTATATTGGAAATAGCATGCAATTACCTTACAAAGGTGACAAATATGAAAATTGAATAATTAAATGATATCATTTCTGTGCTTGTAATGTTCCCTTAAAGAGGCTGCTAACATAAAAAGTGATGTTAGATTTTCATTTTATTTCTCCAATGCTGGTAATTCACAGAAGTGTTTCTGTGAATTATAAAAGTATATCCAAGTGTATGAATTTGAAGGCATTTGAGATGTTCAGTTTTTGCATAAAGCTCCATTGTCCTTTATTTCAGAAAACCTCTGAAATGCAAGTGGTTAAATGGAGAATAATCAGTAGCAAGGTGAGATTGAATAAGCATAAATGAAGCACAGAATGATTCCCCAACACTTTCTGTTAATGAGTATGTCCTTTCACTGCTTGCACCAAAGCGTATCTCTGTGCATATTCAGTTAGTTTATTAACACTTTAAATAAATGTTCAATGTATTAATTTTAGAGGGTGGGCACTTAGCCTAGTAGTTAAGGTGACCACATCCCACCACAGCGTATCTATGTTTAATTCCCAGCTTCTGACTTTAGCTTTCTGCTAATTCAGGAAACAGTGGTGATCCCTTAAGTAACTGGGTTCCTGTTACTCATGTGGAGACCTCAATAGAGCTCCCAAATCCAGAATTTAGTCTTGGCCCAGTCCTCTCCAGGTCCTGGCCATAGCAGGAATTTGGGTAGTAACTCAAGCAGACAGAGATTGACTCACTTGCCTTTCTGTCTTTTCCCTTCTCAAATAAATCAAAAAATAAAAAATAAAAATCTTTAATTTTACTACATAAATATCACTTCATACACACCTTTATTCAAACGATTCATTCCTTGGCTAGCATTACAATCTTTTGCTTTAGTTCCTGGACTGTTGTATAATGCCTAGAACTTCATTCTCTAGCATGTTGTATAATTCATCAATTGAATGAGAAATATGAGCAGATAATCTTTCGTTTCCCCAAGCTTGCAAGTTCAGTTGTACTTCATATAGGTGTGTATCACCAATTAATTAAAAACCACTAAAAAAGAAAATTATTGAACCAGGACTGTTTGAATTTAAAAGCATTTTTATGACATAAGGTAATAATGCTATCATCTTGATAACACATATATTATAATCCTCAGAGATCTAATATACAAAATAACTTTTCAACCTCCCTTTTTGTTTGCTATTTTTTCTGTTTTCTTCTTTACCCTACTATTGCCACTCTTGCTGAACATTTGTTCTTGCTGCCATACTCTATAAATGAAATTATTTTGAACATATTGTTATTGATAATCTTCGTATTTTATTATTTGTTGTGAATAGATTCTGTATATATAAATGTCCTTGTTTCATTTGAAGATTTTTTTTTTACCTTCAATACATTTTTATGGTAAAATTTTCTAGATATTTTCCTGTTTATTCTTCCTCCTAATGTATTTACATTTATCTTTGAGGATTACTGGCTCTTTTATTTTTATTTTTATTTTCTTGCTTACCCTCCAGTAGCACTCTAACTATCCCTTTACATAAGTCAATGTAAATATTTATTTTTTTGCTAAATATGGCAATATATTTATTTGTAATTTCAAGCAGGTTTGTCTTTATCTTTTGATATTTTATGTCACAGAAAGTTTCCTTTAAAAAAAAAAAAGTTCAGTTTAAGTTTAGAGTTTTTAAAAAATTTTAAGAAAGTTATAAGAAAATGGAAGAGTCACAACAACATACATACCATATGTCTAGGATTTCCATAAAATTCTAATAACTAGGAGTATAGGAGTAGCCAAAAAGATACTATATGTAAAGGGACAAAAACACAAGTCCAAAAATGAACCCAAGCTTACAATCTCATATGGTACATGAAAAAAATCATTTTATAATTAATGATGTTGGGGAAATTTGATAATCATATTGGAGAAAAATAAACTTTGAATTTTAGATACCTGCCTTAAATGACTAATTTTATGATGAACTTAAATATAAAGGCTGAATTTAAGCTTCTAGAAAAAATATAGAAAATAACTTTTTGGTAGGTAAATATTTCTTATTTACAAAAAGGGAAAATTAACAAAAATATTGAAATATTTGTATACAATATTTGTGGCTCATTTTTTCTATTTTATCAATGGATACCACTAAAAATTAAAAAGACAAGCCACAAATCAAAGATATTGTCAATAATAAATTACTAATAATCACAGTTTGAAAATTAGATAGACATGTATTTCTCTCCCTTTTTTGTCTGTGTGTGCATATATCTACAAACAGACCGTTTGTGTAGATACTCACAAAACAGTATAAGGGACTTAATAAATTTCGTGCTAATTGTGTAAGTGAGTGCTCATTACTCTTTGGAACCTTTCAGTTTTAAACAGCCCAGCTGCGCTGGGCCGGAGCTGTGCTGATCCTAAGCCAGAGCTTTTTCTAGGTCTCCCACATAGGTGCAGGGGCCCAAGGACTTGGGCCATCTTCCACTGTTCTCCCAGGATATAGGAGAGAGCTGGATCGGAAGAGGAGCAGCTGGGACTAGAACCGGCGCCCAAATGGGATGCCAGCACTTCAGGCCACGGTGTTAACCCGCTGCGCCACTGCACCAGCCCAAAAGTATGTAATATATATATATATATATATATATATATATATATATATATATATATAATTTCCTCCCTTCACTTACTAATTGTTGTAGAATATGTAGCACAATATTTTTTTTTCCAAATTAGGGCCTCAACAGGTTAAAGCCCTGGTCTGCAGTGCCAGTTTGAGTCCAGCTGCACCACTTCCACACTTCCAATCCAGCTCTCTCTTGTGGCCTGGAAAAGCAGTAGAAGATAGCCCAAGTCCTAGGGCCCTGCACCCCACTGGGAGACCTGGAGGAAACTGCTGGCTCCTGGCTCCTGGCTTTGGATCCACGCAGTTCCGGCTGTTGCAGCCATCTGAGGAATGAACCAGCAGATGGAAGACTCTCTCTCTCTCTCTATCTCTTTCTGCCTCTCCTCTCTGTGTGACTCTGACTTTCAAACAAAAATAAATAAAACTTTTAAAAAAAGCATTTCCAAATCTTAAAGTTCATACTTTTTTGGGAAATGGGGAGAATTTCTAAATGGCTGTTACTGCTGACATGCTCCTCATCTCAGTCCATATGGACACCTTCAAAACTGGATTACTCCCATTACTTCCTGGCGTGATCTTCATTCCTCAGGCACTTTGAGCCAACTTAGCTTTCCCTTAGAATCCCAGGCACAAGTAATAAGTGCACATTTTCAGTCTCTGCAGAACTACACATATGCAAATTATTTGGGATTGTTCATTAAGCATCATTCAAATTACTTAGTTATCTCAATTTCAGAATTGCCAACTCTACTTCTTATGCCAGAGGACACCTGTCTTGTAGGAACTGGAGCTTCAGTTTGCCCATTTCCTTAGATGATAAACCCGACTTAATCCATCCCACACCTATTTTCTCCAGGAACCATAGAACTCAATGTTTAACATTCTATTCTGATAAAAAGAAAGCACAAAATCAGAACATGATCACCTAGACAAAATGCTAGTAAATGAGAAAGAAAATCTTACTTTTTTTTTTCTGCTGTTAATGCATTCATTACTGAGGGGAAGACGCCATTCACCTAGGAGAGGGAATCATTAAAGCACTAATTACCTTAAAAGTTCACTTGTTTCAAAAATTAGTTAATCCCACTTAGATAATTCAGTAATCTGTACCAAAGAGAGAATTTTTGTCACCTAAAAGCATGTTGACATCTACTTATTTCTCTACATATTTTCATCAGGCACACTAATTTCAGCACTGAAATCTGAAAGTGCTGATTCATTTTTCTAGGAGGCTATTAGAAAAAGAAAGGGAAATTGCAGTAAAACTGCAAGCAAAGGAAAAGGTAGATAAATTTGCAGATTTTGCTATAGTTCTTAGAATAGACAAATAATGAAGATGGATAATTGATTGAGAGGCCCAGGCCAACATCTGGGAGAAAAGAAAGCTGAAATAAAAGAAGGCAATGCCAGCTGTGTTTTTCTGTTACTGTTGTTTGTCTGTTTTTGTCATGAAGTTATCAAAAGAAGAGCTAAATAAATACTTCAGAGGGAGTAGAGTGTGCTGTCGATGACAATCAAATATATAGATTACAAGAAAAAATGTTGTAAGACTTGAAATCTTAAACAATCACTCAAACTAGGAAATATAACCTTGCATGTTCATTTTTTGAAAACAGAAAAATAGAAGAAAGATTTCTAGAAATTATCTGAAATTTCTAGAAAGAGTAAATCTTGACAAAATATTTAGAAAGCAAGAATTCATAACTCAAAATTAACCATCCAGGTAGTTACATAAAAATGCAGATATATATAATTTCCTGACTTGAAGTCAAAATTAGTGCACATTTCAGTGATCAAGAATCAAAGACTAAAATATTTATGTATAAAGACTTGGAAAGATATTGTTGCAAAGCTTAGAAAACACATATAAGAAAGTGATTAACAAATACATCTGATAAATAAATGAAGTATATTAAATATGAAAAGGGTCATTGGATATTAAAAAAGGTCAAATTTATACAACTTGGAAATGATCTGAATAGTGATAATAATCAAACTAATATTAAAAATAAAATGATGATGTTCCAAGACACTTGTTCAGGATATTCAGCAGAA
This sequence comes from Lepus europaeus, assembly GCF_033115175.1. Taxonomy (NCBI): domain Eukaryota; kingdom Metazoa; phylum Chordata; class Mammalia; order Lagomorpha; family Leporidae; genus Lepus; species Lepus europaeus. The sequence goes on along the minus strand of NC_084832.1, from coordinate 49,107,833 downwards.
AGGACTCAGTGAATAATTTTACTCATTCAATTGCTTTGATCCATCAGATAACACTAAATTGAAATCACCTTCCGGAGAGGAGGCACAGCTTAAAATTTTCTTCCACCAAGCAACACACATAGTATTAAGCAAATGATCATGATCATAATTATAAATGCTTATTGATTGATTATTCAGCTACTCACAAACTTTTTTTTTTTTCTGAAAGTGCTTCACACTTATGAGGTTCTGTCAGTGATGAGATGGCCATGGTTTGAAATTTCCACTATTAGTGTCATTCTTTGTGATAAGATATTAGTTAATCAGAAGGACCATGTCAGAAAGAGAATTTGTTTCCTGGGAAGAGAAGCATATCAGCACATTACGATATATTCATGGATAAGAATGACCAATCATGAACCCGGGGGTATTCCTACTTCCATGCTACAGAAATTGCAATTACATTTTCACTGATATATTTTCAGCCTGAAATAATGCACTCACCTTCTGATAAATGCCCTAAGAAATTAGTATGGCATTTCTGAAAGAGATTTCAACCATCAAGAGAATTGAAGGAGTTTTATACTAGAAGCTCATCTTGGTATTAAATCAGAAAAAAAAAATAGCAGACCATAGAAGATAGACATCTACTTTTGAAATAGTAGTTTCAGAGAAAAACAAAGGTTTGTCTTATTAACACATTTTGAATGAATAAGAAAGTAAGCTCAGTTGCTGATACAATTAAAGAGCATTTTTATTCTGATTTCTTAATATTATTCTAATTAAAACCATTTACTCTGCACCCCATAATTTTGAAAACAGCAATTATATTCCAAAATTAGAAGAAAGTTATCAGTGACTGCTTAACACTCATGAACTACTGAAATAGTTTCCTACTTTGATTTATTAAGAAGGACAATAAATCATCTTGGTAATATACATATATTCTTTAATTTGTGCAATTGTTAAAAGAAAATACAAATGTTTATTTTTGTCCTCTTAAGAAAAACAGGCATTAATCTACTCTGTTTTTTCTTTCAAACATCACATTTAAACATTTCATTATTATTTATGCTTTAAAAACCTGTCCTTAACTTTCCATTTTAGAAATAGAAAGCCACCGCCCACAGTTCCTGCATCCCACATGGGCACCAGTTTGAGTCCTGGCTGCTCCGCTGCTGATCTAGCTCTCTGCTATGGCCTGGTGGGAGACCTGGAAAGAGCTCCTGGCTCCTGGCTTCAGTTTGGCCCAGCTCCATTTAGGGGAGTGAACCAGTGACGGAAGACCTTTCTCTCTCTCTCTCTCTCTCTCTCCCTGAAACTATGCCTTGCAAATAAATAAATCTTTAAAAAAAGAGAGAAATGGAAAATGGTTGCTAAACAGCTAAACTTTGGAATCTATAAGCTGTTGCTTGGTTTCCATAGAGTTTCAAAAAGTAAGCAGATATATTCTTTTTTGTCCCAGCTATTCTCATGTACTTTTCCTTGAATCCTAAACCACCAAAGAATCTTTTGTATATGTGACATAATTTAATACCAGTGAATCCTTACCTAAATTAAAGCTACAATTTAATTCTTATAACTTAGCATACACTGTTTGTGATGGTTCTTCCTTGAAATAAAGAAACGGAAATTAAGACCTCTTTCTTGGTGTGTGTCTTTGTGCTTTGTATATGGGTCTTCTGCCCCTCATTCACACACACACACACACACACACACAACACACAAGCATACACACATTCATTCACACAATAAAATATTTAGCAAGCACGCACTCAGTTCCAGGCACTGTCCCAAACCTCAGTGATAGAACAGTGCAGAAGACAAGACACTTAACATTGGAAATTACATGCTTGCAGCAGATATAGAGAAAAAAATTGACAAATTAATATTTATACCAATATAGCTATTTCATATCATTGTAATAGGTATGATTTTCAATAATATGATACCAAAAGGTTTTTAGGGAAGGAAAACAGAATAAAAGCCCTCACTTGAAAACACCGAAACATAGAACCTATACAACATTGTGTATGTGTCTGTCTCCACAATTGGCAGACACTGAACACCACTAAATATCCTTCAGCACAAGAATAAGTGAACAAACTGTAGAGTCGTCATACAACAAACTACTAAGCTTGAATAAAAAATAGCACACTATTTATATATTTTTAGAGTAGGAGAAGACAGACTTGAAAAGGTTGTATAATATCTGATTTATTTATATAAAATTTTGAAAAAAAATAGAGCATAACAAAAACAGATTATTGTTCATGAGGAATTAAGGGAGGGAGGATGATGTGACCACAGATAGACAATTAGGAGGGAGTTTTTGGGTAATGTAGATGTTCTATAACCAAATGTTTCTATTTGTCTCACAACTCTTTGAGTTGCAATTTATATATAGGAGACTCACATATATCTTCTCTTAATGTATGTGAATATTTAAGCTTAGATATTTCACCAAATTCGATAAAATGCTTAATGTATGTTTGATTTACACAATATGAAAGTGTCAGGTTCTGCAATATCATACCTATGAAAGCAACATGTAGAAAGGGGGAATATAATGCAGATGTTTGTCATTATTTTCTGACTGCCACCATACTCTTCTCTTCATCATCTAATTTGTTTCCTTGTAATCTAGGTATGATGTACCTTGAAACACATAATCATGGCTGTGCTTGTCTTCTTCATCAATACTGTTGTTAAGTAGTAAACCAGAAAGACATTTTCCGATATTTGAAACTTAATCTCATTACCTTCAAAATAGAGTATGTGTGGATGGCCTTTGAAATATCAAACAACTTATACTGACACATTTTAGAAGAAATTAATTGAGCTCAATGTTATGTATGCTTTTTGAGGAATGGAGGCTTTTTTAGGAATGTCTGGGAGGGTCATTAAAAACAGCTTTGTGGGCCGGTGCCGAGGCTCATTAGGTTAATCCTCCACCTTGCGGCACCGGCACACCGGGTTCTAGTCCCGGTCGGGGCACAGGATTCTGTCCCAGTTGCCCCCCTTTCAGGCCAGCTCTCTGCTATGGCCTGGGAGTGCAGTGGAGGATGGCCCAAGTACTTGGGCCCTGCACCCCATGGGAGACCAGGAGAAGCACCTGGCTCCTGCCATCAGATCAGCGCAGTGCGCTGGCCGCAGTGCGCTGGCCGCGGCGGCCATTGGAGGGTGAACCAACGGCAAAGGAAGATCTTTCTGTCTGACTGTCTCTCTCACTGTCCACTCTGCCTGTCAAAAAAAAAAAAAACCAGCTTTGTGAAACGATGAGTAGATATTTCGTGTTACCATACAGTACAGGGACTGGTGTTGTGGAGCAGCAGATCAAGATGCTACCACATCCCATACCTGACAGCTGGTTTGAGCCCAATCCAGCTCCCGCTGAAGCACATGGGAAGGCAATGAATCATGGTACAAGAGCATGTGTTCCTGCCAGCAAATAGGAACTCAGCATGGAGTTCCTGGTGCCAGCAAATAGGAAATCTGGGTGGAGTCCCTGGCTCCTGGCTTTGGCCTGGCCTAGGCACAGCTGTTGCAGGCATTTGGTAAGTGAATCTGAATTTGGGAAATGACTTGTATTATGCAATTGCTAGTGAGACTCAACCTTGTGTATTGGAAACTCCAAGTTTCTCTTATATGTTTGATACAAATACTTTGGCTTATTTGCAAGGGGTATACAGTTATTCTGAATATTAAATAATTTAACATGTTATAAGGATTAATAAACAGATATCATCTGTACAGATCTTGTCAACTTGTATTTTACCTTTTCCATGCACTTAAGTTTAGAATATGGAAGAAACCCTGGAGACTTTCCAAGCAATTAAAATAGCTTTGACTGTAGAGTCATTAATTCCAAAAAACATTGAGTTTGAATCAGTCTACAGCCATAAGCCCAAGAAACCACATAGTGACTCAAACAGGTGAAGCATAACATAAAGGATGAGTAAATGTCCATGAAAGAGTAACTATAAAACATAAGAAAAGTCTATTTGGTACACCAGGGTTGACAGCATACTCAAGAAACAATAAATGAGAAAGGGTGACTCCCTCTTCAAGGTTGGCATTGTGGGAAAAGAGGCAGTTGCTACCAACTGGGTAGAACATAAGTTCCCTAGTTTATTGTTGCCAAGGTCACAGCCAGTCTGTAACAGCTGGTCAGCGACAATTGCAGAAAACAACCCATTCTAGCACCAGCCCAGGGAGCCTAGAGTACATCTCTTTTCCGCGGACTTCGACTGGGGCGCGCAGAAGCACCAATCAATAGCAAAGTCACAGGAGTGCTTGGGACACACATGAGAGCAGGAAGCCCCCGTGGGAGGTGTGTACTTTCTGAGAGGGCAGCGGGGAGACTGTAAGGTGATTCAACGACCTTGAGCTCTGTGTTTGTGCAGCACTGGATGTTTCCACATTCACCCAGCCCATGCTTGTGAGAGCCCCTTCCTGGGCAGTGTCCCTGCAATGGTCTTTATGGAGAAGAAGTAGCATCGTTTGTGCTGTGAAGACATCCTCCTACTTAGAGGACAAATTCTGCCCATTTGGCAGAGCATATACTGAGATGTAAATTTGGAGCTAGAAGTCAATAAACCATTTACTGACAAGTGTATGGCATGCCAGGCATCAGAGTCGGTACTAAAATGTCATAGCAGAGATAAAAGATTAAGTTATTATCGCTGTAGAAATTATACTCCTGTATGGGATACATTACATTATCCAAATAACTGATTATATGATTAAAGGTGCAATAAAACAATAAAGGTTGATGAAATAAACAGAGAGCTATAAAATATGTAACATTCACTGAAGTTAAAAAAAAAAAACCTTAACAACAGGCTTATGTCTAGCAAATGAACACTTAATATGCTCCTGAATATATGAATATGAGACATGAGAATATTCCTATAAAGTCAAAATAGTAATCAGTGCTAAGTACCTATGGGTAGGAATTACTGGTGTGATCCATAATAATGGAAATAGAGAAAGTCAAGTGAAAGAATTTTTTTTAAGATTTATTTTATTTGAAAGTCATAGTTACACAAAGAGAGCAGGAGAGGCAGAGAGACAGAGAGGTCTTCCATCTCCCCAATTGGATGCAATGACCAGAGCTGAGCTGATCCAAAGCCAGAAACTAGGAGCTTCTTTCAGGTCTCCTATATGGGTGAAGGAGCCAAAGGACTTGGGCCATCTTATATTGCTTTCCCAGGCCATAGCCAGGAGCTGAATCAGAAGAGGAGCAGCTGGGACTCGAACCAGCGCCCATATGGGATGCTGGCACTGCAGGCGGCAGCTCTACCTGATATGCTACAGAGTGAGCCCTGAAGGAATATTTTCATAAACGTGTAAGGTCAGTTTTAAAGTGTTGGCAGATCAATTAAAATTTAGATTATCATGTACTCAAAAGACAGTATGTTATTTATTGACAACCTGGGTTACTGTGGAATGAGAGTGACAGATTTGAGTTTGCAAAGAAGTAGAAAATGACTCGGGGTAATGGCAGGCAGACACCATAGATGCAAGCTTACAAGTAGGTAACAAGTCAACTCACTGTGTGAAATTTGAAGAAGTCATATTTTGTATGAAAATTTGGATTTGTGGCTTCCTTTAAAAAGTAGAAGCTTTCTTTCTCATTTTTTCTTACATTCACTTGAAACAGTAGCTGACTGGATTGTAACCACCTTTTGGAGATGATCTGTATTGTACACTGTTTCATCATTGTCAGCAATGAACTACCTTATTTGAAAAATAAAATTTATTTTTACTTATATCATATGGGTTTGCCCAAGCCAAACCCAGGAACTGAGAACTCAATACAGCTCTCCGGGTAGGTGGCTGGGACCCAACTACTTCAATCATCACCACTGCCTTAGTGTGCATTACCAGAAAGTTGAGCCAGGACACAAACACAGGAATGTGGATGTCCCAACCAGCAACTTATCCACTAGGCCAAACACCCACCCTAAACTGTTCCAATTGTAGTATTTCCACCTGGTTTATATATCTTTTTAACTTTTAAATTTATGAACTCCACAATATGCCTTTATAAAAAATATTTATGTATGTATTTGAGAGGTGGAGTCACAGAGAGAGAGCAAAACATATATAGAGACAGATCTTCCATGTGAAGGTTCAATACTCAGATGGTCATAGTAGCCAGCACTGGGCTAGGCTGAAGCCAGGAGCTCTTTCTGGATCTCCCAAGTGAGTGCAGGGTCCCAAGCACTTGGGCCATCTCCCGCTGGTTTCCCAGGCCCATTAACAGGGAGCTGGATAGGGATTAGAGCAGGTGTGACTGGAATGAGCACCCACAAGGATGCAGACACTGCAGGTGCTGACTTTACCTGATGTACCATAGGTAAAATGGCACTATTATGCCATTTTTTAAACACGTGGAAGAGGAAAATGTGATATGTGGTAGTGAAAGACTGTTATGGTTTTCTTTAATTCTTTCTCTGATTCCTTTCCTTCTTCTCTCCTTCTTAAAATAAATTGAAGACTGATTTCTGAAAGAAAAAAGGTATATACACGCAAATACTATTAATTTATACATAGGAAGAAATAGCAAATAAGATAGAGCAATTACACTCTATTTCATTACTGAAACGACACTTGCCAACCTACTTCCACTCTGAAATGTAATACTTTCCTTTTAAAAATAGGAATTAATATCCAGTTCCTAAAGTTATCATGAAATGAAATGAAATAATGTTTCCAAAAATCTTATAAATAATTCAGGATCTAGTAAGGATTTAAAAATAGATAAAAGAGATACCTATTATTAATGTTTTGGCCAAGACAGCACAGCGGCTGAAATGGAATTAAACCTCAAATCACCAAGTAAGTCATTAAGCATTTATGAGACTGATGATGGTAACTTACATGGGAAAAGTTAAGGGGGATCAGGAAAAGAAATCAAATACTGTGTAATAACCATTAATAACGGAAATCCAGAAGTTTTTAAAATTGTATTTCTGCAGCTATTTGAGCCAAATTGTTCATTTGAAGAAAAAAGAAAATGACACCCAACTCAATTATTCCTAAATGTCTGGAGAAGGTTGATGTATGAATTTTCTGATTATAAATCTTAGGATGATCTTTTTATTATTAAAATCAGTATGGTACCAGTGTTGTGATAAGGTTAATCCATTACTTTCAAAGCTAACATCCTAGTGTGGAGTTGTGGCTCAATTGCCAGATGGACCACTTCCAATCCAGATTCCTGCTAAGTTGCTTGGACAGTAGCAACCTGGGTGGGAGACCAGCATAGAGTTTGTGACTCTCCTTCCTTCCTTATTTTCTTTTCATTAATTTTTTTCAAAGACACGATTTTAATCCACTCTATAATTACAAACTTAATTCGCTACCAACCATAATGTTTAACAATAAAAATTAGGAAGAGCACAGTTCCACAGGGGTGTAAACAAATGCTGAAAATGACAATCATATCACAAGATGTCTGTTTCATTTTTTTTTTATTTGACAGATAAGTTACAGACAGTGAGAGAGAGAGAGAGAGAGAGAGAGAGAGAGAGAGAAAGGGTCTTCCTTCCTTTGGTTCACTCCCCAAATGGCCGCTATGGCCAGCACTGAGCCGATCTGAAGGTCTGTTTCACTTTTATACATTTTTTTTTGTATTCTATATAAACTGCCACATATCAGAGAAAGCATATGATATTTGTCTTTTTGAGACTGGCTTATTTCACTGAGCATAATGGTTTCCAGTAACATTCACTTTAATTCATTTAGTCTTTACACGTTTTGTTAAACAGGTAACACAAATTTATCATTATCATATCAAACCAGATATTCAATAAATAGCCACCTGAAAAATATTCTTACCAAAAATAAAGTAATATAAGCACTTAGGTTGAAAATGTCATCTATGAAATATAACATAAGGGTTCATTCTTTTCTTTAAAATTGCAATATAAGGGCTGGCATAGTAGGTAGGTTAAGAGTCTCCACGTAAGGCACCAGCATCCCATATGGGTGCCTGTTTGTGTCCCTACTGCTCCTGTTCTGAACAAGCTCTCTGTTTATGGCCTGGGAAAGCAGTGGAAGATGGCCCAAGTGCTTCAGCCCCTGTGTACCCACATGGGACACCTGGAAGAAGCCCCTAGCTCCTGGCTTCAGATCAGCCCAGCTCCAGCTTTTGCAGCCATTTGGGGAATGAACCAGCAGATGGAAGACCTCTCTTACTGCCTCTCCCTTTTTGTAGCTCTGCCTCTCAAATCAATAAAATAAATTTTAAAAAAAAGTACATTATAGATTAGCAGATATCCTGATTTTTTGAAAGGGCTCAAACCTTTGAAATTATCTTTTTTTTTTTTTTTTTTTTGACAGGCAGAGTGGATAGTGAGAGAGAGAGAGACAGAGAGAAAGGTCTTCCTTTTTGCTGTTGGTTCACCCTCCAATGGCCACTGCGGCTGGCGCATCTCGCCAATCCCAAGCCAGGAGCCAGGTGCTTCTCCTGATCTCCCATGCGGGTGCAGGGCCCAAGCACTTGGGCCATCCTCTACCGCCTTCCCGGGCCATAGCAGAGAGCTGGCCTGGAAGAAGGGCAACCGGGATAGAATCCAGCGCCCCAAATGGGACTAGTACCTGGTGTGCTGGCACCTCAAGGCGGGGGATTAGCCTGTTAAGTCACGGCACCGGCCTGAAATTATCTTTATACAAAAGTTTCATCTAAAGAATACATATATGTAGAATAAACAGCACATGCATAATACACAAGAAATTTTCTCCATATCTTCTATTTTGCCATATATATGTCCTAGGAAAAACATGCATTTTTTTTTTAATTAAGCAAAAGAATTTGGATTATAAATAAATATGGGAATGAAGCTTATCCCATTAGTGATTAAAGCATTCCTAGAAGTATCCTTATAGGTAAGTGAAAGAACAGACAGGAATAAAGGGAAATAGTTTCTTTTTTATTGTTGTTTTTATATATTTTATTTATTTATTTGAAAGGCAGAGTTGGAGAGAGAGAGAGAGAGAGAGAGAGAGAGAATCTTCCACCCACTGGTTTACTCCCCAGTTGGCCACAAAGGAGCCAGGAGCCAGGAGCTTCTTCCAGGTCTCCCACATGGGTGAAGGGACCCAAGCACTTGGGCTATCTTCCATTGCTTTCCTAGGTGCATTAGCAGGGAGCTGGATCTGAAATGGAGCAGGCAGGAATCAAACCTGTGCCCATTTGAGATACTAGCCCTGCAGGAGACAGCTTTACCTGCTATGCCACAGCACCAGCCCCAGGGAAGTCATTTCTTTTGACAGCAGAATAGTTAAATGATATAAACAGAAGTCAGCAAAAGACAAAACAAGGTTTATTTGTTTTATCAGTTTTCACTTGCTCAGTAGGTTCAATCTTAGTAAACATTAATAGTTTCTCATCATATGCTTACATATGCATACATCATATTCATACATATGCATACATTCAATAACATCATTTCTAGACAGTATTGAAGAAACTGAACTCCATGAAAGTGAGAGACAGAGACAGAGAGACTTTCTTAGCCTTTGTCATGTAGGAGATTATGACCTTGAATGTGATAGCACATTCACAGTTGTGTTTAGTTTTCCAAGTTAAGCTTGTTTTTAAATGCCATGCCTTCAAAATGACAAGCACTTCAGTTTCAGAACCACATTACCAACTTCACAAACAGTATACTACTCAAATGAAAGAATAAACAATTTTAAGGCTTATTACTTAATTTCTTACATTTGAACTGAAAAAAAATGATTTGAAAAAGGCCACCATCTTCAAAAGTAAAAGAAAGAAAACTTGATGAATGGCAATTTTATTTCATATTTAGCATATTCATTGTAAGAGTTAAATGTTAGTAATACCCATGTGTAAAAAGTCCATTTATTCTTATTCTGCATGTTAAAAAAATGAACTCTGTTGAACTTAGATCACTGGTCCTTAGATCTCACTCCCACATGAGAACTCAGCTGGGATGAGAAGGAGAAGTATTTTTGAAATTTTCTTTTACTCTTATGTGCATATATTTCTATTGCCCAAAACTGTCTCCTAAAATGTAAAATCACCCTGATAATTGTTGATGCATATGTCATCAATTCTAAATGTTTTCAAAGTAATTTCTCTGACCTTGTCAAGATTTTATGCTGCAGTGATTAAAATATAGTTGACAGTTATTGCCCTAGGAAGATTCCCTTTGAGTGTTGAGACTACTGATGTGTTAAAAATACTTTATAAATTCTGCCTTCAGAGGTGAAATTTAGATTATCTCTGAAACAAAGGAAAGTATTATTTTACACATTAGGAAAAATCATGTAAATATCAATCAGTTAATAGAAACAGCCTATTGAATTTTCATCTGTGTCAGTTATAGCTCTACATTGTAAATTAACTGCTGAATTTTAGTCACATATAAATTTGTTTGTGGGACACTTTCAAATAGTTGCATTTTAAGCTAAGAATATTTACAATTGAACTCAAAAAATAATGTAAACTATATATATATAAAAGATAATATTATTTAAATTTTTGCATACTATATATTTTGTACCAGTGCATATATATTTTAAATACTGATATATGGTGCATAATAATGAATGATCCTTAATAATTGCTATTAAAATGACTATAGCAAGCTTGGAATTTTGAGAGACTATAGACATTTTAGAATGTCTTAATTTACTCAAAATAATAAAATATCTGAACATAAACAGAACATTTAACTACTTTGCAAGATTCTATACAAGAAAATATTATATGTAAATGAATACAGAAATACTTTTCTTCTGTGCATATAGATCATCAAATAAAGTATGATGCAAGATATGTTCTTTGAAATTATTCTCTTGAATCTAATGCTGATATACTCTTCTGATTTCTTAGTTTCTGTTAAATACAAAGTTTGACATTGTCTCTGACCAAAGATTCACAAATTCGGTCAGGCATCTACAGTTTTCAGACTAAGTTTTTGTGTTATATGATATTGTTTCTGAATCCAGTAAATCAAATGATTCTACTGAAGTGCTTTCACAGCGTGAGTCTCTGCTCTTCCTTGTTCATTTCTATCTTAATTTCCTTGATCTTTATTCTCTATTAAATTGAAAAGTTCTCTTTTGCTTCCATTTTCTAAACAGAAAATATGGTTTTATGTAATGATAACATCAAAGTAAGTTAAAGGAGATAAGTATTTAAAAAAAAAAACTAATTATGAGGCCTTTATATTGTTCTGGCTTTTTTTTTTTTTTTAATTACAGAAGTTTTAAATGGCTCATCTTCATGTTTTATCAGTTCCCTAGGAAATGCAATCTGTATTACCCAAGTTCAAGACTATCATCCAACAGGAGCCATAAACTCTGATCTTGTTAGAGTGAGCACTGCCCTTTTTCTTCTTTCCCATAAATATAAAGATAAAATAGAGACACAGCTGGATGCACCCTTTAGCAATTATTTCCCCTATGATCTTCACACTGGGATAACAGGCCACATGTGAAAAGACTTATGCACTCTGATATAAAGATGCTCAGTATGAAGTCGGCTTTGCTGTATTTCATCCTGACACTTCTTACACAGACATTTTTTGGTGTCTTGCTAATTTAAAAAGCTCCACTTCTTATAAATGGTTAAGTATTAAACTTTTTGAAGCTTTGACTTTATTCTGCTTTTGCCATTGACACAATCAAAGAAAAATAAAGGTGTCTGGCTGAGGTGATAATTACATCATTTGCATACTGTGAAAATTCAAGAAAGAGGCAGTCAGGTCTATTGTCAAGTGAAAGTGCATTGCATTGAAAAAATTTAAGCAGAATTATATTTATTAAGATATTTATAAATGAATGTTTTGACTTTCTATCTCATAAAGCAAGACAATACTTATATAAAATAAGGGTATAAATATGTACTCTTTAATATAAAGGGTCAGAAAACATTCTACAATTCTATTTTGTTTCACTTGCAGGTCAGAATGTAGCTCTATAAGCTAAATTGTGCTGAATATTTTGTATCTCTATATTTCTACACTATCTTATTTCTAAGTAATTTTTAAAGTTTTATGCTTGCATTATCTTATTGTTTAAGTAATCATGTTTATATCCTTTCAAAATTTTGCTAATGAAGAATCTTAAAGCATTTTTACATTAACTTTATCTGAACTGTAAATGAAAGGTATTATAAAACATATTATTCCCACCCATGACACTTTGTCATACTCACTGATATTATTTTTAGTGTTCTATAACTAATCTGGGATATGTCAAAAAGTCATTATTCTTAAAATGAAACACATAAAAAATCATGCAAACAAGTATCCCAAAATACAGTTTTGAAAGGAAAAAATAAACAATCTTAAAAAACAAGGCTGGTTTTCAGGGTCCCAACAGTTCATAACCAATCCTTTCCCCTAGTGAGTTCCTGATTTACAGCATTCACATTAGCTTCTGCAAAGGATAATATTTTGGACAACCTTCTACCTACAATTTACCTAGCCTGGCTCATCAACATTTTTCTTTTGAGCACAGCAAGAGAGATAATTTTGATTTCTTCTATAATATAGTGTTTATCATTATAAACTTCTAAGAAGTGTAATTCCATTGTATAAAATATCCCATTAAAAATAGAGATGAACGACCTTATTATAGTCAATTAGGCAAAAATACCATAAAGTGAAAAACAAATATAAAACCGGGAGATGAATGATTTCCAAAAAAATGTGTTGTGGTATATGTGGCCCTCTATAAATTGCTATTTATAGCCAAACAATCACAGAAGTTTTTGTTGTTGTTGTTGTTTGTTTTGTTTTGTTTTGTTTTTTTTGTTTTTTTTTTGTTTGTTTGTTTTCTCTACAGAACTTCTCTGGTTCATTCCCCAAATTTTTCAGTTTTCAGAATATATTGAGATGCATCAGCCAAGGATAAATGGAAAGTATGTGAAGCAATCTGTGCTAGGGCCTTTTCCTTCCCCCTTCCCAGAATCTGATGTTCTACAACATTGAACTCAAGGAGCCAAGTTGCTCCCAGGGGTCCCTTTGTTGTGTTATGTATCATGTTCAGAGGAGACTTCATCACCTGGTCAGCTCCTTTCATCACCCTGGCCAGCTCGATAGGTCTTTGGGACAAGATCTAAAATTTTTTTTTTACTTCTGCTTGGTGTATTCTATTTTTGAAGCTTTATTTTTAAATTTAATTGTTTTAAGTTTTCAGGTCTACAATTTCTTATGGATTCTTTTTAATGATTTCTATTCTGATGAATTTCTCATGCACATCATGAGTTGTTGTCCTCATTTAACTTAATGGTTTGTGTTCTCTTCCATCTAATTGAGTTTTCTTAGAATTATTATTTTAATTCTTTATAGGCCTTTCTTAGATTTCCTTCAAATCAGTATCTATTTCTGTAGAAGTTGTTTTAGACATGTCATCATTTCTTACTTCTCCATGTTTCCTGTATCTCTATGTTGATATCTATAAGTCGGATGTAATAGCTGCTATTACACAGAGAAAATTTTGCTTGAAAAAGACTTTGTTGCTTAAATGTGACTTGGAATATCAGTTTGATAGTTTGTTTGACTTTACTTCTAGGTGAGCTCAGAAGTGTATCCTCCAATGGATATCTTTTAGTATAATCAGTATCAGCAGGGTCAATGGATACCCACAGTTGTCTGGTCTGCAGCAGCTCTCAGAGGTAGTGCCTTGATCTTATGGGCTTCCAGTGCTATATATCCCCAGACAAAATTGATGTCATCCACACTGAACTTTATGATGACAGTAGCCACATTTCTGGTGCTGTGAGACACAGAGGAGACTGTCCACCTCTTCCTTCCATGTGATTCTGAGTGATGCTAGGGACTGGGGCACCAAGAGCTGTGAACTTCTGAGCTATTAGATGTGGACAGGAATTTCCTCATGTCCTGAAAGCATAGGCGTGGCGCCGCGGCTCAACAGGCTAATCCTCCGCCTTGCGGCGCAGGCACACAGGGTTCTAGTCCCGGTCGGGACACCGGATTCTGTCCCGGTTGCCCCTCTTCCAGGCCAGCTCTCTGCTGTGGCCAGGGAGTGCAGTGGAGGATGGCCCAAGTGCTTGGGCCCTGCACCCCATGGGAGACCAGGAGAAGCACCTGGCTCCTGTCATCGGATCAGCACAGTGCACTGGCTGCAGCACGCCGGCCGCGGCGGCCATTGGAGGGTGAACCAACGGCAAAAAGGAAGACCTTTCTCTCTGTCTCTCTCTCTCTCACTGTCCACTCTGCCTGTCAAAAAATAAAAATAAAAATAAAGCATAGGCGTGGGTTTTGTGGGGGTTCATAGCAGCAACAGCTATATTCTATAACTGGGAGAATGAGACGGGAACCCGTGGAAATAATGCAGGTTATGTTAGAATATATGCACTGAGATTGTGTCTGGAGCAGGAGAATGCAAACATATCTTCCTTTAGGCCCATCAGGATGAGAGCAGGTAGCTCTTGGGGATATAGCAACAATAGTCACAAACCCAGATTTGATGAACCAGTGGGGATGTATCCTATATTCTATGGGGTGATTTCAGATTATGCTGGGATAATACACTGGGAAGTACAGGCCTATAGTGCCTGAATGTAAGTAATTCATTCATGAGGTCTCACAGGATTAACCCAGGTGCTCTGATGAATAGAACACCAACTTTCACAGTCCTCGTGCTTATGTGAGTGAAGAGAGGACGCTGAGTTCTCACAGGTTAAATGCAAGTTATGCTAGAACTGGTTCACTGGCTGGCACAGACCTGGGACACTGGAATGCAGACAGGGCTACCTCAAATGTCACGGGAAAGCACAGGTGTGCTCTGGGTTTATAGAACCAACAGGCTGAGTCCAGGAGCTGCAGAATGTGATTGGGGATCTTTTATAGGTCCCATGGGAAGAATGCCTATATTTCCAGTGACTGTGCTTTTGCAGATGTAGGTCTGGAGCAGAAGATATGCCGTTAGGATTTTCCCCAGGTCCAACCTGGTGAATCCAGCTTTCTCTGTGGAAAACAGCCTGGCAGTCATAGTCCCCAGAGCTATGGGATGTGATGGAGTCATTATCCCCATCTCACAGACTGAACATAGGCTATGCTGGTGGTTATACACTGATGGAAGATTTGATAAAGGAATGAAAATATGACCTTCTCTAGAACACAATGGCATGAGTGCAGGTGTCCCCAGGACTTACAGAATCAATAGTCACAAGGCTGCAGAATTAAATGGGGGATTCTAAACAAGGGCAAGTAAAAGGTTATCCTGGGAATTGTGAACTGGCAATCACCAGCCTGAAGAAGAATGCAGGTAGAACCCTCCTGAGGTTTCACCAGTGAAAGTTATTTAATCTTGAGATTGTAGCACCAACAGACACACAAGGGGTTGCAATACACAAAAGTGGCAGCCCTTCAGCCCTTGGGAAATGCAAAGATTATCCCCATTGTCCCGAACTGAGAGAAGCAGAGGACTTCCTCAGGTTCCACCACTTGTTCTTGTGAGGCTGCTGCTGGCACTGACCCTGCAGAAGCAGAGGGAGAAGTGCCCTAGATCACACAGAGCAATTAGGATGAATCCAGGGCTTAAATACAACATTCCTGCAATTGTTGGGTGCAGAGGTTCCTGCTGTGCCCTGTGAAGCACACTGGCTCCATGGATTTCTCATGGAAACAGTCTGTCAGCTGTCCACTAAGTCAGAATGAAGTTTACTAGTAGCTGAACCTTAACACATGGGCCTAGAGCTTTGGAGAGAAGGAAATGTGGATTCCCTTTTTTTTTTTTTTTGGCAAAGCTGTTACTCAGATTGCAGTCAGCATTCTAGACTCGACTTAAAGCCATTGAGGACTGCAGAATTCTCCTGTAGTTTCAGCTTCCAGTCTGTAGTGATCATGGTAGTCATAGTGCTTCTCTGCTTATATTTTCTCTGTAAGGTTAAGTTCCTCATGGATCTGGGGTAGGAACTAGTATCCCTAGTTCCACTCTTCCTGCTGAAGTTCTGAGTCTCTCCCCTGTTGAGAGTTCCCTCCCTCTTTACACAAGTTCTCCTTCAGTCACTCTCCTGGAAATATGGTCCTTTCTTTGTTGTTCTTGTTCTTCTCTGTGGCAGACGTGATTGTCAGGGCCTTTCTATTCAGCCATTCTGGTCTCCCTTTCACCCACTCATTTTCCAGGGGCAAAATATATTATTTGAGGGGCCAGTGCTCCTTGAGGGGCTCCTTGAGTGGCCAGAGTATAGCGGGTAAAACTGCCACCTGCAATGCCTGCATCACATATGGGCTCCAGTTCAAGTCCCGGATGCTCTACTTCCAATCCAGCTCTCTGCTATGGCCTAGGAAATCAGTAGAAGATGACCCAAGTCCTTGGGCCTCTGTACTCATGTGGACCTGGAAGACGCTCCTGGCTCCTGGTTTAGGATCAGCACAGCTTGAGCCATTGCAGCCAAATTGGGGAGTTAACCAGTGGATGCAAGATCTCTCTCTTTCTCTCTCCCTCTGCCTCTCCTCTCTTTGTGCAACTTTGGCTTTCAAATAAATAAAAAAAAAAAGCATTTGACCCTAGTTAACACTACAACTACATAGTGTTTACTTTTTAGTATTATATCTAGATGACCCATACGTTTCAATAAAAAGAATTCAAATGAAAGTACATAATTAAAAAATTTCTTAGTGAAAACATGAAATTCAAAAATGTATTCTGAAGGCTAAAATATAAATCTATAATTATACCTGAACAGAATGTTTCCCCCAGAAAGTACCTATATGACTGAGTGCTACGATTAGAATATAGTGTAGGGGAATACGACAAGTTTTTATGAGAGACATATTTGAAGTGCATTAGAGAATATTTTGGGAAATGTGTGGTGAATATATATATATATATATATATACACACACACACACACACATTGAAATTCTCTTGATCGTGTTTTTTTTTTTTTTTTTTTTTTTTAACAGGCAGAGTGGATAGTGAGAGAGAGAGACAGAGAGAAAGGTCTTCCTTTTTGCTGATGGTTCACCCTCCAATGGCCGCTGTGGCCGGCGCATCTCGCTGATCTGAAGCCAGGAGCCAGGTGCTTCTCCTGGTCTCCCATGGGGTGCAGGGCCCAAGCACTTGGGCCATCCTCCACTTCCTTCCCGGGCCATAGCACAGAGCTGGCCTGGAAGAAGGGCAACCGGAACAGAATCCGGCGCCCCAACTGGGACTAGAACCCGGTGTGCCGGCACCGCAAGGTGGAGGATTAGCCTGTTAAGCCACGGCGCCGGCCTTGATGGTGTTTTAAATTTAAAACATTTAATTGGAGAGGCGGCAAGATGGCGGAATAGGCAGGAAGCACACTTAGTCCGGGGGGAGAGCAAGTTTAATATAAGTGGAGATACTGCAGGGTCAAGGAAGAGTAGGGGATGAAACAGCAGAGGAAACTCTTCCGGAACTAGTGATTCACAGTGGACCTGCGTGGAGAGCGTGGGAGCCCAAGTTCGGGACACCAGCGGCAGACTCAACGCACCAGCGCTGGAACGCGAGGTGAGCCGAACCTCCATAGCCCGAGACACCAGCGGGCAAGCAGAAAGAGGAGACTAGAGGGAACGAGGCTTGAAACTCCGTGGGGAAAAGTTCACCAGGCTAACTAGAAGAGAGAGAAAAATAAAATAAAAAAAGTGACTGATACGGACACAAGTTTCTCTCTCTCCGCTCACCTCTCACAGGCGAGCAAGACAGAGCAGGCGCCATTTTGGACATACGTCATAAGCAGGGCGACCTCAGGTCTGCACCAGCCCTGAGCCTAGCAGAAAAACCTGACTCTGTGGGGAGGGGTGAAATAACAGGAGATTAGCATCTAACTTGGCAACCCAGTGGGAGACTGCAGGAGAATTGGAGCCCACACTGAGGGCAGCAGAGATTCCCTGTGTGGTCCTTAGGAAAGAGCTTCCGATCTCTGGCTCCTGTGGGTATATCATTTGCCTGCTAACTACCTCCAATTACGTTCAGCTGTGCGGAATTACTTCCCTTTTAAATCAAAAAAAGAAAGAGAGATTTACCACACCTAACCTGGGAGTGTCATCCTTGACACACCCTCAACCCTGAGGAACCAAACACAGCTCTCAGTCCACACTCATCTCAAGCCTCTAAGGCTCCACTGAAAGCAGACAGTCCACTTAATATAGAGCCATAGTGTAACAAAAAAAAACACCACAGTGAAGAAACCAAATATCTCCAACATGCCAAACAACAAACGCAAAAACCAAGCTAACAAGAACAAGGAAGAAACTATGACGCCCCCAAATGAAAAAGACACCCCAATTCAAGATTATGAAGATGATAAGATCGAAGAAATGCAAGAAGCAGATCTCAAAAAATTGATAAGAACACTAAGAAGTTCTCAAAAACAAATTCTTGAACTACAGAAATCCTTCATGGACAAGATAGAAAATCTCTCTCGTGAAAGTGAAATATTAAGGAGGAATCAAAATGAAATGAAACAACTAGTGGAACAAGAAACTCTGATAGTGACTAGAAATCATAATGAAATGAAGAGTTCAATAGATCAAATGACAAACACATTAGAGAGCCTTAAAAACAGAATGGGCGAAGCAGAAGAGAGAATATCAGACTTAGAAGACAGAGAACAGGAAAGGAAACAGGCAAACCAAAGAAAAGAAGAAGAAATTAGAAATCTAAAAAATATTGTCAGGAATTTACAGGATACTATTAAAAAACCCAACATTCGGGTTCTAGGAATTCCTGAAGGCATGGAGAGGGAGAAAGGATTAGAAGGCATTTTCAGTGAGATACTAGCAGAAAATTTCCCAGGTTTGGAGAAGGACAGAGGCATCTTAGTACAGGAAGCTTATAGAACCCCTAATAAACATGACCAAAAGAGATCCTCACCACGACATGTTGTAATCAAACTCACCACAGTGAAACATAAAGAAAAGATCCTAAAAGGTGCAAGAGAGAAACGTCGGATCACTCTTAGAGGATCTCCAATTAGACTCACAGCAGACTTCTCATCAGAAACCCTACAAGCTAGAAGGGAATGGCGAGACATAGCCCAGGTACTAAGAGAGAAAAACTGCCAGCCCAGAATACTATATCCTGCAAAGCTCTCATTTGTGAATGAAGGTGAAATTAAGACTTTTCACAGCAAACAGAAACTGAAAGAATTTGTTGCCACTCATCCTGCCCTGCAAAAGATGCTTAAAGATGTGTTACACACAGAAACACAGAAACATGGTCACCAATATGAAAGAAGGTAAAGGAAGGAAACCTCACAGCAAAAGATCACAGGAAGCTCAATTTCTCTTTGACATAGAATTAAACTCTGATGCTCTGTTAAAGCAATGTGCTAAAGTAATCTATTATGTTCTCTTGATGTCTGTTAAATTCTAATTGTTCAAAAACAGCTGAATTTTTATTAAGAGCAATGGGTTATTTAAATATGTGCTTTTTTCAAAAATTTGAATATCTGCTGCTCATAAAACTAAAGCGTTGTTGGTTCTGTGTTTAGCTGTCCTCCTATAGGTTCCTATGGACTTTTTCCAGCCACTTTTATTGTATTCAGTACTTTGGGATGGCTCTGTAAACAGATGAAGCCAATAATGTATTAACAGTACCAACTGAGAGAAAGTATGGTTAACTGAGGTTACTAAAAAGAAAAAGCAATTCAAATCAATTGGCAATCTACAAAAAGAGTTAAAGATTTTAAAAGCTATTATTAAAATTGATGTATTGGTCTATTATGCTATATTATATGTGTGTACATATTGTATGTCCACATGGGGAAATTTTATTAAGAGTTTTATTTTAAATGGCTTATAGATAAGATTGTCCATAAATTTAAGCTGCTAAAATCAATCAAAGATACATTTTAATTTGTGGGACCTGAATCTGTGTATCATATGTTTTAAACTTGTTGGTAGAAAGAAACTAAAAACATTTTAGATGGTTGTGCTTAAGTTTACTGGCTAAACAAACTACACCATGTTAGATATTTAAGAGGTGTTTTCAAATACATGATTCTTAAAATTTATAGAAGGCATTGGACCTTCTGGTAAATGTTTTCTTAAGTTGTTATCTAATGGTTGAAACGGTTTGCTAAGTATTCATGTGATATTGCTATTGTCAGCAAGCGATCTAGGACTTGCTCCCTCATTTCTCTATTCTAAGCCCAACTTGTTCTTTCATTTCTCTATTCTCTTCAAGGTAGGAAACTAATTCTATTATGAAGGAATCTGTAGGATGCACAATTTAATCTTTAGACCTTATAAAAGAGATGGCTAACATTTTTCTGCAATAGCATAGCCAAAATAAGAACTCAAATAATAATCTCATAGCTAGATTCACTTCGCCATCAGCGAAGTATACAGTAAGTAGAAAAAACCTCCCTTTCAGACCAAAGGGAAAGAAAGTTTTAAAGTGAGAATATAATTTTCCTCATAGGCATTGTCTACCTTAGAAAAACTACTACAGAACATGCCTGTGACTATAGACTTGTAGTTCAGGCCACCGAAGATTAGAGACGGGACACGGGCACTCCCTTGACTTGCATCCTCTGGTCTGCTTTAACACAAACCAGGAGGAAAAGAAAGCTCGGCATCAGAAGCAATGGGTGGCAGGCCTATTAATGGCTGATCTGTACAGTGATCTGCCCTCAAGGAGACCCAACAGGCCAGTCCACTGCAGTGCTTTCAATGTGGTAAGCCTGGGCTTCAGCAGAAGTCAGCTTGTGAAGAGCCCTGGCAGCTCTGCCAAGAGTTGGATCACTGGAAATGGACCTGCCCTGGAGTTGAAGGATGCCCAGGTCAGAGCCACAGATCTTATTGGCTCTAAGCTGAAAAGCCCTTCACTCAGCCCAACTTCCAAAGTGACCACTGCAGCTGAGGGGATGGTCAAGTAGGGTCAGCAACATTGCAGCCAGAACTGTAAATTTCTTGTTAGAGATGCCCCCTGCCTTTACCTGGCCAGCTCTCCTCCCAGGCCAGCCAAGTAATGAAAGTCAACAGAGTGCCTTCCCCTAGGAGGTTCACACCTCCCTTAGGATATACCCCATGTGAAGAGATAGATAGGTCTGGGCCTCTGAATTTACAAGGCCTAAAGCCCACCAGATTATTATCAAGCCCCTTCTATCAGGTTCTATTTGCCTCTCAATCAGAAAACTTAATTGTAGCTTAGACAGCACCTTTCTTAGCTCCTCTAATAATGACTCTGTCCTTTGTTCTAGGCCCTGTCTAGTGCACTTGGGCCTCATTCCTTTGTAATCATAACCTCTACTCTACCACCAATGGCTCTACTCCCAACATGTGTGTACTGATGGTCCTCTTCCCCACTTAATGCTGTATAATTGTTCAAACCTGGTAAATGCCACTCTTAGGATCATTGGTTACTATCCTCACTCTGTCTTTTATGACCTTGTCTAAATATGATCAGAGTCGGCAAACTTGGAAGGCTTCCACAGCCTTGGCAACTCATGACGACAGCCTAGGATGGTTACTGGTGCCATAAACTAGAGTGTCAATTTGTTGGGTCAACAACAGGAGCCACTGTGCACTTGCTCCTCATGTGGGATCTCTGTCCTTAATGTGCTGTACATTGTGATTTAATGCTATAACTAGTACTCAAACAGTATGTTTCACTTTGTGTTTCTATGTGGGTGCAAACTGTTGAAATCTTTATACTAAATTGATCTTCTGTATATAAAGAGAATTGAAAATGAATCTTGATGCAAATGGAAGGGGAGAGGGAGCGGGAGGGGGGAGGGTTGCGGGTGGGAGGGAAGTTATTGGGGGGGGGGAAGCCATTGTAATCCATAAGCTGTACACTGGAAATTTATATTCATTAAATAAAAGTTAAAAAAAAAGAAATATATGAAAACTATAAAAAAAAACATTTAATTGATGACTAATTTATAGATATTCAAGTTGTACAGTGTAGTAATTTTCAAATACATGTTACATGATTTCTACATATCCATTGTGCAGTGATTACACATTTCAATTATCACTTGAATCATCACTCATGGTTACCTTCTGTGTGGGGACATAAAGATGTAGAAACTCTGTTCTCTTCTAAATTGCAAATAAACAATATATTGTTGTTAACTATCATAAATATGTGGTTCATTAGATGCCCAGAACTTACTCATCTAACACCTGAAAATTTGTATCACTTGACCAACATCACCCCAAAAAAGCACCACCATCTCCTGCCAATCATCTTTCTACTCTGCTTCTAGGAATTTGACTTTTTAATATTTTACATATACAGTAACGTGGTATTTGTCTTTCTGGATTTGGCTTATTTCACTTAGAAAAGTACTCCCCAAATCTAAATATGTTGTTGCAATTGACATGACTTCTTGTTTGAAATAGATGTTTGAATGTCTAGATCTAAGGAAAAATAAAAGGATTTAAAAATCTCTGATCCTCCTGAGGGAAATATTTTTTTCTCAGGTTTAAAACTTAAGAAACTTGTATGTTATAAATTATCTAAGAAACTTTGTAGGACATAAGATTTATTTGAGTGGTTAACCACATTATTATGCTTTTTAAGTATTTACTTTATAAATATAAATTTTCAATAAAACCATAAGGAAAGAGAGGCATTTGTAGGCCCAATTTTATAACTATATTTTTAATCCATCAGAACATTTTCTTGCATAATGATCTAGCCTTTTTTTAGTGCAAGATTGGTGATTATTTCATGCTGCTAAGAATATTTGATACAATCCCATGATCAGCAAGACCCTAGGAGAAAATGAAAAGGGTTATTTCAGTGGAGAGGCTGGTGGTCTCCCACTGTCTTTTTCTGTTTATATATTACATTCCTCTGATTTCAAAATAAAAGACTTACTTTGTTTATAGGATTTCCATCTTTTGGATTCAAACAGAAGAAATAAAGAGCTTGTGTACACCATATATTAGCAAGATTGCCAACAATAATATTTAGTAGGTAGAGACTACATATTATTCTGCAATATGGAACAGAATAGAAACACCAGAAAACAACCCAAACATCTACAGTCAACTTATATTTGATCAATGATCCAAAACCAATCCCTGGAGTAAGGACAGTCTATTCAATAAATGGTGCTGGGAAAACTGGATTTCCACATGGAGAAGCATGAAGCAAGACCCCTACCTTACACCTTACACAAAAATCCACTCAACATGGATGAAAGACCTAAATCTACGACCTGACACCATCAACTTATTAGAGAACATTGGAGAAACCCTGCAAGATATTGGCACCGGCAAAGACTTCCTGGAAAAGACCCTGGAGACACAGGCAGTCAAAGCCAAAATTAACTATTGGGATTGCATCAAATTGAGAAGTTTCTGTACTGCAAAAGAAACAGTCAGGAGAGTGAAGAGGCAACCAACAGAATGGGAAAAAAAAATATTTGCAAACTATGCTACAGATAAAGGATTAATAACCAGAATCTACAATGAGATCAAGAAACTCCACAACATCAAAATAAACAACCCACTTAGGAGATGGGCCAAGGACCTCAACAGACATTTTTCCAAAGAGGAAATCCAAATGGCCAACAGACACATGAAAAAATGTTCAAGATCACTAGCCATCAGGGAAATGCAAATCAAAACCACAATGAGGTTTCACGTCACCCCGGTGAGAATGGCTCACATACAGAAATCTACCAACAACAGATGCTGGTGAGGATGTGGGGAAAAAAGGACACTAATCCATGGTTGGTGGGAATGTAAACTGGTAAAGCCACTATGTAAGTCAGTCTGGCGATCCCTCAGAAACCTGAATATAACCCTACTATACAACCCAGCCATCCCACTCCTTGGAATTTACCCAAAGGAAATAAAAATTGGCAAACAAAAAGCTGTCTGCACCTTAATGTTTATTGCACCTCAATTCACAATAGCTAAGACCTGGAATCAACCTAAATGCCCATCAATAGTAGACTGGATAAAGAAATTATGGGATAGGTACTCTACAGAATACTATACAGCAGTAAAAAAACAATGAAACCCAGTCATTTGCAACAAAATGGAGGAATCTGGAAAACATTATGCTGAGTGAAATAAGCCAGTCCCAAAGGGACAAATATCATATGTTCTCCCTGATCGGTGACAACTAAGCGAGCACCAAAAAGGAAACCTGTTGAAGTGAAATGGACACTATGAGAAACGGTGACTTGATCAGCCCTTGCCCTGACTGTCGATGAACAACTTAATACTTTATCCCTCCTAGTAATTTTGTTTGTTTGTTCTACTTAAATCTATTGGTTGAATTCTGTAATTAATACACAGTTATTCTTAAGTGTTGAAACTTAACTGAAAAGTGATCCCTGTTAAATATAAGAGTGGGAATAAGAGAGGGAAGAGATGTACAATTTGGGACATGCTCAAGCTGACTTGCCCCAAATGGTAGAGTTAGAAACATACCCGGGGATTCCAATTCAATCCCATCAAGGTGGCATGTATCAATGCCATCTCACTAGTCAAAGTGATCAATTTCTGTTCACAATTGATCATAATTATAGGACTAAGAGTCAAAGGGATCACATAAACAAGACTAGTGTCTGAAAATAATAACCGATAGAATAAAAAAGGGAAAGAACGATCCAATATGGGAAGCGGGATAGACAGCAAACTCATAGAATGGTGGATGTCCAAAACAGCACTCTGGCCTCAGAATCAGCCCTTACGACATTTGGATCCAGCTGAAATGCCCATGAGAGTATTTCAGGCATGGAAAGCCAAGACACTCTTGCAAAAAAAAAAAAAAATGACCTAAATGAAAGATCTCTGGGAGTGAGATCCCAGTGGAAAGAACAGGTCATCAAAGAAGGAGGTACTTTTCTCTGAAGGGAAGAGAGAACTTCCACTTTGACTATGATTTTGTCTAAATATGATCTGAGTCGGTGAACTCAAAAGACTAACATAGCCTTCACAACTCATGACAAGAGCCTAGAGTGATTACTGACTCCATAAACAAGAGTGTCAATTTGTTAAGTCTACAACAGGAGTCACTGTGCACTTACTCCTCATGTAGGATCTCTGTCCTTAATGTGCTGTATATTGTGATTTAATGCTATAACTAGTACTCAAACAGTATTTTTCACTTTGTGTTTCTATGTGGGTGCAAACTGTTGAAATCTTTACTTGATATATGCTAAACTGATCTTCTGTATCGAAAGAGAATTGAAAATGAATCTTGATGTGAATAGAAGGGGAGAGGGAGCAGGAAAGGGGAGTGTTGCGGGGGAGAGGGAAGTTATTGGGGGGAAAAATCCATTGTAATCCATAAGCTGTACTTTGGAAATTTATATTCATTATATAAAAGTTAAAAAAAAATAAAATAAAAATGTACTAATAAGTTGTCATTCACTTTTACAGATTCATGTTTTTTGCACTTCTCAACTAAGGAACAAATTGTTGTTCTGATACATTCTTATGACTGGTTTGTGAGGTGAAACATAATGCAGTGAAAAACTCAACCATGTTTCCCTACATTGGTATTTATTAAGACATGTGTATATGTCACATGTTACATAACAGTTTTAAATACTTCCTTCAAAACAAATGTATATTTTTAGTAATTGATAAATAGCACTGAAATTCAAAATTACAAATAAAAATAAAAATTGATAAAGTGAATAACCATGTTCATTTTAGTAAGTATGATATCATGAGCCCACTATAATTCCTCTGTGATTCATAGAATTTCTCGAGTTCCTGTTGTATGAGGGATTAATGAACTTGACAGGAAGAGATAAAAACAAAAACAAAACCCAATCTCATAACGTGGAAGAAATAATTTGAGTCTTTTTAAATGAGCAATATCTTAAAGTCAAAGAAAATAAAAGGTAATTTAAAGAGTATAGTGCACACCATTTAGAATAAAATTCCCCTGCAAAATTCACTCATATTCTTCATAATATACTCCCAAGGGAATGGGTTGGGTGTATAGAAAGTCAAGAAATATATATATATATATATATATATATATGCATATATTACAAGCTAAATGCTATATTAAACTCAAAAAATAAATGAATGACAATTTTTATGCTAAAACAATAAAAAGTGACACAAAAATGGAAACAGGAGTTCTCTCATCTTGGGTAGCATGAATTTAGGGCAGAGAAAGATGTGATCACATCATTTTTGTGGATTTCAACCAATGGCAGAAATGGTCATACAAATATTACACTTGATCTTATCCAAAAGGCTGAGAAGCAATAATCACACAAATATTGACAACTACAGAAACCAAGTTAGTAAACAGCATCCAAAAGAAAACCTTATGGCTGTTAGGGTTTACTTAAGTATTTATATGATGAATGAAACCACATTCACAATGTTGTACAGCAAAGCTTAAGAAAGAGTAAAAGATTTATTTAATGGTACTAATAATGCCTCTGAGTGGTATTAGCCATGTAGTTGGCTGTTTAGTGACTAATAATAACTTCAGTGACTGCAAAAGGGATTTCTGGTAACCTTAGAAGGAATACAACTCCGAAGCATTATAATAATATCCATTTTCCTTGGTGGTTGTGTTTTTCAGGTAGCAAAAATGATGCTACTTCAACAGCACAGGTCTTGCCAACAGATGTAACTGGTCTAATGTAATCCTCAATGCTCATTTTTATATGGTGCAGATGGAAAAAGAGTAGGTGGTAATTATATACAGTTTCTGTATTTTCCACTTATTCCACCATTTATGAGTGTTGTTGCTCCTTAAAAAAATCACATGAGTGAGTATGTAGGAAAGGAGATGTGCTATTGGGGAAAAAAGACAAAGGTGAGTAGGGAGAACCCAAAAATAAATGAGGGGATATGTCGGAATGTGGAGAAAAAGGAGTTCTGACACAGACAGGAGAGAACCAGGTGCAAAATTTAAAAAAAGTAAATAAAAAACTAGATAAAAAAGAAGAGTCAAAGTGTCAGATTCCTTACAATACCTTTGCAAATCAGATGTTGGTATCATCTACTTGGGAGTATGGTCTTACTAAATAAAAGGATATCTTTTAGATCTTATCCACCATAAATGTGAGTAATGTATTGTTTGTATATTGGCTTTCAGGCATGCCCCACTTCCACATAGATGTTTTCCTAAGGCATTATTAAATAATTATCACTATGGGCATTTCATATCCTCTCAGAATCAACTTTTTCAAATTCAGTGATTATGCTACATGCTTAAATTCATATCAAATGTAATTACATTAAGTTTATTTTATAGTTTGTTAAGCCAGCGCCATAATAACTTTTCATCCCTAGATTAATTTCTTTTACACGCAGCAACAAACCACGCTCCAAGCAGCACAGCTTTAGAGACTGTTATTATTCATGCACAGATGCATCCTGCCTTAGCCAATATCTGTGATTATTCACTAAAGAATTCTGCATATTCTCATTATCCACATGAGAGTCTTCCTCTTTATTTGTGCACAGCTCATAAGTGAGACCTCCTGCAAGTTGCAATTTAGATGTAAAAGGAGTTTATTTTAGGAATGTTCATCTTTCAACACTAAGGGGTACATACTCTTGGTGAAGTGCATGCATAACTTCCACAGTGTTAATGAGAGTTCTGCGTGTACATCAATAGGAAACCTTTGGTCCCAGAAAAATCTCCAGCAGTGAGAAAGGCACATTCACTTTCTGATCTAGCAGTTATCAAAATCAGCATGATCTCTCCTTTCTCAGGTAGGAATGGCTGGATTGGGAGCCAGATTCTGGCCCCTCAGGGAATGTGATGTGGAATAAAGTTATTGAGGAGAGGTCATAAAATATTTATGAAGAGCTCATATCTATATTATACTTTACTACTGACTGTGATTCAGTGTACAAGTAGGGGATATAGTCCCTTCACTTTATATGGCTTTGTAATCTTAAGTAAGGGGAAATAAAGGACTGGAGGAAAAACCATGAACAAATATTTCTTACTGAAAAATATTTCAATATAAACTCACACATATGGTAAGACATGTATAAACTTTGTAAATTCACATATTATTACATTGATATTATATTTATCCAATTAATTTTTATTGAAAAATACTCATTTCACACGTACTT
Organism: Lepus europaeus; assembly: GCF_033115175.1. Taxonomy (NCBI): domain Eukaryota; kingdom Metazoa; phylum Chordata; class Mammalia; order Lagomorpha; family Leporidae; genus Lepus; species Lepus europaeus. Next base: position 49,079,829 of record NC_084832.1, on the reverse strand, counting down.
AACTGTTCTAGAATGATTGTCACAAAAGGATATAGCAAATATATGGATTTTTCTCTAGGAACTACTTGGGAATCAAATATAGGAAACAGGATTTCTGAAGTGGCAAAACATATCTCACAGATGCACAATTCTCTTAAGGTCCGAGAGAAAAGAAATTTAAGTAATTGTATTTGGTTAAAGAATTTTTCAGTCATGAGGTTAATACATAGCAATTTTTAAATAAGAGACAAAATATTCAAGTTGGGGAAAAGTTTGAATGAAGTTTTAAAATGGAAAATAAAAATATATCATTAGCTTTTTATAGAAAGAGAACTTCTGTTGGAGACTTGGAGACAATATTGGTGAAACAGCTGGGATTTATTGTGCATGACCACAAATATCAACTGAAACAGTTGAGCTTCATTCTGAGGATAATATGAAAACTTTGGAATCTGTACAAAAAAAGCCACATTATTGCATTTTTTTTTTACTCAATGAAAAAGAATGCTTTATTCAAGGCAACAAATTAAAAAAAAAAAAGAAGTTCAATATCATGATGATTGACACAATAGGAAATACATAGAGGATACTGCTAGGAGGAAACATTTATAAGATATTCACCAAAATTAGTTGGAATTTCAAACAAACTTAACTAAGTTAAGTCTTTGGCTAGATTGTATTGCAATCAACTTGAGCTTGTGTTTGTGACAGCTAACAAAGGTCGCTGATAGAAGCAGAAGTCCTTCGCTCATATACTATGTTTGCTACTTTGAGCACCTCAATAATCTTTGTGTTGGAAATTGCTGATCTGACTGATAATTTTTTAAATCCTTGAAAAACTTTAACCCTCTGTTTGACAGTAAGCTCCTGAGTGACCTTTAAGGACACCTTGGTTCTAGGACTAAAATAAGTCTCTGTGTCTGTGTATCATCTGCATTTGATGTTGATGTCAAGGTGAAGAACAGTACCTGTTTCTGATGACAGCACTAACACTGAGAGATCTTATACAAAGTCTGAGATCTTTGTTGGAAAGTGTGTCACTGTTACATGAATTCTACTTTTTTTAAAATGACATAATTCCATGCTTGGCTTTCCCAAAAGACAAAATGAGTTAAAATACAACTTAAATCAATTAGATCTTACTTAATGCATGCCATACATATGAGCGATCTAGTCCCAATGTCTGAACTTGAGAGCAAATACTGTTAATATATATTATTATTTGTTAAATGATAACTCTAGTTTTTAAGATTCTGGTATTTAGAATATTAATTATACTGGTCTAAGTGACTAAGTAATGTATTGAGAAATTCTATAATTGGTTCTGGAAATCAACTATATAAAAATGCTATAATCACTACATTAGTAGATCACCTGTAAATTGTGACTGTCTCAGAAAATCAAGACTTAATGATTCTGTTAATAATAGGAGCTTAGAATATTTTCTCTTCTGTATCTTCTTGCTCTGGATAATTCAGTTTCATCTAAGTAAGTGAATCAGAGTTTAACTCTTTTCTGGGAAAAAATGAATATCATTTGAGTGGAGGTTAAAGAGGTAGAAATTTCAAAGACAACTGAATCATTTGCATGTAGCTTTCATTGCACATAGCTGAAAATCTGTGTATGGTAAATTATACACATGTGAGTTTTCTTGTACATATCTGAAAGTAGGTGATAGCTAGCATTGTCATAATTTTAAAGGTTCAAGCCTGTTAGAACTGAGTTTTTATTTTATGACCTATTCCTCATGGTCACTGGATAATTTCTGCCCTCAAGATATAATATCGGCTGGGATTGCGGCTCAATAGGCTAATCCTCCACCTGCGGTGCCGGCACACTTGGTTCTAGTCGCGGTCGGGGCGCCGGATTCTGTCCCGGTCACTCCTCTTCCAGTCCAGCTCTCTGCTATGGCCCGGAGTGCAGTGGAGGATGGCCCAAGTGCTTGGGCCCTGCATCCGCATGGGAGACCAGGAGGAAGCATCTGACTCCTGGCTTCGAATCAGTGCGGTGTGCCGGCTGCAGCGCGCAGGCCGAAGTGGCCATTGGGGGTGAACCAACCGCAAAAGGAAGACCTCTCTCTCTCTCTCTCTCTCTCTCTCTCTCTCTCTCTCTCTCTCTTTCTCTCTGTCTAAATCTGCCTGTCAAATATATATCTATCTTATAGAAAAAATAGAATTGTTTTCTAAAGTTCTCACTAAATGTGTCACATATTTTAATGAATACACTTCCCTGTAAAGCTAGAGTTGATTGAAATATAGGAGGAAGTGATGTGGGAATTCATGCACCTGTACACTGCAATGTTGTTAAGATTTCAAGTCAATACAGTTTCAGAAGTGGTAATGTCATTAGTAGGAATAGGAAAGATTCTTAATTTTTATAAGAAAAATGCAGAATTTTGATTTAATTGGTGTGATATAGTAGAAAGATGTATAAAAGACTATTTCCCATGGAAAGTTGGACACGTGAAACTGGAGAGCTCTGGGAAGACAACCGAAATTGAACATGGAAAATATTAAGAGTAAATTATTTTAGTGCTGAAATAACCTCACTAGAGTTAAAAATATAAAGTATTTGCAAGTTAGAAAATAGTTTAAAAACATAAATAATGTTTTTAAAAATTTTTTAAATTAATTTATTTTTTTTGATAGGCAGAGTCAGAGAGAGAGAGACAGAGAGAAAGGTCTTCCATTTTTCCATTGGATCACTCCCCAGGTGGCCGCTTTGGCTGGTGCGTTGCAGCCGGTGCGCTGCGCTGATCCGAAGCCCAGAACCAGGTGCTTCCTTCTAGTCTCCCATGCAGGTGCAGGGCCCAAGCACTTGGGCCATCCTCCACTGCACTCCCGGGCCACAGCAGAGAGCTGGATTGGAAGAGGAGCGACCGGGACAGAATCCGGCGCCCCAACTGGGACTAGAACCAGGGTGCTGGCACCGAAGGTGGAGGATTAACCTAGTGGGCCATGGTGCCGGCCAAACATAAATAATGTTTACACTTAGGACTTTACATAAGCAAAAAGTGCTCAGACAGTAAACATATTTGCCTTCAGTTTGTAGATGTAGATGTCTCTCTCTCTCTCTCTTTTTTTTTTTTTTTTTAAGGGAAAGGGTTTATTGGGGAACACCCAACAGACCGGAGTGAAGGGGCGGCGAAGGAAAAAGAGAGAGTATAAGAGAGAGAGAGACAGAGGAGAGAATATAGAGTAGAGAGGAGCCAAGAGAGAGAAGAGAGCGCAGGAGAGAACCAAGAGAGCACATGTTCAGGAACAGGCCCTTTTAAAACTTCGACTGAGGGCAGGCAGGGAAGCAGGAGCAGCGAATCCCATTAGGATGGGGGGTGGAGCCTGGCTCAGGTAGCTGGGCAATGCAGCCACCTGGCTAAGACTGCACCAGTTTCCTAACATTCCCCCTTTTGTTTTTTATAAAGCAGAATTTGTATGGGATTACATTAGTCCCAAAAGTCCAAGAGGGGTAGAGGGACGATGATCTGTCTTTAGAGCTACTTCCTGCTGACATGGGGCCACGATGTACTCTTCGCTGGCATGAGGCGATGTCTCAGGCCTCTGTCTCCTGTGTGGGGAGCCAAGTATATTCCCGTAGCAGCATTTGGTTGACCAGCTGGTTGTTGAAGGCCTTCATTTGTTCCATTATAACCTGCTGTAAACACTGAGACAGGGTAGCATAAAAGACAGGGTGAGAATATTAATTAACCAGGTAATGAGAGGGTTTCATAGAGGAGAGGAAATGGGGGGGGGGTCCTCTGGACCCTTGTGGGGACAGTTTGATGGATGTGGCTTAAGCTGATTCCAGCCAAGACTGGGAGAAAAGCCACTCATCTTTTGTGGGTAGAGGGGTTTATCTGTAGAGAAATTTTGAACAATCATACAGCATTAAGTGGGGGAGAGGACCATCAGTACACACAGGTTGGGAATAGAGCCATTGGTGGTAGAGGTTATGATTACAAAGGAATGAGGCCCAAGTGCACTATACAGGGCCTAGAACAAAGGACAGAGTCAGTATTAGAGGAGCTAAGAAAGGTGCTATCTAAGCTACAATTAAGTTTTCTGATTGAGAGGCAAATAGAACCTGATAGAAGGGGCTTGATAATAATCTGGTGGGCTTTAGGCCTTGTAAGTTAAGAGGCCCAGACCTATCCATCTCTTCACATGGTGTATATCCTAAGGGAGGTGTGAACCTCCTAGGGGAAGGCACTCTGTTGACTTTCATTACTTGGCTGGCCTGGGAGGAGAGCTGGCCAGGTAAAGACAGGTGGCAACTCCAAAAGGAAATATACAGTTCTGCCTGCAATGTTACTGACACTACTTGGCCATTTCCTCAGTTGCAGTGGTCACCTTGGAAGTTGGGCTGAGTGAAGGGCTTTTCAGCTTAGAGCCAATAAGATCTGTGGCTCTGACCTGGGCATCCTTCGACTCCAGGGCAGTTCCATTTCCAGGGATCAACTCTTGGCTGGCAGAGCTGCCAGGGCTCTTCACAAGCTGACTTCTGCTGAAGCCCAGGCTTACCACATTGAAAGCCACTGCAGTGGACTGGCCTGTTGGGTCTCCTTGAGGGCAGATCACTGTACAGATCATCCATTAATAGGCCTGCCACCCATTGCTTCTGATGGCGAGCTTTCTTTTCCTCCTGGTTTGTGTTAAAGCAGACCAGAGGATGCAAGTCAAGGGGGTGCTCTCTTATCAAAGTTACTTTAACTCATATGCAGATATATTGTTTAAAATATGCATAGTAAAATGCCTTAACAATTCAGGTATCACAGCGAATTAAGATAACTCAAATTTACTAGATACATTTTGAATATTATAGTGTTACTGTCAATGAAAAACTGCAGCCCCATTAAGTACAGACACAATAAGCATCATAATAAGGTAGAGTTATATTTGGAAGAACATTATTATTCATCCTTTCAATAAGACAACTTACAAGCCTCTCTAGTCTGCACATTTTCCTCAATAAGACATTTAGTATTAAGGCTATTTGCATACACAGTAAGCTATTCTCCCATAAGTGGTTAAAAATATTGACTAACTTTCCTTGCTATTTTTGATGTTAAGCTGCAAATTTCCTAATTTTTAAAATATTTATTTTTTGAAATATGAGGGACAAAAAGAAGTGTGGAGAAGGCAAAGAGGGTCAGATATTCAATTTGCTACTTCACTTCCCAAAGAGCTGCAATAGTCAAGACTGAGTCGGGCCAAGGCTGTGAGCCTGAAACTCCCTCTGGGTCTTCCATGTGAGTGGTAGGGACTCAAGTATTTGAATCACCACCAGGTGGCAGATAGCTAAGCAGGGTTTTGAGTGGCTGAGACTTGAACCAGTACTCTAGTATGAGATGTGTGTATCCCATGAAGCAAATTGAATTTAATCATCTACTCCATGTTTTGCCCATAGCTTCCTTGTATAATCAAGGTAGAGCTGAGTATGTGTAACTGAGATCATATGTTCCACGAAGAAACAAAGCATTTACAATATTGTCCTTCACAGAACAAAAAAAGTCAACTTCAGTCTAAAAGAATTAGGTTGGAATGTAAACGCCAACTTCTTTTAAAATATCTACTATTTTATTATGTCTTTGATAAGTAAACAAAATAATATTTAAATGTATATTCTCTCATTGATAAGTACATACAGATTGTTTTGGAGAATTTGGAGATAATGGAACAATTTTTTTGAGAATCTAATTTAGTCCTCAGAAAATGTTGTGAATTATCCATCACTATTCCCCTTTAGCAATTTGAAAAATAGGATTATCATTAAAATGAATCTTCTCAAATTACTTACAACTAATAAGAGGTGTAATTTAGAAAATCCAGCCTGGACTTATTTTATTTTATTTATTTTATACTTTTGCCTGTTTTTTTGTGTCTTCAGATGAAAACACAAAATTTAACTACAACATTTATTAGTTATTCCAAGCAAAATAACCTGGCTTATAGAGATACACAGTCTTTACACTTTCACCCAAATTCTGTTATTTTTAAATGACTAACTTGAAGTCCTACTAAATAAGAAAATGAAACTCCTATTGCATCAAATATTTTTAACTCTTATTTTTGCTACCAACATAAATATTTCATTATTTCATTAGTTAAGAATATTCATTAAACATTTCAGTAGACTTTACTTTTCTAGAATTCAATTTTCTTCTCATTTCTTTAGATTCTCTACTAATAATTCTGAATCAACACAATGAATTAAACTACTATTTAGTTGCAACAAATAATAATCACTCTTCCTAAATTTAGGTCTCATTTAACTTCACTAGCCATCCGGGAAACGTTAACTCAAAGGCTACAATGAGATATCACCTCACCCTGTAAGAATAGCTATTATTCAAAGAACAGAAAGTTACAAATGTTGACAAGGTTGTGAAGAAAGGGAAACTTTTATATAAGATTTATTTTGTTAGTTATTTGAAAGACAGAATTACAGAGAGAGGGTGAGAAGAGAGACAGAGAGACAGAGAGAGAGAGAGAGAGAGAGAATCCACTGGTTCAATACCCAAATGGCTGTAAGGAGCCAGGAGCTCCATCCAGGTCTCCCATGTGAGTGCAGGTGCCCAAGCACTTGGGCCATCCTCAATTACATTCTCACACTCATTAATAGGTAGCTGGATCAGATACAGATCAGAAGGGACCTGGCTGGCACTCATATGGGCTGCTGATGTTGCAGGTGGTGGCTTTTACCTGCTATGCCACAATGCCGACTCCAAAAGGAAACTCCTATACACAACTGGTGGGACTGTAAAGTAGTGTCATTGTTTTAGAAAACAGTATGACTATTTTTTTTTAAAAGCCTAGAAATAGAAGTGTCATGGATTCATCAATTCCACCACTTGACACAAGCACAAAAAGACACACCCACACTGTATCAAAAAAGATACCTTCATCATCATGTTTATAGCAGGACTGCTCACAGTAGCCAAAATACAGAATCAACCAAGATGTCCATCACCAGATAAATGAATAAAGAAAATGTATAAAATATAATGGAATATCAGTATGCTATAAATGTATATAATACAATGGAATATTAAGCCACTTAAAATAATGCAATTCTAGAGCCATTGGAGGTAGAATAGAGGTTATGATTATGAAGGAATGAGGTCCAAGTGTGCTAGACAGGGTCTAGAACAAAGGACAGAGTCATTATTAGAGGAGTTAAGAAAGGTGCTGTCTAAGGTACAATTAAGTTTTCTGATTGATAGGTGGCAAGGCCTATGCACTTGGGCCATCTTCTGCTTCTTCACCAGGTGCATTGTTAGGGAGTTGGATGAGAAGTAGAGCATCCAGGGGTGACACAAAAGTGTTCTACAATGGGATGTCATCATTGCATGTGGTAGCTGTGCCTGCTGTGCCATGATGCTGGCCTTCACTTACCAGGACTCGAAGGACTAATTCTCCAGAGATACCCAGATAATCAAGAAGCAAATGTAAAGATCTTTCATACCACTAGTCATGGACCCAGCATTATAGCACGATGGGTTAAGTCACTGCTTGGCAATGTCAGCATCCCATATTGGAGCACTGGTTCGCATCCCAGCAACTCCATTTTGAATTCAGCTTCTGGCTAATGTACCTGGGAAGGCAATGGAAGATGGAAGAAGTGCTTGGGCCCCTGGCACCCATGCTGACACCAGGATGGAATTATAAGCCCAGATTTGACTGTTGTGGACATTGTGGGAGTGAACCAAAGAATGGAGGATCTCTCTCTCTGCCTCTCTCTGCCCTTCCCTCCTTCCTATTCTGTTACTTTGCTTTTCAAATAAATAAATAAATACATCTTAAGAAAAAAATGCCATTAATTATTAAAAACATGGAAATTATGAGATACTCAGTTGGATAATTATAACTAAAGCAATTTGGTCAAGAAGCTAAGATGTTGTCATAACACATCAAAGTGTCTGGGTTCAATTCCTGGATCCAGCTGCTAGCTCTAGCTTCCTGCCAGTGCACACCCTGGGAGGCAGCATGACAGCTCGAGTAATTCTGTCCCTAACACCCATGTGAAAGACCTGGATTGTATTCCTGATTTCTGGCTTCAGGACTAACCCAGCCCCGGGCATTGAGGAATGAAGCAGTTGATCAGAAACCTCTTTCTCTCAAATAAGAATAAAATACAGCAGAAAACATTATCTGTTGGTGAGGATGTAGGGAAATTGGAACTTTTGTACAATGTGATTGTGAATGTAAAATGGTATAGTGACTTTGGAAAACAGTCTGACCATGCCTCAAAAAGTTAAACATAGGGACCACCGTTGTGGCATAGCAGGTAACATCGCCACCTGCAATGCTAGCATCCCATATGGGTGCCAGTTCGTGTGCTGGCTGTTCTGCTTCTGATCCAGTCCCTTGTTAATGGCCTGGGAATAACAGCAGAAGATGGCCCAAGTGTTTGGGCCTCTGCCACCCACGTAGGAGACCTGGAGGAAACTCTTGGCTCTTGGTTCCTGGTGTCAGCCTGCCTCAGCCCTGGCCTTTGCGGCCATCTGGGGAGTGAACAAGTGAGTTGAAGAGCTCTCTCTCTGTCTCTCTGTCTCTCTCTCCTCTCTCTATCTCTGTAACATTGACTTTCAAATAAATAAATAAATTTTTAAAAAGTTAATGTAGAGTTATCATATGACCTAGTAATTCTACCTCTAGGTATATACCCAAAATAACTGAAAAAAATATGTTCACACAAAAATTTGAGCACAAATGCTTTTAGCAGTATCATTCATAAAATCAAAAAAGTCCATAAATGATGAATGGATAAACAAAATATGGTATGTTCATGTAGTAGAATAAAATTAAATGAAGTGTATTGATCTGTGCTACAATGTAGATGAATTTCAAAAACATTATTCTAAATGAAAGAAGCCAGATACAATGGGACATGAATATGTGCTTTATGCTATGAATTACCCAGAATGTGCAAATACGGAGAGTAGATTAGTTGTAGTAGATTTGTAGAAACGGAGAGTGGATTAGTTGTTGCTACAGGCTGGAAAGAGGGGAGAATGAGGAATGACTGCAGTAGAGGTATAAGGGATTAGGGGTTCCTTTCGGAATAAAAAAAAAAAGTTTTCTGATTGAGAGGCAAATAGAACCTGATAGAAGGGCTTGATAATAATCTGTTGGGCTTTAGGCCTTGTAAGTTAAGAGGCCCAGACCTATCTATCTCTTCACATGGGATACTTCCTAAGGGAGGTGTGAACCTCCTGGGGGAAGGCACTCTGTTGACTTTCATTACTTAGCTGGCCTGGGAGGAGCTGGCCAGGTAAAGGCAGGTGGCACCTCTAACAAGAAATGTACAGTTCTTCCTTCCTACTTGGTCGTCCCCTCAGCTGCAGTGGTCACTTTGGAAGTTGGGCTGAGTGAAGGGCTTTTTAGCTTAGAGCCAATAAGATCTGTGGCTCTGACCTGGGCATCCTTCGACTCCAGGGCAGGTCCATTTCCAGTGATCCAATTCTTGGCAGAGCTGCCAGGGCTCTTCATAAGCTGACTTCTGCTGAAGCCCAGGCTTACCACATTGAAAGCTACTGCAGTGGACTGGCCTGTTGGGTCTCCTTGGGAGCAGATCACTGTACAGAACAGCCATTAATAGGCCTGCCACCCATTGCTTCTGATGGCGAGCTTTCTTTTCCTCCTGGTTTGTGTTAAAGCAGACCAGAGGATGCAAGTCAAGGGAGTGCTAAAGTCCCATCTCTAATCTTTGGTGGCCTAAACTACAAGTCTATAGTCACAGGCATGTTCTGTAGTAGTTTTTCTAAGGTAGACAATGCCCATGAGGAAAATTATATTCTCACTTTAAAACTTTCTTTCCCTTTGGTCTGAAAGGGAGGTTTTTTCTACTTACTGTTCACTTCGCTGATGGTGAAGTAAATCTAGGCTTCCATAGCCTTGGCAACTCATGAGGAGAGCCTAGGGTGGTTACTGGCGCCATAAACTAGAGTGTCAATTTGTTGGGTCAACAACAGGAGTCACTGTGAACTTGCTCCTCATGTGGGATCTCTGTCCTTAATGTGCTGTACATTTTGATTTAATGCTATAACTAGTACTCAAACAGTAAAAAAAAAAAAAAAAAAAAAAAAAAAAAAGAGTGTCAAATTGTTAAGTCAACAACAAGAGTCACTGTGTACTTACTCCTCCTGTGGGATCTCTGTCCTTAATGTGTTGTACAATGTGAATTAATGCTATAACTAGTACTCAAACAGTATTTTACACTTTATATTCTGTGTGGGTGCAAACTGATGAAATTTTTACTTAATATATACTAAATTGATCTTCTGTATAGAAAGAGAATTGAAAATGAATCTTCATGTGAATGGAATGGGAGAGGGAGCGGGAGATGGGAGGGGTGCGGGTGGGAGGGAAGTTATGGGTGGGGAAGCCATTGTAATCCATAAACTGTACTTTGAAAAATTATATTTACTAAATAAAAGTTAAAAAAATAATGCAATTCTATCATTTTAATCACAATAGTTGCAACTAGAAGGAAATATGTATAGTGAAATAAACTGGATACAAAAAGACAAATACCTGGGGCCAGTGTTGTGAAACAGTGTGTAAAGCTGCCGCCTATGACACCAGTATCCCATTTGGACTCTGTTTTGAATCCTGGTTGCTCCATTTTGGATCCAGCTCTCTGCTGATGTGCAGAGAAAAAGTAATAATAATTAAAGGGATAATTTAAACTTTTATTTTTTTAATTTAATTTTTATTTATTTGAAAGACACAGTTACAGAGAGAAGAGAGACAGAGAGAGAGAGAATCTTCAATCTGCTTGTTCACTCCCCAATTAGACACAATAGCCAGGGCTGAGTCAAGTTGAAACCAGGTGCTGGGAGCTTCTTCCTGGTTTCCCACATGGGTTCAGGGACCCAAGGATTTGGGCCATCTTCTGCTGTTTTCACAGGTGCATTCTTTCACAGGTGTATTAACAGGCAGCTAGATCAGAAGTAGAGCAGATAGGACTCATAGCAGAGTCTATATGGGATGCCACTGTCAGAGGCATAAGTTTAACCTGCTACCACAACGCCGGCCCTGAACTACTATTTTTTTAATGAAATGCAAATATTAATTCAATGTTTGAAAGGCCGTTAGATGCAGTAGGAATAAGAAATGGACTTCATAGAAGATTAAATTTTTATGATATTCTATAAATAAAACTTGTATTTATTTATTTGAAAAGAGAGTTACAGAGCTATGGGGAGACAGAGAGAGAGGGAGAGAAAAAAAGAGAGAGATCACAGCAGAGAGAGTAGTCAGAGATATTCCATTCACTGATTCACTCCCCACATGGCCAAAATGACTCAGTTTGGATCACTGAAGCCAGGAGCCCAGAACTATATCCAGGTCTCCCACATGGACAGAGAGACCCTAGTACTTGGGCCATTTTCTGCTGCTTTCCCAGGTACATGAGCAGAGAGTAGGATCAAATGTAGAGCAGCTGGACTTGAATGGAATGCTGAGTTTATAAGCATTCACTTAACCTGTTATGCCACAATGTTAACTGAACAAAAGCCTACATTTTAGATATTGTTTTTTGGTTTTTCAAAATGGATTCTTTTTTTTTTTTTTTTTTTTTGACAGGCAGAGTGGATAGTGAGAGAGAGAGAGACAGAGAGAAAGGTCTTCCTTTGCCGTTGGTTCACCCTCCAAATGGCCACTGTGGCCAGTGCACTGCGGCCAGCACACAGTGCTGATCCGAAGCCGGGAGCCAGGTGCTTCTCCTGGTCTCCCATGGGGTGCAGGGCCCAAGCACTTGGGCCATCCTCCACTGCACTCCCTAGCCACAGCAGAGAGCTGGCCTAGAAGGGGGGCAACCGGGACAGAATCTGGCGCCCGGACTGGGACTAGAACTCAGTGTGCCGGTGCCGCAGGCAGAGGATTAGCCTAATGAGCCACGGCGCCGGCCCAAAATGGATTCTTAGAACAAATAGTGTGAGAGTTCCATGATTCATAATTTTTTTCTGTATGACTATAGAGCAATTTTTCTAACTCAGAGCTACTAATTTAATATTTCAAATATAGTAAGTTGTTTTGTAGCCACTTTTAATTGCAATTTTGTTTGAATCACATTTTAGAAGATAACATTTATGGGACATTGTGGCATAGCAGGTTAAGCTGCCATCTGCAATGCTGTCATCTCAAATGAGCACTAGTTCATATCCCAGCTGTACCACCTCTGACCCAGCTCCCTGCTAATTGCTTGGGAAAAGCAGCAGAAGATGGCCCAAGTTTTGAGCCCCATCCACCCTTGTCGGAGACCAGAAAGAAGCTCCTGGCTTTTGCCTGACTCAGCTGTGGCCATTGTGGCCATCTGGGGAATGAACCAGCAGATAGAATCAATCTCTCTCTCTCTCTCTCTCTCTCTCTCTCTCTCCCTTGCTCCCTATCTCTCCCTGTAATTGTAATTATTTCAAGTAAATAAACAAAAAATATCAAAAAAGTAAGCATTTACAATAAAATTTGTCTACCAGTATATGAAACTTTACATGTGGTTTCAACTGCATTCAAAGGAAATTATTCCCACATCAGCAATGATAAGCTATCACTCTAATCTGGTTCTTGGAGGAAACAGAACTCAAATGATAGCTGCAAAAACAATTTACATATTTTTTGGAAATTCCCCTAGACTGAGAAATAATTATAATGTATTATTGTAAAATATTTCAATTTCACATTATTAAATTTAATCCTAAATTTTAAAGTTATTTTCAAATTATTAAACATGTTAATATTACAACATCTTCCCATTCTTTACATAATTATCTTCCAATAGTAGAATAAGAAACAAGGGTGGTGAATAAGATGCCAGTCAGTGTTTATGCCAGACAAGGGGCACAGAAAGGAGTCAATGGTATCTCTTTGTCCCTTTTGCATCTTGAATACAATATGTGGATTTTTGCAGAAAAAGTTATTTTGCAGGTTGAAAACTATAATAATGGTTAATTAATTAAAAGTGAGTACTAGCACAATGATTATAGAATGATTCCTTCAATATTGTTTCATATTATCTTCATTTCATAGTATGTATAATAGTAAAACTTAAGATTTAAAATTTTGAAGTATTATACTAATTAATAAAATTAAACCTAGAAGATTGGACAAATTAGATATAATAGTGTGCCCTGTACTTTAATAAAATGTATCTCTCAAAAGCAAATCGTTCATATATTGTGCTTTATTTTTTTAAACATTTACTTATTTATTTGAATTTTAGTGTTACAAAGGGAAAGGAAGAGGGAGAAGGAGAGAGAGAGAGAGAGAGAGCGAGAGAGAGAGAGATCTTTCGTCTGCTTGTTCACTACCCAAATAAATGCAATGGCCAGGATTGGGTCAGGCCAAAGCCAGGAGTGAGGGGCTTCATCTGGGTCTCCCATGTAGGTGGAGGAGCCCAAAGAATTGGACCATTTTCTGCTGCTTTCCCAGAACCATTAGAAGGGAGCTGGATTGGAAGTGGAACAGCTGGGACTCGAACCAGCGCCCATATGGGATGCCTACTCTACAGATGCCAACTTACCCTCTGTGACACAGCGCCACCCCAAACTGTGCTTTAAATGACAATTGATTGATTCATAAAATTATTTCTGACACAGAATGCAAATTCATATTTGTATTTGTCTCTATGCAGGAACTAATTCTGAAATTTCAAATCTATACTTCAACAAAAGAAACTTGCAAAAATAAAGACAATGGAAAAACTCACTAAATTTGATTTCGCTTATCCCAATAGTCAAATTATTGTAATCCAATTTTTAAATGTACTGACAACATTTTAGGTGGCTAATGGAATTTTAGCAATACTTTTAGAATAATTTCTATACTACTTAATATAATTATATGGCATATAATGGCAGAATTCAACTTATTATAATACTTAGATCTTACACTACTCTTGAGAATTGCATTTTATCTACTTGTGCTTTAAAAGTTTATGATTTCAATTAAAATTTCAACACCTGTGAACTTTAAAAGTAACTTTACAGGGTAATCGACTGTTTTAGGCAATAATAATAATGTATTATTCTATGGTCTGAAGGTATATATCCTCTCAAAATTCATATGCTGCCGGCTGGCGCCACAGCTCACTAGGCTAATCCTCCGCCTTGTGGTGCAGGCACACCGGGTTCTAGTCCCGGTTGGGACACCGATCATGTCCCGGTTGCCCCTCTTCCAGGCCAGCTCTCTGCTATGGCCCGGGAGTGCAGTGGAGGATGGCACAAGTACTTGGGCCCTGCACCCGCATGGGAGACCAGGAGAAGCACCTGGCTCCTGCCATCAGATCAGCGTGGTGCGCCGGCCGCAGCGCGTTGGCCGTGGTGGCCATTGGAGGGTGAACCAACAGCAAAGGAAGAGCTTTCTCTCTTTTCTCTCTGTCTCTCTCTCTCTCACTATCCACTCTGCCTGTCCAAAAAAAAAAAAAAAAAAAAAAAAAAAAAAATTCATATGCTGGAATTCTTGTCCTCTGGTTAACAGCATTAGAACATGGGACTTTTGGGGTCTGATAAATGGCAACTTACATGACTGATTACTGATTTTTTGACACCTCAAACAGCTTGTTGGTCTCTTCCATGACATGAGGACACAGTGAGGAGGCACATTTTATGAACTAGCAAACAGGTCCTCAGTAGATGCCAAGCCAGTCAACAGCTTGATACTGGACTTCTCGGTCCTCAGGACTGTGAGGGAAAAATAAATCTCTTATTAATATTCTATTTTCACGATACATTGTTATAACACCTGAAATGGACTAAGACTTGCTGTAAGCACAGCAATATTAGTATAACTTAAATCCATGAAAATTGTCGTAACGGACATAAGGATGGACAGAGAAATATACCATTATAGAGTTCAACTATATTTGAGATGGAACGAAACTTGAAGGTATTCTGTAGCAAGCTAAAGACCTAACAACATGGCCGTCCCCGCAGCTCACTAGGCTAATCCTCAGCCTGTGGTGCCGGCATCCCCGGTTCTAGTCCCAGTTGGGGCACCGGATTCTGTCCTGGTTGCTCCTCTTCCAGTCCAGCTCTCTGCTGTGGCCCAAGTGTGCAGTGGAAGATGGTCCAGATCCTTGGGCCCTGAACCCACATGGGAGACCAGGTGGAAGCACCTGGCTCCTGGCTTCTGATCGGAGCAGACCAATCTCTTTCTCTCTGTCTCTCTCTCTCTCATTGACTAACTCTGCCTGTCAAAAAATAAAATAAAAAAAAAAAAAAAGACCTAGCAACAGATTCAAAGTGCCCCCATTTATATGTTAGAACCCTAATCTAATTGTAATGGTGCTTGGAAATTTAATCTCTGGCAAGTAAGTGGGTCATGAAAGTGGAGCCCTAATGAATGGAATAGTGTCTTTATTAGAATATGCCAGAGTCCTCCCCACCCCAGTCTCCCTTTATCCTTACAATGTTGCAAATAGAGATTGGTGGGTTGCAATCCAAAATAAGGATCCTCATTACAAAACAATCATGATGGCACCCTAATCTAAATCTTCAAATCTCTAGACTGTAAGAATACACTTATGTTGTTTATAGACTACCCCAGTATGGCATTTTGTTATGGCAGCCTGAGCTTGACTAAGACACGTGCATAATATAAAGGTTGACCTCCAACACTCAAGATAATAAGCTGATATCCAAATGAAATGACAGCTTTAAAAAAAGCAAAGCATTGGTGGTTGTTGTGGTTCAGTGGGTTAAGCCATTGCATGGGATGCCCATTTTCCAATTGGAGGGTCTGAGATTGAGCCACTTGCACATTAGATACAGCTTCTTACTAATGTACACAGGAAGCTGCAGATGCTGGCCAAAGTACTTGAGTTCTGGTTTCCCACGTGGAAAATGTGGTTGGAATTTGGGGCTCTTTACTTCAGTATGGTCCAGCCCTGGCTCTTGTAGAGATTGCTGAAAGAAGCAGCAGATGAAAGATTCTCTCTCTCTCTCTCTCTCTCTCTCTCTCTGTCTCCTGCCCCATACACACACACACATAAACACATGCACCCTCTCTGTGGCTTTCCCTTTTAAGGAAATAAATAAAAATTTTAAAGGTCATTAAGGACAAATGATGAAATGGTAGCTTTTAATGAAACTATATCGATATTATACCAAATAAAAATTCTGGATGTGAAAAAGTAGAAAAGTCATGAAATAAATCATTTTCAAAGCAATCAGTAGGTTGAACAGCATATTTTTGTTGAAGAAAGGATTAGTGAATTGGAAAATTCAAGAATTTTATAGGATGATACACTCAGATACAAACATATTTTAAAAAGGCAGTACCTTTCTCTGAAAGGAAAAGAGAACTTCCACTTTGAATATGGCCTTGTCTAAACAAGATCGGAGTTGGTGAACTCAACAGATTCCCATAGCCTTGGCAGCTCTTGACAAGAGCCTCGAGTGATTACTGACGTCATAAATAAGAGTGTCAATTGTTAAATCAACAACGGGAGTCACTGTGCACCTGCTCCCCATGTAGGATCTCTGTCCTTAATGTATTGTAGTATGCGAATTAATGGTAAAACTACTACCCAATCAGTACTTAAATTTAGGAAGAGTGGTTGTTATTTGTTGCAACTAAATAGGACTTTAATTCACTGTGTTGATTCAGAATTCTTAGGAGAGAATCCAAAGAAATAAGAAGAAAATTAAATTCTGGAAAAGTAAAGTCTACTGAAATGTTTAATGAATATTCTTAACTAATGAAATATTTATGTTGGTAGCAAAAATAAGAGTTAAAAATATTTGATGCAATCGGGGTTTCATTTTCTTATTTAGTAGGACTTCAAGTTAGTCATCTAAAAATAACATAATTTGGGTGAAAGAGTAAAAACTGTGCATCTCTATAAGCTAGGTTATTTTGCTTGGAATAACTAATAAATGTTGTAGTTAAATTTTGTGTTTTCATCTGAAGACACAAAAAAAAAACAGGCAAAAAGTATAAAATAAATAATATAAAACAAGTCCAAGCTGGATTTTTAAAATTACACCTCTTATTAGTTGTAGGTACATCGATAAGATTCATTTTAACGATTATCCTCTTTTTCAAATTGCTAAAGGGGAATAATAATTCACAACATTTTCTGAGGACTAAATTAGATTCTCAAAAAAATTGCTCCATTATCTCCAAATTCCCTAAAAAAAACTGTATGTACTTATTAATGAGAGAATATACATTTAAATAGTATTTTGTTTACTTATCAAAGAAATAATAAAAGTAAATTGTAACTATAAATATGAAAGATAAAACTCTAAAAATTTCAGAAAAATATAGAATGATATATATATAATATTGAAACAGGAAAAGTTTCTTAAACAAATTATGAAAATAAATAATCAAAGTTACGAATTAGACCACATTAATATTGAAAGTGATTATTAGGGTTGGGCATTGTGGTATAGCAAGTAAAACCACTGTTTGGGACACCAATATCCCATATGGGTGCCAGTTCATGTACCAGCTGCTCTACTTCTAATCCAGTTCTCTGCTAATCACCTAGAAAATGTAGCAGAAGATGGCCAAAGTGCTTGGGCCCCTGCCACCCACACCAGAGACCTGGATGAAGCTCCTGACTTTTGGCTTCGGCCAAACCCAGTAGTAGCCACTATGGGAGTGAAGCAGCAGATGGAAGGTCTCTGTCCCTCCTTTCTTGCTGTTACACTGTCTTTCAAAATAAAAAAAATTAATCTTTTTTTTACAAAGATGCTTAATCAAAATAAATTTTGAAGCGATTGAAAAGGCAAGACTTTAACTGGAAAACAATCCATTTTGCTAAACTAGCAAAAGTTTGTATTCATTTGAAAGTAAAGGACAAAGAACAGGTGAATATAATTCATTCCCTTGCTCCCCTATGGCGACACCTGAGTTAATCTTGATTGCAAACATCCTACTGGTAAACATTCTGATGCAATTTACTAGATGGAATATAAATGAGAGCCTTTTAAGGGCTGCTATGAACTTCCTCTGCTGTTACATTGGGATTGTTTATTGTAATGAAACTTGAAATTTAAAAGAATTTGTAGGATACAGCTGACTGAAGAATGGAAATTAGTTGATAGCCCATTTAGCTAAGTACCTGGAGAATTATAAGAACTTTTAAAAGCCTAACCTAAACAGTAGTATGATGCTAAGGTCCCTATCCTCATAGTTATTAATCATTTTTTAATTAAAAATATTCAAAAATAAACAAAAGAAACTGAAGAAACTGGGGGTCTCCGTGTATTGATTACACACATGTAATGGTTGTCCTTTATATAATTTCCTAACCAAAGGATTAAAAAGGTTCTATTTTTACATGATTCATGTGTCCTAGAATATTATACTTTTATATGTGCTGTTATTTATGAATGTATAGTATTATACATTGTATAATTGTAAAATATTTACATTGTATTATAAATATTATACATTGTATAGTTGTGAATATTTATATGCTCTTTTTAAATTTATTTTTAATATTTTTAAAGTTTTCTTTTATTTATCTTAAAGGAACAGTAACGGAGAAAAGAGAGGGAGAGATACAGAAATCTTCCATATGTTGGTTCACTCCCCAGATGGCTGCAATGGCCAGAGCTGGGCCAAGCCAAAGCCAGGAACCAGGAGCTTCTCCCAGGTCTCCCATTTGGGTGCAGGAACCCAAGGGTTTGGGCCATCTTTTGCTGCTTTCTCAGGCACCTTAACAGGGAGCTGTATATATCCTTCTTTTATACACAAACAGGCACTCTCACACACACACACACATGCACAGACACATGCACACCCACACAAAGCAACTTCAAATCATGTTCATGGAAAATGAATCATTAAGTAAACTTAAAATAGATCTTTGTAAAATTAAGAATAGGAATGAGAGAGGGAGGAGGAGGAGGATGGGTTGGAGGATGGGTGGGAGGGAGGGTAGAGGGGGAAATGTCACTATGTTCCTAAATCTGTATATATGAAATACGTGAAAGTTGTATAACTCAAATATTGTTTTTAAAATTCTATAACAAACAAACAAAGAAAACAAAAAGTTAAATACAGGGGCCAGTGTCATGATGTAGTGGGTTAAGATTCCACCTTGGATACTGGCATCCCATAGGGGCATGAACCACAGGATGGAAGATCTCTCTCCCTCTCTCTTTATAACTGTAACTTTCAAAAATAAATGTTTTTGAAAAAGATAAATACATTTTATTTTATCCAAGAAATGTATCTTTTTCTTTACTCTCTTGAATTATTTCTTTATTTATCTTAATATAGAGAACAGATTTGATCTAGTTCATAGTAACAATCTCAAAATATAATGCCTACCTTTCTCTATCTCCCTCCTACTTCAGTCCTTCCTTATTCTGTTTTTTGCTTTTTTGTTTCTTTAAAATTTCTCAGGTAAAATATTTTCAATTTACATTTGTCAAAGGTTTTTTTTTTTCATTTTCAATTCTCTTTATATACAGAAGATCAATTTAGTATAAAGATTTCAACAGTTTGCACCCACATAGAAACACAAAGTGAAACATACTGTTTGAGTACTAGTTATAGCATTAAATCAAAATGTACAGCACATTAAGGACAGAGATCCCACATGAGGAGCAAGTGCACAGTGGCTCCAGTTGTTGAACCAACAAATTGACACTCTAGTTTATGGCACCAGTAACCACCCTAGGCTCTCGTCATGAGTTGCCAAGGCTATGGAAGCCTTCCAAGTTTGCCGACTCTGATCATATTTAGACAAGGTCATAAAAGACAGAGTGAGGACAGTAACCAATGATCCTAAGAGTGGCATTCACCAGGTTTGAACAATTATACAGCATTAAGTGGGGAAGAGGACCATCAGTACACACATGTTGGGAGTAGAGCCATTGGTGGTAGAGTAGAGGTTATGATTACAAAGGAATGAGGCCCAAGTGCACTAGACAGGGTCTAGAACAAAGGACAGAGTCAGTATTAGAGGAGCTAAGAAAGGTGCTGTCTAAGCTACAAGTAATTTTTCTGATTGAGAGGCAAATAGAACCTGATAGAAGGGGCTTGATAATAATCTGGTGGGCTTTAGGCCTTGTAAGTTAAGAGGCCCAGACCTATCCATCTCTTCACATGGTGTATATCCTAAGGGAGGTGTGAACCTCCTAGGGGAAGGCACTCTGTTGACTTTCATTACTTGGCTGGCCTGGGAGGAGAGCTGGCCAGGTAAAGGCAGGGGGCATCTCTAACAAGAAATTTACAGTTCTGCCTGCAATGTTGCTGACCCTACTTGGCCGTCCCCTCAGCTGCAGTGGTCACTTTGGAAGCTGGGCTGAGTGAAGGGCTTTTCAGCTTAGAGCCAATAAGATCTGTGGCTCTGACCTGGGCATCCTTCGACTCCAGGGCAGGTCCATTTCCAGTGATCCAACTCTTGGCAGAGCTGCCAGGGCTCTTCACAAGCTGACTTCTGCTGAAGCCCATACTTACCACCTTGAAAGCCACTGCAGTGGACTGGCCTGTTGGGTCTCCTTGAGGGCAGATCACTGTACAGATCAGCCATTAATAGGCCTGCCACCCATTGCTTCTGATGCCTAGTTTTCTTTTCCTCCTGGTTTTTGTTAAAGCAGACCAGAGGATGCAAGTCAAGGGAGTGCCCGTGTGCCATCTCTGATCTTCGGTGGCCTGAACTACAAGTCTATAGTCACAGGCATGTTCTGTAGTAGTTTTTCTAAGGCAGACAATGCCCATGAGGAAAATTATATTCTCACTTTAAAAGTTTCTTTCCCTTTGGTCTGAAAGGGAGGTTTTTTCTACTTACTGTATACTTCGCTGATGGCGAAGTGAATCTAGCTATGAGATTATTATTTAGGTTCTTATTTTGGCTATGCTATTACAGAAAAATGTTAGCCATCTCTTTTATAAGGTCTAAAGATTAAATTGTGCATCCTACAGATTCCTTCATAATAGAATTAGTTTCCTACCTGGAAGAGAATAGAGAAATGAAAGAACAAGTTGGGCTTAGAATAGAGAAATGAGGGAGCAAGTCCTAGATCGCTTGCTGACAATAGCAATATCACATGAATACTTAGCAAACAGTTTCAACCATTAGATAACAACTTAAGAAAACATTTACCAGAAGGTCCAATGCCTTCTATAAATTTTAAGAATCAAGTATTTGAAAACACGTCTTAAATATCGAACATGGTGTAGTTTGTTTAACCAGTAAACTTAAGCACAACCATATAAAATGTTTTTAGTTTCTTTCTACCAACAAGTTTAAAACATATGATACACAGATTCAGGTCACACAAATTAAAATGTATCTTTGATTGATTTTAGCAGCTTAAATTTATGGACAATCTTATCTATAAGCCAATTAAAATAAAACTCTTAATAAAATTTCCCCATGTGGACATACAATATGTACACACATATAACATAGCATAATAGACCAATATAGCAATTTTAATAATAGCTTTTAAAATCTTTAACTATTTTTGTAAATTGCCAATTGATTTGAATTGCTTTTTGTTTTTAGTAACCTCAGTTAACCATACTTTCTCTCAGTTGGTACTGTTAATACATTATTGGTTTCATCTGTTTACAGAGCCATCCCAAAGTACTGAATACAATAGAAGTGGCTGGAAAAAGTCCATAGGAACCTATAGGAGGACAGCTAAACACAGAACCAACAACGCTTTAGTTTTATGAGCAGCAAATCATATATAACTGTGGATGACAAAAGACTTTAAGTCGCCTATTTACATTTGTCAAAGGTTTAACACTACTAAATACAGAGTTTAGGAAGTAAAAAAGAGCATAGTTCAATCTTAATATAGTAAGGGCTATAAACAATATTTAAATGAGAAGATGTCAGTTTTATTCATGTAAATTTTTAAAATAATGACAGTTCTTTAAAAATAGTAGTACATCATTCTTAAGTATTTTTAACAATCATTTAAAGGAAAGTTGACAAAGCTATTTTCAGTAACACGGACATGCACAGTCATTTCTTTCTATTTTTCTTTTTGTTTTTGATTTTTTTTTTCTTTTTTAGTTTTAGATCCCACATCTAAGGGAAAATATGTGGTATTTGATTTTCTTTGTCAAGTTAATTTCACTCAACATGATGTCCTCTGGTTTCTTCTATGTTGGTGCCAACGGTAGAATTTCATTCTTTTTTATATCTGAATTACCTTCCATTGTGTGCCTGTTATATATACAAGTAGGGTCACAAACAGACAGAGGGAGAGACTGAAAGAGAGTCTTCCATCTGCTGGTACACTCCTAAACGGCCACAACGGCAGGAGCTGGGCAGATCTGAAGCCAGGAGCCAGGAACTTCCTCAGGGTCTCACATGTGGGTGTAAGGGTGCACTTGGGTGCATCTCCCACTACTTTCCCAGGCCATAGCACAGAGCTGGATCAGACTAGTAGCAGCCAGGACATGAACCTCCATCCATATGGGATGCCGGTGCTGCAGGTGGAGGCTTAGCCTACCATGCCACAGCGCCAACTCCTATAAAATTTGTTTAGCCATTCATCTGATGATGGACACCATGAGGATGATCAACCATGATTGATTCCATAGTTGGGTTATTGTGAACATGTTGGTGCAGGTATTTCTTTGACACAATGTGTTCATAACTTTTCTTATATATCTATTAGTGGGATATTTTAAAGACATACTGTTTCCCAAAGTGAGTATATTAGTTTATATTCCCAAAAACAGTGCATGAATTCCCCTTTGTTTATATGTTCACATTTATTAATTTCTGTCTTTTAGATAAAAATCATTCTGAGATTGGTGAAGTGATATGTCATTTTGGCTTTGATTTGCTTTTCTCTGATGTTCAGTGATGTTGGGCAGGTTTTAATGTATTTGTTGACTATTTGTATTTCTTCTTGGAGAACCATCTGTTGAAGTTCTTTGCTCATCTCTTCACTAGATTGGGTATTTTTATTGTTGATTTTTATGCATTGTTAATATTCTGGATGTTAATCCTTTGAAAGATAGGTAGCCTATGAATACTTTTTTCCCATTCTATTGTCTGTTGCTTTGTTCCTTTGATGAGCAAAGCCTTCTGGGTTTGATATAATCTCATTTGTCTAGATTTGTTTTGATGCCTGTGTTTTGGGGCTCCTGTCCAAGAAGTCATCCCCTACACCAATGTCTTGGAGTGTCTCCCTTACATTTTCTCTCAGCAACTTTATAATCTTGGGTATTAAATTTAGGTTTTTGGTCTATCTTGAGTTGATTTTGTATATAGTGAGAGATATAGATCTAATTTAATTCTTCTTTAAATATACACCCACTTTTGTCAGCACCATTTGTTGAAGAGATTATCTTTACTCCATTATGTGGTTTGATAACTTGTCAAAAATCAGTTGGTTGTACATATGTGGATTCTGGGCTCTCTGTTTTGCTCATTTGACCTATATGTCAGTCTCTATGACAGTGCCATGCTTTTTTAATGACCATAGCTTTGTAGTATACTTGAAGACAGGTATTCTGAAGTCTCCACCTTGGCTTTTCTAGCTCAAGATCTCCTTGCCTACTCTGGGTCTTTTGTGATTCCATATGAATTTCAGGATTATTTTTTCTAATTCTGTTAAGAATGTCATCAGTATTTTGAAAAGGATTGCGTTGATTCTGTAGGTTGCTTTAGGTAGCATAAATATTTTAATTCTATTAATTTTTCCAAACCATGAACAAGAAATATCTTTCAATTGTGTTAAATCAAGTTAAGGCATTTTTTTTTTCAGGAAAACATCACAACATGCAAAGATATAACATGTGCTTAGACATGTGGATTGAATTCCAAAGAGTGCATAGACTATTTTAGATTACCTTTGACATAATGATACGTGGTAGGTGGCTAAAGGCACACAAAAGACACATTTCTCTGGACTTTTAGTAATTTCATCAATTACCTGTGAGAATAGCACAAACTTGTTGAAAGATCAAAGTAGATTTGACTGAGACCTTCCTGTGGATCACAGTAAAACTATTTGCCATCTTTTGAAACCCTTACAAGTCATTAAGTTATACAACTAAATGGAATGGCACAGTGGAATGAAAAGGCTGTGCCAAGATGATGCTGGCAAGCAAGCCTCAGTTACTCAGGAAATGGCTTAGGAACCCACATGGCAAAGGAGACTGCCTGACAACAGGCGGTACTTGGCTAAACCACCCGTTGACCAAATTGGCTGCCTCAGCTATATAAGTTGCTGCACCAACTGAAATAAATGAGTCTGCAAGCTGTTCGCCTCTAACTCACTTTCACCCGACTCTGTTGTCTGTGTCATGACTCTGTGCCTCTTGCCCACACTGCGCTTCTCCTCTCAGAATGAATCCACCACAACATAATGGGTTTTCTATGACATATCTAACGTTGTATCTACCAGCTATTCCTCTCCTACACACTATTTTTTTTTATGCTGTACCACAGAAAATAGTTTCAAACTTGAGATTTTCAAGAACATCCAGAGAAGGAAAGCTACATATTTTATAATCCTTGTCATATTGGAAATTCAAATTATATATTTTAGAAAACTAAAGAAAATAACAAGTTAGTGCCTTAAAGCATAAGAGAATTACACCAAGCATATCCTAGGTGTGAATAAGAGAGAGAGAGAGAGAGAGAGAGAGAGAGAGAGGAGAGTATGAATGCATATAGGTTTGTAGTTCTCGTGCTGGTGCCCATTTTAATAATATGTCAAAAGTAAATTTAATGGATTTAGATTTGCTTTCACTAATGTAGAGAACTATCATTGATATATATATATATATATATATATATATATATATAGCAGTTGCTAATCATTTATGATCCCAAACACATGTATACTAGCTTATATCATAAAGATTCACTTTGCCTTGCATGCATTTCCATAGTCTGTTAGAAAACCTGGTGGAGATGAATGCTGACATAGCTGTGATAAATCATTCAGCTACATTGCTAAGAGGAACACACAGTGATATAAACAGCCTCTACAAATACAGCAGGACCTCAGGCCTTTTCCTGCAATAATTAAGATTTAAATAGATATTTCTACTACATAAAACTTCTGAGTTTTTCACTAAAGCCATATTTTCAGATTTCCTCCACTGAGATGACTCTGAAAAGGCAAAAGAAATTAGTCTTTCACATTATTTGGAACATTTTGCCTAAGATTCAGTTCCAAGCTTATATCTCATTATTGTATTGGTTTCTTG
Organism: Lepus europaeus; assembly: GCF_033115175.1. Classification (NCBI taxonomy): domain Eukaryota; kingdom Metazoa; phylum Chordata; class Mammalia; order Lagomorpha; family Leporidae; genus Lepus; species Lepus europaeus. The sequence goes on along the minus strand of NC_084832.1, from coordinate 49,054,699 downwards.
TCAATGCTGTAACAATTTATAATGAAAGGGAAATTATAGAATTTATTAATAATATCTAAGATCAGAAACTGAGAACTTGAGCCAATGATGGTAACACAGAATGAAAGTAAAATATGCTTGGTATAGAACAATTCATAGTGTTTTATTTATAGCCTTATATTATACACCATAACTCTTGGAGACAAATATACTGTAGCCAGCAGCAGTACAGCAGTATTCTCAGTATTCAATTATTATTGGGACAGAGAAAGAGGTCTGGAATTGTAGCGATATCAAAGATAGGCAATATTATTTTTATAAAAATAGGAGTTACATTTATTATAGTCCCTTTTGAACACTGAAAATACTTAACACTTTGAAAACAAACCTTAGGGATACAGTTGAAAATATATGGTGAAAATATGACTTCCAGATAGCTAAAGTTCCCACAAAAGGGACAAGAAATATACTTTTAGTAGTTCTTAAATAATAATAAAATTGTTTACATGACTAAAATAGAAATTGATGCACTGTAAAAGACTGGATATTGAAAACATCATTAAAATATTCTTGTATAGCAAACCATAGAAAACACAGATGCACATGTTCCCATCACCCACACACACTCATTCACCAGAGCTTGAGTAGTAGCTAGAGATACAGAAAAAAAAATAAAAGTAGAAATGGCCCCAAATAAAGTGAAGCACATCACAGTACATAATGTTCTACAGAAACTTCAGGTAGCTCATATTAGAAAATTTGAGGAACTCCAAGATGCAGACCCTGAGACTGTCGTCTTGATCATTGACTATGCCCATAGCTGCAAAGACCATGGCTGTGAAGAAGGCACTTAACGTGCTCTGCCTTCCAAATAGGATTATAACCTGGATAGAACTGCTGGTCTATGGTTGCAAAGGGTTGGTACATATTATGCCATCTAAACAATTAGGAATCCTATGCTCTAAAACTACAAACAAAAGCCAAAAACTGGAGAGGAGACCTTTATCTGGAAACTCAAGGCAGAGTGAGATTCTTAGAAGTCTGCAAGGTCAAGTAAAATATATAGTCCACATAAGATGATTTTAAAATCAAGTAGCATAAAGAACCTGAGTGAAGTCAACATAATTGGAAAGAAATAAAATACTCATCAAATCAAGAAACATACTGTGATAGAGACAAAGCAGTATGAAAATACTGCAGCATAAATAATCGTATTATGTTTAAGTTAAGTGGGTCACTTTTGCTGTTTTCACTTGCTGTGTCTTCATCAAAATTCATAGCTAAAACTTAATTCCTAATATAACAGTATTAAGCCATGAGGGCCACTCTCAATAGAATATTGTCTTACAAAGGGATGTTTGGGGTCAAGTTTGACCCTAGCATCCCTTTTAATAAGTAAGCACATAGAGTTTGTTTCCTCCAAAGAACATAGCAACAAGCAGCCTCCAGAATGGGAGCCAGGGATGAATTTACATTCTTTATACATTATGTAGCCTGTGGTTTTATTTATTATACCTGTATTCCAACAAACTAAAATGACAATCATGAACCATGCACTTTAAAAAATAAAAAGAAAAGCATGGGGTCTCTCATTGTACAGTGGGTTAAGTCACTGTTTATGACTCTGAGTTATTATAAGAACATTAGATATTGGGTTGCCCGTTTGAGTCCCAGTTGCTCTGCTTTTGATCCAGTTCCCTGTTAATGTGCCCAGGAAGGCATCAGACAATGGCCCAACTTGTTCCCTGTCACCTATATTGGAGACCCATACAGAGTTCTGGGCTCTGGTTTCCAACTGTCCCAGTCCCCACCTTTGTATCTATTTGAGTGAACCAACAGGGAAATCTTTTTCTCTCTTTCCCTCTCTCTCTGCCTCTTTCTCTTTCTTTCACTGTACTCTGACTTTGAAATAAATAAACGTTTAAAAAATAAAATAAGACCAGGGATCCAAGGTAGTAACTACTTTGAAATATTGAAGATAAGAATTACATGTCTGAAAAAAAAAATAACAGACTATACATAGGCAAAAAGTGCATTATTGAATTAATAAAAAATCAATGATAATACAGAAATAGCATTAAATCATAAGGGGTAGAAATGGAGAGAATTGAAATTTACTTTTAAATAAAATTAAGGAATTGAAGTTCAGACTTAAAATTCAGCATAGTTCTGAGAGTACACCAAGAAGAGGAGAAGGAAGGAAGTGGTTGGAAGGCAATGTATGAACAAAACCTACATTTTTAATTGCTGAAAAATATAACTTCTTAAATTTAAATATTTAAATAACTGATAAGTGAAGAATACTTGGAGATAACATATTAAAACTCCTGAACATTACAAATAAAACAAAGAAACAAAGAAAAAGAGAAACAAAGAAACAAAGAAGAAGAGAAATCGAACAGTAGAGGATAATAATGTCTTAATTTCTGAAAAATAAGTTTTGTATTTATATGATTATAGGCATAGTTAGTTAACTAGCTCCTGGATGGGTGGCTACATAGAATATATATAGACACATTGGTGCAGAAAAGCAGATATATATATATATATGTATATAAATATATATATATATCTTTATATTTGTGTTAACATTTTACAATGCATATTTGTAATACATAGGCTTATTGATATATAAATTAAATATTCTAAAATAATAAATTAAAACATTATGTTATTTTTATCTCTTAACAGCATATATTGGTGATTCTGAATACCATAGAGAAGTAGGCAGTCTTTTCTCATTGTTCAACAATATAAGGATATTTCAAACAGTTCATGGAAAGTGAAATATATGTATGAACTTGTTTTTCTATGTACAGAGCTTATTTGTGAAAAAAATAGAAATTCATTCATATCACAATCTTCAAAGGACCCATAAAATGTATATTATGAAAGGAAAATGCATAGATTTTAAAATTTATTTGTGCCAATTAAACTTTCTTTATTCACAAATATTTTATTTATTTATTTAACTTTTATTTAATAAATATACATTTCCAAAGTACAGCTTTTGGATTACAGTGGCTTTCCCCCCTCCCATAATTTCCCTCCCACCCACAACCCTCCCCTTTCCCGCTCCCTCTCCTATTCCATTCACATCAAGATTCATTTTCAATTATCTTTATATATAGAAGATTAATTTAGTATATAAGTAAAGATTTAAAAAGTTTGCACCCACACAGAAACAGAAAGTATAAAGTAGTGTTTGAGTACTAGTTATAGCATTAATTTACACCAAATTAAAGTTAACTTTTAACCCAGTTCTCCACAAATTTTTGCAATACGTTCATAAGATCAAACAGTTTGACATGGACAGCTCTTCAAAAAATGTCTCTGTTCAAAGACTTCCAATTTTTCCTGCTTTCATTGTCCATTATTTGCCTCCACATTCTTTTAAATTATCAGTTATTTCAAGGTGACTGAGGCTTTCATGCACACATCACCAGTCTCTGGCATATCCTTATTTCTTTTCTATCATTAGCTTACTTCCAGTTAAAACATATCAAATATATTCACTGTTGAAAATGAGGCTGAAAAAGATTAAACCTCTCTAACCTAAATAAAATTTAAAAAGAGATAATATACTTATTTATCTCATGATTTTATTTAAACCTTCTTTTGAAGTTTCAATAATTTCCATTTTGGTTATATTCAAAGGTGATTGTTCTTTTAAATTCTTGTTTGCTTTTTAGTATTATTCACTTATTTGAAAGGCAGAGCAAGGGAGAGACAAGGAGAGAGAAAGAGAGAGAAAGAGAGAGAAAGAGAGAGAGAGAGATATCTTCCATTTACTCCCTAAATTGCCCCAATAGCTAAGCTTGGGTCTTGGCAAAGCTAGGACAAGGAACTGCAATCTGGTCTTCCATATGGGTGGCAGGGACCTAAGTACTTGGGCTTCTTCAACTGCCTTCCAAGGCCAATTAACAAGAAACTGGATTGGTCACTGGTATTAAGTAAGAAATGAACTGTTGAACTCTTTACTTAATATATGCTAAACTGGTCTTCTGTATATAAAGAGAATTGAAAATGAATCTTGATGTGAATGGAAGGGGAGAGGGAGCGGGAAAGGGGAGGGTTGCGGGTGGGAGGGAAGTTATTGTCGGCGGGGGAAGCCATTGTAATCCTTAAGCTGTACTTTGGAAATTTATATTCATTAAATAAAAGTTAAAAAAAACATTAAAAAATTACTATTTCTTACCATAAAAAAAAGAAAGAAATGAACTGGCTCCCTGATGCCATTGTCATAAGCAGCACCCTTACCTGCTGTGCCATAATGCTGTAGCCTCATGTTACCTTAATGTGAGATTAACCCTACTACTAGTTAGTATATAAAATATCGTTGTATCGCTTCTCGGCCTTTTGGCTAAGATCAACTGTAAAAAATCGTTGTAAAATTTCATGTATGTTTGGAAAAAAACAAACACTCTACCCATGTTACAAAAATACAGCCGCTAAAGGGGAAAACACTTCTAACTCACCTTTGTTGAAAGTTCTGCATGTCTAGCCTACTATAATCCACAGGGTTCAGGGATCCCAGTCTCTTCCTTCCTTTTCTTTCCATCTACCTTCTGACATTAGTTTTATTTAAATTATCAAAACAAACACAGTAAAGCTAAGAATTAACTAACACTTCAAGAATATCAGCATTCCAGCTACCACAAAATAATAAAAAGAGGAAAAATCCTAGTTAATCCACTTACTTAAGCAGGCTAGGTAAATACGTAACTTTTAACCTACTACTTTTGCTCATACAGCAAATACAGGCACATGCAATTAGTAAGTGTAAAGGAGAGTGAAAAATCTATTACATATCGAAGTGATTCATGAGACCAAGACCCCAGGAAGTGAGTAGACTGGATCTTGGTGGGAAACCTACTGCTATTTCCACAGATTTCAATTGGATTATAGAAAAAACAATTCCATACAAAACTGAAGAGAGAGATCTTCTCTCCGCTTCTGTAATCATTTAGAGCCTTACATGATCACATTTAAGGAGATCCACTCTTCTCTCACGGAGGATGACTCTTAAATCTATCCTTGTTCGGATTTATTTTCATCTGTTCCAATATACCTTTAACCAGGCACATGTGGTAGATAGTCTCTAAAACTCTTTTCTCCCTGTCAAATGAACAGGTATCCTCTCCTCAGGTAAACTATTTCTCACTCTTTCATTTTGGCTTTGAACAATGTTACAGTATTGAATTAGCATTTCTCAGATTACTAGCAGCTGCCACTTCCTTCCTCCTGAGCTACACCATTAAACTTCTTTCTAGAGAGAGAGAGAGGTCACTCAGAAGAGCAGAAAACTCAAAATATGAGTGAACTCTTGCACGCTTCATCCTCAGCCAATGTACAACTATAATTGCTTGTGAAGCTTCAAGTGAAGCCAACAGAATAACCATGCAGGTATGGCCCACCCAATTTAGAAAATCCAGGGAAATATTATAATTGTTGCTTTAAGCAATAAAGTTTTGAGAAGATTTCTTGTGTGACAATATACAGCAAAATGTAACTGAAACAAGAAATGGGAATATATGCATGCAGAAATAATCAGGTACAAATAGAAGTTTTCAAATATGGCTTATGTGCTAAAAAATTTCTGCAATCATGATGAGAGCATCTTAGTGCAAAGTTTGCACTGCATTCTCTCAGCAAATAAAGCTTCTCTAATTTGCCATTTCATTGACATACATGTTGCATCACAAAGAAATGATATTAGTAGTCTCTTTTTTCTACAGTTCTTTTGAAATAATTGGGGTATTCACTGGAGGTGACTTGATCAGCCCTTGTCCAGACTGTTGATATACAATGTAGTACTTTATCCCTTTTAGTATTTTTTTTTGTTCTAATACTATTGGTTGAACTCTGTAATTAACACACAATTATTCTTAGGTGTTTAAATTTAACTGAAAAGTGATCCCTGTTAAATATAAGAGTAATGTAATATTTTCACTTCTGATCGCTTGATCCAAAGTGTTCTACTTTGCTGTAACTCACAAATATCCAATATTTAGGAATAGAGCAGCACAGATTTACTGTCTCTCATATCAAAGTTATATATTCTCCAAGTTTCTAATGAAGTTATTTGAATCTATTTAATCATTTTCATAGCTAGTTTATTTTACACTAACAAGAATTACAAGTTGTTATAATCCAAACTCTGGTGAAAATAAATTACATATCAGCAAAAGCATCAATAATAAGAAGTAAAAATTTTAATCACATCATTGTATAATTGTTTCTATAGTAATAGTACCCGTAGTTACAAAAGACAGGGAGAGTGTATGTGACATGGGTAATATTAAATAATTAATTGAAGCATTTCTTTTTTAAGATGCATTTTATTTATTTGAAATCAGAGTTACAGAAAGGCAGAGGCAGAGAGAGAGAGAGAGAGAGAGGTCTTCCATATGTTTGTTTACTACCCAGATGTCTACAATGGCTGGAACTGTGCTATCTGAAGCCATAAGCCATAAGCCAGGAGCCAGGAACTTCCTCCAGGTCTCCCACATGAGTGTAGGAGCCTAAGGACTTGGGCCATCTTCGGCTGCTTTCCCAGGCCATAGCAGAGAGCTGGATTGGAAGTGGAGGAACCAAGACTCGAACCGACGCCCATATGGGATGCCGGCACAGCAGGTGGCAGCTTTACCCCCTATGCCACAGCACTGGCCCTTAAGTATTTCTTTTTAATATTATTTTAAAGGTGCTATTGACATCCCAACTAATAAAGTCAAAAGTATAGTAAGAGCTGTATAAATTGTTAACTATATTTGTTAGATATTATCAAATATAGATGAATTATAAAAATATAAAATATAAATATTTTGTCATCTGCTATTTATGTTTAAGCCATATTATTTTATTAGTTATAAACTACTTTTGGATCTATGTAAGTGTTACAGAGAGACACAAATACAGCCGAGTTTACTACTATATCAGAAATATCTTGGTGTCCATAGAATTGTGAAATAGGTGCTAACTGAGCTGAAGAAAGGTCATTTCAAGAATTTTTGACAAGTTTATACAAAGGAAAAATTACAGTATTCATCATAATATAAACAATTATCCAGCATGTTTTAATCCTCTGAGACTTTTGAATGATAATGTCCTGCCAAACATCATTAAGTCTCTTTATAGAACAAAAGTCGCTCAGAAATGTCTCTTGTGGCTATGAAGATAAATCTGCAATACCAACCTCATCTGTTTCTGTGGCAGGAATTACCAGATGTATAATCCAAATAGATTGTCTTTCAAATTCAAAGGCAAATAATGATGTAATTATCAGTTCACTGGAGAAGAAAGTAAAATTTGACATTGATGAAGAGAAATATGTCCATTACACAAACAGGCTTAATCTTTTTCTCACTTCCTACCAATCTGTATCATCCAGTTATATATATTAGCGGTGCTTTATTAAATATGATCAGATAGCAAAACTTATGAACAATGGATAATTAAATTCTAATCTCTAATAGATCATATTACTAAGTTAGCTTTGTGTAAATATACTATTCTAATTGTTTCTGTTTGTAACTTAAATACTGAAGTTTTTGATAAAATGATAATCTTATAATTTAAATTTTACTTAATGATGATGTTATTTATAAGGATTAACACTACACACATAAATATACATTTATTTAGAAAAATTTCAACTTCTGTCTAGTACAATATTTTATCTTTGTAAAGTGTCCTAGTAAAATCTCAATAGTGTTAACTGTACAACAATAGAGTTTCTGAATCTTTGAAGACCCATAAATGAAAAGGCAGTTCAAGGAAAAGAAATATTTATAAAACAGAAGATTTATAACATGGCGAATATTCTCCCTGAATTCTCAAACTTTATGAGATACATATTATCATGTCTATCTATTTGTGTAATAACTGATGTTCAATAACAACAAGATACGTTTTTACGATAACTAATAATTAGCATGCCCTAATAACTGAGATAGATTTATTTGACTGCAAAACCTCAGTTCTACATCTGAAATTTTAGTTTAATTTGGACTTTTTCTTTAAAGCAGACATTTTGAACTGTGAAGAATGAAAGCAGATTCTCAATTTGTTTGTTCCTTTAGGTCATGAAATATCCATCATCAGAGAAGTAAGTCTTTCTCATTCTATTTGTGTATTCTATCTTTATGTTTTTTGTGGTTTTTGTTTTAATTTTGACTTTGCTTTTTTCTTAAAAACTTCAAACTATTGCAAAGAATAAATGCACCGGCCAGTTCCGTGACTCAATAGGCTTATCATCCGCCTGCGGCGCCGGCACACTGGATTCTAGTCCCGGCCAGGGCGTCGGATTCTGTCCCGGTTGCCCCTCTTTCAGGCCAGCTCTCTGCTGTGGCCCAGGAGTGCAGTGTAGGATGGTTCTTGGGCCCTGCACCCCATGGGAGACCAGGAGGAGGCATCTGGCTCTTGGCTTCAGATCAGTGCGGTGCGCTGGCCACAGCACGCCGGCCGTAGCGGCCATTGGAGGGTGAACCAATGGAAAAGGAGGACCTTTCTCTCTGTCTCTCTCTCTCTCACTGTCCACTCTGCCTGTCAAAAAAAAAAAAAAAAAAAGAATAAACACACCATACATTTTTTCATAATCTATTCTTTTCAGTTACTACATTTATGCTCATGATCGAACTCATTGACTTCAGTATTGTAATGATTAAAAGAATTATAAGATCAACACGTAAAGCAAAATGCTAGTCACATTTTATTTAGAGCGGATATTTAGTAGTAAAATATTCTCATTAATAAGAGTGCCTTGCTAGTTGTTATACTTCTGTATATTTGGCCTTTCCCTTTTGTTTTGTTTTGCTTGAGTTCTTCCAAAAGTTTTGGTAACTCTTAATTTTTAATGACAAATTCTAGTTAATTAAGTAATCATATAATCAGAAAGTGTTTTCTTTCAATTAATAATAGTATGATAATTATAACAAATAACTTCTACGTTTTGTCTTTTGATTCATCTATTTATTTTATATAATTTTATTGCATTTGTATGTTTTCAAAATAATATGCATGCTTTCCTCTGGTGTTCATATATCAGAATAAATTTTAAATTTTTATGGAAGTATGTTTAACACTTTTATTGACAAGTAACTGGAAATTAATGACTATCACTATTTATGTGTAAAGAGTGAATTTTCTTAAAATCATGCTTATAGATTTTAAAATACATTTATTTGTTCATTTATTTTCATTTTATTTGAAAAACAGAGAGACTGAAAGAGAGTTCTCCCATCCACTGTTTACTCCTCAAATAACTGATTTAGATGGCTTGGGCCAGGTGAAACCAGGAGACAAAAACTCAACCTGGTGTTCCTATATGCGTGGCAGGAACGTAATAATTAAGTCATCACTTGATGCCTCCCCAGGTACACATTAACAGGAAGCTGCAGTTGGAAACAGAGCCTGGACTTAAAACCAGGTATTCTATTATAAGATGTAGGTATCCCTGATGGCATTTTAGACACTACACCAAATACCTATCCCTAGATTTGTATCCAAGGAATAGTTTCCTGATGCAAAACTTTAAAGTTTGCTTTTGTTTATTTCTAGAGCTTTTATGGAGTTTACATCTATGATTATGATGCAGGTTGTGCTGATTTTTGTAAGTTTCAAGTATGGATATAAGCTCATTGAAAAATCTAAATGTTGAATTTTCAACATGCATGATCCCCTTACTATATAATTACAAAATCACAAATTCATAAAAATCAAATTTCTTAATGTCCCATACTATCCTTTAACTATGTGGTAGCAACACTTGTATATGCAGATCTGTCTGTCTATATAATATTGTAGTAATGTAATCACATTATACCTGTTACTCTACAACTAGGTTATCTCAGACAACTCATATTGTTTTTCTTTCTTTCTTTTTTTTTTTTTTTTGACAGGCAGAGTGGACAGTGAGAGAGAGAGAGAGAGAGAGAGAGAGAGAAAGGTCTTCCTTTTGCCGTTGGTTCACCCTCCAATGGCCGCCACGGTAGCGCGCTGCGGCCGGCGCACCGCGCTGATCCGATGGCAGGAGCCAGGTGCTTCTCCTGGTCTCCCATGGGGAGCAGGGCCCAAGCACTTGGGCCATCCTCCACTGCACTCCCTGGCCACAGCAGAGAGCTGGCCTGGAAGAGGGGCAACCGGGACAGAATCCTGTGCCCCAACCGGGACTAGAACCCGGTGTGCCGGTGCCGCAAGGCGGAGGATTAGCCTAGTGAGCCGCGGCGCCGGCCTCATATTGTTTTTCTTGGTTTTGCTGTTGTTTAGTAAAGTAATCTAATATGTTCCTATAGACAAAAGCACATTAAATCTTATCAGTCTGTTAACTCTATATTTTGAGGAAGTTTCGTTTACTAGATAAAATTTTTAACTCTTGAATTTTATTTATATGAAATCATGTGGAATAATGTTCAACTAAATTTAGCTTTATTTAATTGCTATCACAAGTGGTAGCAGACAAAGGAGGTCAGTCCGGATAATCAGCCTCAAGCTGGAACTTCTCAGAAGAAAGGTTTGTTTACCTATGACAATACAGAATTATATTTCATAAAATATGAACTTTCACATGAACCTAATTCTATAAAGCAAGAAAACAAACCTAATTCTTGGATTATTAGTAGTCATCTTCTCTCATTTCTTCAATGTTTATTTTTCAATTTTTGGTTTATATTTCAATTTTTGAAAGAGAAAATGATAAGCAAAGTTGCAATACTGGTCTAATACTTTATTGTCAAGTGTATTTTTTTAAGATTTTTTAAATTATTATTATTATTATTATTTTTTATTTTTGACAGGCAGAGTGGACAGTGAGAGAGAGAGACAGAGAGAAAGGTCTTCCTTTTGCCGTTGGTTCACCCTCCAATGGCCGCCGCAGTAGGCACGCTGCGGCCGGCGCACCGCGTGGATCCGATGGCAGGAGCCAGGTGCTTCTCCTGGTCTCCCATGGAGTGCAGGGCCCAACCACTTGGGCCGTCCTCCACTGCACTCCCTGGCCACAGCAGAGAGCTGGCCTGGAAGAGGGGCAACCAGGACAGGATCGGTGCCCCAACCAGGACTAGAACCCGGTGTGCCGGCGCCGCAAGGCAGAGGATTAGCCTAGTGAGCTGCGGCGCCGGCCTAATTATTATTTTAAAGGCAGAGTTACAGAGAGAGAAGGAGGGAGAGTCAGAGAGAGAAAAAGAGAGATTATATCCATTGGTTCACTCCGCAGATAGCTGCAATGCCTGGGGCTGGGCCAGGCCAAAGCCAAGAACCAGGAGCTTCTTTCTAGTCTCTCATATGGGTGCAGAAGCCCAAGTACCTGGGCAGTCATCCTCTGTTGCTTTCCATGGTGCATTAGCAGAGAACTGGATAGGAAGTAGAGCAACCTGGACTTGAACAAGTGACCATATGGGATGCCAGAGTCATAGGTGGTTGCTTTACCCACTATACCACAACACTAGTTTGTGAAATATGTTACTGAACGGTTTTACATAATAACATTTATGTTGTTTATGATCAGTTGCAATTATTGAAATTGTTGAATTTTTCCTCGATATCCCAATCCATTTTGTAGAAGTAATATATAAATGAATGCACATGCATGCATACACACACACATATACAAATATACACACACCCCCATATATCTATAAAATTCTTGTCATCAAAATTTGTCTTCATTTCAACCAAAAAACACAAGAATTGATATTTTCTTTTGATGTCCTAAAATCAGTGAGTGATTTGAGAATAAGATAAACATCTATCTCCCTTAGCTCCCATTGGTATTTCTAGCTCTGATACAGGACGAGGCTGTGAACCACATGCTGTGCCACTACTTCTTCATTTTTTAAAAGAAATTAATCAGTAAAATTGTTCATATTCAAGGTGTTTAGCATGATGACTTGATACACATATAGGTTGTATATTGATTACCACCTTGAAAGTAATTAACATACCTATCATCATCCATAATGACAATTTGTGTATACACAAATAAGTGTCTAGGTATATGTCTGCATTTGTATATGATGAGGAAACCTAAGATTTATGATATTATCATATTTTAGGTAAATAATAGAGTACTGTTAACTACAATTACCTATGTGTCAGATTCAAGAATCCTCTTTCTTGAGATAGACCCCTTAGTGAGTAAATAAGGAATTGTCCTTCTTTTTCCTTTGTTATTGAACCCACAGTTTTTCTTATCTCTGCCCTATCCATGGTCGATATTAGGGAAAACATCTCATAGCCTTTCTTCTACTTTTAATTCCTAGCTCTGTCTCAGGTTTGTTTATTAAAATGACCAGTTTGAATAAATAATCTTACACCAAGCACTTAGTTTATGGCATTTCTCCTTTGGTTGGCTCATGCTTTAATCTGACTAGGAAATGTGTAGCAAGAAAAAGAATAATATGCACCCAAGTCCTTACTCTTACTCCAAGCTCATCCTCTTCTATATTTGCTTACCCCAGGTTGACATAGAAATCAGAAAATCATAATTACTATTTTATGGCAGATTAACCTTGGTGCCATCTGACTCCTTGTTTTGAGTTGTTGCCCCAGGCAATCAGAGACCTATGAAATCACATTTGCTTTGAACAAGTGACACACTGTTTGGTGATGCATTATCACTTTCCCCTTGGCTTATGCTTGTGAATGAACTATGCATATTTTCTCCCTGCAGGAGAAGTTTCATTATGACAGGTATCCCTCTTGAGTGAGACACTTTCAACCTCATTCCTTTAAAGTTAATGCCTCTAGTGTCCTCCCAACATATAGAAAATCTAATCACCTTTGCCTCCACTGTATTCCAGAAGTTTAATTTTTCACTATTGCGTCCTCTCCTTTGACTTAGCAATCACAATTATTTCCAGCCAATATCTTAATTGGATTGCCTACCATGAGAGTACAAAGGTTAAGTTATCTAAAGAAGCATTTATTCTTACTGTGCATGGTAACTTAGTGATATTAGAATGCCAAAAGACACCTCTCTTTGCCACTATTAGTGGAATGAACAGATTGCAAAGAGTTACATTAATATTCTCTCTGCTAAACCCAAAATAACAAAAGAATAATTTATTTACAAATTCTTGTTTGTCTGATATACAACATGCAGGTAAGTGACTGATCTTGAGTTAAGAAATTATAATTGGTGGCAGAATTTCCTTCACAGAGGAATGTGTCTTCCCTTGGGAAAGCAGTGGGTGAATGCTCATGAAGTGGGTAAGATCTGAAAGGATAATGTTGGCTGCTTCCCTCCATTATGTAGGATAAACCAGAATCTGGCGTGCCCATTCAAATATTTATTTTGCCATTGAGTTGCATTATGACCTGATGAAAGTTATTTATTCTCTGTACCATAGATTCTTTATCTAAAATAGGCAGCATTTTAATAAATATTTAACAAACCATATCCACTAATGCATTACTACAGAGCATTGCAAACATAACATATATGTACTTGTTAGCTTTTCTAGTAAATATATGTGGTTTACAAACACACACAAAAGAAATAGTACTAAATTTATTCCAAATTAGCTTACCACTATTTATTGTTCTTGTTCAGAAATTCACAGCAGTCTCTCTGGTTATATCATACAATATCTCCTGTAAAATAATATTCTCTCATCAAGTTTCTAGATACCAAAAGATTATTGATGAGGTTTGGAAATTTCTCACTTAAGGATATTTAAAAGAGTCTACCTCTAGAATCTTCTTGTTACCTGTAAAAAATAATGATGTCAGTGTCAAGGAAGGACTACATGTCTTTCCTAGATGAAGGAGTTATAAAAGAAAATACCTTGATATGTTTCAGAGGAATAAGAGAATCAAACATGCTTAATCTTCAGGCAATGGTAGTTTACACTCCAATGAAAAGAGGGAAACAGAAAGAACTTTGGACAAGTGGAGCCTCAGATGACAGTACAACTCTAAGAAAACTTCAGTTTAGTCAAATCTTTCAGCATTTCTAGTCTGAGCAGAAGTGTGCTTCCATTTGTATTGATGCTTTGCTATTATTTTGGCTAGAAACATCTCAAGACTAAATTGTAACTTGATATACAACATTAATGTCATCGTACATCATTGTAAAAAGTCAGACATTAACTAATGAACATGGTAAATGAATTACCTGTGGGGAACCTCCTCTATATGGTTTGCAGCAATCAGTCGACCACAAGGCCTACGAAAACAACCAGGTGAAACAGTTGAAGCAGGATGGACTCTGCATAAACAACTAGGAAGAACCAGGTGAAACAGATGAACTTTCGACCTGAGACTATACGCGCCCTTTCATCTGATTGGACGATATCAGCATAAAGGGACATTGGGATCTGGGTGGGGGGCGTGGCCGTGCCGTGGCCCCTCCTCTTCTTTTCTCCTCTCCTCACTTTCCTTCTGCCCCCACAAGTGAAAGTTCCTTGAGAACCGAGAAAGGGTGAAAGTTCTTTGAGAACCGAGAAACAGTGACCGTGTCGTGACTGTGTTGGATCCTCGCTGGCGAGGGTCCGACATTACCCATGTAGAAAAACACAGGCTGCACCTGTACCTTATATTATCACAATACAACCAATTCCATATTCATTAAATTCTGGAATAAGGACAGGGAATGAAGTTTAGAAAGTTCAGGAAGGTGTCATTAAGTCTTTAAAAATATTCTTCAATATCACACACAAAGTTCTGGATCTAGAATGCAAATCTAATGTAAAGTGTATGTCATGCCACATTGTGCTCATATGCTGTTATAATAGGACTCAGTATTATGTATGTGTACATATCAATTCCTGTCACATTTATCTCAAAACCAGTGTCATTCCAGTCAATGTTCCAGCAAATTAAATAATGCAGTATGCTAAAAACTTCAACATGGTATTTGCAGATATAAACATTTTTTGACATACAAAAAGAATTCCTAAAAACAGTAAAAACAGCACTTCTTAAAATGGAAACTAAGATAAAATAATACAAAAAGTTTTACCGTAGACACTTGAGGGCTATGTGCATTTATTTTTTTACTATTTTTTATTTATTTATTTATTTTTGACAGGCAGAGTGGACAGTGAGAGAGAGAGAGAGAGAGAGAGAGGTCTTCCTTTGCCATTGGTTCACCCTCCAATGGCCGCTGTGGCCGGCTGCTGCGGCCAGTGCACCGCGCTGAGGGATATGTGCATTTAAATCACAAAGAATTTCCACACACACCCCTCAAATCTACCTACATAGCCAGTATTTTACTATGAAGACTACAGTGCTCTCATCTCTGGGTCTCCTCTGGTGATTGGCTCCAGGACCCTTGCAGAAACTTTAATCTATAGATGCTGAAGTCCTTTATTAAAAATGGTTCTGGGCCTCTGAATTTACAAGGCCCAAAGCCCACCAGATTATTATCAAGCCCCTTCTATCAGGTTCTATTTGCCTCTCAATCAGAAAAATTACTTGTAGCTTAGACAGCACCTTTCTTAGCTCCTCTAATAATGACTCTGTCCTTTGTTCTAGACCCTGTCTAGCGCACTTGGGCCTCATTCCTTTGTAATCATAACCTCTACTCTACCACCAATGGCTCTACTCCCAACCTGTGGGTACTGATGGTCCTCTTCCCCACTTAATGCTGTATAATTGTTCAAACCTGGTAAATGCCACTCTTAGGATCATTGGTTACTATCCTCACTCTGTCTTTTATGACCTTGTCTAAATATGATCAGAGTCGGCAAACTTGGAAGGCTTCCATAGCCTTGGCAACTCATGACGACAGCCTAACATGGTTACTGGCGCCATAAACTAGAGTGTCAATTTGTTGGGTCAACAACAGGAGCCACTGTGCACTTGCTCCTCATGTGGGATCTCTGTCCTTAATGTGCTGTACATTGTGATTTCATGCTATAACTAGTACTCAAACAGTATGTTTCACTTTGTGTTTCTATGTGGGTGCAAACTGTTGAAATCTTTATACTAAATTGATCTTCTGTATATAAAGAGAATTGAAAATGAATCTTGATGTAAATGGAAGGGGAGAGGGAGCGGGAGAGGGGAGGGTTGCGGGTGGGAGGGAAGTTATGGGAGGGGGAAGCCATTGTAATCCATAAGCTGTACACTGGAAATTTATATTCATTAAATAAAAGTTAAAAAAAATGGTTCAGTATTTGAGTGTAACTTACACACTCCTCCTATATATTTAATCTCTAAATTACTTATAATAACTATACAATGTAAATGTCATTTCAGTAGGTATTATATTGCTTAGAGAATAATAGAAAGAAAAAGTCTATAATATTTATTGCAGATGCAATTTTTGCCCTGAGCATTTTCAAACTTCAGTTGGCTGAATCTATGTCGAGCCCATGGAGGGCCATATGCATAAGGTATTGGTGAAGAATCAAAGCAACTAAAGCCATTGTGTTTTTCTCCAGGGATTGTAAATTGTTCCAAAAGTCCTTGTAACATTTTTTGTACAAGATTCACTGAACATGTGCCTGGTCCTACAGTTCTAAGATTATAAGGGATCCCACTATATGTATTATAGTAATAAGCAAAATGAATTAGGATATTCATAACAAAATTTTCATAATTAAAAAAACTTCAAGCAACCAAAATGTCAATAACTAGTATATGTAAAAATAAACCAAAGTTCATTATATGCAGAAACAAAAAATGAACAACTACTTATTTGTGAAATATATTTTAGAACAGGAAAATTTGTGTATGATGAGAGAAATGCTGATATTGTTCCACTCTGCTGTATTATGCTTTGGATAATACATAAGAAAATTTTGAAATTTAGGAAATTTCCCAAATCATTATAATGCTGGTGGTTTTAAAGGAGTTTTCCTTCCATAAAAATCCATCTATCTGTCCTAAACAGCACTCTGGCCTAGGAATCAGTCCTCAAGGCATTCGGATCTGGTTGAAGAGCCCAGGAGAGTATTTTAGGCATGGAAAGCCAAGACACTCTGGGGAAAAAAAAAATGAAAGATCTCTGTGAGTGAGATCCCAGCAGAAAGAAAGGGCCATCAAAGAAGGAGGTACCTTTCTCTGAATGGAGGAGAGAACTTCTACTTTGACTATGGCCTTGTCTAAATAGCATCACAGTTGGTGAACTCAAGAGGCTTCCATAGCCTTGGAAGCTCATGACAATAGCCTCAGGTGATTACTGATGCCATAAATAAGAGTGTCAATTGTTAAATAAACAACAAGAGTCACTGCACACTTACTCCCCATGTAGGATCTCTGTCCTTAATGTGTTGTACTATGTGAATTAATGGTATAACTAGTACTCAAACAGTACTTTATACTTTGTGTGTCTGTGTGGGTGCAAACTGCTGAAATCTTTACTTAGTATATACTAAACTGATCTTCTGTATATAAAGATAATTGAAAATGAATCTTGATGAAGAATGGGATGGAAGAGGGAGTAGGAGATGGGATGGTTGTGGGTGGGAGGTTGGTTATGGGAGGGAAATAGCTGCTATAATTCAAAAGTTGTACTTTGGAAATTTATATTTATTAAATAAAAGTTAAAAAAATCCATCTATCAGAAAACTTTTCATGTGTATATATTGTGTGTACTTTATTTACTTCAATAAATATTTTTCCTTCACATACTTTAAAAAATGAGATATTAAGAAGTGATGAGAATGGGATCAGAAATACAGAAGGATATAATGTAATATTCAAA
Source organism: Lepus europaeus (assembly GCF_033115175.1). Taxonomy (NCBI): domain Eukaryota; kingdom Metazoa; phylum Chordata; class Mammalia; order Lagomorpha; family Leporidae; genus Lepus; species Lepus europaeus. The sequence goes on along the minus strand of NC_084832.1, from coordinate 49,037,073 downwards.
GAATTTGTGCTGTGGTTCTGAAGGGGGATTTGCAGTGTGTGATGTTGCCAGAAGAGAAGTGAAGTCACACTAGATTTTTAAGATGTATGATAGCATGTTTTCAAGTAGATGGGCATGATCCAGTGTAAAGGAGAAAATGAATGATGCAGGATATGGAAAAGCCAAGTAACAATAGATCAGGTTCTTCAAAGCTATATTTTCCTCGATCAATCTTTCCAGTTGATCTCTGACCAATATATATCCTGTAAACTTGATCATTTTCCCTCCTAATGATCCCTGTAATGACTTCCCACTAATTTCCTGATGCACCTAGACTTCAGATACTGATAGATGTCATAATTACGTAGTTTAATCAACAGTGATATTCCTATACCCATGGAATTTATGAACTAATTGGAAACATAGATAGACACAACTCAACTAAACAAATAATCTGAAGAGTGCTGAAAGACAGGGAATATTGAAGAATGCTTTGTGTGTCATTGGGAGGTGATCAGAAGAAATGGTGAGAGTGAGAGAAATTGATATAAAGGGCTAAATCCCTGGAAAAAGCGAGAGAATATAGAACCCAGAAAACATGTGGAAGGATCGTGTTAGGACCAAAGGAAAAAAAATCTGTTATAAAGGAGGAAGAGAAAACTTATTTACAAAAGCTAATGTCAACTTTTATGATCAGTAAGAATCAACCCTTTTTCTTTTTCTTGTTTTTTATTTGTTTGTTTTTTCCTCCAAAACAACAGTCTCAGGTATTCGGGTTGCCTCTGCAGGCAACACTTCTAGGGGAGGGACCCTATTCACTGTCATTGTTTGTAGTTTGAGGTCCCATGCTAGATTTTATGATTCAAATGAATTTCTCCCTTTTTTATACTCAAAGACACATGCCAGGGGCTTACATTGTGGTGTAGAGTAAAACTGCCACATGACATTGGCATCCTATATGGGCACCAGTTCATGTCCCAGTTGCTCCACTTTCTATCAAGCTCCCTGCTAATGGCTTGGGGAAAATCACTGGAAGATATCCTAGATGATTAAGCCGCAGCTACTTGTGGAGGAGACCCAGATGAAGCTCCTGGCTCTTGGCTTACACCTGGCCCAGCCCTGGCCATCCATTTTGGCCATCTGGGGAATGAACCAGCAGATGGAAGATTTCTTCTCCATCTCCATCTCTTTCTCTCTCTCTCTCTCTCTCTCTCTCTCTCTCTCTTAATCTTTCAAATACATAAATAAATCTTTAAAAAAAGACATAAACAAGGAATACTGCCTATCACATTTCAACATATAGTACTATTGCCACAGATGTGATTTAACCAATATCCAAAACTCACAAGAGTCATGATATTCCTACCATCTGTCTAGTTTTATTTTGTTGTTTTCCCCCATGTTAATCACTGGAAAATTAACTAAATCTACTTGGGCTGTGGACGTATTTCAATACTCCCTGTAGATCAGCTAAAAAAAAAGAGAATTTAGTTGAAACAAGTACGTTGCTGTATGATCCTCCCTTTGAAACACAAGTGGATGTGAAAGTCATATAGGCAAAAGCACAAAAGACAAAAGCTCTGTTAAAAATACTGAAAGTTTTACCACCAAAAATTTTTCTCATCATGAGGAATTATTGGTATTACTGGGAGTAATATTTCTGAGACAAAAAATGTACCATTCCCTTTGTTAAAGTTTATGAGGTGATTTTCTTTCAGCATCTCCCTTTGTCATATATTAATATGTCAGTACTAGTTATTTTACTTTCAAGATCCAAGTTCATATTTGCTTAATAATATGTGAAAACTACCAATGATTCTACATAAGTATTCTAATTAATTCATATTGATAGAATTACCTTTTCTTATTTCAAGATTTTCCGACTTTGCATATTTTATTTTGTTTGTCTTCATCTAGAGCCCTAATCAGCATTCAGTAATGGACAATGACATTACTTCATCTTTAGATCCCAAGTGACATGATCACTCAAGAAGAGCTGCAGATATGTCTTCTCCTTTGTTTTCTCATGGTCTCTTTTCACCTTGCTTTGTAACTTTACTTATTCCTCCAAATTAACTCACTCCCATCGCATAATATATTATCTTTAGAGTATTGTATTTCTATTGTGCAAGGAAGTTGTTTATATTGGGAGAATATCTGATAAGTAGTGGTCCAATCAACAAGAAGCTGAATGGAGGAAATTTAAGTTTTTGTTACCCAGGTAGGTGAATAATGATATTATTAAATATTAGTGAACAGAATTTTGGAATTGAAGACTGACATGAATAATGATATTATTAAATATTAGTGAACAGAATTTTGGAATTGAAGACTGACATTCATGGTGATGTTTTGATACTGGGACATGATGATGAAGAATAAAGTCAAAAATTAGAAAGATCCATTAGCTAGATAAGATGTCTCTCTGTATGAGACACCAAATACTTGGGCTCATCTCTATTTCTCTAGATAAGATGTCGCTATATCTATGTGAGATAAATGAGTGCAAAGAATTAACATGTAAGTGGTTAACAAATAGTGTGTGTGGATATATTATTTTGGTAATGAAAAACCTATGTTAAAGCAAAATAACAGTCACTTTAAAATATTGATAACTGCTATTTTTTACAGATATACAGAGAATGATGAAATAAAGAAAATTTCTAGGAGTGGATTCAGTCATAAAAGACAAAGGTGAGTTTTCTTAAGAAATGATTAGTCATCAACATCAAATACATCAGAAAGAGTGAGAAAATAAACTGTCAAGATTTTGGATTTGGCTAACATGCAGTAGCCTCAGAGAAGTGAGGTTATAAGAATGGGTGACAGATGGCAGTCCCTTGCAAAGGAAGTCAAAGCTGAGCAACATTGTGATAGTGTTCAAAGTTTACCTCCTCTCAGCATTTGAATATCCCCTGGTGTTTACCATTTATGGCTCACTTAATTTCTATGACTCTGTGTGTATTCCAATTTCTATCTGGTATAATTCTTCTTCTTTCTGAGGAAGTTGTTATTATATTTATTGCAGTGCAAGTCTGCTAGTGATATTTGCCTCAAAATGTCTGCATTCATCTTTATTATGAAAAATGTTTTGTGGAGGCATTGTGGCAAAGAGGGTCACACTGCCACATGAGACACCAGCAGCACATATGAGCAGTGTTTCAAGTTCCAGGTTCCCACTTCCAATCCAACTCCCTGCTAATGTGCCTGATAAAGCAGCAAAAGATGGCGAAATACTTGGGCTCCTGCTTCCGATGTGGGAAGTTCAGATAGATGGAGTTCAGGGCTACAGGCTTTGGCCTGGCCCTGGCCATTGTGACCAGTTAGAGAATGAAAAAGTGGGTAGGAAATCTCTCTATTCTCTCTCCTTCTTTCTTGGTAGCTCTGCCTTTCACATAAAAAATAAATATTTTTTAAAACGAAAGAAGGAGCATTTTAATAGTTATCACATTCAATGCTACCAATTATCTTTCCTTCATTTATTTAATAGGGAGTGCTACAGTGTATTCTACCTTAAATATATCTTACAAGAAGTATGACATTATTTTAATCTTTCTGTTTTCTTTGCAAATTTGTTTTTATTGTTTACTGATATTAAGAATTTTTTTCTAATCACTTTTTTTAAACAATTAGGTTGCCCTATCCCTTGGTGTGACTTTCTTTATGTTTTTGCTACTTGGAGATTGTTTAGTTTCAAAGGCCCTATGTTTATAGATTTCACTAAATTAAGAAATTTTTTAAATAGTTTTTCTCTTAATCAGCTGCCTTCTGTAACATGAGTGTATTTGTGAATGTGTATGTTAGTTTGTGTGATACAGTGTCACGTGAAAGCTTATTTTATTGTCCAATATATTTTTTGTGTATACTTTTGGAAAGAAATGTTCTTTCTCTAGATGTTTAAGTTCAGTAATTTTCTTGTTCCTGTAGTGCTAGTATGTTTTATAATCCTTTCAAATTAATTTTTCAGATACTCTATTATTTTTCAGCTACAAAAGTTTCCTTTGAATCTTTTTGTGGTTCACTTCTTATCATATTCACTCCTGAGTATGTATATTCTACATTCTTAGAGTTATTCTTTTAATATCCTGTTTGTTAATTCCAGCTTTTTTGTCATTTGTAGGTCTCTTTCAAATGACTGATATATCTCCAAGCTATGCAACACATTTGGCTACTTCTTCATATATATATATATATATATATATATATATATATATACACATACACACACATACACACATATACCTGTTTGGATTCTGAGTGCTGTGCTTTACAAATAAAAGTGTTGAATTTTGTTTTATTCATTTAAATGATTGATTTTTCTGGAAGGCAATTGTATTTCTTATGCATTAGTTTTATTCTAGGCCTATTTTAGCCTCTCTCTCAAGGCAAGGACTTCTGAGGTCTCCAGTGAATTCTGTATGTATTAAGCAAGAATCTTTCATTTTGGATGAAGGAAATCTAATGTTTACCAGCACTGTATGAAGTCGGAAAGTTGCTGCTCTTATGACTTTCTGATAACTGTTTGTTCTTGAGATGTTTCCCTCTCTTTATCTCATGGGTTTTCACTCCACAAATGTGTGGTTTTAGAGTTTCATCAAAGACTCAAAAGCATCCCTACTGCAGTCATGAGTTCCTTCTGCGTGCACCTTCATCTCATCTTCCCTGGAATTCTCTCGCTGCCTTGACATCCAGTGTTTTTACATCCATTTTATGCACGAAGCTAGATTTCTGTGCTGTGGGAAACCCTCTCTGAGTTATTATCTCGGAAGTGGATCTGTGCCGCAAATCCAAGGAAATAGCTTTTCTCACTTCATTTCTTTTCCTTTTCTCAGATGCTTTGGATGTTCTTCAATAATATTTTGGCATTGCTTGTTTTCATGTTGTTTGTGACATTAGAGTATTTGTAAATATTTTATTCACCCCAGTCCAAGATAGGAAGAATCTTTGAAAATGCAGTTGTGAAATTAATGAGACAGGTACAATTAAACGTGTATCTTTTATTTTCTTTTAATTTATTTGAGAGGCAGAAAGAGATACAGAGATCTCCCATCTGCTTATTTACTCCCCAAATGGACACAAGGGCCAGGGCTAGGCCAAAGTGAAGCCAGAAGCCAAAGATTCAGTCCTAGTTTTCATACCATGGTCTGGTACACATTAGCAGAATAGAATAGAATTTTTATTCAAAATAGGTTAAGCGATATTGGTTTAAGGAGAGATTTTGCTGTTATTTTAGAAAGGAAAGTTGCTTTCATTGATCCATCAATGCAAAGAGGAAAAGAGGGTATTATTATAACAGTGTTACCTACTACTACCCCATGCACAGTTTCTCTGTTGTTTTTACACATGCACTTTTTAAAAAAAAAAAAGATTTATTTATTTATTTGAAAGTCTGAGTTACAGAGAGAGAGAGGAGAGGCAGAGAGAGAAAGAGAGAGAGAGAGAGAGAGAGAGTCTTCCATCCGCTGGTTCACTCCCCAATTGGCCGCAAGGACTGGAGCTGAGCTAATCGATCTGAAGCCAGGAGCCAGGAGATTCTTCCCGGTCTCTGACATGGGTGCAGCAGTCCAAGGATTTGGGTCATCTTCCACTGCTTTCCCAGGCCATAGCAGAGAGCTGGATCAGAAGAGGGTCTCAAACCAACCCATATGGGATGCTGGTGCTTCAGGCCAGGGCATTAACCTGCTGCGCCACAGCTCCAGCCCTTACACATGCACTTTTAAATATTTATTTAATTATTTGAATGACAGCATAATAGAAAAACAGAGAGAGAGAGAGAGAGAGAGAGAGAGAGAGAGAGAAGTTTTCCACTTGCTAGTTCACTCCACAAATGGCCACAACAGCCAGGACTGAGCCAGGCCTAAAGCAGGAGCTAGGAGTTTCTTCTGGATCTCCCATATGGGTGCAGGGGACCAAAGATTTGGGCCATCCTCTACTGCTTTCCCTGGTAGGGAGCTGGATTGAAAGTGGAGCAGCCCATATGAGAACCAGAGCCCATATGGGATATCAGCATCACAGGTGTTAGCTTTACCTGCAATGCCATAACACCAGACCCACAATATCTTAACATATATAACTACAAATTTTCATTAGGATTTTTAAAAGGAGAAATTTAAAATATATGGAATCTACAAATGTTTGAAAATGTAGCAGGTAAACTAACATTTATATTTAAACCCCTGAAATAAAATGATTAGAATCTGATGAATCAGATGTTTTTAAAAGCCCTATATCTCCATAAACTCAAAAGATAAGAATAAAAGACTTTCAGAATGTGAGCACATAAATTCACCTAACAAGTGAGTATGTAAAGGTATGCTACTTTCTATATGATGCAATTTTGAAAAATTGAGGTCTTTCTCTGACATAAAATGAATATTTTAAATTATTTAAATCAGGGACCTTTAAATTTTATTAATTGATTTAAGATTAATATTTTCAAGAGTTCTTGCTGTATATTTAGATAAGAATTCTAAATACTGGTTGCTTATAAATGAAACAGGCAACATGGTACTATCTTTAGCATTTATTCATGAGGGAAAGATGCAGGATAGTGAGGGCTTTATTGAGGGGAGAAAGAAGTCTAGAAACTAAGTTGGGTTCATACCAGGCAGAGAGCAGGCCGGGACCACGTGGAGCAAAGTGTGTAATTAGGATCAGCCACAGGAAATGTAGGCTGGGCAGGAAAGCAAAGGCAGAGAGAGAGTCTTGAGCACAGCATGCCTTTTATCTACTTCCAAAAGGGGAGTGATTACATACAGGTAAGATCAGGTAGGGGCATGAGATCACAGAGGGGTGGAGGAGGGTGTGGTCTCCCAGCTCATGAGTCTAGTTGATTTAATCCTTTCTGCTTGCCTGTATCTGGTACACCTACACCGTAGGTTCTGTGTGACTCCTAAACTGTTATGAAAGGACAATATGTGTGAGAACTATGCCCTTACTCTAACCTAAACCGTCACTGAAAAATTAAATATTTGTGTTCCAGTTTGCCAGAAATAAAAATTCTAACTAGAAAAAAAGGTTAATTCTACTGTGCATCGTGAATTGTTAAATTGTTTTAAATATTCACACATTTAAGAGAAAGAAAATGTAAATGTAAATGAATGGGTTTGAATTGTGTGGAAGCACAATGCTAGTATGTTTTCAGAAATGACAAAAGCAACTCTCAACATCACATTGGTGGGTGAATTTTGTGGATCAGATCCACTTTCAGTCGGGTTACTGTCCCATGAGTCAAACTGATATTGTTCAGCCTTATCAATAATTTTCAATATGTGAGTTCTTGCTGTGTATTCAGAGAAGAATTCTGATATCAGCTCAGATAAATCAGATGACATGATAAGTTTTTAAGCATTTTATTCAGTGAGAGAAATGCACAGGAAAGTGAGGGTTTTAAATTAGGGGAGAAGGAAGTGCAAACGCTAAGTTTGGTCCACATCAGGTGGAGAGCAGGCCAGGTACCACGTGGAGCAACATGCATGCAGGCAGAAAAGTAGAGGCCGAGAGGAGGCCAAAAGTCCTTGGGTGTCCACAGGTGCGGGCAACAAGGGAAGGGCCCACTGTGCTCCAGGCCTTTTATTTACTCCCAAAGGGGAGTGGTTACGTAAACTGATTGGCAGGTAGGCATAGATGTGGAATCAGGTAGGGGCGTGAGATCACATAAAGGCATGGTGAAGGCATGGTTTTCCAGCTCATGAATCTAATCAATTTTATTCTATCTGCCTGTATCAAAAGAAGACCAGAAGCAAATGTGAGAAGAGAAGCAGTGAAGTTTTATTAGAGTAGAAATAGAGAAGCTCCCAGCAAAGGGAGGGGCTGGTGGAAGGAGACTGAGCATAGGGGTACTCTCAGGCTAACGGTATTTATACAGCTCAAGCCATTCAATCTTTAAGGGCTATGGAGCAATTATCCATTGGCCCCTGTTGGAACTACTCATTAGCCCTGTTGTGATGGCTGTTGTTGCTGGGCAGGGGACCTATGATCAGGGTTGCAGAAAAAGCACTTTTTGGTGGAAGTTCCTGTGGTTAGGCCAGTTGGAACTGAGGCACAAGTGGGCCCTCAGTGTTGAGTACCACATCCTGTTCATCAGTCTGAACATGCAGGCGAGAGGCTGTGAAGTGAGGAATTTTGATTGGGGCAAAGTTAAGTTTTAAGATGGAGTCTCTCTGGTCCCTTACCTCTTGAATCTCAGGGTCTCAGGGTCCCTTTCAGCTTGACATGTATTCAATTAGTTTTAAAAAAGAGTCTGCATATATGAAGTCCTGTTTATTCTCCATACTTGTAATGTTAATGATATCTGTCAAAGGAAAAGAAGGAAACTGAACATTATCAGAAAAGACTGAATATTATCATAATCAGAATAAAACATGCATGTTGAAATGTCACAATATAGTTCATATTTAATAATTTTAAAACTCCAGCATAATGATAAATACAAGTGATACCTATGTGGATGTTCTCAATCTAATGGAAAAGACAGGCACCAATAAATTACAACATGAATAAACTTGTACAAATTCTTAAATGTGAATTTTACTGTCTCCATCTTTAAAATGATAACAATAATACTATTTTTTAAAGTTTTATTTTATTTATTTGAAAGACAGAGTTATAGAGAGGCAGAAGCAGAGGTAGAGAGAGAGAAAGAAGTCCCCTATCTGCTGGTTCACTCACCAAATTATTGTAATGGCCAGAGCTGAGCTACATCTGAAGCCAGGAGCCAGGAGCTTCTTCGGGGTCTGTCATGCGGGTACAGGGGCCCAAGGACTTGGGACATCTTCCACTGCTTTCTCAGGCCATAGCAGAAAGCTGGATCAGAAGTGGAGCAGCCTGGACTCCAACTGACACCCATATGGGATGTGGGCCCTGCATGACTGGGCTTTAACCCGCTCCACCACAGTACCAGCCCCAATATTAAAATTAATATTATCCCGAGTCCAGCTTAATCTAACAAATATATACATTGATACATGTGAAAAATTTGGTTCTTTGATATTGTTAATGTTTTTAAAACTTTCCCAAAGACTAAATAAGACTGTTAGTATAAGTTCAGGAAAAAGGAAGCAAATAAGAAATTACCTTAGACTTCAGTTTAAGGAATTGGAGGCATTGCAGACCTTGGAGAGAAGAACGAAAGATCTTTGGTTAAGAAAAAGAAATGGCTGAGAACCAGCAACAAACTGATCATGGGCAGGAAATGCTGGTCCAAGGTATGGAACTTAAGAAATTGAGAAAATAGCAGAAACAGGAAGGCTGACCCCACTTTTCCTTACTCCTCTCCAGAGAAGTAAGCCATAAAACCTAGGAAGGTCCCTCTCCAAACTTCTCCCTTCTTCCTCCTCTGAAAACCCCCTTGAACAGGTGTCTTCACAGTACCTGGAGGAAAGGAGTGGACTCATAGAGCTGCAGAGAATAATCCAAATAAAGTGATTTGGTGAAGCTCCCTTCAGTGTATTACAATTAGGTCTCGTGTGGCTTTTGTCCAGTCATACTTCTACATGGCTGTACTCTTTTTCATCACATGTAAGCATAAAAACAAAGTTTTCCCTCACAGAGCTCTTCACCTTGAAACACGTCATGGGTAAGGAAAATGAATTAATTTTCCTCCCTCTCATTGTTTTTAGTGAGAATCCTACCTCCATAAAAAATCAAAGAAATTCTTGGCCGGTGCCGCGGCTCACTATGCTAATCCACCGTCTGTGGCGCCGGCACACCAGGTTCTACTCCCAGTCGGGGCGCCAGATTCTATCCCTGTTGCCCCTCTTCCAGGCCAGCTCTCTGCTAGGGCCCGGGAGTGCAGTGGAGGATGTCCCAAGTGCTTGGGCCCTGCACCCCATGGGAGACCAGGAGAAGCACCTGGCTCCTGGCTTAGGATCAGCGCGATGCGCCAGCTGCAGTGCGCTTGCAGCGGAGGCCATTGGAGGGTGAACCAACGGGAAAAGGAAGACCTTTTTCTCTCTCTCTCTCCCTCTCCCTGTCCACTCTGCCTGTCAAAAAAAAAAATCTTGAAATTCTTGTCAATATTGCTTAAGAGAGGGAAGTAAAATTTCAGTAAAGGGAAAATTATACCTCCCTACCAATCGGGAAGTGATCTAGGTAATTCACGAGATTTCCTCTGAAGAAGAGAAATGGTAAACTCAACAATGTTTCACCATTATGGTAAATAATTTTGCTCGATTATTCTGTAAACAGTGAAATAGTGTTTCACTTATTCCTGTTTTTGGGAACTGTCACTCAGAAATAATCATGATAGTTCTGAAATGTTAAAATCTTTCTCTCACTAAACATGACACAAAAGTAATGAAAACAGAAGCAGTTTTGGTTAAAAGCATTTTTTTTCTTTATGTTAAGATTAATGGATAATTCTGACCTTTAAATCATAAAACAAATGCATGAATCAAATAAAAATAAGTCATCTAGTAAACACAAGTTTTAAACAATTTTATAAAGCTGAACCAGTTAACAAACGTGTCTTCAGCGACTGGTAAAATTCTTCATATTTTAAAAAAGAAATCTTTTTTGGGGGGCCGGCTTTGTGGCATAGTGGTTAAAGCTGCCGCCTGCAGTGCCAGTATCCCATGTGGGCACAGGTTCAAGTCCCAGCTGCTCCACTTCCAATCCAGCTCTCTGCTATCAACTGGGAAAGTGGTGGAAGATGGCCCAAGTCCTTGGGCCCCTGCACCCACCTGGGGGACCTGGAAGAAGCTCCTGTCTCCTGGCCTCGAATCAGCACAGCTCCAGCTTTTGCGGCCAGTTGTGGAATAAACCAGCGGATGGAAGACCTTGCTCTCCCTGCCTCTCCTTCTCTTTCAGTGTAGCTCTGACTTTCAAATAAATAAATAAATCTTAAAAAAAATGCCAGACTTTACCTATTGTGATCATAAGTTTCACACATACACATATTAATTGTTAAATATAAAGATAGATCTAAAATATTTTCTAGTAGTTTGGTATAAATTGTGAAACTCTTCGATATGTTTGTATTTTAAGAGATGGTCAAAATACTACCTTTTAAAAAGTTCAATGGTCATATCTGTCTCAGAAATTTAGCTTGATTAAAAAGCTTTCAGAAAAAAGCTACAGTTTGATCTTTCATTGGGAAATGAATAGAAGTTATTGTTTTTGAGATTTATTAAGTAAATATGCCTTTTATATAAAATGGAGCATTTAATTTTCTAAAAATATTTATGTAAGTTGACTAAAGGCAACTGAACAAATCAAGTTGATGGATTCTCCCATGTAATTTTATGTACTAATTTTCCAAATCAAGATTTTCAATTAGAAAAGTTCATGTACACAAATAAGTCTTACTTTTTCCTAGAAGTAATTACTATACACCTTAATTTCCATTCCCTGTTATTACTCTTGTATCTTCCAAAAGTATGAAAATTATTCTCTATTGGTAATTCATGACTAAATTAGAAAATTCTGAATTAACTTGAGTGTTTGTCTGTGTTGAGGGCTCCTTTATCTTTTTCTTTGCTCATTACCTGTAGGGTTGCTATGAAATGTGACTGTAAAGACAGAATTTACAGAAAATCATTTCTCTAAAAAGCATTCAAAAAGATGCTCATTTTAAATTTTAAATCAAAACTTATTAATTTTAAATATGTATAAGTTAATTAAAGTATATATAGCATTAATGACTTAATGAATATGTTTAAAATATAGATCAGGATTAATAGTGTGAGGAATAAACAGTGATCTTACGGTGTCAAGTTTTAGATCCTTTTTCAAAGCAGAACTTTGTTTTTAACACCTGCTTGCTTGACATTGCTGGGAAAACAGACAGTTAAAATATCTAACCGACTCCAGTCAGTTCTCTCTATCATTATTGCCAGGCTCCACTTGAGGAAAAGCACCCTGCCTGGGCATCAGCAAGAAGTGCACTGAAGGAAGTATTAATGAGACTGACAGAAAGCAGGCAGTTATTTCTCCAGAGGCTGAAGTGTTACAAACTAGTGACCATGAAGAACTTAAAGAAAAAGACAAATGGGACTGTTCCCTTTCTGGCTGAGAGCATATCTTATTGAGAACAATTCTGTAAGAGAAGTCAGGTTCTGCTTTGATAAATACTGTCTAGGAAGGGCATACTTTGATCTCTGGCTTATTTCAAGGGTAGATATCACAACACACTTAATGAGCTCTAGGCTCCCCTGCAGGTGAAGATGGGCTCATAGAATTAAGCATTTTGAAGCCATGCACTTTGAGTTCATTTTTCTAGCTTTCACTTCTACCTCATAGTTCACAACTGAAGAGCTGCAGGCAGAAGTTACATAACTTTCTTGAATAGCAACTAAATTCAGGACTAGAGATAGGTTTGGAATTTATTTTGTCAAAATTTCAGTCCAGTCCAAAGTACTCACTCACCTACTTTCCTTCCACACAGTTCCTGTTTCATCCATAACAAATATCTTGTCATACTGACAGAGATACAGACCTTTACAAGACTGACTAAACTTCAGGGATTTCAAAACATGGATATGTACATATTATGAATAATTTTTTTATGTTTTTGTTTATTGATTTGAAATCCTGGTAAACAGTCAAAGTGAAGGCTTCTATCTGCTGGCTCACTCCCAAAATATCCACTAGGGCAGGGACAGGCCAAAGATGTGAACTGGAAATTCAATGTAGTTTTGCTCACATTTACTCAATTACTTGAGTAATTGAAAATTGCTCAAATTTACTCTTTTACCTAATTACTTGAGCTTCTACTATTTCCTTCTAGGGTCTGCAATAATGGGAAGCTGGATTAAGGAGTTGGAGCCAGTTGTTAACTGAAAATGAATACAAAAATCCTCTTATTTGGGCATTCTGTCTTATATATACTTTCAAGTCAATAATAGGTTTAATAAAATAATTTATGCTCTTTCTAGTGAGCACTTTGAATAATTAATACTGACTTTGAATCCCAAAGAATAAATAACAGAAAAATGTTTTGTCATTATATTCATATGCAAATAAAAATCAAATGCATTTAGAAAATCTTTTTTTTTAAGATCTATTTTATTTATTTGAAAGACAGAGTTACAGGAAGGTAGAGACAGAGAGAGAGAGGTCTTCCATCTGCTGGTACACTTCCCAGATGGTCGCAACCGCCAGAGCTACACTGATATGAAGCGAGGAACCAGGAGCTTCTTCCAGGTCTCCCATGCTGGTACAGGGGGCCAAAGACTTGGACCATCTTCTACTGCCTTCCCAGGCCATAGCAGAGAGCTGGATCAGAGGAGGAGCAGCTGGGACTAGAACCAGTGCCCATATGGGATGCCAGCACTTCAGGCAAATGCATTAACCCACTGCACCACAGCGCTGGCCCCAGAAAATGTTAAAGAAGGTAACATTTTCATGCATGAAGACACAATGACACAGTTCATTCATAAATAATTTGTATTTCATTCTGAATAGGACTGATCTTCTGTATATAAAGAGAATTGAAAATGAATCTTGATGTGAATGGAAGGGGAGAGGGAGCGGGAAAGGGGAGGGTTGTGGGTGGGAGGGAAGTTATGGGGGGGGGAGCCATTGTAATCCATAAGCTGTACTTTGGAAATTTATATTCATTAAATAAATGTTTTAAAAAAAGAAGTGTTATCTTAAAATCTTTCAGCTTCTTTAGATTAGCTATTTTGCGAATGTTGAAGTATCCCTGCATACCAGGGATAAATCCCATTTGGTCTGAGTGGATGATCTTTCTGATGTGTTGTTGCATAATATTCGCCAGAATTTTATTGAGGATTTTTACATCTATGTTCATCATGGAAATTGGTTTGTTATTCTCTTTCTCTGCTGCATCTTTTTCAGGTTTAGAAATTAAGGTGATGCTGGATTCATAGAATGAATTTGGGAGGATTCCCTCTCTTTCAATTATTCTGAATAGTTTGAGAAGAATTTGAGTCAGTTCTTTTTTAATTGTCTGGCAGAATTCGGCAGTGAATGCATCCAGTCCTGGGCTTTTCTTTGTTGGGAGGGCCTTTATTATTGATTCAATTTCTGACTCAGTTATAGGTCTGCTTAGGTTTTCTTTGTCTTCATGGTTCAATTTAGGTAGGTTGCATGTGTACAGGAATCTATCCATTTCTGATAGATTTCCCTGTTTGCTGGCATACAACTCTTTATAGTAATTTCTGATGACTCTTTTTATTTTTATTGTGTCTGTTGTCATATTGCCTTTTTCATCTCTGATTTTATTGATTTGGATCTTTTCTCTTTTTTTAGTTGGTTTGGCCAACGGTGTGTCAATTTTTTTAAAATTTTTTTTAAAAAACCAGCTCTTCGTTTGTCTGATCTTTTGTAATTTTTTATTCAATTCTGTTGATTTCTTGTCTAATTTTAATTATTTTGCTTCTCCTACTAGTTTTGGGTCTGGTTTGCTGCAGTTTTTCGAGTTCCTTGGGATGCATTGATAGCTCATTTGTTTGGTGCCTTTCCAATTTCTTGATGTAGGCACCTATTGCTATAAACTTTCTGCTTTTGATGTATCCCATGAGTTTTGATATGCTGTGTTGTTACCTTCATTTGCTTCCAGAAATTTTTGATTTCTCTTTTGATTTCTTCTATGGCCCACTGTTCATTCAGGAGCATGTTGTTCAGTCTCCATGTGTATGCATATACCCTAGGATTTCCTGAGTTGCTAATTTCCAGCTTCATTCCATTTAGGTCTAAGAAGATGCATGCTATGATTTTGAATATTTTGAATTTGCTGAGACTTGCTTTATGGCCTAGTATGTGGTCAATGCTAGAGTAAGTCCCATGTACTGCTGAGAAGCTTGTGTATTCTTCAAGTGTAGGATGAAAAGTTCTGCAGATATCTGTTAGATCCATTTGGTCTATAATGCCAATTAAATCTTTTGTTTCCTTTCTTCTGTCTGGTTGATCTGTCTATTTCTGAAAGTGGAGGTTTGAAGTCCCCCAATACTATTTTTTTTTTTTTATTTTTGACAGGCAGAGTGGACAGTGAGAGAGAGACAGAGAGAAAGGTCTTCCTTTTGCCGTTGGTTCACCCTCCAATGGCCGCCGCGGTAGGCGCGCTGCGGCCGGCGCACCGCGCTGTTCCGATGGCAGGAGCCAGGTGCTTCTCCTGGTCTCCCATGCGGGTGCAGGGCCCAAGCACTTGGGCCATCCTCCACTGCACTCCCTGGCCACAGCAGAGAGCTGGCCTGGAAGAGGGGCAACCGGGACAGGATGGGTGCCCTGACCGGGACTAGAACCCGGTGTGCTGGCGCCGCAAGGCGGAGGATTAGCCTGTTGAGCCACGGCGCCGGCCCCCAATACTATTGTATTGGAGTCTAAGTATCCCTTTAAGTTCCTTAACGTATCTTTTAAATAACCCAGTGCCCTGTTATTAAGTGCATATACATTTATAATAGTTAAATCTTTCAATTGATTGGATCCTTTAATCATTATATAGTGCCCCACTTTGTCTCTCTTAATAATTTTTGTGTTAAAGTTTATTTTGTCTGATATTAAGATGGCTACACCAGCTCTTTTTTGGTTTCTGTTGGCATGGACTATATTTTTCCAAGCTTTCACTTTTATTCTGCATACATCTTTGTTGGAAAGATGTGTTTCATGTAAGCAGCAAATAGATGGGTTTTGTTCCTTCACCCAGTCAGCCAATCTGTGTCTTTTAACTAGAGAGTTGAGGCCATTAACATTCAATGTGACTATTGAGAAGGAATAACTTTGCCCTGTCATTTGCCAAAGATTTTTTCTAATATATGGTTTGAGACTCCTGTGATCTTTTGCTGTGAGGTTTCCTTCCTTTATCTTCTTTCATATTGGTGATCGTGTTTCTGTGTTTCTGTATGTAACACATCTTTAAGCATCTTTTTCAGGGCTGGACGAGTGGTGACAAATTCTTTCAATTCCTGTATGCTATGAAAGGTCTTTATTTCACCTTCGTTCACAAATGAGAGCTTTGCAGGATATAATATTCTGGACTGGAAGTTTTTTTCTCTTAGTACTTGGGCTATATCTTGCCATTCCTTCCTAGCCTGTAGGGGTTCTGATGAGAAGTCTGCTGTGAGTCTAATTGGCGATCCTCTGAGAGTAATCTGGTATTTCTCTCTTGCACATTTTAGAATCTTTTCTTTATGTTTCACTATGGTAAGTTTGATTACAATATGTCTTGGCAAGGATCTCACGTTTATTGGGAGTTCTGTGTGCATCCTGTACTTGGGTGTCTCTTTCTTTCTCCAAATGTGGGAAGTTTTTTAGTGAGACACTAGCAGAAAACTTCCTGGGTTTGGAGATTAACTTTTTATTTAAAAGTCATAATATAGTATAAACAGGATATTTTCTTAACATATAACATATTAGATGATAAGGTGTCAAATGACTGACTAAATAAATCTCATCAATATTAATTATTACTGATTTAATAATGAGATAACCTACTCTTAACTAGAACAAATACTCCATATAAGAATGCAGAGTATTGCATAACAAAGAGAAATGCACATAATATTCTTAGCACATGACAAGGGGAAAATAATGTAGAAATGGTTAAAATGATTAAACAGGTTTGAAAGACAGCTAGACAAGCCTATACTAGCACCTTCAAACTGAAGTTTTCCTAGAAAAAATTAAATCCCTGCTACAATGTCTTGTTCCTTATTTTCCCTTGAAGTTTAAGCATAAAATATCTTGAAACCTCATTGTGAGGATAAATATACAAAATCATACTTTAAATTTATGGAACTGCATCATTTTTAAGAGTATGTCCTTAAGAGTTTAAGTTCTATTACTTTAAGAAGATAAAATAAATTTTGGGAAATATAAATTTTAACATTTATATTAGAGTAACTCCATTTATGTAAAATAATGAATCAATTCAAAAAATAAAAATAACTCAGTATAATATTCATTTATGAACAAGTAGTCCTTATAATTTCTGAGGTGTTCATTTTATAAAAGTTTAATTATATAAGCTGCTTTTCAACCACCAAACTTTCAGGATGTTCTATCACAACTGGTTTGTGATATAACACTATTGATTAAAGTTAACCTTTGCTCCAAATTATTGCATCTGATTTTCTATAAATATGAAAGGATAAAAATGTAATTAATAAAAACACTTTTTATGCTTGAGTATATATGATTGGTTATTATCTCTCACTTCTCAAATATATGGTTAAGTGCAGATGTATCACAATGAAACATCTCTAAAATATTTAATACATTAAATATTAATGTAAGTACTATGGATACTGGAAAATAAGTTTGAATACCATAGGACAGTTCTTTAAATTTTCAAAGTAAGTGAAATTATTTGATTTCTAATAATAACATGCACAAAGTATATTATGGAAAACTGAAATAAAAGAAAACTTGATATTTACTGAAAAAAAAATGACAGTGCTAGTGACTTTTTTTTTTTTGACAGGCAGAGTGGACAGTGAGAGAGAGAGAGAGAGAGAAGGGTCTTCCTTTGCCATTGGTTCACCCTCCAATGGCCGCCGCGGCAGGTGCGCTGTGGCCAGTGCATTGCGCTGATCCGAAGCCAGGAGCCAGGTGCTTCTCTTGGTCTCCCATGCGGGTGCAGGGCCCAAGGATTTGGGCCATCCTCCAATGCACTCCCAGGCCATACCAGAGAGCTGGCCTGGAAGAGGGGCAACCGGGACAGAATCTGGTGCCCCGACAGGGACTAGAACCCAGTGTGCCAGCGCTGCAGGTGGAGGATTAGCCTATTGAGCCATGGCGCTGGCCGTGACTTTGTTTTTGTGTCTTACAGTTTTGTTTATTCATAAGTCAGTTGTTTAATCTGAAGTAATTGTTTTACGCCTCCCAGATACTTTAGGATGACAAATATTTTGACTAACAATGATTTAATTAGTATCATAAAACTATATTCATTCAACTGATTTTACTTGACATGCAAAATAAAAGCTCTTGCTTCTTTAATTGGTATCTATTTATTTAAATGTATGCATTGATTTATTGTGATTTAGTACTCTTGTTTGATTTTAAATGACAGGGCCTCTTGATCATAAATGTTATTTAACTAGTTAGACTATTTAACTAGTGTCACATATTCATGTGCAGAGTAAACAACCACATTCTATAAAATAATACATAATATTATTTGTATTTTTATTTATATTATATTAAATATATTTACTTACCACCATCTCTATATGGACAAGAATATGTTGAAATGTGTCCCAAAAAAAGCAAAGCAACAATAAACATATGGCATAGCTTTTCAAAACATGTTACGTGACTATTTTAAGGAGAATTTTTTTAATGCCAATTGATAATGTAACTAAAAGATCAAGTTTTAATTCTACTATATTGGTAAAAAGTAGACAAGAATCATCAATTGGATGCTGAACTAAGTTAAAACTCAATGATTTTATAAAAAAATCTGTATTCACAAATTATCACCCACAAAATAATTTATTCACCCAGAAGAAGCCAAAACTCTATAGTGAAGAAAACTGCCTGAAACTACACTAATCAAGTAATAAAAATTAACTTCCAATGTTGAAACAAACCAACATCAAAGCGCTTCAAAAATAATACATGGAATAGAATGGAGCAACACTTCTGTCATATCCTTGTGAAAAATTACACAAATTAACATAATCATAAAGAAATGCCACACTGACTTAAATTGTGGAATATTTCAAAGCATAACAGCCTAGACTATTAAAAGCATGTAAGGTCAGTACAGACAAGTAAATACTCTAGTTTTGTATATTAAAAGATACTGAGGAGACATAAAGATGAATTCAACATATCATGTAGAATTTATTGAGTAAAATTTATTGTTATATAGTTTCTTTTTATTATAAAGTATATTTGTGGGAGATTGAAAAATATGAAGCCTAAATAGATAACAGCATTAGCTGAATAGTAACATCATTTTGATAATTGCAATGTGATTATTTAAAAATGTTCTTGTTCTTACGAAGTGCAAAGGGAAAACTAACAACACAGATGCAATATGACTGCAAGTTATGCTAAAATGTCTATACAAAAAAGGTTTTGAATTAATAATTGATTGAGATTAATTATTGCAAATATTGTGACCTAATTTGGTGGTGTTTTTCCCAAAGTTTTGCATTTGCTTCTGCTTGGTATAAGATCACTTCTGTCCCCTTACATGTCCATGCCATAATATCAAGTAATTGCTTTCAGCTTCTCCACCTGTCTCTCGTAACAAAAATAATAAAATTTCTGTTATGTCTAATCTGCATCATTGATTAAATTAAGTTTCTGCCTTTAATAGTGCTTAATTCATTATGTTATGGTTAATATTGTGTCTGAATGCTTTTTGAAGATATTTTTCAAGGTCGTGAAGATATCTCTCTCTTTGCCTGTAGAATTTGTTAAACTTTTGATATTTAATTCCATTCTACATTTAAAATGAATATTAGTGTATGATTTTGAAGGTTCTAGTGGATATTAGATTTTATAGTCCTTAATAGTGTACACAGTTGTCGGAGGCCACCCGACAAACCACACGGAGACACGCAGCACTCAGTCAATTTATCACCACGTTTATTGCCTCGTCGCATTCCAAGCCAAAGTAGGGGGCCCGGCGATGAGGGACTGGAGGCAGTCTCCCTAAGGAAACCCTTCAGTCTCCAGCCCCGAGCACACAGAAAGACAAGGTTATATACCCCAGACCCCATACAGATAACATTCATTGTGTGCAATCATGCATAGCACAGGAACAGAGCAAGTTTACAAAGTAGCAATGATCAGGGTACAAGCTCTGCAGATAGAGCAAAGAACATCATAGACCTTCATCAGAAGTCACATCCTGCCTGCAGGAATGTGGGATGAAAAATCTTGTGCCTTTGGCCATCAGGACAATAAGCGCAGGAAACAGGATTAGATAAGGGACAGCCTCAGCCTGCTGCATCTCATGTCGGGCCAGGGCCACTGGCCCTGACATCTCCCCCTTCTTGTTTGTACAAGAATGGCCTGGTGTTTATGGTAACCGGTGTCTACACTGTCCAGAGGGCTGCAGGGGAGGATCCATCCTCCACAAATCCCTCGCGTTAAACGCTGAATGGTGTGGACTCATGCCTGTCTTAGGTGCCCCGCAGCGCTTACTCTGCTTACCTGTCATCAAGGATACAGGAAGCATGTCCTGTCCTCTGTCTTAGGTTGCTAGAGAAGCCTGCGAGTGCTTACCCGTCGTTGACTACCGGTCCACCCTAAGAACAGTGTAGGAACAAGTGGTCAACGAGGCAGTTAGGGAGAGAGAGCGCGAGGCTACCATGGCCTGGAAAGGCAGTGCACAAAACATTTTCCAACAATGCAAGCTAAAATCACAACAAATAGTAACAATACCATTCCTAGGAACAATTTTTTAAGCCAAGAAAAATCAGGCAACCAAGATGTAAGCCAGTTAAAGAGGCCGGAGCCTTTATCCCGGGTGAAGTGTGCTGCCAATTTACGTAGGTTTTGTATTTTTAGAGTAATACTATATGAATTATTGGTAAGGTTGAAACAACATATGTTTTTTACTTGATTGCATTTTTTATGATGAAGTAATAGGAGATAATCTATGGCTGCCCTATTATCTAGAATACCCTGTCTCAGGACTTGCTGTTTATCGTTAAGCAGAGATAGCGCTTTAGAGGTGCTGTTGATGTTTTTTACCATAGCACAGGCCAATTTTACTACAGTCTTATAAGCTCCTACAGCTAAGCCAGGGACTCCTACAAGAGAGAAAGTCAGTGCGTTAACCTCCGCCTTGGAAAACAAATTGACACTTGCATCGCATGACTCGTTCAAGGTCGTTAATGCATGCCTCTTACTGCGTACAGTCTGATTAGCGGTGAGCAAATCAGGAGAAGGAAGGAAAACAGTTAATCGACTAAGGCAACAATGGGTGCCATCAGACATGTTAGCAGGGATGTAGTTGAAAGTGAACTTGCCACAAGAGAAAAACCATCCTTCGGGAAGAGGGATGTGCCCTGTCCAATAGGAAATTGAAAGAGTTTTGTTACAATGCAAACCATTTCCCAAGTTCGTACATTTTGAGGTACAGTTTTTTATCTCCGCACAAGTGTCATTTTCGGTGACAGCTATTTGAGGAGTCCAAAGCCGTATCTCTTTTGTAGGTATTTTATATGACGGAGTACCCCAGTTATATGAGTCCTGATAAGTCACGATTTTGTTAGGGAATCGAGCGAAGAATGTAAGCTTTTTGAGTTCCTCTGCTGGATGACAGACGGGCAGAAGGCATGAACTTAAAATGGTTCCCACATGTAGATCTTGTTGAAGGCAGATGTTGTCAGAACCTGTAATTTGGGCGAGGCGCATCCAAATGTTATCAGACACAAAGGAGGCTCCACGAATAGCAGTCAGATCGCCACAGACCATAAGGCATAGAATTAACTGTCTCCCCTGCATCCACTCCATCTCCAATGACTGGTGATTGTATGTCTTCTTTTGGAGCCCAGGCGGCTGCGTTGCAGCCTACGAAAAAACAGAAACAAACAAGCGATGCCTCGTGACCTATGTGTCTGTAGTCACGGGCGGTTGGTTAATTTCAGGCACATAATCTGCGTCAGTACCAGGTAAAGGCACAAATTGGCATGTCAACCGCGTTGGGATTTAGATGTTTTCCACGTCAGAGGGCGCGACCAGGATCGCACCGCGCTCCTTCCGGAGGACAGGATCTGGGCCCTTCCATTGGCCCGTTACTACGTCCTTCCACATAACTAATTCCGGAGCGGTGGGCGTAGTATTCCTAGAACTTGTAGCTGGCACAGGAGATTTTTGACCTCTTATATTACCAAAACCTGTGTTTTCTGAGGTTGTTCCGGAAGCATGCAATTCTGCGGCGGTTAAGCCTGAGGTCTTGAGCGTTAAAAAGTTGAGAGTGAAGAGAGCTATGGCAAGATGAGTTTTAGGGGAGCGGAACTGCTTCCCTATGCCCCCTTTTTGCTTTATAAGAGTAGCTTTTAAAATACCATTGGCCCGTTCTATAATGCCCTGTCCTTGGGGGTTGTAAGGGATCCCCGTGACGTGACGGATAGAAAAAAGGGCCAAGAAGTCAGCAAAAGCTTGTGAGGTGTATGCTGGGCCATTGTCTGTTTTTAGGGTGCGGGGAATGCCCCAATTAGCAAAACAGTGAAGTAAATGGTCTTGAACGGCAACCGCATTTTCCTTGGCTGCCGCCCTTGCCACGATGACAGGAGAAAAGGTATCTACTGTCACGTGAAGACAGGATTGTTGGCCAAAGGGAGGGAAATGAGTCACGTCCATTTGCCAGACATCATTAGCATAAAGACCTTTGGGGTTGACGCCTTTTGATGGTCTAGGGGTAGAGGTAATGCACAATGGGCAGGCTCGGATAATTTGAAGAGCTTTACGCCTGGAAAAGCCATAATGCTTGTACAGAGTGCGTGCATTAACATGCCACTGCCGGTGAAAATTTTCCGCTTCTAAAAAGGCGGAGCATATCAATGAAAACCTGGATAAAGCATCAGCTTGTCGGTTACCCTCAGCCATGGGCCCCGGGAGGTTGGTGTGGCCCCGGATGTGGGCAATGTGCACTAGTTGTTGCCTTTGTCGTAAGGCAGCCTGAGTGGTAGTTAAGTACTGGAATACCGTAGATTGAGGGGCTATGACAGCAGGATGATCGAGGCGACGAACGGCTTGCACCACATAGTAACTATCACTGACAATATTAAGAGGTTTATTATAAGTACACAAGACTTTTGCCACGATTGTTAATTTTGCATGTTGAGGAGAGTTGGAGTCCGTTACTGTTTTTAACACTCACTGATCGCAGCACCTGAACCACCCGCAGCACCGTCAGTATAAATGGTTAATGCGCCAGCGAGGGGGCTGTTAGTTACCTTTTTATGAAATTGAAGTGGGGTCTCCTAACAAAATGTAAGAATTGGATTAGAGGGATAGTGATTATCGATATTGAGATTTAGCGTGGCGGCCAGGTATGCCCACTTCCAATTTTCTTGACACCAAAGCTCTATGACCTCTTTAGCCAATGGGAGAATAATGCCAATGGGATACATACCTAAACACTGCACAAAGCGTTCTACGGTGGTCAGGGCCAAGGAGCCCAAGGATTGAGAGAGCTGCAATATATTGCGAGGCTGACTATGGGAAGGGTAAACAAAGCTTAAGATGGCTCCCTGCCATAGGACTGCATAAGGATGGTCTTTTACTATGTAGATAAGAATTAGAAGTTGCTTTGTTAGATCTCTTCTTTGAGCCTCAGTTTGTTTTAAGGCCTTCTCTACCATCTTTATTGCCTGTAAGCTCTCCGGAGTTAGCTTACGCAGGGAGGTTAGGTCAGGGTCACCCTTAAGTAAGTTAAACAAGGGACTCAGTGTGGAGGTGGGTAAACGCACATAGGGCCGAATCCAGTTGATGGAACCACATAACTTTTGTAATTTGTTAAGTGTCATAAACTCTGAGTAAGTAATATGGCAATCCAAAGGGCTCACTCTGTTACCCTCAATCTTGAGTTCTAAATATTGGAGAGTGTCACCTTTTTGTATTTTTTTTGGAGCTATGTGGAGATCCCATTTGGCTAAATTTTTGCTTAAATGAATAAACATGAGTTTAGCATCTTTATTTGTGGGAGCCGCCAATAAGATATCATCCATATAGTGAAGAATTTGGAACGCAGGGAAAGCCCTGCGTGTAGGTGCTATAGCAGCATGAACATACAGCTGACAAAGAGTGGGGCTATTTGTCATACCTTGGGGGAGCACCTTCCATTTATACCGGTCAAAAGGGGCTGTATTGTTTGTGGAAGGGACGGAAAAGGCTAACCGTTGTCAGTCTACCTTGGCAAGCGGTATAGAGAAAAAACAATCCTTGATATTCAGAACTATAAGGACCCAATCCTTAGGCAAAGCAGTAACCAGCGGGAGCCCTGGCTGTAGAGCTCCCATAGGCTGCATTTGTTTGTTAATGGCTCTGAGGTCGTGTAGTAAGCGAAATTCTTGGACTTTTTTTTTTTATAACAAATATAGGTGTATTTCAAGGAGATGTGGACGGTTGAATGTGTCCTCTCTCCAACTGTTCTGTGACCAGAGCATGGACCGCAAGCAACTTTTCTTTCGAAAGGGGCCATTGAGGAACCCATATAGGGTCTTTACCTATCTAGGTTATTGTCAAAGCTTGCGGTCTCACAATGGCCCCCGGGGAAAACCCAGACCACAACGATCCATTTGCCCAGTCGCCGGGATGGGTTGGGTGATTTCTTGTTCATATTTTCCTAGCCCCTTCCCTGGTCTGTAACCTGCCTTCTCCATGATGTTCCATGCTACGTTAGACTCATTGGTTAATTTAACCTGTAGTAATGTTAATACATCCCTCCCCCAGAGGGTCAAAGGCACATCACATACATACGGCTGAAATTGCCCAGTATGTCCCTCCTCATCTGTCCAAGTAAGGACAGCGGAACTGCGAGCCGGTGTCACAGCAATACCTAGTCCTACTAAATTACCCTCTGATTCTTGTTGAGGCCATTTTCGTGGCCAGTCTGTATTAGCTATGACAGACACATCAGCTCCCGTGTCCAACAACCCTCTAATTTGTTTGTCTTTAATAGTTAAAACATAAAATGGCCTGTGATCTAAGGTCATAGAAAGAGTGGCTAAATGCCCTTGTTCCCCTCTGTTATTTTTAGGGCTCGGCCACTAGAGAAATTGTGCAATGGTATCTCCATCATTGATTACAATGGGCCCGCGCTGGGCGCTGGCGAGAAGGAAAAACTTACTAGCAGGAGTAGTGATTAAGCCAGGAACACTTTGGATTTCCTTTTGTAACTGTGTTGCTTTTCCTAAAAGGATGCCCGCTCCAATTTGAGATGGGAAGTTGTCTTTGTTGAGTGGAATCGCCTGTGGACCCATGGCGGGTGTCAAAATTACTGGGGAAGCGGCCGTCACCTCCCCCACCATTACTCGGAATCGCTGAGTGTCTGAAATCGTGGCTGCCTGTGTTCGAGTGACGCCTTGGGTCGGGCCCTGGCAGCAAGGGCCCTTTGGAAGTTTTTTTGAGTCCTTCTTTTAGATAGGGGCTTTCCTTGTTTATCCTTTTTTGAGTAACAATCACTGGCCCAATGATTACCTTTGCCACATCGGGGACACAACCCTGGCTGATTGCTAGAAGCTCGGCTTCTAGGAGCCATGCATTCTCTCTTGAAATGCCCAACTTTGCCACAGTTGAAACAGGTACCAGCCCGATTACTGGCACGCCTGGCACGCTCATTTTGAGTCTCGAGCCGCGTAGAGTATACTCCAGCTGCGACATCATCCTGTACATCTCTGCAAATTTTCATGAAAGTTGTTACATTTTTGTGCTGCCAGGGCCACAGCGCCTCACGGCAATGCTTGTTCGCATTTTCATAGGCCAATTTGCGTAATAGAGGGGCTGCTTCCCCGGCATTTGCGAACAAGTTCCCAGCAGCCTCATAAAGCCTATTTACAAAGTCCGCATAAGGTTCATTGGGTCCTTGAAGAATTTTTGTAAGACTATACCGAATTTCCCCTTTTTTAGGTATCACCTTCCATGCCCGCATACCACAGTTCTTAATTTGTTGTAGAAGTTCCACTGGGTACCTAACCTGCACTGCATCGGTATTAAAATTACCAATGCCCAAAATCATGGCCTCAGTCCAATGCCTACGGGCCCCATCAGAACGGGCATTTTTAGCAGCTTTGCTTCTAGCCAGCTCCTGGAACCCCGCCTGCCAGAGGAGGTAATCCCCTCCGGCGAGAACAGCACGTGTCAGATTACGCCAATCATTAGGTGTAAGTCCCTGGCTGGCAAGCATGTCTAGAACTTGATAAGTAAATGGGGCCTGTGGTCCATACATGGTGACTGCCTTTTGAAGTTCCTTGAGCTGTGAAAAGTCTATGGGGGCCCAGCCTCTATCCCCATTGGCATCCTCTGTGACTGGGAAGACTGCCTTTGGGTCCTTAAATTCCTTCCACCCTCTAGCATGTTTCTTTCTTTTCCTCTCCTGACTTGCCGCACGAGCATGAAACCCCCACTCTGGTCTTATTCTTAAGGAAGGATGGGGCTGTTCCGTAGGCAATAGCTGAAGTACTCTGGGCTGGCCTGTAGGCTGTTTGCGTCTCCTCTCTCCAATCCTTTTAGCTCTGTCTCTGCCCCTGTCTGGTCCAACTAAAGACGTATCCGTGTCAGCTTCTGTCTCACTCGAGGAAGAGGAGGAGGAAGAGGAGGACGTGGCCTCACCATCAGAGGGATAACCTGGAGGTGGCCCGTCCCCCCACCAAGGTTCTGGGGGCTCAGGTTCTGGTGGGGCTGAGGGCACCACTGCGGGCCTCCTATGCCCAGTTTGGTTGGTAACCTCCTCAGCCGCACTGTTTCCTCTTTGGCTATTAGCCCTGCTCTCCTTTTCCATGCATTCAGATGCTGCTAGCAAACACTGTACCACCTCCTCCTGATCACTTTCAAAAGCCTGATCAATGCATCGCCACAAGCGCCATACCTCTGGTGAGAGCTTCTTTCCCTTAAGATGTTTTCCCAGCTCTCTCCACTTTCTATGTGTGAGGAGGCATTCCTCAGTAAACCAAGGCGTATGGCTCCTTACAATGTCAATAAAGTCAGAAATATTTTGTCCTGCAACCGGCGTCCCAGTGCTTTTTAACAAGGCTTTTATTATCCTTTTTATAGTCTGATGTGACTGTATATTTCCCATGGCTATAGGAGAGGCTCCCCGGGCAAGCCCTAGTCTGCCACACCCTACTTGTGCTTATGTGCCTCCCTTTTAATCCCTATGGCCTGCTACCGCCGCAGCCTTCCCTCTTACAGAGGCTTACCTGTGGATGAGATGAATCCGAGTCACGGCACCAGCTGTCGGAGGCCACCCGACAAACCACATGGAGACACGCAGCACTCAGTCAATTTATCACCACGTTTATTGCCTCGTCGCATTTCAAGCCAAAGTAGGGGGCCCGGCAATGAGGGACTGGAGGCAGTCTCCCTAAGAAAACCCTTCAGTCTCCAGCCCCGAGCACACAAAAAGACAAGGTTATATACCCCAGACCCCATACAGAAAACATTCATTGTGTGCAATCATGCATAACACAGGAACAGAACAAGTTTACAAAGTAACAATGATCAGGGTACAAGCTCTACAGATAGAACAAAAAACATCATAGACCTTCATCAAAAGTCACATCCTGCCTACAGAAATGTGGAATAAAAAATCTTGTGCCTTCGGCCATCAGGACAATAAGCGCAGAAAACAGGATTAGATAAGGGACAGCCTCAGCCTGCTGCATCTCATGTCGGGCCAGGGCCACTGGCCCCAACACACAGTAGCATGCCAGCAGTTCATATATGCTGGTGGAAGACAACTGATCCCTAGCTCAAAGAAAACCAAAATTTTCATTCACATAATAGCAGCATATGCTCCAGGTGCACATGCAACAATTTCCTGGGTGATTTAGGAGAGGTCAGCAAAACCTAAAGAAGGAGAAGGTTGCAATACAGCAAGAAAACCTAGAGTTTAGTGAACCTAACTTTTTAATAATGTTCAGTATATTTGCCTGTCTTTTCCGAAAGCTTTGTCTGCAGGGAGACACTTTTTATCACCTGCTTCCAAGAGTGTTTGTGATAAAAGCATCCTTGAGAAAACAATTAGGAAGAAAGGTAATCACTGACTTTTCTTAAAATCAGGAAGAAATAAAAGAGCAAGAAAAGTTGTGTCCCAAAAGTACTCACCCATCAGTTCTTCATCATCCTGACTCCCAGCTAGTTTTTCTGAGTATATGTGTGCCTCTGAGTAGTCTGATGTATATTGACTGTCATCAAGTTCATTAAAATAGTCTTATTAAGAATTTAATCAAAATTATTATCAATGGAATTCCAAGATGAAGCATAAGACTTAATATCTACCAAGTTCTTAAATTCACAGTTCCTATAAACCATCAGGCTATACTATAGAGAGCAGGTAGATTTCTCTCTAATTTTCTGTGTTCACCTTTCTGCCTGTTCTGAGGCATTAATCAGATATGGTAAAATAAGTTTACAATAGCAGGGTTTTGGCCCTCCAAGGGGGACATTTAAAGGCTTTTTATTATATGTAACTGTAAGATTAGAAGAGCAAGACAAAAGGAGGCAGACCACAGACCACAAACTCCAGCCAGAACAGGTTTATTCAGAGATCAAACCTGGGAGGAACTCAAGGGTGGAGAATGCAAGCAAGGTAGAGAGCTCTGTTCTCTTACCTCTGAGATTTTTATTGTTAAGGCAATTGAGGGTTGTGAGTGGGCTGGCCTTAGGCAGAGATGAGCTGGTTAGGGGGGTGCAAGGTAACAGGTGAGGGGAGATTGAGGAAGATTAACAGGTTCAGCAGAGTTGAGGAAGATTGCAGAGGTTTGGGAAGTTTCTCAATAGAGTGAGGGTTGGGTTCTGCTCTCAGTCATGCACACAAGGAATTTAAAAGCCTTGGGGAGCCTTAGATCTGCTTTGCTTCTCTCTCCACCAACAACAATCAAAATGAGATGAAGATGAACAAATGATTTGAACAGAGGTTGTATCTTCGATCACTTAAAGTCAGGAAGTTAGGGCTTTCTTTTAAGAATTTATTTTATTTATTTGAAAGGCATCATTAGAGAGAGAGAGAGGGAAGGCGAAAGAGAGAGAGAGAGAGAGAGAGAGAGAGAGAGAGAGAGAGAGAGAGAGAAATGATGGGTGAAGATTTTATATCTGATGGTTTACTCCCTAAATGGTCACAACAGCTGGGGCTAGGCCAGGACAAAGCCAGAAGTTTGGTACTCCATCTGGGTCTCCAACTTGAGTGCAGGGACACAGCACTTGGGCCAGCTTCTTATGCATTCCTAGATACATTACAGGGAGCTGAATTGGAAGTGGAGTAGCTGAGACTTGAGCCAATGCTTATATGGGATGCTTACATTGCAGGTGGTGTCTTAACCCATTATACCACAATGCCAGTGCAAGTCAGAGTATATTTGTACCATCATTTATCATTGGCTAGCTCATAGTAGGGACAACTGCCTGCAGTGTAAATATAAATAATAAGTCCATTATTTCCCTATATGAGGCTCCTCTAATGAGACAGACTTATTATTTTAGATACACCAATCTGAGAGGTGGGTTGAATAAAAGAATTTACTTCATATTTTAGGAGTTTACTTCATATTTTAGGAATTTACTTCATATTTTAGGAACCACTACATAAGTACTATTAGTCCAACCTAACCTATTTATCTAGACTACCAACAAGCTAGCATCAATCTGCTGTGTAAAGGGGGTATGGGAACACATCCTAAGACTTTTCTTGGTTGTTTTCTATGAAAAGTTAAGGAACTACATATGCATCTTCTTGTTTCTTTCTTTTTTTTTAAAATTTTTTTGACAGATAGAGTTAGACAGTGAGAGAGAAACAAAGAGAAAGATCTTCCTTCCATTGGTTCACCCCCAAAATGGCCATTATGGCTGGTGCTCTGCCAATCCGATGCCAGGAGCCAAGTGTTTTTCCTGGTCTCCCGCACGGGTGCAGGCACCCAAGCACTTAGGCCATCCTCCACTGCCCTCCTGGGCCACAGCAGAGAGCTGGACAGGAAGAGGAGCTACTAGGACTACAACCTGACGCCCATATGGGATGCTAGTGCTGCTGGCGGAGGATTAACCAAGTGAGCCATGGCGCCAGCCCGCATTTTCTTGTTTCTTTTTTTTTCTTTTTTTTTTTTTTTTTTTTTTTTTTGGCCAGGCAATGTGGACAGTGAGAGAGAGAGAGAGAGAGACAGAGAGAGACAGAGAGAAAGGTCTTCCTTTGCTGTTGGTTCACCCTCCAATGGCCGCCGCAGCTGGCGCGCAGCGGCCATCGCACCGTGCTGATCCGAAGGCAGGAACCAGGTGCCTATCCTGGTCTCCTATGGGGTGCAGGGCCCAAGCACTTGGGCCATCCTCCACTGCACTCCCAGGCCACAGCAGAGAGCTGGCCTGGAAGAGGGGCAACCGGGACAGAATCCGGCGCCCCGACCGGGACTAGAACCCGGTGTGCTGTGCTGGCGCCACAAGGCGGAGGATTAGCCTAGTGAGCTGCGGCGCCAGCTAATTTCTTATAGGCTAATTACTCTGCTTATGGAGGAAGACAAACAGAATATGGTTGCAATGTCTGGAAGTAGATGTCACATAGCATTAACTTGATATATATAAAGTTTATAAATGTTTATATTAATAAATGAATATATATATATATATATATATAAAGTGCAGGTAATATATATTGGAACTGATGCTTTCTCTCTGCACCAACATTTCAGCATGTCTCATTCCTGTAGTTATTAATTTACCTTACTTCCAACAATATTGTTCTTGCTTTCAGAATTTTTTATACAGAAAGATCAGATGAAAGACAGACAAACCTATCATAAAATCTATAAAGACATATTATGCTCCATACTTCCGCTGTCTGCAGAGGTACATAGCAGTAACCTTAAAGTAGTTAACTCATTGAAATGGCCATTATTATTGTGATCTAAGACCTTGGAATCTGAGTAATGAAAGTCAGATGGCAGAATCAGAATTAAATTTGAATACCTTTAATTCAGTTTTGGCTAGACTGACAGGGTGGTTGTGTACAATGGTACAACTGGAGAATGTTGCCTTTAGGAGGAAAAATCATCATTCTGAGGAATCGAAGTAGGAGGTTTATTCTGTAAAGGTGGTAACTTAGCAGTGTCCTCACATGGCATGAAGGTCTAACTAGGTCACTGCAGTCTCTTTGATAAGAGCACTAGTTCCAATCATGCAGACTCTTCCATCATTACTTAATTACCTCCCAAAAGGCCATGACTCCTAATTCATCATCTTGGAGTTTAACAAATGGGCTGGCGCAATAGGCTAATCCTCCGCCTGCGGAGCCGGCACCCCAGGTTCTAGTCCCTGTTGGAGCGCTGGATTCTGTCCCGGTTGCTCCTCTTCCAGTCCAGCTCTCTGCTGTGGCCTGGAACTGCAGTGTAGGATGACCCAAGTCCTTGGGTCCTGCACCCCATGGGAGACCAGGAGAAGCACCTGGCTCCTGGCTTCAGATCGGCGTGGTGCGCCGGCCGCGGCGGCCATTGTGGGGTGAAACAACGGAAGGAAGACCTTTCTCTCTGTCTCTCTCACTCACTGTCCACTCTGCCTGTCAGAAAAAAAAAAAAAAGACTTTAACATATGAATTTGGCAGAGAAAATAACAAAATTCAAGTCTTAACAACATTACATCAATTCCCCAATATTCTTTTACTAATCTAAATTTATACTTAATTTTCATAAAGGGTAGCATAATTCATCCAAATATGTTCTTCAGTGGTCTTGATTGTTCTGTAGTTTTTTTTTTTTATTTATACATAAATTTTGGAGACAATTATTTTTCTTTTAGGTTTCCACAAGTAAATTGGAATTATAATGAAATAGCATTTCATTGTGGGAGAAATGATATAACAAAATTGAGTTTCTAATATGTGAATCTAATTTATTTCATTAAATTATATATTCTTTCTCAGAAATATTTATGTATTTCATGTATAGATGTTATACATATTTGTTTAATTTTCTCCTACATGTTTAATGTCTGATGTTATTATCAATGTATCTTTTAAATATAGTTATTTACCTTTCTGCCAAAATATATTTTTCACAAGGAACTGAATACAAAGGCACTATAAAAAGTTCACTAAAAATGAAATTAAAAATAATTTTATTTTGCTTCAACATTTTTTTAAACCTGTGGAAAATGTTTTCATATTATGCATTTTCAATAAACTTTTTGAGGGTCATTCCTGTGCGTGGATTTTGAATTTTTGTGCAAAAAATGATTTTCCATGAAATTTTGAAGTGCCTATTAATGCTCTGTCTGGAGTATAATAAGAAAATAGACGTAATAGAGCAAGTATTCTTGAGCATACTTTCCAGAGGGTAAGGAGGTATTTCCTTTCCTTATAATTGAATGCTTTTTTTTTCTTATTTGGGGTGACGTGGTATTGTGAAACCACTGACCAATCAATGGTTTCTCACTTTGTCTGAGAGAAGCAGGGTGACTAATCTAATTTATGAATTTTGTAAAAGTTCTAGTTACAAAGATTTGTTGTTGTTGTTAGGTATTCCTTCTGCAGAGGAACTGTATGTTAGTACTTCTCAAAGAAAAATGATAGTTGTATATGGTAGTCCATTCACTGGACAACTGTGCAAGTGATACTCTGTAGATGTCTGTGCACAAAGTATTAAAAAAGTCTCTCGGTGGGCTGGAGCTGTGGCACAATAGGTTAAGCCCCAGCTTGGAGTGCCAGCATCCCATATGGGTGCCGGTTGGAGTCCAAGCTGCTCTACTTTGGATCCAGCCCTCTGCTAATGTTCCTGAGAGAGCAGCAGAGGATGGTCCAAGTGCTTGGGCTGCTGTACCCATATGGGAGACCTGCAGGAGGCTCCAGGTTTCTGGCTTCAGATAGGCTCAGGTCAGGTTTTTGCGAAGATTTAGGGAGGGAACCAACAAATGGAAGATCGCTCTCTCTCTCTCTCTCTCTCATTGGTTCACCCTCCAATGGCCGCCGTGGCAGGAGCGCTGCAGCCGGCACACCGTGCTGATCCAAAGGCAGGAGCCAGGTGCTTCTCCTGGTCTCCCACTTGGGCCATGCTCCACTGCACTCCCTGGCCACAGCAGAGAGCTGGCCTGGAAGAGGGGCAACTGGGACAGAATCTGGCGCCCCTGACCGGGACTAGAACCCGTTGTGCCGGCACCACAAGGCGGAGGATTAGCCTATTGAGCCGCATCACCGGCTTTGCCAATGCTTTTGATACACTAGCATTGAATACAGCAAAGCCAAAGTTTTGAGGTGCAGTTTGCTAACTACTCACATTACTTTCGTGCTTTCAGTATTTTTTAACCTTATTTTTCTATTCTCACAGTTTGAAGATAATGCCTCTGATAATATCTCCAGTTAAAACTTTCCCTCAGAATAGATCTGGAAATGAGGGACAGATAGGTATCCCACATGTACCAGATCAAAAAAAATAAATAAGCAAATAATGGTCTGGAAGCATTCTATTGTTTTTGTCATTTGCTAAAAGAAAAAAATATATGCTGAAAAGTTTTCTTTGAGCTTTTTCTGACATGCTGAGCTGTCACATTGACATGTTTGTTCTGAGTCTCATACTTCATTATTTAACTGATTATCAGATTGTTCTTTGTGACATATTAATGAAATTGGTTGAACCTAGGACAAAGAAAAATCATACTGATTAGAAAGCATTGCTGTATTATCTTTAATGAGTTTGGCAACCTAGCATCCTGGAATCAAACAATAGATAAAATAATAATCCAAATCTCTGTTACAGTCATTTGATCTACTTGTATTGTATGGTCACCCATCCTTTTTTTTTTTTTTTCCATAGCCATTACTGATAATGATTTCATTTTTGTTCATCCCCTCTTCCTTCCAGGGGACTTTAGCAATTTTCATCTAGAAAGTAGGTGGTGGAATGAGTTGAAGGCAAATTTCCGGACACCTGCGAGCATTTTTCCCAGGTTGAATCAATTGTTCTGACTCTTACAGTGATGAAGTGTGAGGAATGAATACATTGATTACTTAATGGGCTCTCAACTTTCAAATATTTTATCCAGTCAAGCAGTTTCATGCTTTTAATTTTCTTATGTAGGCCAATCTCTTAATATTGAAATTCATTTATTTATAAATGGACTGTATTCCTTCCACAGGGCATGGGTATTTGGGCCCTAGTTACAAAAGTGCCCTTACAAGATTTTACTTGCAGAATTAAGCCAAGCTGAATCATGGATAACATAAATGAGAATAAGATCAGCAAGGGCAGAAGCAATCTTCATAATGGGATGGAAGTTATAGCCCATGGGCGATGAGATGGTCAGAAAGGAACTCAAGTTAAAGAGGTAGCCAGTGTGAGCTTAAAGGTCTTAGTAGATGATGTTCTTGTTAATTTGTTGCTTTCAACTTTCTGGTTGACTGGAAATAAAAGGGGAAAAATGTAAATGCATTTCAATATTTTCCAAGTTGTTTAAACAAAGAATTTCATTTGATAACTACTGAAATAAAGTACTTAAATTTTAGTGTAAAATAATCTAATGATGTCTTTGAAAAACTTTTTGTTGTATTAATATTTCATTAGAAAATTGATTTTACAAAATATACTCTAAACATGCTTTCAAAATTTAAAATTCATTCTTACCTAATTGACAGAATCCTAGTATTTTCTCCCTTATTTATAAGGTAATGATTTAATAAAATTATTACAATTATTGTTTTGATATTATATATTTACTCTGTAAATGGTAGTTTTAATGATTAAAACATTCAGGAATATAGAATCACTAATATTTTCATTTAATAATTA
The DNA here is from genome assembly GCF_033115175.1 of Lepus europaeus. NCBI lineage: Eukaryota > Metazoa > Chordata > Mammalia > Lagomorpha > Leporidae > Lepus > Lepus europaeus. Next base: position 49,002,748 of record NC_084832.1, on the reverse strand, counting down.
CAATCTATTTAATAACAGAAAATTTTGGGAAATACTTTGTTACACATTTAATTCAAGTAAGTTATCCATGGTATCTTCTCTCAAAAAGAGAAATAATAAGCTGCCACATGAGGGATAAATTCCCAAGGAAATCTTCCAAAAATCCAAAGTTTCTATATTAGTGAGAGATGAACTTTCATTTTACTTAGCCACTTTTTTTTTAAAAAGATTGACTTTTTTATTTGAACGTCAGAGTTACATAGAGAGAGGAGAGGCAGAGAAGAGAGAGAGAGAGAGAAAGAAAGAGAGAGAGAGGGAAAGAAAGGTCTTCCATCTGATGGTTCACTCCTCAATTGGCCATAATGGCTGGAGCTGCGTTGATCCGAAGCCAGGAGCCAGGAGCTTCTTCTGGGTCTCCCATGTGGGTGCAGGGGCCCAAGGACTTGGGCAATCTTCTACTGCTTTTGCAGGCCATAGCAGAGAACTGGATGGGAAGTGCAGCAGCGGGGTCTTGAACTGGTGCCCATATGGGATGCTGGCACTTCAGGCCAGGGTATTAACACATTGCACCACAGCGCTGACCCCAGCCACTGATATTTTAAGATTGCTTGTATTGCAGGTCATAAGAACTTTATCTGGTTATACAGTACCATATTATCCTATGTCTCACCTATTGGAAAATTCAAATCAATATACCTCCTTTTCTTTCTTTTATACCTAGTAAAGCAACTGATTATGTTAAGAAAAGAAAAAAAAGAAAAAAAAAAACCTGGAATATCCCCTTATAATCTTCCTTTGGACATACAAAAGTGACTGATGGAGAAATTACTTAAAAGCATTGTTTTTCATTTTACAATAATCAACTTATAGACAGATATTTGTTAACATTTCTTATAACTTATGCCTTCTACCTCGCTGAATATTTTCTCAGGGGGAAAAAGTTTTTAATATAGTTTACTAGTATACATAGTATAATTAGTATAGTATACTAATATATTAGTATTCTTGATTTCATTTGAAAATAGTGCATAATCAAAATTTAAAGATAGAGTTGAAAATTTTTTCTCCATATGATATAATTTCAAGGTTCCTCATTATCATATTCATTCTACTTTGGAAAAACTGGTTTATAAAACCTATTTGAGGTGTTGACTTAACATATGTTTGCCAGAACTCAATATACTATTTTAATATAATATGGTGAAATGAATATTTATGGCATTAGTGAGTTTTCTGTTCTACATTTTATATGTCTGTATAATCGTAAACTGCATTAGTTCTGAAAGTAGTCTTGCAATAATAAAAGCAGTTTTTTTGTGGGGAGAAGATGACTCTTATTCTGGAATTGGTTGGGAAACAATTCTGTGTAGATTTGCTGGGCATATGGAAATCATCAGACATTGATGCTTAGGTTAGCAATTGCACGTGAAGTTCCAAAGTCAAGAAACAAGATTCTAATACTGCTGAGAATAATCTGTCAAAGAAGGATAACATGTCCTGGAATTTGACAAAGGAAACTTATTCAAGGGTCTACCTTGACTTCAGCACATTACTCCATAGGGGAACAAAATCTATTTTAAAACACTGAAAACCTTGTAGGTCAAACACAAGCCTTTATCACAACAGTTCTATAAAAGCTGTTTCTTATACTTTCCTAGTGGTACAGTTGCTGCAAATGTTAAAGAAAAACAGTTATTTATGCACACTTATTCCACTATACTTCTTGATCGTTAAGCAAATCAAGGGGACAGATGGAGAAAAAAATATATAAGAATGATCTGTGTAGGGGAAATGCAATTAAAAAGAAAAATGGGGCTGGTATTATAGTGTAGCTGGTAAATCTGCCACCTATGGTGCTGTCTCTCCTTCTAACTCAGCTCTCTGTTGGTGACCTGGGAAAAGCAGTGGAAGATGGCGCAAGTGTTTGAGACTCTGCCATCCATGAGGAAAATCCAGATAAAGCTCCTGGCTCCTGTCTTTGGTCTGACATAGCCCTATACATTGTGGCCATCCGGGGAGTAAACCAGCAGATGGGAGTTTCTTTCTGCCTCTCTCTCTCTGTACTTCTGACTTTCAAAATAAATAAGTAAATAAATCTTTAACAGTGTAAAGAATAAGAAAATCTCCCAATCAAGAAAACCCTTCCATAAATATAGCAGAGAAGATACCGCTTGGCACACTCACATCTAATATTGAACAGCAAGCCTGTGCCTCAGCTACACCACTTCTGATCTAGCTTCACTACGAATCCATCCTCCAAGGCAGCAGATGATGGCTCAAGTGCTTAGACCCCTGCCATCCACACAGAAGAACTGGATGGAGTTCTGGGCTCCTAGCTTCAGTCTGGCTGACTCTTGGTTGTTACAGGCATTTGGGGAGTGACCCAGGAATATAAAAACTCTCTCTTGCTCTCATTCACTTTCTGTTGCTCTGCTTTTCAAGTACAGGAACATAAAAAAGCACTTAAGAAACAAAAGAAGTGTTACAAAAAGTTAATAGAGAAAGAAAGCAGTTTTGTTATTGAATAAGCACTAAACCAAACTGATGCACATCACAGGCAGTTCAGTTAAGTGATCACAGGGATCAAAATAAATGTCACACTTCTGAATAGATTTACATTTAGCAATCCATAAACACGCTCAGAATATAAACTATAAATAGTATTCAGTAAGTGCACATCTCAATAATATTTGTCACTATCCGTTCATCCTAGAGTTATCTGGTAATTGTAGTGACCATCCTTGCTAGTTTTTAGGGTATGTTCAGAAAAACAAAAAAACAAAACTTGTCATATTTTTATGTCAAATGGCAAGTAGTTTTTCAATTTGGATCAAAGCATCCATTGAAGTTATGTTCCTAGTGTCCCACACAAAGTGGGTTAAGAGGAGCTGGCTATCTCCTTTGAAGCTCAAAGGTCTTTTACAAAGATATGTCTGGATTATAGAACTGATAAAAGGCTTACCCAGTTATCTAAAGGACTTTTTTTTCACCTCTCACATTAAAAAAAAATGTTTTATTATGGAAGTTAGATTACAATATCAAAAACAGAATGGTATTAATGAACATTATATTGGCTCAAATCGCATTGATTCATGGACAACTGTGTTTCACCTATTTTCTGCTTGCTGCAGAAATCACATAATTTCTTCTGTAAATGTTTCATTATGCATCTTTAAGTGACAATCGTTTTGAGACTATAACCACAGGGACTGGTGTTGTGGCTCAGCAGGTAAAGCTGCTACCTGCAACTTCTGGCATCCCATATGGATGCCGGTTCCTGTCCTGGCTGCTCCACTTCCGATCCAATTCCATGCTAATGGCCTGGAAAAGCAGCAGAATATGGCCAAGTGTCTGGGCCCCTGCTGCCCATCTGGGAGGCCCAAAAGAAGCTCCTGGATCCTGGTTTTGGCTTGGCCCAGACCTGGCTGTTGAGGCCATCTAGGGAATGAACCTGTGGTCAGAAGATCTCTCTGTCTCTTCTCTCTGTGCCTCTGCTTTTCAAACAGATAAATAAATCTTTTAAAAAAGTAATTTTTGCTTTTCTCTGCAGCATGTGTATAGTTATTTATATGGGAGACAATATCTACTGTAGGATTACATGAACTTGAATCTATTTTTAATCAATTTTCTCATAAATTATTAACAACTTAAACTTCATCTTTACTATAAAAATCTATCCAAATTCATATTTTTTTAATGGTTGGTTCTTAAATCCAGTTTTATTTTGTGTTTGACCAAAAATTGATCATTTCCCTACAGTGATCATTAAAACTTAGTTTTAATTTTAAAAAAGTAGCATTACGTTGTTTTCTTCTCTCAGATTCACAATGAAGATGATAATTCAGAATCATCCGCTGCAGAACAGCTATGCAGGGACCTACATTGTGGCATAGTGGGTTAAGCTGCTGTTTGAATCTGTTATGGGCACAGACCTATTTGCCCCACTACCAATGCAGCTCCTGTGCCTGGGAAAGCAGCAGAAGATGCCCCAAGTACTTGGACATGTACATATGTTTGAGATCCAGAGGAAGCTTTCTAATTCAGATGCACCTTATTTTCTTCTTGCCTAATTGCTCTGATGAGGATTACCAGTAATTTGGGGAATGGAAGTAGAGCAAGTGCTCATTTTGTCTTGTTCTGTATGTCAGAGGGAAAGAGTACAACTTTTCCCTCTTTGGTGTGATGTTAGCTGTTGAGATGTGTTCCTTCCAGATCTATTTTGTTAAGTGTTTTTATCAGGGAGGGGTGTTGAATTTTTTCTTTTAATTGACATATACAAATCATATATATTTATGCAGGAACAAGAGATATTTTGATACAAGTGTCCATCGAATAATGTCTATGAGGTAAACATGTGTATCACCTTAAACATTTAACATTTATTTATAATGGAAAGATTCAAATTCATTTAGTCTAGTGTTTTTTTTTTTTCAAATATCTGTCTGCATCTATTGAAAATATCAAGTAATCTATTTCTTTATTTTTAACTGGGATAATCAAAACCATTAATTTAAACTTATTTTTGTGTTTACCCCTGAAATAAAAGCTTGAACAAGATTACGTAAATTTTCATGATTCTCCTAACTCCACTAACCACTCTGTTCAAAAAGAAGAATCAATTCCAGTGATCACTAATAAAATTATCTTACTATTTACTTTTACCTCCCTTAAGTTAATTTTATATATATCATATATATTATATTTATTAATTTTAATATTATTATATATTAATATTAATATGTATTATATATATTAATTATATATATAATATGTATTCTATTATGCTATATAGTGTCTGAATATTTTACTTACCATCACAATTTTTAGGATATAGATAACTATATTTAGGATATAGATAACTATATTTCAAGATATAAACACATTTCTGACACTTTAATAGAGTTCATAGGGACTTGGTCATACATGTTTTAGAAGTCTTGCAGAAACACAACAAATGAAATAAAGAAATGTCTTGATATCATGATATTGCTACAAAAAATTGTTTCCAGGGAGATCAACAATTAACTTAGTTAAATGATGATGCTCTGAAATATATATGAAATATATATGATGTGCCACAATTCAGTCTCAGTGGCACTCAATAGCTTTGTTTATTGTGTTTTTTTCTGAAATAGTGTAAGTAGGAAGGGAGGTCAAAAGCTTTCCTATATAAATTCTGTAATGCATATTCTAGTAAATTCTAGTAAAATTCACATTTTTAAAAGATTTATTTATTTATTTGAAAGTCAGAGTCACACACAGAGAGAAGGAGAGTCAGAAAGAGAGAGAGAGGGAGGTTTTCCATTTCCTGGCTCACTCTCCAATTGGCTGCAACAGTCGGAACTGTGCCGATCTGAAGCCTTGGAGTCAGGGTCTTCTGGGTCTCCCATGCGGGTGCAGGGACCCAAGGACTTGGACCATCTGCTGCTTTCCCAGGCCATAGCAAAGAGCTCGATCAGAAGTGGAGCAGCCGGGTTTCAAACTGGCACCCATATAGGATGCCGGCAGTGCAGGCAGCGGTTTAACCTGCTATACTACGGCACCAGCCCCTAAAATTCACATTTTTGAAAAGCAAAAAGACTTAATGATGAGAGACTTCTTTCAAATGTCATTGTGTCTACTAAAACTTTTCTCTGTCGAAGCAAGCTACAATCCCCAATAAGGAGTGCTACAGTCCTCAGTAAGAAATTTTAATCATGGTCAAACTTTCCTACTCATGCTAGAAGGGTGTGATGTGCTAAAGTGAAAGCTATCTACCTCTTGCTCTCACATGCCCTAAAAAAGTTGTTCACTGAGCTACTCATTATTTATGCAATAATTTGTTATTTGTCTAAAGAAATATTAAATAAGGGCCAATGTTGTGCAGTAGGTTAAGTGGTCACTTGTGACACCAGCATCCTGTATCAGAGCAATTGTTCATGTCCTGGCTGTTCCTCTTCAAAGCCAACTCCCTGCAAATGTGCCTGAGAAAGCATCTGAAGATAAACCAAGTATTTGGGACCGTGCCATCCACATGGGAGACCTAGATGGAGTTTCTGGCTCCTAGCTTTGGCCTGTCTGAAACCCAACCATTATGGCCATTTAGGGAGTAAGCGGGCAAGTGGAAGATCTATTTCTCTCGGTCTCTGTCTCTCTTGCTCTATGTCTATTGCCCTTTCTCTTTCTGTCAAGCTGCCTCTCAAATAAATAAAATAAATCTTTAAAATAAATATTAAATAACTGAGGATTAAATGTAAAATTTATGACCTATTGATTACTATATTTTTATATTCTGAAATATCTGGTGCATATGTATTTGTCTTTCTATTAATTCTAAGACTTTTCAAAAAATATTTCATTTATTTGAATGGCAGAGTTACAGAGACAGAGAGAGAGAGAAAGAAAGAGAGAGAGAGAGAGAGAGGTTTTGGCTCATGACCGCAACAGCCAGGGCTGGGCCAGGCTGAAGTCAGGTGCCAGGAGCTTCATCTAGGTCTCCCACATGGGTGCAAATGTCCAAGGATTTTGGCCACCCTCCACTGCTTTCTCAAGTGCATTAACTAGGAGCTGAATTGAGTGGAGCAACCAAGATGTAAATTTTCACATGTATGGGATACAGGCATTGCAGATAGAGGCTTAACTTGAATGCCACAGTGCCAGCCCCTAATTTTAAGACTTGATGCTATAGGATGCATGCATAATTTGAGGAAGGAGTCTTGTATGTGGTGGTACCTCATCAAAAGCTATGAAAGGAAGCAACAAAGAAAGTTAAATGCATAATTCTGTCAGAGAAGAGAGTCATAGAGCTTTGACTTCAAAATCATATGCATGGCTGGTGCCGTGGCTCACTTGGCTAATCCTCTGTCTGCGGCGCCGGCACCCAGGTTCTAGTCCCGGTCGGGGCGCTGGATTCTGTCTCAGTTGCACTTCTTCCAGTCCAGCTCTCTGCTGTGGCCCAGGAAGGCAGTGAAGGAGGCCCAAGTGCTTGGGCCCTGCACCCGCATGGGAGACCAGGAGGAAGCACCTGGCTCCTGGCTTTAGATTGGCACAGCATGCCAGCCATTGCGGCCATTTGGGGGGTGAACCAACGGAAAAAGGAAGACCTTTCTCTCTGTCTCTCTTTCTCTCTCACTGTCTAACTCTGCCTGTCCAAAAAAAAATTAGATAAACAAAATCATCTGCAGGCCTTTCTGTGGATCATGTAAGTAAAAAGCACAGATGCAAAAGTCCTTCAACTTAGTTGAGAAGTTTCTCTTCTCTCTTGCAATGATTAAAAATACAACTAAGTGACACTTATTATTTTTTAAATTTTTAAATATTTTTTATTTTTTAATATTCATTTTATTTATTTGAAAGAGAGTTACAGAGAGAGGTAGGGACAGAGAGAGGTATTCCATCTGCTGGTTCACTCCCCAGATGGCCGCAAGGGCCCGAGATGCGCCGATCTGAAGACAGGAGCCAGGAGCTTCTTCCAGGTTTTCCACACGGGTGCAGGGGCCCATCTTCTACTGCTTTCCCAGGCCATAGCAGAGAGCTGGATTAGAAGAGGAGCAACCGGGATTAGAACCTGTGCCTACATGCAATTCCGACACTTCAGGCCAGGGCTTTAACCCGCTGCGCCACAGCCTGGCCCCACTTTGTGACCTTTAAAAGTATAGAAAAGAGATAAACTGATATTTTAATTAATTAAGCAATCAAATATTACCTACTTCAAATATCTACAATAATGAACATGCTGTTCTTTTAAAATGAATTCAACTAAGTGTTGAGGGAGCTCAGGACTAAAAACAAGCCAGACTAATGCTGTCCCACAGTTCCTTGCCAGCACATACAAACTTCAGCTCCTTCCCAGCGTGTACACACTGAACAGAACAGGGTGGAAACCCCTTGTAACAAATATTTGTCAATGGATGACAAGATTTAGGTTTCGACAAAAACAAGTTAGAAAAGGCTCCATGGGCCGGCGCCGCGGCTCACTAGGCTAATCCTCCGCCTTGCGGCGCCGGCACACCGGGTTCTAGTCCCGGTCGGGGCACCGATCCTGTCCCGGTTGCCCCTCTTCCAGGCCAGCTCTCTGCTGTGGCTAGGGAGTCCAGTGGAGGATGGCCCAAGTCCTTGGGCCCTGCACCCCATGGGAGACCAGGAGAAGCACCTGGCTCCTGCCATCGGAACAGCGCGGTGCGCCGGCCGCAGCGCGCTACCTCGGCGGCCACTGGAGGGTGAACCAACGGCAAAAGGAAGACCTTTCTCTCTGTCTCTCTCTCTCACTATCCACTCTGCCTGTCAAAAAAAAAAAAAAAAAAAAAAAAAGAAAAAAAAAAGAAAAGGCTCCATGAAGACTGTCCCATGCATTCACAGTAGCTAATGTATAACCACCACACTTGTTAAAGACACACAGAATCCCTCAGACTGCAAGAGCTGGAGGCTTGGTCTCTCTTTCTACCGGCCCCTTCATTCCTTTGGAGTTTTTCATTTTCTTACTTAAATAAAACTCCGTGTCTTCTACTCTCATCATTGTGTCTGGTCTCGTAAATTGTCAACAACACCAGGACATAAACCCAGACTCATTTCACCAGTTTTCTTACAGCATTATGACAATTTGACACCGAAGTGCACCATTAAGCTTTTACTGTTATCCTATTTTCATTCTTCAAATAGGGGAACTATTTCCCAGGGCACTACTTTTCTGAAGATGTACTTGAGAGAGGAAATGGGGACATTTATTTTCTCTGTTTTACTTCCAAACATGTAGGTTTAGCTGCATATGCTTGGTTTGTGGTGGTGATGGAATCTACAACACTGATTTGCCACCTACTCTAGAATTTTAAAGACTTTTTAAAAGATTTATTTTGCAAGGCAGAGTTACAGAGAAAGAGAGGGACAGAGAGAGAAATCTATCTGATGGTTCACTTCCCAAATGGCTATAATGGCTAGGGCTGGGTCAGGCTGAAACCAGGGGCCAGGAGCTTCATTCCCATCTTTCTCATGCATGCAAAGGCCCAAGCACTTGGGCCATTACCTTCTGCCTTCCCAGGCACATTAGCAGGGAACTGGATGAGTAGTAAAGCAACTGGGAATCAAACTGGCACAGATATGGGATACCTGTGTTGCTGGTGGCAGCATAATCTGCTAGGCCACAATTCTGACCCCTAAGTTTGTAAGATTTTGCCCAAAATTTATAGTTCAGAAACACACATTCATGGTTTTCCTGGGCTTTTGATTTTTCCCCCTATATACAGAATATTATTTTCACTGTCATAGGTTTACCTAATCTTTGCTTTTTTTGATACTCATTTGAACAATATTCACCCCTACACTGACTCATAAGGATGACTTTTGTAAAAATAACAAATTACATGCCAGCTTTATGGTGAGGGTTAAGCGACTGTTTGTGACACTGGCATCCCTAATGAGTACTGACTCAAGATCCAGGTGCTCTATTTCCTATCTAGCTCTCCAGTATTATACCATGGAAAGGAGCAGAAGATGGTCTAAGTGTTAAGGCCTCTGCAACCAATGTGGGAGATCACGATGACATTGGCAGCTCCCAGCTTTGACCGGAGCCATCCATGGTCATTATGGCCATTTAGGGAGTTAACCAGTGGATAGAAGATCTCTTTCTCTCTCTCTCTCCCTTCTTTGTAATTCTGCCTTTCAATCAAATAAACAAACCTTAAAAAAAAACAAATTTGGGAATTAATATTCTGTTTTAGGATGCAGAAAGATGAAAGGATTGCTTTTTGAGTGGATTTATGATTCAAAAAACTTTTTTTCCTATAAGAGAAAGAGATGACCTACAATTGGTGCCAGCATAGAGGATGGGAAAAAGAAAAAAAAAAAAAAAGAGAGAAACTATGTTTTGCTAAAACAATTGCAGTACCTGTATTCTGACAACCTTTCTATTAAGTGGACCAGTTAAATGTGAGTTGCGGTCACTTAGAATTGAAAACAGATTTGTTTAGTATAGGCCTCTGGATGTAAAAATTTACTGCATCTGTGGTATGGGTGCAGTGGATAGTGACTCTGTGGTTGAATGGATTAAACTATTATGAGCATTACCATTTGTGTGTGTGTGCTTATATTGACTGAGCTAGGCAGTTGGTTAGCAGTTAAGCCACCAGTTGTAATGCCTCTGATTCATATTAGAGTTTCTGGTTTTGACTACCATCTCTGGGTTCTGATGACAGTTATCTGATAATATATGTTCGGGAAGCAACAGTGATGGCTTAAGAAATTGGATCCTTTTCATTCATGTGGGATCTCTGGATTGAGTCACTGTCTCCCAGATTTGTCATCCCCTTTTTGTTGCAGGCATTTGAGGAATACACGACTGAATGGAAACTCTCTCCCTCTCTCTCTCCTACAAGTAAATAGAAAGATAAATAAATACTTAAGAAAATATTTAAGCAATCACAGCAATTCAAAGCAATGCTTCTTATTAATTTTCATTTCTTTTTTGTTTTTGGGTGTTATAGATGCTGGAATTAACTGAAAATGTATTTCCATGTAGATATATTCACAGTTTAATGGTGATATAGACTACAATTTTTAAGGTTATTAAGATTGTTCCACAATAGTAATTTTCTGATAAAAATAATTACTACTTGAAGATGATCAATTCATAGCTTGTTAAGTTTTCCTTGGATGAGAATCATTAACAAGTTATTAAAGAAAATATGTTGTTAAATGTTGTTAGATTGCATCCCTACATTTGGAAAGATCATATTTCAGATAAAAATGTATAGGGGGGTGCATTTGGCACAGCAGTTAAGATGCCTGAGTTGGAATCTCAGCTCTGTGTCTTGAGTCCAGCTTCCTGCTAATGCCTAAACTGGGAGCAAAAGGTAATGGCTCAGGAAGTTGAGTCCCTGATACCCATATGAGAGGTTTTTTTAAAAAAAATATTTTATTTTATTTAAGGAATGCAACTTCATGCATTTAATATAGTTCCAGGCTCCTTGCTTGAGACTGGACCAGCTCTGACTAATGTGGGTATTTGGACAGAGAACTAGCAGATGGAAGATCTCTCTCTCTCTCTTTCTGAAATTCAAGTGAATAAAAATAAATCCAAATAGATAAATAAATTATACTTTAAATTCTAGAAATATACTCATATGGCTCTACAAGAGCTTAAGTGAAACATAAACCAAAAGCATATATAAACAATTTAAAGTGTCAAGGTGAAAATTGCACCAGATCAAATTAAGCATGTTAGAGACACTTTTTTGAAGACTGGTAAAATAGCAAGAAGCCAGAGCTCAATCTCACATCAACTTCTCTGAAACAAAGAGGAAGGATCTTTAAGAGTTTAGGTAGAGTAGAAAAGGATATTAGGTCATAGGTGTTTGCTGATTGGATTTACTTAAAGGAAAAATATACCTCCTCATGTCTTTATAAAAGGGCACAGTGTTACAACATGGAGCAAAATGCATAGGAAATTAGGCTCCCAGACTTCCAAAGAAACATTGGAGTACTGTCTTTCTTGTTGACTACATTTCAAAGGGGTGGCTCAGAGGTTTTGAAGACATTCCTGAGTTATAAAACCGGTAATTTATGAGTATTTACATACCAAAGAGGAGGAAATAGTTTACAGATTTTCTATAGTGAATGCCCTAATAGAGAGATCAGGGGCTTAGAGTCAGGAAGAAACTATCCAAAATTTATTCAGGCTAAGGAGAGCATTAAGGTCATCTTGCCCAATAGATAGGAACCTCCTTGTAACAACCCAAGGGAAGTCCATTACATTCATAAATATTTGGGTGAAAAATAAGAAGTGCTAAAAAATCTATTGAAATTTGCATTAATTCTACTTCTTACTTCTTACCAAATGCATCTAGAATTCTTTCAAACTCAGAGTATTCAAAATGACTTCTTTCAATGCAACACAAATGTCTTATCACTAGTTTAAAATTATTTGTGTTACAACATTGTGAACATGCAAAGCTAGAAAGACACAGGACAGTACTTAATGTTGAAACATACTCTATGGTGTGATTGAAATTAATATAAATATCTGACTTTTTAATCTAATAAAATGTGAATAATGGAGTTTTATTGAAATGCCTAATTTGTTTAGGTACATCCATTGCCTAGTTATCCAATTATTCTGGCAAAATTACAAACAGAGAAAGTTAAATCTGTTAAATTAAGAAGGTCATTGAAGTAATTAAGATTGGTGAAGCATATTATTAATAGTTTAAAGGGAAGGTAGTAATACAAAATGTACCTGTTCCTCTATGTCCAGACTTATGCTCTTATTGACATTTGATTATCTAAGAACTTGGAAAGTTGTTAAATACATATGCATATGTATATATATGCAGATATCTGTATATAAGAAATAATGAGATAATAAGAGACTTGCCCCCAATTCTGTATTTTTTATTATTAAGCTGAATTTAGTACCAAATGTAGATATGTGTAACTAATTTATAAATATATAAGTATTAGCTTAAAACAGATTGTTTATTTAAAATACTATCAAGAACAATTCATTCAAGATCTGTTTACATACTCTTAACTCTTTCTTATATTTCCTATACCATAGCTAGTTGATTGCTAGGGAAAAAAAATTCTACAGAAAGATGTACTAATAGAAAAAAGGACTGAAAGTAGAATATTAGATGAACAAAGAGCAATACATTAGATACTAGAGTTACCTAACATAAATTTCTCTTTATTTTACAGAATTCCCAGATCAAACTACTGATACTTATGTGCTATCTTGTTTTAAAATGTTTACACATCAATTTATCAGTTACAGCATATTCTGAAATTTATTCCCAGGTCAACTGAGTTCAACCTTCAAATATTTACCAATGAGTGACACAGATTGTTTCTTTCACTTTAAATACAAATTTAGGGAAATTTCTGGGGAAAAGACTTAATTTGAACTTTGGTCCCCAAAGCAGATTACAAATAAGGATCATGTAATGCTAAAATCATAGATATTATTTGTTCTTGTACCCCCAAAATACACTGTCAGATAAGTCAGTATTCAATAAATGGCTTTTTTTTTTTTTTTTTGACAGTGAGAGAGAGAGAGAGAGACAGAGAGAAAGGTTTTACTTTTGGTTCATCCCCCAAATGGCCGCTACGGCCGGTGCACTGTGCCGATCTGAAGCCAGGAGCCAGGTGTGTCCTCCTGGTCTCCCATGCGGGTGCAGTGCCCAAGCACTTGGGCCATGTTCCACTGCACTCCCTGGCCACAGCAGAGAGCTGGACTGGAAGAGGAGCGACCGGGACAGAATCTGGTGTCCCGACCGGGCCTAGAACCCAGGGTGCCGGCACCACAGGAGGAGGATTAGCCAAGTGAGCCGTGGCGCCGCCCAATAAACGGCTTCTTATACTCTGAAAATTTGTGAAAATATCATTAGTTTTTTTCTTAATGAACATATCCACACATTTGAAATTATAATCCTTCCAATATAATTTCCTTGTTAACTCAAAATGTAAGCCAAGCTTTTAATCCACTTAAACTTGTTCATCAAATTGCCTGCCAACCTCTATAAGGAAACATGAATAATTTGTTTCTATATTCCAGGTATTGCAAATAAGCATTTTCATTAACTTAACTTTTCCCTTCCCTTCCCTTCCTTTTCCCTTTCCCTTTCTTCTTTTTTCTTTCCATTTTTTCATCTCTCTCCCTCTCTCTATCCCGTCTTCCCTCCTATCTTTCCTTTCTTTCTTTCCAAGTAAATTTGATTTATCTTTCTCTCATTTTGTTTTCAACTGTATAGCCATTTTGCATCATGTCAATCATGCGATTTTTCAACAGATCTCTATCCACTCTACTGTAGCAAGAGAGGCACACTCACTGAAGAAATAAGCATGCATAAGACAAAACAACATAACTTTGAAAATAAGGTCCTTTACACTAAAATGGTTGATAACTATGAGTTAATTTGTTCAGTAAATGTGTTTCCACATTTGAAGTTACACAATGTAAGAACTGCTTTTTAAGAAAATGTTATAGGAAGAAATTGAGAAACCATGTATTGGCTTTTCAAGGGAATCTATGTAAGTGAGAGGCTTTGAATATTAAGCTATTCTTGTGTTATGGTAAATTAACTATTGCTAATGAGTAGTACAATGTTTATCTATGTATATCCTTGACTATCATCTATCTATCTATGTGTGTGTTATGGGAACACTGTTGGTCATCATACTTGCTCATATATAATGATCATCTCATCAAATGCTACAGGAAGGAGGCTATTACCTCTGCCACCTGTGAGAGTCAATAAAGACTTCATTAAAATAAAATCTGAGCTAATATTGGTAAATGAGAAGTGGTTCATCTGTTAGTACAGGGGCAGGGAAGAAACGGTACAAGCCAAAGTAGGTAAATAGACATGAAAAGAGCTAATTACGTGTGTCATTTTCAAGACAATGCAACTTTATACTGCATGCTTGTATCTTGAAGGAATAAGGAGAATAGGAAAACTCTGTTTAGTCCAAACATTAGACTGCTGTCAGCTAGAAAAAGGTCCTGGATGGCATGATTAGTAAATCACTGTACATTTTAAAGTAGTGCAGTGTTTAAGTAGTTGCAGCTCTCTTTTTCTAACATCTCTTGTTAAAGTCATGTATCAGTCACCATAGGTTTTGAGTAAAAATTATGTTTCATGCTAGTGAACTACAAAAATCACTTATTGTTAATATCTTTATTATGGAACATAGAGAAAATAAATACTACCAATTAACAATCACATTAATTTATATATTAAACATAAAACATGTAGAGGATATTATTTGTTAAATGACTAGGTATCATTAAATCACTATGAAAATGTTTATATTGCTATTGACCCCCCCCACCCCCCCTTATGTATGTACTTTCATTTGCTCAAGAGAAAACTGGCAGGCTAATGACATTTAGAGTGATGACAGGATCATCTGTCAGCCTTCTGTATAATTCTCTGCAGGCCCTGCCTGACAAATACGTTTTCACATGCTATAAAAAATTAAGTACCAAAACAATATAAAAATAACTTTAAGGGTCTGATAAAGGAGGCTAAATCAAGGACATTGAAAGTTAATTCTTTCTTTCTGCCTAAACTTGCTTTATTCAATTTCACAGAATTTGTAAATAGCAATAACTCTTAAAAGTCTACAGGGGCCAAGGAGAGACAAGATCTTTAAAAAAAGATATTTTAAAAAAGGAAAAAAAAGATTATAAATAATGGTACAAAATTGAATACATAAATTAGATGGTTCCAAGTATATTTTATTATCATTTAAAATGATTTCTACTAAAAGCAACCAATACCAATGTCTTTCTTTCTCTTTCTCTCTGTCTCTGTCTCTTTCTCCCTCTCTGGCTTTGAATTTCAAATGCATGGATTTTTTAAAGTAAAATAAAATAGTGGTTGTAGCAGTTCTGGATCCCAGCCATGCATAGAGAGACAAAGCCTGTTAGTTCCAGTATTCTCAACAAAAATTAAAAATAATTTTGTATATGTACTGTATTTAACCATATTTGCCCCATTAGATAGAATGTATTGATTAATTTAAACCAACTGTACCCTCTTTTCCCAGGCAGGAATGTGAGCCATCTTCTCCAGGGACCATAGATATGTGGGAAAGGGAGACTTCTGAACACAACTGTGGCAGTCTTAGGAGAGGGCAAAAAGGAAATGGATCCTGGGTTGGCAATCAGTTATGTAAATTGCAACTGTCCAAAATAGAATGGCACTGCTTTATTTAAAGTCCTCATAATTTATCCCCTGAAATTCTGTGGTGGTTTTTAGTTATCCATCTTTTTGACTTTTTAATCAACAAACTATACTTCACATGTATATTGTGTATATGTATAAACTCTGGTTTTCCCTATTCAGTCATTTTCCCAAAACATCCTGGAACCTTATCAAAAAGTATAAATTTCCTAGAATGGACATTGGAAGTTTTTCATGGACATCCCAAGCTTTTCATTACATTTCCAATGACTCTTTCATTTGTATCCTGTTCCCATATAATACACTTCAGATTTAAAATTTCAGAATTATGAACTGTATATGTGTGTTTTATATATCTCTTTCACTGAATTTATATGCCTTTGCTATACCCCTGTGTGTGGTCACTATTTGATTTAACTGAATTTTTACGTCTCCATTAATAATCACACTAAACTTAGCTATTCACTCATTCAGGACTTTTTCTCCTTTGCCAAAAGCTTGAATTGTTTCCTGATTCCCATACACCTGTTGTCCCTATAGCTCATATAACATTATCCTAAAAGGTCTGTTTATTTTTTTAAGATTTATTTATTTATTTGAAAATCAGAGTTACACAGAGAGAGAAGGAGAGACAGAGACAGAAAGAGAGAGGTCTTCCATCCACTGGTTCACTCCCCAGATGACTGAAATGGTCGGAACCATGCTAATCTGAAGTCAGGAGCCAGGAACTTCCTCCAGGTCTCCCATGTGGGTGCAGGGGCCCAAGGACTTGGGCCATCTTCCATGCTTTTCCAGGACATAGCAGAGAGCTGGATCAGAAGTGGAACAGCTGGGGCTCAAGCTGGCGCCCAGATGGGATGCCAGCATTTTAGGTGGCAGCTTTACCACAGTTCAGGCCCCTGTTTATTTATGTGAAGAGTTAAAGGGAAGTGCATGCTTAGTTCTTTGAGCACAGCTTCCCACACATAGTTGCACTTAATGAGTACCTGAAAAATGAGACCACAGCCTATAGCAGTTTCAGTGTTGTCAAGAGAAAGATCTGGTTAGTCTATGAGTATGAATATGTAACAGGCAGACTTAATGTAGACCTATGAACTACAAACAGCTTCCTTGCAAGGAAACATCTTTCTTCTATGGTATTAAGAGAGAAATTATCTGTGGAAGATAAAAATGTAATTCCAGGAGAAAAATGTAGAGAAAACAATGGTAGATTTCTCAAATAAAATAAACCTGGTAAAACTGTAACACAAGAAGTGAGAATTAACATGGTACCAGATGAGGCCATAATCTTCAAAAATGGGAGAACAAGAGTAGTAAGAGTTAAGAAGACAGATTAAAAAATGTGTTGAGATTGTGGAATATTAAAATATAAATATAGTGATACAAATATGGAAATGTGATTCTCAGTTGCCCCAATATTACAGGTATGTATTATTCTTATGCTGAAAGTGTTAGTAATATGTGTAAATCTGTTCAAATACCATGTATGTTTACTTTTTAGCAAACATCACCCTATTTGTAAGATGTAATTTATTTCCTGTGTATATAAGCAGGTTAGCTTATATACATGTGTGTTTTACTCCATAAGGAAGATATAAATCATAACTTGTTATTTACAAAAATGTATTTTAAAGAAAAGTATAATTGCTTGTTTCTATGTGATTCTTGAAATGAACAAACTGATTTTATGGTTGAATAATTGTGATGAAATCTACACTCTTTGAGAGTCACATTGCTCCAGCATAGTAGAGGGTTTAAGTACTACAGTACTGAAACTAGCTTGAGTTTGCAACACATTCACCAGAATTACCAGTAAGGATTTCTTCTCCACTATAAGCAGCTCAATTCCTTATGAATCTCAGCTGCCATTTCTTAAAGTTTTCTTTGGAAATTTGCAATACATACATATATGCGTAGTTTCCACATGATGATAAATAATGTCCTTCCCTTAGTATTATCTTTAATTATGAAAAGTGTGTCCATTAGACTAAGTTACTAACAACCAGCATGATGAATACCATTTAACAAAATTGCTGTGGGAAGGAGAAGGACTGTGGTTCCCTGATGATGGTCTAGGTTGAGAAGCTTGCTTTCCCCTACTGAGTGTAGTTGGCTTTACCAATAAACAAAAGTGTGTCTGTAGTACTGCTAGTTGGTGTGAGTCCCTTGACTGATTCTAATCTAAGAAATACCGATGTCCTCTTCAGTCTGACATAGGCCTGAGCCTGAAAACATAAGACAAAGGCATCTGATTTCAGTTTGTTAGATGTTGCTGAAATTATAATACGAAATCTCATATTAAACATGAAGTAATTGCTGCCCTTCAAAAAAAAAATGAATGTGATCAATAATGTCCCTTTGGAATAGTTGCTCTATTTCGTCAAGGTGGAAAACAGTGACAAGCAATACAACCTTGGTTTTTCTCTACCACGTGGCCTTGTTTGAGAATATTCTAATGTTTTGTGGCATTGTTTATTTACTTGATTTCAAACCTACATGTGGGGATTGTCCTTTTTTTCAGAAGAGAAAAAACTATCATCTGCTTTCACCACACGTCTGTGCTATGGCGAACTGCCTGGAGATAGTTTGTTTTTGCTGCAGAAACTCCTCTTCTGCCCATGGGTCAGCTCAGATTTTTCTCCTCTTACAAGGACAGTGGCACAAGCTACCTACCATTCATGAAGATAAGATCTTCCCTGAGAATTCCTGTCCAAGATAGAGAAGTTCTTAGGATGCCATTCACAAAACCAGATCAGTCCCAATCATGACCATCTCTCTTGAATAGACTACATAGCATGCCACTGCCATTGTTGCCTTGCTGAAAGTTCATTGTGTTGGTGTTGCCTCATCACTGAACACACTGCTCTTGCATCATACTGAGTGCTGGTGCAGTGGTCATATCTTGCTGGAGAAAGGTGCCATTGGTATTAACTGACTGGTTGTTGCCCAGCACACAAGCATCTGCTGCTATTTCTGTCTGGCTGATGGTGATGGTTGTAGATAGTTGTTGCATGATAATTTGTTGAGTCTTATCTTGTTTGTCCTGAACCTGAAACTCTCCCTCTGTTCTCTGTCCCAACCTTATCTAGAACTCCACCTTTTTTTTTTTTTTATCAATTTCCATGGGACCAGTTGAATTTACTACAAATGCTGTCTTCCAGATGTAGGAACTTGCATGGTGATTTGGTCATGTCTACCAGACACAATGTAGACAATGATATGTTCACAAAATTATGTGATTAACAAGTCATCACTGGCTTGTACTAAGGGACACTCCTGGTCATCCTGCAAAATCTGTTCGGTAAGTACAATGGTCTTTTGAACAATTGATGTTTTATACCTACTGCTCCATGATCTGACTAAGTTAGAAGGCAATCCAGAATGGGCTTCACTCTAGAGATCCTATAAGACTATGAAATGAACTCCAGAGTGTAAGGAAAATAAATAGCAGTAGGTCTACTCTAGAGCTAAGATCTGATAACCTGGATCTACAGCTTAGGGAAGAGGGCATGCCTTTCTATTTAGCACTGACATTCCGTAAGGGTCAAAACCCCTAAGATGTTTGCTCCTGTGGTATTATTCCTGAAGGAAATTGGCTCCTACAATCATTGGACAGAAATGCCAAGGTGCACTCCCAGGCTCTGGGACAGGGCTACCAGCTGCACTACTCACCCAGCTGTATTCAACTCTACTTTAACAATTTACTCTTACTTTAAGTATATTCATGAATATAAACACATATACAGTGTATTATATTACTTTTGGGTAAAGATATACAGGTGTTTATACATCATTCTACACATAAAACACCTATTATAGAGTCAAAAACAAAAAAAAATCACAAAAACTAGGTGATAAAAATAGGTAGAAGAAAGTTCTAGGGCTATTAGCATTGTAATGGTTCTGTCTAAAAATCAGAGAATGCAGCACAAAGTGATATTTGAGTGTGATCTTTAACGTGAAAGGGGTTCTTACAAAAAGCATGGTGAACTTATAGAAAACAGACAAGGTAACTGTCTCCAAAAACTGAAGAATATTCCAATTTGAAGATAGGTGTCAATATCACCTAAGTCTTATTTCTGTATTTTCTCTAAAAAATTTTGTTTGTTTTCTCTCTTACCTTTGTGTTGTTGTTTTGTTTTTTGGTATGGGCTTCTGGTTGCAATCCTTTAAATCAGTGTTTCCCAAGTCTCTGGATTTGGAATTTCTCTCTTTACACATTCAACAATTGGAATGACATTCACAGTAAGGACTTCAACAAAAAGAGATAAGGAGACTTATCCTAAATTAGTCTCCTCATTGTCCAAAGTATCCTGGATGCTTCCTAGATGTTTTGCAATTAATGCCCATGATGATTCTAATAACACAATATTCATCATTTCCTCACAAATCTTTGTTTCCACTTTCCTAACTTAATCTGTAACAATGTAACAGTTGAGAAAACCAAGGAGGAAGATTCTTTAGGTAGTTAAAGTCATCATGTAATACCACATCTCTAGACAATGTAAACTATCTCTCAGACATTTTCTGCACAGAGGTCATGAGAAAGAAACAGTGGTAGTGATAATCTTAAAGATAGCCACCCTAGCACTGGAATTTTCTACACGGATATTTAGCTTTGAAGGAAGACTTGGAGGATCAACTATATAATTTGCAGTGCCTGGTACAATAGGAAAATGGGGTACTTTCTTTAAAAGTCTTATGCATTTCAATTCAGCAAAACTGGAATATTAATCCAAGTGTGGTTTGCTTTCAACTGTAAGCCCTGGGGGACTATACAGGTACCTAGCTCATAAATCTCTTCCCACATGCAAGCCCTGCACTGAGATAGAATTAGTGAGTTATAAACTACTTGGATTGTCATTTAAAACCACAAAGTTATATTAAAAATAAGAAAATATTCATAGAGAAATTTCAAAGAAAATTAATGAGATAGCACTAATGAGGAAAAGTGTCATAGAAATTTTCACTACCTTGTATATCCTCTCTTCAGCATTCCATGTAAATACTATAGGCATCATATGGAATGTCTTATAAATATTCACAATTAAAGACTCTGCTTCTACTTAATTAACTCACAAATTCCCATTTATAACTTTTCTTACAACTGCATTTGGCATCTAGTCACTTATTTTAGAATCAAGGAACCCATTCTGATTCCATCAGTATTTGTCTTGAACTGCATGAGTTTAAAGAAAATATTCCTGTGGCTTCTTTGAAGTCTTGGTTTCAGTACTGACATACTGTGTGCGACTTCATAATAACCTCAGAAAAATAAAATTTATAATTTTTATTCATATTATAGTCCTTTATTTTAAAATTCTTTCCATTATCTCTTAATCATCTGAAGTGTTATTTTATTGATCATGTTATTTTTCAAAAAATATTGAAAGAATCTTCTGTTGTTTTATGCTCTTTCACTTCAGTATATCTTTTATCATCATCTTGGCTTTTATAGTCGATGTATTTAACCCTTTCATTTTTACTTCATTGTATATTCTTCAGTGTACGAAATATTTTCCCTGATTTAACCAAATTAGGAATCAATGCAAGCTATATGCCTCCTAAGACATATAAAAAGACTTCATGAATATTTGGGATACATTTGTGCATCACTGTTGACATGCATGCCCCCCACTGGTCCAGTTTTGATCCCTCCTCATTGTAGCCTGTCAATCATTCTAAATTGTATGTGGATTTTATAATGCCAGGATATTTCCCAGATGATAAAAAGACTGAACGCCTTGGGTAAATCAAAAAACAAACTAATAAATAAATAAAGGATTTAAACAAAAGGCACGACAGAAAATACCATTCTGTATATTCTTACTATTTGCAGTTTCTATGTCAGTCACACACAAAAGATGAAACTTCTAATATTCTTACAAAAACTGATTTTAAGTTCATTCTGCTTTTAGAAAATAAATAAGGTAAAACTAAATAGCCTGAATGATGTCAGAGAGAGAGAGACAGCCATCTAATAGTATGAATTTGCATGGCTGGTAGGCTTTTATGTTTTCAATAAATGATGCATATAACTGTTTTGATATATAATTTTAATGACATATAGAAAATGTAACCTCTTTTTTATTGTCTTCTACAATAGAAGTGCCATTTTCCATCCAAGTGCTATTATATCTAGTTTCCCTTTACTGTACCATTTTGCAATTGTGATAAGGGATAATTACAGAGAATATTCTTCTAAAATTAAAAGATTGCAATTTAAAAATCCACATGTAATTATTATATTGTGCAAAGTAATCCTTGTTAGGAGTCTAGTGACTATTATTACATCATGAATTTTAAAATAAGGGCAGAGTATTCAGTTTTAAATTATATGCAATTTGTTCATAATTTCCTATGTTTTGTCAATTCATTACTTTTATCCAAATCTATATCCATTCTGTGTCATCTAAGAAATACAGTTACAGAATTATGTAGTAACTAAACATAATTCAAATTATAAAACATATGAATATTTTTAGAGTGTGTTGTTACCATATTATTAGTTTAGTTTTTTTTTTTTATTTTGGTAGAGTAAAATATCCTCTAAAGTTTTACTTATTTGATGTTCTGTGCACACAACTCACTGTAAAATGACCAACATCAAAAATATAATATGCGCTGTGCCAATCACATTCCTTGAACAATCAAACCTTTACCATTGGGGCTGGTCTCCTAATTACTATTTCTTTTACTGCAATACATTTAAGAATAAATATTTATCTCATGGTTTGGGAACATTGTATTAAGTTTGATATAAGCATCTCCATGAAGAACAACCCTAACCTGCAATTACCTCAAGAATATCATTTCAGAAGAGGATTCATTAGTGGGAAGATCACACATTTCTTTTTTTTTTAATTTTTTTTAATTTTTTTTTAACTTTTATTTAATGAATATAAATTTCCAGTATACAGCTTATGGATTACAATGGCTTCCCCTTCCCATAATTTCCCTCCCACCCGCAACCCTCCCCTCTCCCGCTCCCTCTCCCTTTCCATTCACATCAAGATTCATTTTCAATTCTATTTATATACAGAAGATCAATTTAGTATAAAGAGTTCAACAGTTTGCACCCACATAGAAACACAAAGTGAAACATACTGTTTGAGTACTAGTTATAGCATTAAATCAAAATGTACAGTACATTAAGGACAGAGATCCCACATCAGGAGCAAGCGCACAGTGGCTCCTGTTGTTGACCCAACAAATTGACACTCTAGTTTATGGCGCCAGTAACCACCCTAGGCTGTCATCATGAGTTGCCAAGGCTATGGAAGCCTTACAAGTTCCCTGACTCTGATCATATTTAGACAAGGTCATAAAAGACAGGTTGAGGATAGTAACCAATGATCCTAAGAGTGGCCTTAACCAGGTCTGAACAATTATACAGCATTAAGTGGGGAAGAGGACCATCAGTACACACATGTTGGGAGTAGAGCCATTGGTGGTAGAGTAGAGGTTATGATTACAAAGGAATGAGGCCCAAGTGCACTAGACAGGGCCTAGAACAAAGGACAGAGTCATTATTAGAGGAGCTAAGAAAGGTGCTGTCTAAGCTACAAGTAATTTTTCTGATTGAGAGGCAAATAGAACCTGATAGAAGGGGCTTGATAATAATCTGTTGGGCTTTAGGCCTTGTAAGTTAAGAGGCCCAGACCTATCTATCTCTTCACATGGGGTATATCCTAAGGGAGGTGTGAACCTCCTAGGGGAAGGCACTCTGTTGACTTTCATTACTTGGCTGGCCTAGGAGGAGAGCTGGCCAGGTAAAGGCAGGTGGCATCTCTAACAAGAAATTTACAGTTCTGCCTGCAATGTTGCTGACCCTACTTGGCTGTCCCCTCAACTGCAGTGGTCACTTTGGAAGTTGGGCTGAGTGACATTTCTGTCACTTTGATGTGATGTTTAATATTAGGATTACTTATTAATTGCCAAAAAAGAAAAGAAACAGATAAGGAAATGCAAGAACAGAATGATGGTTTCACTCAGAGATGAAGGTACATGTTTAGTAAGAGGAAGATAAACTGTACCAGAACATCCAAACTACAAGATATACAATGTAATTTTATCTGCTTCGTAAGCATGAACACTATTAAACAAATTTAGTAGGCCAGCAGAGTATTGTGGCTTGGAAGAATACATTTTATAGATGGGATATTATATTATACTTACTTGGGGACTACATTAATTAAAGTCAAAAGCAATGAGCTCACGAAAAACCTTTTAGACTAACGTAAGGTATGTTGCAAATCAATTTACTGTTTACTTATATCTTGGGAGCCAAATTACTGTACACTTCTGGAAACAGCTATAAAAGTCAAAAGAACAAAACTACAGGAGTATGCATTAAATGAAACTGGACTGTAGGGCAGGATTATTAAAGCAAAGATTTTCAACCCACAATATACATTAATACCAAATCTAATACTGCAAATAAATTTGAAGAAGAAAATCTTAGAAGAAAAATTAAAGTTGTATTTGTATTGTCCCTTTTAATGCTAATGTCTACAAATTCTGGAATAGTCAACCTGGGATAACTGCAATCCTTTTTTATGAATTATTTAATGTCCCTGGATTTCATCTGGGTTTGTACAAATAATTTTGATAAATTGGTGTGTTTTATAATTTTATGCATTGCCAATAGAGAATATACTTTGCATATTACAAATAAAGTATAGATGGAGAAAAAAATAGAAGCTAATGACAAAAATTTAAATCATAATATCTCTACCAGAATATGATAATAGCACTATTTCAATTGTTCCAGAAACTCAAACTATCCAGAAACCCAAAAATATTTTAATGAAAAATAAACTAAAGCATATTTATATGGTGGATTACTTTTCGACAATAAGAATTCATAATCTGGACTATGTGCATATGGATGGATCTTGTAAGCATTATGTTGAGTGAAATGATCAAAATATAATAGCATATACAATATGAGGTAGGGCATATTGTCAAAATGAAGATAAAATGCTACTGTGGTAATAGTGGAAACTAAAAGGGACGGGGAGCATTGTGGTGCAGCAGGTTAAGCTGCCATGTGCAATACCAGCATTCCATATAAGCCCGCATTCATGTCCCAGCTGCTCAAATTCCAACCCAGCTCTCAGTTAGTGTGCCTGAGAAAGCAGCAGCAGATGACCCAAATGCTTGAAGACCTGAATCTGGTTCCAAGCTCCTGGCTTTGGCCTGGCCCAGCCTTGCCTGTTGTGGCAATTTGGGAAATGAAACAGTGTATGAAAGATTTTCTCTGTCTCTCTGACTCTGTCTTTTTTTCTCCATCATTAACTGTCTCTAACTCTCTATTTCAAATAAATACCTCTTCCAAAAATAAAGAAACTGAAAGGGAATATAAAAATCTTCTGAGATGACACAATTTTTGATCTAGGATTCTGGTTACAAAATGTAGTCTGTTAAAATTACTTGAGTGCTGTTGCATAGTGGGTAAGGCCACTGCTTGCAGTGCCAGTATTCCATATGGGTGCTGGTTCGACTCCTGGCTGCTCTTTGATCCAGCTCTCTGCTGTGGCTTGAGAAAGCAGTGGAAGATAGCCCAAGTCCTTGGGCCCCTATACCTGTGTGGGACACCCAGAGGAGTCTCCTGGCTCCTGGCTTTGGATCAATGCAGCTCCAGCTGATGCAGCCATCCTGGAGTGAACCAGTGGATGAAGGATCTCTCTCTCTCTCTCTCTCTCTCTCTCTCTCTCTCTCTCTCTCTCTCTCTGCCTTTGTCTCTCTATAACTCTGCCTTTCAAATAAATAATCTTTAAATAAATACATCTTTAAAAAATTGCTTGAGAGATACTCCTACATGCTGTCAAATATTTGTATTAAACTTTAGGAAACAATTTAAAACACAAACACATGCTTAAAATATATGATTTAAATGTCTATTTAAAAATTACAGAAAGAAAAATGAAGGAAACCTAACACATCAAGGACAAAGGTAGTTGGTTTTAAAAAATAAGAGTGATGTGGAATGTGCAAGAACAAATCCCAAAACCTAGTTTATGGTTGGGGGTGGGTGAGAATAATGATTTGAATGTAATTAAAGTTATTATCACTTTAGTTTCTTATTAAAAATCATCAATTAATTCTAATTTAAATGTAATCTGTATTCATAGATACATGTGAGTACAATTTCTTTCACTGAAAGAAAGAACAGGCCACCAAAAGAAGGAGGTACCTTTCTCTGAAGGGAGGAGAGAACTTCCATTTTGATTATGGCCTTGTCCAAATAAGTTTGTAGTTTTTGAACTCAAGAGATTTCCATAGCCTTGGCAGCTCATGATAAGAGCCTTAGGCAATTACTGACATCATAAATAAGAGTACCAATTGTTAACTCAACACCAGGAGTCATTGTGCACTTATTCCCCATGTAGGATCACTGTCCTTAATGTGTTGTGCTATGCAAATTAATGGTAAAACTAGTATTCAAACAGTACTTTATGTTTTGTGTGACTATGTGGATACAATCTGTTGCCATCTTTACTTACTATACACTAAGTTGATCTTCTGTATATAAAGATAATTAAAAATTAATCTTTTTTTTTTTTTTTTGACAGGCAGAGTGGACAGAGAGAGAGAGACAGGGAGAAAGATCTTTTTTCCGTTGGTTCACCCCCCAATGGCCACTGCGACTGGCGCACTGCGGCCGGCACACAGCACTGATCCAAAGCCAGGAGCCAGGTGCTTCTCCTGGTCTTCTATGTGTGTGCAGGGCCCAAGGACTTGGGCCATCCTCCACTGCACTCCTGGGCCACAGCAGAGAGCTGGACTGCAAGAAGGGCAACCAACCAACCGGGACAGAATCCAGTGCCCCGACCAGGACTAGAACCCTAGGGTGCCGGCACCACAGGCAGAGGATTAGCCTATTGAGCCATGGCACCAGCATAAAAATGAATCTTAATGAAGAATGGGATGGAAGAGAGAGTAGGAGATGGGATGCTTTGTGAGTGGGAAGGTTCTTATGGGGAGAAAAACCACTATAATCAAAAAGTTGTACTTTCATAATTTATATTTATTAAATAAAAACTTAAAAAAAAGAAAAAAGAGCAACAAACAGATTGAGGACTCCTAGAAAAAAGAAACTTAGATTCTGCCTCTTCTATTTTAAGTGGAAGCTGAGGTCAGGGGCTGAGAGGGAACATAAACACAAAAGCAGCAGTTTTATATCTCCACATATTTATTTTTGTATTTTCTTGGGACTACATTTGGTTTCATTATTATAGGTGTGGTTATGCCCCACCATCATGCATTCGCTAAGTTAGGAGCATCAGAAAAACTGTTCAGCCTGCTTGTAATGACTCCACTACTTTTACTGCCATCCTTAAGTATTCTTCATGTCAAGAGGCATTAGCCCCATCTCATACTGACCTTAAACCCAAAACTATTGTAGTGTTCTTGGAGTGGCTTAAGAGGTGAGAATGGCCTTCATTTTCAGATATTGCCAGTATGTGGGCTCTCCTAAAGGCATTGCTACACAATCTGGGCACAAGGGATAGATTAAAGTGAGACATCCTGAGAAGCAACCTATATATCCATTCTTTTTCATTTCCTACAACTACCATATGGTCTTATTGCAACTGAACAGATTGAAACGTCCTTTCAAATACAGTGCCCTGCCAGTGACTAATTAAGTAGCTAATAGGATTATAAATCACATGATCAGGAAAAGGCACAGAAGACTCAGGTGGAAGTAACCAAGCTACAGGGTTCCCATGCGGGTGTCCCAAATCACAGCATGGGTGAAGAGTCATTGTCGCTTAGCTTGTGTCAATTGTAAGCCATCTGGTAGGCTGCAGCTGACACTGGATGTAGCAGGGCCCCTTAACTGAAGAGTGGATCAAAGAGTGAGGACAGATTTCACCTGGAAAATCACACCAGCAGGGCTCATCTCTGGGGTCCTAATCTTCAAAGAGTCTTGGTATTGAGTTTGGAAGGTACCTTCCTTAACCTTCTTCAAATTTCAGGTCGTTCTCAAAGGAAAATTCCAATGGCCCGCCTGCCA
Source organism: Lepus europaeus (assembly GCF_033115175.1). Lineage (NCBI taxonomy): Eukaryota > Metazoa > Chordata > Mammalia > Lagomorpha > Leporidae > Lepus > Lepus europaeus. The sequence continues at coordinate 48,975,091 of NC_084832.1, read as the reverse complement.
AAATCTTTCTACTAGAGGCTTGTTGAAATGAATTTTCTTTCCACTTAACAGTACATAAGTGTAGGTTATGTTTCACACTTATATTATTCTTTCCCCTTTCTTATTTGAAACACTAGGCTATTTTCACAATTTCCTCACAACTATTTGAAAGTCCATAGACTACATTTATACAAATAATTTTCATGCTTTATATGCATATGTATGTATGTATACATTCAGATAATAGAGAGAGAGATAGAGACACAGAGAGAGAGATGAAAAAATTAGTGTTTCTTTGGAAAACAGATCAAGGAAATATGGAAGAGCCATATTTTGCAATACTACATAATACTTAAAAGAATCATTATAAAAAATCTGGTAGGGTATTGAAACTCTTCAGCCTGATGCATTTATTTTTCTGCAAAGGCTACTATGCAAATTAAAAATTGTAAAATTGAGGGTGGATATGAGAACATTGGTACAACACGCAAGAAGCATCTTGGAATGTGGTACAACAGTTTAAAAAGCATATTTGAATGTCCACATCCCATTTGCTAACACAAATTATTCTATCTAACCTAAAGTCTGTCTGGGTCACTAAATTCTCTCTCTCTCTCTCTCTCTCTCTCTCTCTCTCTCTCTCCCTCCCCCTCTCTTTCTCTCTGTGTGTGTGTCAATATTTTTTATAACCTATCTGTAGACACAGGGGCCATACCTGTGCATTCTCATTAGGATCAAATTATTTGATAATCATGTACAAAACCTCGTACTTTTGATTCCCATCTCTCTCTCTCTCTCTCTCTCTCTCTCTCTCTCTCTTTCCAAGAAACAAAATAAATTTTAAAAAGTAGTCTGAGTAAGAATAATTTAGAACTAGAATTGTGGCACAAATTGTCCCTGGTTCTTCTGTACTGGATGCAAATGTATAGTACACTGTCCTCCTACCTGAGAGTAGCATGTTTATGTGACAATAAAATGTGAGTGGACATAATACATCACCTCTGTTGGAAATATCTAGTTGCTAGTGATTTAATGTTTTGCTCAGTCTTTCTGTGTTACATAGAACTAGAGTTGTGTATCCCACATGTATTTCTATAAGACAATGGACCTTTCTGGTCTGGTTCATTGAGTTGCCTCATAAAGAAGAGTTGCTCTGATGATCACCTAGGTTTGCAATCAAATTTACACAAGAATTAACTCTTGAGACAGGAGAATTTTTTTTGGTCCTAACATAATGCATCCTGGCCAACACAGAAACTCCCTCACTTCATTATGGTTTTTTTGTTTGTTTGTTTTTCCATTCTGGCTTGTACCCTGCAGTGATGATTATCTCTTTCAAAAATAAAGGCTGCGGCCAGCGCAGTGGCATAGCTGGTAAAGTTGCTGCATGCGGAGCTGGCATCCCATGTGGGTACCATTTCAAGTCCCGGCTGCTCCACTTCCAATACAGCTCTCTGCTATGGCCTGGGAAAGCAGTAGAAGATGGTCCAAGTCCTTGGGCCCCGGTACCCACGTGGGAGACATGCAAGAATCTCCTGGCTCTGGCCTTCAGATAGGCCCAGCTCCTGCCATTGTGGCCAAGTGGGGCGTGAACTAGTAGATGGAAGACTCTCTCTCTCTCTCTCTCTCTCTCTCTCTCTCTCTCTCTCTTTCCCTCTGCTTTTCTGTAACTCTGCCTTTCAAATAAATAAGTATATCTTTCTAAAAGATAAAGCCTTATATGGTCATTTGCTGAGCTCAAGGAAAGGAGCTAGCCAGTGCAATTTATTTTTATTGAGAAATATTCACCAATCAAAGAGTGGGTTGGATAGGATACAAATAGTTCCTTCGACTTCTATTTTCTCAACTATTTAGCCTTTAATTCATGAGAGCCATAGTGAACATAGTTCTGTCCTCCTTAGAAAAGAACTGTTTCGGCGGCGCCGCGGCTCATTTGGCTAATCCTCTGCCTGCAGCGCCAGCACCTTGGATTCTAGTCCTGGTTGGGGTGCTGGATTCTGTCTCAGTTGCTCCTCTTCCAGTCCAGCTCTCTGCTGTGGCCTGGGAAGGCAGTGGAGGATGGCCCAAGTGCTTTGGCCCTGCACCGGCATGGGAGACCAGGAGGAAGCACCTGGCTCCTGGCTTCGGATGTATGTAGTGCGCCGGCTGTAGTGGCCATTGGGGGGTGAACCAAAGGAAAGGAAGACTTTTCTCTCTGTCTCTCTCTCTTTCACTGTCTTACTCTGCTTCTAAAAAAACAAAAAACAAACAAACAAAAAAACCTGTTTCATACGATGACATAGGTAAGCATGGATGTGAGCCACATTATATTGTAAACTGTGGTTAATTAGAAGGATTATGAACATGCCTGTAGAAGTATGCTCGGATAGGGGCCGGCAGCATGGCATAGTAGGTTAATCCTCCGCCTGCGGCGCTGCCATCCCACATGGGCACCAGTTCTAGTCCTGGCTGCCCCTCTTCCAATCCAGCTCTCTGCTATGGCCTGGGAAAGCAGTCAAAGTTGGCTCAAGTGCTTGGGCCCCTGCACTCACATGGGAGACCAGGAAGAAGCACCTGGCTCTGGCTCCTGGCTTCAGATCAGAACAGTTCTGAACATTGCAGCCATCTGGGGAATGAACCAATGGGAGGAAGACCTTTCTCTCTCTGTCTCCTTCCCACTGTTTGTAACTCTACCTCTCAAATAAGTAAATTAAATCTTAAAAAAAAAAAAAAGGAAAGAAGTATGCTCGGATGCATTCATACATGAACTTTTATTGCAATCTTCTTTGATTTCAACACAAATCCTCCAGTATTTGATCCCTACACACTATCATCCACCCTGCTTCCCCACTTTCCTATTAAGAATGTTAAAACTGCACTTTTTTTCTTTTTTATTGACAAGCAAATTTGCTTATACTTATGATGTACAACATAATATTTTTAAAAATTTATTTTATTTTATTTTTTTGAAAAACAGAGTTACAGAGAGGCAGAGAGAGAGAGAGAAAGAGAGAGAGATCTTCCAACCACAGGTTCACTCCCTAAAGGGCCACAATGAACAGAGCTGGGCAGATCTGAAGCCAGGAGCCAGGAGCTTCTTCCAGTTCTTTCACTTGAGTGCAGGGGCCAAAGGACTTGGACTGTCTTCCACTGCTTTCCCAGGTCCATTAGCTGGGAGCTGGATCGGAAGTGTAGTAGTTGGACTTGAACAAGTGCCTATATGGGATGCTGCTACTGCTTGTGGTGGCTTTACCTGATATGCCACAGAGCTGGCCTGGCAACATACTTTAATATACTTATACAGTATGGATGCCTAAACTAGAATGTTTAATTTATGCACTAATATATACCCTTTTTGTGGTAAAAACACTTAAAATATCTTCTATTGGTAATTTTAATGTATATAATATATTGCAATTAACTGTAGATAAAATTAGATAATATATAGATATTAACTAATTAATAGATATCAGATATAATAGATATCTATGAAATAAATATCTATTAACTAGATAACAGACATATTTTAATTAATAGATATTAATTATACATAAAAATAGATAATAGATCTACTTTTTATTTCTGAAATATTATATCCTGTTTAATAAATTATTTTATATGCTGAATAAGTTTTTGTATATAGCCATAGTGTCTGTAATTAAAAATAAATAACATTACATATTATTATGTTGTAAAATATAAAACCATTTAATCAATGCAAACCTACAAACTATGCTATACTATTTGGAAAGTATAATAGATACAATTTTTCTAATTGATATGTGTTCATGTTGGCTATTCAGCAGTTGTGAACTAATGATATACTCCGTGTGTTGATAAATAATCAAATTTGAAGGCAATGAGTATAAGTTGGATTTATGTGACAATTTTATGGGTTGTCAGTTCATGTTTCTCTCATTAACATTTATGTTGGGTATTTGGAACTTGATATTTTTCACATCATTTTTATTCATTACTTTATCTTCAATATACCATTTTAGGGTGTTCTTTCTTGTATATATATTTTGACACCAGAGATGGAAAGGTTGCAAATAGCATAGCTGAGCAGAATAAGTGAGAAAACGACAGGTCTGACTCACTCTGCAAAGAAATTGGATGCTACAATAGGTACAGATTTATTCTGGAAAATTGTTATAAATCATTAGATTGAAAAAAAAACTATGCAGTTGAAGAAATGATCTGTGAAATAACAAGGGAAGAGAACTGATAAGGATTTTAATTATCTGGTATTAAGCAGAAAAATTAAATAGAAAAAGAAAAAACAGAATGACCAGTTCAGAACCACCTAACATTGCTTCATGGTCAATCATAATACATCCCAATACCCTCTTATTCACTCAAAACTGTAAAATCACATACTGTACATTTATTATCAAAAAACAGTTTCCATTAATGAAAATTAATTTTATTTTATTTAGATATTCTAATTTATTAAATTTGAATGTTTTCAAGTGACAGAAAGACAAATCTGATTAATAATTGTGTATTAATGACATCAGTTTTTACCCTCAATTTGTAGCGCAATATAATCGAGATAAAGGTACACTTTTGGCATTTTTAGTTAAAAATAATACTTTGACATTGATTAAAAAGCAGGTATAAAACAGATCATAACTCTGTTAATTGGATTAGGAAATTCAAATAGAAAAAATAATACAATTTAAAATGTGTAGTTAATCAAGAGCCATGTTTATTCATTACTTTTAGAGTGCAAAAAAGAACTAGGAATCTACCTAGATGTAGTTGCGGATATTTACACAGGTGAGTGCTGAAAAGGAAAAACAAATTAATGAAATGTCAACAACCCAATGCTGGATTTAAATAAATCACTCCTAAAATGAACAAATGAACTAAAACAACATAAAATCACCAACAGAATGCTCCTTGGCTGAGTTTATTGCTGAAACATTTTGTCTTCAGGGGAGAAAGGAAATAGTCAAAGGATGTGCTTGCAAACAGCAAGATTTCCATTCTTCTAAATGCTTATTGCTAATTGGTGTAACCCCCAGATAGATGGCTCTTACTGCTATATGTTGATTCCTCTAGTTATATAGCTAGACTTTTTCCCCTCAATCTGGTCACTGACATCTGAACTTCTACAGGAAAAGCCCTAATCGGTATGGCAAGAGGCATTATTTTCACAAATCACTGTGCTTCAACAGTAGTTTAAAATATATCAAATTAATACTTACATCAAGAAATAAAGACATGTGTGTTAGGTCATGCAGCAATTGATTTGTGTGTGAATCCATTCATAATTACTGTTGATCTTCAAAGAGCATAGCAATCCAGGTTCTAACACAGAGTTATTTTACTTTACAGTAAAATTTAGCAAACCAAGTTTACATTTTTTAATAGATCAATACATACTGAACTATGATTGACAAGGTAGAACAGAATTCTTGAATTCTTACTCTGGAAATTCTGTTTCCTCTGGTAAAAAGCAGAGTGATGCATTGGTTAAAAGCAAAGCTTCTGAGAGTTGACTGCCTGGGTTCGTAGCCTGACTGTCATTTGTTAATATAACTCATTGGGCAATTTGTTTCATCTCTTGGTGTCTTGGTGTCTTATCTAATCAGGAAAATACCTAACTTATAGTTTTATTGAAAGAATCCAATCAAGCAGTAAAATTCTTATAGCTATCTGTAGCATTTAGAAATGTGGCAATTGCCATATAAAAGTGAGTTTTCAATATCTTCTTGCTATTATTTTACTTTGAAAGTGTGAGAAAAATGGTCCCATCAAAGAATGCATATTGTTTCACTGACAAATTTAAAATGACCCTGGGGCTGGATGGGAAATAATATAATTGGCTTCCTCTAGGGTTATCATCAAAGTAGAGAAAGTTGACTTTTCTAAACGTATAACTTCATATTCAGGGACTTAGTAGGAAAACTGTATAACTCAGACAATAATTCAACATTTCATGGTGATTCAGACAGTTATGTCTTCTATCCGTCTGACAGGGTATAAGAATGTTTTCTCCATAATATAAAAATTGTGGCAGATTTTTTTCAAAGACCTACTGCCAACTTTTATGATAGATCATCGGTCATAAAATCTTCCTTTCTGTTTAGTATGCAAACACTTTTTGCTCTGGGAAATTAACCTTGCCAGAAGTAACAGTAATATTTACTTCAGTTTGACAAGCAAAATAATAAAGTGGATGATTTTTCCTAAGAAGTTTTCATCTATTACAATACAGACAACCAAATTACAGCCAGCATTACCCTATATGATTTTTATAGGTTAAGGTGTAGCAGAATAATATAAAAGATAAAGCCACAAAGAGATATAGACTATGGCAAAATAATTTTTTTCGAGGATAGTTCTTACAACATTGGATCCAGGAAATCCCTAACAAATCTGACATGAACTTTGTGGCTTTAAAAGTAGTCCTTTAAATCTTTTAATTGCAACAACATCCAAAGATACCTCCCACAAATCTCACCTTCATAAAAACAAAAAATTGATCTCAATGAAGAATAACTAGGAGGATGGGATTTGAAGGCAAACATAAAAAATAGGTTGCAGTTGATAATATTGTCTTTTTGAAAATGGAGTATGATTGATGTGAAGTTACCACGTGGTCTCTTGGTTCTACAAAATCATCTTTATCGACAAGTCTTGAAAAGCTTTTTATTAGATATTTGGGGAACTAAAGTAAAAAATTGCTAAATATGTATTTCATATTTGCTAGAAGATAACTGTGCATAAAACTTAAAATGAGACATAAGTCTCAAATTCAAATTTTCTACTGTAGAAAAAAGAAACATTTAAAGCAAATCTATTTTAATTTATTATGAAAATATTTATTTCAATATTTAATATTCTTTTTTAATCTTTTTTTAAAATTTTTGACAGGCAGAGTGGATAGTGAGAGAGAGACAGAGAGAAAGGTCTTCATTTGCCGTTGGTTCACCCTCCAATGGCCACCGCGGTAGGCGTGCTGTGGCCGGCGCACCGTGCCGATCCAATGGCAGGAGCCAGGTACTTATCCTGGTTTCCCATGGGGTGCAGGGCCCAAGCACTTGGGCCATCCTCCACTGCACTTCCCTGGCCACAGCAGAGAGCTGGCCTGGAAGAGGGGCAACCGAGACAGGATCGGTGCCCCAACCGGGACTAGAACCCGGTGTGCTGGAGCCTCAAGGTGGAGGATTAGCCTAGTGAACCGCGGCACCGGCCTTAATATTCTTTTGTTAACATTTTGAAAAAAAAAAACCTACATAACTACTCCAAATTCAAACAACACAGTATATATAGGCAACGTTGAAACTTTCCACTCCATACATGAAAAATAAATATAGTTCTTAACAAAACTGCTATGGAAATTTTGATCTTGAATATGGTATATAGTAATTTTAAAAGTCAGCAATGATCATAAAATGCTATGTATGATCCAAAGCCACCAGTTCACTTGACTGTGCCACTATGGATGATTGGGATCATTATAAATATGCTTCTTCGGGATAATTCAAGAAATAGTTATTTATTTATTTTTATTTTGTTTGAAAGGCAGACAGAAAGAATGAGATACAGAAAGACAGGTGGAGAGAGAGCTTCTATCCACTGATTCAACCCCCAATTTTCCACAAAGACAGTGCTGGGCCAAGCTAACAAACCAGTAGCTTGTAATTCAATCCAGATCTCTCATATGGATGACAGGGACCAAAGTACTCACATCATCTCCTGCATCCCATGGTGTACATTAACAAGAAGCTGGATCTGAAGCATGAAGATGGGACTTGAACTATATACTTTGATAGGGGATGCAGGTGTCTCAAGTGGTGGTTTAACTGGAACACTACACACCTGACCTTCAACCAGTAGTTTGAATTTATTTTCTTTAGTTATTAATAGTTAAATTTCGATGTGAATGGAAGGGGAGAGGGAGCGGGAGATGGGAGGGTTGCAGGTGGGAGGGAAGTTATGGGAGAGGGAAGCCATTGTAATCCATAAACTGTACATTGGAAATTTATATTCATTAAATAAAAGTTAAAAAAAGAAACAGTAAAAAATAGTTAAATTTGTTTTTTTTTAAAGATTTATTTTATTCATTTGAAAGACAGAGTTACAGAGAGAAGTAGAGACAGAGAGAGGTCTTCCATCTGCTGGATCACTCTCCATATGGCCAAAGCTGCACTGATCCAAAGCCAAGAGCCTGGAGCTTCTCCCAGGTCTTCCATGTAGGTATAGAGGCCCAAAGACTTGGGCCATCTTCCACTGCTATTCCAGGCCATAACAGAGAGCTAGATCGGAAGAGGAGCAGCCGGGACTAGAACCAGCACCCATATGGGATGCCAGCACTTCAGGCTAGGGCTTTAACCCGCTGCGCCACAGTGCCAGCCCCAATAGTTAAATTTGTGAGACTGTGCAATAAGCAACAACAACAACAACAACAACAAAATGAAACATCTGTGGCTAACAGCACAATGGATTAGTTGTTTATTGAGATGCTGGCATCATGTATTGGAGTGCTGGTTTGAGTCACTGATACACTGCTTCTAATTCATCTCTCTGATAATGTGCCTGAGAAAGTAATGATGGGGTCCTAATTATTTAAGTCACTGCCATCCACATGACAGATACAGTTGGAATTCTGGTCTCCTGGCTTCAACCTGGCCCATCCTGGCTGTTGTGGCAATTTGTGGAATAAACCAGAGGACAGCAGATTCTTCCTTCCTTCCTTCCTTCCTTCCTTCCTTCCTTCCTTCCTTCCTTCCTACCTTCCTTCCTTCCTTCCTTCCTTCCTTCCTTCCTCTCTTCCGTCAGTCCGTTCGTTCGTTCGTTCATTATTTTTCAGGCAGAGTTAGACGGTGAAAGAGAGAGAGACAGAAAGAAAGGTCTTCCTTCCGTTGTTTCACCCCTCAACGGTTGCCATGGCCGGCACGCTGTGCCAATCCAAAGCCAGGTGCTTCCTCCTGGTCTCCCATGCGGGTGCAGGGGCCCAAGCACTTGGGCCATCCTCCACTGCCTTCCCGGGCCACAGCAGAGAGCTAAACTGGAAAAGAAGCAACTGGGACAGGATCCGGCACCCCAACCAGGACTAGAACCCGAAGGACCAGCGCCACAGGTGGAGGATTATTCAAGTGAGCCATGGCGCCAATCTTTTTTTCTTTCTTTCCCTCTTTGTCTCTGTCATTCCTCATCAAGAATTTATATTTGACCATATTCTTTCCTTCTTTTCAGATTTATTTATTTATTTGAAAGTTACATTTACAGAGAAAGAAGCAGAGGCAGGCAGAGAGAGAGAGAGAGAGAGAGAGAGAGAGAGAGAGAGAGACACTTCCATCCTCTGGTTCACTCCCCAAATAGCCACAACAGCCAGGGCTGGGTCAGACTGAAGCCAGGGGCAAGGAGTTTTATCCAGTTCTCCCATGTGACTGCAGGAACCCAAGGACATGGGTGTTATTCAGCTGCTTTCCCAGGCACATTACTAGGGAGCTGGATCAAAAGTGGTACAGCTGGGACTGGAGCCTCTTCACTTTGTTAATTGTTTTCTTTGCTATGCAGAATCTGCTTAGCTTGATACAATTCCATTTGTCTATTCTTATTGCCCATGCTTCCAGCATTTTTTCCAAGAAGTTTTTGCCTAGTGTATTGTCTTGCAGCATTTCCCCTATTATTTCCTCTAGAGATTTGATGATCTTATAACAGATCTTAATATAGATTTTTATTCCATTGTGAGTTGAATTTTGTAGAGTGTAAGGTAAGAGTCTTGTGGAAATCTGATTTCCCTGACGCTATTTGTTGAAGAGACTGTCCTTTCTCCAAGGAATGATGTTGGCTTGTTTGTCAAAGATTAGTTCATTATGGATACGTGGGGTGGGCCAGAGTTGTGATGTTGCAGGTAAAGCTGCTGCATGTGACTACAGCATCTCGTTTTGGTGCTGGTTCATGTCTTGGATGCTCCACTTCCCATCCAGCTCCCTAATAATGCACTTGAGAAAGCAGTAGAAGATGGCCCAAGGGCTTGGGCCCCTGCCAATCATGTGAAAGAACCAGTTGAACCTCTTGGTTCCTGGCATAGCCCTGGTTTATTCTTTTTTTTTTTTTTTAATTTTTTTTGACAGGCAGAGTGGACAGTGAGAGAGAGACAGAGAGAAAGGTCTTCCTTTTGCCGTTGGTTCACCCTCCAATGGCCGCCGCAGTAGGCGCGCTTCGGCTGGTGCACCGCGCTGTTCCGATGGCAGGAGCCAGGTGCTTCTCCTGGTCTCCCATGGGGTGCAGGGCCCAAGCACTTGGGCCATCCTCCACTGCACTCCCTGGCCACAGCAAAGAGCTGGCCTGGAAGAGGGGCAACCGGGACAGGATCGGTGCCCCGACCGGGACTAGAACCCGGTGTGCCGGCGCCGCAAGGCGGAGGATTGGCCTGTTGAGCCATGGCGCCGGCCAGCCCTGGTTTATTCTTGGACATTGGGGCCATCTGGGAGCAAACCAATGGACTGAAGATTTCTCTCTCTCTCTCTCTCTCTCTCTCTCTCTGTAGCTATGATAATCAAATAAACAAGTAAAATCCTTTAAAAATGTATGGGTTAATTTGTGAGGTTTTCATTATGTTCCTTAGGTCTACAAGCCTATATTTGTGCCAATACTAGGAAGTTTTGATTATAACATCCTGTTGTATGTCTTCTGGCACTATGTTGTCTTTGGATTGGTTTTTTTAGTACTTAATATTGCCTTGTCTATTTGGAGTCTTTTATGTTCCCATATTAGTTTTAGGATTGGTTTTCCAGTTCTGTGGAGAATTTCTGGGGAATTTTAATTGAGATCATTTTGGATCACCTTGACTCTGTAAATTTTTTAGACAGTATGGGCATTTTCATGATATTAACTCGTCCAATCCATCAGCATGGGAGATTTTTCCCTTTTTCGTGCCATCTACTGCTTTCATTAATGTTTTATAGTTATACTGTAAAGATCTTTCGCATATTTATCTAAAGTTATCCCAAGGTATCTACCTGCTTTGCAGCTATTGTGGATAGGATTAATCTTATAAATTCTTTCTCACTGCAAGCATTGTTACTAAGAATACAATGATATTTTTGTTGATTTTATATTCTGCAACTTTATCAAGTTCTTTTACCAGTTTTTCAGTCACTTAGTGACGTCTTTTAGTTCCCCTATATAAAAGATCATGTCATCTGCAAACAGGTATAACTTGACTTCCTCTTTGCTATCTTGTGTTCATTTGGTTTCTTTTTCTTAATGTTTCTCACTAAAAAACTTAAAGAAGTACATTGGCATTTTCAGTGAGATACTAGCAGAAAATTTCCCAGGTTTGGAGAAGGACAGAGGCATCTTAGTACAGGAAGCTTATAGAACCCCTAATAAACATGACCAAAAGAGATCCTCACCACGACATGTTGTAATCAAACTCACCACAGTGAAACATAAAGAAAAGATCCTAAAAGGTGCAAGAGAGAAACGTCAGATCACTCTTAGAGGATCTCCAATTAGACTCACAGCAGACTTCTCATCAGAAACCCTACAAGCTAGAAGGGAATGGCGAGACATAGCCCAGGTACTGAGAGAGAAAAACTGCCAGCCCAGAATACTATATCCTGCAAAGCTCTCATTTGTGAATGAAGGTGAAATTAAGACTTTTCATAGCAAACAGAAACTGAAAGAATTTGTTGCCACTCATCCTGCCCTGCAAAAGATGCTTAAAGATGTCTTACACACAGAAACACAGAAACATGGTCACCAATATGAAAGAAGGTAAAGGAAGGAAACCTCACAGCAAAAGATCACAGGAAGCTCAATTTCTCTTTGACATAGAATTAAACTCTGATGCTCTGTTAAAGCAATGTGTTAAAGTAATCTATTATGTTCTCTTGATGCCTGTTAAATTCTAATTGTTCAAAAACAGCTGAATTTTTATTAAGAGCTATGGGTTATTAAAATATGTGCTTTTTTCAAAAATTTGAATCATCACCTTGTAACAATGATCAAATTTGGTCTATGTTATGTCATGATTTTAAGAAATCTTATTTCAACCAGATATTTTGGATTTTGAGCCTTCTTGGCATTCTTGACAGGAATTCAAAAAATCAAAGTTTCAAACAATCTGGTCTCTAAAATTTCCAGTAAATCCTGGACTTTGGTTTTTCCAGTTTGGGCCCAACTGAAAAAATCGAAGGACCTATGTCTCTCATCTTATAGAGACACCAACTAAGCAGTCTATTTGGAGTATATTAGAAGTACTGTCAAGATGTGATGTGGTACCAGACTTTAAGTTTCTATAATGGAAAATGCTATTAATACAAATGTTTGAGAATTAAAAAGTCTAATGATCTTGTGTTACTAGACATGATAGTTATCTTAATGAGAAAGCCCCAGAGGCTTAAAGGGTTAAATACTTGTAAAATCCTACAGGTGCTTTCAAAAATACTGTGAAGTAAGCAAGTGCCTCTTGTTGGTTGATGAGTTTATAATTTTAAACATGGCGACTTAAAGTCTTTTGTCATCCACAGTTAGATATGATCTGCTGCTCATAACTAAAGCCTTGTTGGTTCTGTGTTTAGCTGTCCTCCTATAGGTTCCTATGGACTTTTTCCAACCACTTTTATTGTATTCAGTAATTTGGGATGGCTCTGTAAACAGATGAAGCCAATAATGTATTAACAGTACCAACTGAGAGAAAGTATGGTTAACTGAGGTTACTAAAAAGAAAAAGCAATTCAAATCAATTGGCAATCTACAAAAAGAGTTAAAGGGCCGGCGCCGTGGCTCAACAGGCTAATCCTCCGCCTTGCGGCGCCGGCACACAGGGTTCTAGTCCCGGTCGGGGCACCGATCCTGTCCCGGTTGCCCCTCTTCCAGGCCAGCTCTCTGCTGTGGCCAGGGAGTGCAGTGGAGGATGGCCCAAGTGTTTGGGCCCTGCACCCCATGGGAGACCAGGAGAAGCACCTGGCTCCTGCCATCGGAACAGCGCGGAGCGCCGGCCGCAGCGCGCTACCGCGGCGGCCATTAGAGGGTGAACCAACGGCAAAGGAAGACCTTTCTCTCTGTCTCTCTCTCTCTCACTGTCCACTCTGCCTGTCAAAAAAAAAAAAAAAAAAAAAAAAAAAAAAGAGTTAAAGATTTTAAAAGCTATTATTAAAATTGCTATATTGGTCTATTATGCTATGTTATATGTGTGTACATATTGTATGTCCACATGGGGAAATTTTATTAAGAGTTTTATTTTAAATGGCTTATAGATAAGATTGTCCATAAATTTAAGCTGCTAAAATCAATCAAAGATACATTTTAATTTGTGGGACCTGAATCTGTGTATCATATGTTTTAAACTTGTTGGTAGAAAGAAACTAAAAACATTTTAGATGGTTGTGCTTAAGTTTACTGGCTAAACAAACTACACCATGTTAGATATTTAAGAGGTGTTTTCAAATACATGATTCTTAAAATTTCTAGAAGGCATTGGACCTTCTGGTAAATGTTTTCTTAAGTTGTTATCTAATGGTTGAAACGGTTTGCTAAGTATTCATGTGATATTGCTATCGTCAGCAAGCGATCTAGGACTTGCTCCCTCATTTCTCTATTCTAAGCCCAACTTGTTCTTTCATTTCTCTATTCTCTTCAAGGTAGGAAACTAATTCTATTATGAAGGAATCTGTAGGATGCACAATTTAATCTTTAGACCTTATAAAAGAGATGGCTAACATTTTTCTGTAATAGCATAGCCAAAATAAGAACTTACATAATAATCTCATAGCTAGATTCACTTCGCCATCAGTGAAGTATACAGTAAGTAGAAAAAACCTCCCTTTCAGACCAAAGGGAAAGAAAGTTTTAAAGTGAGAATATAATTTTCCTCATGGGCATTGTCTACCTTAGAAAAACGGCTACAGAACATGCCTGTGACTATAGACTTGTAGTTCAGGCCACTGAAGATTAGAGATGGGACACGGGCACTCCCTTGACTTGCATCCTCTGGTCTGCTTTAACACAAACCAGGAGGAAAAGAAAGCTCGGCATCAGAAGCAATGGGTGGCAGGCCTATTAATGGCTGATCTGTACAGTGATCTGCCCTCAAGGAGACCCAACAGGCCAGTCCACTGCAGTGGCTTTCAATGTGGTAAGCCTGGGCTTCAGCAGAAGTCAGCTTGTGAAGAGCCCTGGCAGCTCTGCCAAGAGTTGGATCACTGGAAATGGACCTGCCCTGGAGTCGAAGGATGCCCAGGTCAGAGCCACAGATCTTATTGGCTCTAAGCTGAAAAGCCCTTCACTCAGCCCAACTTCCAAAGGGACCACTGCAGCTGAGGGGATGGTCAAGTAGGGTCAGCAACATTGCAGGCAGAACTGTAAATTTCTTGTTAGAGATGCCACCTGCCTTTACCTGGCCAGCTCTCCTCCCAGGCCAGCCAAGTAATGAAAGTCAACAGAGTGCCTTCCCCTAGGAGGTTCACACCTCCCTTAGGATATACCCCATGTGAAGAGATAAATAGGTCTGGGCCTCTGAATTTACAAGGCCTAAAGCCCACCAGATTATTATCAAGCCCCTTCTATCAGGTTCTATTTGCCTCTCAATCAGAAAAATTACTTGTAGCTTAGACAGTACCTTTCTTAGCTCCTCTAATAATGACTCTGTCCTTTGTTCTAGGCCCTGTCTAGTGCACTTGGGCCTCATTCCTTTGTAATCATAACCTCTACTCTACCACCAATGGCTCTACTCCCAACATGTGTGTACTGATGGTCCTCTTCCCCACTTAATGCTGTATAATTGTTCAAACCTGGTAAATACCACTCTTAGGATCATTGGTTACTATCCTCACTCTGTCTTTTATGACCTTGTCTAAATATGATCAGAGTCGGCAAACTTGGAAGGCTTCCATAGCCTTGGCAACTCATGACGACAGCCTAGGATGGTTACTGGCGCCATAAACTAGAGTGTCAATTTGTTGGGTCAACAACAGGAGCCACTGTGCACTTGCTCCTCATGTGGGATCTCTGTCCTTAATGTGCTGTCCATTGTGATTTCATGCTATAACTAGTACTCCAACAGTATGTTTCACTTTGTGTTTCTATGTGGGTACAAACTGTTGAAATCTTTATACTAAATTGATCTTCTGTATATAAAGAGAATTGAAAATGAATCTTGATGCAAATGGAAGGGGAGAGGGAGCGGGAGAGGGGAGGGTTGCGGGTGGGAGGGAAGTTATGGGGGGGGGAAGCCATTGTAATCCATAAGCTGTACACTGGAAATTTATATTCATTAAATAAAAGTTAAAAAAAAAAGAAGTATATTGAATACTTGTTTTGAAAGTGTAAATCCTTTCATCTTTTCTTCAGGATGTTGGTTATGGATTTTTCATATATTGTCTTTAGTTTGTTAAACTATGCTTATTCTATACCCAATTTTTAAAAGATTTTGATCGGGAAAGAACATTGTATTTTGTGAAATGCCTTCTCTGGATCTATTGATATAATCATGTTTTCATCATGCATTTTGTTAATGTAATGTGCCATATTTACTGATTTGCATAAGCAATCTATCCCTGCATCTTTGGTATAAATCCTATGTGGTCAGTGTAGATGATTTTTCACTGTGTTGCAGGATTCTATTTGCTAGTTGAGAATATTTACAACTGTGTTCATCATGAGTATTTGTGCAGAGCTATCTTTTTTGTTGAATCTTTAGTTGGGAATTAGTATAATGCTTGTCTCATAGGATAAATTTGGGAAGAATTTCTTACTTTCAATTGTTCTGAAAAACTTAAGATTTAGTATTAGTTCTTAAAAGGTTGGTAGGATTCAGCAGTAAAGGTATCTGGTCCTGGATTTTTTTAGGGGAGGGTTTATATTATTATTATTATTATTACTGATACCATCTCGGCCTTGGTTATTGGTCTGTCCAGGTTTTCTATGTCTTCTTGCCTCAATTTCAATAAATTTTATGCATCCAGATATCTGTATATTTCTTTTAGTTTTTCCAATTTGTTGGCTTGTAACTATTTTTAATAATTCTCAATGATTATTTTATATCTGGTATTAATTGTAACATCTTTTTTCATTTCTGATTTTATTAATTGGGCTCTTTTTACTCATTTTTGGTTAATTGTGTTAATTTTTTTTATCAATTTTGTTTATATTTTCAATAAATAACTTTTCTTTTTGCTGATTTTTTTCCATTTTTTATTTCTGTTTTGTTGATTTATTCTCTAGTTTGTATGATTTGTCTTGTTCTACTAATTTTTTAAAAATATTTATTTATTTTTATTTGAAAGAATTACACAGAGAGAAAAGGAGAGGCAGAGAGAGAGAGAGAGAGGTCTTCCATCTGCTCGCTCACTCCACAATTGGCCACTATGGCCAGAGCTGTGTCAATCTGAAGCCAGGAGCCAGGTGCCAGGAGTTTCTTCCTGGTCTCCCTCATGGGTGCAGGGGCCCCAGCACTTGGGCCATCTTCCATTGCTTTCCCAGGCCACAGCAGAGAGCTGAATCAGAAGTGGGGCAGCCAGGACTTGAAAAGGTACCCATATGGGATGCTGGCACTGCAGGCGGCGGCTATACCTGCTATGCCACAGTGCCGGCATCTGTTCTATTAATTTTGATTGGTTTGTTCTTGTTTTCTTGGATCCTTGAGATATATTTTTGGATCATTTATGTGATATCTTTCCAATTATTTTACATATGCACTTATTGCTACAAATTTTCTTCTTGGCAGTGTCTTTCCTAAATCCCATAAGTATTGATATTGTGTGTTTTAATTTTCCTCCATTTCAAGGAATTTTTTTAATTTCTCTTTGTATTTCTTCTAGCATCAAGTGTGCATCCGGAACATGTTGTTCAGTTTCAATGTGTTTCATATTTTGTAGGTTTTTTTTTTATTGTGTATTTTTCAGCTTAATTCCATTGTGATTAGAAAAGATACATGATATGATTTCAACTTTTTCTTTGCTAATTATTTAAACTTGTTTTATGGACAAATATATGCTCTGTCTTTGAGAATGTTCCATGCAGTGATGAAAAGAATGTGTTTTCTGAAGCTTGGAAATGAAATGCTCTGTAAAGATGCATTAGATCCATTTGATCTACAGTATAGATTAATTCTGTTCTTTGTTGATATTTTTGTGGTATAGTTAATCCCGACTATTAAATATGATGCTGCTGTCTCCTATTATTTTGGTATTGGAGCTTGTGTCTCTTTTATAGATCCATTAATATTTGTTTTATATTACTGGGTCACCTAGTCTTGGGAATGCATGTATGTTTACTGACTTGATCCCTTAATTAATAAAAAGTGGCCTTCTTCATTTCTTTTAACAGTTATTGTCTTAAAGTCTATTTTGCCATATATGAGTTTAACTATTCCTGCTTGCTTTTGATTTCCACTTGCATGGTATATCTTTTTCTTCCTTTTTCTTTTAGTCTGTGTGTTTTTCAGAAATTTGTTTTGTGTGGACAGTTCATAACTGGGTCTTTGTCTATTCTTTCTTTCACTCAGTACCTTTTAATTGGAAATTTCAGTTCATTTACATTCAAGGTTATTGTTGATAAGCAGTGACTTGGATTTCTTATCACCATAAGTATTCATATTATTTGTTTGCTTGTTTTTAAAGATTTTATTTATTTATTTGATAGGTAGAGTTACAGACAGTGAGCAGGAGAAACAGAGAGAAAGGTCTTCTGTCCGCTGGTGCACTCCCAAAATGGCCACAACAGCTCGAGCTGCACTGATCCGAAGCTAGGAGTCAGGTGCTTCTTCCAGGTCTCCCACGCAGGTGCAGGGTCCCAGGGACTTAGACCATCTTCTACTTCTTTCCCAGCCCATCACAGAGAGCTGGACAGGAAGAGCAGCCACAGCTGGGACTAGAACCAGTGCCCATATGGGATGCCTGAGCTGCAGGTGGAGGATTAACCTTCTGTGCCACAGCACAGGCCCCGCTATTGTTTGTTTTTAATATCATTCACTAGGAGGATTTCTTCCTTCACAGTCTTTCTTTTATCTTTATCTTTTTTTTTTTTTTTTACAGATTTTATTTATTTGTTTGAGAGGTAGAGTTACAGACAGTGAGAAGAAGAAACAGAGAGAAAGGTCTTCCTTCCGTTGCTTCACTCCCTAGTTGGCCGCAATGGCCAGAGCTGAGCTGATCAGAAGCCAGGAGCTTCTTCCTGGTCTCCCACACGGGCACACGGGCCCAAAGACTTGGGCCATCTTTTACTGCTTTCCCAGGCCACAGCAGAGAGCTGGGCTAGAAGAGGAGCAGCCAGGACTAGAACCGGAACCATATGGGATGCCGATGCCACAGGCAGATGATTAACCTACTGCACCATGGCGCTGCTTCGCCTTCACAGTATCTAATGAGGCCAATTGTCTTCCTCTGTTTTGTATGTAATACATCCGTAATTACCTTTTCTAAGACTGGCCCAGTTGTGACAAGTTCTTCAATTTTTGCTTGTCTTTAAAGGTCTCTTAATTCATCTTTGTTTATGAATCAGAGCTTCACAATGGTAAAGTATGTTGGATTTGCAGAGTTTTTTTTTTTTGTTTTTTTTGTTTGTTTGTTTGTTTGTTTCTTTGTTTGCTTACTTTTTAGAACTTGGATTATATCTCTCCATTCTCTCCTGGCTTGTAGGTTTTCCATTTGGAAATCTGCTGTCAATCTGATGGGAGGTCCTTCAAAGGTGATCTGGTGTTTCTCTCTTGCAAATTCTAGGATGTTCTTTTTGTGTTTTACTTTTGAAATTTGACCACAATATGTTACAGTGGAGATATTTTCTAATCACACCTATTCGGGCTTTTATGAGCTTCCTGTATTTGGATGTAAAAATATTTCTCCACATTTAGGAAGTTTTCTGCTATTATTTCATTCTATCATTTTTCTCAGCCATTATTTTCTTCCTATACCTTCAGGAACTACTAAGACTCACATATTTGATTATTTGATGGTATCCCATAAACCCTGAAAGATATTTTGGTCTTTTTATTTTTTTTCTTTTTCTTTTTTTCCAACAGGGTTATTTCAAAAAGTCTGTATTCAAGAATTGATATTCTTTCTTCTGCCTCACCAGGTTGTTGGTAAGTCTTGTATTTTATTTGCCTTAACAAATACTTCATTTCTAATATTTTATTATTTTCTTTTATTGCTTCTACTCTTTGTTGAATTTCTCATAGATGCTATGTACTGATTTCCTAGTTTTTTTTTTAATGTTTCTCTATATTCTTGGGTAACCTTACAATTACATTTTTGAATTCTTTTTGAGGTAGTTCACTAATCTTCCATCTTCACAGACCAATGCTAATGTATTATTGTGTGCTTTTTAGGGAATCTTCCTGCCTTCCTTATTCATGTTTCTTGTCTCTCTATGTTGATTTTTTTGGTACATCTAAGAGATCTCTTCTTTATTGCAACTGGCAGATTTTTATTTGTTTTGATTAATTTGTTCTAATTTTGATTAGTCTGACTAGTTTTGATTGATTTGAATAGTTTTGATTAATTTGTTTTGATTTATTTGTTTGTTTTGATTAAAGGCTGTATTCCTGGAAATGTGCCTCTGAGCCTTTGTGGAATGCTTAAAGTTTCCACCTGATCTCCAGTTGTGTGTGCTGGGTGGGGCCAGGAGATCCAGCCACATTCATTGGTAGGACAAGAGCACAGAGTGACACCGAATATCAGCATGGTGAAGTGTCTCTGGCTACAGTCAGTGTGGGGAGGAGATGTTGCAGTAATCCAGTGTACCTACAGTACCAGCTTTTCTGTGTACCGGGGTAAACTAGCTTATCCACAGCTTATAGTGAGACTACAGTGTTATAGCACTTTATCTACCTTGGCATGCACCCTGTTCAGAGCACCTACTTACTACTGTGTCCCCTGATCCATTCCCGGTGTTCAGGGACCTCTGAGTCTCTCAGTCAGATTGGGTATAAAGAATCCAGCCACAACCTGCAATTTTCCTAGCTCCCGGGCTTGTGCCCAGAACTCTGACAGCCAAAGGGGTTCTGCTTTCCACCCAGAAATTTGCCTTCTTTCTGGCTCTTGTGGCATCTGTTTGCAGTGGGACTGCTTGTTGCCCCATGAGTCAAAACAGAGTTCAACAGTGACTCTACTACAGCAAATTGAGTCTGGTGTTTTGTTGAGGTAAGGAGAGGGAGTCAATGGAGTTTCTCCAACTCCTGTCATCTCCCAACAGTAGACCTGAAATCTGTTGGAACTGTATAATTCTCCTTCAGTTAAAAGTGCTACAAGAGTTACAGGTGTTAGCAGCACCATCTTCCTACCTTATCTTCACAAAATGGTGATTCCCAGCCAGGAACTTGTTGTTTAGATACTTGGAGGCCAGCAGTACAGACAACAGTGACATGTCTCTACTCTCTCCTTGCTGCAGCTTGGAGTCTCCCTTTGTTCTATCGGTTCTCCACTGAAAATCTCTATCAGTCATTCGACTGAGAATGTGGTCCTTCCTTTAATTTTCTAGTCTTAGTACTGAGTTTAGCGAGTCTTCTCATTGTTTAGTTAAATTTTTTCTCCCCCAGGAATAACCTATTGCATGTTTTATTACCCTGTGACTATACAACAGAACTCATTACTCTAGCTCTTTATATTCTATTCCCTTATTTTCTACAATATTTGCATAGGTTAACAGATACATATATGTATAGCCAGGAGTAACAGCTATAGGAAATCCTAAAAGACAAAAATAAAAAGTCTACCTACTTTTACCTGACTTTATATAAGGGTAATTGTCTTTATGTACTTTTGGAGATTTATTTTTTTAAAGTGAGTATTTTATTACCAGGATTCACCCTTTATTTTGATAACTTATAATATTTGATTATATTAGTACAGTAACCATGGAAGGAAAGATTCTCCTTGTTTCCTTGGATATAACTTACATTAAAGCGTTCCTCGTTTTCAGTGCATACTTCTGTGAGTTTTGACAAGTATTCAGTTTTGTGTGTACCATCATAGTCAGGACATAAAACAATCCAATCACTTCAAAACTTCTCCAGGTCAACTCTCTGGATTTCTGAGGTAAATTTCTCTTCAGTTAACCTCATGTGGCAACACCAATGGCCCCTGTTCTCATAGTTTTTCATTTTCCATAGGGTCATACCGATGGAATCATTCTACCCATGGACTTGAGAGCTGGAGTATTTTAATACATAATTCATGCATTTCTGATTCATTCAACCTGTGGTGTGCTCATGTTTGTAATCTTTTTTTTTTAATATTTATTTATTTGAAGTGCAGTGTAACATAGGGAGAGGGAGAGGGGTAGAGAGGGAGAGAGAGATCTTCCATCTGCTCAATCATTCCCCAGATGGTTGCAACATCTGGGTCTGGGTGATGCCCTTGTGCAAACCAGGATCCTGCAGTTCCTTCTGGGCAGTACGGATACAAGCACCTGGGCCATCTTGCACTGCTTTCACAGGTGCTCCAATGGAATGCCAGTGTCACAGGTGCATAAACAGATATTCTGCAGTTATTGACTCACCAGTTGAATAGTATATGAATTATTTCCAGTTTTAAGTAGTCGTAAATGAAACCACTACGAATATTTATTGATGACCTTTCATGTGAATAGAAATTTTCATTTCATTTGGTGAAAAATTAGAAGTGAGGTCTTTGAAACTTAACATAAGAATATGTTCGCACTTATATGAAACTGACAAACTGTTTTTCAAATTGGCTATACCATTTTGCATCGCCTACAGCAATATACAATAGTTCCAGTTCACTATCCTAACTAATACTTCATCTTGTCAGGGTCATTTTTGTGATTATTTTTGTTGTTTCATTTTATTTCCCCATTCCAAAAGCTATGGAGTGATATTTTATTATCTTTTAAATTTACATTTCTCTTTTGATGGATGAAATTGCAGTTCTTTTAAGTGCTTTCCTATTTTATTATTCACATCTTGTGCATAGCAGGCAATAAAAACATTTTGAATTTAAAAACATGCCATTCTAATAAATTTTTAGAACTTTTTTCTCATACTTCCCTGTAATAGAAAAGTAGTTTTATCTATATTGTGGAACCACTTCTTTTCACAATTTTATAATAAAATTATTACCAAAATTATGATACTCAACAGTAGTGTTAAATATGATACTCAACACTAATGATACCCTACTAAACTTATCATTAGACAATTTAAGTCAAAAGTTAATATTTATGAAATTATTTATTCATGGAATAGAGGAAAATAATCCAAATGGTACAGTTTGAAGTTATGTCAGAAAATAGACCTGAAACTTAGTGTTCTTCCATAAAAATAAAAAAAAAATTGCTTGTTGAACTATTCTGACATTGCAAGCATCTGTAAATATGAATTTTGTTTGAATTACATTTCTATAGTTATTTTAGTATCTATTGCAAGTCTAATTTGTTACCACAGTTACATCTGATAAAGTTATTTATGCTCTGGAACATAAAATAATGCCCTATATCCTAACTACATTAGGATAAAATATAAATGCTAAAAGGTTTGCTAGTAGAAGCTTGAGCTGCATTTATTTTATTTTTTAAAAGATATATTTTTATTTATTTGAAAGAGTTACAGAGAGAGGTAGAGCCAGAGAGAGAGGTCATCCATCCACTACTTCACTCCCCAAATGACTGCAATGGGCAGAACTAAGCTGATCAAAAACCAGAATCCAGGAGCTTCTTACAGGTATCCTATGTGGGTGCAGGGGCCCAAGGACTCGGGCCATCTTCCACTGCTATCCCAGGCCATAACAGACAACTGGATCAGAAGTGGAACAGCCAGGACTAGAATTGGCGTCCATATGGGATGCCAGCACTGCAGGCCTGGGCTTTAATCTACTGTGCCACAGTACTTGCCCCTTGATCTACATTTAATGCAACACAACAAAGCCAGCTTGGGAAATCTAATCAATTAATTTAATAAACAAAGAGTTATGCTTCTGGACACTGGATTCGTTTACAAGTAAAATGAAATATGATTTTTAAGTATGTAGTTGAAAAACAAAATATTTTTATTGAATTCTGAATTAGTATCAGCTTACACTCTAGGAATTTTGACATTCACCTATTTTCCTATACTAGGATTCAGTTATAGTCACACATTTAAAAACAAATGTAGAGCTACTCTCTTTGTATTATATATATCATATACATGCTATTACCCTGACAGGTTTGGGGAAAAATATAACTGTTGAAATAAAGTAGTACTTTTTTTTTTCTTGAAATATGTATTTCCTCAACCACAGTGCATTACATAAATCAATTTATATAATTGAATTACAAAATGTTTTCACTTCATTTCTACTCAATTTAATTCAGCTTCAGTTAAAAAACTGTTCTTGATAATAGATGATGGATGCCTTGAGAGTATACAGAAACATTAGCATTAAACAATGTATAACACTTATTAAATAAAGATATTAGCATTTCACTGTAAAATATTAGTTTCATCCTCTATGTTAGAAAAAATCATGCATATATAAGCTTGATAAAGACGAAAATTGGCAACATCATTGTTGCTGGAAGATAATTATGCTTTCTTCCAAATTTATTGTGGATATTAAAATTCATATATAGTCACAACACTTATTGACTCACATGACAGTGAAGTCCTTGATAGTGAATTGATGCACTATTTCAAAGAAAAATAAATAATAAGGTTGCATTTGTGATAATCTGACAAGCAGAACAGCTTCATTTTGTCAACTACTGCAATCATTTTGTCTGTTTCTCTTTCAAGTATTAAGTATTGCATTACAAAGTTTATGCTTAAAAATATTGTAAGTAGTTTTGTTATCCACTGCACAGTCTTGATGTAGGCTAGTTTGAGAATTAGTGATGGACAATGAGCCTAACACTACCAACACCCAAATCCTGTTCATTTCCCAATTCTCAACACCTTCCAATGCAATTCACATGGCTAGAGACTCAACACACCCACTCCTGATCATGCAGCTAAGCCTCACTTTCATCAGGCACCAGGAACCATGATGTCTGTTTGGAGATAACAACAGGCACTGCAACCCCACCCCTTTCCTATGAAAATAATGAACCTAGTCTGTGAGGTAGGATTCTGTCCCTTGAGGATGCCTACACTTATGCATGAGTATGTTATATCCTTTTAATTTCAATAAATCCTTCTATTTGGTTCACCACTTTCCACATGTTCCAGTTGCACTTTTTTAAAGATTTTTTTATTTATTTGATAATCAGAATTTCAGGGAGGGAGAGGGAGAGCTCTTCCATCTTCTGGTTCACTCCCCATTTAGCCATAGCAGCTACAGCTAGGTCAGGCTGAAGCCAAGTGCTAGGAGCTTCATCTGGGTCTCCCATGTGGGTGGCATGAACCCAAACACTTGGGCCATCTTCCATTGCTTTTCCCAGGCCATTAGCATGGAGTTGAATTGGAAGTGAAGCATCCAGGGCATGAACCAGCATTCATGTTGGATGGTGGCAATGCAGTTGGTGGCTTTACCTGCTAAGCCACAACACTGGCCTCTCTTACATGCAGGAAGATAAGGCCCAAAATAATTCTACCTGGGAGTTCCCCCAAGCATTGTCAGGGTTCCCAATCCCCATACCATGATTTAGGGTTCTTGCCCCCACAACAGTTTGAAGCTCATCTGATACAGTAATGTTTAAAATAAATGTTGTAATTCATTGGGACAACTATTGACCCAGGAAAGGTAAAAAATGGAAGGTATCTATTGAAAGCATTTATGTGACAGATTGAAAGTGAATATAGAGCCAGCACCATGGCGTAGTAGGTTAAACCTCCACCTGTGGCGCCAGCATCCCATATGGGTTCCAGTTCTTGTCCCTGCTGCTCCCAGTCCAGCTCTCTGCTATGGCCTGGGAAAGCAGTGGATGATGGCCCAGGTGCTTGGCCCCTTGCGTTCACGTGGGAGACCAGGAGGAAACTTCTGGCTCCTTGCTTCAGATCGGCACAGCTCCAGCTATTGCGGCCATTTGGAAAATGAACCAATGGAAGGAAGACCTTTCTCTCTGTCTCTTCCTCTCACTGTCTGTGACTCTACTCTCAAATAAATAAATAAAATTTAAAAAATGAATATAAAGATTATTTAGTTCTTATAACTTGATGATTAATAAAGTCCTGTTGTAGATATTGATATGTGACAAAAACTTTCCTGCCATTATTGCATCTTTGAGTGATGAATCTTCTGATATATCTTGCCATTTCAACAAATACTACATCCCTGTAACCAAATTGCCATATCCTACATTATCTGTAAATTCATGTCTTATAAAATTATATTGGATATTATTTTCAATTTTTCCATTATGTATGTTGTAGTTATATACCTGCTTCCTCATAATATTGAGTGACAGGGCTAGTGGCAAAATTTTATTGTTTTTTGTTGTATAGTTAGATTTTCATCGCTATTCCAAAATACCTGAGGTGTACTAACTTTGTTAAGTAAATAAATTTATTAAGCTCAAAGTGGGATATGAAAAGTCAAAAATGTATAGCACAAGTTCTAGCAAGGACATGTCTTGGCTGTGACACCTCATAACACATTGCAGTGATGGGAGATTATAAATCATTAGCAGGAAGTTGAGAGACTCAGTGGGAATGGGATTTGGCTATTGTAATAATCCTCCCGTGAGAATGGTCCAGGGTCCTATGAGAACAACCATATTCCCTTCCAAGAGTATGACATCAATTGACATAGAACCTTCTTCTACACTCTGTCCCTTGAAGTTCTATTTCCTTGGGCCCGTGTGGTGGTGAGGCAGGTTAAAGTTCCCTTCTGTGGCCGGCGCCGCGGCTCACTAGGCTAATCCTCTGCCTTGCGGCGCCGGCACACCGGGTTCTAGTCCCGGTCGGGGCACCGATCCTGTCCCGGTTGCCCCTCTTCCAGACCAGCTCTCTGCTGTGGCCAGGGAGTGCAGTGGAGGATGGCCCAGGTCCTTGGGCCCTGCACCCCATGGGAGACCAGGAGAAGCACCTGGCTCCTGCCATCGGATCAGCGTGGTGCGCCGGCCGCAGCGCGCCTACCACGGCGGCCATTGGAGGGTGAACCAACGGTAAAAGGAAGACCTTTCTCTCTGTCTCTCTCTCTCACTGTCCACTCTGCCTGACCAAAAAATAAAAAATTAAAAAAAAAAGAGTTCCCTGCTGCAGTGCCAGCATTCCATTTGGGCACCGGTTCTAGTCCTGACTTCTCCACTTCTGATCCGCCTCTCTGCTATGGCCTGGGAAAGCAGTGGAGGTTGGCCCAAATCCCATGTGGGGGATCCAGAAGACGCCCCTGGATCCTGACTTCGGATTGGCGCAGCTCTGGATGTTGCAGAAATCTGAGGAGTAATACAGTGAATGGAAGAATTCTCTCTCTGCTTCTCTGTAACTCTGTCTTTCAAATAAATATATATATTTTTTAAAAAGTTGCATTTCCTTCCAAATTGCCACATTGGGGACCAAGATTCTTACATACCATCTTTTGAGGATATAAACAATATTTAAATCATAGCATTTTTGTCATGCTACAATATCTTATTATAAATTATTATCTTCAATACACTGATGGAATTGGGAAATTTTTGTGAAGCTAGAAGCATAAGTTTGTATAGAATAGAACAAGTTTTGGGCCACAATGTGTTTGTATTACTCAGAATTATCTAGGGAAACTGAACCAATAACATCTATATCACCCTAACCCTCACTCTAACTTTTAAATATGTAGATGTTTCTCCTAAATTTATAAAAAATAGAATTAAAAGATGCTTATTCCTGCACAACCAATTTTGAAATTTGTACAATGATTTTCAAGAAATTTATAAAATATGTATTATAAAAATAGGCAAGAATTGTACTTTTTACTAAAATTCTTATCTTTTAATTCCATTTTCTGTAAGCTTTTTGATGTACCCTGATACTTATGAAGAAATATATATGTATTATATGTTATTGGCGTACATGATTTTCCAGATTGAGAAGGTCCACTATGTGCTGTTTGCAAACTAGAGACAAAGGACATTGTAGTTGTACTTCATGTGTGTCCAAAGGCCAAAAAATCATAAGAACAAATGGTAAAAGTTCCAGGCCAAGTCTAAAGGCCTGAGAGCCAGGAACATTTATAGTAAAAATGTTACACAATGGGAGGATAAGGCTCGTGTCCTACCTCAACCAGTCTGCAGTAGAGAATTATATTTTCCTCTGGCTTTTTGTTCTATTTAAGCCCTCCATGTATTGGATGACATCCAACAATGAGGAAAACAATCTGTTTTACTACATGTATCAATTCAAATGTGAAGCTGTTTCAAAAACACATTCATAGACACACTAAAAAATATTATTTAACTAAAACAGTGGGTGCTTTGTGACTCTGTAAAATTGACAGATAAAATTAATCACCATAATAGGTCAAATTTCTGCCTATGCTCTATTGCTGAATATTACACAGATGACGATAATGAATATAGAAATAATTTACCTATATATAACTAGATAAATTGTACACGTTGCATAATCCATCAAAATTAACTTCAAGACAGGCAGGTATTTACCCTAGCAACTAACTTGTCAGTGAACCTGTCCATGTTCCACACTGGAGTAAGTGGTTTGATAGCTAACTGTGGCTTCTGACTTCTACTTCCTGTTAATGAAAACATTGCCAAGAAACAAGGTTGACTCAAACAACTGGCATGCTTCTACCCATGGTGGAGACCTGGATTGAGCTCTGAGCTTCTGGTTTGGGACTAGCTCATCGTGGATATTAGAAATATTTGTACACTGAACTAGCTGTGAAAAACACCCTCTGGCTTTCTCCCTCTGCCTGTCAAATAAATAAGTAAATAAAAATTGTAAAAAAAAACTCAAGAATAAATATAAAATCTGTATAATATATAACAAGGGATTGAGTTGTAAAAAATTAAAAAAAAATACAAAGGAAAGTTAAAGCCCACATGTCATCAATGCTTGTTTCTATCAAATCTTTAAATAAGAAATAATGTCAACTCTTCATTAATCATCCCACAAAATAGAAGATGAAATATTTCAAATTGTTGTATGAAGCCCATATCAAACTGGTCAACAAATACATCTCAAGAAAAGTACAATAAAATCTTTATTATGAATATGCTTACAAAATCACTGGATAAAATACCAGCGGATGGAAGCTGGCAACATATAAAGAATATAAAGAATTATATACTGTGACGAAGTGGAACATATCATTTGTAAGAATGGTTCAACATACAAAATAAATTAATTGAATACACCATTTCAGAGAAGCAAAAGAAAAGTTACTGATTATCTCAGTATATAAGAAAAACATTAAAAAACATGCTGTTAAAACACACTCACATAACAAAAAGAGAAACAGATGTGGGTATTTGACATAGTGGTTAACATCCCACTTGGGATGCCTGTCTTGCATATGGAGTGCCAAGTTTGAATCCTGGTTCTGCTGCTGGTTCTAATTTCAGGTTAATGCACGTTTAAAAGGAAGCAGGTTATGGCTCAAATATTAGATCTCTGACACTTATGTGTGAGACCACACTGTATTACAAGTTCCTGATTTCAGCTTGTTGTGTCATCAGTTGTTGCAGGTATTTGGAGAGTTTATCAGTGAATGGAAGATCTCTGTCTCTTTTTAGTTAATAAACATTAAAAAAGAAAGTATTCAGCAATGTAGGAATAGAAGAAAATTTCCTCCAAGTGATAAAAATATAATGTAAAATAGTCACAGCTAATATATTAACTGGTCAAAAATTAGATGCTTTTTCCTTAATTGATATTAGGAGCAATACAAGGATGTCTGCTTAACAACATCTCAACATCTGCTGGTAGTCCAACAAAGGAAATAGATCAAAACAAAGTACTAACTTACATGTGGACTGGAAAGGAATAAGTAACATTATCTTCAGTTCCAGATGAAACAACTTCCTGCATAGAAATTCCAGGGGTGGGTGTTGCAGAGCATCAACATTAAGCTGCTTTTGGCAAAACCCATATCACAGTGTTGTTTTGAATCCCAGCTACCATGCTTCTCATCCAGCTACTTGCTAATGTACCTGAGAAGCAGTGAATGATGATTTTAGTACTTAAGTTCCTGCACCCATGTGGGATACCGAGATGGAACACCTCACTCTTGACTTTGGTCTCGCCCAGTCCTGAGTATTGCTGCCATTTGAGGAGTGAACCAGCAGATGGAAGACCTCTCTCTCTCTCTCTCTTTCTACCTCTCTCTCTCTTTCCCTCTCTCTTCTAATCAAATAAATGGAATCTCTTTAAAAAGGAAATTCCAAGAGAATGTGCTAAACATTATTAGAATTATTATAATTGATAGGAACAGCAATACAGTAGGATATAAATAAATGTAAAAAATCAATTATATTTCTCTATAGTTCTATAACTGAAAAGGAATTTGAAAATTAGTATATTGACTGTAGCATCAAAATGATAAACTACTTAGGAATAAATTCCATAAAAAATGCACAATTTATACTCAGGACACTACAATTGTTGAAGAAAATTAAAGAAGCTCTAAATTGGTGGAAAATATCTAAGATCATGTTAAAAAAAAAACATTTTTAAGATGAAGTCACTCAACAATTGATCCACAGATTTATAGAAAAACTGCCATAATCATAGAAATTGGTGTGCAATTATAAGTCTTTCAGGGTAATCAAAAATTATGAAGATGGAAGCCAAATAACGCCACCAATTTCCAAATTTTAAAACTTACTATGAAGAAATAATAAAAAAGTGTAGCCTTAGTATAGGAGAGATGTATGGATGAATGGGATGGGATTGAGAATCAAGAGACAAAATCTGGTTTCTAGCGTCAACTGATTTTTGACAAGAAGGCCAAGATCATTCACTCTCAACCAAGGATTCGAGGACAGGTAAATAGTCTCAATACAAGAGAATGAGGTTGAACTCTTACCTCACACCATTTAAGAGTAATAGCTAGAAAATAATCGAAGCTTTCAATGTGAAACCAAAAATTATAAATTTACATGAAAAAACAATAGGTAAATAAGCACAGCTTTTGGTTTTCAACAGATACTTAGATATGACAAAAAAAAAGGAAAAGGAAAGAAAAGCATGGACTTTTTGGCCTTGATTAAAATGTAAAAGAATGAATATTTGATCTTGAGTGCTTGTAATTAAAGAAGTCAAATAATAATCCTTGGAGTAGAAGATATTATGTGCTTATCATATTTTATAAAGGACTTGTAATAATAGTATATTACAGATTCCCATAAATTACTAACAAATAACAATAACCTACCTGAAAATGTGTTAATGATCTTAATAGACTTTTTTTTCTAGAGAAGATTCATTAATGGTCATTACATACCTAGAAAATGTTCAGTACCCTCAGTTAATGTGTAAATGCAAATCAGGAGTTATTACTGTAGTCTACTTGAATGGATAGAATCAAAAAGCCAGATGAAGACAAATATTAGGAAGATTCTGGGAAAACCCAAATGCTCATATATTGTTTGTGGAAATTAATATGGCATAGCCACTGTGATAAACAGTATGATTGTATTTCAAACAATTATACCTACTGTTACCACATGACCAAGCAATTCCATTTGTATGTATCAGTCTCAGGTAATTGAAATATATGTGTACAGAAAAGAATATGAGTGAATTTTTATAGAAGAATTATTCATACTAAAATAACTGAAAAATGGAAATAATCCCAAGCACTATCAATAAATGTCTAGCAATGATTAAATAACATGTGATATAGCCACACAATTTGATATCATTTGGTCTTAAAATTCATGGATTAAGCTTGAAAATATGTGGTGACCGAAATAAGTTACAAAACACGTATTATATGGTTTAATTTGTATAAAATGTCCTTAATAAACAAAACTATAGTGATAGAAAGTAGAATAGCAATGTCTTAGAAAGGAGGAGAGGAAATTGGAAGATAAGAGGATGAAAACCAAAGGATATAAATTTTCTTTTATATGGGGATGAAAATGTTCCAAAATTGACTGTGGTGATTGCTGGAACAAAGACATATGCCTCAGCCATTCTCGCTCATTGCCCAAAAGATAAACATTGTAATTTATTCCTTGCCCTACTGCCTTTCTGGTCCAGCATTCTTTCCCAGGCTCCCAAGGCCCCTACAAAGCCACCTCTTAGACCAGTTCCAAGAATTCACCTCCCCCTGCTACCCCCATCCCTAGCCCTCTTAAAATATAAAAAGGCCCAGCTTCTGGGATCAGAGCCTTCTGCCATGTATTCCATCAATGTGCACACCAGCAGTTGGTTGCTCACCTCTACAAATTTATTTTCTCTGAATGAATTCGGTATGGGTGTAGATTCATATACTGCCTCCCCTTCAATATGCAACTCTTTTCTTACTATTTTTCATGCCCTGTGTGACGGGGCACCAATCTGTGACTCTTTTCCTAACAGTGATGATTGCACATATGTATGGCTATGCTAAACACCATTGGATTACATAATTTAAATAGATGAACTTTATAGTATTTGAACTGTTTCTCAGAGAAGCTGCTTAAAAATAAAATAGTTTGGCATCAACTGTTAGCTACTATTATTACCTGTTCTTTTTGAGATGTAGCACTGTCTTGACACAAACCATTAATTCTTATTCAATTTCCTTTCAGTTAAAAACATATGCCGAATGTTTTTAACCTTTGGGACTATGTCTGTTTAGTAGAATATACCAGAAAAGTATATTAATCACAACAAAAAATATTTTTGTAAAAAAAGAAAAAGCATGACTCTTCTATGCCACCAGGAAAAGGAATTTGAAATATGCAGGCAGCATTTGTTGAATAAGACAATATGATAGGCACAAACCTAATTTTGAATAATTTAATGTGTACATTGAACATTGTAATCCTGGCAAAGGAAAATAATTTTCAAATAGCATGATCTATAAAACCATTACAGGTTTTATATGTGTTTGATAAAGCATGTTTCATTTGGGAAGTGAAGTGCAAATGCATGTAATAAAAATTTCCATATTTAAGAGGACAGCAACTTGCTTCCTCTAGCAGCTCTTCCTTATAGACTATTAATCTTAGAGAGAAAGCAGTGTTAAGTGAATATACAATAGTTATTTGGATTTATTCATAACCTAAAAACTGCATAAGGAAGTTGGTAATTCATTTGATCACAGAAAGCTTGAAACAATGTTTTTTTCTTCCTTAGAACAAAACAGACACCTCTTGAAACCACATAGTCTCTAAAGAATATGAATATAACATTTAATTGTTTGTGTCAAGTGCTACATCTCTAAAAAGAAACAACAAAAATTTGGTGAATTTCAACTAAGTTGTAACTGACCTATTGGAAAACAAATCACAAAATTTGAGTATTTACATGGAAATTGCTGGGTCATTGTACAACAGTGTTTTTCAACATCACTGTATTTATGTTTAGAAATGAGAAGAGGAATGAAAAGAGCAGAAATGAAAGCAAATGATGATTCTAACATCCCCATTGTCCAAGAATAAGCATTAACTTTTTTTTTTTGCTAGAATGGCTATCATTGGCTCTCTACAAATTATTTTTTTTACTATCTTCCTTGTCTTGTTTTCATGTGTTCTTTTACTTTCATACACACACACACACACATATACAAAATTTAGATTCTTTGAAATGTATTACTTCATTTTTCTGCATATTATTTGTTGTTTTCATTTAAAATTTGGACAGTTTGTTCTGAATAATTGTCCACTGGTAGATGTCTAGAGTTATATCTGTTCCAATCACCTTCCTGCCCATGAGTATATTCTAAATAGCCAGACATATGCCTCTGAAGACAGTACAACTCACAATTGAAATACCTGAAATCACATAGTTTTACTTCTCTAATGTCTCAGCAAAATTATAAACACTTTCTCACATACATAATATCATACTGCCCTACTCTGTATAACAACTTCCCTGACCTTTCCAAATCCATTGTGTGTCAATACACTTGCATTTGGATTTTTAACTGATTTCAGTTTTTTATTTTCTCTACCAGAGATTTCCATAACAGCCCCTGGACTAAACTTAAGTTTCTCTTCTTTTTTTTTTTTTTTTTCTTTGACAGGCAGAGTTAGACAGTGAGAGAGAGAGACAGAGAGAAAGGTCGTCCTTTTTCAGTTGGTTCACCCAGCAAATGGCGGCTACGGCCGGCGCGCTGTGGCCGGCGCACTGCGCTGATCTGAAGCCAGAAGCTAGGTGCTTCCTCTGGTCTCCCATGCAGGTGCAGGGCCCAAGCACTTGGGCCATCCTCCACTGCCTTCCCGGGCCACAGCAAAGAGCTAGACTGGAAGAAGAGCAACCGAGACAGAATCCTGTGCCCCAACCAGGACTAGAACCAGGGGTGCCAGCGTCGTAGGTGGAGGATTAGCCAAGTGAGCCGTGGCGCCGGCCAAGCTTCTCTTCTTTAATGTGGGAAATAAATCTACCTGAGAGGAGCCAATCAGCAAAGGATGGACTCAGAAGCATGAAGGAAGCAGAAATCAAGACTTTTATTTATATTGAGAATGGTGACTAGTAAATAAAAGCAGGTGCTGCCCTCCAAAATTCAACTCCATTTATCTCTGCCATGTAGCGATCCATTCACTCAGTTTTTTGTTGGTTGAGAAACTTGGGAGGTGCAATCCAAATCCCACACAGTGCCTAAGGTAGGATGAGGGGAGGGTGGTAGGAATGGGTGTTGTTGGCAGATCTAGGACAGGGGAAGGGAAGTTGCTGTTACATCACCAAGGCTCCAGAAACTGAGCTGCAGAGCACCATGCAGCAGACATTTCTGCTTACAGATTACAAAACTGCTGAAA
Source organism: Lepus europaeus (assembly GCF_033115175.1). NCBI lineage: Eukaryota > Metazoa > Chordata > Mammalia > Lagomorpha > Leporidae > Lepus > Lepus europaeus. The sequence goes on along the minus strand of NC_084832.1, from coordinate 48,941,380 downwards.
GCTAAAAAGATATCAAGTGGTGCACAGTTTGCAAAGCAAGCTCAGCAGTTGACCTACTTTAGAGTGTTTGCAACCCTCTATTCTACATGCTACCGAGGCCAAGTATCATGGTAGCACTAAGGCTAAGGCTAAACTAGGTCTCTTATTTTTTTTTACATTTAACATAGGCGATTATACATTTTTTAAGCATCAGTCACAAAATTGAATTGATAGCAAGGTAACACAAGTGATTTCATTTCATCCTTAACTACAACCTTAGGTAACCAATACTTACAACAATAAAGAAGTTTATTTATATTTAAGAAAACACTAAAATAACATCAATGAAAGAATTTCTATAAACTCAGTTGACAATATTCTGTTTAGGATGAAGCATACAATGAAACATAATAAAATGGCTCATTTATTTTCTATTCATTAATGTTAAAAGCTGTTAGTTGAGTATAATCAGACAGTTTTAGAAAATAAGTATACAGAATTTACATATTGAAATGATATCCACACTAATGAACCTCCTTCAGTTAGCTAGTCTATTTATTCAGAAATTGAATCTTGTACATGTAGCCAGCTGGTTTTGATAAAAGTACAAAGAATATACATTGGAAAATGAAAAGCCTTTTCAATAAATGGTGCTGGAAAAATTGGATATATATCTGTACAAGAATGAAATTAAATCCCTTCATCTAACCATATAAAAATCAGCTCAAAATGGATAAAAGGGTGGATGTAATACTCAAAACTGAATTTTCTAGAAAAAAATATATGGGAAGCAGTTCAAGATACTGGTATCAGGAATGATTTTTGTATAACGCCACAAAAGCATAGATACTATTGAACTACAAATGTAATTATATCAAAATATGTAACTTTTGCACAGCAAAGGAAATAATAAGCAGAATGTGTTTGCAACCAGAAGAATGAGAGAAAATATTTGCAAGTTATTTGTATGACAAAATATTAATGTGTAGTATTTATAAATGAGCTAAAACCCTGTATAATGACCAAAAAGTCCTCAAGTATTCATGTAACAAATGAGCAAAGGATCTGAATAGACAGTTCTCAAAAGAGGAAATATAAATGGCCAACAGATACATGAAAAAAGTGCTCAATATCTAAAACCACCAGTAAATAAAAATGATGATCAAATGTTATTCATCCCAGTTGAATGACAATTATCAAGAAGATGAAAAAACAAAATGCTGGCAAATATTTAGAGAAAGGAAACTACTATATTCTGCTAGTGGAAATGTAAATTGGCACAATCACTATGGAAAAAAGTAGGAGGATTCCTTAAAAAGTAGACAGTTGGTAGCCTTATTATCCATATAATAATAATTATCCATATAATTTTTATTGTTGCTCTATTCAGGCAATAACCAAAATATGCAACTAACCAAGGTGTCCATCAACATATAAATTGATTTAAAAATTTAGCATATACACAGATTACTCAACCACAGAAAGAATGAATTCTTGTCATTTACCGCAAAATAGAGGACATTATTTTAACTGAAATAAACCAGAAATGTAATTACAAGTGTTAGCTAAAACAAAAAACAAAAACATAGAAACCCTCAGTCTAAACATAGAGGCACATTAGCAGGCAAATGAGTTCAAAGTGGAGCAGCTAGGACTCAGCCAGCATCCTTATAGGATCCCAATGTCACAGGCATCAGCTAAGCTTGCAGCCATGAGGGGAGTGAATCAATGGATGGGAGAACTCTGTCTCTCCAACTATCTCTGTAATTTTGCCTTTCAAATAAACAAATTCGTTTTTTCAGAGAACAAGGGATTAATGTTCTTTTTTGAGCTGTAGCTTTTGAAAACATTTTATTGAAATACAGTATACATACCAAGAAATGCATAGAAGTAAATAGATAAATGAGTTATTCATCCTCTAGTCACCCTCATAATCAACATTCAAATTAAGAACAGCACATTACTAGTACCCCAAGAGTCCTCACTATCCCCTCTACATTTATTTACTTTTTTCTTTACATGAGAAAGAAGGGTATATTGTCATTTACATGGTATGACTGAGTAAAGCAATATTTGTAACTATATGCAGAATGATATGACATGCACATAATTTTTACAAATAAGTATAAACATGTGATGTTTGTTTTCTTGGGTCTGGCTTATTTTATTTAACATAATGATCTCCAGTTTGCTAATAAAAAAAGACCGCAAGTTCAGATATTTTATAATAAAAGTAGCCTACCTTCTAATAGGGGGCTAAAGAAGAAATAAAATGATGTTCATTTACAAGATTGAAACAGATTTGGCTGAAAAACAAAACAGAGTCAAAAATGGTTAATGGCATAAGTGATCTTTGCTGCTTTGTTAGATTTACCGTAAGAACCAAGAAAGCAACACATTTGTCAAGCTACACTGGGTCAGTCTGCCTGGAAATCTCAATGTTATCTCTATCAATGAAGAGAGAAATTATTTTTTATTTGCAAAGTTTTGTAAATGAACTAAAGAAGAAATGAAGAACATTGGAACGAGTGCGTTTATAAGTATTCTTTTAATATTATAACTTAAAGGATAGTTATTAGAACAAAAATAATAGCAGTGCAATATGGGATTTATAGTTTTTGGAGTAAAAATTGCACATAAGATGTGTAGGCATAAAAATTATTATATTGTGGGGAAAGAGCTGTGGTGCAGCAGGTTTATACTCTGGCCTGAAGTGCTGGCATCCCATATGGGCACCAGTCCAGTCCAGCTCGCTGCTATGGCCTGGGATAGCAATAATAGATGGCCCAAGTCTTTGGGCCCCTACACTCACGTGGGAGACCTGGAAGAAGCACCTGGCTCCTGGCTTTGGATCAGCGCAGCACCGGCAGTTGCGGTCATCTGGGGAGTGAACCAGCAGCCTCTCTCTCTGTCTCTACCTCTTTCTGTAACTCTGTCTTTCAAATGAATAAAATAAATCTTAAAAAAAGTACTATATTGTGGTAAGCTTTTCACATAGTACTTTTGTGAAATGTTATACCATCACATCACACACCAAAGAAAATTATGATCATTTAGTGATACACAGTATAGTATCTACAGTTACTACTATCTGTACCTTAAAAACTCAATGGGAGGATTCCCTCTTTTTTAATTGTTCTGAATAGTATGCGAAGAATTGGAGTTAGTTCTTCTTTAAATGTCTGGTGAATCCATCTGGTCCTGGGCTTTTTTTTGTTGGGAGGGCCTTTATTACTGTTTCAATTTCTGTCTCCGTTATGGGTCTATTTAGGTTTTCTATGTCTTCTTACAGAACAAATACATTTACTCTTTCAACAGAATGACGACTAGCATCCAAAAAGAAACATTTTCTTCTATCATTGTTAACGATCTAATTTCTTCCAATTTTTTTTCTTATTCTGTAACAGTGCACATCTTAATATAAAGATGTAGAAATAGAGAAAAAAAATCTTGTACAACTCTTTTTTTTTTTTTTTTGGTATATTGTGCTTTAGATCACAGAAAGCTCTCCATATGCAAAACAACCACATACGTTTTTAGCTGAGAAGAAAATAGTCATGATTGGAAAGGTCAAGTAGAATTTTTCTGAAGTACATTTCAATAGCAAATATCAAAACAGTTCATCAAAGGCCTGCAGGAATAGCTATATTTATTGCTGCTGAACATATCTGAAAGAATCCAAGGTAAGAAATTTCTTTCTTTCCCATTTAATTAACCTCTTAGGATTTTGCTGAAGACAAATGTATCTCGATGAGTTACCTGAATTATTGTAAACTGAATTAGACAGTAACTCCAATCACAGCCAATGTTTCAGAGATCAGATCTTTTATGAGATAAATCAATAGAGCCTTAGTGTGTGGTAGATAACCAATGATTTTGTAAATGACTTATCCTTATTAAATTTAACTAAGAAAAATAAAAACAACTTCATTCCCATGACCAGGAAAGCAGGATGCTTTTATTGATCATTAAATGTTGATCTGGGATACCACTCTCCAGTTGTGCCTCATACTTAAAACACAAGGACCTTTATCACACCGACCTGTGCCACTGATATCCTCAACACAATAGTACCATTCCTAAACAGCCTATAAAAACTTGAAGGTGCCCTCACCTCATTTAAAGGTCTGAAGGAATAGAGTTCCTACAGAGTTCTGTGATAAATGAATAACAAACCGAATTTTGAAACCTAACTTAATAAGACAGTGACTCAGATAAAGTCTTTTTGGATTTTTGCGTCAACATGTATCAAATGTGTGTTTATGTGATGCTTGTGTATTCATATAATGATCTCTAATATTCTCACCCTAAAGAGATAACTAATGTAAGAAAATATTCTTCACATTAGACAACACATTAAGGACAGATCCCACATGGGATGTAAGTACACAGTGACTCCTGTTGCTGACTTAACAATTTGACACTCCTGTTCATGGCGTCAGTAATCTCCCTAGGCTCTAGTCATGAGTTGCCAGGGCTATGGAAGCCTTTAGAGTTCGATGACTTTGATCTTATTCCGATAGGGTCATAGTCAAAGTGGAAGTTCTCTCCTCCCTTCAGAGCAAGGTACCTCCTTCTTTGATGGCCCCGTTCTTTCCACTGGGATCTCACTCACAGAGATCTTTCATTTAGGTCTTCTTCTTCTTCTTTTTTTTTTTTCTTTTCCATGGTATCTTGGCTTTCCATGCCTACAATACTCTCATGGGCTCTTCAGCCAGATCCGAATGCCTTAAGGGCTGATTCTGAGGCCAGAGTGTTGTTTAGGACATCTGCCATTCTATGAGTCTGCTGTGTCTCCCACTTCCCATGTTGGATCTTTCTCTCCCTTTTTGATTCTATCAGTTAGTATTAGCAGACACTTGTCTTATTTGTGTGATCCCTTTGACTCTTAGACCTATCAGAGCCATCAATTGTGAACTGAAATCGATCACTTGGACTAGTGAGATGGCATTGGTACATGCCACCTTGATGGGATTGTATTGGAATCCCCTGGCACGTTTCTAACTCTACCATTTAAAGTCCGATTGAGCATGTCCCAAATTGTACATCTCCTCCCTCTCTTTTTCCATTCTTAAATTTAACAGGGATCACTTTTCAGTTAAAATTTGAACACCTAAGAATAATTCTGTGTTAATTACAGAGTTCAACCATTAGTACTAGAACAACAACAACAACAAATACTAAAAAGGATAAAATATTACATTGTACATCTAGAATCAGGACAAGAGCTGATCAGGTCATTGTTTCTTACAGTGTCCATTTCACTTCAACAGGTTTCCCCTTTGGTGCTCAGTTGTCGCCGATTGTGTTTTCTAATGTGCAGTGATGCTATAACTAGTACTGAGACAGTATTTTTACACTTTGTGTTTCTGCGTGGGTACAAACTGATGAAATCTTTACTAATTATATACTGAATCGATCTTCTGTATATAAAGATGATTGGAAATGAAAAAAAAAAAAACCTGGTCTTAAATTGGAAATGGCATAGAAAATTAATATTTTTTAAAAAAATATTATGTAGGATCTCTGTCTTTAATGTGCTGTACACTCTTATTTAATGCTATAACTAGTACTCCAACAGTATTTTTCTTTTTCACTTTGTGTTGCTATATGGGGGCAAACTGTTGAAATCGTTACCTAATATATACTAAACTGATCTTCTGTATATAAAGAGAATTGAAAATGAATCTTGATGTGATTGGAAGGGGAGAGGGAGCGGGAAAGGGGAGGGTTGTGGGTGGGAGGGAAGTTTTGGGAGGGGGGAAGCCATTGTAACCCATAAGCTGTACTTTGGAAATTTATATTCATTAAATAAAAGTTTAATAATAATAAAAAAGAAAATATTCTTCAAATTGTTCTAGTATATAATGCAAATGGATTTTTTTGGTCTGGATCCAACTGTGCTTGAAGCTTCTATTACAGGTAGGTATACATTACAATTTCTTTGGCAGGCAGTAATAAAATAAACATAATAGAATCAGTGGTATTATGTAGCAAAGAAATATCTTATTAGAAAACATACATTCCCTTTCAATCAGGTAGTGAATTCTGGTAATTTGGAATTGTTTTTAGAAGTTCAGCCTAGAGACTGCTTCCCAGTTATTCCAAAAATGCTTGAATCATCTTTTGCTTATATATATATATAGCCTTGTCTTTCCAAATCACCAGTTTTTTAAATGCCAGAAAATGTGATCCAAGAAAGCATGGCTTCCAGGAGCAACTCAAATTTCAACTATACTACAAGGCATACCTGAAATATTTTAACAAGAAATAATGTGTTGCACTGTAAGCTTTGCTAAAGTACTTGAATTTCAATGTTTTGAAAAAAAATGTATCACACTGTCTTTATAAAAATTAGTTTTATTAAGATGGCAAACACTGCTTTTTAATGGAATCTTTTCAATAATCTTGATTATATTTAGCGTAAGTTAATACTTTATATCAAACATTTTTATTTGATTTATATAAATTTAAATTTGATAAAGTATATTAATAAACTTTCAGTATCATGAAATTTATACTACTAGTTATAAATGAAGCTAGTTATCAAATAAAAATATATTGTTTATAAAGACAGAAATTCAAATATTCTCTCCCAAATGTATCTCATCAATAAAATTGCATGTTATAAGCCAATTTTTATTTTAACTATTATATATAGTACTTGTAAAAATTATGAATATAAGCCGGCGCCGCGGCTCACTAGACTAATCCTCCGCCTTGCGGCGCCAGCACACCGGGTTCTAGTCCCGGTCGGGGCACCGATCCTGTCCCGGTTGCCCCTCTTCCAGGCCAGCTCTCTGCTATGGCCAGGGAGTGCAGTGGAGGATGGCCCAAGTGCTTGGGCCCTGCACCCCATGGGAGACCAGGAGAAGCACCTGGCTCCTGCCATCGGATCAGCGCGGTCCGCCGGCCGCAGCACACCTACCGCGGCGGCCATTGGAGGGTGAACCAACGGTAAAAGGAAGACCTTTCTCCCTGTCTCTCTCTCACTGTCCACTCTGCCTGTCAAAAATAAAAAAAAAAAAAAAATAAAAAAAAATTATGACTGTAAAGCAACTTGATGCATTAGACAATAATTATACTAAAAAGTCATTTCACTGATATTTAGATATATGTGTGTATATATGTGTATGTATCCAAAGTGGTTTCAAACATTTCATGGAAAACGGGATGAAAAGATAATGTGCACTTTCCAGGAATATTTTTTAACTTTTATTTAATAAAATATAAATCTCCAAAGTACAACTTTTGGATTATAGCAGCTTTTTCCCCCCATAACCTCTCTCCTACATGCAACCATCCTATCCAGGAATTTTTGAGGTACATATTTAGGCACTCTGAAGTATGGAATCTGGTGAAAAACTAACGTATTTGCCTAAGCACATGAGTACTTTCTGGTAGCAGTCTGCAGAAAACTGATTGAGAGAAACAGTGAAAATGGTTTTATGAATTTTCCAAAACTGAATTCTTGAAAAAAATTATTTTCTGTACATTTTGCACATCTATACTAACATTGATTAATTTATATACAGACATATTCATAGTAGAAATGATAAAACAATTGAAAATACATAGGCTTGTGTCTTTAGTGGAGATGTGAAAGCGGACAAATGCATCCATCCATTTGCAACTCATTATACTCAAGAATACTAACACCCTATCTGATTAGTTATGAATTTTTTTTTTTTTTTTGACAGGCAGAGTGGACAGTGAGAGAGAGACAGAGAGAAAGGTCTTCCTTTTGCCGTTTGTTCACCCTCCAATGGCCGCCGCGGTAGGTGTGCTGCGGCCGGCGGACCGCGCTGATCCGATGGCAGGAGCCAGGTGCTTCTCCTGGTCTCCCATGGGGTGCAGGGCCCTAGGACTTGGGCCATCCTCCACTGCACTCCCTGGCCATAGCAGAGAGCTGGCCTGGAAGAGGGGCAACCGGGACAGGATCGGTGCCCCGACCGGGACTAGAACCCGGTGTGCCGGCGCCGCAAGGCGGAGGGTTAGCCTAGTGAGCCGCGGCGTAGGCCTAGTTATGAAATTATTTAAGAAAAATGATGCTGATCAGAATCCACCCTACTAGAATTTATTTTTGTCCTTATTTTGTCTTTATTTTTATCTTTGCTCCTCCTTTTACTACTCCTCATAGACTCTAAGGTTTGAACAGAGACATCTTCTTTATGGTCAGATGGCTGTCATAATGGTACACATCTTAGTCTATTTACTGTTGCTGTAAATGAATCTGTGAGGCTGAGTAATTTTTACAGATGATACATTTATATCTCATAGTGTTGGAGGCTGAGAAGCCGAAGAGCAAGGGGATGGCATCTGGTTAGTGCCTTCTTGCTACACTATAACGTTTTAGAGAGGATCTCATAGCCTGAGTAAGCACTGGAGAGGGTCTTGTCCTCTTATAAAGCAACTAATTCCATCCTGGGGAAGCAACAACCATGATATTTTGTAATTCTAATTGCCTCACAAATTCCCTACCTCCATAAGTCCCGTATACACACCATTGGCATATAAATGTGCAAATTAATTTTCTAAAACATGAGTTTTTAGGGAGACATTTAAATTACAACAGGCAGCATTTATGAGTTATCTTTTACTTAATTCTTTATATGAACATTGAAGAATAAATAGCAAACATGGAGGAATAAGTATGTAAATATGAGGACAGTAGAGATGAATGAGAAGAAATGTTGAATTTTAGACATTGCGTAAGATAGGCAAGTAATTTTCAATATGAATAGTTATATTTGGATGTAATATAAAAATCTGGAAACCAATAGCTTAGAAGTGGATATTCAAGTCATTCGAACAAAATGGATCATTAATGGTATTATTTCCAGTGAAATAATAAAAAAAAATAACTTGAAACTCTGAAGACTACTACAATTTAAAAGAAACATGTAGAGAGGGAAAGGAGAGAAAGGGAGAAAGGGACTAGTATTATGTTCCTGGAATCGTATCTGCAAATCATATTAATCTGTTAAAAACTAATTAAAAATTAAAATAAATATTAAACAGATTGAAAACCTGTCATCAATTTCTCAACAATGGAGGAAAGTAATATAAAGGGGCCAGCGCTGTGACAGTGAGTTAAAGCTTTGGCCTGAAGCACTGGCATCCCATATGGGTGCCAGTTCTAGTCCTGGCTGCTCCTCTTCCGATCCAGCTCTCTGCTATGGCCTGGGATAGCAGTAGAATATGTCCCAAGCCTTGGGCTTCTGCACCCGGTGGGAGACCCAGAAGGAGCTCCTGGCTTCTGGCTTAGGATCCGTACAGTTCCAGTCTTTGTGGCCATCTGGAGAGTGAACCAGCAGATGGAAGACCTCTCTCTCTGTCTCTACCTCTCTCCGTAACTCTTTCAAATAAATAAAATAAAATCTTTAAAACAAAGTAGATAATAATCTCATGAGTATCAATCTCAAACCTTGCAAAAATATATGAGAACATAAACATTTAGGTGTTTTGGAGAACACTTATCATTTGATATTTTGGTGGAAATTTTCTTAAAATTATTTTTGTGATGTCAGTTTTTGGAAGATTACCAGATACCAGGGGCTTTTCTTATAATATATGTAGAAGGCTTATACCATGAACATAATTTATCACTGTTGTATTACTTTTTATCTCCAGATGAAATGGAATTTATCATATTTAAGATTCCACATTTTCTGCCTTTCCATATGATATTCTTCAGAAAATAAGTTACCATGTGTAGCCCACACTTAAGGTACAGAGATTTAAACTCCATCCTCTTAAAGATGGAAAATCTATAAATCATTTCAAATTCTTCATAGATGATTTGTATATTCTGCTTCATTTTTTTGAATATTTTTGATATAATTATGCGTAATCAGTGGTAATTATTTTATACCTTTATATAATCTAATTGTTTTATACTTTTTCTTCTGTGTTCAAAGTTTTTCAGCATTGGCTACTGGCAGTTCTTTCAGTATTGTCTTATATCTCTTTGATTTATTCCCGTTATTGTGCTTGTAGTTGTTAGTTTTTGCTGGTTTTTATCCCTTCCTCACTCTTTGACACAACAAGACATGAAGATTTATATGTATATTTTATTTCACAATCCTTGAGTAGAGCTCAAGTTTCATATAACATCTTTCACCTTTCACTCCTGTAAGCAACCACAAAGAGCCTTGATTTCCTTTATTAAAACAAGGTATAAGAAACCTGAATCTTGGGACTGTGCTGTGGCACAGCAGGTAGATGCCCTGGCCTGAGTCACTGACGCCCCATATGGGCACTGGTTCTAGTCCTGGCTGCTCCCCTTCCAATCCAGCTCTCTGCTATGGCCTGGGAAAGCCGTGGAAGATGGCCAAGTCCTTGGGCCTCTGCACTGCATGGGAGACCTGGAAAAAGCTCCTGGCTCCTGGCTTTGGTTTGGCGCAGCTCTGGCCCTTGTGGCCAAATGGGGAGTGAGCCATAAGATGGAAGACCTCTCTCTCTCTGTCTCTCCTCTCTATGTAACTCTGACTTTCAAATAAATAAATAAATATTAAAAAAAATAAAAAAGGAACTCGGATCTCGACACTTGCTCTGATCACTGCTACTGGAATTTTCTTTTAAGTCTATCAGCTGCCATATGATGAAAATGTATAGACATGTATATATACATATCACCCCATATCTTTATTAAGCTAAATATGGATTCACTCTGATGTCCCCAGTTGTAATATATTATAATATGGATCTTTTAAACTCTTCCCCTTGCAATTGTATAAACTCAATCTCCGTTAGTGAGAAACCTAATTCCTATCACTATCAATTCATTTACTTGATTGTTCATCTCCAGAATGCATGTACAGAAATTTTAGTGTTGTAACTTATAATTCCATTATAAAATATTTATAATTAAAATTGTTATGCATAGTTACTGATAACCTTGGTCTTACAGATTGTACTCATTAATGAATTACATAATATGGGTGAACCAAAGGATGAGATTTCTCTCTCACCCTGTCTCTGTCTCTCTCTGTCTCTCTGTCTCTCCCTCTCTCTCTCTCTCTCTCTCTCCCCCCTTTCAAATAAAGATTTAAGAAGAAGCAGGAATGGAAGTTGAGTAGCTGAGACTTGTACCAGAGCTCCAATATCTGATGCCATTGTTGCACCACAATGCTGGCCTCTATGTATATGATCATGATTGTGATTGCTTTCCCTTTCAGGAAGGTGATTATTGGCATATAAAAGTGCTTCTGGGATTGTTATTTGATTTTTATCCTGTAATTTTATTGAATTTGTTTATCAGTTTTAGTAGTAATTTTGGAAAACTACTTGTTTTCTTTTTTCACATAAAAATCCTTGTTGTCTGCAAATGTGGATACTATTACTCCCCTCTTTCCATCTTTTTCTTAGGTTATTTATCATCCCTAATTGCTGTTAAAAAGATCTCCAACACTATATTGAATAAAAGTGATGTAATGTACATCATTGTCTTGTTCCTGATCTTTTATTCTTTATCATATAAATAGATTTCCAAAATTAATTTCAGGTTGCCAGAATATCTTTGATGTGTTTTTTCTAATAAATAAAAACATTTTTAATATAGTTCAAGAGATTTTGCCAAAGAAATGCATCCTAATTACTGATCATCTCACAGGCCTTCCATATCCTCTGAACTATAAATCACAAACCATCAAGAATGAAAACTAAAACAGTGAGAAACATAGGAGTGTATAGTTATAAATGTTGGAAGAAAGACACTCAAATTGGGACTAAGAAATATGAATGTGTGCATTTATGATCATTTGTATATGTGTGTATAAATATGTGCATATATGATTATTTATATATGTGTGTATAAATATGTATAAACATTGTACATATATTTTTAAAGCTTTTATTTAATGAATATAAATTTCCAGTGTACAGCTTATGGATTACAATGGCTTCCCCCCCCATAACTTCCCTCCCACCTGCAACCCTCCCCTTTCCCGCTCTCTCTCCCCTTCCATTCACATCAAGATTCATTTTCAATTCCCTTTATATACAGAAAATCAGTTGAGTATATATAAAGTAAATATTTCAACAGTTTGCCCTCACATAGCAACACAAAGTGAAAAATACTGTTGGAGTACTAGTTATAGCATTAAATCACAGTAAAACATTGTACATATATTTGTAATCACAGGATCACTGCTCCTCTAAACAAAGAAAAGTTTCGTATTCTTGAAATTATGCTATGAAATTCATTATTTTTTTTCTACATATATTAATAAATAAAAAAAGGAAACCTGAAGGTCCTGGAGGTACCTGGAATTTCCATGATGATTCTTTAAATGATAAATCCTTACTAAGGATGACATGCTGAGAGGGGAGAGGACACTAACCATGAGTATAAAAAAATTTATTGAGTATCAAAAAGGGTGTTGTGAGTTTTGTAAGGCATGGAATAAATTTTAAAAGCCACCATCTGTTTTTATGAAGTCACACACAATTGTTATGATTGAAAAGTAAATAAGCAATTATGACATAATGTAATGAATGCTATAATATCAGCACTGTGAGACCGCTTAGCTCAGGTAAAAATTGTTTTAGGAAGGTTGGGTACATTTTAATCTGAATTCAGTATTTTGTACTGGAAGCTATCCATGTTTCAAATATACATGATATATTAGATTCCCCAGGAATCATAGGAGCTACCTCAAATGTAATGATACCAGATTTAACGGAGCCTGTTGTAAAATTTTCTGAGGAAAATATATCATGAAACTCTTATTATTGCATTGGGTAATACGAATTTTTTGATTAACCATATGTATAAAGTTAAAGAGAGAACAATTACTAGTAAATAGCTCATAGTTAGGTGAGGATGAAATGATGCAATTTATATGAAAATAATTTGAAACAATATGAAGTATAAGTATTCAATTTTTAAAGTTTACAATAAGGCATTCCACAAACTTCTGCTATTGAATCTTTGAAGGGGTAGAGATGAGTGCTTGTAAATTATTTTATGTTTATCAATTAATGTAAATCAGGTGTTCTCCCTAATATTGTTGCACAGTTCTCTTTCTTTGGAGCGAGCAAGGAAATGAATTATAAGAAACTATTCTTGTATTCTTCCACAATGTACAGCTATTCTATGCCAAAATAACAAAACCTTGCAAAAATAGTTGTAAGGATATTTAAAACTGTATTAGAGCCCACATCACCTTAATTATCTTTGGTTTAAATATTAGAATTGAGTAACCCAGCAATATTATACTATAGCATTACAGTATTAAATGGCAAAACTACAATTATTAGCCAAATATATTCCAAGTCATCTATTTTATGTTCCTAGATACATTTGGAATTTGCCAGATTTTAAATCAGATATCGTGTTGCTGCTCTGTTTTTCAGGGACACCAAAAAACAATATGATAGTTCTGACTATAAATGTGTTAGTAACTTTTGACAGGTCTAAAATATATTTTCGGTCTTGTGTCAAAAAGAAGTCAATGCTTTATATATTTTAATAAGAAATAACTCTAAAGTAAAATTTCAGAGAAAAAAGTGTAATTTATTCCATTCATGCTGGGCATGTGTCATCGATGTGCTAGCAAGTAACAGCACTTTTTCTTATGGCAGATGAAGATACCAGTCTAATATTATTAGCAGGAAGAAAACACAATAAAAAAGGTCTATTTCTAAGTAAAATACCCACATTAGAAATCTTTTCAATTATGTATAAGGCTGGTAGTATAGTGGTGGGATCTTTTCTTATTCTTCTTTGCAGTTAGGAGATTAATTACTGAAAGAGCTTTGATAAGATTTGGAAATTATACTGAATTATCAGAGAATCACAACTTATCACATAAATGTAATGAATGCAAATTTATAAAAACATGAGACAGGCTTTTATTTTACAATTTTACTGAAAATTATACTCACGAGGTGAGATTAGAAAACCTTGAAACTTGATTCTATTTATCAATTCATAGTGAATATAAAGAATACAAATATACTTTATTTGGAAATGAAGAGAATAAATAGAAACAAGATTTTTTCAATCATGCAGAAAGGAAAATGCCTCAATATCAAATAAAATATTCTAGTGGAATTGATAAAAAGAAAATTAGAATCAGAACCAAGATGTCATTTAATTTCAGGTACTTTTCTGGCTGAGAAAAAGTTGTGAATGAATTGGTCATGCAGAATTGAAACTGTGCTCCCTGCTCTTTGCGTATTAGCCCTGCCAGTTATTTTTATATCTGCTTCTTAAATGGAATGTCCTCTCTTTCAAGAAATTTCATCCACATTTCAACAACCGACTCCCCATCTGAGACATTGTTCTCCATCTTAACTTGAAATATAGAGCCCTCTACTTCTCTAAACATATTACATGGAAATCCCAGCCTATCTGTTATTTGTTGCATTTATGCTCATATATTATTACACTCATAGTTCTTAAGCTTTTGTGTTTTTATTTCTTTTTCTCTCTACTGTTTCCTTTCTTTTTTATCAATGTGTGTACCTAGAGCCGGTGCTTTCACCAATACCTTCAGTTCTGATGATCCACCCTCACACTCCACTCTCCATACATCTCTGAAAGATTTATGTTGCTCACAGTTGAAATTCTTTCCCTATCCTGTAAGACATTCCAATGGTTAGTATTCATGAGTCTTGGAATTTCACTGAGAAAATAAAGGTAGTATTATCTGAAACAAATCAATTATCATTCTTCAAGTTATTGAATTGCCTTACTTCTTTGTTCATCACATTGTGCCTTCTTTCCTAGAGTTAAAGGATATTGCTGTTCTTTTATAAGGATATCTTTCTGGTTATCTCTTCCAAACTGCAGGCGTATATATCCATGCGCCTACCTGATATCAAGAAACTTCTCAAACATATCATGCTCCACACAGAACTCTTGATTTTCCTCCCACTCCAAACCTGCTCCGACCTAATCTTATTCTCATGAATACTGATGCTATATTTACAGGTGTCTAGACTGAAAACATTGATGTCACCCCTTCACTCCTCTCTCTTACTTATAGCCAGCTTCAGTTCACCAATAAATCCTGTTGTTTCTATCACAAAAATATATTCAGAGATGAAAAAATATAGCCTATCCAAGCCAATTATATAATATTGATAATTAAACTTTAGTCATATAATATTACAGTGCTTTTTATAAGAAACAATGCATGGAAATAATTCATACACTGCCATAAAATTCACAAGTCATCCAGAAATAATAACAGTAATGATGAAGGTGATAATAATTTTATATATACATAATAGATACAAATTTTGAGAGACAGAAGTAAAGACAAAGAGGGAGAAAAAATGCATGTTAAAATTTTAGTATTTTGGGAATTTGGTAAAGTTATGTGGTGATATTTTTAGAAATTGTATTGGAGTCTGAAATTATATCAATAATAAAATTTAAAAATAATATATATTGAT
This sequence comes from Lepus europaeus, assembly GCF_033115175.1. Taxonomy (NCBI): domain Eukaryota; kingdom Metazoa; phylum Chordata; class Mammalia; order Lagomorpha; family Leporidae; genus Lepus; species Lepus europaeus. The sequence continues at coordinate 48,925,993 of NC_084832.1, read as the reverse complement.
GCAAAGGAGAAAATATCTCTGTGAGTGTCCAGAATTCACATATTCACAGTTTTCTCATCCTATCTACACAATTCTTTTAGTGTCAGTTATTCCCACTCACTTATCCTGTTATTTTACTGACTTCCTTGTCCCTATTCCAACAGTTTATCATTAAGGCCAACATAATGATATTTCGAAATTGCAAATTTAAAGCATGTCAGTTCTTTGCAGTAAACTACAATTGCTCTTCATTTCACTTGCAGTAGAAATCTAAAGTGTAGAGCAGGCATTCTGGGCAGCAGGTTAAGTTCCTGCAAGGGATACCCGTCACCCATTTTAGAATGCTTGTTTGAAACCCAGCTTCCTGTTAATGTACCTGAGAAAGTAGCGAATGATGGCCCAAGTATGTGGATCCCTGACATCCTCACGAGAGACCCAGATGTAATCCTAGCCTTCTGGATTTGGCCTGACCCAGTCCTGGGTGTTGCAGGCATTATGGGAGCAAAACCTAGAATGGAAGATCCTTCCCTTCTCTTCCCCTTCCCTCCCCTCCCCTCCCCTCCCTTTCCCTTCTTCCTCTCTTCCCTTCTTTCCTTTCCTTCCTTGTTTTCCTTCCTACATCACTCAGCTTCAATTAGCTCTCAGTCTCCATCTTCCATTCTTTTATCTTCTACAATTCTATGTATTGTTTTTTTCAAGTTTTCTAGTATCAATGACTAAAGTCATTGACACTAGAAATGTAGGCAAATGTTGTACATGCCAAAGATCAAAATTATAGTTTAGTTAATACCTCGTCATTTTATACTTTCTCTCTTAAGATAAATAAATACTTTGGAGACTCAATTGATTTTTCAGATATCTAAGCCTATACTCTTAAACCTTCATATTTATGAAATGTATAATTTCATCATTTCTGTTTTCTTAAAATTTTAATAGCAACAAGCATAAACTGAACTTTACCCCACCTATACCATATAGAACAAAGACTTTTTTCCCTTAAAATTGATATTTGTTTTATTTCATGAAAAGTTTATGCTATGGTAGAAGAATATTCAATTCATTTGAAGTAAACATATAGATTGTGAACATAAGTTTCTTGCTAATGTTTTTGCTCAACATGTTTAGATATTTGAGTAGCCTTGGGTATGTTTATTCAGGTAGAATAGTTATTTCTAAAATCTCATTCAGAGTTCTATTTAGAGATTCCAAGTAATATGAAGAAAAGTACAAATACTGACAGTGGAATCAGCTACCTGGTACAGTTTGGAAATTCCTTAAGCAGGCTTAAACCTTCAGGGTATAGAAAAAACTGTTTTCCCATTTGCTTCTCCTTATAGCTAATTCTCACAGGAGAAATGTCAATTGAAATATGGTCTGAGAAATTTTGTAAAGAATTATATATAAATTGAAAAAATAGCTAAAGATATTAAATTAATAAGTCTATACAAATCTTGGAAAATACAGAGAAATCTTATTAAATTATTTTTATAAATGGAAGTTAAAAACAAAGAGTAATGTTATAGAATGTTTCAGAATTTAAAAATATCATCATAATATTTATTGTAAATAAGTTGCAAAAGTTGTGTTTATTTGATGAATTTAGAGACCATCTATTAGTGTGTTTCTGTTTTGTAGAATCAATTTATGAATAATTTTACTGGTATTAGAAAAAAGTAAATGGAAATCATATTAGTATCCAATATTCAGTATAATATAAATTTTCTTTTTTTTTTTTTTTAAGATGTATTTATTTATTTGAAAGTCAGAGTTACACAGAGAGAAAGAGGGGCAGAGAGAAAGAGAGAGGTCTTCCACGTGCTGGTTCACTCCCCAATTGGCTGCAACGGCTGGAGCTGCGCCAATCGGAAACCAAGAGCTAGGAGTTTCTTCCGAGGCTCCTATGTGGGTGAGGGACCCAAAGACAGGGGCCATCTCTACTGCTTTCCCAGGCCACATCAGAGAGCTGGATTGGAAGTGGAACAGCCAGGACTCAAACCAGCACCCACTGTCTCTCCCTCTCTCTCTATAATTCAGCCTTTCTAACAAATAAATAAATCTTTTTTTAAAGAAAATCTCTCTGGTCATTTTAAAACGCAAGAATATTTGTTATCTAATGAATATATCCAGAGCAATAAATTATCTAACACTCCAAAATGTACCTCAAGTTAAATCTCCCTCTTTCTAGCTTGAGCCTCATGGTAGCCAAGTCTTCTGGAAGGAAAAGGAGTTAGGCTAACTTTTTCAATCTACCTGAATAGTTCCCCTACCAAACCTTCCTTATTGCTCAGGCTGCTTCTGGTGACCTCCTTTTTTGGAGCTTACTTGTGAGTTCTTTAGAGACACTGACTGGGGATATTTGGCTTGGCTTCCTTTGAAATGCACAATATATTTTCTCCCTGATGATTGTGATGTTTTGAAAGAAATCCCTTGCCTTCAGATTCCCTACACAGGCAAAAATTCCCAATCTAGTAACTACCCCAATGCTCTACAACACCACCGCAGAGATTACACATATACCTTAATAAGAGAGTTCTTGGCCGGCGCCGTGGCTCAATAGGCTAATCCTCCACCTTCAGTGCCGGCACACTGGGTTCTAGTCCCAGTTGGGGCGCCGGTTGCCCCTCTTCTAGGCCAGCTCTCTGCTATGGCCCGAGAGTGCAGTGGAGGATGGCTGAAGTGCTTGGGCCCTGTACCCGCATGGGAGACCAGGAGAAGCACCTGGCTGCTGGCTTCTGATCAGTGTGATGCACCAGCCACAGTGCGCTGGCCTCGGCGGCCACTGGAGGATGAACCAATGGCAAAGGAAGACCTTTCTCTCTGTCTCTCTCTCTCTCTCACTGTCCACTCTGCCTGTTAAAAAAAATTAAAAAAAAAATAAGAGAGTTCTTTAGGTTTTCTTAATAGACTTAAGGGAAGGAGGGAAGCAAGGGGCGTTTTTACCACTCTTCCTTTAGGATCATGGAATGGATGAGAGCCACATATTGAATACACAATACACTGGCAACCTCTCAAAATAAATTTCGCTCTTTAACTTGAAAACTGGCCTTTTATTTTTGAATCATAGTTGCACAGTCAAATGAATGATCATACCTGTTAAAATATACCTCTCTTTGAAGATAAGTTCTATATTGCTGAATCATATGACAATTCCATTTCTAGTTTTTAAGAACTCTCCATAGTGCTTTCCACAGTGGCTGTATTAATTTACATTTCCATAAACTATGTATGAGAGTTTCCTTTTCTCCACATCCTTGCCAAGGTTTGTAACTATGTCTATCATGTTTACTGACTGCTGTACTTTTCACAAGAGCCAAAATATGAGTCAACTAAGGTGCCTATCATTAAATGAATGGATAAAGAGAATGTGGTATACATACAAAATGTGATATTATTCAACTACAAAAGTAATGAAATTCTGTCTTTCTCAATTAAATGGATGAACTGGAGGACATCATGTTGAGTGAAATAAGATACAGACAGAAAGACAAATACAACATATTATCCCTTACATGTGGAAACTAAGATTTAAAAAAACTCTGAATTTGAATACAGAATGTTGATTCCTAGAGGCTGGGAATAGTGGGAGAAATAAAATTGGGAACAAAAGAAATATGGAAATCTGAGTGTGGTTTATCAATTTGACAAAGATGCTAGGATGGGATGTTAATCAGGGAAGTGGAATGAGGGGCATATATGAATTCTTTGTATCACTATCCCACAATTCTTGTTTTATAAATGTTAAAGTATTCTGAAATAAAATGTAAAATATATAAAAGATACACAAAATAAAAATGGGGAACTACTCGAGTTCCTTACAAAAGAGGATAACTAAAAGTCAATAAACATGAAATCATAATAATTGATTACATAAATAGATAATTTGAGTAATTTTACATGGGGCATAATCATAACATGGCATGAACTGAGGATAAATATTTACTTAAATTTAGTCCAAAATCAAAATAAATTGCATTTAAAAAATTAAAGCAAGATAAAATAATTATTATTCTTGTTTTCTTTTTTTGAAAAATAAATAACGTAAGCAATCAAGTTTTCTCTTTTTCATAAGAACTAATAGCTCAAGAACTGTATTTGATTTACTTTTTCTAGTGGTATTTAAGAACATGTATTTTAAGTATCACCCTATCTGGCAGAGAGTCAGGAATATTTATTATACATTTCTTAACTTTCAATGGATTAGACCTGTCAGAGCATGAAGATGGAAGACAATGAACCGAGCACTACCTATGGGATGGCAAGTGTAACAGTGGCCTCTGATACAAAGGGAAATAAGACATAGTTTAGCCCAAGAAATATCAAATCAAAGGGGAAGACTATAGATAAAATAAACAAAGTAGTTTCATGAAAACTAAAAATAAATGGAAATTAGAAATGTTGGAACAAGTATGAAGAATGTCTTTTTGTCTCATAGCGTTTATTTAATTTACATGTTTGAAGAATAAATGATTAAATGCAAGACTTTCTAAAACTCCTTCTAAGCAGAATAGATATTTTCCTCTCTTACTATTTTAAATGTATTAGTTAATATTTATTAGTTGCTCAATTATGCTGAATAACAAAGTCACAATTTTTCCAAATAATGAAATATTAAATATGCTAGCCAATTAGGTAGCATCTTAGGTTTCTAAATGGATTACTTAACGCAATATATAATTTTGTTAGGCATAATAGAGCTTTAAAATAACAAGCAAAATTCTATACTGTATTCATGAGTGCCTGAGAAGATGCCATGGATCAAAAAGCATGCATATTTACCCTTTACATAAGGAAAGCTGGAAATATTTAAAGAACTATTTTCTAGCGATTTCTTATTGCAGAAGTTTTTCCACTGGAAAGCATTTTAAGGTTTTATGCAAATTGGAGACTTTATTCTGTACTTTATGAGCAAACCAAACAAAAAAACACTGAGACAAAAATATATTCTAAATAGTGAAATTTAAGCTGTTATAGCCACAGATATTCAACATAGATATAAGTAATTGCTAGCAAACAGGCTACCATAGCAACAATGCAAAAAGTACTGAATGGGAGTACAATTCCTAGCACATCAATTTTGTTCAAATTAAGCATATCAAGAAAGAATAGTCCTTGATAGAATTTAAAAAATATAACTAAGCAAAACTCTTTCCTTAGTGAATGCATTTTAAAAATGACATAACTATAATAAAAGGTTTGACACAAGAAAAATTGTATTTGTGTATATCAACTAAATTTGCATTTTATTGTTTAAAACTCTATGAGGAATAGTACATAGACATATACAAATAAGTTAAAGTAAAAATGAAGACACACTTAATAGGATTTTGGTCAGTTATACAGAAAGAATAAAAAGTCAATTCAAAATATTGAACACATCATCAGCTATTCTGAAATCCATAGACATATTTCCATCAAATTTCTAGTGAGAAATAGAAGGAATGTTCAAAATGGTTTAATGAGTATGGTATAATTATCCAATTGATATTTACAAAAGTTTAGTCTTCAGGGAAGCACAGAAATACAGCAGTAGCTCAAGTTGGTAATGGCAAACTCTTAACCATCTCTTGTTCCAAAGAAGGAGAACCATATCATATCAAAAACCATATATTACAACATTTCAGAAACAAATCCTGAAGAAAGAACAGATCATTGAATATGGTCAGCAATTCATAATATATGTTTGTTCCAGATTATTCCTTATATTTCCATATTTTTGTTTGTATTCTTAGTAAATCTCTATGTAAAATATACCCTGAGGTCCAATGGCAATTGCATCTGATAGTCTATTGAAATATGTCAGTAAACTGTACTCTTGTTAAAATCCCCTGCCTGCTATTACCTTTTATGCTCTAGAACTGCTTTGCATTATGTGTCCCAGAAGTAGACTCTGTAACCAGAATTAGCAAACACTCCTATCTTAAGGATATGCTCCTACACAGGAAACATGGGATGATGGAGGGAAGCAAGCCAGGCAAGGGACCCCTTGTGGATAGATATTTATAGAATTAATTAGTGTTTTAAGTGAATAAATTGTGTATAAGGGAAGAAACTTCAAACTCTATTTGTGACAAAAATGTATTACTAAAGTTTTTAATTACTACAACATATCCTGATTCCACTGAAACAGAAAGAGTGGCATTGTTTGAATTTCTGAAATGGAGGAAAGAGAATATTTTTCTAGTCCTTTCATTGTGAAACCATCCTTGTCTTTTCTTATTCTGTTTAGGTTGCTGTATGCTTTGCTATATATGCTTTGACCATGTGATATGGGAAAATTTTAAAACACTACTTTAATCATTTAAAACTGAATTGCAGGCCAGTGCCACCGCGCAATAGGCTAATCCTTCACCTGCAGCACTGGCACCCCAGTTCTAGTCCCGGTTGGGACACCGGATTCTGTCCCGGTTGCTCCTCTTCCAGGCCAGCTCTCTGCTGTGGCCCGGGAGTGCAGTGGAGGATGGCCCAAGTGCTTGGGCCCTGCACCTGCATGGGAGACCAGGAGAAGCACCTGGCTCCTCCTGGCTTTGGATCAGTGCGGTGCGCTGGCCGCAGCACGCTGGCCGCGGCGGCCACTACAGGGTAAACCAGCGGAAAGGAAGACCTTTCTCTCTGTCTCTCTCTCACTGTCCACTCTGCCTGTCTAAAAAAATTAAAATAAAATAAAAATAAATTAAAAAAACTGAATTGTAATAATTTTGTTACAATTCTAATTCATTAAAAAAAAAATCCAGGAGGCCAGCACTGTGGCATAGCTGGTAAAACCGCCGTATACAGTGCCTGCCTCCCATATGGGTGCCAGTTTGAGTCCCGGCTGCTCCACTTCTGATCCAGCTCTCTTCTGTGGACTAGGAAAGCAGTAGAGGATAGCCCCATTCCTTGGGCCCTAGCACCCGCATAGGAGACCCAGAGGAATCTCCTGGCTCCTGGTTTTGGATCAGCCTAGCTCCAGCCTTTGCAGCCATTTGGGGAGTGAACCAGCAAATGGAAGATCTCTTTCTCTTTCTCTGCCTCTCCTTCTTTCTGTGTAGCTCTGACTTTCAAATAGATAAATAAATCTTAAAAAAAAAAATCCAAATGTATGACCCTGGATATTTATTATTAATTTAGAAAGGATTCCTTGAATAGAATTACCAGGTCAAAGAGAATATTATATGAGAGATTCTAGATCTTGCTTTCCAGTATATTTTATATACATATTAATAGTTCTATGAGACTGATATAGTCATTTTTTAGCACTGTAAATAATGTCTGTTTGTTGGTTTGTTTTGCCAATCTTACGCATACACAGTAAAATAATATTGTTGCCACTTAAATGTGCAATTTAAAAAAATTCTGGAATATCAGATTTCTTAACAGTTTTTGTGCATATATGTCATTTGACATTTTTGCTGTCGGATTTTAGTTATTAGTTTCCACATACTAATGACAATAATATATTAAGTGTATACCTGTCATACTGTTTGCATGTATATTTTTACAAGTATGTTATAGCATCATATATTATCATTAAGGTAAAGTTGTTTAATATTAATAAGAGAGTTGTATATATACAAGTATGTATATAGTCAGTAACCATAACTGGTGAAATTTGTTCTGACTTCTAGCAGTTCAACAGTTATTTACAATTCATGTTTACTTGAACTCTGCATAGTTTGAGTCTATAGTTAGCAAAGTCACTTCAGAAACTTATCTCAGGCCCCTTAAATTCACCCCACATGTATCTGCCTACTTTCTTTCCAGAAAAGCCTGAAGGATAGTCAGGGTCAGACCAATTAAACTAAATGTCATCATGGAACTGGCAAAAGGTTAGAAAGTTTGTTTGGTTTGTTGATGACAAAATAGATTGTTCCTTCCCTTAATGAATACAAGTAATGGGGAGTACTTTAATGAATCTATATCCTTCCAGGAAAAGCCAAGAAAGTTGCCTTAGGGAGGTCAATTATTTTTTATGTCTTTTAGTGTTCATTTTATGGGTTTATATGTCTGGATTAATTAGCACCAAAGCTCTGTAGGAAGGCAGCACAAAATAGGCTGTTTTACCTAATGTGAGGAAGCATGACATAAAATAATTAAAATGTAGTCATTTCTTGGATATTTTCAAATGTTATTTTATCTATTTTGAATGAAATTATAGCCGCAAAGTATAAGATATCATTAGCACACATCACTGAACCTTGTATGTCACATATACTTGGAATTGTCAAAGCTTAGGAGTAAATTTCCATTTGTCCTTCTGTTGCTTTCCCATTTGTGGTTGTACATACATGGCTCATTCACTTTATTTTTCACATAGACTACACATAATACGTCTCCCATTTCTTGGTGTGATTAGGACCTAAGAACAATACATTTATATGTGCTTTTTGGTTGTACCATCAACATGTAAAATCCAATCATTGAGTGATACCTCTTATCTATCATTATCTATCTATCTATGCCACATAATCAAGAATTTAGTAAGATGTTAAGTTATGGATATCCAGTATAGTCCACTCCTGTAAAAATTAAAGATTTTACGTTTTCATTCAGTACATCCTAGGAACTATTTGCTCTACTTATAATAAAACAGTAATTAACAATCAGTCACTACATTCTGCATGAGAGGGTGTTCTTGTAAGCATTTCAAGCAACTCTTGCTAGGTTAAGCAGAAAGGGGGTTTATTAACAGAGTAACGGGCAACTCACAGAATCGTTAGGGAGTCTGGGAACTAAGCCAGATGATAAGCTGTAAGAAAAGTGCCCCAAACTTATTTTAATGATCCTTATAAACATGCTGGTATATGTTAGCTACCACTGACATTCCCCAGATGTTTCTCCTGATGGATCTACCCCTTTGTTGCTGCTCTATCCACTTCGGAAAATATGTGTTGATTGTTTCTTTCTTTTTTTTTTTTTTTTTTTTTTTGACAGGCAGAGTGGACAGTGAGAGAGAGACAGAGAGAAAGGTCTTCCTTTTGCCGTTGGTTCACCCTCCAATTGCCGCCGCGGTTGGCGCGCTGCGGCCGGCGCACCACGACCACGCTGATCCAATGGCAGGAGCCAGGTGCTTCTCCTGGTCTCCCATGGGGTGCAGGACCCAAGCACTTGGGCCATCCTCCACTGCACTCCCTAGCCACAGCAGAGAGCTGGCCTGGAAGAGGGGCAACCGGGACAGGATCGTTGCCCCGACCGGGACTAGAACCTGGTGTGCCAGCACTGCAAGGCGGAGGATTAGCCTAGTGAGCCACAGCGCCGGCCGTGTTGATTGTTTCTTACCTTTCCCTGCTCCTACTCGAGCCAACCTTGTCAGAGTCTGATCACATACTCGTGTCTGGTCTAAAGAGGAGTTTTTTTTTTTTTTTTTTTCCCCCAGCATGTTTTGGCTTTCCATGCCTGAAATACTTTCATGGGCTCTTCAGCCAGATCCAAATACCTTAAGGGCTGATTCTGAGGCCAGAGTGTTGTTTAGGACATCTGCCATTCTATGAGTCTGCTGTGTATCCCACTTCCCATGTTGGATTGTTCTCTCCCTTTTAATTCTATCAGTTAGTATTAGCAGACACTAGTCTTATTTGTGTGATTCCTTTGACTCTTAATCTTATCATTATGATCAATTGTGAACTGAAATTGATCACTTTGACTAGTGAGATGGCATTGGTACCTGCCACCTTGATGGGATTGAATTGGAATCCCCTGGCACGTTTCAAACTCTACCATTAGGGGCAAATCCAATTGAGCATGTCCCAAACTGTACATCTCCTCCCTCTCTTATTCCCACTCATATTTAACAGAGATCACTTTTCAGTTAAATTTAAACACCTAAGCATAATCCAGAAGCTGTACTTTGGAAATTTGTATTTATTAAATAAAAGTTAAAAAAAAAAAAAAGAGGAGCCCTAAGAAACAGGCAACTCACATTTTCTACTCCGGCAGGAGGAGGCAGTGTTTGATGACTGGTTACAATTTATAACAGAGAGAATGTTCAAAGTATCAAAAAATTAAAGTTCCATTAAATGGTCTATGTACCCAAAGTTCAGAACTTTGTATGATAGATCCAAAGGTCTACTGTGTATATGACAAAATTAAGAAAGATAAGATAAATAATTTGCCCGAGATCACAAGGATAATAATCAACACTGTCAATATTCAAACCAAGATTTTCTAAAGGCTGGGTTGTAAAATTTCTCTTTATCTATATTCTGAAAAATCAGACATAAATTAAGTGGCATTTAATTTTTTTCTTAATAGCTGTACTTATTATATATGACAAAATGATTTAAATTTTCATTGAACTTCAAATTATTTCCACATACAAAATATAATTATATAAGTACAAGGGTTCTGAAGGTAGCATAGAGAGTAATGGGAATCATCCATATAATTCACAGTGATTAAGTTCATGCTAAGAACATTTTTTTCCTAATTAAACACATCAGTAGACTTAACGATTTTTAAAGAAATCAAACATTAATATTACTACAAGTGGGAAAACTTTGTACTTGTAAAATGCCATTCTTACATATGAAATTATGTAAATTAAATATTTTAAATAATTCCCTAACTAAATTACTGTTCACCATTTAAAGGCAAACATCAAATATTTATACTCATTTGCTCCTCTCTGAAAGTTATGATAAAATTATTAAATACCTCAGAAACTATTATAACAGCATAAGTAAAACTCTGTATTTTACTGATAGCACATCATATGTTTGAATACAAAATTATGCATGATGCAACATTGACCTTTAATAAAGTTGTGTTTATAATGGCAAACAAGACATCAGTCTGTATTTCACTGAAACCATCCTCTATAACTACATCGTATTTATCCCCTTATTGTAAGGAGCATTACAAGAAAGTATGCAGGAGATGAAAAGCAGAAATCTATGGCAAAGGTAATGATCTTTGACAATTTTCCCTAATGAGTAATTTGTGGCTCAGTGGATTTCAAGAGATTATTGGTTTTGGAAATGGATTCTATCAACTAAGGAGATAATGAAAACCATTAGGGCTGAATAAAATAAAACAGCAAATTTGTAATGCACACAACCATTCTACAAGTTTCTAGCTCCCATAAAAGTTGAAACCTTTCTTAAAAACACAATCATGTCAGTATTTCCATGTAGGCAAATATATCTCTGGATATGCAGTATATTTACATTTTTAGCAACAAGTAATGTTATTTTTAATGCAAATTCTCAATAGAAAATTACGAAAGTCTAAAATTTAGAATATCATCATATAATATGAAAGAACAATATTCCCTATGAATTGATACACATTAATTAATTAAATTAGATGTAGATTATATTAAAGTGATTTGAGCACATTTTGCATCAAACATTTGATATAGAAATAGTTTTTACTGTCACTTCTGCACAGCTTGCCTATAATTCTAAGCCAACTCTGCTTTAAACTTGCTATATTGCTTCACATTTTCTTGTCTGCTTTGACCCTATTGTGTTCCCAGAATTAAGATCAGTGTCTCAAACACAGGAGGCAATTAAAATTTGTTGAAAAATTGTTTGGATGGATAATGCATATTCACACTTAAATATAAATTGAAAAGCTTGCATAGCACTAGATTCAAATGTTTAGACAAAATTTCTTTGGTTATAAGTAATGTGTGAGGTAATGAAGTGATTTTAGTAATAAAGGTAATATATACATATTTTAAACATTTATTTATTTACTTGAGAGGCAGAGTTACAGACAGAGACAGGGAGAGGCAGAGACACAGGTCTTCCATCTGCTGGTTCACTCCACAAATGTGCTGCAACAGCCAGAGCTGGGCAGATCCAAAGCCAAGAGCCACGAGCTTCTTCCGGGTCTCCCATGGGGCTGCAGGGGCCCAATCATTTGGGCCATCTTCTACTGCTGTCTGAAGCCATCAGCAGCAAGCTGGATTGGAAGTAGAGTATCTGATAATCAAACCAGTGCCCATATGGGATGCAGGCTCTGCAGGTAGATGCTTAACCTACTAGGCAACAGTGCTGGCCCCAGAGGTAATATTTTAAAAGGTTGGTTGGATAATTTTTAACAACTAAATGGTAATTAATTATTATTGAGAATCTTGATAAATTTTTGTGACTTTACTTTTAGCAATGTGAAATAAACACAAATCTAAATAACTATTTGTTTTGATATCATTGTTTATTTATTCGAAAGGCAGGTTGAGAGAAAGAAGACAGAGAGAGAAAGAGACAGAAAGAGAAACAATGAAGGAGAGAGAGAGAAGCTACAGAGAGAGAGAGAGAGAGAGAGGGAGAGAGAGAGAGAGAGCAAAAGAAAGAAAGGAAGATATAATATTCCTTCTGCTGGTTCATTCCCCAAATGCCTGCAACAGCTACGACTGGGATCTCAATGTGTGATTTCCCATGTGAGTGACAAAGACTCAAGTTCTGGAGTCACCATCTGCTGCATTCGAAGGCAATTTAATATCTGTAAAAAGGACCATACTACCAGAGATTCATACACACAATCCAGAGATTCAATTTAATCCCCATCAAACAACTAATGGCATTGATGATCTTTTCAAAAATAACAATCATAAAATTAATGTGAAACCACATAAAAGCCCATAACAGCCAGAGAGATCCTGAGGGAAAGAAAAATAAAGCTGCAGGCTTCACAATATCTGCTTTCAGAGAATACTACAAAGGTGTCATAATTTAAACAAAATGTACCAACACAAGAACCAACACAGAAATTAGTCCACATACTTATAGCCAACTGATTTTTTACAAAGATGCCAAGAACATACACTGGATAAAGATAACTTCTTAGATCACTGGTGTTGGCACAACTGAGTATACATCTGTAGAATAATGAAATTGCATCCCTACCTGTAAGCAGATAAAAAATAAACTCAAGATAGATCAAAAACCCAAATGTAAGACCTGAAACTATATAATTGCTCAATGAAAACATAGAGGAAACATTTCAAGGCACTTTTATAGGCAATGATTTTTTTTTTCTTTCTTAGAAAGAGTCCCACAAACAAAACTATAAAAAACGCAGCAGTTTCTGCACAGCAATGGAAAACAATCAAGAGTTAAAAGACATATAAGATATTAGAAGAACCTATTTGCCAGTTACTTATTTAACATGACTGATGTCCAGAATCCATGAGGAACTGAAAAACTTTGACAAAACAATCAATCCACATATGTAATGGGCAAAGGACTTGAATAGGTATTTTTCAAATGAAGTGAAATAAATAGCCAACAAATATATGAAAAAATACTTAATGCAAGCAGTCATTATGGAAACAGAAATCAAAATGAAATGAGATATTATTTTACCATAGTTAGAATGGTTGTTATAAAGACAGAAAGTCATAAAAGCTGATTAGGATGTCTAGAGGGAGAAATTCATGAAATGTTGCTAGGAATATAAATTAGTATAGTCACTATGGAAAACAATGAAAGTTCCTTAAAAAACTAAAAAAAATAGAACTGCCATGTGATCCAGCAATACCAATATTTGGTACATATACAAAAGAAATAAAATTATCATATCAAAGGAATGTCTGCTCCATCATGTTTATTGCAGCTCTATTTATAGTAGCCAAGATACAGAATCAACCATTATGTCTGTCATCAAAGGAATGGATAAAGAAAATATGGAATATATACATAATTGAATGCTATTCAGCATAAAATAATGAAATCCTATCTGCAACAAAATGGATTAAACTGGATGAAATCCTCGTGTGTGAAACAAATCAGACAAAACAAGACAATGAACACATGCTTTCCTTATTTATGGGAGGTAAATAAAAGTTGATATGAACACGGAATAATGATTACTAGAGATTGGGAGGAATAAAGGAACAGGTACTAAATCAAAGATTGATCAGAGGAATCAAGTTCCTAGTGTTATACAGAATAGTGGGGGTGACTGAAGTTCACAACAATATATTATATTTCATTTGCAAATAGAAGGAAGGAGCTCCAAATATCAATCATATTAATTTCAAAGAAGGGGGAATATCAATCATCTTGATTTAATTGCATTGTATATGTACAATATGTAGAGTTAGTTTAGTAAATTTCTTTAAAAATGAATATTGTTTGCAATAAACTGGCTGAGAATCACTAGTTCCTTCAGTCACAGTAATGGAGAAGACAAATCTTTATGTTTCCAAGAAAATCATCAGATTATTTCTATATATTTATCCCTTTAAAAATTTCAGCTAATACCTAATTGCTTACTATATAGCATATTAATACAATTTTTCTTCAAATAGTTTAATACAACACATTTTAAAGTTTATGTATGGAAAAATGATTATGGTGTATATTGTTCGTACAGTGCATGAATTAATCTGTGAGTACTACTTAGAATGTGCTCAAAAAACATCATCATCAGCCTCAATTAGGAAATTGTTTGGGATGCAAATTCATAGAACTATCTCCAACATTACATACCTGGAGTTCTTGGAGGTGGATCTGAGTTCTCCTTGATATGCTGAGTACCTGGGATTTAAATTCCCTGGACACCAAGTCAAGATCTTAACATACTTAAAGGAAGAATAAGTTCTTAAGAGGTGACTATTTAGCCTAACAGTTAATACTACAGTTAAGATGCCCATGGCCCATTTCTGAGTACCAGGATGAGATCCCCCTCTCTGACTCCTGATTTCTGCTAGTGCAGATTATCACAGTAGCACTGATGGCTCAGATAACTGATTTCTGCCACTTGTTTGAGAGACCCTTGTGTTCCTAATTCTAGATTTCAGCCCTGGATCATGCCCTGTTATCGCAAAAGTTATGAAGGGAATCACTGGATTCAAGCTCTCTCTCTTTTTCTATACTATATATAAGTATAAAAATCCTGAAGGGAAAAGTATTGAATGGCCTTATTTTCAAAACTAAAAGGAATTGGTGTTGGTATTGTGATACAGCAGGTTAAGAGACTTGCAATGCTGCTAATCGCATTACCAAAGCATCCATCAGAGTTTCTGCTACTCAACTTTCTTTTTTTTTTATTATTAAACTTTTATTTAATGAATATAAATTTCCAAAGTATAGCTTATGGGTTACAATGGCTTCCCCCCTCCCATAACTTCCCTCCCGCCCGCAACCCTCCCCTTTCCCGCTCCCTTTCCCCTTCCATTCATGTAAAGATTCATTTTCAATTCTCTTTGTATACAGAAGATCAGTTTAGTATATATTAGGTAAAGATTTCAACATTTTGCCCATATAGCAACATAAAGTGAAAAAACTACCATTGGATTACTAATTATAGCATTAAATAGCAATGTACAGCACATTAAAGACAGAGATCCTACATAATTTTTTTTTTCAAATTAATTAATTTTCTATGCCATTTCCATTTTAACACCAGGTTGTTTTTTTTTTTTTCATTTCCAATTCTCTTTATATACAGAAGATCACTTCAGTATATAATTAGTAAAGACCTCATCAGTTTGTGCCCACACAGAAACGCAAAGTATAAAAATACTGTTTCAGTACTAGTTATAGCATCACTTGGCTTTAGACGACACATTAGGGACAGATCCCACATGGGGTGTAAGTACACAGTGACTCCTGTTGCTGATTTAACAATTTGACACTCCTGTTCTTGGCGTCAGTAATCTCCCTAGGCTCTAGTCATGAGTTGCCAGGGCTATGGAAGCCTTTAGAGTTCGCTGACTTTGATCTTATTCCGATAGGGTCATAGTCAAAGTGGAAGTTCTCTCCTCCCTTCGGAGAAGGGTACCTCCTTCTTTGATGGCCCCGTTCTTTCCACTGGGATCTCACTCACAGAGATCATTCATTTAGGTCTTTTTTTTTTTTTTTCCATGATATCTTGGCTTTCCATGCCTGCTATACTCTCATGGGCTCTTCAGCCAGATCTGAATGCCTTGAGGGCTGATTGTGAGGCCAGAGTGTTGTTTAGGACATCTGCCATCCTACGAGTCTGCTGTGTCTCCCACTTCCCATGTTGGATCTTTCTCTCCCTTTTTGATTCTATCAGTTAGTATTAGCAGATACTTGTCTTGTTTGTGTGATCTCTTTGACTCTTAGACCTATCAGAGCTATCAATTGTGAGCTGAAATTGATCACTTGGACTAGTGCGATGGCATTGGTACATGCCATCTTGATGGGATTGTGTTGGAGTCCCCTGGCACATTTCTAACTCCACCATTTGCGGCCAGTCCGATTGAGCATGTTCCAAATTGTTCATCTCCTCCCTCTCTTTTTCCACTCTTAGATTTAACAGGGATCACTTTTCAGTTAAAATTTAAACACCTAAGAATAATTGTGTGTTAATTACTGAGTTCAACCAATAGTACTAGAACAACAACAACAACAACAAATACTAAAAAGGATAAAGTATTACATTGTACATCTAAAGTCAGGACACGAGCTGATCAGTTCATTGTTGCTTATAGTGTCCATTTCACTTAACAGGTTTCCCCTTTGGCGCCCAGTTGTCACCGATCAGGGGAAACAAATGATATTTTTCTCTTTGGGACTGGCTTAATTCACTCAGCATAATGTTTTCCAGATTGCTCCATCTTGTTGCAAATGACTGGGTTTCGTTGTTTCTTACTGCTGTATAGTATTCTATGGAGTACATGTCCCATAATTTCTTTATCCAGTCTACTGTTGATGGGCATTTGGGTACTCAACTTTCAATGCCGCTTCCTCCCAATGCTTCTGGAAAGGTAAAGGAAGATGGGTGAATCGCTTCTCCGCCTTTTGGCTAAGATCAAGTGTAGGAAGATGAGTGAAGGGACTGGGACCCTGCAACTCATGTGGGAGTCCTCAGTGGAGTTTCTAGCTCCAGCCTTCAGCAGGGCCCAGCCCTGGGTATTTCAGGCATTTGAGAGTGGACTAGTTGATGCAAGATTTTCTTTCTACCTCCCTGCCTCCCTGCCTCCCTGCCTCCCTCCCTCCTCCTCTCTGTGGACTCGTCCTGCAAGGTCCACACTGCCAGGATGGTGGGGCAACGGCTTTCTTTGACGAGAGGCATTATTAATGATCAAGCATAAGCTTTTAGAGGGCAGGCATAGGGAGCATAGCTAATTAGGGCAACACTGATTCTATAGGATAAAGCCAATATTGGCACTGCTATATTTTTCCAATCAGCTTGAAGGTCACGTAGCCTGTAGTAGCTTTCCAGGTGATCCTAATGAGCCTGAGAGACACCCAGGAGCTGTTTTCCTGATTATTAATTACAAGACTTCTACAGAAGGCAGGAGTAGGGGAAATGTGTCTGGGGCTCCTGCCACCTGCCAGCAGTCAGGGTAACCTCCTGCAAGGGCTGGACAGGCAGTCTCCCAGCCAGGCACAAGATCACCCACATCTCTCCCTCCCTCCCTCCCTGCCTCCCTCCCTCCCTCCCTTTCTCTTCTTTCTTTCTTTCTTTCTTTCTTTCTTTCTTTCTTTCTTTCTTTCTTTCTTTCTTTCTTTCTTTCTTTCTTTCCCTTTTTTCTTCCTTCCTTCCTTCCTTCCTTTTTCTTTCTTATCCTTTATCTCTTTTCTCTTTCTATCTTCCTCTCATTCTGTCACTCTACCATTCAAATAAATTTGGAGATAATTTTTTAAAGCTACAAGAAATTATAAATTAATGGTAAATATGAAATACTACAATTTTTGTGTAGAATCAATGCAACTTTATTGGCATGTTTCATTGTGAATATGCTCCCTTACTTTAAAATTTATCATTCGAAATTGTGTAATGTTTCTACTGACACACCTCAAATATATAAAATTTATTTTGTTTGCTGGTTACTCTGCCTTGACCATAGGGATTTTAACTCATATCAGCAGAAATGAGAAGCATGTTTTTGATTATTTACATTTTTAGAATAATATGTTGGAGAAGGGATTTTAAAAGCTGTTTTACATGATAAGTATTGATTTAAAAGGAGTGACAAAAGTTTACATTGTAATATGGCATTCTTGAAAAGTTTAATGAAAAGTTTGCTCTTCATATTCTTATTCAGTTGAAATAATTATTTTGTCAGTGAGTTGTTCTAGTGACAACTTTATGAAGACACTAGGAAGACCAAAATAGTAATGGTGACATATTCATCAAAATTTTATATTAACAGAAATATCTTTATTAACTCTTCCTATTATAACTAAAATTATGCATGAAGATTTCAATGAACTACTTTAAATTTATTAAAGGCTTATAAAAGTTGCTTGTCACGCTTGAAAGTTAATGGGGATAAATTAAGGGAGAAGTTCTGCAAAATATTTAAAGAGAAACTAAGTCCAATATATTTCAAAGTGTTCTAAAACACCAAAAAGCATAGAACTCAAAGAAATTAATCACCATAAATAGCCAACTGATTTTTACAAAGGTACCAAGAATATACACTAGAGAAAGGATAGCGCTTTTAATAAGTGGTGCTGACAAAAATGGACATAGAAAAATTAAATTGCCCTAGTTCCAATCATATGCAAAAATCATATCAAGAGGGATGAAATACCTAATTGTCAGGTATGGAACCATGAAATTGTTATAAGAAAACATAGGGGAAGCAGTTCAATACATTGGCATAAGCAAATATTTTTTGGATAGAACCCTGAAACTACAAACAAATGAAGCAAAAGTAGACAAAATAGAATGATACAAAATTTAGAAGCTTTCGTACAGTAAACAGAACAATAGGTGAAGTGAAGAAATATCAAGCAAAACAGGAGAAAATATTTTCAAGCTACTTGTCCAATAAATCAGTAATATCCAGAATATTTGAGTAAGTAAAAAGAAACCTCAACTGTATGGGGATTTCCTAAAATACTAGAAAAAGAACTGTCATATGATCCAGTAACTCCATTACTGTGTACATATCCAAAAGACATGATAGTATCATATCAAAGAAGTATCTGCTTCACCATATTTATGGCAGGACTTTTCACAATAACCAAGATATGAAATTGACCAAGGTGTATACCATCAGATAAATTGGCATATTTATCAGAAACATTGGCACATACACCAAATGGAATACTATTCACTAAAGAACAAAACAGACTTACCACGCCAAACCTTAAGCTGTGTCACCTTAGGCAGGGACCTGGGAAAACAGTAGAAGATGGACCAAGTCTTGGGCACCTGCACCCTCATGGGAGACCCAAAAGAAGCTCCTGGCTCCTGGCTTCAGATTGGCCTAGCTTTGGCTATTACTGCCATTTGAGGAGTGAACCAGCAGATGGAGGATTTCTCTCTTTCCCCCTGCTTCTGCCTCACTGTAACTCTGCCTTTCAAATAAAAATAAATAAATATCTTTTAAAAAATTGCATGATATTAAAGTTCAAAAAATTAGAAATTCTACCACTGAAGATGTAATTTTCTGGCATTTTGATCAACATTTACTAAAATTCCAGAAAAATGTGCAGCTTCCTTTGAACATTATTGCAGTTGTTCTATAAAATATATATTAATTTTGAAAGCATGTATTTACATATAAAATGGAATTAAGTTCTAGACTCATGTAAATAAAAAGTGGCTTTTTTTTTTTTGACAGGCAGAGTGGACAGTGAGAGAGAGAGACAGAGAGAAAGGTCTTCCTTTGCCGTTGGTTCACCCTCCAATGGCCGCCGCATCTGGCGCACAGCGGCCAGCGCACCACGCTGATCTGAAGGCAGGAGCCAGGTGCTTCTCCTGGTCTCCCATGGGGTGCAGGGCCCAAGCACTTGGGCCATCCTCCACTGCACTCCCAGGCCATAGCAAAGAGCTGGCCTGCAAGAGGGGCAACTGGGACAGAATCCAGTGCCCCGACCGGGACTAGAACCCGGTGTGCCGGGGCAGCAAGGTGGAGGATTAACCTGTTGAGCCACGGCGCCGGCCCTGAAGTTATTTTGACCAGTGAATTCTTTATTTCAATGTGGCATAAGTTCAGTATTTAATGACAAATTAGTTCAAATAAATACTGTGTTCATATCTAAGCATCAATATCTAAGATGAATAAAGCTGGCTGTCTCTTTTACCTTATCCTATTTGGGACTACAGCACTTTAACTGCCACCAAGGATCCAATGAATTTCTGTATATGTGGAAAACACTGACAGCTCCATAATGAAGATATGTTAATGGTAAGATGGTAAGGCTTTCAGGGCTATATCCATTATGAAAAGGTTAGTGAGTAGTACTACCCACAGAGCCCTATTTAGCTGACTTTGAAATTTATTGATGAGAAGAGCTTTTTTTTTTTATGAGTATGTTGGCCAATGAATCTTATGAATTTCAGAAAGAAATGCACACATTTGTGTTTTCTGGTTCACCTAAATCCTGTCAGACTGCTTGGATTTCCACTGCAAAATGTCATAGACTGGAAAATTTAAGCAATAGCAATCTACATTCTCAGCTTTTGGGATAAACTGTATGACTCAGGCTGAAAGTCATCCTTGTTTGTAGAGTGCCACCTTTCCTTCTTGGGTGTTCACACAATTCATGTATGTTCTTTCTTTTAAAAGAAAGAGAGAGAGCTGTTAAGTCCCTTCATATAAGGAGACTGCTCCATCATGGATGTCCCATACTCATGGTCTCATCTATACATAACTATTTCTATCTAAAGCCCACAATTCCAAAATCCATCTCATTGGTTGCTAAAAGTCAACATATCAACTTGGAGGTGATTAAACAGCAAAATATTTAAGCCAAGGATATTTTGGTTTTTTTTTTGTTTTGTTTTTGTTTTTGTTTTTTAATTTGAGTGGGAGAAATACAGAGAGGAAGAGAAACAAAGAATTCCCATTCACATGTTCACTCACCAGATGCCTACTACAGCTCCCAGCAGGAAGCTGGAAGCCCACTTGTTGTTGACAAACTAACACATGAACCATCACCACTGCCTCCAAGAGTCTGCATTGGTAGGAAGCTAACATCAAGAGACTGACCTGGGAATTGAATTGTTCCATGTTGGGATCACCAGGCCAATTGCCCACCCTAGCCACAATCCTCTTAAACAAGAAATAAGGTTTAATATATTTCAAATACATTAACATATTCATATTTAAGCAATTCAAAGTATTCTTATTTCTGAATGGTTAATGCATTTGTTGTTACTACAAATGCAGGTCAGAATTGTTGCCCAAATTTGTCATATTATGATGTATTTCTTGACTTGCTATCTATAAAGCCTGAAAATAATTACAAAATAAAACTAATGTAATGAAACAATAGTAGGTATATCATAAATGTTCTTGACTACATGCAAAAAAACTGGCTCTGGATATTTCAAGCTAACATTTAATATATTGGCTATGTATCAGGCAATCATTATATTGATCACAGTCTGGAGACCTAGGCAAGGAAACTGCACAAAAATGAGACTCATTGTACTCGAGAACTGGAAAATCTGCCCAGAAAATTGCTAGAACTTTTATCACTATTGAACATTATTGTCACTGCCAGTATAAACAAATTGAAAGTTTCCTTTTATTTTTGTCTCAGTATCCTAGGACTCCCACTTCCATGTATCTTATAGGCTGAGCTTCACCATTCTAGGCTTCTGATTCAAGAGCTAAATTATTGTCGCCTATATTGTAAGAGTGGCAGCATTGAGAAAGTGGCTGGTTAAAGATAAATAATAGAAAACATAAGTAGTCCTTATATTTCACTGCTTTTGGCCACTGAAATCCAAGAATTCTCTTCCGGCATTTTTAAATTTCTTTGTTTAAAAATATTTATTTACTTTCATTTTTCTTTTATGTCATAAAAACAGAGAGACTTAGAAAAATGTACACAAACACACAAAGGTGGTAATCATCCAGGTGATCACAAATGTCTATAACAGCTTGAGCTGGGCCAGTGCAAAGCCAGTAACTGGGTTCTTCTTCCACACCTCCCACATCGGTGGCCCAGTACATACATTTGGGCCATCTTCTACTGCTTTTTCCAGACTATTAGCAGGGAGTCAGATCAGAAATGGAGCAGCCAGGGCATAAACGGGTGCCTAGAGAGGACGTCAGCATTCACCGGCAACGGCCTTCCCTTCTGCACAACTCTGACACCAATGATTGACTTTTAAAACTGATGAATAATCTTCCATTTATTGACCTACAACTATATGTTTATCCACTCACCCACAAAAGGAAATTTGCTTGCTTTCAAATTTTTGCAATTATGAATAAAATTGCTAAGAAATATGCATGAAGATGTTTGTGTGTGGATGAACTCATTTGATTTAATATCAAGAAGCATGCTTGCTGTCATATGGTAAGAATATGTTTAGTTTTGTAAGAAACTTTCTGACTGCTTTCCAAAGTACAATTTTGCATTCTGATCAGCAAGATTTATAAACTCACTCCTTCATTTTCTAGCATTAATACTCAACAAGAGTATTTTCTCAGGTACTTGAAATTCTTCCCTACAGGTAACTCAAAACTCTTTTAAAGAGATTTTTATGTGTTCTTAGAGAGGAGGGATATATCATTATCCATTATTATATTTAGAAAGAAAGATGGGAAGTTAGAGCAGGCATGCAGTCTAGTATACAAGACACCTGTGTACTATATTGGAGTTATTGGGTTCAGTTTCCAGCTTTGCCTACTGACTGCATTTTCCTGCTAATACAGAAACTGGGAAGTACCAATGATGGTTGAAATTATTTCATTGCTGCCACTCACCTGGGTGACTTAGATTGTGCTCTGACTCCTGGCTTTGGCCCTGTTTGGCCCTGTTTGGCCCCAGTCATTGGGAGCTTTGGATAGCAAACCAGTGGTTGGGACACATCTCTCACTCTTTCTCTTATCTCTCTCTCTCTCTTATTTCTCTCTCTCTCTCTCTCTCTCTCTCTCTCTCTCTCTCTCTCTCTCTGCTTTATGCTTCTATGTAGCTCTGCTTATCAAAGTTAAAAAAATGAGAATATGATGAAGAAATCAAGATATTTCTCGTTTTCTCCATAGCCCTTATAGTCTCCACTATAAAAGCATCATACCTTAATAATAAGTAGGATCTATTCCAAAGCCAATATCATGAAGCTGATTTTTTTGCATATCCATCCTGCAATTCACCTATGAGAAATTTGAAATTAGCAGGAACCCTAAAAATTACTCTATGGCAATTTTATTTTAAAAAATAACTCAGTTTCTTATAAAGTGATTTTTTGCATAATGGTAAAGCTGAGTCAACCAACAAAGCAGAGCTGAAAATGTCAGGAGTAGAATAAAAAAAAAAACTTAAAAATAATTGATTATAACTGATAGAAATCTTCCTTTCATTCATAGACATGCATACACAATTCTTTATGTGACCCAAAGTTAGGTTTGGTATCATGTCAGAGCAGGAAATAAATCTTTTAAATAGTGTCCCAAATGAAAACCATATAGTACATGATGATAAACTTTCATTAAAAAAAAAAAAACAACTTTTACACAAAACACAACAAATGAAAGTGATATCCTGTTACCATAGTGTATTTTCTTGATATTTAGGACTGAAATGTCTATCGCTCATATGACTTAACTTCTTCCATGACCTTCTATTGTCTCAAGTATAAGATTCAAACCCTTTATATAGCAAAGAAAGTCCTTTCTGATCCAGTCTCTGCTAATATTTCTAACCCTGTTTTTGTCTTAATCTTTTCCTATTCACCCCAACTACCCTTCAATCTAAGTACTCCAGGCTGTGGAAAGTCTAAGTTAGTCACACACCTTTAATTATTATATTTACTTCTTTATCTCTGTTAAGGCTGTTTCCTCTGTCTGGAGAGCCCTGTGCTACACTCTCTTGACTTTCTGTGAACAGATATTCATGCTTCAGCACATATCTCATATGTCACTTCCTCTCTGTGTTCTCTTTACTTTTCCTGATAGCATTAAGCATTCTCTCTGTTGTGCTCTTAAAACGTTTTGCACACAGGGGCCGGCACCGTGACTCACTTGGCTAATCCTCCGCCTGTGGCGCCAGAATCCCATATGGGCGCTGGGTTCTAGTCCCGGTTGCTCCTCTTCCAGTCCAGCTCTCTGCTGTGGCCCGGGACTGCAGTGGAGAATGGTCCAAGTGCTTGGGCCCTGCACCCGCAATGGGAGACCAGGAGAAAGCACCTGGCTCCTGACTTAAGATAGGCGCAGTGAGCCAGCCATAGTGGCCATTTGGAGGGTGAACCAACAGAAAGAAGACCTTTCTCACTCTCTCCCTCTCACTGTCTATAACTCTACTTGTCAAATAAATAAATAAAAAATCTTTAAAAAAATGTTTTGCACACAAAGCATTTGCTTTATTGCTCTGACATTATTTGTTTACCTATCTTCCTTACCTACTAAGTGGTAAGAACATATATTATGACATCATCATCTTTACATCTCATTAATAAGAAAAACAGATACTCAGTTGTTGGGTACTCAATAACTGACCTTGTCAATCACTTTTGAAAGCAATATTTATCTGAACGATTTCACAAATAGAAATCTGGAACCTGAGCAATTCCATATTTACTATGTTTATTTAACATACACTTATTCATGTTTTTAAGGTCTGTCTTCTGGTTTGATAAAGATATGGACACAAAGAGACAGATTAAAAAATCATCAAAGTCATAATGTTCAATTATATGTTTTGAAGGTATAGATTTTTCACTTACAATTCTTGGCATATTTCCAAGACATAGATATTTAAAGTAATTATTTTAATATGTTCAAGAAAGAACAATATATATTGATAAGCATATGATTGAGTAAATATATAATTAAGGTTCAATAAATGATCATTGATATGCTTAATACTATTGAAACATCTCATAGCTATTCAGTGGGAGTTTTATGGTGAAGGGATTTTATGAGCAGTAGAATTAATATTTTATCTATAAGGCACAGAATTGAAACTAATAAAAAATTTAAGTGATCGTTTTTAGATTTGACAAGGTAGATGGCATATGAATACACTGGACAGCTAAAATATATCTCAAAACTTAAGGTAGTTAGAGTCATAATCAGTTTCTGGTTTAGTAATGCAATTTTGAAATTCTATCCCCAGCTATCTCCAAGGAAACATGTTAATATCTGTAAAATAATGGCAACTTTCAAATTCTTTAATGTAACAAGACAGCCAAGTCCTCCAAAGTTACACCGAGACAATATTAAGCAGGTTTCGGTCAACACATTTTGATTTATGCACAATGTTTATGTAAAACCTGAAAGAGAAACTAGAAAATGCATAAAGACAACTTTTCACACCAGATACATTTACAACGCTATCCCCAACATGCAGGACAATGATGAGTAACTCTGAGTTCCTGTAGATTAATCACAGATAGTGAACTGCTACTGACGCTTAATTTCTATAGATTTTCTCCTTAGAATAACAAAACATACATACTAACTGTTAGCCATCACAAAACACACCGAACACCAGAGTAAGGGAAAGGGTTTATTGGGGAAAACTCAGTAGACCGGAGGGAAAGGGCAAAGAGGGAAAAAGAGAGGAGACTGTAAGAGAGAGAAACAGAGAGGAGAGAGAAGAGAGACGAGAGGAGGAGAGGATACAAGAGAGAAGAGCCAAGAGAGCAGGAGAGCCAAAAGAGCACGTGTTCAGGAACAGGTCCTTTTAAAACTTTGCCTGAGGTCAGGCAGGGAAGCAGGAGCAGAAAATCCCATTAGGTCAGGGGTGGAGTTTGACAACAGAAGTTGGGCCATGTGGCCACCTGGCTTCCAGCAATGGCAGTGGAACCAGGGTATAGAATGTAAATCAAGGGTACAGATCGTGCCATAGATAAGACTGCACCAGTTTCCTAACACTAACCAAAATGCTAAAGTAATAAACACATATTCCTTGGAATTCAGGCTCTTGTGGACAACCACCTTCTGCCTTTATACTCAGCCCTTAGAAATGAATACAGGCAGAGAAAAAAACAGCCTTGTTATACAATTGAAATTTACATAAATGAAAAATATATTGCTCTCACTCATGAACTTTACTTTTTCTTCATTAAGGTTAGAAGGTTAAAAATATGAGACAATTAGGTTTTGGACTGACGAAATAGCACAAAGTGATGCACATAGAAGGCAGAAAACTTAGAAATTTTCACCCAGAATAGTTTGAAATACAGGATCCATACCCACAATAACTGGACTGCATAATCCATGCAACTTCCTTGAATTTCCATTTTTATAATACAGGATTATTAAAACAGAATGAATTAGATCATTTAAAAAATATCTCTAAGTTATGCAAAATACCAATTACCTATTACTAATAGAAGCAATCTAGTTTATATTCTAATCTAAATTTTACAGAATCTTATGTCAAGTATGCATACCTTAATAAAATAATTATATTAATAATATCTATTACCTATCTTTTTAAATTGGCTAAGTGGTCTCTCAGAATATATTCTTAATTAGGGCACTGAATAATAAACATTAAGTATGTTTTTTAAAAATAGATTAAATATCTATTTATCCCTTTAAGTAGTTTTTTTTTTTGTTCTGCTTAATACTATTGGTTGAACTCTGTAATTAATACACAATTATTCTTAAATGTTGAAACTTAACTGAAAAGTGATCCCTGTTAAATATAAGAGTGGGAATAAGAGAGGGAAGAGATGTACAGTTTGGGACATGCTTGATCGGACTTGCCCCAAATGGTAGAGTTAGAAACATGCCAGGGGATTCCAATTCAATCCCATCAAGGTGGCAGGTACCAATGCCATCTCACTAGTCCAAGTGAAAAGTTTATGTTCACAATTTATCATAATGATAGGACTAAGAGTCAAAGGGATCACATAAACAAGACTAGTGTCTGAAAATACTAACTGATAGAATAAAAAAGGGAGAGAAAGATCCAACATGGGAAGCAGGAGATACAGTAGACTCACAGAATGGCAGATGTCCTAAATAGCACTCTGGCCTCAGAATCAGTCCTTAACGCATTTGGATCTGGCTGAAAAGCCCATGAGAGTATTTCAGGCATGGAAAGCCAAGACACTCTGGCAAAAAAAAAAAAAAACAAACAAACAAACAAACAAACAAACACCACTAAATGAAAGATCTCTGTGAGTGAGATCCCAGTGCCCAGTGGAAAGAACAGACCATCAAAGGAGGTACCTTTCTCTGAAGGGAGGAGAGAACTTCCACTTTGACTATGACCTTGTCTAAATATGATCAGAGTTGGTGAACTCAAAAGGCCTCCATAGCCTTGGCAACTCATGACAAGAGCCTAGGGTGATTACTGACACCATAAACAAGAATGTCAATTTATTAAGTCAACAACAGGAGTCACTGTGCACTTACTCCTCATGTAGGATCTCTGTCCTTAATGTGCTGTACATTGTGATTTAATGCTATAACTAGTACTCTAACAGTATTTTTCACTTTGTGTTTCTGTGTGGGTGCAAACTGTTGAAAGCTTTATTTAATATATGCTAAATTGATCTTCTGCATATAAAGAGAATTGAAAATGAATCTTGATGTGAATGGAAGGGGAGAGGGAGTGGATATGGGGAGGGTTGTGGGTGGGAGGGAAGTTATGGGGGGGAAAGCCATTGTAATCCATAAGCTGTATTTTGGAAATTTATATTCATTAAATAAAAGTTTAAAAAATAGATTAAATATAAAACTTACATTTTTAGTGATTAATGTGTAAGCAAGATAATTAAATGTTTAAAATCACTGTTCCTCAGTGATTCATGATCATTTTTCATGTTGTTGCTTCAATTTGTTCAAATTATCCACATAAAATTAAACCAGGGAAACTGGCTTGTGCCACCTGAATCTACTCAACAATGATTTAATCAGAAATTTTAGATTAATTTACTCTTAATGTAGTTAATTTCTATTGACCTTGTTCCAGGAAAAAGACTAGTTCCCAAGACATCAGTCAAGCGAAAAAGATGTGCAAAGTTCATTACTGCATTCCAATTATGAATCTGAGCAGGTTCCCTACAGTGCTCCTCATCACTACCCACCTTAATTTTGCTGATAAAAGTGTCTCTCTCAATAATCATATTACATAGAAATAGTTTTTTCTTCGTAATCTATTGGTTCTATTCTCATGTGAATTTATCACAAACAGCAAGCTAGTCTTGCCTGACACGACTGTCTTATCTTTCTAAAGATTACATTTGTCAAGTAAGAGAGAGAGAGAGACACTTGAAATTATTTTGACCAAATCCTATATTTGCAGCAAAACTAAACTGGTGGGCATATACTTTGGACATGGACAATCTTACAAAGTTACAGAGGCATGGAGACTATCATGCATTTTAGATAATATTCCTTAACAAGTATAAATCATGGCTACACAGATAAAGATCATTGGAAGTGGATGAGACATTTACTCAATAAAACGAGAAATCTCTAGAGGAATACAACTGAAAAATACCTTCTAAAGTTATCACAAAAATTCCAGTATATATGTAATTATCCCATTAAAGTAGATAAACAGTAAAAGGTAACCCAGGGTAAATAGAAAATAAAACAGTTAATAAACCTGTCCCCATGATCATAATATATGTTACTATAGGAAACAAATACACTAAAATTGCTATAAATATCTTGAAAAATGTAAAGGAATATGCCTTAATGAATGCATAGGCTTAGCAGAAAGATTTAATCAGCAATAAAAAATATTTAGACTTTAAAGAATGATCAGTAGGAAATTTCCTCTCTCTTTTTTCTTCTACTTCTACCTTTCTGACTTCCAAAAATATTTTAACAATTAAAAAGGAAATAATTTCACACAGAATATTAAATAGTAGATTATAAAAAGTTAACAGAAAAATAAAATCTCATGTTCATCTAATTCAGTATCTAGTAAGAATATCTGAAAATGTGTTTTCTGGTAACTGAAAGTTTAGTTAATTTGTCTTCAGAAGAATGGCACTGTAAAAAATGCTTACGTGTTCTTAGACTGAAGGGAAACGACATAGAAAAATCATTGGAAATTGTAATAAAATGAATTAGCAACATTCATGACATTTTGATATTTTTAAATTAGGAGATACAGATAAAATGTTATGAAGGATTTTAATGTTTGAAAGGTTGATAGTGAACTGAAAAGAAACATTTCACCTTAGATCTAAAGTAAGTGAAGGAAGGATTCATGACGCTATCAGAGAGAAGAGTCTTCTAGACAAAAAAAAATCAATGTAAGGACCCTACAGCAACCCATATGCAAATATTGCATGTTAGTGCTTAGACCACAGCAAAATTTGAGAGCATCATGACAGATTTTAGAAAGGATGTTTGTCTTATCCTTTTTAACTTTCAAATATTGCATTACATAGAGCTTTTCTATTTTAATTTTTAAAAATGAAACAAGTAGTCATGTCACAACAAAACATGACATTGTTTGAAGAGTACTTAGAGTTCTGTTAATTTTAAATTTTCTATGATTTAAAAAGATCCTTTTTATCTATGCAAGCACACAGTTAGAAATTCTAGGTAAATGACAGGAGGGTGTGCAATATTTAAAAACGCATTATAATGCAAACAGAAAAGGCTTTTGTTCATGTAATCATCAAGAACCAATTAGAAAATTAAACTTCTCAGAATTCTGGCAATCGTCTATATCACTAAGGAGATGTGGTTGATTGAACTGATCTCTCAGGAAGTGAGTTATGGAAAGTAAAATAAAGGGACTTTAAATAATCCAGTAAACTGTGTAAATCATTCTATATATTCTTATTGGATTTCATAGTTTTCAAACTAGTGTCTAATTCAAATCTTTTATTGCTGTTCTTAAATTTTTCTTACTCTTTAGCGTAAGATTTTAGTTGCTTGTTAACTTCTGGGCACAAAGTAATATAAGTTGTGTTGATTCAACTTCTTTTCCTCTAATTATTTTCCTGATACTTTACATCCGCCTCAGAATTTTCTGACATTTTACCTCTCTTTCTTATATCATTTTTCTTCTTAGGAGATATAGGCAAATTATTTTGCTATTTTTATTTCTACTAACATTGTGTCTTAGTAGGTTCATTATTAAATAATCCTCTAAACCATAAATTTTACTCTTTCCATCGACTTTTTTTAGTCTAGAAAAAACAACATTCAGTTCCTCATATCAATGAAATCTTGTCATTCCTTTGTGTGCAAGATATCTCCAAAATGATATTTTATCTCATAATTAAAACATGTGTTACATATACCTACTCATGACATCATGTATCTTTCCCATAGACTTCATCTTCACGTTGGGTCTTATTTTTAGGAGTCTCATTTCCAGGATTCCAAGGCTCTGAGCAAAATGTAGTCCCCAGAGAGACTGGAGATCATTTTGCCATCATGAAAATTCCCTAAAAGTACACAATATCAGTGACCACGCAGAGGAAGACCATGAGCACAGATCAACTTGACAAATGTTGGACATGTACTTATCAGCCCCAAATTTGATTCATAAGAGACTTCAGGCCTAATGTCACAGGAAGCCCCAGAATTGTGCAATAGCTGCCCAGCTCCTTGCTAGATGCTTTACATTATTTTTAAATTTAAAGTAAGATTTATTTAAGTCAGAGACCTTCTGGCAGAATGGCCAGTAGTGGAGCTCCAATTGAGGCAAAACCTAAAGGGGCTGGTGGCTGATGGTACTGTGTTTTTGTTTGTTTGTTTGTTTGTTTGTTTGTTTTGACAGATAGAATTAGACAGTGAGAGAAAGAACAGAGAGAAAGGTCTTCCTTCTGTTCTTCACCCCCCAGTTGGCCGCCACAGCCAGTGTGCTGCACCGATCTGAAGCCAGGAGCCAGGTGCTTCCTCCTTGTCTCCCATGCAGGTGCAGGTGCCCAAGCACCTGGGCCATCCTCCACTGCCCTCCCAGGCCACAGCAGAGAGCTGGACTGGAAGAGGAGCAACTGGGACTAGAACTTGGTGCCCATATGGGATGCCGGCGCCGCAGGTGGAGTATTAGTCAACTAAGCCATGGTGCCGACCCCGATACTGGGGTTTGTAAGCACAATTTAAAGGAAGAAACTGTCAATCAGTATAAGGCAGGGATGCACCCATCAAAAGATGTGATTTATAGTCTTTTTACCCTGTCTGGCTTGCTCTGATCAAACAAAAGAGCCATCAGAAGGGTGGAATACCTAACTTGTTTTACAGTAAACTGGAAGTTTAGAAGGAATCATCATCACTCCCTTGCTATTCTCATGGTCAAATTGGAAATTTCTAAGAAATGGGGCAGGCATGTTTCACCTTGCTAAAGATAACTTTTGGGCAAGCAAGCATTTTGACCTTTAATTTCCACCAGGACAACCCTGGCTGCCTATTTACCTGTCTGGCTCACCACATTTTCTTCCCCAGAAGAATGGACCCTGCCTTCTTTTATGGAATGTAGGATGAGGATTGCTGTGGCTTCTTCAAGCTGGGAAGGGGTGGAGCAGCAACAGGAAGTCAAGACAGGGTTTCAGCAGGAGGTGGCCTTTCCAGAGGTATGCCTTGACAGCTTGCAGAAACTGCTTCCATTCGAGGTTTCATGTGCATGGCCATCTAGAATTTCACTCTTTCAAGTCTAGAGAAAATGAATCTAACAAGCAGATTAAGCTCAAAGGGTCTAATACAGAGGACAGAATCATTGCCAAAGGACCTAAGAAAGGTGCTGTCTAAGCCATGAGTAAGTTTTCCCATTGAGAGGCAAGTGTAAACGGACAGGAGGGGCTTGATAATAATTAGGTAAGCTTTCAGGCCTGGCCAGATATGAGACCCAGACCTACCTATCTCTCCACATTGGGTGCTGGAAGAGGCAAAAAAAAGGGAATTGTGAACCTCCTTATTGAAGGCATCTTGTTGATTTCCTGGGGGGAGAGCTGGCATGAATAGAAGTAGTTGGCATCTCTAAAAGGAAATAATATGCCTGCAATGTTACTGACCCTACTTGGCTGTCCCCTCAGCAGTGGTGGCTACTTTGGAAACTGGGCTGAGGAAAGGGCCAATATTTTTTTTCTCCAGCTTAGAGCCATGTGGCTCTGACCCAGGAGTTCTTAAACCCCTAACACAGTTCCATTTCCAGTGACCCAGCTCTGTGCTTGACAGTTAACACTTCCTTTCTTCAACCACTCTGATACCATTGTTTAACTTTCTGCCTGTTGGACAAGCTGATCCAGTTTTGTATGTGTTTTGCATGATTTAAATGAAATTTAATCTTCCTTTAATATTAAATATCAAGCTGTTGTAATTTATTGCTGCTTGTGATAATCAATGAAATAATTATCAATAAGAGAGAAATAAATAACAACTTATGTTGAATCAAATATGTAATGCAATTTTACAATCTTTATAATATGAATGATTTAGCTTCAGTGTATTTGTTATGAAGGAGAACATGCTAACATGATAAGAATCTTACTCCCACATAGAATCAGAGCAAAAAAGATAGTTTTCAGGTCCAGCATTGTTGCATCATAGGTTAAAGCACCACGTATGATGCTGACTTCCCATGTGAGTGCTTGTTTGAGTCCTAGCAACTCTGCTTCTAGGAAGCAATGGATAATGACCTCAGGGCTTGGGTCCCTGCCATCCAAGTGGGAGATGGGGATGGATTTCTGACTTTAATCCACCCAAGCTGTTGTGAACATTTGGGGAGTGAACCAGCAAATAGAAAATATCTTTCTCTCCCTGTCTCTCCCTTCCTCTCTGTAACTGCCTTTCAAATAAATAAATAAATAATTCTTTTTAAAAAGGACAGTTTCCTTTAGAGGCTAGTGCACTAGAATTTATAGCAGTTTTGGCAAGGCCATGATAGAGAATTGCTAACACAAAATTCAGAAAAATATGATCACAATGGGTTCACTTTTATTTAGTCACAGTACCATATTTTATAAGTTCCTGTTATAGATATGAATGTATTAACTTCCATAAGTAAATTTTAATTTAGATCCCTAATTTCCAATATGGCAACATGGAAGGAGAATATGTTGATCCAATTCTATGTATCATAATGAGAATTTATTTAAGCCAGTACTCTGATGCTATAGTCATGTCTTGGTGCCATGTTTCTTAGTGTTTAGTCATAACAATTTAACTATAGTAATAGAAACAAAGAAATCAAGAAGTATTAGTGTCAAATTCTCCATTTATTCTTTACAAAATACTAAACTTCAAAATAAAGACATGAAACTGTATCTCCTGTAAAAGTGATCTATAAACTGTAAATAAAGAAACAATTTTCCCCAGGGCATAAACCTAAAGAATCAGGGTTAGAGAGAGCTCCACTGAACTCCATGTGTTTATAGTACCTCCCCATCTACACACACACACACACACACACGGCTTAGACAACTTCCAGAACTGAACACTTTCTCCCATCTTCCCTCTTGTCTCTCATCATACCAGTTACAAAACGGAGAGTGCTAATTCATGAGTCCATTCTCATAAACCTCTTGATGACTTCTTCATTTTTCTTCTCCTCCCAGAAGTGTCTAAACTTTCTTCTTTGAAGACAAGATATAAATATAATATGATCCCTGACCCCAGGGATGTTAGTTTTGCATAATAAGACACACTATTTTTAGTAACTCTTCTGCATAATGAAGTCTTTCAAACAGATATAAAGATTGGCTGGTTAATGTGCTGTTTCAAAGTCCTCATTGACAGTACACCCATATGAACTCATTTTGAGAATTTTGCTATACTCATATTGGTGTTATTAAACCAAAGGTTAGTCTTTATAATTGTTTTCCTTGAGGATTTCCTGTTTTCTAAAACCCCTGAGGGCCTTGCCAACACTGCTAAGATTAGTGTTTAATTTCTAGGACCCTCATTTCCATGACCTGATGCCCCTCAGTAAGCACAGAAATACAATCTCATCTTCAGGGAAGATTTTATGTATGAGGGTAGAGGCTCTTATTCCAAGCAGATGTGATATAAGGGAAGCTACATTTATTTAAATTACAAATTTGAATTTCATTTTGTACTGCAACAGAAACCAATCAATCTTCATGGGAAACAAAGAGTGTGAAGCGTGTATGATGGAATCAGCATTTAAATGTGATGCAGTTTTATAGAAGCACTTGTTTTAAGAGCTCCAAAAGACTGATTAACTGAAAGTGCTTTATGTGAGCGTATTTTAGCTTCAGCAATTTTTACATAGGCTACAATCTAAGTATTATATGTGCTTAAGAAAGCAAATTTAGTAGAGACATAAGAAAATATATTGTAGAATACCTATTTCTTTGTGATAGAAGCTAATGTTGGCTATCAAAATTATAGTTCAGTATTCTTAAAGTATGCTGAAAATTAGTACAGAATTCACAGAAAAAAGATTTTTATGTATACTAAATACCTATAATAGATTATGTATGCCTATGTAATTTCTCATCTGAATTAACTTTAATCTGTTAAGTCTTGGTGTAAATGAACCCTGGGAAGCAATAAAGGACCCAAAATATAGTACAAATAGCCTAAGGAGAGGCATCAAGTTGCATGGTATCCTTACATTGCTTTGATTTCAAATCCAATGTGGATGATGGTATTTTGCATCTCACCAGATCTTGGGAATGAATGTAGTGAGAGAAAACACATTTTTGGAAGAAATCAGAAATTTAACTAAACAGAAAATGATTTACTTTTTCTGACAAGCTAAGTTTTTTTTCCCACTATACCTGGGGCTTGGAGTTACTATAGTTCAATTAACTATTAAAATTAATAAATTTTCATGTTTTCATCATCTTAACCCCATGAGTGATTATATACCCACCAAAGAAAAGTGTACCTATGTAACTAAATGAAGATTCATTTATAATTATAAAAATTTGTTTGAAGCAATCCATGCATAGTCTTAGAAGGCCAATTTTTAGCTTCAACTATTGTTAGAATTTGAAAATAATAATTTTCAAACTCCAGTAGATTGTATGTGTTCTAAGTTTTAGGCATCCAGCATGCTTGGAGAAAGCTAAAATCAGGCATCTGAAGATTGTGCTTATGATTCTGTTACTAGTTAAATAGTGTTAAATAAATTTTATAACCTGAATCTGAACTTTAGTTTCTTCATCTCTACAATGGGATAATAATTTTAATAAAATTATTATTTAAGTTTAATGCAACATCTTTAAGGTTGTTAGCATAGAGACTTCTCTTTAATTTGATGTTTTGTCATTTTGTCATGGAAGAAGACAGGAACCAACCTTCTCTGAAGATGTCAAATCAACCTGTTACTTTTTCCACATAATCCTAGAATTGAAAATGTGTGACCATGCATTCGATTCTGACTTCCAGATGTTTATACCTGGAACTGAATGTTGAACGATGCCTTAACAACTTCAGAGCTATGGGTGGTACTAAACCTTGGATGTTCCATGGCATGATTTTCCAGCCATACAATGTTTAATTTCTGTTACTTCCTGTATATTTCATGGGAATTACAAAACATTTAATCTGTTCACAAATTATTTAATATCCTTTAAAATATTATTCTGGTAATTCTCCAAATCAATTTCTATTTTGCAACTAAGAAGAATAATTGATACTTTTCTCATTGCAAAAAGGTAGAAGAAAAATATAAAACTATAACACTCTTTGGTATAAATGATTCAATGTTAAACATATTTTTAATTTAAAAACCATGGTTTGCTCATATCCTTTCTAGCTTCTTGTCGTGTTCAGCAGAAAATCTTTCCTCTGTTAATTAAAAATGGTAGATTCATTTTTATGTTAACAAATTGCCACATAGTTATAGCTTAAAACAATAAAAATGATTGTTCGATAGTTCTGATGATCAGACAGTGTTTCACTGGACTAAAATTATGCATAAGAAACACTGTGTCCCTTACTGCAGTTTATAGAGATCATCCATTCCCTTGCCTCTTTGAAAGGGACAGATTCCTTGGCTCATTCACTCCATTTCCATCTTCAAAGTTAAGTATAGCAAGTTGAATTTTCATGTTTCATTAATGTATCTTCCATTTTATTTCTTTCTTCTACATTCAAGTACTCTTCCAATAAATTCACTTTATTCATATAATTCAGGCAAACCTCCATATTTTCAGGTAAGTTGGTAGCAGTCTTTTTTTTAAAAAAAAATATTTATTTGAAAAGCAGATTTACAGAGACAAGGAGAGAGGGAGAGGGGGAGGGAAAGAGAGAGAGAGAGAGACAGAGAGACAGAGAATCTTCCATCTTCTGGTGCACACCCAAATGGCTTCAATAGCCAGGACTGGGCCAGTCCAAAACCAGAAGCTTGGAACTCCATCCAGGTCTCCCACATGGGTGCAGGTGCCTGAGTACTTGGGCCGTCTTTTGCTGATATCCCAGGCACATTAGCAGGGAGCTGGATTGGCAGTGGAATAGCCGGGAGTTGAACTGGTGCCCATATAGGATTCTAGAAATGCAGGTGGCAGTTTAACCTGCTACACCACAACAATTTTTCTCACCACAGCACAATTGTTCACAATCTTTTTTTTAAAAATTGCATTTAAGTTATACAAATTTCATATATATGGATTTAGGAACATAGTGATACTTCCCACCTTACCCTACCTCCCCACCCACTCTTCAACCCTTCTTCCTGAAAATCTGACTGCTTCCTTAATATGCCTCTATTAAAGAAACTCACATATTCATAGGTTCTAAGATATATATTATATATAACCTATATGTAAAAATCACTATTATTCCTAATATGTAGAGTATTCCAATAAAGATGCATGTGTGTGTTTAAAATTATGTGGGTGGATACAGAATTAATGAAGTCTTTAGGTAGGCTATAATACAAAATATTTGGGGCTGGCATTGGGGCATAGAAGATTAAGCCTCTGTCTGCAGTGCTGGCATTCCATATGGGTACCAGTTCAAGTTTTGGCTGTTCCACTTCTGATCCAACTTGCTTCTAATGTGCCTGAGGGGGCAGCAGAGGATGGCTCAAGTGCTTGGGCCCCTGCGTGCATGTAGGAGACCCAGAAGAAGTTCCTGGCTCCAAGCTCTGGCCTGGCCCAGCCCTGGCTATTGTGGCCATTTGGAGAATGAACCAGTGGATGGAAGATCTCTCTCTCTCTCTCTTTCTCTGTCTTTCAAAAAAAAAACTTTAAAAATATATAAAATGTTTGTTCAATTCATATCAAATAACTTTAATTCCATACATTTTAGGTTATTCATTGGTAAACATAATTTTCTTTGGACACACTTAAATTTGTAGCTCCAACAATCAATATAACAGAGATGGGAGTTTTAGAAAAGATTGGATCTTAGGAATATGTGTCCATGGATTATTTACCCCTGATATTATCACAATAACAGTCGAGATAGGAACACAGAGAATAATGTGTTTTCTACAGAAGGATAAGAAATGGAAATGTTGTTTCAGGGACAAAAATGTTGAAATCCACTGATACAAGTGTATATGAGTTTTACACAGATATATGAAATGTCTTCTATTACAAAAGGAAGCATATTGTTAAATATTAGAAAAATATAACTCTGAAATGCTTTGGGTCATTAAATGAATGTAGCCACTCATGAGAAAAAAAAAACTTTATTATATGTGATGTTTGAACCATATAAAATTTAATACTGCTTTTAAGCAACCATCTTTTTTTTTAAGATTTATTTTATTTATTTGAAAGCCAGAGTTACAGAGAGAAGTAGAGCCAGAGAGAGAGAGGTCTTCCACCTGCTGGTTCGCTCCCCAGATGGCCGCAACAACTGCAGCTGCGCTGATCTGAAGCCAGGAGCCAGGAGCTTCTTCGAGGCTTTCATGTGGATGCAGGGGCCAAGGACTTGGGCCATCTTCTACTGATTTCCCAGGCCACAGCAGAGAGCTGGATCGGAAGAGGAGCAGCTGGGACTAGAACCTGCACCCATATAGGATGCCGGCACTTCAGGTCAGAGCTTTAACCTGCTGCACCACAGCTCCGACCTTAAGCAATCATCTTAATATTTCTAAGCCAGATTGCACATTTTCTTTCCATATAGATTGTACCTAGGTTATACAAGAAAAATTCCTTTGCCTCATCTATTTCTGTTGTGATACAGTTTTTTGTAATGCTTAAATATTCTGTTTCTAAAGGGAGGGAATGAGAAGTGCATTTCAAACAGTAAGCCTAACTAATGAATAATTGGTGGTATCAATGTCAAAAGTGCAAGGGTGACAAATAGCCTGAACTCATACATTTTCCACTTTCCTGTTTTTAAAATGCTTTACATCAAGACAGTGTGATCAGATGAAAATGCTGTATTTACTTTGTCTTTTTTTGACAGCATCACAAATATCATCTAACATTATCATTGATATATACATATATCATGGCTACATTGGAATACAAATGTACTTGTGTAATAGGTTTACAAACACAAGCTTTTTAACTTTTGTTATTTTTAAAAAAGATTTTATTTATTTATTTTTATAGCAGAGCCACAGACAGAGAGAGGGAGAGACAGAGAGAAGGGGCTCTCATCCTCGGGTTCACTCCCCAAATGGCTGCAATGTCTGGAGCTGGGCCAATCTGAAGCCAGGAGTCAGGAGCCTCCTCCTGGCCTCCCACGCAGGCACAAAGGCCCAAGCAGTTGATCCATCTTCTGCTGCTTTCTCAGCTGAATCAGAAGAAGAGCAGCCAGGACATGAACCAATGACCACATGGGACACTGGCACCATAAACGTTGGTCCAACCCACTATGCCACGGTGCCAGCCCCAACTTTTAATATTCTTAACTTCTTACATCAACTATTCTTCCTTAACAGTATTTCCTTTGGTAATTTTCTATAATTATAAATATCAACAATATTACTGTTGAAGAATAATACATTTGTTACTTGGGAATTGTTATGATTTGAAGTTTTTATGTTTTTTTCTTGGTCCATTTCTTTTTTAAACACCTTAATACTTACGTTTAGCAATTAACTTTTCAAACTGCCATACCTCAGCACTATTTTGACAACTGGAACATTTCTTTATATTTGAAAGTATGGAATCCTATAGCAGCAAATTATGCAAACAATATTGTAGAAAGGAAAACATTAGCGTTCAAATGAAATCAAACTCTTGGATATTACTGTGAAATGGAAGCCATGGGATGAGATTGTGTAAAATGCAAGTTCAACGTTTATGCATACAGATGCAAGTTTTCACTGGAGGGCTTTACCCAACCCCAGAACCCTCGAGTCGACACACCAGGTTAAATCAACTGACCTCCTCATCCTAGTTTCCTCTAGGCTGTTTCATTTTCTGTCTGTTTTATTTAACCTTTAATGTATTCTTCAGTAACTCTTTAACCTTCTCCAATAAATGCTCAAGTCTTTAGGGATGTTTGAAGGTTGTTACTATTTGTTTTTAATTTATTAGACTTCTGTTCTTGTTTTTTAAAGAATAGTAAAATAAGCAACTTTGTGGAAATACACATATACAGTACATAGGGTGGCCAGTAATGTTTAATTTTACTGTCTCCTTTACTAACTAAATTGTTTTAAAATAGACTACTAATGGAATTTGTTGATATATTTTCAAGGCATATTACCAGATGAAAAGAAATCAAGATATTATATTGGAGTAGTACTAATAAGGGTAGAAAGGAACACATAATTTAAAGTTGTAATTTGAAATAGAGAAAATAGAATATGAGAACATAAACAGAATTGGTTGGTAAATGGAAGAAATAGTGAACTTGTCTTTGAACAGCAAATATTACAACTGTTACTACTAATCTTCTCTGCTACCATGTTAAAGATGACTATTTACAAAATTTTTCAAAATTATTTTCAAGGGATTATAACAATCAATCAAATAACATAAGCTCAATTTAAAGAGACCTGTAATCTAAGTCTAAACCATATATTTTGACTATATTTTAGTAGTATGTAAAAAATAAGAAGACAAAATTTCTTCTGCATTTGCTCCTAAATAATCAATGAATGAATGGTGGAATTCATTCCAAAAACAAAATTTCATGAAGGGAAATTTATAGAGGTGAAGAAATGATTGTGCACAAAATTACAAAGTGTTTGCATTTATTATACAATTCACAGAACTATTGTAATCCATAATAAAATTTAATTTCCATACAGTGAGCTATAACTACGTGTTTTACAAAGAACTATAACATAAATTAGTGTGTCTGACATATGAGTATAATTGTTTCCAAATAAACGCCTATTAAATGGGTTCAGCTTACAGGTATTATCAACCTAGCAGGGAAATGGAATGGCTGAAAACAGTAGTATGAGATTAGATTGTTGTGTTTGCAATAGTGTTTTGCAAGAAGATAATATACATTATTAATATAAAATATGACATCTCTGACTGACCCTGAAGGACACTTTCAAAATCTTGAATCATGTTTGTGACTGTTGAATTCATTATATTTGGAATTACAATATTCATGGTAAATATGAAACAACATTTAATTCTTTTGTTAAGCTTCAGTGACTACAGATACACCCACAGATTTCTGTTTTGTGAATCTTCAATTGAGTAAGCCAAATAAAGTTAACACTACAAACATAAGATTAAGTGACATCCCTTGATGGATTTACTCTTCCAAGAAAGCAAAGATCCCATTTTCCTGCTTACCATCTTGGCAACACCAGTTCTCACACATCATAAAGAACAGATTTCAGCAAAGTAAAGAAAGAGAAGAGAAATTGAAGGAGAAAGGAAATGAAAGAAGCAAGGGAAGAAGGGAGGAAAATATGGAGGAAGAAGGAATATGGAAAGGAAAAAGCAGGGAAGTAAGGAGGGGAGAAGGAAAGGAGGAGGGAAGAAAATAAATTAAAAAACTATGTTGGAGTCTGGAACATTTCATAATTTCCTTGACAGTTTTGAAAATGAATTATCTCTTTGCTTTTAATTTCATCAAATAAACAATGATTTAGGTAGGAAAGACTAGAGATGGAATTCTAAGAATAGGGTTTTATTGAAAGAATTCATCATAAATTATTAAACAATTCAACTGACAGATTTTTTAAAAACATTCTAGGACCCTGTTCAGAGTGTTCCAGATGTTTAAATGAAATGGATGCATGCTATAATATTACTTTGTTTATTTAAAATTGAAAACTAAGGAAAGGAGGAAATCACTATTAATTTGGAGGACAATATATGCTCCTTTATATTCATTCACTTTCTGTTAATGATTTGATCTTAATAAAAAGCCAGTAAGTATATAACTCACAAATAACATGACTTTTTGCCTGCAGTTATTAATCTCTTTTATTTTAAACTTAGAAATTAATTGAATTTTGTGCTACCTATGCATGGAAGTCCACTTTATAGAAAATTATCTCACTGATAAATCAATAAGCAGTTGTAATTTTGTCCTTGGGAAGATTTTCAGCTATAATCCTGTAAGATAAGGAAATGCTTACATTTCTAACTAATAATAGTATTCCATTTCTTTCAAACTATGACACTCAAATGTCGTTGCCTGCCAGTGAGTAAAGACATGTCATTATTATATATATATTTATATTATATAATATTATAATATTTTATATTATACATATACATATATATTATATGTACATATATATGTACATATATATAAATATAATATATTTATACAATATACAATTATATAAATAAATTACATATAATATATTATATTTATATATATCTGTGAGATTAATAACAAGTGATAGTATCTTTCCTTTGAGTCACAAATAGGAATAAACTCACCAATAATCACAATGTAGAGAAAATTGTACCTTGGAATCAAAAGTTCTTTACTAATGCTTTGTTTCTACAGGCGAGCTAAAATAAGATTTCCTTTAATGAAAGGACCAATTCTTTTTTTTTTTTTAGAGATTTATTCTTTTACTTGAGAGTCAAAGTTACACAAAGAGAGGAGAGACAGAGAGAGAGAGAGAAGTCTTCCATCCAATGGCTCACTCCCCAGATGGCCGCCACAGCCGGAGCTGCACTGATCCGAAGCCAGGAGCCAGGAGCTTCTTCCGGGTCTCCCTCACAGGTGTAGGGGCCCAAGTACTTGGGCCATCTTCTACTGCTTTCCCAGGTCATAGCGGAGAACTGGATGGGAAGAGGAGCAGCGGGAACTAGAACCAGTGCCCATATGGGATGACAGCACTTCAGGCCAGGGTGTTAACCCACTGTGCCACAGCACCGGCCCCAGGACCAATTCTTAAATAGCCTTAAGCCCTCTGGTCACTATATTTCAATGTGTGTGTGTGTGTGTGTGTAACACATATAGTAAGTTCTCATTAGGAACTAAGGGCAGTAAATATATGTAAATATTTGGTATTAGTTTGTAATTTTTTTTTTTTGACAGGCAGAGTGGACAGTGAGAGAGAGAGATAGAGAGAAATGTCTTCCTTTTTGCCATTGGTTCACCCTCCAATGGCCGCCGCGGTAGGCGCGCTGCGCCCAGCACACCGCGCTGATCCAATGGCAGGAGCCAGGTGCTTCTCCTGGTCTCCCATGGGGTGCAGGGCCCAAGCACTTGGGCCATCCTTCACTGCACTCCCTGGCCACAACAGAGAGCTGGCCTGGAAGAGGGGCAACCGGGACAGGATCGTTGCCCCAACTGGGACTAGAACCCGGTGTGCCGGCGCCGCAAGGCAGAGGATTAGCCTAGTGAGCCGCGGCGCTGGCCAGTTTGTAATTTTTTTAAAATAAATCGTTTGAACACTGACAATTTTGAACTATCATTGCTTGGAAATTCAAAATGCATTACACTATTTTTAGAGTTTTAAAGAGAAAAAATATTTTTGCTTAGTTTTTTCTACTTATAAGCCCTAACTCCCTTTCTTATATTTGCTATTAAAGATGAATTGTAAAATGCCTATTACTTTGAATGGGCATGCCATTCAGTTCCTAGACTTGCCTGTCGCTAGGAGATATTTTTATGTAGAATTATTATAGTTGACTATCTTGATTTTTAAATAAAAATACTTTCTTGAATGTCTTTAAATAGCAAATGCAGGGTAATTAAGGTATAGAGGAATGTTACAGACCTTGATGTTGAACAAAAATTAGATTGAGTTACTAGATATGAGTAATTTGTATGTACAAAAAAACTTGCACAAGTTTATAAATTGTATTTTATGTCTTTACAAAACTCAGCTTTCCCAGATTCCATGCTTTCACTCAAGTTTAGAGTGCCAGGGCATTAACTAACTCAATTTCCTTTTCCTATGGATATAAAAACAATTGTTTTCTCATTCTTCCTTAAAATGACATTAGAGTCATGTAACTGGTTTCTGTCTACATGCATAGTGATCTGAAATATTGGACTTTGAACCATACTTGGCTATAAAAAATTGTGGTGTTCTCCAAATCACTGATGTGGTTCTAGAAGAAGATTCTTTGGAATCTCTACAGGGAACTGGGGCAGCATGAGACAATATAAGATTTTATGCCGAAGACATATTTACAGTGCAGTTATCAAATTTTCATCACTTGTGAGTTGGGAAAAATACTGTGACTTATTTCATTAAGTTTCTGAGACTTTAAATATTCTATCCATCAGCCACCATTGGTGACCCTGACACACATGATAATATAATTGTTATTCTTATGTACACTACTAGAAAAAAATCAATATCTTAAGAAGGTCAATGCTTCCTATTACTTCTTTTAATGAAAGTCTGTCACTTTAGGAGAAGAAATCAAAATTCAGATTTTCCTTCAAGATTTAAGGCATGATTCTTAATTTTAGATGGACATACACCTATCATTGTAAAGTAACTACTAAATGAATGGAATGTTTATTAGTAAGAGAATACGTTTTTTATAAAACATGCTTTATATGTATCCCTATCATCTATTAGTTGTCAGGCAAGTAAAATTAAGTATATAAGTTTCAATTTCCTAGTATCTGACATGCTATAGTTAGCGCTGACTTCAAAGGTCGCATCCAGTTCTAAGGTTTAATTATTTAGGACTAGACAATTAAACATCTTAGAACCTGAATAAGATGGAGAGTCTTATTCAAGAGCTTGGATAAGATGGAGAGCTGAAGAAGTAATTGTAAGAAGGCAAAAAGATTTCAAGTAGAAGTTAAGTGTTGAAGTAGAAACTGTAGAATGACATACTTTACTGTAGTTATAAAATTCTTTGTGCAGGTCGGCGCCACGGCTCACTAGGCTAACCCTCTGCCTGCGGTGCTAGCACCCCAGGTTCTAGTCCTGATTGGGGTGCTGGATTCTGTCCAGGCTGCTCTTCTTCCAGTCCAGCTCTCTGCTGTGGCCCGGGAGTACAGTGGAGGATGGCCCAGGTCCTTGGGCCCTGCACCCACATGGGAGACCAGGAGGAAGCACCTGGCTCCTGGCTTCGGATCTGCGCAGCACACCGGCTGCAAGGCACTGGCCATAGCGGCCACTTGGGGGGTAAACCAACGGAAAAAAGGAAGACCTTTTTCTCTGTCTTTCTCTCTCTATCTCACTCTCTAACTCTGCCTATCAAAAAAAAAATTCTTTGTGCAGACATCTTCATGTATCAAGTGTAATATTAAAGTACTTTGGCTGTGAAATCATACAAAACTTATCTTAAATAGGTGGGAGAAACATGAATGTTTAGCAGTATGGAACAATATAATGACAAGCAGTTTTC
The DNA here is from genome assembly GCF_033115175.1 of Lepus europaeus. NCBI lineage: Eukaryota > Metazoa > Chordata > Mammalia > Lagomorpha > Leporidae > Lepus > Lepus europaeus. Next base: position 48,881,644 of record NC_084832.1, on the reverse strand, counting down.
AATATTTAAATTTCCTAACATAGTTCTGGGAATAAAGGTTTCTCCTCTGTCTATAACAGAGCCATACACTCCACAATGTGTGTGTTTTTTTTTTTTTTTTTTGGACAGGTAGTGGACAGTGAGAGAGAGAGAGAGACAGAGAGAAAGGTCTTCCTTTTTCTGTTGTTTCACCCCCCCAATGGCCACTTTGGCCTGCGCTGCAACCGGCACACCACGCCGAACCAAAGTCCGGAGCCAGGTGCTTCTCCTGATCTCCCATGCAGGTGCAGGGCCCAAGCACTTGGGCCATCCTCCACTGCCTTCCCGGGCCTCAGCAGAGAGCTGGCCTGGAAGAGGGACATCCGGGATGGAATCCGGCACCCTGACCAGGACTAGAACCCGGGGTGCTGGCGCCGCAGGTGGAGGATTAGCCTATTGAGCAGCGGCGTCAGCCCACAATGTGCTTTTAGCTCTTACCCCCAATTCTATTATGTTATTGCTCTCCACTCTGGTGTGATTTTCTAGTGAGTGGTCTTATGTGGCAGCCTGTGAACCTCCATGCTGTGACAATTAAAAAAAAAAATGGCAAAAAATCCTCCCTTACTGAGGGCCTGCACTGTGACACAGCAGGTTAATGCCCTGGCATGAAGTGCAGACATCCCATGTGGGTGCCGGTTCATGTCCTGGTTGCCCCTCTTCCCATCCAGCCCTCTGCTATGACCTGGGAAAACAGTAGAAGATGGCCCAAGTCCTGGGCCCTTGCATCCATGTTGGAGACCCGGAAGAAGTTCCTGGCTCCTGGCTCCTGGCTTCAGATCAGCGCAGCTCCGGCCATTGCTGCCATTCGGGGAGTGAAACAGAGGATGGAAGACCTCTCTCTGTGTCTCTACCTCTCTCTGTAACTCTGTCTTTCAAATAAATAAATAAAACAAATCTTAAAATTAAAAAAAATAAATCCTCCCTTACAGAGTTTCCATTCTTTAGGGATAAAGGAGAAAGCAAACAAGGGAAAAAATATGTAGTCTGACAGTACTGAGTAAAACCTATAACAAGGAAAGGATGTGCACAAATTCAGACACTAGTGCAGTAACGGTAGAACACATCATATATTTAATATGATGATTACAAGATAAACTTATTGAAATTATCATAGCTTTAATTTGTTAAAGTAAATGCAACATAAAATGATATAAATTGTGACTCAAAACTAAAATATAGGTGTGGGCTTTAGTAAAATGGTAGTTTTTGTAGGTGATCAAATTGAATTTTTATCAGCTTAAGATAACCTATTATATCTATAAGATACTTGTTGTATGACACAGAAAAAAAATCAAATATGGTAGGTATATTTACAAAAAATATAAAAAAGATACAAAGTAGGGAACCAAAATACATTACGAAAGAAAAATCACAGTCATAAAAAAGCCCCAAAGAAAAAAAGGGGGAAGAATGATCTAAAAACTAGACAGAAAACAATTAGCTAAACAGTTGAGTCCTTCTTTACTAATAATAATCACTTTGAATCTGAATAGATCAAATTCTAATCAAAGGAATAGCTAAGAGGGTAAGAAAAGAAACAGACCACATATAAGTATGCTTTCTATAAATGAATAATTTCATCTTTGAGGATATATATAGACTAAAAGTGAAAGGATTAAAAAATAAATTCCAAACAACTGGGAACCAAAAAAGAACAAAATAATTATATTTAGATCAAATAGAATTTAAAGAAAAACTGTAAGATTAGTCAAAGAATTACTATTACTACATTCTTAGTTCTTCAATTATATAGTAACAAAGACATAAATTCCACAAGAAAAATATATGAATTATAAGTACATATGAACTTAACTTTGGGACATCTTAATAAATGAATCAAATACTAGTAGATATAAACAGAGATATAATCTTTAAAGAAGTAATAGAAGAGGACTTCAATACTCAACTTTAAGAAATGGGAAAAATCTCCAGACACAAAGTAAGGAGAAATTGACTTGAATCACACTTTAAACCAAATTCTCCTAATAATTACAGGATGCTTTTATTTCACTCAAAACTACATAAAACTAAATTTTAAGTATACAAAAAGTGGTCTCCAAGATAGTTTACATTCTAATGTACAAAACAAAACTAAAATTTTAAGAAGATTGAAATCATATCAAGTATGTTTTCAGATCCAAAACTTCAAAACCAAAATCAATAATTAAAATGTATTAAAGAAAAATGTAACACCTGAAACTGTAAAAGTATTAGAGGAAAAAAATGAGAAAATTTCCATTACATTAATCTTGGCAGTGATTGAAATGACTATCACTCCAAAAGTAGAGGCAAAAAAAGCAAAGTAGACAAATGAGAGTACATTAAAATAAAAGATTTCTGCATAGCATAGAAGACAGCCAACAGAGCTATGAAATAAACTACAGAATTAGAGGAAACATTTTCAAACCATGCTTCTGATACAGGATGAGTATTTGAAATAAATAAGGAATTCAAACATCACAATGGCAGGAAAATAATAGTTTTAATGGGCAAAGGACCTGAACATTTTCCAGAAAGACACACACTTGTCTAACATGTATATGAAAAAAATGCTCACCCTCACTTATCACCAGAGAAGTGCAAATTAAAACCACAGTTCGATATTACCTCACAATGGCTATTATCACAAAAAATGGCTAATTTTCAATAAGATGAAACATAACAGGTGTTCATGAGGATGTGGAGATTAGAGAATTCTTACACCCTCTTGATGGGAATATAATTGTCATAACAATTATGGAACTCAACATGGATATCACTCAAAACATTAAAACTATCATATTAACCAAAAATCCCACTACTGATTGTACCCAATGGTTGTGAAATCGGTACCTTGGAAAGATCTGAACAAGCAAATTGCAGCATTATTCAGAATAGCTAATTTGTGAAATCAACCTGGTTATCAAGATGTAAATGGGAAATATAATAAAATAGTGTTAAGCCTTAATAAAGAAGAAATTCTGTTTGGTGATGATATTCTTAATCCTGAAGACATTATACCAAAGAAAACTAGTCAAATAAATAGATATCTTATTGTGGCACTCTAATAAACATTGTAGTCATAGAAACAAGGAGTAGAATGTTGGTTTAATAGGATTGGTGGGTGTTGTGGATCAGAGGACACAAAATTTTAATTAAGAAGAATAAATTCAACTATATACTAGAGCATTGTGAATAGTTTAAAATAGTATACTGTACACTTGGATATCCCTGTGATATCCCTGAGATTAAAACCAGGGTCCAGGAATTCATCAATTACCATATATGTGATACTACCAGTCACTATATCCAGCAATGCCTGATCCTGGTATCCTGATTCCAGCCATACATCTCTATAACCTCCAGTCTCTCAAGTTTTGGCATGGGCATTTGCCCTTTGTACAGTATTCTATGTTGATCTTTCATTAGTTCAGCTTTTGTCTTGCTGTTAAAATGAAAATAACTCTCCAAAGCTTTTTACCTTATAGGTGAAATAAGAGTTACTATTATTGTATTTTTAGTTTTTCAACACTTCATATTAGGGTTACAAAGCATTATTTTGTAATTTTAGGGAGAATCTTATTTTGATCTATTAGAATTTTTACAAGTTTGGCAGAAGTACAGATCCTAAAAAAGGTATGGAAAAGATTTATATAATCATTTAGGAAAGAAAGGCTATTTTTTTCTTAAACTTTTATTTAATAAATGTAAATTTCAAAAGTACAAAAAAAGGTATGGAAAAGAAAACATACTAAAGTTAAAATAATATTAAAAAATTTAGGGCATATTAGCAGTAAATTTCAGGTCTCTGTCACAAACTAATACTGTTTTAACATTGTGATTAAAAATATTTTTGTTTGTTTATTTCTTTGCATTTCAATCTAGCTCTGAAACTTACTCTCCTAGAAACAGATACTGTAATGTGTTTTTGTTGTTGCTTATTTTTCTACTGCTGTATTACAAAAGGAGCACCTTAAGACATCAGATGTCTGTTATCTCATGTGTAAAGGGGCCAGATCAGGAATTGGACAAAGTTGAGTTGGACTCTGTTCAGTGTATCATAAGGCTACAATCAAAATGTCAGCTATGATTGGATTTGCACACTGAGATTTAAGTGCAGAAACATCTGTTTCTTAATACACTTGGTTTTGGACAGAATCATTTTCTTGCATCTGTAGGAATGAGATTTCGGTTTATTGCTGGCTATCAGCCACAGATTGCACTCAACCTGTGAAGTTCCCCTGCAATACTTGAAGGACACTAGAATTTCTAGAGAAGACTGCCTGGCATTCATTGTCATCTGGGATTTCCAGTATGGATTCTTTATCAAAGAAGCAAAGAAATAAAGGTGGACAGTGGTATCTAATCTTATATAATATAGCATGATGGAGTAGCACTCATTTTTTTCCATCTTTCTATTCATTTAAAAGTTAAGTACAGCTTACATCCACACTTACTTGAGTTATTGTAACTGGTTTGAATACCAAATGTGAAAAGCATTGATGGGGTGAAGGAATGGTGGTGTATTTTAGAATGTATCTGCTAAAATATGGTTCTACAAATAAAATAATGTTTCTTTTATTTTTTATTTGATGAGCACTCATACACACACATACACACACACAGGGAGAAATAGAGAGAGAGAGAGAGAGAGAGAGAGAGAGAGAGAGAGAGAGAGAGAACCAGTGAGCTCCTATCCAGTGTTTCCCTCCCCTAATGCCAAATACCTGCAATGCGTGGGACTGAGGCAGGGCAAAAGCTAGGAGCTGGAACCTCAGTAAAATTCTCCCATAAGGGTGATAGAAACCCAGTCAATTGAGCCATCACCTGATGCTTCAAAAGGTGTACATTAGCAGGAAGTTAAAATTGGGAGCCTGGAATCAAACTTTGATATGATGTGCTCAAAGGTGAGCACAAATGATGGCTCTCAATAAAGAGAAATTCTTGAAATCAATCCTGCTTTTTTTTCAGAATGCATATATTGTGGTACTAAAAAGGTTTTCATTGGAGGACCATAAGAGTTGTTAATATGCTCATATGTGTGTAAAATCTTCAATGAAACTCCATTTTAAGGTACTTCATTCACCTATGCATTATGCAGGTATTTCCATATTGATGATTATAAATAAACATTATCAGTTTCAATGGCTATGAAATATTATCTCATATGAATGTCTAGAATGTGCTTCAATTTTTCCCTATTGATAGACATATTTGTTTGATTCCAATTTTCCTCACTTCTGACTATACTTGTGAACACCATTTTATATACTTTTGAAAATATATTAAATTATTTGATTATTTCCTGAATTATCAAAAATATGCACATTTAATTTTTTGACATTGCTTGTCCTTCAGAAATCTGAACATATAGTCTCAGCTACAGAAACTGACAGTATTAACAAGTATTTAAACATTTAAGCCTGAACTTCATGAGCCAAAATGCACATACACACACACACACATACACGCACTTCTTCCCAGGATTACTTTGAAAGAAAATATGCCCATTAGTTTCAATGCATTACTCAAAAATCAATGAAATCCAAGTTTCTTGGGAGAATTTTGAGCTGTTTCTAAAGTGCTCCTTATTATACCCATATGAATAATTTTATGCAATACTTTTGACCATTGGTAGCTTCTGACCTTTGACTGTGTTATTCATTAATCTGTGCACATGTAATTTACACTGTTAACATTATTTCTGCCTTCTTATTTCATGACAAAAAATCAAGTAATCAATGAAAACTCCTCACTGAGGGGGGTTTAATCTCTTGAGGTACTTTAGAAAATATTACCGTTTTAGAATGTGGACAAAAATGATAATGTTTGAGCTGAGTGTTTTCATGACATACTGAATCCAAACATCTGCATATTAAATATAATTTCATAGTTCATATGAACAAATTATTTCTGAATACGTTTAACCTCTGGAACTTTCTTTGGTACCAAGATGCAAACATAGGTAACATATAATACATAGAGAAAGCAATAGCAAACATAATTTTAAAGACAATGTCACATTCTGTGCTTCTATCCTGAAGAATAGAAAAACAGACATTGATCCCTTTTTGTATGGCTCAATAATTCAAAAGGTGCTTGAGGAGTATGTCTATTGGCCAAATCTGTATGATTCTTAGGCATAACTCTAGGGAATGACAAAAGCTTTGCTTGACAGGTCTCTTGGGGAAAACCGTCGTACCTTCAATCTTGGTGCAAAGACAGTGAAGCACAGTCTCTGTAGGAAGCTGACATCAGGGACTCGGTCCCCTATCGCCTGTAGTGAATATTTTCAAATGTAAGGGTACGACATCTGATTTCTCATTATTTGATTTCCGCTTCCTTATGCATTCTTAGTGAACACACGTAGTCTAATAAATGTTTCTGTGTTTCTACATGTAGTTCTACACTGCTTTTGAAAAATTATCTTTCCTTGGTTATACATTATCTTATATTTTATTCATATTCTATCTAATGGTCAGTATTCCTGAAATTCTGTCTAGTCTCTTGATTCTTCTAGATTCAGCACACTTAATACTGTCCCTGTAAGTTTTTCATGACAATTCCAGATATTTTTGTTTCTTTGGAGTTGTGTACCCACTATACTTTGGTTATAGGACACATGATAATATTTTCTAATAAAACTCTGGCCTTTTCTCTGTGATCAGAAAGAAAGTTTTCATTTTGCTCTGTGTTTCTCTAGTATGCAACATAGCACTTAACATAGTTTTTGGTTAATATTTGTTGATTTAAAAAGAGTTGATTTTCTATATCATGTTAGATCACATGTCAATTTCACTCTTTCAGATACAGTATCCTTCTCAATATACATATTCATCAAAATTTACTACACACATGATGCTTCTTCAGTAATTATTTCAGCATTGTTTGAACCATACTTTTGATGCTTAGCACTTACACATAGCTTAACATTATTCATGAATTATTTGTAATTTCATATCTCCCTGACAGCTGTACAACATACATTGGTTTATGTTCCTAGATCATAATGCCCTCTAATTGTGTACTTATACTGTATATTACATTTGACTAGATCATCTGTTTGCTTAGATTAGTAACAGCATCTGGTTGCTTCTAAAATTAATGCAGACTCCAAAATCTTTATTAATACTCCAATTGAAACTTGTGAAATCTGTAACAAACATGTCAAATAATACAATTAAGAGAGAACTTAAATTTTGTATCTTATGCTCATTTAACATTTGTTCAGAGGATGACTATTACAGAACTCCAAATAAATAAGTTGCCAGGTTGCACTGTTGTTAATTCTTCAATAATAGACACAATGATGTCCAGACATCTGTAGTAATATTTTAACTAATTAATGAGTGATGTGTTTATAAATAAATTTTCATGTCATGTAAGTCAATTCATTGATCAACAAATATACCCGTTATATAAAATAATTTTGATTGCAGTGCACAATCCATGTTAAGAAAAAAAATCACTCTGTATCTGTTGTGACTTTAGACACTTTTTATTTGCTTTGTCTTTTGCTTATTTATTTATTTGAAATTCAGTTAAAGAGAGAGGGAAAGACAGAGAGAGCAATCTTCAATCCACTGGTTCATGCCCCAGAAGACTGCAAAAGTCAGATTTGGGCAAGGCTGAAGCCATGAGCCAGGATCTTCTTTCAGGTCTCCCACTTGGGTAGAAGGGACCCAAGCAGTTGGACCATATTTTGCTGCTTTTCTCAGGCCATTAGCAGCAAGGTGGATGAGAAATGGAGCAGCAAGGACATGAACCAGCACCCACATGAGATACCAGCATTGTAGGTGGTGGCTTTACCAATTATGCCACAAAACTGGCCCCTAGACACATCTTTTTGGAATTCCTGAAAAAAATGAAAAAAAAATTTCGGGGCCAGCACTGTGGCGCAGTGGGTTAATGCCCTGGCCTAAAGTGAGAGCATCCCATTTGGGCGCCAGTTTGGGATCCAGCCGCTCCACTTCCTATCCAGCTCTCTGCTATGGCCTGGGATAGCAGTAGAAGATGGCCCAAGTCCTTGGACCCCTGCACCTACGTGGAAGACCAGAAAGAAGCTCCTGGCTCCTGGCTTCAGATCAGCGGAGCTCTGGTCGTTGCAGCCATCTGGGAAGTGAACTATCGGATGGAAGACCTCTCTCTCTATCTCTCTGCCTCTCCTCTCTGCGTAACTCTGACTTTCAAATAAATAAATAAATCTTTAAAAAAAAGAAAAATGTTATATTTCTTTCTACTTTCCAAAACATTATAAATTACATGCTTAACAAATATTTCTGTTTTGTTGGGGCTTTTTGTTCATGAAGATCATGTTTATAATACATCAATTTTTTGATATATTTCTAGAACTGATATTTTCATTACCAGTGCAAGGTTGTATTTGTTGGTAATTTATCCATTAACATTAGCACAAATGTGAAAATTGATAGTATTGTGGTGGGATTGATATGTCTTTACTGGTAATACATGACTTCAATATACATTTATACAGTTTTGAATTAATTTTTCATAATGTGGTTTAAATAAAAATATTCAATCAACCTGGAAAGAAATATTTTGTCTAAATAACACACTGTTTAAAATATTAAGGCTTAAGGTTTCCAAGTTGGTTGGTGAGGAAGAGGTTGTCTGAGAGAAGGCCCATAGCAGACAGAAGAAACCTATGCAGACACTTAATGGAGACGCTAATTCACTTGTTCAGGGAAATCTTGGTTCATATTTGTAAAAACAGAAACCATATTTATTTCATTCTACAAAACTCACCAACATACCTGTATTTACATTCAGAATAGTTTTTAAAACAAGATGATTTAATTTTCTTTTTTTATATGAAATATTGACCTATGATCCAAATTTCTCAAACAGGAAAGAATCCTGGGTATGAATTGGTTGAGCTTTGTATGAATTGCTTCTCTTTAATTATTAGCAGTCTGTATACAATGTCAACAGGGGCAATGAAGTGAAGGTTATAGGAGAACTCATTGTCATACTACCACAGAATTTTTGTTTTCTAATTTAAAATTAATAATATAATGGTAAATACAGAAATTATACTATGTTAAGGGTAATACATCAGACACCAAAAACACTCATCATATGTGATTTTATTTATATAAAATGTTCAGAACAGTCAAGTGTCTAGAGGCAAGAAGTAGATAAATGGTCACCACAGGCTGTAAAGATTGGCAGAAAATAAGAGGGACCACTAACAGGATGGGATTTCACATTAGAGTGATGAAATGTTCTAAAATTGGGTTTTGGTGACAGCTGAACAATTTTGTGAATATGTAAATATCATTGAATTGTGCACTTAAAAATAGCCTGTTATGCACTTTGAAAAAACTTTAAGACAAATAGAAAACACTGGACTGACAAGATGTATTTTAGACTTTGTAAATGCACTTATTGCAATTTAGTTCATGAAGGACATTTGTATTGATGCTTTGACTGTTATGTCTCTGGGACCAGTCATGTTTAGAAATCCTGGAAACTTCAGTACAAAGAACAAGATTCTTTCACACATGTTGTATTGTATGTTATAACACAAATTCAATTTTATATAATAAATTTATGTACTATCTTAAGGTACCATTTTACATTTGGGGCTCTTTAAGATATGAGATCTTTCAAACTTTCTAATATCATTGATAGTTTGGTAAATTATTCAATGAGTTTCCTTTTATGTTTGCTGCTGTGAAGAGAAATATACTTATCTAGAAAGAATAACTTTATTAAATATTAGATTAGATACATGCTCTAAAGATTTCCCTATTATTTGTTGACTGATATTAAATATATGAGATATTCAATTTGGTTCATTTAATGTATTTACAGAGACTTAGATGTAATGTGGTCATACATTAACAGTAACAATTTGCTGGCTAGCAAGTTCTTCCTTTTTAGTGATTTAGTGACAGAATAATACAGGATACCCCCACAAAACCAAACCTTCACATGTAGCAACAAATGAAATACTACAATCTTACTATGATTATCATAATAAAGAGTCATCAGAGAAATTATAATTATATGCTTTAATTACAAGATTATAACCCCATTAACTCCTCTGCATGAAAAGTGGGAATTAGGGAATAGGAAAAGAAATCCATAGATAGCAATTAAATTCCAGAGCAAATTAAAGGGAGGATAGGGAAAAAATCCTACACAGAATTGGATATTTCAGGGTACTTATTTAGTATCACATATATATTACAGTTTCCAAATTAAAATCAAAACTATTTTGGTTTTGAAACTTGTTTTTCCAGATCACCTAAACAAGCAACACTGAAAACAACAAACTTATAAAAGACCATTATTTAAACATGCCTGGAGCTGTGTGAATTAATTATGGCCTAAATAAGTTATTGGAACAATATTGTCACTGATACATTATTTATAGATCGTTGTTGAAAAGTTTGTAACAGCAAAAGTACTGAAGTGACATTTCCAAAGACATTAACATGAAAATGAGGAGAATTTGAAGAGAAAAAATTATTCAATGTGCAACCTCTTACCAAGATAGTTTTCAATAATGTATACAGCAACTACATTTTTTTACTTCTAAATATACACATGTAATATTCATAGGCCTGCTCTAAAGCTTTCTTCAAATTAAGTTTGCATGTATAAATGAAAAAATAGACACCCAGTGACAGTAAAATTTATATGATAACAAAATTATATCCAGATATCATTACCATGTACACAATAAATACACCATGAATAAAATATCCTTTAAAGTTATTATAGACCATGCAAGGTTTAAAATAAACACTTATCCACTCTCTTACTGTGATATTAATATTTTACATTTCAGATACACAAATATAATTATACTAAATTTTAGGTGATCTGTACCTTTTGAAGATTAAATAAAAGAGAAAACAAGGGAACACATTATATTCAGTGAAGCGTGTTATTAAATTTCAATATAGTAGCAATTTCACTTGTTTATTTTGTAAAAATGAGTAACATTATGCTATTGTGTGGAAAGATCTTACTGAAATTAGCTTCTGACAAGGGAATGTTCAGAAAAAAATCCTTGAACTTATTCAGAAAATGCAGTAGCAGCTGCTATAATCATTGAAAGATTGGGCATGCAGGAAGTAAAGATGAGTTCTCAAGACATTTATTATGTATTCAATTTAAAATCTTAGATGGTCAACCCTAAAGCTTCAGATGATCCATTATGCATGCTGTGTATATTAAGAAATAAAATTCAATCACAGTTTTTCAGGGTCATGCATATCTCAAGCAGCCAAAAGAAAATAGTAGATTTTGATAATATCCATTTCAGTATGTTTATGTCCATGCAAATTTCATGTATTTTCCCCTGATGTTGAGAAATGGGTATATTAATATAAAAAATCAGTATTTCATTTTCATTTTAGACTTTTGACCATTATCTGATTAACATTTCCAGAAGGGTCAAGATATAATTTTCATTATTTGATTTCAAAGCTTCTGGACATGTCCCTAGGGAATTAATTGGGACAATTTCTCTATTGAGTTTATTTTGAGACATGTTTCTTAGGTTGTTATTATACAGGGATTCTGTATATGTTTCTAATAAAGCAATAAATATCTAAACAAACTGTTGTTTTTCCATCCAATATGGACTACTCTCACTTTGGCCAAGAAATTCAATCTTCTTAAACTACTCTGTACCTACCCAGCATTCAGGAACAAAGTGAATGACCATTGTCACTTCAGGGTTAACTGCTGACTCATCTAAAGTGATTATATGTTTGTGTTTCCATGACACGTATCAATTTAATGATTGCTTTTGCCTAAGCAGATTTGAAGTCAGCTGTAGTGAAAAAGATATAGAGAAGATTGCCTGATCTCTAATAAGATGATGCCGGAAAGATGGTCACCTTGAAATAAAGTGGATGCACTTATAAACCAGAGAGAAGCAGTAAAGATCTGTGTGTCCTTGAGGGCATCTTGTTACATTGGTGCTACCCTTAAAATTTGTGAAATATAATCCGTTTGTAGCTTAGCAAAAATTGAGTCAATGTATTCCATAAAGTTCCCTGATCTTCTAATACTAACAAATGTTATAGCATACAATATGTCAGGTATATCTGCTCTCTATTAGAAGCTAGATAATTGTACATTATCCTTGAGTTATACAGATTGCAAGCATTCATTTCTTAGTGATTGCATCTGATTGACATTCTCATATATTATTGCTTCACATTCTGGTAGCTTGAACTATTAAGAATTACTAATTATATAATATTGAGAAGATATAAATATTATCTTGTTTTATGTTTTGAAAGCCATTGTTTACACTGTGACTTTGTTAGTTTTTCTAGGCACACATGCAAAGACACAGACTCTGACATGAGTTCTATCTTCATATTTGCCATTGTAAGCAATTAGTAAAGTAAAAAAATTATTCCAAAACAACTCATTAATCCAAGTGGCAAATTTTAAAATAATAATTTAGGAAACCAATCTTTAAATCATTAAAGATATATCTAGATAAGAAAGAGCATAGCAAATTAAATTTTAGTATGATTAACTTGAAAAAAACTAAAGTAAATGTAAATTCTTTTCATTTATAAAGAGACATACAGATGTCCTGTTTGAATTTTTAATTATGAAGGAATATTTTCTTGTAGTCTCTATGCACATTATTTATTTAACCTATTTTTGCATTTAAGATGCTCTAAGAAGATACTATTCAATACCTTTAAGTCAATTCCCATAGAAAATTTTATGAGCAGTCATAAAGAGGAGACTTATGCAATTAATGTTTGAAGCTAAAAATTTGTCCCCAAGTTTGCAAAGCAACTTTGAGGAGAACATATATGTGCTGAACTGCAACTCGTGCCTATGCAGAATTTGTAATAAATTTACAGCAAAATCGTTAGTAGTCACCCAGCAAAGAGACAGAGATCTCTGGATAATCTTCTATTACTCCATGTTTTAATAACTATCATTGCCTTCATTCCACAAACAATGACAGTTATTTTCCAAATAATATTTATTTTGCATTATGTCAAGATCATCATTACGTAAACTCTGCTCAAAACTATGTAATGGGATTTTTCATATGTGATAATTGCAGATTTCAGCAAATATTAGACAAGAAAGAAACAAAAATCAACAGAAGCATGAAAAAATTAATAAATACTTATGTAATGAAATTCAATAACCTTGAAATGTTTCATTTACTAAATTTTATCTAACTCAAAATCAAAATGAAATTTAACAATATTATATCTTAGTTGTATTTGAAAAGTTTATTTCTTCCTTATTATAAATTGAAATTTAAGGTGACAAGATTTACAGCAAGTGTAACTTCACTTGTCTCCAGATTTTATACACATATGGTTAAAACAAGAAATCATGTTAATCCAACACTAGTAGGGACTATTTAAAGAAAATAATTATTTTAGCATTGAAAATTAATGTCATTTTGCAAAATGCCTTACCAGTTTAAAAAAGTAAGAAATATATTGATTCATTTTGTAGTGTTACGCCAAGTAAAAAACTTAGTTTATGCACACAGAGAGATTTTTTGCTATTATTTTCCACGTATTTGGTTAATGGAAGAACTTATACAATTCAGGACAAAGTAATCATGATTATTATGCACTACCTTAATCTGTCACAGCAACAGATTTAAAGCTTAAACAGGTTTTGTAACTGTGTGGAATGTATCAAACTTTAGTACTTTGGAGAAAACCTATCTATCTCATAAGAAACAGAAAAGTTCAGCAATTTACTGCTTATAAATTAAATCCATACGTTCTATGATTTTTGGTATGTAGCTATTCATATTTTTGTTATGAGAAGGATACTAAAGAGAAATAAAATGTGGAGCAACATTATATTGAAATTCACTCACTAGATAATGTTATTTGGTTTGCTCTGTCAGCATGAACATGTACAGATGAAACACAGAATGCATTACTCCAAAAATAACAGCATAATCTGGAGATACAAACTGATTTTAAAATGGCTAGGTAATTTCATGGGTGGTTGCTCCGTAACAGTCCACCCCCCAAAAAAAAAAAAAAAAAAAAAAAAAAAAGCTAGAAATGCCTTATGTTCATAGTCGGTTGAGGCTAATGTCATAGAAAATATTAGTGTCAAACATAGACTCAGATGTTACTGAAAGTTGTGAAACAGTGTTATCTGAGAATTATATTTGAAGTTAAGCTCCCAAGTGGAAAATCTATGCATGCATGACTCTTACCTGCATGGTATTCTGAATGCTGCCATGTACTTATAGGACATTGCAGACAGATAAGGAAATAAATATTTGCTTTGCTTGAAGAAATTATGTCTTTATTTAAACAGTTTAATGAGTGAAATGTTAGACAAAAATAATAACAGAATAACTCCTTGATTTTTGTGCATTCTCTCTCTCTCTTTCTCACTCCCCCCCCCCCTCTCTCTGTGTGTGTGTGTGTGTGAAATTGGTTAACCACATACCAAAACCAAAGCTTAGTGGAAAATATCCCGTTCAACAGCTTCTTTTCTATGATTTCCTTCATTGTGAACTTATGTGACAATAGTATATGAAGTTTTATTGTTGCTTTCTCTTGAATCTGAGTTGTTTGTGTGTCTGTTTTGGAAAATAACACAAGGTGAAAGTGATACTATGGCAGGCATAGAAATGACTTGTTCCTGGTCTTGTAGGTTCCATATTCTGGCTTTAAGAATATTCACTGTTAGTAAACTCCCTCTTGGAAGTAGTAATCGCACTGCAAACCACAAGTCACATGAAACATCCAAATGCAGGTGTTCTAGTCAATAGTCATAGATGAGTCCCCATCCCACAGCCATCATCAACTGCCAACTTTGTTAAATCAGCCATCTTGCCTGTCCAGCATAGCTGAGTCTGATGTCTTTAGGGGCCCAGGAAATGACTGTTTGCCTCATTACAAATTGTTTTGTCTGTTTGCTACATTACAAGGAAGACCTGTTCCAGTCAATCCAATATTCCACAAACAGGATTATAACAGGGGAGTAGTCATGTGGGCAATACTGTGGGATCACAGGGGAAATAGGAAAAGGGATTGTGTGTCTGCCAGTTGAGTGTTATCTGAATATTTTACCAACTAGTATTATTACATTGGGTATGTTTACAAAACATCTACAGTACACTGTTATACCTGATCAGTTCCATAACATTTATAACAGGTATTGTTTTTCCACCACATAATAGCATAAACTTTAACAGCAGGGGTGTCTGACCCCAATGTTACCTGAAATTTTATGAAATGGCCTTTATTGTCATTGTATACATCCATTCAAACCACCAAACTTGTTCACATTTTCATCACTACAGCTGAGCTAGGTATACTCATGGCCACATTCATATATGGTGTAGGACTAATTATTACAATTTATTTTATAATATACTGAATTAATCAACCAATAAAACTGTGAATTACTGTAGTTGCAGAAATTGAGAAACAGAGACAAGAAATAAATTTTCATCATTAGAGGGCTGAGTACCTTTCATATTTTCTTGTACAGAATTAACCAAGTATTTTAAATAATTTAAGAAAGGAAAAATTCATCATAAAATGACCTTTTATTCTTAAATGATTACAAAAAAGAAAGTTTCCACCCACAAAGCAATACTACTAAGGCAAGAAATATTACCAAATCCTTGTTGAGTAGAAGAAAGAAATTTCAAAGCAACAATAACAAAAAAAAAAAAAAAGATTGATGTAACCACCCTATAAATTGGGCATTGAGATTGAGACATTATGTCATCATTTAACCAAAAGCACTTTTTAAATTTTTTTTTAAAAAGATTTATTTATTTATTTGAAAGTCAGGTTACACTGAGAGAGAAGCAGAGGCAGAGACAGAGAGAGAGGTCTTCCATCTGCTGGTTCACTTCCCAGATGGCCACAATGGACAGAGCTGTGCCGATCCGAAGCCAAGAGCCAGGAACTTATTCCGGATATCCCACGTGGGTGCGGGGGCCCAAGGACTTGGGCCATCTTGTACTGCTTTCTCAGGCCATAGCAAAGAGCTGGATCAGAAGTGGAACAGCTGGGACTAGAACTGGATGCCGTTGCTTTAGGCGGCAGCCTTACCTGCTACGCCATAGTGCCAGTCCCCAAAAGCACTTTCTGTTCTCCCTGCGTGGCATATAACCTAATGATGCATGCTTTTTAAAAAAGGATCTAAGAATGAGTGAAATATAGAGTTTAGAGTAAATAACAAAATAAGCAATAAAAGAATGACAACTTCAACTAGAAATCCTGGAGGTATGACAGTTTAAATTATATCTCCTCAGAGCATGTTACCAAGTTTAGGTCATGGTTTTCAAACCACAATCATGAATCACTATTTAGTGTGATTCAACCTCTTGGACATAATAAAAATTAGAAAACCGTGCTTGTATATTTGACTAAAATTAAAAAAAAAAGATTAAGAACAACTTCAAATCACATTTTTCAAGATTTCCACATGACAATTGTAAAAGAAATGCGGGTTACTAAAACAAAGAGAATTAGATATGCCTTCAGTAAAAGAGACATTTGAAATTCAGAATTCTCTCATATTTATTTTCTTATGCCCATGACTTTAAGGGAGCAGAGATTTGCTTTGTTCTTCCCTGTTATTGTGTGCCTAGAAAACTAAGTGGCATTGAGTAAATATTATATATAAAGAATGAAAAAGGTGGACTCATTTTGTTTATTCGGAAATTACTGTGTTTAAATGCTTAAAGTGGCATTATACACATAAATAATGAAAATTACAATGCAATAATCATGTTATTTACAGGAACATAATATATGAAATGTCACATAAGAAAATAGTTTCAAAATAATTTCCTGTAGAAATTAAACTAATAATAATAATAATGTTTTATAATAAAATTATAAACTAATAATAATAATAATGATAGTTATAACAGCAACAATTTTCATAAACAGGCTTGAAACCTGTTGTACATTCTCATGTGCCCTATATAATCTGATTGTTCCTGAATATGAAAGTAGTTCAGGAATCAATTTACCATGAGAATTTCATTCATTCATTTAACAAAATTTGAATGTTTCATATCACCAATAACCAATTATTTTATGTTCTTCAAATTGTTGGGAACTGAACAAAGCCAATATAGTTCTTTACTTTGTAGTAAGTAGGATGATTTTTTAGTGAATTTCACTTTTCAGAAAAAAAAATGCAGTAAGATTTACACCTCTTCATTTGGAGAGTATTTAAAAAAATAAAAATTGTGGGTGAAAAATTAGGATAAATGGTTTGACTCATGGAATTTTTATAAATTAACTTGTAATGTGTATGACATTAAGTAATTATCTGCTTTCTATTTACTTGTGAAAAAGATTTAGAAATAAATATTTCCAGAGCTTTCCTGACAATAAAAACATAATGTATGTGAAAGCATCCTATGATCTTTAGAGCACTATAAAATTGAAAGTTATTGTTTCAATTATTCAAGACAGGAACAAGAAAGGTTATTCCTGCGTGGCATTCTGCTGTGACAGTAAATGAATAAATTCATACAAGCATAAGTCAGAGCAAAATCACTAACAAACTTGCAAAGGGAAAGCATGGTTTTATATGTAGCTGGG